>NC_091628.1:22400000-24800000 GCF_027580195.1 Bos mutus
TTTTCATGTACCTGTTGGCCATTTGAAAATCTTCCTTGAAGAAATGTCTATTTTGTTTCCCTTCTCACTTTTTTAACTGCATAGTTTGATTTTTCATTGAGTTCTTTATATATTTATATTAATTCTCTATCAGGTATATTATTCACAACTATTTTCTCCTATTCTGTGGTTTGCTTTTTCATTCTGATGATTTTTTCTTCTTTTCTATGGAGGCTTTCCATTTGATACAGTTCCGTTTGTTGAATTTTGCTTTTATTGCTTGTGCTTTGGGTGTCATATTCAAAAAAGGCTGAGGCTGGTTCTCTCAGGCAGTCTTGTTCTTTCTTCAAGAGTCTGATGGAACACTTCAAAGGGTGTGTTAAACAGCTGAGTTAATGAAAATGCCACTCGCCAGCAGAAACTATCTGTTCTTGCATGGGTTCAAAAACAAATACAGGCATTTCTGATACATGAACTTACGTACAAAATAGAAACAGATTCACAGACTAATAGAATTAACTTACGCTTACCAGGGTCCAGCAAGGACCTATCTCATAGCATACGAAACTCCACTCAGTGTTATGCGACAGGCTGGATGGGAGGGGAGTTTAGGGGAGAATGGATACATGTATGGATATATGTATGTCTGAGTCCCTCTGCTATGCATCTGAAACTATCACGACACTGTTAATTGGCTATCTTCCGATATTAAATAAAAAGCTTTTGAAAAACCAAATACAAACATTTCCTATGGAAAAGAAGTGTTATTGATCATTTTCAAATTCATAAATATGAGTTTTGCAGGGGGAAGAAGTTCTTCAAGGTCCTGTTTGAAGAACTGTAGTGACATGAATTTATGAGAAAAGAGCTGGTTTGTGGGTGAGGAAGGCATAAGATCTCTGAGACACATTTTTGCGATAAGGAGCTTGGTAGACTCATTCCTTCCAAGGATAACACATTCCTGGCCCAAAAGCACAGACGCCTCCATGGCCAACAAGCTCCCCAGGTGGGCTTTCAGACAACTGGAATTGAGTCTCCCCTCGATCCTTCCATCTTTTCAACTAAAACTTTTAATAACCTTTTCCAAGCACAAGGAAACAGTGAGTCAAGCAGGTGATTAGAGGAGACAGAAAAGATAATTTTCCTGAAGCTGGTTTTTATCATCTGCCTAAGAATTCATTTCCAGAATGAAACGTTATATTAGAGAACCAGATAGGGGGGCTTAAACATTTTTCTTCTCATTTTAAGATGTTTCTAAGTGAATCCCTATTATTTCAGTTGTTTTGAATCATTAATTTTGAGCATGTGGGGTTTTTTTCCAATGACCACTTTTGATATGATCATTTAACATATAAACACCAAAGATCACCTTGGGCTTCCTTGGTGGCTCAGATGGTAAAGAAACTGCCTGTAATGCAGGAGACCTTGATTTGATCCCTGGGTCTGGTCCCTGGGTCAGGAATATGCCCTAGAGAAGGTAATGGCAACCTACTCCAGTATTCTTGCCTAGAGAATCCCATGGACAGAGGAGTCTGGCAGGCTACAGTGCATGGGGTCTCAAAGAGCTGGACATGACTGAGTAGCTAACACACATGGGGTAACTTCTATGAGATGCAATCAGATCAAGATATTTCACACTGTCCTATACCATATGACACAGATATGAGAACCTTGAGAAGGGGACTCAGAATTGCTCTGAGGTTTGTCCAAAAGTGGTATCTGAAAGTTCACAGAACATCAAACCCATCACTAAGTTTTCTCATGAAGCAAAAGCCTCAAACAACACATTGCTGTCTTTTGAAACCAGGGCTCTTAGGATATTCTTTAAATGAAAATAAATTGCCATCATTACTTGGGTTTTGAAACCTGTTCCACATGATTTCTATACTGTCCAAAAAACACATGGCTTGGTCCCATAAATCTAATGAACACTTAGAACTTAATGCCTCTGATAGAGGCTTATCTCTCGTAGCTTGTCTGCATAGCCTACTTCATGATAATCCCAATTAGATTAGAACCCTAATTATGTTTCTGCTCAGGGTATTTTTAGATAGCCTTAACATTTGATCTGTTTAGTCTAGTTTTACAGGTGGCAAAAGATTAAAAACAGGTTTTAAAATAAGATATGACTATTACGTTTCTAATAATAGGCGATTGTGGTCCCTGAGCTACTTTTTATTTAGTGACGCATGGAACAACCCTTTGATGATGGTAATTGTCCCCACACACCCTATCCCTACACTGGGAAAAATAAGCCACCCTTTGTAGTCAAGCCTTCAGTCCTACCATATAAACTTTAGCCCTTTCGTTGCAGGATCTTGAGTTTCTTTCACTCCTTCCGTCTAAAATAACCTACCTTTTCAATTCTGCCCAAACCTTCTGGTTATATATTCCCAGGGACACTTGTCCTGATATTACCTCCATGACCTCGCTACCCCTGAATGAAAAAAATCACGTGTTCCCCAAGGTGGCCTCTCAAACTTGCGTGTGTGTAAGGCTCGCCAGGGAGCTCTTTAAAAAAAAGGAGATTCCCAGGCTGCACCCAGAGGGTTTCCACCGCTGGATATGTCTTTCAGGGGTCTGGGAACTTCTATATTCAACAACCAAAAATCCTGGGTTATTTTTTGGAAGGATTTTGAGAAACATTGCTTTCCAAAACATTTTCACTTCCAAATACACAGTTTCAAATTTTCCATCATGCTGACAGTTATTTTCCATAAATGAGAACATCCTACAGTTATAAAACATTAGACAAGTAGACAAATTTAAGGTGCAATGTTTATTATTTTTAATATTTTTCTAGGATAAGCTTGGGGCTTCCCTGGTGGCTCAGTGGTAAGGAATCAGCCTGCAATGCAGGAGATGCAGGTTCAATCCCTGGATTGGGAAGATCCCCTGGAGGAGAAAATGCAACCCACTGCAGTATTCTTGCCTGGGAAATGCCATGGACAGAGGAGCCTGGCGGGCTACAGTCCACGGGGTCACAAAAGAGACACAATTGAGTGACCAAACCACCAACAGATTAAACTTGGCTCTGCTGCAAATCGCCTTGATTCTGCCCTCACTTTCCAAGGTAGAAGAAAAGGAACACCAAGAATTGTACAAAGGCAGAGAGAGATTGCCGGTGGGCTCACTCTGGCTGGACTTGAGGTAACTGTAGCTCCACCGTCCCTACTCAAGAGGCAAGCTTTGTCCTCCAGAGACCTCTAAGGCCCTGAGGAGTCTTTTTTTTTTTTTCTTTTTTAATTAAGGAATTTATATTTCTGACCAGGGTGTGTCTTCGTTGCTACACGCAGGCTTTTCTCTAGTTGCGCGGCAAATGGCTGCTCTAGTTGGGGTGCAGAGGCCTCTCACTGCGGCGGCTTCTCTTGTCGTGGAGCACGGGCTCTAGGAGTGCAGCTCAGTAGTTGAGGCGCATGGGCTTAGCTGCCCTGTGGCATGTGACAGCCTCCCAGACCAGGCACTGAACCCATGGCCCTGCACTGGCAGGCAGATTCCTAACCACTGGACCACCTACAAGTCAGCCCCTAGCCACACTGACAAATCAGGCACGCAGAACCCTTCATCTATTCTTCATTTACCTGAAATGTTTAAAGTTTCAAGACTTGACATGATGGTCAGACTTCAGCTTGAATGTGCCGTGCACTTATGCCATCTCAGTGCCCAATTCCATTGTCAAAAGCAGACAGCTCTCTATGCAAGTCACAGTTTCCATTTTTATTGCAAGGACAAAATGCATAGCCTGATGGTTGCCCGAGGTATATGCAACCTTTCTGGAGAGGATGACCTTGAGTGATACTGGTTTGCAAAGTCAAAAGCTTTGGCAACTTGAAAGATGAATTTAAGCCAGGGTTTCGGGACGTTTTATTTTTTTTCCAGTTTTTTTTTTAAATTTTATTTTATTTTTAAACTTTACAATATTGTATTGGTTTTGCCAAATATCGAAATGAATCTGCCACAGGTATACATGTGTGCCCCATCTGAAATGGTACTTGACTTACTACTACCTGGTCATGAATGGGTTAAGTAGAATGTGCCCTTAGTAATGATACCTCTTATGCTCCTATACATGGAGAAGGAATGTCAGCCATTCACAAATATTTATTCACAAGCTCTTATTGAATATCTACTACATACAGGGGCAATAAAGAGCCAAGAGTAGTAAGAAACAATCCTGGCCCTCAAGAAACAACCCCCCAAAGTGGGAAAATACCCTGTTTGAGTGTGATATGTGCCACAAGAGAAGGAAGCTCGGATTACTAGCAGGTTCAGGGAAGGAGAGACAGGAGGAGAAAACAATCCAAGAGGGCTTCCCAGAGGAAGGGACGCTTAAACTGAATTTTGAAGAACAAACACAAACAACCAGGAAGATTACGTACAGGAGAGGTAATGGCTGACACTCCAGACAAACATGTCCAGAAAAACAGACGCTAAAAAGAATATGGCTTTAATTGGAAATGCAAGTAATGTTAAAACTCTAGATAGGAGAGGAGGAGCCACATCAAGATGACATCTCTAGATGTGGTAAATGGAATATTACTCAGCCATAAAAATGAAGGAAATAATGCCATTTGCAGCATCCCTAGGATGGACCTAGAGATTATCATGCTAAGTGAAGTAGACAGAGAAAGGTAAATATATGATGCTCTTTATATGTGGAATCTAAAAATAATGATACAAATAAACTTATGCATGAAAGAGAAATAGACCCACAGACATAGAAAACAAACTCATGGTTACCAAAGGGGAAAGGCAGGGGAGGGATAAATTAGGAGATTGGGATGAACATGCTCACACTACTATATATAAAATAGATAACAAACAAGTACCTACTGTGTAGCACAAGGTGCTATACTCAGTATTTTGCAATAACCTATATGGGAAAAGAATGTCAAAAACAATATTCAGTTATTTATATATATAACTGAATCACTGAAGCTAACACAACATCATAAATCAACTGCATTCCAGTTTTTAAAAAATGACATCTCCATATCATGCACAGTTTAGCATTTCCCTGACAGGCTATGGACAGCCTTGAAAGGACTTTAGGTAAGGGATAAATATAGTAGAATTTGCATTCATTCATCTGTTCATTTGATGCAATGAATGTTTATTACAGATGCATTAGGTGCTAGGTATTGTGTCACGGTGAGCACAGAAAATATAATACTGAAAAGGTAGAAATGGCCCCTGCCCTCAGGGCGCTTAAATTCTGATGGAAAAGATACACGGTAAGCACACAAGAATAAAAGAAACAATGTATCACCATTGCCCTGAGTGGTGGAAAGAAAATAAAGAGGGATGTGAGAGAACAATGAGAAAGAGCTGTTCCTCTAGTTCAAATGACTGGGGGAAAATTTTTCTCTTAAGACTTGATATTTAAATTGAAGGATGATAAGCAATGAATTGGAGAAGACTCTTGGGAGTCCCTTGGACTGCAAGGAAATCCAACCAGTCCATTTTAAAGATCAGTCCTGGGTGTTCATTGGAAGGACTGATGCTAAAGCTGAAACTCCACTACTTTGGCCACCTGATGCCAAGAGTTGACTCATTGGAAAAGACTCTGATGCTGAGAGTGATTGGGGGCAGGAGGAGAAGGGGATGACAGAGGATGAAATGGCTGGATGGCATCACCGACTCCATGGACGTGAGTTTGAGTGAACTCTGTGAGTTGGTGATGGACAGGGAGGCCTGGCGTGCTGCGATTCATGGGGTCGCAAAGGGTCGGACACGACTGAGTGACTGAACTGAACTGAAGGAATGAATTAGGAATTGGGTTCATTTATTCCTCATAGTTCAGTTGGTAAGGAATCCACCTGCAATGCAGAAGACCCCAGTTTGATTCCTGAGTCAGGAAGATCCACTGGAGAAGAGATAAGCTACCCACTCTAGCATTCTTGGGCTTCCCTGTGGCTCAGCTGGTAGAGAATCTGCCAGCAATGTGGGAGACCTGGGTTCAATCCCTGGGTTGGGAAGATCCCCTGGAGAAGGGAAAGGCTACCCACTCCAGTATTCTGGCCTGGAGAATTCCATTGACTTAGTTGAAATGTATTTGACTGTATGAATTCCGTACAGTCCATGGGGTCGCAAAGAGTCAGACACGCCTGAGAGACTTGCACTTTCACTTCATTCATTTACTTCAATAATATTTATGGCATACCAACTTTAAAGTGATTTGGGAGAAGAACTGGGTGAAGCACATCCTAGGTAGACATGAGAAGAAATGAAGATGCTGGGAAGAAGGAAAGGACTTGGCTTAAGAAGTGACAAAAGACCAGGTGTGTGGCAGACAGACAGGGGACCAGCCAGAGAAGAGACAGGCAGGTGAGCAGTGGGAGTGTAAGTAGAGAGTGACATACCTTGATTCACCTCTGTAAGTACGTTCCAACAGCTGCGGGTAAGGAACGGACTGGAGAGGGTAAGGGTGAAGCCCACAGGCTGGCTGGGAGGCTATTTTAGCTGGTGCAGGGGAGAGGGGAACATGACTCAGACAAGATAATAACCAATGACATGAGAGAGGTTTTCGTGTTTGTCCTGGACAGAGTAGGAAAGAGAGAGCCTTTCAGAAACCACACTGCTGCTTACGACCCAGCTGGTTAGTTACTGCTAGAGCCCAGACTAGAAACATGGTCTCCTCACTCCGTGGCCATGGTTTTTCCACTATGTGATGCAGAAGAGTAGAAAGAGTTATAAAGTTTGGGCAAATACTTTTATTTTGCTCTCATTCAAATCCCTTTGATTTGAAAGACTGTCAAAAAGCATAACACACTGGTGACCTGGATGTTCGAAGTAAAATGAAAGGAGGGAACGTGAGCAAGAGATGATACACAGTTTTCTATCTCCCTTTTTATCATCCATGTGTTCATAAATGGATTTTGCTTGGAACATATTTACGCAGATGTTTTTGTTTTATAAGAATGTGCAATAAGTTATTAGTTAAGTCAAAGTTTTTCTTTTTAGTGTCCAAGAGGATGTTAGCTATATGCTGAATGAAGGATAAAAGCTTGGATGGGAGCCCTGGAGTTCTCTGCACCAGTCTTTATAGGATGAGCAGCAGAAAAAGCATAGCAGGGTCCTGTGCTAATTCGAGCCCTCCATGAGGTTTAAAGGATGACTTTTTTGTCTGTGTGTCTTTTTTTTTTTTTTTTAATCCTGTGTAGCACCACACTCAGACCTGAGCCCTGGGGGAAGGACCTACCCTCTTAAGCAGTCTGGGTGCTCTTCCTTCCTCCAAATACACCAATCACCAGGCTCCTCTTTTTCTACATCCTTTCCTCTTCCTCGCTTTCTCATCTTCCCTCTCTCTTTCTCTCTTGCTCTGGTCATTGCATATGTGCTCTGTTGTGTCTGACTCTTTGCAACTCTTTGTAGCCCCCCAGGCTCCTCTGTCCATGGAATTTTTCAGGCAAGCATACTTGAGCAGAGTTGCCATTTCCTACTCCAACACTACACAAAGGGAGGAAAAGATGAGATAAAATGTTTCAGGGAGAAAAACAGTAGAAGATGTTTGCCGTTAGAATCACCACATGTAAGTGCCATTCATCATGTATTGTTCCTTCAAATTAGTAGCTTCATCTAACTGAGCGATGCTGCTCTCTTGAAAGCTTCTCTATCAATGTCAAAGTCAAAGATAGAGGGTGGAGGAAAGACTGTGTTTAGGAAGACGGTATTTTAAATGTGGATTAGCCAAAGGAAACGCCACGCTTCTTCCATCTATCGTTGTAAGCCTTTGTTCTCAGTGTCTTACAGACTCTACTAGAGTTACCAGCTTAAGCAGGAGTCCCTAGGAGAATTCTTCTTGAAAGTTAGAGGTGGTGGGTTGGGGCTCCCTGTGTGTTCTGGAAGAAGCCAGAGACCTGGATTCAGAGTTCAAAATCTGCCACTGAATAGCCTGGTAATTTGCGGTATATCAAATTTGAGGTGAGTCCTAGATCCCGTTCTCACTGGGTACGTCAAGTCACCTCACCTATTTCAGTGCCACAAGGGAAGCTAAAGAGCATCATTTGACCAGGCATTGGATTGAGCACCATTTAAGATCCATGTGCTAGGGATTACTAGTCCAATTTCACAATGAGGAAACCCAGCCTCCACAAGTTGGTTTTCTTTTTAGACTCACTTTCTTTCCATTACATGTGTCCTCTTCCATGATTTTCACAAACATTTCATATAAAATTCACTTTTTAAAAGTCTGTGTTGACAGTTTACACTGTAACAAACCTGAGAAGTACACTCAAATGTGTTTTATTACACAGGCTACAACACTAGAGACATTACTTTCTGCTGTCAATTTTGATTAAATTTATGGGGGACATGGACTAATGCTTGCTCTGTCTGTCTTCTCTGTTGAATTCAAGAGTACCCAGAGATGGCAAGGAGAGATGGTAAAAGTCAATTACCTTTTGCAACTGCTTGCCTGGTGTATTAGTTATTGCTGCATAACAAGTTATCTCAAAATTCAGTGGGTTAAACTAACACTGGTTATCTCATAGTTTCTTTAGGTCAGGAATCTGGGCACAGCTTAACGGCTCTCTGAGTTTATCCCAGGCTACAATCAAGGTGTTGACCAGAGCTTTAGTCATCTAAAGGCCCCACTGGGGAAGGATCTGATTCTAAGTTCATTCACCTGGTTGTTGGCAGGATTAAGTCCCTTGTAGGCGATTGACTAGAGGACTCTCTTGTTCCTTGCCATGTGGGTCTCCACTGTGGGGAAACTAACAACACGACAGATGGCTTCAACCACAGCAAGTAGGGCAGAAGGGGCAGAGAACATGAATGCTAACAAGATGGAAGACATGGTCTTTTTTATAACCTTATCTCAGGAGTGACATCTTATCATCTTTACTGTATTCTAGTCATTAGAAATAAGTCACCAGGCCCAGACTATGTTCAAAGGAGAAAATTACCAAAGGCTTGGACACCAGGAAGCAAAGATCATTGGGGACCATCTTAGAAGTCGAGTTACCACACCTGGTGGACTGTTATATTCCAAATATTATGAAACCAAAACGAAGCTGAGGAATGACTTGATGCCGAGCGCAAGAGAACTACTGTCATCTCTAACTTCAAATTTCAACGTTTTGCATTCAGTAGGCTAACATGATTTTTTCATTGATTCAGCTACTAATGTGTTTCAATTCATACTAGTAAGTTCAGATTTATAAAGTATATCTTGATATCTATGTACATATTATGCTTCCCTGGAAGAACTGGTTGGGTGGGAATGAGGAGGTGAAATGTCTCTGTTTAAAAAAAAAAGTACAGCATTGTCTGGACTGCCTTATACACCATGGAAAAATGAGGAAATTGGACTTTTATGCTGAAGTTTCCTTTCAGATCTAAAACTTGTTTTACTCATCTCGAAAATGGTCAAACTGATTCTTTTTGGACTACCTCACAGGTATGTTGGCAGAATTAAACAATTAATGATGGATGTGAATGTGGTTTTTTTAAATTATAAAATGCTATTTTGTCATATGTATTTAAAATTTTTTTAAATTATAAAATGCTATTCAACCTGGAGATTTTCCCTCCTGACCCTAGTATGCACCTGGATTAAACTGCCACGTTCTCTGAGTTGTCTTGACAGAGGAGCCTGGGGAGTTCAGAAGAGCTTCCAGAAAGAAGAGGCAACAGCCTCTGAAAGGCTGCAGTGATTGGTCGGTGCCTCTTGGTGGGCGGGGCTGCAGACTGAGTTAAGGACAGGTTTCCTTGAAATGCTCTGAAAATGACCAGGACCCAAGAAGTGACCTTCAGAAGGTGAGTGATAGAAAGTGACACAGAACTCGGAGAAGGATGTTTCCTCCAATTAATTTGCTAAAAATAATTTGATCATAAGCAATTTAATTTGAAACAAAATGGCAGTGGTGAAAATCAACAACTTGTCTTAGAATGAGTATTTGGATGGTTTTTGGTTTTTGGTTTTTGTTTTTTTTTTAATTCTTCAATGCTATATTCTTCCCGTGTTGATAATTTGGGTTCATCACTAGCCAGTTTTACAACTATTTACTCGAACATCAATTATTTTTGTTTTTTTTAAAGAATTTATTAGTAGATGGATATATTTCTTTTTCCCTGGTTTTCTTTCTTCCAATATGTTTTCTGCCAATGAAATCATTGTACTCTGTGGAGTTTATAATCACGAAAATGTGGCAGCAGTTTAAAGGTTGTTTCCAACTCTGCAATATTACAGCTTGTACAGGCAGGAACATTTGGATGAAATCATTTTGAAAGTAAAAATTGTAAAAGTAGAAAAAATCCTTGAGGAACATAAATATCAATTGGGGGTATTTCACTTACATCATATTATCATTTCAATGAAATTATTATCTTAAGTCACTTGTTTTCCTCCAAAACACATTTCAGATGTTGGCATCTTTTTTAAAAATTTAAAAAAAAATTTTTTTTGGCTTTGCCATGTGGCATGTGGGATCTTAGTTCCCCTATCAGGGGCTGACTCCATGTCCCCTGGATTGGAAGTATGGAGTCTTAACCACCGGACCACCAGGAACATCCCTCAAATGTTGGCATCTTGAGGGAGTCCCAGGATGCAGGGCTCTGGGCAAATTATCCTTCACCAAGGACAATAGTCTGGTGACAGTGGCAAAGCACCCCCCCTTGGGTGACTGTCTAGACAGCGGACACCAACGTGGAAGGCATGGAGGAGAACTTGAAGAGATGATTTATAAATATGGGTTGGAGAAGGAAATGGCAACCCACTCCAGTGTTCTTGCCTGGAGAATACCAGGGACGGCGGAGCCTGGTAGGCTGCCGTCTCTGGGGTCGCACAGAGTCGGACACGACTGAAGCGACTTAGCAGCAGCAGCAGCAAGGAAGACCCAGAAATTATTTATTGGGACTTCAGGAGAAATTCAATGTTTTACAATAGGCAAGTAAGTTCAAGATGACTGTAAAATTTAAAATATCACTGTTAATAATTTTTCTTGTGAATTTTAGGGAGATTCTGATGATAATACAGCTGTAAGAAGTCATCGTTAAACTTTGGCTAAACCTGACCATTCATTTAAGATAGTGATTGTCAGGGATGGATACACAGCTTCCCTGGTGGCTCAGTAGCAAAGAATCTGCCTGCCAATGCAGGAGATGTGTGTTCAATCTCTGGTCCAGGAAGATCCCACATGCCTTGGATCACCTAAGCCCGTGTGCCACAACTATGGAGTCTGTGCTCTAGAGCCCTAGAGCCACAACTACTGAAGCCTGCGTGCCCAAGAGACCATGCTCAGCAATGAGAGAGGCCACCAGAATTCAAAGACTGCACACTGCAGCTAGAAAGAGGTCCCCGCTCACTGCAGCTAGAGAAAAGTCCATGCAGCAACGAAGACCCAGCACAGCCAATAAATGAATACATAAATAAATAAAATTATAGACTTAAGAGTAAAGGATGGATACAAAAATGATCCAATGAACCTGAAACTGCTCTAAAAAAATAAAGTCTATTTAAAAACAATGGTCCTGTGGGGTATGGGAAAATATTTGCAGTCTTACTTTTATTATCACATATAAGATAAATGAAATGTACTAATATGTAATATAAGGATTTACACTGACTTCCTTAGTCAACACATCCCGTGGTCTCAGGCCACCAAAGGCAGATGCAGGGGTGAAGTCAGTTACCTCCCTGAGTCCTGTGAACTATGATGATTTGAAGTTAATGTGTGCCATAATTAATTGGATTGTACCATTTAATTCTAACTAAACTAATATTCCCCCAACTATACAAGTGGCTCATAAAGGTTTCTACAAATTAAATGTAGATAACATTTAATACAATTCTAACCAAAAAAGAGTAAGATATCAGTAGGAAGAATGTAAAGCTTCTCCTTCCAGTACAAACTTTGATTAGATGTAAATGCAAACTTTTCCTTCAATGTAAAGGTGACATTACAACAATGAATAAAAACCACCCACTTTTTGAAAGAAACTCTGGTTATTGAGAGAACACACACTGTGGAAGCAAATGTCTGGAAAACTTTCCAATGTTTTATTATTTTAGTGCCAGAAGCAATGTGTTTTGCCTTAAAAACTCATCATTTATACATTTAGGAAACTTGCAAACCTTTTTTTACCATGTTTAAAAATCTTCCCCCAAAAAAGGGTTTCAGTGGTTTTTAAACCCATTTGTAAAACATATTAAAATGTAACGAGTTCTGATTAGTTGAAAGAACATTTGATTGACATCAAGGAGGATGGAAAATTACTAGCCACATTTCAACTGCAACTTTTACATAATTATTGAGAGGATGGATAAAAGCACCATTTAGGAGAAGCAGCCTGAGTTGTACGTTCCCCACCTGGAACTGCTCATGCTTTGTGGTATCTTTGCCAGCTCTGACAGGTTTAAACCAAGTATGTAAATAAGCCCAATTTATATCCAATTATGGATATACCAAGATGTCAAAAATTATAAACCGTATTTATACATATTATTCTCCCTAAGACTTTTAACATAAGAAGATGCATCATTTTAAAATAAGTATACCAATATTGAGGAGTACAAAATGAAAAAGTTTTAGTACCATATATTTAAGACAATGTTTTTCATTTTGCACTGACCATGGGGCTCAGTCACTCAGTTATGTACGACTCTTGGTGTCCCCACGGACTGTAGCCCACCAGGCTCCTCTGTCCATGGGATTTCCCAGGCAAGAATATCTCAGTGGGGTGCCATTTCTTTCTCCAGGGGATCTTCCCAATCCCAGGAGATTTGATCTTCCCAGGGATCAAATTCTTGTCTTCTGCATTGGCAGATGGATTCTTTACCGCTGAGCCACCTGGGAAGCTCCTGAACTGACAATAGGGATATCAAATAAATTTGTAATTCATATGAATAAATAGCTTCTTCTGTCTGGGCACTGGGTCTTCATGGATGTACAGGATCCTGAATGAGAGAGATTTAGACTCCGAGACAGACTTGAGGGAGGGGCAGAGGCCTCTGGCCATAGTCATCATCAACCTGCAATGGATTGTGTTCAGGCTACAGTGGAGAAATTTCTTCCAAAGTGGATTTAATTCAGCAGAGGATCAGGTAGTCAGTATTCAATGGTGGATTTGAGGTGGGAAAAAGAAGACTCTTACAAGATCATTTATAAGAGCCTTTCTGCTACAGTACAGGAGACAAGGGTTCGATCCCTGGGTTGGGACGATCTCCTGGAGAAGGAAATGGCAACACATTCCAGTATTCTTGCCTGGAGAATCCCATGGACAGAGAACCCTGGCAGGCTATGGTCCATGGGGTGGCAAAGAGTTGGATACGACTGAGCGACTAACACACACAACACAGGCACCAGTAGGTCTGGGGGCTGCAAGCTCATGGTCCTGGTGATTCTAGACTAAGTCTGCCAGAACACTTATGCATTCACCCTCTGACCTGAATTAGCAAATCGTTCCACCAAATGGCCAACTCCCGTCCACTCTGGCCCAGCCTCTATCATGGTGCATGTGGATCCCTGCAACAGTGTGTCCTGGTTTCTTTGATGGCAGCTGCTCCAACCACTTCCCATCCAGTCCTGAAAGCCTGAGAGCCGTTCATTCATCCTGGGGCCCGTCGCCAGACAGCTCTTCCCTAAATGTTGTTGTTTAGTCACTAAGTTGTGTTTGATTCTTTGTGACCCCATAGACTGCAGCCTACCAGTCTCCTCTCTGTCCATGAGATTGCCCAGGCAATAATACTGGAGTGGGTTGCCATTTCCTTCTCCAGGGGATCTTCCTAACCCAGGGATTGAACCCATGTCTCTTGCATTGGAAGGCAGATTCTTTACCACTGAGCCACCTGGAAAGTCTCTTCCCTAAATGATATTCCCCTAGTCTGTACACAGATCAGATTGTATCAAATGTGACTGCCAGGCCCTCTGCCCTGTGGCTCCATTCTGTTTGCTGACTTCTCAGTACCAACCTGGTCATCAAATCAGACTAGCCACTTCAATCCTCCAAAGACACATGTTCCTCACTGCTTTCTTTTCAGGAGGTGGTTCCTTAGCAAACAAAACCCACCATTTCTTCTCTTTTTGTTGGAATCTTGAAATATGCCCACTTCAGTTTCCATTCTTCTGTGAATCCCTCCCCTGTCTATTCAGGCCTTCATGAACCATTGTCTCTTTGGACTTCTATAAGGCCTATGTGTAAGACATAATCTAAGATTCACTTGAATTTTTTGCTGTTATTTACCCCCAATTATATTTTGTGAGTAAGTAATCCGTTTCTTAACCTTTACTTTAAAATCTCCTTAGCACCTATATAGAGTAGATGACCAGCAAATACTACTATTTATTGATTTCTCTGCTTCAGAAAAATTTCTTTTTTCTCTATCTTCGTTTATCTTGTTGACTTGCTTCCTTTATCTGACACATTCTTAAGATAATTGAAATATCCTGCTTTCAGCAAAGGTTAAAGGGCCAGCTTCAGTTCCATCCAGACTTTGCTATTTCTGACAGTGACTTTTTCCCAGACAGAGAGCTCTGATTCTGTGAATGAGACCATTTTCAAATACTCTCTGGGAGCTTTATTATTCTGGAAAGAAGAAACCTAAAGCATAAAAGATAAATGCCATATAAACCCTTAAGTAAACATGAATTTTTATTAAACTAGTCTTAGAAGTAATAATCTTCAGATTTCAAATTCTGACATTATAACAGAATATGTTTATGTGTCTGAAGTGAAAAGTGAAATTGTTAGTCGTGTCGTGTACAACTCTCTGTGACCCCATGGACTGGGGTCTGCCAACCTCCTCTGTCCATGGGATTTTCCAGACAAGAATACTAGAGTGGGTTGCCATTCCCTTCTCCAGGGATCTTCCCAACTCAGGGATCAAACCTGGGTCTCCTGCATTGCAGGCAGATTCTTTACCATCTGAGTTACCAGGAAAGCCTGTTTAACCATGCTAATTAAGAGTTGAAATCTTCTGATCATCTTTTCATTCAAAAGGTTAGTTTAAAAAATTAAGATCTTGTGGATTTACCTAAGGTATTGCTGAACTGACCTTTCTGCTGTGAAATGCAAGACACACAAAACTCAACTGTGTGAAAGAAAAGCAGTTTTAGTTTCCAAGGGATGAATCAAAACAGAATCTGTTTCAGCAAATTTCTTTATCATTTTTAAACAGAAACAAAAAAATCACATATCTACTGAATTTTCCTTTCATTTTATGGGCATATCTACTGAATTTTCCTTTCATTTTATGGGCATTGGTATTTAGTTGTTTGCTAGTTAAAACATGTTTACAGCCTAAATGAGAATAGGGCTCATGAAAAGCCCAGGAAAACAAATTCCACATTTTTAATGCTAGCACAATTGCACTTTTTGCCTTTGCTACTTTTCTTGACTTTTATTTTCATTCTGTGCCGAGCAACTAGTTAATTAACATTTCAGATGAGACCGTCAAAAGCAGGGAGATGACAGACTGCTACTATTCTTGGTCTTGCTGACACCTTCCTCATGGCAGGATGACAGCCACAGCTGCAAGTCATTGCAAGGAATCTGCTTGAAATTGGTATTAATATTGGGTCAAGAAAGCTTCCATTTTTCAAAGCAATTTTCATCGTTCTGAGTGGTACCCAGCCAAAACCCATTCTAAGGACTGTGTTTGTGTGTGAGCCTCTTTTGAGAACCACCGCCAGAATTCAACAGGAAGACCATGAACCAAACCGTGCATTTCTCAACATTTATCGAGCCTGTATCCATGGCATTGAGAAGAATACAAATAAGTGTACAAAACAGTCTCTGCTTACAAGTGGTTTGCCATCTTATTGGGTTACTTGAGACTGTCTATAACTCCAGACTTTCATGAAGACTCGGCATTCTTCATGTTCATATCCAGCTTCACAAAATGGCGTCACTTGAGTTGTTTTATGAGGGAAAATAATGGATTATTAGGCAGTTATTTATATCAAGAACTGAGATAATAAAATCAGCCTATTTAGTGAATGTGACTAAGGAGGGTGAGGTAGAATAAGAGAAGACTCATTCATTGAAAGCAGGGTTGGGGGGGTTGGTTTCCGACCTCTTCACTTCCCTTCACCTGTGTAGACAGTGATGTCAGGTCATACAGTAGTCATGATCCTGGGCTCTGAGATCCTGAAGACATCCAGGGCTCAAGGGATGTTCCTGACTCTGTTGATGTATAAGTTTGGGGTTAATGGTACACAAAGGGATGCTGTATGAAGAGGCAGACTGGCGTGGTTCATCTTGGCTCTTATCCTTCAAACTGTATTCTTTTCTGTTGAGAAACACACACATTGGCTCTTATTTTATTCTTCTGTCCATACTACACAAAGTGCATGAAATAAGTGAGACTTTCAACAGGAATCTTGTAATCTGTTTTTTTTTTTTTTAAAAAAAAACCTTTTTAAAATTTAAGTATGGTTGATTTGCAATGTTGTGTTTGTTTCCAGTGTACAGCAAAGAAGGATGGAGCTGGAGGAATCAGGCTCCCTGACTTTAGACTATATGACAAAGTTACAAATCAAAACATCATGCTACTCACACACACGCACGCACACACACACACACACACAAACACCTGAAATAGATACCAGTGGAACAGGAAGAAAGCCCAGAAATAAACCCATGCTCTTATCATTAATTAATCTACAACAAAGGAGGCAAAGATACAATGGAGAAAAGGCATTCTCTTTAATAAGTGCTGGGAAAACTGGCCAGCTACATACAAAAGAATGAAATCAGAACATTCTCTAACATCATATACAAAAGAAAAAAGTGAAAAAGCTAAACTAACCTACTTTAAATACACATTTACTGTTAGCGACAGGATCTGTTGCTTTCCCCCTGATAAAGTGATCAGAAAATAATTTTTTGTCATAAGCAAAGAGATTTCTTGGGTTTTTTTTCCCTCTGTCCATGAATCTTGCCTGACTGATTACCAAGACAAAACCCACGTGATGCTGGTGGAACTGAAAGTAATGAGATAGCATCTAGACTTTTTTGAAATCACCTGTCTCTCTCAAAGATCTTTAATACATTTTGAGATGACAGCTGATTCTCTCACTCTCTCTGAGGGTAAGCTTTGATTAGAAAGAGGGTTCTACTATCCAAGAGATGTTGTCAGGTTAGTTGATATTTTTGAGCAGCCCAGTGGGCACACTCCTGACTGCCATAGTCAGAGGAAGTCTATCCAAGTGTTGAGACATGTTAGATACAGGGAAGTCATTCACCAATACCAGCACGAGCTTAAGTCTATAAACAAGAGTCTTCCTTTTACAAAGCCCATATAACCCATTCAGAAGTTCTAACCTCGTACACGTTCTTGTGTATCGGGGAGGGAAGGAGATGGAGGAGATGGTCCACTTCAGCTCAAGCTACCGCTTAATCCTGTTCCTCCATTTGTAACCCCCCACAAAGGTCCGTCTAGTCAAGGCTGTGGTTTTTCCAGTGGTCATGTATGGCTGTGAGAGTTGGACTGTGAAGAAAGCTGAGCACCGAAGAATCGATGCTTTTGAACTGTGGTGTTGGAGAAGACTCTTGAGAGTCCCTTGGACTGCAAGGAGATCCAACCAGTCCATTCTAAAGGAGATCAGCCCTGGGATTTCTTTGGAAGGAATGATGCTAAAGCTGAAACTCCAGTACTTTGGCCACCTCATGTGAAGAGTTGACTCATTGGAAAAGACTCTGAAGCTGGGAGGGATTGGGGGCAAGAGGAGAAGCAGATGACAGAGGATGAGATGGCTGGATGGCATCACCGACTCGATGGACGTTGAGTGTGAGTGAACTCCGGGAGTTGGTGATGGACAGGGAGGCCTGGTGTGCTGCAATTCATGGGGTCACAAAGAGTCAGACACAACTGAGCGACTGAACTGAACTGACACAGTTACTTCCTGGCCTCCGTAATTGTATCCCTCCCCCCATCAAAGTGTTCCTCTTTACAGAGAGCCGAAAGTAGCAACATGAGGCTCCAAGCTAAGTAGGAGTCACCTCCTCAAACCACAGAAGCAGTTTTTGAGCTTGTTGCTTATTCCATGACTACTTCCTCTTTGCAAAATTCAGCCATCAATCCCCATCATCTCTGCCACCAGAATCCATCATCACCTCTTGTGTGGACTGAGCCTCAGCTTTCTAACTGGTTTCCAGTTTGAAAACTTTTACCTGACTCCATTCCACAGTGGAGAGAGCTTTCCCACACAGGTGTGGTCATGACACTCCAAAGTTTAAAACCTGATAAGAACGTCCTGCTGTCCTAGGTTAGGCAATGCCCAGACTTCTCAGCACCTCTTATCAGGTCCTCCAGCACCTGACCCTTGCATAGATCTATAGTCTCATCTTCACTAGTTTTCATCTTTATTCATCCTTCCGGCCATGCCAAATGTTTCCCACACTCTCTCTCATGCCTGGGCATTTGTTCATACTTGTCCGTCTCCTTGGAATATTCTCTGCTCCTCCAGCTTCCCAATACCGCACCAACCAGGTTAACTTATTAATGAGCATTTGGATTTCAGCTTGAACATCACATCCTCAGTTCCAGAAGGCTCAACAATTTCGGATCCCTTAATCTCTGCTCTCTTATCACTCTTCCCCTTTCAGAACAGTCAGTGTGCTCACTGTAATTGCATGCCGAGGGACTTCCCTTCCAGACCAGGGGTCAGCAAGCAATGACCCACAAGCCAAATCTGGACCTCCACCTGTTTTTGTAAATAAAGTTCCACTGGAACACAGCCATGCTCATTCATCTATGTACTGTCTATGGTTTCTTTCACGCTAAGATGGCAGAGCTGAATAGTTGCAAAAGGAACCATAAAATGTTGGCTACCTGCCCTGTTACAAAAAATTTTGCCAACACCTGTGCTAGACTATAAGCTCCATGACTGCAGACACTGGGTCTGTCTCGAATATCAGCATGTCCTAGTACCTAGTGTAGCGCCTAGTGGTGAGAAGGTATTCAGTAAATATTTGCCAGATGAGAGAGAAAGAATAAGTAAAGTGGGTGTGGAATCAAGCAAGGGTTCTATTGCCTGCAGTGCAGAAAGGCAAAATCTGACAGCCAGTATTCGCAGCAGAGTCAGGGTTTATTTACAGGACCACAAGCAAATGAGTATGAGACAAGCCTCTGGCTCACTCCAACTCCATCTTTGAATTAGGATTTTTTTTTTTTTAAGGGAAAGAACTAAGAGGCTGGGATTAATCATTATCTTGTGACTTTTCTGTGGCATTTCTTAATCCTGGTTTCTGGAGTCAGAATATCTCTGGTTTACAGGCTATCTCAGTCCAGGTGTTCCACAGACTTGAGGGTCTATTAGCTCAACTTACCCTGGAGAAGCAACCTGAATTTGTACATTAATGATGATTTCTATCATAGCAAAGTTAGTACATTACCAATGTTATCGACAACGATAGTTTTAACCCTCTGACTCTGGCAGATTGGTGTTTGTTAGCAAAGGATTGAGGTCAGAAGGGATGAGAAAGGGAATGGAGTTGTGAATAGAGAGGTGAACAGTAAAGAAACTTGGTTTTCAGAGGGACTGGGCTTTAAGTATGTTCAGGACTTGGTGAAAACCACAAGGACTCTTGCTCTGCCTTATCCCAAGAAGAACATTCATTAAACAGAGCAGAGAAGTACAGGGTTGTGGAGACCCTGATTCCTGCTGTTGTTCTAAACTATTTCAGATTGATTGGAGCCTGAGGGAGATGGTGGCTTTCTCTCTCCCAAAATCAACTCCTGTACCCACCTCCCACCCACTCCTTCCTGCAGCCTACCGATCAGTTCAACATCTTTAATCGCGTCTTCTGAGCCTTTTTCCGTTCAGGGCTTGGCTCACTGTAGGTATTGGATAAATCTGTGTTGCATGAATGGAAAAATTTATGGT
This sequence comes from Bos mutus, assembly GCF_027580195.1. Lineage (NCBI taxonomy): Eukaryota > Metazoa > Chordata > Mammalia > Artiodactyla > Bovidae > Bos > Bos mutus. The sequence goes on from NC_091628.1 coordinate 22,419,809, forward strand.
GGCTTTCCAGTGGTCCTCACATCCAGTCCCAGATCCTCTTCTTGATTCCGCACCTTCTCCATGAAGATTTCTCCATCTAAACCAAACCACTTCTGGGAGCACGTGGTGTCTACTTCTTAGGAAACTGAGTGGATTTAGTGACAGAAAATGGAAAATGAGCTTCCAAGCTAGGTAGAGAGGAAATTCATCCATAGCAATTGGCCTCAAACCAAAAACACAGTTTTGGGTTTGCTTGTTGCTTTGTTGCTGTTCATTTGCTAAGTCGTGTCAGACTCTTTGTGACCCGATGGACTGCTTGTTGCTTACTCTAGTGATGTTTCAGAGCTGTGGAAGGCAAACAGGACACAAGAAAAGGGAACAGGGAAGTCTGTTACTAGAGTGATCATTTCTTGAGCGTGCATGCATGCTAAGTCTCGCAGTCATGTCCGACTCTTTGTGACCCTATGGGCTGTAGCCCCCAGGCTTCTCTGTCCATGGGATTCTCCAAGCAAGAATACTGGAGTGGGTTGCCATGCCCTCCTCCAGGGGATCTTCCCCACCCAGGGATCGAACCTGCACCTCTTACATCTCCTGCATTGGCAGGTGAGTTCTTTACCAACTAGCACACCTGGGAAGCCCTCTGTGTGCTGAAAATGGTCCATATCAGAAATATATATATATATATAAAGTTAAATGAATTTGTTTGGTTTTTTAAAAATAAAACTTGAAAGTAATCTTATCTCAAACCATGCATTCATCAGAAAACCAGCATTTATCAAGGAACTGCAAATTCTCCAGGCACCTCCGGGATCCAGGGAAGCCAGGTGGAGCCTTGTGGGTCTCCTTTTTCTGTAGGATTTTCCTCTCTTCTCTGGCATCAGCCTTCCCTCTCTTCCCGTGGGTAGCACCTCTTCGTTTTGAGACCCTAGTGGGGTTTGAGTTCTGGATTGGGAGGCATTTGGTGGGTGGCCAGGCCTGGCTCCCCTCTATCTGCCATGAGTCCTCTTTCCCCTTTGCCTCTCTGGGGCCCAGCAGCAATGGGCTGGCTTCCTAGGGCTCTGGTGGCAGAGGCTATGGCTGCCAGAGATTTGCCTCCTGTCTCTTCTTTTTTCACATCGATGCTGCCACCCTGATGGTTAATCTGATTCTGCTCTGAGCAGGTGCTTCCAGGTAGCACAGTGGTAGAGAATCCGCCTGCCAGGGCAGGAAACATAAGTTCAGTCCCTGGGTCAGAAAGACCCCCTGGAATAGGAAATGGCAACCGACTTCAGTATTCTTGCCTGGAGAATCCCATGGACAGAGGAGCCTGGTGGGCTACAGTCCACAGGGTCACAAAGAGTTGGACACAACCGAGGTGATAAACAGCAGCAACAATGCTGTTAGGAGCAAGACAGCAGGAGAGGATTGCTATAACTTTCTCTTGTGTCCTTTCCTTCTTCCCTTCAGAGACCAGAAGCTGGTAGAGAAGTCTTTAAAGAGTCTTTAAAGCTGCATTCAAATTTGCCCAAAGTCTGCTGGGGAGGGATGCACTTCTGTGTCTGGGTCCTGCCTCTCCCACAGACAGTGGCTGTTGGGGCATTCGAGGTACCTAGGGTGATGCTCTGGTACCTAAAACAATGGCTTTGTCCAAGCCTCACCTTTGTTCCTAAGACAACTCATGATTGTGGTCTGCCTTACAGTGTTGTTTTTTTTCGGCTGTGCTGGGTCTTCGTTGCTGTGCACAGTCTTTCTCTAGTTGCAGTGAGCGGGGGCTACTCTTCCTTGCAGTGCCTGGGCTTCTCATCGTTGGTTCTCTTCTTGAGGCGCACAGGCTCTAGGCGAGCAGGTTTCAGTGTTGCAGTAGGCAGGCTCAGTAGGTGCTCCATGGGCTTAGTTTCTCCAAGGCATGTGGGATCTTCCTGGACCGGGGATTGAACCCATGTCCCTTGCCTTGGCAGGTGGATTCTTAATCCACTGTGCCACCAGGGAAGTCCCTGCCTTATGATTTTTTGATGCATAGATCACAGAGATTTCTAATAGGGAAGAAAATTTTCCTAGGTGAGCAAAGGCCAGGGAAATGGTCTTCACAGTGAGTTCAGAAAGAAGCACTGACTCATGATTGCCTCCACCAGAACATTCCCTGGTCTCCAAGGCTGTGCATCCTGGTGTAGTGAGTTCTGCCCTGGGCAGAACCTCCGTCTCATCTTCAGTTTCAGTACCCAGGAGTCATCTTCCAACCAGCCATCCAGAAGGACTCCCCGTGGCTTTTCCATCTCAAGCCCCCCCACCCCACCCTCCACCACCCCACCAATGATGATCAGTCTCCTCCTGATGTTATCATCTGCAGGAAATCAAAACACCATGTGTGTGAACATAAAATCCTGTCATTTATTTATGCTACAGACTTCAGGAAGGAAAAAAGAAAATCATAGCTCTCTTTTCATTTAAAAAAAAAAATTGGCACAGTGCTCAAGCCTTGGTGGCCTGAAATCAGCCTGTTATTAACAGCCAGGAAATGCCTGACCCCAGAGGTCTTCACTGCTATTATAAACTGTGAATATTGTAAAAATGGAAATAAAAAATAAAGTAATTACCTCTTCACGGGTTAAAAAAGTTAAGTTGAATGGCCCGTTGCCATAGAAATGACTTCCTGTTTACCGGGCTGGTCTTCCCTCATAGTTAAAGACCAGTCATCAGCCAATGAGAAAACAGCATTTAACAACCCATATTCCATTAACATTTGTCATAGTAACTCAATTCAGTCTATAATTTACCAGTCAGTAAAATTTGGTAAGTTGTATTTTCAGATGTATTCATGGTTTTTAATTTTTATTCTTTGTATGAAATTATTACCATGGCCAAATGCACTACTTTTTATCATCTGAGAGGGGGAGAAGTCTATATTTGAAATATCCTAATTCCCCCTTTTAAAAGCCTGATACTGTCTTAATACTTCAGCACAAGAATTCTAATGATAAGAGAGCTTTTCGTCTTCCTGTTTTTTTAAGGATGGCTGTTTGGTATCAGTAGTAATATTCCTCATAGTATTCACTCTAACAAAGAACCAAAACGACCATTCTTATTAACTATCAGTTCTTTGGGCTTTTTACTTCAAGGATCCCAGGATTCTGAAATAAACTACTTGGAGCGTGATAACAAATACAGTTGTTTGAAAATCAAGGAATTATTTGCCGAAACGTAAAAATAAAACCCAGTACAAAGGTATCAAGTAACTCTTAGGAGACAGAACCACAGATTTGAGCAACAGAGTCTTGATAAGAATGATGTCTTGACTTGTTGGAAGTTCCTGGCCCCATGGAAATAAAAAGGAAAGAAACTGTATACTTTCTCTTGAATTTGGGGTTGATAGGAAGGCAGCTTGAAGCGGTTTGCCCAGAAGATTCAGTGCTCGTGTTATATAGCTGGCCCCAAACCACAGCTCTGGAAACACCGCCCTCCATGTCTCTTCTTGATGGCCCCGCCTATGCCTTTGACAAAACCTAGAGATTTTCCATCATTCTTCTCCATGTCCAGCTGGTCCCAGCCCTCTCCTGACCTGTCCTTCCTGCCCCTCCTTTGCCATCCACCTGGCCTTTGCAGCTGCCCCTCTGAAACACCTGTGGCTCCCAGACCCACCCCGCCTGCAGACACAAAATATTGGCCACAGAATGAAACAGAAACAGCTCATGGAAGGATCTGCAGTGTGCCTAAACTTTGTCTCAAGTAATCACAGTCTTTTTTTTTTTTTTTCACTTTTAAAAGAGACTTCATTTAGCAATAGATATGTGTTCAACATGGTACAGATGAACCTATAGCAGGGCAGCAAGGCAGGAATAGAGATGCAGGTAGGGGACATATGTTTACATATGGTTGATTCAGATTGCCGAATAGCAGAAACCACATTGTAAAGCAATTATCCTTCAATTAAAAAAAATTGAAGTTGTGGAGTTTTAAGGGACCACTGGCAGTGGCACCCCCCTCCAGTACTCTTGCCTGGAAAATCCATGGACGGAGGGGCCTGGTGGGCTGCAGTCCATGGGGTCGCTAAGAGTCAGACACGACTGAGCGACTTCACTTTCACTTTTCACTTTCATGCACTGGAGAAGGAAATGGCAACCCACTCCAGTGTTCTTGCCTGGAGAATCCCAAGGACGGGGAAGCTTGGTGGGCTGCTGTCTATGAGGTTGCACAGAGTCGGACACGACTGAAGTGACTTAGCAGCAGCAGCAGCAGCCTTGTGTCCTCCCCAGGCTCTCACACAATATGGGGGGTCCTATAGTTATCTGTGTATTTGTTTAGTTCTTCCTCCCTTGATAACTACACCTTGAAGGTAGCAATCCTGTTTTCTTGACAATCCTATCACTCAGCGTCTTGGGCAGAGAAGAATTACTCATTGATGAAAGGAATACTTAGCATCTAAACAAGGTCAAGGAGCATATTTTGCATGCTAACCTTCACTGCATCCTATTCTCTTTGTACTAAGCCTCCTTAGTACTGTGTGTTTGTCAAAATGCTTGAAGTACGTTTTGTGGGTTGTACTAGACCTGAAAGATGAGTACAGAAGGAGATGTGCTATCTCATCAGGAAGTCTGACAAACTGTCTGAAAAACCCGAAACAAAAGGCAAAATGAGCTTTGCTTTTGTTTTGAAAGATGAAATGGAGTTTGGGCAAAATAGCAATGCAATGCTGTTGAACTGAGTTGCACCAGCAACAGTCGGGGGCTGACCTTTGTTAAATTCATTGGAACTTGTATATTAAATGAGGGGCATCCTCTTTAGAGTTGTAGGATTTGGGGACTATGCATGTTTGAGGTATAGGTGGGTATTTTTAAAAGTCAACCTCTGACATTATGGCTATAAAATACACACAGTTTTATTGTATGATTTGTAGAATGAAACTCAATCCATTGTTAAATGCTAATCCTACCTTAATGTGAAATAAATATTGACATTTTTATCAGTATTGCCAGTTATGTAATAAAAGGATTCCTCATCTTTGATTGGCAGGTGCAGGGAGGGATCTTGGTTTCTTCACTTTGGGAAGGTTGGAGGGGAAAGAATGAAGTGCCTTATGGGATGGCCGTGGTGGTGACTTTTGGGTCAAAAGTGGACACTCTGCTCTGGAGGTCAGGGGCTGAGACGGTGAGCAGAAAGATCAGATGGCACGAGAAGTGAAAATGTTATCTACTCAATCATGTCCAACTCTTTGTGACCCCATAGGCTGTCACCCCCAGGCTCCTCTTGTCCATGGGATTCTCCAGGCAAGAATACTGAAGTGGGTTTCCATGCCCTTCTCCAGGGGATCTTCCCAACCCAGAGATCGAACCTGTGTCTCTTATGTCTCATGCACTGGCAGGCAGGTTCTTTACCACTAGCGCCACCTGGGCAAGGACTTATTCTGGAAACAGAAACTTGGCTATAGATACCATCAGCTCCTGCTACTCTGAGAGTCTAGGGATGGTCCACATTGATGCCCCAGAATTTATAATTAGGAAAGTAATGCTCAAAATTCTCCAAGCCAGGCTTCAGCAATATGTGAACCGTGAACTTCCTGATGTTCAAGCTGGTTTTAGAAAAGGCAGAGGAACCAGAGATCAAATTGCCAACATCCGCTGGATCATAGAAAAAGCAAGAGAGTTCCAGAAAAACATCTATTTCTGCTTTATTGACTATGCCAAAGCCTTTGACTGTGTGGATCACAATAAACTGTGGAAAATTCTTCAAGAGATGGGAATACCAGACCATCTGATCTGCCTCTTGAGAAATTTGTATGCAAGTCAGGAAGCAACAGTTAGAACTGGACATGGAACAACAGGCTGGTTCCAAATAGGAAAAGGAGTTCATCAAGGCTGTACATTGTCACCCTGTTTATTTAACTTATATGCAGAGTACATCATGAGAAACGCTGGACTGGAAGAAACAGAAGCTGGAATCAAGATTGCCGGGAGAACTAACAATAACCTCAGATATGCAGATGACACCACCCTTATGGCAGAAAGTGAAGAGGAACTCAAAAGCCTCTTGATGAAAGTGAAAGAGGAGAGTGAAAAAGTTGACTTAAAGCTCAACATTCTGAAAACGAAGATCATGGCATCCAGTCCCATCACTTCATGAAAAATAGATGGGGAAACAGTGGAAACAGTGTCAGACTTTATTTTTCTGGGCTCCAAAATCACTGCAGGTGGTGATTGAAGCCATGAAATTAAAAGACGCTTACTCCTTGGAAGGAAAGTTATGACCAACCTAGATAGCATATTCAAAAGCAGAGATATTACTTTGCCAACAAAGGTCCGTCTAGTCAAGGCTATGGTTTTTCCTGTGGTCATGTATGGATGTGAGAGTTGGACTGTGAAGAAAGCTGAGTGCCGAAGAATTGATGCTTTTGAACTGTGGTGTTGGAGAAGACTCTTGAGAGTCCCTTGGACTTCAAGGAGATCCAACCAGTCCATTCTGAAGATCAGCCCTGGGATTTCTTTGGAAGGAATGATGCTAAAGCTGAAACTCCAGTACTTTGGCCACCTGATGTGAAGAGTTGACTCATTGGAAAAGACTCTGATGCTGGGAGGGATTGGGGGCAGGAGGAGAAGGGGACGACAGAGGATGAGATGGCTGGATGGCATCACTGATTCGATGGACATGAGTCTGAGTGAACTCCGGGAGTTGGTGATGGACAGGGAGGCCTGGCGTGCTGCGATTCATGGGGTCGCAAAGAGTCGGACACGACTGAGCGACTGATCTGATCTGATTTTATTCATCACTTCACATGATCATTTCCATTTCCATCTGATTTGATTCTTTGCCTTAGCCTTGGCCAAGCCTTTTGGGAAGCTTTTGCCTTAACAGCTTATATTATTCATCTGTCTTCTGCAAGTTACATAAAGAGTATTGAAAAGTAATGAACTTCTGCCTTTTGAGAGAGGAGGGAGCTGGAAGATTTCCATTGTATTCTCCGAAAAAGGAGGTGAGGCACAACGTACTTATCTGTCTGACAGGTGCCGAGCTCGCAGTGATAGGTGATGTTAACAAAAAGTTCAGAGGCCTCTGTCTCTGAAGAGACAGATCACACAGGCAACGGTGTTTCATGAAAGCTCAGTTTCCCAGTATCTAGATGCTAAATGGTCAAACACTGCAAAAAGAAAAATGATAAAGGCATGCATAAGGTGTGTTTTCTTCCTGTATCCAGGTTTGACACTAGTCATCTCTTCTGATTCACACAGAAACTCTGAGGCAACCGTGGGATGCATTTAATACACTGGGTGTTGAGCTTAATCTGACACACAGAATTAAGGGCAAGTCACCATTGTCATCACTGTCATTATCGCCAAAGTCTCAAGGAGTGCCTCTGACCCCAGGCCAGACACATGGTGGAAGGGTCTCTTCAACTACCTCAAACCTCCCCAAGGGTTTCTCAGGGTATCCACCCTTCCACTCCACCCCACCAGGTTACTCTTTCTCCTTCGCAATGGCTCAGCATAGCACCATCCAGCAGAAATATAATGTGAACCACAAACATAGACAGTTGTTTTTATTAAACTTTTTTTTTGTGAAAGCAGAATGTGGGATCGTAGTTCCCCGACCTGGGATTGAACCTGTGTCCCATGTATTAGAAGCAAGGAAGCTTAACCACTGGATGACCAGAGAAGTCCCCAAACATAGGAAATTTTAAATTTCTTTTATAAATGTTGAATCACCATGCTATATAACTAAAATGAATATAATGTTGCAGGTCAACTATACTTCAGTTAAACACACACACACACACACACACACAAAATTATATGGGAAAATGACTACACCAGGTCCTAAGCCCATTCATATTACCTAAAAAAATAAATTAATTAATTTTAAACAACAAAAGCAAAAGAAGTGATTTTAATTTTACTAATAGATTTTATTTAACCCAATTATTCAAATATTATAATGTTAACATATAATCAATATACAAAATTGAGACTTTGCATTCCTTTTCTTTCACACAAAGCCTTCACGATCTGGTGGGTAATTTGCACTTTGAGCACATCTCCAGTTGCAGGAGTCACATTTCAAGAGTTCAGTAACCACACATGGCTCGTGGCTCCATATTGGACCACACAGATATAACTATTCTCTCATTTTCATGAGAGACTAACACATGGTTTTTAAGAGTTTAAACCAGCTTGTTCATCCCTGAGGTTTCTCTTGCAAGGTCTCCTGTGATTGCCTTCCTTCCAATCAGCTCCCAGGGCTCTGAACCCCAGGACAGTTTCGCATCAGCTTTCAGGACTCTACCTCTAGAGGGCAAGTTGTCCCATGAGCCCTCTAGTGACTGCTGTCAGAATGCACAAGACCGTGCAAAAACAATTCTGCAAGTTTCTGAAAGGAAACCACTAAAGTAACATCACAGAACCTCCACAGCCATCACATTTCCAAGCCACTCTTTTTGACCATTGCTGGAGCAGGACCCAGCCCTGTAGCCATGATCCTTGGAACCAGGCAGCTGTCTCCATGGAGAGCCCTTCAGAGGGGTCTGCATATACAATTCATCACCCCTGGGTACCACTGGCAGAGTTCTGTCTAGGAAGCTGCTAAGCTTTGTGCTCCTCTTCATTTGCCCTACCCGGCCCCCATCCCCAACCATGTCCTTCAGGGCCCTGCCCCAAACCTCTTTTATCCTTTTCTTCTGCTGAAGGGAACCCCACGTCTAGGCTGTTATCCATCACTCTTCTCAGCACTCATGGGATTCAGGGACGCTGCCCAACCTCAGGACCAAGAGCAGACTTGATTGGTCTCAGGACAACCCCTTCTCCTTTGCCATTGGATGATGGAGATTCCAAGACTAAGCCAATCAATGCGTGGCATTTCCTGCACCAAGAGAACGTGTATCAGTTAGATGCTAGAATTGTGATGAGAGCTTCTGGGTAAGAAATTTCCTCCCTTTTGAAATTGCCCACTGGAATCAGTAGCTATTTTCTCCTCCTCTAGACATTGTGGTACATGGATGTGAAGTCTGAAACTACAGTACCAATTTCTTATGCCACAGAGGAAGATGCACACAGATAAGGGAGCAGCCTGGGGAACTGTGGGGAGATGGAGTTGGAGCCACTGGGTTAAACTGACTCTGACACTCCCTTTCTCAATTCCCAGTTACACATTTAATACATTTCCTATCCTTTAAGGCGTCTGTTTAGGATGCCTGTGATTTGTAGTGGGAATCTCTCCACCTGAAACAGGCACCAATGCTGATGGGACTGTAGAAACTTCTCTGCATAATCTCAGCTGCTGAGAGCAGGTAAGCAAACAAAACTTCTTGGAATTATTTGTGAACACACACATAGGCACAGAAGCTAATATCCTATGCCCCTGAAGTTAGGAGGGATGCACTAGATTTATGCCAAACTGGGCAACTTAAGGCAAATTAAACAGAGTATCTGCTTACCTCTCCTAGAATGGAGACCCTGATTAAATTTGACATTTAATTAGAAGCATTCCGAAAAAGTTAGACTCCTATCCACTCTATAGACTGAGGCTTCTTTAGAGATTATCAAATCACTGTGTTGTACACCTGAAACTAATATAATGTTTTAACTCAACTATACTTCAATCAGAGAAGGCAATGGCACCCCACTCCAGTACTTTTGCCTAGAAAATCCCATGGGTGGAGGAGCCGGGTAGGCTGCAGTCCATGGGGTCGCTAGGCTCGGACACGACTGAGCGACTTCCCTTTCACTTTTCACTTTCATGCATTGGAGAAGGAAATGGCAACCCACTCCAGTGTTCTTGCCTGGAGAATCCCAGGGACGGGGGAGCCTGGTGGGCTGCCGTCTATGGGGTCATCCAGAGTTGGACATGACTGAAGCGACTTAGCAGCAGCAGCATACTTCAATAAAAATTCATCATACCTAGATGTCCATCAGCAGATGAATGGATAAGAAAGCTGTGGTACATATACACAATGGAGTATTACTCAGCCATTAAAAAGAATACATTTGAATCAGTTCTAATGAGGTGGATGAAACTGGAGACTATTATACAGAGTGAAGTAAGCCAGAAGGAAAAACATAAATACAGTATACTAACGCATGTATATGGAATTTAGAAAGATGGTAACGATAACCCTGTGTACGAGACAGCAAAAGAGACACTGATGTATAGAACAGTCTTATGGACTCTGTGGGAGAGGGTGGGAAGATTTGGGAGAATGTCATTGAAACATGTGAAATGTCATGTATGAAACGAGATGCCAGTCCAGGTTCAGTGCACGATGCTGGATGCTTGGGGCTGGTGCGCTGGGAAGGCCCAGGGGGATGGTATGGGGAGGTTGGGAGGGAGGAGGGTTCAGGATGGGGAGCATGTGATTTTTTTTTAAATAAAATTTTTGGAAAAAAAAAAAAAATTCATCATAAAGTTGTACTAAGTTGCTTCAGTTGTGTCTGACTCTTTGCAACCCTATGAAGCTGCCAGGCTCCTCTGTCCATGGGATTCTCCAGGCAAGAACTGGAATGGGTTTCCATGCCCTCCTTCAGGGGGTCCTCCCAACCCAGGGGTCAAACCCAAGTCTCCTGCATTGCAGGCAGATTCTTTACCACCTGAGCCACCAGGGAAGCCCATCTCATAATAACAATCCTATCTCAATAACTGTTAGCTATTACTTTGCTGTTACTACCAGTGTCTTAGTTTTGCTGCCCCTCCTAACCACCTTATAACCAAAGGGCTAATGAGGGACTTGGGGGGAACACAATGGATTTGTGGTCACCCAGATCCGGATTCAAATACTGTCTCTGTTACGTTCAAGTGTGTAACCTTTGTTCAGTCACTTATACACTCTGATTCTCAGTTTTCTCAAGTAGGCAATGGCGTTAAGAACATCCAAGCTGAAGAGTTTGGGGGAAGATAAGTAATACTTGAGATAAAACACATAGTACCTAATAATTGTTCAAAATGATCACCATCCTTATGACCTTCTAGATGAGTACTTCTGATAAAACGATTCAGTAAGGGAGAGTGCGATATTATTGACTAACAGATAGCTTCAGTTATCAACTGATTTTATCTATCTGTGGCAATGTTGACTGCATCAATATGTCAACACAGAAGAATTCATTTTGAAGAATTTCCATTGTTATAAATGTATCCTTTTTTATTTTTAGTTTGTATTCCAAATTGAAGCACTGGCACACTCTTGTTGTCGTTGTTCAGTAACTCAGTCATGTCCAACTCTTTTCAACCCCATAGACTGCAGCACGCCAGGCCTCCCTGTCCCTCACCACCTCCTGGAGTTTGCTCAAACTCATGTCCACTGAGTCGGTGATGCCATCCAACCATCTCATCCTCTGTCATCCCCTTCTCATCCTGCCTTCAATTTTTCCCAGTATCAGGGTCTTTTCCAATGAATAGGCTCTTTGCATTAGGTGGCCAAAGTATTGGAGCTTTGCATTAATAAAAAGAAAAAAATTATTTGTTCCAGCTTGTGAAGAATACCGTTGGTAGCTTGATAGGGATTGCATTGAATCTATAAATTGCTCTGGGTAATATACTCATTTTCACTATATTGATTCTTCCAATCCATGAACATGGTATATTTCTCCATCTATTAGTGTCCTCTTTGATTTCTTTCACCAGTGTTTTATAGTTTTCTATATATAGGTCTTTAGTTTCTTTAGGTAAATATGTTCCTAAGTATTTTATTCTTTTCGTTGAAATAGTGAATGGAATTGTTTCCTTAATTTCTCTTTCTATTTTCTCATTATTAGTGTATAGGAATGCAAGGGATTTCTGTGTTGATTTTATATCCTGCAACTTTACTGTATTCATTGATTAGTTCTAGTAATTTTCTGGTGGAGTCTTTAGGGTTTTCTATGTAGAGGATCATGTCATCTGCAAACAGTGAGAGTTTTACTTCTTCTTTTCCAATTTGGATTCCTTTTATCACTCATTATCAGAGAAATACAAATCAAAACCACTATGAGGTACCATTTCACGCCAGTCAGAATGGCTGTGATCCAAAAGTCTACAAGCAATAAATGCTGGAGAGGGTGTGGAGAAAAGGGAACCCTCTTACATTGTTGGTGGGAATGCAAACTAGTACAGCCACTATGGAGAACAGTGTGGAGATTCCTTAAAAAACGGGAAATAGAACTGCCTTATGATCCAGCAATCCCACTGCTGGGCATACACACTGAGGAAACCAGAAGGGAAAGAGACATGTGTACCCCAATGTTCATCGCAGCACTGTTTATAATAGCCAGGACATGGAAGCAACCTAGATGCCCATCAGCAGATGAATGGATAAAAAAGCTGTGGAACATATACACAATGGAGTATTACTCAGCCATTAAAAAGAATACATTTGAATCAGTTCTAATGAGGTGGATGAAACTGGAGCCTATTATACAGAGAGAAGTAAGCCAGAAAGAAAAACACCAATACAGTATACTAACGCATATATACGGAATTTAGAAAGATGGTACCAATAACTCTGTATACGAGACAGCAAAAGAGACACTGATGTATAGAACGGTTTTTTGGACTCTGTGGGAGAGGGAGAGGGTGGGATGATTTGGGAGAATGGCATTGAAACACGTATAATATCATATATGAAATGAGTGGCCAGTCCAGGTTTGATGCATGATACTGGATGCTTGGGGCTGGTGCACTGGGACGACCCAGAGGGATGGTACAGGGAGGGAGGAGGGAGGAGGGTTCAGGATGGGGAACATGTGTATACCTGTGGCGGATTCATGTTGATATATGGCAAAACCAATACAATATTGTAAAGTTAAAAAATAAAATAAAACAAGGAAATTATTAAAAAAAAAAGAAAAAGAAAAAAAACCAAACCTCAAAACACAAGTAGATGTAAATATTTCTAACAGTCAGAATGCACAATGCCCAGTATAAGTGGTTATAATGGGCTGAAGACAGAGTCCATCAACAACAATTTGACTTGATTTACTGATGAGTCACATTTTCCCACTTAGAGCTGTTACTTTGTTATTTTGGGAATTAGGGACAAGTCACCAGCAAACACACACACATGCACACACACTGTACTGGGTATAATGAATCACCTCTCTGGTTGGTGGGCAAGTCTTAAACACCCACTGTCTTCACTGGCTACACATTCACTGCCTTTCTTACCCATCACCTTAAAAAGACAGGGTGATCCATTGCACTCCCCCTCTTGGAACATAAACTCAGGAGGCACTGCAGAAAAATGGGGTGAGCTTACAGGCCTAGTAGGTTTAGAGAAGCTCGAACAATTTTATTCTGTGGTTCAAAGTACTTTTTATTTTCAGAGATAGTTGAGTCTTTGAAAAGCTACAAATATATATTTAAACAATTGATTATCGCTGTTAAGAAAAGAGTTTTCCCCCAGGTGCTACAAATACTCATCAATAATCCAAAGTAAGCAAATGTGAAGACCCAAAGATGGAACCACACAAAGAGAAAAGACATCAGAGATGCATTAGATAGAGCAAATGATACCCTACCTTTGGGAGGCTTGATAAGTTTTTCTTAAAGAAAAAAACATTAAAATAAAGAAAAATCTTAAAATAAGAAGATATCTTCTTTTAAGAGCACATCATCACATAAGACAAGAATAGTTGGGGCATGCTCTGCTTTCCTGGAACAAGCTGTAAATTGGCGGTAAGGAATAAGCTGACCCCATGGTATTTGGGGCTAGACAAACGTTCCAGTTTTATTTTCCAATGTTTGGGTTTTTATAAACCAAAACACGTTTTGCCCTAAGCTCTGGATTTTACCAAGTCATGTGTATTTGAAGGGAAATTGAATCCATATGTGTCTAATCTATTTACACTTAAGTCATTAAAATGTTGTTTTGTAAGATTATTTAGGCGACCAGGAAACCTTCTGAGCATCGTCAGAACTCTTCTTCTCACACCACGGAAGTCCTCCTTCTACAAAGAGGTCACATTTGCCCACAGGCCCTAGAACCTGACCTTATTATACACCCATAAACCAGATCCCTGAAACAATTCCAATTTAATGAGTTGATACCACATGACTTCCCAATTCCAAGAAAAGAAATAAGCTTGTATGTGTGCTACCAAAAAAACAAATGACTCCAGAGGCCCTTAGATAGCAACAACTGTGACTTGCCCAATATTGGAATAAGATAACAGGAGATGAATGAGGAAGAAAGATACACTCAACAGACATACAATAGGAGGATAACTGAAGGCTTGAAATAGATACAAAATAGTGCTTGGGATTATCAGAAATATTAAAGGACGGGAGGATAAAGAAGTCCTACCCAGTAAGCCACATAGTAAGTCATATACCTAAAGTGAAGGGCTTGTACCCACATGTTCCTACAATGAGAGTTCTAAAAAAATCCCAATTGTAGGGGGAGAGAAACCTAGGCAGGTTAGTCCATCACACTTTGCAAAGATGGTATTTTTTGCAGGGCTGATGCGGGAGTAAATAACAGTCATTAATGTCAAGGTACACTGCAAAGACTTGCACAACTTCCTGTTAGAACCTCTGTTGGACATACATGATAGGAATCCATCACCTTGACCATGTCAGGGCAAAAGAAGGGGTCAGCTCATGTTTTGCATATTTCAGTGAAACTATCGCTTCAAGGAAGACTCAGTCCAATTCCAAGTCAACATAACACATTATAAAAATTAAAAACAAATGTAATGTTTGCGGACTTCCAACAAAGAGAATTTTATTAAAGCTCTTGGTAATGAGAATAATCACAAAGGGAGTTTTTGTCTTCTAATTGTTGTGGCAACTGGTAGGATTGGCCAGGGCCTCTCTGAACGCATGCTAGAGCCAGATGAGACATATACAGAGAGAGTTTGGCTCATGATCAGACTCAGAAATAGAGGCTGGGTTCTAGAGTGAACTCTAGTTTTCATGCAGCTGCCCTTTTTTAATTATCAGCAAGACATTCAGTGCTAAACACGTGTTTAGAGAGAGCAGAAGTTGAAGGGTTAACACACACGTGTTCTCACATTGTCATTTCCTCAGCACATCAGACTCATTGCATCCTAGGACAAAAATGCCTGTGTGTGCTAGAGTTAAGCCTTAACTCTCCTCAATACGGACAATAGTCTACATGATGGATAATAACCACATGCCAGGCTCGGAGCAGCTACATTATACACAACTAGCTCTCAAAATAATCTTGCGTGGGAGAGAAAACTAACACATGTTAAATGTCTTTTCCATTGATGGCATGACATAAATGAATGAAATCATTTAATCCACCCCCAAAGCCTGGACTGATGTTTTGAAGCTTGTCTTTTTCACTTTACCAAGTGAAATAAATGCGTGAAATATTCTACAACTTTTTAATGGTTACATGGCATTGCACTGAATAAATGTACCATATCTTATTTAATATGGTTGAACATTTATGAAATTTCTCATGTTTTGTTCTTTTGAAAAGTAAAAGTGAAGTCGTTCAGTTTTCTCCGACTCTTTGCGACCCCATGGACTATAGCCCACCAAGCTCCTCCAACCATGGGATTCTCCAGGCAAGAGTACTTGGAGTGGGTTGCTATTTCCTTTTCCATGGGATCTTCCTGACCCAGGGATCAAACCCAGGTCTCCACACTGTGGGCAGACGTTTTACCATCTGAGACACCGGGGAAGTCCTTTTGGGATAATGCAAAAAAGAATCTCTATTTTAAATAAGTTCTGGTTCACCTCTATAGTAATTTTATCAAACTTATGACTGGAAACAAATTTCTGGGTCCAAAAGTAAGCATATTTTAAAGAATTTTGATTCATATATCAAATTTTTGTCCTAATAGGGGATCGATTCATGTGGCAGGGATCAATTCCCTGACCAGAGTATACAAATTCTCTAATAAAATTATGATCTCTTTTGGGCCTGGGATTATAATCCTCATTACTACACATTATTACTCATTATTACCTCATTACTACTCATTATTAAAGGGCTTCCCTGGTAGCTCAGTTGGTGAAGAATCCACCTGCAATGCAGGAGACCCTGGTTTGATTCCTGGGTCAGGAAGCTCCTCTGGAGAAAGGATAGGCTACCCACTCCAATGTTCTTGGGCTTCCCTGGTGGCTCAGATGGTGAAGAATCCACCTACATTGTGGGACACCTGGGTTCAATCCCTGGGTTGAAAAGATCCCCTGGAGGAGGACATGGAAAACCACTCCAGTAGTCTTGCCTGGAGAATCCCCATGGACAGAGGAACCTGGTGGGCTACAGTCCATGGAGTCAAAAAGAGTTGTACATGACTGAGTGACTAAGCATGACAATGTACTCATTATTATATGAATTTTTTTCCTCCTTTTAAAAATTATAATTACCAGAGATTTCTCTAATTCATTGTCTGTTTTTGTTTGTTTATTTTAACTCACAAAGATTCAGCTCTTAGATGTATTGATTATAATATCTGTTATTCTTGTTTTCATTTATTTTTTACTTTTATCTCTAAAATTCCCTTTTTCTTTGAGCTAATTTTTCAAAATTTCCAAATAGGAGAATGAAGTGCTTATTTTTTTTAATTTTCATTTTATAATGGAACTATGAGGTTGTGATTATGCCCTGATTATTGTTTTCATCACATCTTATAGGTTGCACTATGTCACAGTTTCATACAGGTTATAATCATAGCTCTATTACCTCTTTGAGTCATAATGGGCTTCCCTTGTGGCTCAGCTGGTAAAGAATCCACCTGCATTTGGGTTCAATCCCTGGGTTGGGAAGATCCCCTGGAGAAGAGAAAGGCTACCCACTCCAGTATTTTGGCCTGGAGAATCCCATGGACTCTATAGTCCATAGGGTTGCAAAGAGTCGGACATGACTGAGTGACTTTCCCTTTCCCTTTCCTTGAGTCAATAATGAATTAGAATAGTAATTTTAAGGTCCAACCAACCAGGATGGTTTGTTTTGCTTTGTTTTTGACTTTTGTTATTAATTTCTGGTGTCACTTTTCTGATAGTTTGAGAATTGGGTTTATATACCCTATTTCAAGTCCTAGAAATTTATTAAACTTTAAGGGCAGCAATTTTCAACCTTTTGTTATTTTTTAACCAGTGCAACAATTAAAAAATAAAACCTTCATTGAAGCCTCAACATGTAAAAAAATGAAAAGCAGAACAGTTTTAGCTGAATGGAGAACTGAGGGCCTCGAAACCTACTTATAATTAGGGACCCTTGGTTTTGACCAAGGTAACCCAAAGAATCTCTTGAAAACCTATGGCTTTGCATAACACAATGTGTCTTAGTATGTATTTCATGGATCCTTGAAAAGAAGGCAAACCATCTTTTCATACAGATTTATATATTGTGAATCCAAGGTTATCGACAGTAATTCAAAAGTTTCTATCCTTATTTTAAATGTCAGAATGCTTGTATTAAATGTCAGAATGTTTTTCTATGTCCTCTATGCTTATTTTATTTTATATCATTATTTTTAAATCTCTTTTGATTCTATTAGAAACTTCGGGAGAACTTCTCAAGTTTATCTTCTATGTTATTCATCAGATTTTCTGTTACTGATTTTTTTCTTTTTACCATTTCTAATGAATATTTGACTTCCATCATTGCATTTTAGTTTGATCTATGCTAGACACTGTGATAACTAATAGTCCAGGTAATTCAATGAAATAGGTACTATTTTAATCCCCATTTTTTGGATGAGGAAACTAAGACTCGACAAGGTTGAGTGACTTGCACAAGGTCACACAGCTAAGAAGATGCGGAGCTGGGTTTAGAAGGATTTGGTGACTTTATGAGCTATAGTTTCTTAGACACAGTTCAAAAGAACTTTATAGTAAGTCATCTTCATATTGCTCTATTATTTGCATTTCTTCAAGAGTTTATTCTCTAGTTGTTTTTATGGTTCATATTTCTTGGTCATTTGATCTCACTCCCTCTCTCTCTCACACACATACACATCACATACACACATCTAGCAGCATAACCAGAACCAGGTTCTGGACTGATGTTTGGGTTCCTTCCATCATGAGATTGGGGTGCATCGCAGATGGAGCCCCAGAGCCTGTAGCAGTGGCTGGCCCAGGTCCTGGTTACTCAGTTATCTTTGCTCCCTCTGTATAGTCTGTGTAAGCAGATTTATGCAAGTCAAAGTTCTTGGCAGCAATGCTAAGTTTTTCCACTTCCTTTTAGCATTGAGGTGCCCCACGTTAAGCCCTGGTTTCAGCAGTGGGCTGGCTTTGGGCTGCTGACACATATTCTATGGGAATCAATGCCCCAGTTGCCTCTGTTGGTTCTAGTATGAGAGTTTAAGCAGTCCCCACCTGTTTTCTAATTTCTACCTCACCTCTGGTCCACAGGGATGTGCAGTTTTTGGTGTGGCAACAACTGTATGTTTTCCATTTTATATATATACTGTTTTTTCTTTCTTACTGGTATGGTAACAACGTGTGTAAAACCTGAAATCATGATACCAAGTTTACCAAACACCCAGGATATCATTTTGTGATATTTCAGAAGACATTCTCTAAGTTTCTACTTTATTGCTCTATAGTATTTTTCTCACATGCTCCTTGTACTATTGCAGTTTTTCCCATTTGCTTGTCTTAGGGGTTAGTTTTCTCCAGCAGACAAGGACCATGACTTGCCCTTAAACTCCTGTGTTGTTCATTTACAATTGGAAATGATTTACAACTGGAGGGCAAGTTCAGGTGCACAATTTCTTGTCTAACTTTCAGTGACTGGCCCACATTCTCCCAGCATCATTGTTGTGGACCAAGGCATTCTCTTACACCCAATGCCTGGTTCCTTACGCTAAAAATGAATCCCAGCATGCCCTTCCAGTGTCTGGTCTCATCGCTAACTCTTTATTTGTTTTAAACTACCAGAATGCAACACACTTCTGCTAGGCCTTCTCCAGACTTTTCTCTTCTCATCTCTCTCCAGACACACTTCCTGCTATGTATTTTCTAAGGGGTTAAAATCTCCAAGTAAATCTCCAAGGAAAGAAAATTACTAATGGGGTCAGGTGCGTCAATCTAGTAAACTCAAAAGAGCTATCCATGCAATTGCATGGATAGTTTGGGCTTTTATATGGACCTTGGATCACCCCACAGTTTGGGGCTTTTATATGCACCACTATTTGGGCTTCATAGTAAATAGATGGGGAAACAATGGAAACAGTGACAGACTTTATTTTGGGGGGGCTCCAAAATCATAGCAGATGGTGACTGCAGCCATGAAATTAAAAGATGCTTGCTCCTTGGATAAAAAGTTATGACCAACCTAGACAGCATATTAAAAAGCAGAGATATTACTTTGCCAACAAAGGTCTGTCTAGTCAAAGCTTTGGTTTTTCCAGTGATCATGTATGGAGGTGAGAGTTGGACTATAAAGAAAGCTGAGCACCAAAGAATTGATGCTTTTGAACTGTGTTGTTGGAGAAGACTCTTGAGAGTCCCTTGGACTGTAAGGAGATACAACCAGTCCATCCTAAAGGAGATCAGTCCTGAATATTCATTGGAAGGACTGATGCTGAAGCTGAAACTCCAATACTTTGGCCACCTGATGTGAAGAACTGACTCATTTGAAACTGACTCCCTGATGCTGGGAAAGATTGAGGGCAGGAGGAGAAGGGGATGACAGAGGATGAGATGGTTGGATGGCATCACTGACTCAATGGACAGAAGTTTGAGCAAGCTCCAGGAGTTGTTGATGGACAGGGAGGCTTGGAGTACGGCAGTCCGTAGGGTCACAAAGAGTTGGACACGACTGAGCCACTGAACTGAACTGAACTTGGGCTTTTATATGCACCCTGGATCTCTGAGCCAAGCCCCATAGTTCTCCCTCCCTCTTCTGAAGCAGTCGGCTGAGTTCCATTTCAGCTGGCAATGCACACCTAGGGCATTGATTTTGATGTCTAGGTCCACCCCAGAGACTTCGTTATTGGGAAACTTTCTTCCAAGATTCTGGCAATAGGTTGGCTGTGAGTTTGGGTTTTGCACAAATGTTCACTCTTTTTGCTGTCTTTATAGTTATTTGAGTAGGAAGTTAGGAGAGGTCCTGTCAGGATCTCTAAGCCAACTGACTTTCAACCAGAAATCTGCTGCTGATTTTATTTTTAAATACAAATTTGTCTACAACTATTACCAATTAGGAAGATTTTATTTCACCACGTTGGCTAGAAAATTTCGGTTATTTCCCTCACAGAAGACGTTTTAAAAATCCTGATCAGACTACCATGAGGCCACCTGTTGAAACTCCCTGTTTGCTTGGCACTCTCAGACTCTGCTCAGCCCATTTTTGGAAGGCAGTCTGGGCCAACGTAAACCAGAAGACTCAGAAACATCTTTAAATTCAGAAGTCTCAGCTCAGATCCCTTGCTCAGAACAGTCATTAGCACATGTCTCTTTTGCATGAATTTAGAAAAAGTAATCCCTTCCTGATTATTTATTAGAATGAATTCATTATTAATTATTAGACTAAATCCCATTATTTCTATCTATTAAACAATTGCTATGTTATACTTATTTTTACAGAACAAGACACTTTAGTGTGATTTGCTAGACATTTGTCAAAACATATGACAGAAATAGTCTCCCTTAGAGTTGTGCACTATAGAAACTGAGCAACTGTACATGACAACCCTGCTCTTGTGCTTTTGCTCCTGGGAAAACTACGTTTAGAGATCACAAGAGGACTTGTGGTTATATATAGTAGGTTGAATAACTGCTCACCCTCCTGCAACCTCACTAAAATGAAAGTAAAAGAAAAAAATTAAGGCACGCATCAACAAGGTCAAAGAGCAAGAGAGAAAGAAATGGCAAGAGAATTGTGAAAGCTAGAAAGCAAAGGGATGAAAGATAAGTGACATTGCGAGAATTAAAATGAATACTAAACTCACCAGTGGTAAAAGCTGAACATGATTTGCACTGTGGAACCCCTCTAATAATTAGAAATTGGCAGCACTAGGTAATTATACATTGGGAATGACAGCAGAGCTGAAAACAAGAGTGGTTATTTGAAAGTCTGTATGAGAAACACTCAGACTGTCAAATCGCCCGCGCTGTTCTCACTTAGCACAGCTTGGCCTCGGTATTTTCACACCTTGGTGGAAACCCAGAGATTTGTTCTCAGGACAGGTTGAATGATCTCTGGGATAAGGGAGAACAGACGGTGGGAGATGGGGATGCCTATTGGAAATAGATGGTCAAGTCAAAATCCATTTGGCCATTGAATATTAAGACCAGAGATTCTGTGTAAGCACTCAGTGTATAGGATATTGGCAGCCAGGCTCGTACCCTGCACAGGACAAAATCTTCTTCACTTGAAATCTGACCATCCCAAGAGAAAATGTGCAAAGAGACTGACATCAGGGGTTCCGAGATCACCTTCCTGTATGTCCCAAAGATGGGACGGCACAGAAGGCCGCATTTCAGCTTTGGGGGGCCTCTTTCTTAAATATTAGCAGACAGTAGAGTGGAGGTGGTAGTGGTTTAGTTGCTAAGTCATCTCTGACTCTTTGCGACCGCATGTTGGGGAAGTTGGGGAGGGAGAAGAGGTACCCACCATTGGAAAGAGCCTGCATTCTAAGACTCAGGAAGGGAGGTGGCATGTCCACCTGTGTCTGTTTGAGTCCATCCTGGCTTTCTGCTTCCTTTCTCCCATCGCTGCCACCCACGCCCTCCCCACTGGTTCTCCTGACTCCCCTCCTTTTCAGGGCTGGCTGTGTTGATGCTACCTACCCCTCATCTGACAGTCTACCCTATAACTATTCTCAACAGAGTGTGGGCAAATTACATTTCTCCTAGTTTCAATACACTCAAAGTTAGCTTTTCAAGAGTCTATACTGAGAAAACACATGTGGGCTGTGTGTGCTTAGTTATTCAGTTGTGTCCAACTCTTTGTGACCTCTTGGACTGTAGCCCACCAGGCTCCTTTGTCAACAGCATTCTCCAGACAAAAATACTGGAATAGGCAACCAGTCCCTTCTCCAGGGGATCATCTCAAACCAGGGATCAAACCTGGGTCTCCTGCTTTGCAGGCAGATTCTTTACTGACTGAGCCACCAGGGAAGGCCAAAACAAACTTACAAAAATATAGAGATGTTTTCTTTCCAAGCCCCACATACCGTCCTCCACTATCTGGCCACAGATGGACATGGTTTGACTGACACTCATTAGAAAGCACCAGCCTTCCTTCTCTTCTCCAGCTTTGAGCTCCATCTCACCATCTTTGCCTAGACCACACATTTCCTGAGATAAGAAGAATGAATGTTACAGGATTATACAGTAGCAAGGGAGTTGGTGGAAGCAGACTAAAAATGAAAATGAGAAGGAAAATATAGGAAGGAATGATTATTTAAAGAGTTCAGAATTGTTCAAGGAAAAATATGAAAATAAATGATCACTTTCAAACGTCTGAATTATTTAGTCTTAAACTACAAGAAGAGTACTTTTCCATCTACTTCTTCCTTGAATTCCAGAAGACTGGCTCATGTGAAAAAGCAGACATTTAACAGATTACCTCTTATTGACAAAAGACATGGTCATGAGCAGACAGGTACATTTCCACAGCACTTTCTCAAGCAGAAAACCCAGCTTCTCCAATGTTATCTCTCTGATTCCTTCTGATGCATCCAGGATTATTCTGCCCCAATAGAACCTGCTGATTCTCATCCCAGCAGACAAGACTGAGGTCACTGCAACAAGGAAAAAAATTAGTAATTCTCAACCATGACTGAGCCAACACTATCCATTATGCAGATTCTTCATAAGGGTGCAAGGCCTACCTGACAGGATAGACTTTCAACGAAATGTTCACGACAAGATGGAATGTGCTTGACTCAATAAGACACAATATGCATTTATGATGTCTTGTTGAATGTGAACTTCCAATGGGATTCCACAGGCAATTTCACCTTTTCAGTCAGCATTCTTTGCGTTACTTACACCTCTTCTCTGCATTACTTATACCTCTTCTTCGCATCAGCATGGGAAATTTTTACATGAGTCATATTTATCTAAAAAAAATCAGATATAAGTAGACATAAAGACTGGGCCGACTCTCCCATTCTGGTCCATTTGTCAACTAATATACAGTATATCAGCACTGGCTAAAAAGAACCCAAAAATGCAAAATCAAGCAGGTCGGCAATAACATTTGGGTCCTAGACTTAAAAAAAAATAACTCTTAAAAGCAATGGACATCTGTCTCAGAAAAAAAGTAGAGAGGAAGCTAAGCTTAACACTTCCAAGGTTCTAGACCCTAGAAGCCATACTTGGCCCTTGACTATTGAATAAAAATTCTCTATTTCTTATTGCCAATAAGGAATTGGCTACTCTGAGCTCATGCGAAGGCAATTTGCAAACTCCTGTTTGACTTGGAACAGTTTCTAATGGCACAAACTCTCTGCTCTTTAGTACGTTCTGGTCAAGGAGGACAATGTGGCATTTGGCTTGAGGTCTGGCCCATTTGCTGGGGAAAACCCTCATGGTTCAAACAGTTGTTTTCAAATATTGTAAAACCAGGACAATAGGCAGAAAAATCTATCTGTTTGTTTGGTTTTTTTAAAGGAGGATGTCCTTTAAATAGAAGAGTATGGCTGTCACCTGCTTTACAATTTATAGCTGTTTGTGACAACAAACAGGATGTCAGGTTCTGTCCCTCTGGAAGGGTGCATAAATCAAGGGAAGTGTCAAACCAGCTTCTATCGCCATTTATCGAACAGGACAAGATGGTCTTTACCCTTGAAGTTTAAAACAGGCAGGATAATGCTCTGCAGGGTGGAGAGGATTCACGTTCTTTATCCAATGACCAAACACCAGGCTGGAATTGATGCATCTCTGACAATTTGCAAACCTTCACCCTTTCACTCAATCTCTTCTCACTTCTCTCACATCGGTTGGCTAGCTCTTTCTGCAGTATAATTGGACTGAAGCCATTTCCAACTCAATGGACATAAATTTGAGCAAACTCCAGGAGATACTGAAGGACGGGTAAGTCTGGTGTGCTGCAGTCCATGCGAATGCAAAGAATCAGACACGACTTAGCAACTGAACAACAGTTCCTATACTTTGAGTTCGAATTATTTGGTTCCTCTTAAGGAATTCCCTGATTTATGTTCTCTTCTTTCTCATATTAGTTGGGATTCTTGTAGCTCCATTCTCTGATATGGACTCTCTGGAGTCCACTTTATGATCACTTAAAAGTGTTAAAGTGTAGAGTCTTGGAGATAAGATGTCAGACACAAATGGCTGATGTTTATGAAAGAATCCTGGATGCTACAGCATCACTGCTCTTGCCCCAATTTGCAAAAGCATACTAAAGAGGCAAAAAGCTTTTTGTGTATGAAGGACATCATCTGATAATAACTTTTTAAAAATGATCAAATGAGTAATTAGCATTCAATGTTTGGGGCTCCACTCCCTAAGGGAATAGTCCCAGAAAAGGGCAAGCACTAGAAGCTTTATACTTGCTGATAAAGCCAATCTTATGTCTCTCAGAAGAAAATTATTTCTTAAAAAATCATGTTAGATCAATTAAACCTTTAGTTGTTATCTAGCCAGAGGCAATACATTTGAGATTTAAAGTCTCTGTCTCCTAATCACTAGGCAGCCAGTCATTTGTTTTGTGACCTTAGGCAATCACTTAACCTCTCAGTGGTTCATATTTCCTCATCTGCAAAATGTGCACATTAGTGTCAGCAATCATGAAAATTATCACGAAATGCTTGCAAAATACCGAGGTAAAATAATGGCCTTCTTCTATAAGATGTGGCTTCCTATCTGAACTTTGGCATACAGTGGGCAACTCAATACATATTCATTGTCTATAATAATGAAAGCATGGATGCTCCAAATGTATTTAGCCATAGCTTTCATGTGGGCCGCCTTCCAGCTCCTTACAGCCAATATATTAATAGCTATTCCTCCAGTATGGCACCATCACCCCAGCTGGGTGGCCTTTGACTAATCTCCCCTCCCGACTCCTCTCCTGCATTTTTCCTTCCTCTCTCTTTCCCATGTCCTTCTTCAGGGCACTTCTGCCTTTTCTCCTCCCCTACCCCCCACCCCCTGGAGCCATTTGACTTGCAGGATCTTAGTTTCCTGATCAGGGATAGAACCTGGGCCCCCAGCAGTGAAAGCGCAGAGTCCTAACCACTGGACCGCCAGGGAATTTCTGCTTCTTCAATCTGTTGTTCCCCAAACAAATCCCATGTACCACTCCTCTCTCACCCCACTGCTAATCCAAGCTAGCTCAGAGCATGTCTACAAGGACAACAATCAAAAGGGACAGTCACTTACCCAAAGAGCCCAGGAAAAGCATATTGGTGTCAAGACATGGCATTCCGTGGACTGTGTGTGCATGCTGAGTTGTGTCCAACTCTGTTACCCCGTGGACTGTAGCCTAACAGCCTCCTCTGCCTGTGGAATTTCCCAGGCAAGAATACTGGAGTGGGTAGCCATTTCCTCCTCCAGGGGATCTTCCTGACCCAGGGATCAAACCCATCTCTCTTTCAATAATAACCCAGTTACCAAAAACTGACTCAGTGAAGGGAGCACATTTCTCAAGCATGCATGACTTCCAGGGATGCCTCTGAAATAGGTGATCACGTGGATAATATAAAAGAAAAAAGTTCTTCTGGCTCCAGGGGACCCATAATTTGTCGTTTCATAAGGCTTAACGACTATCCCAGGAGTCTGGCATTTACAGAGCCGGTTAGCCTCCGGCGGCGGCAGTGTGAGGATACATTCTCAGAGTCCTATTTAGACTCTGGAAGCTTTCTTCAAACCTCATGTTTCCAAATCAAAACAATAGGATTATTGTCATCTTAAAACAATGGAAACATTTCCTCTCTTTTTGTGGCTAGCTGATTAATTCTTCGCTGAAAGTTCAAATAGCCATTGAGCCTCTTGGATACATTTATAGCATCTATGTCCCATTTCAGCTTCAATTTCAAACTTGCCCACACTCGGAAGAAAGGATAAAAATAGCAGAACAGCATAAGCCAAACAGAGATGGCTTTGTTGGCAAAATAATGGGATTAAGTTTTTAAACATAGGCCTGACCATTTCACTCTTTGGCTCCAACACAAAGTATAGGCTGAAATGTCTCTTAGTGAGTGATGGGCAGGTGGTTACAAGAGCTCCAGTAAAGCAAGGCGGATGATGGAATTGGGGCTGCAGGGATGGAAGGAAGCGATGATCTATATGATGAAACTGAGGGCTTGAGAAGTGACCAAAACCAAATGCTTTGGCAGTGAGCGAGGGAGCTTCCAGACCAGGAGAGTAACATTGGTGCTTGGTATTCAGGTCAGAGGGACATGGTTTGGAGGGTCATTTAACTGTCATCACTATTAATCAGATTAGATTATTTCTGTTAATTCAAAAAGAGCACAAGCATTTCAGCACTGAAGATGTTTTTAAATGCCTCTTTCTTGCTAGTTCAGTCTTAAATTCCTTTGCATTTTTTAAAGATTAATTTTCAGGAATCTACTCCCTTATCTATTGATCTTAAATAAAAATGCTCTGGAACCCACGAAAGAGGGCAAGAGAGGGGAGAGAAGGCAAACCCAAGTCTGAACTGTCTTGGCTCTAAATGGACACACTTCACATTTACACAATGTTCTGTGTCAAGCACATCTCAGTATAGTTGTGTGGCTTCGTTTTATAACATTAACAGGATGATTTACATGGAATATCAAAAAGATTTAATAGTCTAGTCATAGAAAATAAAGGGACACACTTGATTCTCATCCTCATTCCTTTGCAAAAACAAGTCACATGTCCTTATCTAGGAAATGTAGTACTTAATGGACAGGCACTGCCCAGAGACAGCTCTACAACATAGAACTGGAAGCAGTAGGAAGTTCTTTGGTTTGTTTAAAATTTTATTTATGTATTCTTTGGCCCACATGTAGGATCTTAATTTCCCAAGCAGGGATTGAACCTGCACCTTCTGCCTTGAAAGTGCAGAGTCTTAACCACTGGACCACCAGGGAAGTCCCTGGAAGAATTCATTTTTTAAGAACATCTAGCCATCTCTGTGGGCTTTCCCTCATGTTTCAGATGGTAAAGAATCTGCCAACAGTGCAGGAGACCCGGGTTCAGTCCCTGGGTCAGGAAGATTCCCTGGAGGAGGAAATGGCAACCCACTGCCATATTCTTGCCTGGAGAGTTCTATGGAGGGAGGAGCCTGACAGGCTACAGTCCACAGGGTCACAAAAAGTCAGACACAACTGAGCAACTAACACTAACAAACTAAGACATGTTGGTCACATTCCTCTTCATCTCTCCTCTCCCTATCTCATCACCCAGACCCCTTCATAGCTTATATCACTATCTAAAGATAGGAATAATTGAAGGGTAAACCAAGTCCTGGGCTTCCCTGGTGAAACAGTGGTAAAGAATTAGCCTGCCAAAACAGGAGACACAGGAGACTCAGGTTAAATCCCTGGGTTGGGAAGATCCCCTGGATGAAGGAAATGGCAACCCACTCCAGTATGCTTGCCTGAGAAGTCCCATGGACAGAGCCTGGCAGGCTACAGTCCATGGGGTCGCAAGAGTCAGACACGACTTAGTGACAAAACAGCAACAAAACAGTTCCAGGCACTCATGGGTCCCAGGTTTGAAAAACTCCATCAAGAGTCTGTCTCTCTCTTCCCATTTTTTGCCTTTGCTTTCATGTGAGTTGGCTTCCTTTTCAGACAGGCGGTCACCACACACTAGCTTAGGATGGCCATGAGAAGCTTCGATTGCGCTGTCCCTAGAATCAGCCATCTCAGAAGAAAAAGAAAATAATAAAAATCACCTTTCTCATGCAATTCACAGCAATCCCTGAAAATCAGTCTGACAGATCTAACTTGAAATGCATGCTCACCGTTGAACAAATTTCATGCTTAGGAATAAGAAGTACTCTCGTCAGCCCCTCCAAAGGCAGAAGAGATGGAGTCATGGGATTTATTGCTCACCAGGAATTTGCGAAGGAGCCGTCTCTGAAAGGAAAAGCAGTTGGACGTTCAAGGAAGTACCACCGGTTATGACGTCGAGCTCAAAGAATGGGATGTAAACAGACATGGAACTTGTGAATTTGCTTATTATTATTCCTTCCTGTCATTGTTAGTTTTCTTTTAGTCTTTAGTAATATGTATCTTCTCATGTATTTCTGATTTTTTGCATATAAGAAGAAACCGGAATTCTTTTCTCCAGTTACACTATGGAATTTTCTAGGTTAAGAATGAGGTCACTCCTTCAAACACAGTTTTAAATAACTAATGTGGCATAACACAAAAATGACATTTCAACAAATATTTTGATAAGACGATCCCTTAAAATATTTGTAAAATCAAATCAGAGTGTATTTATTTTCATTTTGGAGGAAATGATGTTACTTGAGCAGGGGGTGGTTCTAAAGTATCCTGCCAGATGTGAGCATTTTGTCTTCTAGGGAGACTGCAGATTCCTTAAGATACTTGGAAGGTCAGATCTACAGAGTGTTCACAGGTGCCAGACCTCTGATTTTTTCTAAATCTGTATGTAGTGCTTGGATAGCACCTAGATTGAAATATGGATGGAGTCATTCATGTATTTATTCAAGAAAAGGGTTTTTTTTTTTTTTTAGAGTTTTCTTATGTGGATCATTTTTAAAGTCTTTATTGAACTTGTTACAATATTGCTTCTGTTTGATGTTTTAATTTTTTGCCTGAGAGATTTGTGCGATCTTAGCTCCTCGACCAGGGATGAAACCCACCCCCTGCACTGGAAGGTGAAATCTTAACCACTGGACCACCAGGGAAGTTCCCAAGAAACGTAATTATTGTGAACATTGTTCATATTGAATATTAGCACCTATGATGTACCACAGGCACTGGGCTACCTGTTGGGGATACAGCCGTGAACTTTAACTTAGTTACATCTACAAAGACCTTTGTTCCAAACAAGATTACAGTGACAGGTTCCAGGGAGGAAGGCATGAACATGTCTGTTTGAGGGCCACCATCCAGCCTATTACAGTGATCCAGCCTTCCTGAAACTAGTCGACATTAAAGTCAAGGTTTAAAGCATGAGTCAGTGTCTGGGGAGTAGGGTTGAGCGGTGTTTCAGACTGGGAACAGCGTGTCCAAAGCCTAGAGGCAAGAGCATGGTGCAATCAAGGAACTGAAAGAAGTTCCTATTTGGCCCAAGCTCAGAGCACTGGGAGAAAAGTTGGAGAGACAGGGCTGGAGCCAATTGAGTGCAGGCCACATGAAGGAGTTCTACGTTTATCTCTAGGCAGTGGGAAGCTGTGGAATGTTGTAAGAATAGGAGAGATATAATCAAATATGCTCTTTTGGACGATCTCTGGCTAATACAGGGGGGAAATGGATTAGGAGAAACTAGAGTGGGAGCGGATCAGTGAAGAAATTACTATCATGGTCCAAGAGAAAGAATGATAATGTTGGGGTAGGATGGAAAGAAATAGCTGGGCCCCAAGTGTATTCAAGGTAGAACAGGTTGAACATGATGGATTCAGCTATGGATTGGATGCACAGAGGAAAGAGAGTGAGGTGTCAGGAATGTCATCCAGGATCCTAAGTGTCATAGGTTGAATTGTGAAAAGTGAAAGTGTTAGTCACTCAGTTTGCATTCAACTCTTTGCAACCCCACGGACTGTAGCCTGCCAGGCTCCTCTGTTCATGGACTCAGACAAGAATACTGGAGTGGGTAGCCATTCCATCTCTGGGGCATCTTCCCGACCAGGGGATCAAACCCAGGTATCCTTCACTGCAGGCAGATTTTTTATCATCCGAGCCACCAGGGAAGCCCTATACATATGTGTATATATACATATATATATGGATGTATATACAATTGAATCACTTTGCTGTATATCTGAAATTAACACAACATAGTAAATCAACTATATTTCAATAAAAATAAAAAATAATGAAAAACAAAAATTGTCTTTTTCATCCAAAATTGAAATAATATATAACTTAAAGCAAAATCAGTTTCCAAACGATCCAGAGGCTGATCATTTT
This sequence comes from Bos mutus, assembly GCF_027580195.1. Taxonomy (NCBI): domain Eukaryota; kingdom Metazoa; phylum Chordata; class Mammalia; order Artiodactyla; family Bovidae; genus Bos; species Bos mutus. Next base: position 22,449,715 of record NC_091628.1, read on the forward strand.
AACTGGAAAAACTAAACCAATTTGTCTTACATGAATAAAAATTAGAGGCAAAGTTTTAAAGAGAAAAAAAACATACTCTTCTCATTACCTTCCACCCATAAGTAATAACATAGTTCTGGTCCCAGTTTTGGAACCAGAAGATGAAGAAGCAGGTTTGAATAAGCAGGTTTATCAAATATGTTGATTTCTGCTCTTCAAATGGGATAACAATCATTCTGAATCACTTGAATTTGCTTTTGGGCTTCCCTGGTGGTAAAAAATCTGCCTGCAATGCAGGAGACCCAGGTTCAATCCCTGGGTTGAGAAGATCCCCTGGAGATGGGAATGACTACCCACTCCAGTATTCGTGTCCAGAGAATTCCATGGGCAGATGAGCCTGAATTTGTTTTAATCCATGTCATGATTCTAATAGGTGAGATGTGTGGTTCCACAGAATATGTATTAATACAAAGCAGCATTATTAAATCTGTTTATATCAAGTAGGAGGAAATCAGTGCCTATCTTGGTGCCCAGTATAGAACAGAAGCACAATACCTGTTTATTGAATGAATAAGTGAATCATTTAGTCCCCAAATATGAACATCAGAAATTTGCATTAAAGATTATCTACACTTGCAATTTCCAAAGAATTTTTACTCACAGAACTTTTTGTTCAAAGACACCTTGCCTGGAACTCAGGGTATAAAACTGATTAACCAGCACTAAGCTGGTTGAATATCACCAGAGATTCATCACCTTGCCACCTTCCCCCTCTCTCCAGCCAGCAGGACTGAGTTTCCAAGAGGCAACATTTTGAAAAGTACTGATTGGAGTTCCATTTAAGCACGGCAGATCGTCTCTTAATTTGAATTCTCTTCTGAACCCCACTAACAGGATAGTGAAAACATTTTTTGAGTTTTATTTCACAAGGTCAAAGAAAATGGTAGAGCACATGAAAGATCTCAGTAAGTTTTTGGAACACAGAGAACCATGATGGAGTGGTACCTGACCTAGCAAAAGGGAGGAAGCTTCGAAACTTTGAGCTTCTAGCTAAATACTTAGATATATCAATTTGCAGGCAGAGCTCAGAAAGGCTCAGGATCACCAGTGAAGGTAGAGATGAAGTATAGACCCCAAAATAGGGCTTACTGAAGTCAATAGACTGCCACTGAGACTCAGGTGTGCTGTCCCACCCACAGCCAAGTGATTACCTACCTCTACAGGAGATCAGAGTGTTCCTCCTGGAAAACATTAATAAGGTAAGATCAGGATTCCAGGACTGCAGGTATGGCTAGAGAGAAAACAAAAGAGAAAATTGAAGTCTGCAGTTTGAATGATGATACCCCTAATCTCTGTCCATCTCTGGGCTCAGACCAGAAAATCAATAGCCCAGTCCGAGTAGTCCAGCCTATGAGTAAAAAATGAAGATTCATCTCTTGAGACACTGAATGATCCAGAACAAAGATTTAGGCTACATGCTGACATTTTGGGAGTTACTCAGCTAAAAGCTTTAATCTCTGCCCAGTCACTTTATGGTAAATTTCATTAAAAATTATGCAAGAAAAATTTCTCAAACTGAAGGATTCAGGACTCTAGCTTTGAAAGGGCTCTTCAAATGTGTTGCCAAAAGAGCTTTGTTTTGAAAAGACTCATTGATTAGGAATTCCAGCCCACTAAAGATGAAACAAATGATCTAAAAGCTTCTAGAGATTTAAAAGAAAAGGATTTCCAGGGCCATCCAGTGGTTAAGTCTCTGCACTTTACCATAGGGAACATAGGTTCGATCCCTGGTTGGAGAACTAAGATTCTGCATGCCCCAAGCAATGGCCAAAAAAAAAAAAAAAAAAAAAAGAGAGAGAGAGAGAGAGAAAAAGAAAGAAAAGGAAAACAGGTCAAATACAGGGATAGAAAACAAAAAATGACTTCAAAATCAGGAGAAAAAAAATTTTTTAACTTCTAATGACCAAACAATAAATCAAGTGTAAAGGTAGAAGACATATCTCAAATGACTAAACTTCTTTTTAAAATTTATAATGAGATTAGCCTAGAAAACAATAGTGCAGTCATATCATGTTTCCCTGAGGCCCTGCTTTCCTCACCATCAGGGGCCCAGCCAAGTCACATTCTTCCTAATTCCCCTTCAATAGACAAGGCCAAACGGCTGCAAGAAATCAGGTTGCCCCAGAGGATCTCCACTGGAGGCCAAAAGCCAGCAGAATAGTATAAGTTGGCAAGAAGAAAAGAAGAGAGATCTTGAAAAGATATTTTTAATTAGGTGATTCAAAACAGCTAGAGATCATTTATTGACTCAGTTCCAGAGTCGTGGTTTCCAGTTATGACCTTCAGAACAGTACAGTTTTACTGTATTTGGTTAAGAAATTGAAAATACTGTAATATCAAACTTCATGGGATGTGGTGATGGTGAGAGGGATGGTGATGATGAGGATGGTGTTGATAAGGATGATGCTGATGAGGTGGTGGTGATGCTGATGAGGTGGTGGTGATGCTGATGCTGGTGATGGTGATGATGCTGATGATGGTGGTGATGGTGATGACACTGATGCTGGTGATGATGGTGGTGATGATGCTGATGCTGGTGATGGTGACAATGCTGGTGATGGTGATGATGCTGGTCATGGTGGTGACGCTGATGACGGTGATGCTGGTGATGGTGATGACATTGATGCTGGTGATGATGGTGGTGATGATGCTGATGCTGGTGATGGTGATGATGCTGGTGATGGTGATGACGCTGGTCCTGGTGATGACACTGATGCTGGTGAAGATGGTGATGATGCTGATGCTGGTGATGGTGACGACGCTGGTGATGGTGATGGTGATGATGCTGGTGATGGTGATGATGCTGGTGATGGTGATGACGCTGGTCCTGGTGATGACACTGATGCTGGTGATGATGGTGGTGATGATGCTGATGCTGGTGATGGTGACGATGCTGGTGATGGTGATGATGCTGGTCCTGGTGATGACGCTGATGCTGGTGATGATGGTGGTGATGATGCTGATGCTGGTCATGGTGATGATGTGATGGTGATGATGCTGGTGATGGTGATGACACTGATGACAGTGATGATGGTGATGGTGATGTTGATGATGCTGATGCTGGTGATGATGGTGGTGATGATGCTGATGCTGGTGATGGTGATGATGCTGGTGATGGTGATGACGCTGGTCATGGTGATGATGCTAATGATGGTGATGATGTGATGGTGACGATGCTGGCAATGGTGATGACGCTGGTCCTGGTGATGATGCTGATGATGGTGATGATGGTGATGGTGATGACACTGATGCTGGTGATGATGGTGGTGATGATTTATAGATTTCTTTTTCAAAAAGTAAAACTAAAGCAATTCACATTAAGATGGTGAAGCCAGGTCTTCCACAGTGGGTGAAAATACCAAGCATCTTGTGATTAGACTGTTATTTATACTCATTTTGTTTTCTACATAGCATATAGTTTTCAGTAAAATCTTGAAAAAGAGGACACAACTCTCTATTCACAACAAATGCATAAATTAGAAATTCTATGTAATGATCCAAGGGATTGAGTCTTTTCCTCTTCAAACCAAAGTTACCCCTGATAAACTACATAAGCCACACACATTAAAAAGATGTGGTGAAAATTTTGTGATTAAAATTGTATTCCTACAGCACCAAATGCTGGTGAAGATGTGGGCAACTGGGATTCTCACACATCACTGGTGGGAATGCAAAATGGTACAGCCATTTTGGAGGCCACATTGGTGGTTTCCTAGAAAACTAAATATACTCTTACCGTATGATCCAGCAGTTGTGCTCCTTGGTATTTGCCCAAAGAAGTTGAAAACGTATGTCCACACAGAAGCTGCACATGGATGTTTATAGCAGTTTTATTCATAGCCGCCAAAACTCAGAAGCAATTGAGATGTCCTTCAGTAGGTAAATGAATAAATAAACTGTGGTACATCCAGACAATGAAATATTATTCAGCACTAAAAAGAAATGAGCTATCAAGGCATGAAAAGACATGGAAAAACCTTAAATGCATATTACTAAGTAAAGAAGCTGATCTGAAAAGGCTACACAGTGTATGATTCCAATTATTTGATATACTGGGAAAGGCAAAACCACAGATACAGGAAAAAGATCAGTAATTGCTGGAGGTTGTGGAGGGTGAGGAGTGGTCAGATAGAGCACAGAGCATTTTTAGGACAGTGAAACTCTTCCATATGATACTATAATGATGGATGCATGTCATTATACATTTGTCCAAACCCATAAAACTGACACCACCAAGAGCGAACCCTAATGTAGTCTGTGAGCTTTAGGTGATAATGAAGTAACAGTGAAGCTTCATTAATTATAACAAATGTACCATTCTGGTGAAGGATGCTGACAATGAGTGGCATTATCCATGTGTGAGCAGAGAAGGCATATGAGAAATCTCTGTACTTTCCTCTCATTTTTTGCTGTGAACTCAAAACTGCTCTGAAAAAAAGAAAAAGTCTCAAGAAAAAATTGTATCTCTTTGATTTGATAACTATGATCCTTCTTAAAATGCAATTACTGCAGGAAATAGGAGTGCTCTAAACTGTGAGGAGTCTTTGAAATCTTGCTATGAGTGAGTTTTCAATCCTTTGGAAAAGCTCATTTTTAAGGGGGAAGGACTATAGATATGGAGTTGGGCATAATGAGGAGACACATCAGATGCACAAGCCTCAGGCATGACAGCTAGACTCAATGCCATGTAGACACTGTTCATTCATTCAACAGATGTTAATTACATGCCTAGAATATGCCCATTTACTGTATGGAACTCTAAGACATAGATGAATCAAACAGATAAAGTCTCCTGTCCTCACAGAGCTTACTCTTTAACAGAAAAAGCTAGAAAATAAGCAATAAACAACATAAAGTTGCTTCATCTAGTATTTTAGAAGGCTATAAGTTGCTATAGAAAAGAAAGAAAAACAGAGCTGGGTTAGTGGTTTAGGGATGCCTAGGTTGTAGAGGCAGGTTCTAATTTTAAATATGATGGATGGTTTGCTTTTCCAAATAGGAAATTCAGTGAAAAGCCCAGGAGTATATAATCAGATCCCAAGTTTTAAAACCATGAAAAGTGCATCAAGGATAACTGCTAGACACTGAAAATTCAACATAACACATGGGCTTAGAGGTAGTGAAGGCATTTATTATCCTCTGTGGATATTTATAGATGTTCAAATAACATCATGTTATCTCCGTCATTGTTTCATAAATGCAGGGGACATTCTGAGTCTCATCTCACAATCAAAAGCAAAGGAAAATATGTCCCTTTTTAAAATTTCAATTTGATTATATTTAGGAGAAGCACATGTTTATACTCTATATAGCATAAACATGTATCAACAGCCCATATTTGATGACATTGTGAAAACCAAGCCTGTAATTGTGATTTTTAAATCAGGAGTTTTTTGGAAATTTTCAGGTCTTATATCTCAGTCGTACTGACTGTCTTCAACTTCCCTGTCTTGAAAAAACTATACTTTGCATGAAATTACCAGGAATTGATTCAACAAATATTTTTTATTGTAAACAATGCATGTGCATGCTCAGTCACAAAGTTGTGTCCAATTCTTTGCAACCCCATGAACTGTAGCCCGCCAGGCTCCTTTGTCCACACAAGATTTTCCACACAAGAATACTGGAGTGGGTTGCCATTTCCTTCTCCAAAACTAACTACACTTAAATTTTTTTTTAATGTTTTAAAAATTAAAAAAGCAAAGGAAAATATGTTTCTTAGAACAATGACACAGCTTCACTTCCTCTTCATCTGTAGATTTCCATAGGTACAAATCAGGCTTAATTGATTGTGATGTTTCCCTCATCAGCTCACAGTTTCTAGTGGCTCAGATGGTAAAGCATTTGCCTGCAATGCAGGAGACCCAGGTTCAATCCCTGGGTTGGGAAGGTCCCCAGAAGAAAGGAATGGCAACCCACTCCGGTATTCTTGCCTGGAGAATTCCATGGACAGAGGAGCCTTGGTGGCTACAGTCCATGGGGTCGAAAAGAGTTAGACATGACTGAAGCAACTAACAATACACTACTACTTCTGTCATCAACATATGAAAATGTTAAAATGTTTGAATGAAATATATTTTCAAAAGATGATGATTACTCTAAGTGTTGAGAATGTGGTGATCTGCTTCACAATAAAAGAAGAAAAAAACAGAAGAAGCATTGCCTCCATACGCTCTCCTTTTCTAAAAGAAGGCAAGCCCTGCGTCACCAGGTTCTGCTGTCTGTCATTCATGTTCCGGAAGTTGAGAAAGCATTACTTGGTAATTGAAGCTCATTGAAAATCACAGGGGAGAAACAGTCAAGAAAAACCACATTAAAGGGCAAGAATTCAAGTCAAGATTGTTTTGGCCTGGATCAATAAACCTCTGCCTTGAGATTTGCTTTGTTTTGCTTTGAGTCCCTAAATCATTCCTTCATTAATGACTTCCTAACAAAATCTATGTGCCAGAGCTGGAAAAGAAAAGAAAGAGGTGATTAAAATGTAGCAATCTGACCAGCAACAACTGAACAAGATCAAACAATGATGAAAATAATGCCTTGTGAAGCAAGATTCCTTATCCTGAGGATGTGAGGTAGATGTTTCAGGCACAAGTTGCCTGGGTAACAGAGAGTGGCCTGCTTTCAATGTTTCATGTTTGAGGTAGCTGGGAGAAATCTAGGGTAAACATTTCTTATTGGGAGAGGGGTTTGTTGTCCCACATCCAATCCCCATTCTGCTGGGGTGGAAATCTTTGTGTCCTGGGTCAGCTAGATCTTTCCTCTGCCTGCTCCCAGGGCACAGGCAATGTGACCCAGGATCAGTTAACAGGATGTGGCAACTGGAGACTGAATACTGTGTGTGAGACCAAGATGGTCACCAGGTAGAGTTGGTTCATCTCACGTGGGGCACAGTCATGGTGATGGAAGTCGCAGTGTCCGAGGTCACGATTGCAATGTCTGGAGGCTTTTCTTTTAGTGTGACTGATCTGTGATTCCAGCCTCGTAAACTCCTGCTGCTCCTGCTGCTGCTAAGTCGCTTCAGTTGGTTCCAACTCTATGTGACCCCATAGATGGCAGCCCACCAGGCTCCTCTGTCCCTGGGATTCTCCAGGCAAGAATAATGGAGTGGGCTGCCATTTCCTTCTCCAATGCATGCATGCATGCTAAGTCACTTCTGTTGTGTCCAACTCTGTGCGACCCTACGGACAGCAGCCCACCAGGCTGGCTCCTCTGTCCATGGGATTCTCCAGGCAAGAATACCGGAGTGGGCTGCCATTTCCTTCTCTGCATGTAAACTCCTAGAGGCGTCCTATTCCAGTCCTCAAGTCTGTCTCCCCGGCCTTACTACCAATTCTAAAGCTCACTAATAGCCTGTAACAATCTACTCTCTGCTCAAATTTCCTTTTCCAGCCAAGAACCTTGACTGACAACATACATGTGAAACCAGAAAGATAAACTTTTTCATCTCACAAACGAGAGATTGTGTCAGAGGTGTGATTTTCTCTGGGTTACTCAGCAATGTGGTGCTTATTACATCATAGCTCAAATATTGAAAAGATTACAGTATTGAAAATTACGTATGGAACCGAGGAATCAATTAAGGGATAGATTTGAAGTTTAAGTATTGAAAATCAATAAAGCCACCATTTGAGAGCATGCAATGCAAACCTGGGACAGAGCTGAAAACAGATATTTAGGATTACTTACATTAGGAAGTGAGTTAAAAAAGAGTCCACATGAAGGCAAAGAAGAGATTGATAAAATTGTAAGCAAAGCACCACAAGTGGAGGATTGTTGAAACCAGAGTTTGAGAACGTGATTCCAAATAGAATAACTGATCAGCAGTTGACAGCACCATCAACAGACGAAATTCAAATCACTGATTGCAAGGTGTGGAGGGTGTTCCACACCATCAAGCAATTCTCTGACACCAGCTGGTTGTCCTAATAGTAAGCCCCTACACACAAATGAGTTCTGTTCCAAGAGCATGTTCATAAGTCCAATATATTTATTAGGTTCAACAAAGTTAGCCTAGGTACCCAACTAATACAGCTATATAGCACTGTATATAATAGGTTTATAACACTTTTCACACAGATAATACATAAAAAACAAACACAAAAAATGGCGGTGGTGCACAATAAAAACAAATAATAGCAGATTGAGACAAGGACAGTTCTATGAGCCACTCTAGCAAACTAATCAAACCCAACGAGGGTGTCATTCATGGAAACCTCTGACCTGCAGCCAATGGATCAGAAGCACAGGTGACATTGAATTTGCGATTGACATCTGAAGTGGGCATGGTGGAGCAGGGGTCAGGCAGCCTTATATTTGGACTGAGCCTTAGACCTGTGCAATCTGACATTATCTCCAGGTTAGAGAATGTCAGAATGGAGTTGCGTTACAGTAAGTCCCCTCCATACGAACCTTCAAGCTGCAAACTTTCAAAGATGCAAACATGCATTTCATCAGTGTCAGGCATGAGTGAAATTGCAGCGTAACCTCCATCTCCCACTGCTAATGACCCTTCAGCTCTACCATCTCCCACCTCCTCTCCTTTCTCCCATCAGTAACTCTTCTTGCCTGTTCCCTTGATGCCAGTCCCTGGGTGCCAGCTATTGCATTGACTACTGTACTTTTCAAGGTCCTGTACTGTAAGATTAAATATGTTTCCTTTATTTTTTGTGTGCTTGTGTGCTTCATAAGTTTCATGAAGGTATGATCTTTCTCCTCTTTTGTTCACTTCTGCTTCCGCAGGGCTTCAAATAGTAGCTGAAACTTGGTAGTCACCCCATAAATATTTGTTGATAAAGGACCAAAGAGCCACTAGGCTTTCCTTGTGGCTCAGCTGGTAAAGAATCTGCCTGCAATGTAGGAAACCTGGGTTCAATCCCTGGGTTGGGAAGATCCCCTGGAGAAGGGAACAGCTAGCCACTCCAGTATTCTGGCCTGGAGAATTCCATGGACTCTATAGTCCATGGGGTTGCAAAGAGTGGGACACAAGTGAGCAACTTTCACTTTCACTTACAAAGAGCTAAAATGTGAAAACACAAAACAAGCTAAAAGGTAGAAAAATGCATTCAAAAGATCATTTAAAAATCCAAAGTCTTTCATCAACTAAACATTTCTACGAAAATCCCTATGAGATGAGCCTTTGACTAGGAATCTAATCATTTCATCTTTAATTTTTCCTGAATAATACTTGGCTCTTGTATTTTTGATATCTACTATTTCAAGGAATTTTTAATTTCCAGAATAACTCACAATCATTTATACTCAGATTTAATTGAACAAACATTGATGGAGGGCCTTCTATTTACCAGGCAACATTTATCCAATTTGATTTGGCATCATTACTGTTACAGCTTTGTAATCAGCCAGTAAATATTTTTGAAATATGTACTCTTTCAAATTTGAATAGAGGCGAATTTTATCAGCTGGGATGGTAAAGTGCAGGTTCACATTATTTTCCTCCCATAACCAGGATTCCTTCTCTTTATGGCCCCTGAATTTTATCTACTCAAAACGAGTGGGAGTACCCAACCTGGGGCAATCATAGGATTACAAAACCACAGCGAGGCAAGCACCAGGGGGCTGCAGGAGCCACAAGTAACAAGGGTTCGATCCCTGGGTTGGGATGATCCCCTAGAGGAGGGCATGGCAACCCACTCCAGTATTCTTGCCTGGAGAATGCAATGGACAGAGGAGCCTTGTGGACAATAGTCCATAGGGTAGCAGAGTCAGACAGGACTGAATCAATTTAGTATGGCGTGTACACACATACACCAGGACAATCCATTTCATCCACCTTTGTGCTCCTGGTCAGAAGTGGCTTTACATCATTATGCTAAGAAAGAGTGTACCTTCAGTTCAGTTCAGTCGCTCAGTCGTGTCTGACTCTTTGCGACCCCATGGACTGCAGTACTCCAGGCTTCCCTGTCCATCACCAACTCCCGGAGCTTGTTCAAACTCATGTCCATTGAGTCGGTAATGACATCCAACCATCTTATCCTCTGTCGTCCCCTTCTCCTCCTGCCTTCAATCTTTCCCAGCATCAGGGTGCTTTCCTATATCTTATCTTGGAGTAATTCTACAGGACTGTATATGTCTACCACAATTTTATAAACTATTACTCTTGTATCAAATCATTATTCTTATTTTCTAAATGAAAAAACTAAGGTAGATGATTGTTTCTTATGCTATAACATCAAGTTTATTATAGAGTCTGGATTAAAATTCACTCAAAGCTCAAAGTATCAACTTCTGAATAGTTTCCTGAAGCTTCCTGATTTTTTATTAATACACAATTTCTTTTCTAAGGTAAATGACATTTTCTACAAACCAATGTCTTGTGGAGTTAAAGTATATACCTCTTGACTCCATAAATGACTCCAATTTGACCAACCACCTTTCAAAGTTGATTTTTAATTTCTAAATGTAATAGTACAATTTTCAGAGATGCCATTAAAATTTCATTATAACTAATTCTATGGGATGTGTTAATTAATTACTTGTAGAAGAATTTCACTATTGTGAATATTAAATTTAGGCATCAAATTCCAAAGCAGCAAGAGGCAGAGAGAAAACAAGACTGGTGTGTGATAGCTCTGAAATAAATTAACAAAAAGACAAATGGCAAAGTCAAGATGTTAATAAGTTACCATTTTTACTGAGCATCTAAAATGTATCAGACCCTGTACTAAGCTCTTTCTGTTTATTTATTCCCAGTCCATTCTCTCTTTCAAGGTCCTGCAGCTTTAGTTTACTGGAATTCTTACTTTTGATTAGTTTGGGTAAATAATAAGGGGATTAAACATTTTGGGTTGATGTATTGCTTTTAATTTGTGATGAGAATAATAATAATGCGGGCAGGAGTAAGAAAAGATGGTAAGTTCTAGTTAATATCTACTTCCTGAAGATTGATCACAATTTCCTATTTTGTCACATGGTTCCCAGATGTCTCAAAAAACATTTTTTATCAGTTTTGTAAGTCAAGATCTTTGATAAGTCAAGACCCCATGGCTGCTGCTTACCATTTTAACCAGATTCTAATTTGGCTGCCAGAGTTCACATCACGGCATACAATTTTGAGCGTTTTAAAGTTCTCACTGCCTAACAAACAAAGGCTGAAAATCAGCTGAATGGGAGGAAAATTCTCTTATCTGGCACAGAATGATAATGAGAAACTCGAGTTGTTATGCTGCCAGCCCCAAGGTCAGTGGAAGTCAATTATTTCACAAGGTCTTGCCAATGGTATGTGTTTATACTTAAGTGCAAATCCAGCTATGTCAAGGTTACAATATTCAGTTGAAGAGAATGTTTCCAACACCGGAGAACTAAGGATTTTTAACCACAGGATCGAAAGGAGGTGCCTCTTGCTCCTCATTGTGTACAAGTCAAGACCTGAAATACTGGGGGCAGAAGAACCTGACGGAGGACAAAATTCCATTTAATGGACAGTGCTGTTCTCTCGGCCAAGGGTGAGGTAACAGGATTTCAGGATAGGAAGGGACTTTTGTAATAGAAGATACTCAAGTGTGGAGACAATTAGACACTTTCACAAGGTCATAGTAGGACTGGAATCCAGGTCTCCTGACTTCCCACTGCTTCTCTGCTGGAAAGATTCCTTCACCTGTAGAGAGTGCAAGGTCTTCTTCCTGGTGGGATCCAGCCCAAGACTAGTCTAGTACCGTATCACGTACGAACCACAAGCAAATCATGTAGACCATGGTTGTCAAGACAGGTTGTCACCCTTGCCTGGATGCAGCGAATTCTAACACACTTAAGAAGTGATAAGCTTAGAAGAGTTGAATAAAGCTTACATTTGGTAAGCATTTGTTTTTGCATCAGTCCCACGTGTAACTCAAGAACTTCTTGTCTCCACATTAAACTGCTCCTCTCCTTAGGGTCATCCTTACGATAAAGATTTGATCAGACAACAAATATATATTGAGCCTTCCTCTTGAAGCACTAAGTTTTCTCTTTTAATGTATTAACTTCTTATCATTCCACTTAAGTTTTTAGAAGGGTTGACAAATGTCCTTCTTATGCCAGTATTTTCACGGCTGCTGTTGTTCAGTCGCTAAGTTGCGTCTGATTCTTTTGTGACACCATGGACTGTAGCCCACCAGGCTTCTCTGTCCATGACATTTCCCAGGCAAGAATACTGGAGTGGGTTTCCATTTCCTTCTCCAGGGGATCTTCCCGACCCAGGGATTGAATCTGCATCTCCTGCAGTGGCAGGCATATTCTTTACCACTGAGCCACCTGGGAAGCCCATTAGGTGTACTGTAACAATCTTTCTTTAGCCAGATGACTAGTTCTTTTTTTCCTGGAGTTTGGGCACCACTCTGCATGCATTCTGAAAGTGGATCATAGCCTTGATAGACATGAATTTCAGGGATCCAGTTCAAGGTGTGAGTTCCTATAACAATTCAGAGCTGGTAATACCAAGGGCTCCATCATGGGTTTAAAATTCAAGCTCAGAGCTTCTAAAGCCACAGATGCGATAGAACAAAAACACAAGAAAATGGCATGAGAAATACTCTAAAAGAAGACCTTGATTTTCTGCGAACTACCTGTCACTCTGCAAATGCTATGCTCCAATCCAGTGCCCAACATGAGAGACATCTTGGAGAAAACCAGGTCTAAATAGACTGATTTAGATGGGGAAACAGTGGAAACAGTGTCAGACTTTATTTTTCTGGGCTCCAAAATCACTACAGATGGTGACTGCAGCCATGAAATTAAAAGACGCTTACTCCTTGGAAGGAAAGTTGTGACCAACGTAGATAGCATATTCAAAAGCAGGGACATTACTTTGCCAACAAAGGTTCGTCTAGTCAAGGCTATGGTTTTTCCTGTGGTCATGTATGGATGTGAGAGTTGGACTGTAAAGAAGGCTGAGTGCCGAAGAATTGATGCTTTTGAAGTGTGGTGTTAGAGAAGACTCTTGAGAGTCCCTTGGACTGCAAGGAGATCCAACCAGTCCATTCTCAAGGAGATCAGCCCTGGGATTTCTTTGGAAGGAATGATGCTAAAAGATGGTAACAATAACCCTGTATACGAGACAGCAAAAGAGACACTGATGTATAGAACGGTCTTTTGGACTCTGTGGGAGAGGGAGAGGGTGGGATGATTTGGGAGAATGGCATTGAAATATGTATAATATCATATATGAAATGAGTCGCCAGTCCAGGTTCGATGCACGATACTGGATGCTTGGGGCTGGTGCACTGGGACGACCCAGAGGGATGGTATGGGGAGGGAGGAGGGAGGAGGGTTCAGGATGGGGAACACATGTATACCTGTGGCGGATTCATTTCGATATATGGCAAAACCAATACAATATTGTAAAGTTAAAAAATAAAAAAAAATTAAAAAAAAAGAGTCAGACACGACTAAGCAGCTTTCAATTTCAATGGGAGCTCATGTTTATTAAAATAATTATTTTTAAAATATAAATTCAACTTTAAAATAAAATTAAAATTGAAAATTAAAATAAATAAATAAAGCTGAAACTCCAGTACTTTGGCCACCTCATGCGAAGAGTTGACTCATTGGAAAAGACTCTGATGGAGGAGAAGGGGACGACAGAGGATGACATGGCTAGATGGCGTCACTGACTCGATGGACGTGAGTCTGAGTGAACTCCAGGAGTTGGTGATGGACAGCGAGGCCTGGCGTGCTACGATTCATGGGGTCACAAAGAGTCGGACACGACTGAGCGACTGATCTGATGTGATCTGATCTTCCTCTATGTATTAGTTTCCTATTGCTGCCATAAAATATTACTACAAACGTAGTGGTACAAAATGGGCTTCCTAGGTGTCTTAGTGGTAGAAGAATCCAGCTGCCAATGCAGGAGCTGCAGGAAACTTGATCCTTGAGACGGAAAGATCCTCTGGAGGAGGAAATGGCAACCCACTCCAGTATTCTTGCCTGGGCAATCCCATGGACAGAGGAGCCTGGCGGGTCCTTTCATCTCCTTGTATTAAAAACCTTATGTTAATTACATCTGCAAAGTTTCTTTTGCCCTAAAAGGCAAGAGACAGAGGCTCTTGGGATTAGGACAGAGATATTTTTGTGGGGACCTTGTTCAGCCTATTGCACTCAGCCAGAAGTCAACTCAACTGAGGGAAAATTCTGATTCATTCACAGATGTGGTTGGAAACAAGGTTGAACCGTGGACGTTCAGACAAGCTATTATTGCTCATCCTTTGAGACTATGCTTTTCCTGCTCCGCATGGGAGTTTCTGCTACTGTGTAGAGAGAAACCTAGACTCTGGTTATTTGTTTTGCCATTTCCTGTGAGGTCATCGTCCCAAACCTAGTGTAGTTTGGTGTGTCCTCTGACCTCAACATTGCTTTCAGCACTTGGACCTGACCCGTTTCTTCCTACATATCACATTGGTAACTGATTTCCAGTGGTACTGCCATTCAACTTGAGGGATCTCTCTGCTTCCTCTCTTCCCTCCTTTTTAAACATTCTAGGCCTTTCAGAAAATGTTATGGATTGGTAACAACTGCATGTTTTACAATTCTTTACTGTTGTAAAGAATTTCTTAGAAAATTTTAATGATTCTGTTTAATAAAATGACATTTAATTTGATCTCCATCAGATAATTCTTATAAAATGAGTCTTCAGTTTATAGTCTATACTAACTTCAGTTGGTATAGTAGTTCTAATTTCAATACTTTTTTATAAAAGGAGAGAGTCAAAATCATACTCTAAGATAATACATGTCAGGGACTTCCCTGGTGGTCCAATGGTTAAGACTTCACCTTCCACTGCAGGGGTACAGGTTTGAACCCTGACTGGGGAACCGCAGCCATGAAATTAAAAGACACTTACTCCTTGGAAGGAAAGTTATGACCAACCTAGAATAGCATATTTAAAAGCAGAGACATTACTTTGCCAACAAAGGTCCGTCTAGTAAAGGCTATGGTTTTTCCAGTGGTCATGTATGGATGTGAGAGTTGGACTGTGAAGAAGGCTGAGCACCGAAGAATTGATGCTTTTGAACTGTGGTGTTGGAGAAGACTCTTGAGAGTCCCTTGGACTGCAAGGAGATCCAACCAGTCCATTCTGAAGAAGATCAGCCCTGGGATTTCTTTGGAAGGAATGATGCTAAAACTGAAACTCCAGTACTTTGGCCACCTCATGCGAAGAGTTGACTCATTGGAAAGGTCTCTGATGCTGGGAGGGATTGGGGGCAGGAGGAGAAGGGAACGACAGAGGATGAGATGGCTGGATGGCATCACTGACTCGATGGACGTGAGTCTGAGTGAACTCCGGGAGTTGGTGATGGACAGGGTGGCCTGGCGTGCTGTGATTCATGGGGTCGCAAAGAGTCGGACACAACTGAGCGACTGAACTGAACCGAACTGGGAAACTTAGATCCCACATGCCTTGCAGCCAAAAATCCAAAACATAAAATAGAAGCAATGTCATAACAAATTCAATGAAGACTTTAAAAATGAAAAGTGCAAGTGAAAGTAAAGTCGCTCAGTCGTGTCTGACTCTTTGCGACCCCATGGACTGTAGCCCACCAGGCTCCTTCATCCATTGAATTTTCTAGGCAAGAGTACTGGAGTGGGTTGCCATTTCCTTCTCCAGAGGATCTTCCCGGCCCAGGGATCAAACCCAGGTCTCCCACATTGTGGGCAAACGCTTTACCATCTGAGCCACCAGGGAATCCACATCAAAAAAACTTTTTAAAAATAGCATGCGGTCATACTATTACTTTTCTATCACCACTTAGAGCTTTGAATGAATGATGTAGCATTTCTGGGCCACTCATATTTATTCGTCTTCTCTCTCCAACTAGATTACTAGTTCTTAACAGAAACAAAATCTTTTACTTCTCTTGTATCCTCAGTGAGTAACTAGTATTGGATTGGTCGCACAATTAGCAATCAAATTATTTTTGGTTGATCGACTAGTCTTTTTCTTAAAAGTCACATATGGCTATATGATTTCATTCCTTTCTGCCAATTTGAATACATTTCAATTTAAACAAATTGTATATATGGAAATTTGGATTTGCTTTTTAAAAAGAAAGAGAGCAGTGATTTAATTTCAAATAGGATATAAGATTCCTATTAATGAGCACTATCCATCACAGAATTTAAATGCATAAATGCATATACCTATAATGGTACAGGAATATATTGATTGCAAAGTCAAATGTGGTTGTACCCTGATAGATTGCTATTCCATTAAGTTTCAGCACTCTAATGATTTTTGAAAATATCTATGTGCTGCTTGGTAATTCTATTACCTTATCACCCATCTTGGATTCAGATATCACATCACTATAATTTTAATAATTACCTTTTTAAAAGCTCTCATTTTATTTTTACCTTTTATTACTGTATAATACATACATAAAAGTACATGGGTCACAGTGTCCAGTCCAGTGAATTTTCGTAAAGAGCATACCCTCACCCCTGGAATCCCACCCAGGTATGGAAATAGAACGTGGCCAGTATCCCTGAAGCCTCCCACCTCTCCTCTCCAGGCTTATCCATCTCTCAACTTCTCAAGTCATAGATTAGTTTTGCTTGCTTTTGAATTCATTTGGTTTTAAAATTTGCTTGTTTACTGGTAGCCATTTAAAAAAAAAGAAAGATTCAGATTTCTATCTTCCCTGCTCCACCCCCATCATACAAAAAGATACCTGGGGATATATTTTCTTTTTTCTTTTTAAAAGATGAATTTAATGATGCAGTTCATGATCTCAATCATGTCGTGGGCATCATTAAATCTGCCTTTCTTCTGACTTCCTAATGGGCCTCCGATGCTTTTTTTTTTCTCCCACCCTTTCATAAAAGCCTTGAAAGTTTCTTAATCTTTCTGCCCACACATTCCTTCCAGGGACTGCTGTCCTTTCCTGTCCCTAGCAGTGCTCAGGCGTGCTCCAGCATGCACCCACCTTCTTTCATATTCTTAGAGAGAGATCACTTTCTCTCTTTCAAGATGAACTCCTCTGTCTTCCTTTGTGAGTGCCCTGTATGGCTGTACTTTTTCCTTTCTTAAAAAAAAAAAAAATCCCATATGTATTAATTATAGAGTGTTGCTTAAATTTCTAAAGATTCCTGAGGCACTTCCAAGCATTTAATAATTCTCATTTCACTTGGCTGATTAGTTTTCTTCTTAAAATGTTAAGTCTAGGAATGACGGCTTGTACTGCTCTGGGACGAGTGTTCATCAGTTTTTATGATGTCAAGTTCAAGTGGACGTGGGTGCCTTCTTTCCTTTTCTTCTGCTTCACTCCCCCATCCCTTTGTTCAGAGGCACACTGAGATTTCTTTGGCTGGGGCTCTGTTCTCTGCTGCTAACATTTCTTTCTCTGACTAAAGAACCATTTGGATAGACCATGTGCTTGTTTCCCAGAAGAGGCCTAGAATAACTCTCCCCAAGGAAATATTTTGAGCACTTTAAAGAATTTGAAGAATTGAAAACTCTAAGTACGTCTCACATTCCTGATTCGCTTGAACTCTTAGGGACGCAGGACATTATATAAAGTTCTTGCCTGGAAGACAGGAAACGTGTTCTTATCTTGGGCAGGCAGCTAACCAGCTATAGGATCTCAAGCAGGTCATCTCTTGGCATTTTCTTCATCTGTGGGATTAGGCGATGGGGATTGTCAGTGGATGTGGGGAGAGGAACTACTTAGTCGCCCTGGGGACACTGATGAATCTATAAGGGTGTGTATTTTCATGATCCTAAATATAACAAGTGAAATTCCTCAAAAATCTTGGGTTTTAGAGATTCATGGAGGCTTCATTGAAAAAGCACTGTGTGAGAACATGGGCTTAAAAATGTGGCAAAGACTGAGCAAGAGTGTCTTTAGAATATCCAAGAACCTTAATTAATCATCACCAAGAGGCAAGAATGTAAAATGGGAAAGACAGTCTCTTTAGCAAGTGACACTGGGCAAGCTGAACAGCTGCATGTAAGTCAATGGAGTTAGAACACATCCTCACAACACTCAAAAATAAACTCAAAGTGGCTTCAAGACTTAATCATAAGATATAACACCATAAAACTCCTAGAGGAGAGCATGAGCAAAACATTCTCTAACATAAATTGTACCAATGTTTTCTTAGGTCAGTCTCCCAAGGGAACAGAAATACAAACAGAAATAAGCAAATTGAACCTAATCAAACTTACAAGCTTTTGCACAGAAAAGGAAACCATTTAAAAAAAAAAAAAAGAAAGAAAACAAAAAGACAACCTACAGAACGGGGGAAAATACTTGCAAATGATACAATAGAGAAAGGCTTAATCTCCAGAATATACAAACAGCTCATACAACTCAACAACAATAAAAAACCAACAGCCCAATCAATAAACGGGCAGGAGACTTTAATAGACATCTCTCCAAAGAAGACATTCAGTTGCCAGTAGACACATGAAAAATCGCTCAACAGTGCTAATTATTGGGCTTCCCTGACAGCTCAGTTGGTAAAAAAAAAATGCAAATCAAAACTACAGTGAGGCACCATTTCACTTGGTCAGAATGGTCATCATTAAAAAGTCTGCATATAATAAATACTGGAGAGGGTGTGGAGAAAAGGGAATCCTCTTACACTATTGGTGGGAATGTAAGTTGGTATAGCTACCATGGAATACAGTATGGAGGTTCCCAGAAAAATAAAAATAGAATTACCATATGATCCAACAATCCCACTCCTGGGAATATACCTTGACAAAACTATAATTCAAAAGGATACATGGACACTATGTTCATAACAGCGCTATTCACAACAGCCACAACACAGAAATAACCTGAATGTCTATCACAAATGAATGGGTAAAGAAGATGTGGTGTGTGTATGTATATGCATATATAATGGAATACTCCTCAGTCATTTGGAGAAGGAAATGGCAACCCAATCCAGTATTCTTGCCTGGAAAATCCCATGGACAAAGGAGCCTGGTGGGCTACAGTCCATGGGGTCGCAAAGAGTTGGACATGCCTGAGTAACTAACACACACTCAGTTATCAGTTCAGATCAGTCGCTCAGTTGTGTCCGACTCTTTGCAACCCCATGAATCGCAGCACGCCAGGCCTCCCTGTCCATCACCAACTCCCGGAGTTCACTCACACTCAACGTCCATCGAGTCAGTGATGCCATCCAGCCATCTCATCCTCTGTCGTCCCCTTCTCCCCCTGCCCCGCATCCCTCCCAGCATCAGAGTCTTTTCCAATGAGTCAACTCTTCACATGAGGTGGCCAAAGTATTGGAGTTTCAGCTTTAGCATCAGTCCTTCCATTGAACACCCAGAACTGATCTCCTTTAGGATGGACTGGTTGTAGAAAGGAACAAAATAATGTCATTTGCATCAACATGGATGCAAGTACAGATTATCATACTAAATGAAATAAGTCAGAAAGAAAAAGACAAATACCATAAGATATCACTTATATGTGGAATCTAAAATATGGCACAAATGAATCTATCTACAAAGTAGAAACAGACTCACCGACACAGAGAACAGACTTGCGGTTGCCAAGAAGGAGGCGGGGAGAAAGACAGATGGCCTGGGAGTTTGGGGTTGCCAGATGAAAACTATTACCTTTAGAATGGATAAACAAGTCCTAATGTGTAGCACAGGGAACTAAATTCAATACCCTGTGATAAAACCAAAATGGAAAAGAATACAAAAAGGAATATGTAAAAAAAAAAAAAATTTCATATCCAAAATAGGTGCTTAATTAAGATAGTATGTGAAAATGTCTTCTTATGTACTTTAAAGCACTATCAAATGTAAGAAATAAAATCACTAGTCTAGTAAGTTAATAAATTAAAAAAAAAAGAATATCTGAGAATCTGACATTTATGAAGAGCTTTATTAGCTTCCTTTCATTTCTTGAACTTTTGGGCATATCAGTCATTCTCTGTTCTTGTGTCCTGCCCTTCATGGAGTTCTCTATAAATTATACAATCCCCACCCAGGGTTATTGGGTCTTCAACTCCTTCAGATTTCCTAGCAAAAATAAACAGTTCCTTCTACTCAGTAAGAAATATAATCAGAAACCAAAGGACCAAGTTCTCTGAGCAGAAAGTTTTCCCACCTGACCCTCTGCCAATGGTCCCCAAAGCTCGGGTCTGTCATCACTGGGATGCTGGAAAAGAACACTGAGTGAAAACTCAGATCCAAGTCTTTTCAGTCCTGCATTTTCCACCTACTGTGTGGATAGTGAGCATGTCATTTCATCTCACTTGGCTCAATCCCTGAATGAGAAGTTACCATTTATTTCCCACATTCACAGTGCCAGCCTAGATTCTAGATTCAGCTCCAGGGTGAATGTTCGTAGTGCAAGGAGACCAGAGACTCTTAGGGTTCTCGTTTGACTTAAAGAGGCTTCCAGCTGGAGCAGTGTTTTTCACAGGAGTAGGTTTGGCCTGGAGCGAAGGGCAGGAGTGCATAGGAAAATCCTCAAGTAGGAAGCTGTTGTATGGCACAGGGGACTCAGCCCAGTGCTCTGTGATGGCCTAGAGGGATGGGATGGGGAGAGGGGTTGGGGGGGACGTCCAAGAAGGAGGGGATATATGTATACATTTAGCTGATTCAGGTTGCTGTACAGCAGAAACTAACACAACATTGCAAAGCAATTATCCTCTGTCCGTGGGATTCTGCAGGCAAAAATACTGGAGTCGGTTTTCATTGCCTTCTCCGGGGGATCTTCCCAATGAATCTGGGTCTCCTGCATTGAAGGCAGATTCTTTACCTGTCTAAGCCACCAGGGAAACCCAAAAATAAAATTAAATTTTAAAAAGAGGAGAAGCAGGATCAAAAAAGCAGTGCCCTGGGGACAGCGGGTTTGAACAACGTCAACCAGCTGTACTCTCTTCCCTGTTGCCATGTCACACCTGCTGGGACACACCAAGAGGGAAGCAAGAATGACATGATTTCTTACCAGTTGCTGGAGGAAGGTGCCATAGGAGTACTGTAATGCGGGGTGGGCAGAAAGAGAGAAGAGGAGGGAAAAGGACCACTGGGGAGAAGTTTGCAGCTGATCATGGACAAGCATGTTCTAGCACTGTTGTCAAACCAATTATATGAGCCCTGATATATATATATCAATATATATATTATTGATCCCCCTGGTGGCTCAGACGGTAAAGAATCTGCTTGCAATGCAGAAGACCTGGGTTCCAATCCCCGGGTTGGGAAGAGAAGATCCCCTGGAGAAGGAAATGGCAGCCCACTCCAGTATTCTTGCCTGGAGAATTCCATGGGCAGAGGAGACTGACAGGCTATAGTCCATGGGGTCACAAAGAGTCTGGCATGACTGAGTGACTAACACGCTTTCATATTTTTGATGGGGTTTTGCCGTTTGGTCTCAGGAGAAGTTGATCTAAGAATGAAAATCCAAACTGGGAGTCTCAACAGGCAGCCTTGCAGGGAAATTTTTCTTTCCTATGGGGGGTATTATATAGAAACAGTACATGTCTCTCTTCTCCCTGTGGCCCAAAGTTCAGGAGCCTTACTGAAGAGGGACTGTGGTAACAGAGAGGTAGAATGATTGATTCAAAAGCCCTTTCCTGTTTCGAAGGTTGCTGGGGTTGTCATGGAAAAAGGAAACTTAAAACTGCAAAGAATTCATTTGCATAAATGGTGGTTAATTGGAGTGCTGTGAGCCAGAAGAACACACACACACATACACACAAATATACACACATGCACACACACACACAAGAAAGGGAAAGGAACACCTGAGAAATGGACAATCGTTTCCTGACGACTGTCCGGGAGTTGACCCTCCTAAGGGCAGGATGAGGTGCGAGGTGCTTCTTTGGACTTGGAAGTGTGTCCGTCAGAGGAATGGCAGGCCTGAACCTGCTCCTCTGGCCCCCACAGGAAGCGGCGGGCTGAGCTCAGCTACAGGCTTTCCTGTGCAGCGTGAAGTGGCCCAAAGTGAGAAAAACATTCTTATCTGATGAAGAGCTGGAAGCGGGACCCTGTGCCGAGATCTCTGCTCCACTCTTCCCTCGGTTTTCTTTCTCTGCTGTCCTTTCTTCGTCTTTGGCAAGCACGCCAGGCTCTTGGTTCTTTTCTAGTTTCTCACATGGTTTTGATTACGAAGGACAAATAGAAATGAGAACTGATATGCTCCTTGTTTTTCCTCATCTTTTTTTCAAATTAATGTGCTTAATTAAAGCTAGTCCTCCTGTGTGCTTGTATCAGGGGTATATATTATATATATATAACCTGAAAGTGTCCCTGTTTATACCACCGCTTTGTAAAAGCTGCTTTGGAAAAAGAAGTATTAATATGAAACAGTCAAGCTACACTTGGCTAAAAAGAATTCAGTTTCTAGGAGAAATAAACTAAAATTTATTTTCTGGGGGAAATAAACTAAAATGCATTTTCGAGGAGAAATAAATCAAGCATTTTGGTTTTCAGTCCTGGCTCAGCATCTAGCTAACTGTGTGGCCTTGGAAAACTTGCTTAAAGTTTCTGGTGTTAGCTTTCTCATCTCCAAACATGACAAAGTTGGATTAGGTACTTCCCCAGGAGATGCTATGATTATCTTTGTTAGGTATGTTGGAACCACTTTCATGAAGGGAGCCAAAATGAGATTCCTTACCTTCACAGGAAAGTAATAATCAAAAAAAGAAAGAAAGAAAAGAAAAAGTCCTTGTATTTATTTCTCTAATGGAATAAAAATGACCAAGAGATAAAGTTTATTCCAATTATGTAGCATCATCTTATTAATGGTTCAGATGCAGCAGGAACATAGATTACAGAGCTGTGTGTGACACCCAGCTCCTAGAAAACACACGGTAAGTGTCGACTGGACGGTGTGCACTCTAGCTGCAGACAGTGTGGCATAATCGAGTGACAAAAACCCAGAATGTGTAAAACTGAGCCCTGTCTCAGCCCCACTACTTACCGTGTCATGATTTGGAACTAACCACTTAACATTTCTAAGCTTCCATTTCCTCAACTGCAAAATGGGTGCTTATCTGGACTTCAGATTTGAAGGGACAAGCATAACATGATGCATGTGGAAATGATTCACAAAGCACAGCGTCCTCGCGAATACTCTTGGACACAACTACAGTTAAGTTATGCAGGCCTCAGACTGCGAAATAGGGAAATTAGCCCTGTGACCTAGAACCAGCTTCGAGCATCCTTGATTCCATGACACAGTTGAGCTTCCTCCCCGAGATGTACCCGGTTCCAGACAACTGGCAGCAATACCGGCCGTGTCTGGAAGGTTAGAGAGAGAAATTGGGAGGTTCAGAGATCTCATCCTTGGCCTAATGGTTCTTGCTTTTATTTTCCTGTTTTTTGCAAATGAGCAAACTGTTGACAAGAGTATCCTACATGTGCAAAGGAGAAATGGCTGCCTAAAGTCACCTGAGACTCTAAATCCCATGGTGCAGGAGTGGATTTATCATTGTAAACCATAGGGGAAGTGTCTTTACCAGATGGATGTGGGCTCACCAGTCTTCCACCTTCGGAGGCCTGGGCATACTGATGCTGAGACTGTGTTCATCTCCTCGCCTGGCAGTCAGACCCCTTAAAGAGAGTTCCAGACAGTGTGACTGTCCCCCGCACAGCAGCCTGTTCAATAGAAGATGTGAATGGGGGCAAACTCAGGCTTTAGAAATAAAGGAGAAAAGAGCAGAAGAATTGATCAAGTAATGAAAACCCCAGTGTACAATGAAAACATCCTTTGAGGTGCGTGATACTCACTTTTCTATTTTGGGATCAGCTTTTACTCACTGTTCTCTATTGCTTACCCCCGCAAATGACTGCCAATAAGATTATTCATTCCTCACAAGTCTGTGTGTCACCAGGACGGTAAGGGGTGTCTCTGCTGTTTTTAGACCCAACGATTATACAAGCCAAAGGCCACATTCCATGTCTATTCTAATGAATGCAAGCTTCAGCCTGATGGCTCTGATATCACGCTTTGTGTCTGATAACTCTACAAAGGCTTTCTTTGACAGGGGAGCGTTGCAGTGGGTTAAGGAAGGGAAAATGGAGAATAAAGGGGCGATATTTCCGGATTTTCACTTGAACAAAAGCTAGTCCTGACAGCAGAGTTGACTAATAGTCAGAATTCAGAAGTGTAGACAGGCAGAGGGCAAGGACCCCATCTCCTAAGCCCCAAGAGGATGGGACTGATTTTGGCAAACCCCAGTGGGTGGAGTTGATCTTTGGGGATTTGCCAGGCTTTGATTTCAGTGTTTAATAAATATTTTGGTGGGAAGGGGATGGTACCATGGGCTCTAATTACCCTGGGTGGGTTTTCTCCTCCTAATTCTTTCTCATGATCAGGGTTCCTTGGCCTCCAGATATCCCGTACCTGCTAACTTGCCTCCGAGCCTCCATTCTAGAGGTTTTCTTAAAAACCCAAACTGGAAAGGCTATACTGAAAGGAAGCCACCAATTCCTTGCTCTGTGACCTACTTGTATCCCCTGCCTTCAGGAATGAGAGCCCAATAAGCCGCCCACACCCACTGGCATGGGATTCGCCAGTCTGTCATTTTGGCTGGAAGGTAGGCAGCTTCTGGCAAACTTAATAAGCAGATTTTCTCAGTGATAGGAAAATTCTTGCTTAATGCCACTCTATTTCCCGTGGTTAAAGGCTTCAACCTAGAGAAGATAACAAAAGTCACCTGACCTGGTGTGAAGTGGAAATTAAAGGGTTTTTTTCTTCTTTTTTTTTTTAACTTCCATTTTCTTAAAGGAGGAAGGTTTCCCCTTTAACAGACCAGGTTCATCTAAGACAACTTGTGTTGGAAGGATGAAACCGGCATTGCTGTTGTTCAGTCCCTAAATCGTATCCTCCTCTTTGCGACCCTGTGGACTGCAGCATACCAGGTTTTCCTGTCCCTTACCAGCTCCGGGAATTGGCTCAAACTCATGTCTACTGATTCAGTGATGCCATCCAACCATCTCATTCTCTGTTGCCTGCTTCTCCTCCTGTCTTCAACCGGCATAACATATCATATTATAGCATCATATAACTTTTTAGAGCAGCCATCATGCACATCACCCACCGCATTAAGTGCTTTCATTGCCTGATAAACATTAAGTGCTTTTCCTGTCATTGCCACTCCACACGCGCAACCGGTGGTAGACAAGGGAGCTTATAAAAACTACCAAATAGCAGAACGCAATCAATGGAAACAGAACACAACGTGGAGTTAACTTCTGTGGATAACTCCAGGAAAAGGAGTCCACGTAGCTGCAACTCCTCCCAGAAATTTCCAATCTCTAAGTCTGAGAAAAACCCAGGCTTTTGGGTGAGGCAAATACGCAAAATACTCATCCACAAAAACCGGATCCTCAAATGCTCTTCTACTTTCTAGTCTTCCCAGGGAGTGCTAGTAGTGAAGAACCCACCTGCCAATGCAGGAGACATAGGAGATGAGGGTTCAATCCCCAGGAGGGGAAGATCCCTTGGAGGAGGGCATGGCAACCCACTCCAGTATTCTCGCCCACCTGCCAATGCAGGAGACATAGGAGATGAGGGTTCAATCCCCGGGAGGGGAAGATCCCTTGGAGGAGGGCATGGCAACCCACTCCAGTATTCTCGCCCACCTGCCAATGCAGGAGACATAGGAGATGAGGGTTCAATCCCCAGGAGGGGAAGATCCCTTGGAGGAGGGCATGGCAACCCACTCCAGTATTCTCGCCTGGAGAATCCCACGGACAGACGAGCCTGACAGGCTACAGTTCATGGGGTTGCAAAGAGTCAGACACGACTGAAGTGACTTAGCATGCACACACTGGAAATGTCATCTATAGAGCGAGATAACTTGACCTGACATGTACACCACCTCCTTAGCTGTGGTGCTAAAGCAAGGTAATAGTTAGAAAGCGATTTTTAAAGTTGAAAATGTACAAATTCAGGAGTCAGCAGAAGCAGACATTGGGGTTTCACTATAAAAAAGATATAATCTCTTTTCTTGTAATAGTTCAAGTAAACAAATGTCACAGGCATTTTTTTTGCAGTGTAGCAGGTCTGCATTTCATCACTTTGTCAGGAAACTAAACAATATACCTATTAAAACTCATTAGAAATTGGAAGCTCTAATTCTGACTTTTATTTATAACTCAAGCACAGTGAGCTGGCACCAAACTTTTACAGAGAATTTTATTTTTTTTCAAGGGAGACAGAGTACGACTCTGAGTCCAAATCAAATCGATTCCAGCTTTCTCAATACGTTAACTTCCTTCTTGTTTCCTGCTGTTCCTGCTGCCACTGTGGGGCTGCTCCATTATTGGGCTTCTGGTCCACACGAACCCTTCTTCCCCTGGGGAGAGTGCGGAGAGTGAAAACATCATTCAGGAGTCCAAAGTCAGTTGCGGAGTGAGATGGGCCAGACCCCCATTTCAGCAATGAAAGTTAATGTGCGATCAGACTCAGCCCTTTGTTATCAGTAGGGATGAAGACAGGGGTCAAGACACCAAAAGGCCATTTTATTAAATCCATCAGTTGGGTGGTGGTTGTTGTTGTTCAGTCGCTAAGTTGTGTTTGACTCTTTTGCAACCCCATGGACTGTAGCCGGCCAAGCTCCTCTGTTCATGGGATTTCCCAGACAAGAATACTGGAGTGGGTAGCCATTCCTTTCTCCAGGGGATCTTCCCACACAGGGATAAGACCTACGTCTCCTACACTGGTAGGCAGGTTCTTTATCACTGAGCCACCTGGAAGGGACTCTGTTATATGGGTTAATTTTTGTATCTATCAGTTGGATAGTGACTCTCAAATCAGCTCTTGGTCCCTTCATTTTTATTCTTCTTCATACAACAGCAGCTTTTGACAACTAGGAAGCTGGGGAGATCCCACCTGGGCCAAGGGCGTTTGATCTCATCATCCTCCCAGGCTGCATCCCAACCCTAAGTCCCTTGTTAATATGATTTGATAAAAACAAACAAAAGAGAGAAGCAAAAGCCACAATACACAGTAGAAATCTCCTGGGCTTTGTAATGTGAAAATCTAGAACATACATACTGATACTAGTCCTCACTACATATGACTTATATACAAATTAAATTGTATTAAAACACAACACTTCAGTTTCTGAAGACTGAGCCTCAGTTGCTTCATATGTAAGAAGGATGTGGTAGTATAATATTACATATTTTAAGGTGTTGCCTTGAGGATTCAAAACATTCTCTGTCAAATGCCCAATTGAACTGCTTGGCACAAAGCACATCATAAAGAGAAATCATAATTGTTATTTTCTCAAATACTTTTTTCTGCATCAATTGAGATGATCATCGGGGGTTTCTCCTTCATTCTGTTAATGTGGTGTGTTACATGGGTTAATTTTTGTATACGGAATTATCTTTGCCTTTGAAGACTCAGTCCCAGTTGGCCATGGTGTATGATCTTTTTAATATGCTATTGAATTCAGCTTGCTAGCATTTTGCTATGGCATCTTTGCTGGGTTTGCTCTCAGGATAATTCTGGCTTCATAGCATGAATTAGGAAATGTTCTCACTTCTTCAGTTTTTTGGAAGAGTTGAACTGTATTAATTTTCCTTTAAATATTTGGTAAAATTTTCCAGTGAAGCCTTGTGGCCCATGACTTTTCTCTGTTGGGAGGTTTTGATTACTGATTAGTCTTCATACTAGCTGTAAATCTACTCATATTTTCTATTTATTCATGTTCAGTTTTCAGTTTTGATAGATGTTCATTTCATTTAGGTTATCCAATTTGTTGGCATACAAATGTTCATAACATTCTTTTACAGCTTTTATTTCTGTTTAATCAGCCATAATGCCCCACTTGATTTCTAATTTTAGTTATTTGAATCTTTTTTCTTTGTCAGCCTATGTATAGATTTGTAAATCTTGTTGATCTTTTCAAAGAATCAAATTTTGGTTTCATTGGTTTTTCTCTATTATTTTTCTATTCTCTACTTTGCTTATCTCTGCTCTAATTTTTATTATTTCTTTCCTTTTGCTAGTTTTAGTTGGCTTTTCTTTTTCTAATTCCTTAAAGAGTAAGCTAGGCTATTGATTTGAGATTTCTTCTTTTAAATGTAAACGTTTATTGCTATAAATTTCCCTCTGAGCACCACTTTTCAGCATCTCATAAATTTTGGTATGCTTTTTGTTTTCTATTTGTCTCAAGATATTTTCTAATCTCCTTTGTGATGTTTTCTTTGATCCGTTGCTTATTTAAGCATATGTTGTTTAGTTTGCACATATTTGTGGATTTTCCAGTTTTCCTTCTGTTATTGATTTCTAGCTTCATTCTATTATGACCTGAAAAGAAACTTCATATGATTTTAATCTGATGCTGAGATTAAAGAACTGATGCTGAGGCTGAAACTCCAATACTTTGGCCAACTGATGTGAAGAACTAACTCATTGGAAAAGACCCTGATGCTGGGAAATATTGAGGGCAGGGACAGAAGAGGACGACAGAGGATGAGATGGTTGGATGGCATCACCGACTCGATGGACATGAGTTTGAGCAAGCTCTGGGAGTTGACGATAGACAGGGAAGCCTGGCGTGCTGCAGTCCATGGGGTCGCAAAGAGTCGGGCACGTCTGAGCAACTGAACTGAACTGATGATTTTAATCTTTTAAAATTTAAAAAGTTTTATTTTGTGGTCTAACGTATAGTCTATCCTAAAGAATGTTCCATGTTCAATTGAGAAAAATTTGTTTTCTGCTGTTGTTGGGTGGAGTGTCTTGTATATGCCTGAGAGCTTTAACTAGTCTAAAGTTTTATTCAAGTACACTGCAACCTTATTGATCTTTTGTCTGGTTGTTCTACTCCTTATCGGCAGGTGGAGTATTGAAGTCTCCCACTATTGTCTTAGAGGTGTCTATTTCTCCCTTCAATTCTTTCAATGTGTGCTTGACATATTTTGGAGCTCTGATGTTTTGTGCATATATGTGTATAACTATTACATCTTAATGAACTGATATTTTTGTGCTGTGCTTAGTCACTCAGTCATGTCCAACTCTTTGAGACCCCATGGACAGTAGCACTCCAGTCTCCTCTGTCCATGGGGATTCTCCAGGCAACAATACTAGAGTGGGTTGCCATGCTCTCCTCCAGGGGATCTTCCCGACTCAAGGATCGAACCCAGATCTCACACATGGCAGGTGAATTCTTTACCATCTGAGCCACCAGGGAAGCCCTATTGATATTTTTACCTATATATCTTTATTTTTCTCTTTTAATAATTTTTGACTAATAGTCTATTATCTAATATTAGTATAGTATAGCTACCGCAATTCTCTTTTAGTTATTATTTGCAGTAAATATCTTTTTCATCCTTTCCCTTCCAACCAAATTCTGTCTTTAGAGATAAAGTAAAATTTGGCATTTGATTATTATAATGTAGTAAGTCTGGGAGTCAGATTTCCCCCTTTCCTCAGAATACACTTTTTGCTGTTTGCTTGACTGTTGAAGACTGTGATAGTCCATTTGTTTTGAGACTTTTCCAAACCATTTTTGCAAAGTCTATTTCTTGCCGTGTGTGCTCATTGATGTCTCTTTCACTTTAGTTTGTGTTCAACTCATGTTTTGATAGAAATTTTCTTGAACAAAGGAAAAACACAGAGGAAGAAAGAGGGAGGGCGTTTACCAGTTTCAGTCTTGTTAGATGAGCCTGTGCTAGGGTATTCCTTTCACTTAGTTAAGTTTGCTCTGGGACTAGGAATCAGCTTTAGGTGAAAGTTTTAAGATTTACTTGTTGCAGTTGCTGTTGTTTTCCTGAGTATATGTACTTAGTTAAACACATGGCTTTCTAGATTCCTCTGTATAAATGGCGTGCTTTTGAATCTCCTCATTTCCCAAAGAGCCTCATCCCACTTTCTCCTCTGAGCCTTAGGTGGTTTATCGTATGTCTTCAGTGAGCATCTATTGCCCCAGGTTCGTGTGGGTGTGTAAGTTGTGTAACCTCCTTGTAGCTTTTATGAGCACAGCCTACAGCTTTACTGCCCTGTGTTCTGAGTTAGGAGAGAGTCAGAGAGATGTTCAGGTGGCCCCAGCCAGATCAAATCAGATGTATACAATAATTTGTAAATAAGGTCTGCCCTCTCCCTCTAGTTTAGAGACAGAGCTGGGAATGGAGTTGCCACACTCAAGACCACACTGTTTCCACTCAGGCAAGGGTAGGTTTGGGCTTGTTTGTTTCTTTCGCCCTTTGTTGATGATTTTATGGAGGACTGTGGACCCTGGGGCTTCCTAGCCCATCATTTTGCGGATGCCCTATCATTTTTCCTTTTTTATTGGAGTCTAATTGCTTTACAAGGCCGTGTTAGTTTCTGCTAACAGCAAAGTGGCTCGGCTCTATGTATACATATGACCCTCCCTCCCACCCCACCCCTCCAGGTCATCACAGAGCATCCAGCTGAGCCCCCTGTGCTACACAGTAGCCTCCCGCTAGCTGTTTCACACATGGCGGTGTACGCATGTCGATGCCACTCTCCCACATCGCCCCCTTCCTTCCCCCCTCCCCCACCATGTCCCACAGGTCCGTTCTCAAATTTGCATTTCTATCCCTGCCCTGCAAATAGGTTCCTCTGTACCATTTTTCCAGCTTCCATATATATATATATATGAAGTAAAAATTGCTCAGTCGTGTCCGACTCTTTGCAACCCCATGGGCTATACAGTCCATGGAATTCTCCAGGTCAGAATACCGGAGTGGGTACCCTTCCCCTTCTCCAGGGGATCTTCCCAACCCAGGGATTGAACCCAGGTCTTCCGCATTGCAGGCAGATTCTTTACCAGCTGAGCCATCAGGGAAGCCCATATACTCACATAAAATAATAATGATATACATAGATATCATTATTATTTTATGTGAATTTATCACATACCACAAACTGCACTGAGCTGGTTCTTCTCTCTCTGCCTTCCAGACCCACACCCCTCCCTTCTCCATCCTAGCCTGTGGCCTGCAGGTTGGTCTGTACAGGTCACATCAGTGGATTCTCATCCCCGGCGGGAGGAGAGGGAGGCTGTACATTTGATTCTTTTCCTGCTGTGTCGGCCACATCTTTCCATCAAATGTCACGGCTCTTCTCCAGTGACCTACTCCCTAGAGCTACCTGCCGTGAGATCTGCAACTGGCACGGTTTCCTGCAGACCCGGCGGTAACAAAGAGCTCACCAATCACCATCACCTTCTGCTGTTTTAGCCCCAAGGTCTTTCAACATCCCCTGTTCAAGTCCCTAAATCTTTCCACATCCTTGTAAATCACTCTTTTATTAACACTCCTCACTTCGTTTGAGAGTGCCATCTGTTTCCTGCTGGAACTCTAACACACTGCACTGTTGGCTGCTATTTCTCTTTCTGAGAAATGCTTCTCGTTTTGGTGAAATGGGCTCAGATACCAGCAGATTCTGAGCGGCTTCTTTGGGTCAAAAGATAGGAACTCACTTTCCTGGATGAATGTGTCATAGTTTATCAGGAGGCTGCTCAGCTCAGAGTTCAGAGGTCATCTCTTATGAAACATACAGCCTTGGTCATATAATCTGAGAGGTGAACAGATGCGTGTCTCAATGCCTGAAGACAAGTGAATGGAGATCGCCTTCCATTCACAGGTGAGCAGAGAGGAGCAGCACTCCCCCAACACAGTGACTTGTCCCACAGTAACCTGTCTTCCCCCAAATTGAGAAGACGAGTACCCAGGGAGACAGTTAAGGCCTCCTGTGTCCAGAAAAGTGTTACCTATGGAGTGAGATCCAATATGTTAATACTCCTTCTCTGATTCATCTCCCTCACTGTTGAGTCTTCTTGAGCAGATTCCTGACGAGACCCATTTCCTTTGCCAAACACCTCCAGTGGCTGCCTTTGGCCACAAGACAGAGAATGCCAAGTACTCAGCACAGTCACCCTCACTCCCACCTCCCGTGGCATGATTTGCCACGAAAGCGGCTTTCAGTCACAGACACATTTTCATCACAGCTCTCCAGGTAACCCGTCCTTACGCTGCTTTTCATTCAAGGTGGGCGAGTATATTTTCCAACCTTGTCCTGGAGGATAAAATACGTTCCAAATTCAAAAGCAGGGCATTACGCAGTGTGGCCGCAATCTTCCATTCTAGCACCTTGGCGTCTTCCTCCTGCTCCTTCGTGCCATGCCTTTAGTCTTCTACACTGTTCATAGCACACAGTGGGTGTTGGAAATACTTGTTAGATGAACATTGATACAATCGTAGAAAATAAAATTCTCTTTGAAGACACACACACCTAACACTTAAATCTGAGCCAAATATGTTTCGAATATTGCAGTAGCACGAAAAATATTTGTAAATTCAATTAGAGCATTGGCCCTAATTGGAGGATACTTACAGAGTAGAAAAATCTATTAGAAGAAAAGTTGGGAAATATATTCCTTACAGAGTAAAAGCTATATGTTCAAGCTCAGTGTGTTTTGAATTGCTTCCTGCACACAATGGCCCTGGTGACATTGGTCTTCTCACAGTAGAGTGTCCAGTGCATTTATATGTGAGGTCAAATTTTTCCTTAGTTGTAGGTCAGCACTCCAGACTGTAGCTGATTGTTTCTGAGACAAGCCCCTAAAGCAAATAACAAATTCCTGCTATTCTCCCAAGTTGTCTCCGTTTTACCTCTCCTTGGAAAAGCCAATTACATCATTTGTCTGCTGACGCTTTTTAGATGGAAGCCTCTTAACAGCATTTTACTGAATTTGCATTAGAATTTCAGAATATCCATTTCTTAAAGAGAAGAGTGAAACAAAAACAGTATCTTTAAGATCAGAGATTAAAATTTTTTAATGTATTTAAAAAATAAATCAATTCTGAATATAGACAACCATAGACATCTAATTATCAGTGCAATGGAGACCATGGCAAGTAGGTATATAGGTGAATTTCATTCCATCAATACCCACTGAGAGACGGCTCTGTGTCAGAACTAGGCAGAAAGCTGGGGAGGTTGAAGGTCAAAGAAGAGCACTGTCTCCCTAAGCACGCAGCCTTGTGGGGAGAGAAGATGAGCACAAATTTTATATCCCAATTATTTATATCATTTCTTTTTTTTTGGCTGTGCAGTGAGGGCTGTGGAATCATAGTTCCCTCACCAGGATTGAACCCGTACCCCCTATATGGAAGCACAGAGTCTGAATCACTGGACCGCCAGGAAAGTCCTTCAATTATTAATTTTAAACTTCACTCTTTAGATGCTATTTTACTGAGCATTTACTGTGATGGGAAATCATTATTTTGCCTGGATTATGTCATTGAAGTCTCATGATACTTCTATAAAGTGCATATTAATCTTTATAGAGATGAGGAAATCAAAGCTCAGAAAGTATGGGTAACATACAGCTCAATTAGCTCATAAACCCATGCTCTTAATGAGCCAGAAATTAATAACTGGAGTTATATTTTTAGACAGAAAAACTTTGAAAACATTAAAACCCAGTAGCCAAGGGTGCAAATGATCCTAAAACTGAATTTTCTGTTTCTGGATAATAATTCAAGATGTTCCAACTATGTGGTAGCTGGTAGTAGACAACCCAAGAGCCACATTTTGTTCAGAGTAATTTCTTTACCAAAATCTTTTGAAAACAAATAAACCCACTGGAAAATATTTTCAAAATCATTTCTAAGCAGCAAAAATAAATTTAGACACAGCAAAAAGAATGATTGTCGATTTTGATCTCAGCACAGGATTTATCTTCATAAATAACCCGGGATGGTGTGTGGATGTGTGGTCAACAGTGAACCAGGATGGTATGTGGATGTGTGGGCAACAGTGATAAGATTATAGGCTATCAACCAGAAACAGTCACAATAGTGGAGTCTGGGAGTGCAGATTCTTTAGATTTGGCATATTTGAAATAGCTTTATTGTGATTACTGTTTCAACATATTTTGAAAGTGGGAGCAGTGGGCTAGGACAGATTAATACTGTTGCTATGGGGGACGCTGGTTTCTCGGTAACTTCAACATAGGAACAAACTATGCATTCCAATTACTTCCATTAAGACATGGCAATTGCTAGAATTTAGGAAATACACCTCTCTTTCCATAAGACTTTTCTAGAAGCCTTAGAAGGGGTGTGATTGAGCTCCTGAGAATAGCCTTCACATATTGAAGGACCATGGTTAGTTAGCTACAGTGTGATCCACGGCTAGAGTTTTAAATGCACTCTTGTCTGCACCGAGGCCAGAAATGAGCAGAGCACGTCAAGAAAAACTGCTGAACAAAACCTAAACTTCCTTTCAAGAGCTCCCTGCACAAATGCAAAAAAAGCAGTTGTTTTTTAGTTGATAAGTCGTGTTCAATTCTTTTGAGGCTCCATGGATTGTAGCCCACCAGGCTCCTCTGTCCATGAGATTTTCCAGGCAAGGATATTTGAGTGGGTTGCCAATTCTTTCTCCATGGGATCTTCCCAACCCAGGGATCAAACCTAAGTCTCCTTCACTGGCAGGCAGATTCTTTATCACTGAGCCATCTGGGAAGCCACAAAAAAGCAGAGTGGACCCCAGTTGGAAGATAGCTCAAGAATTCCACACCAGGGAAGCCCTTCCATTATCAAGATTTACTCTATCAGAGAAACAGGGCTTAGGTTGGAAGCAGTGGGACAGAAGACACTGTAGCATCTGTGGGAGGAAAGAGAAAACCAAGAAACTTGAGTTGCGCTATAAAGTCGGTCAAGAGGAACAGGCATATTTGGTCCAGGGTTCCAGACCGGCCAGAAAGAGTAGACCCCATGAGGATGCATGCGCCTGCACCATGGGCTCTGGGGTGGACCCAGAATGTGGGGACAGAGGTCCTGCCAGTTTACCAGGTGGAACAATTTAGCAAACTTGCCCCAGAGGTTGGCAACAGTAGGTTCAAGTAGTGAAAATGCTTTTGAACCTGGGGAAGAAGGCAACTGTCAGTTTTAATCTTGGAACTGGATTTATTCCACAGGATTTGCTCAGTTTGTGTATGTATACATGGTGGAAAATTCCATGGAGAGAGGAGGCTGGCAGGCTAGAGTCCATGGGGTCGCAAAGAGTCGGGCACAACTTAGCGATTAAACAGCAACGTGTGGCCCAAGTGCAGGTATCAACTAGAAACACAAATTTAGCAATTCAGGTTCTACCATCTGCCAGCCATGCACCTTAAGCACTTTGCTTCCCTTTGGCCAGCCTCAGTTTGCTCATCTGTAAAATGGAGACATAAAAGAAACTTAATTTTTAGGCTGCCTATAAGCAGTAAGTGAGATGAGAGTTTAACACTGCCTGGCACTTAGTATTTCATTTCATTTCATTCAATATTACTGTAATCATCAAAGATCTACATTGCATATTTAGACAGTAAATCCTGCCTTTAATCTGCCATGATTTGCCAAGTCTTTAAAAAATTACTGTCTGTTTTCCCCTCCCTTCCCTCCCTAGCTATTTTCTGACCTTGAAGAATTTACCTGGGATGTAAATAAAGTCTCATTTCCTGGAACTGAAAAAAGTATCTCCTCACACATTTTCAGAAGATCCTTTTCTGAAATCCCACCAGACCTTCTTCTCCAAGGATGACCTAAACCCAGATTGTCAGTTAGTACTACAGGTTCCAATCAGAGAAAAGAAAAAAGGACAACCTTCTAGGGTAGCTTCTAGAAGGCCAAGAATCTCCTTCTGTGATTCTTTTTTAATTTATTTTTTAATTGGAGCACATTCACAATTGCTTTACAATGTGCTGATGTCTATAATGCAGCAATGCAAATGAGTCATAATAATATATACATCTCCTCCCTTTTGAGCCTCCGTCTCTCCTTCCGTCCCACCTCTCCAGGTTGTCACAAGATGCCAGGCTGGGTTCCCTGTGTTATATAGCAGCTTTCTACTAGTTATCTATTTCACACATGATAGTGTATATACGTCAATGATATTTTCTCATTCTTCCTACCCTCTCCTTCCGCCAATGAAAAAATGTTCATCAGTACCATTTTTCTAGATTCTATATATATGTGTGTGTGTGTGTGTGTTAATATATAATATTTTTCTCTTTCTGACTTACTTCACTCTGTATGATAGGCTCTAGGTTCATCCATCTCTTTATAACTGACTCAAATTCATTCCTGTTTATGGCTGAGTAATATTCCATTGTTTGCCAGCTCTCATGGTGGGGTGAAGTCGGCCAGCAGAGGTGGGAAGGCAGGTGGGGCTGTGAGAGCATCTTTCAGCCATGCAGGCAGAGACTGGCTCCAGTACCATGCTCTGTCTTTCTGAAGTTCCAGAGATAGGCCAGGTAGGCAAGCAGGAAATAGAGGGTACCATCATACCTGGTGTTCATTGGAAGGACTGATGCTGAAGCTCCAATACTTTGGCCACTTGATGTGAAGAGCTGACTCTTCACGGGAAAAGACCCTGATGCTGGGAGAGACTGAGCACAAGAGAAGAGGGCACAGAGGATGAGATGACTGGATGGCGTGACCGATTCAATGGACTTGAACTTGAGCAAACTCTGGGAGATGGTGGAGAACAGAGGAGACTGGCGTGCTGTAGTCCATGGGGTGCCAAAGAGTTGGACATGACTTAGCATCTGAACAACAGCAATCATA
The DNA here is from genome assembly GCF_027580195.1 of Bos mutus. Taxonomy (NCBI): domain Eukaryota; kingdom Metazoa; phylum Chordata; class Mammalia; order Artiodactyla; family Bovidae; genus Bos; species Bos mutus. The sequence continues at coordinate 22,486,268 of NC_091628.1, forward strand.
CCTGGGCTCCAGAAAGGTTTTCTTTCCATTTGGATCCACTCAAGAGTGAGTGATTGAAGTCGCTCAGTCGTGTCTGACTCTTTGCGACCCCGTGGACTATAGCCTATCAGGCTCCTCTGTCCATGGGATTCTCCAGGCAAAAATACTGGAGTGGGTTGCCATTTCCTTCTCCACTCAAAGGGATGCCTTAATCTGACTCCCATATTTCTCAAACAGGGTTTGTGGAGGATGCTGAGGACCACAGAGACTGATGCTGGGGGGACATGACAGGAGCTTGCTGGACCTGGGTCTGCGTGCTAGCACCGTCCTCCTGGCTGCTCAGCCCTGTTCATACTCTATCTGACCTTCCAGCACATTCCTTTGCACCATGCCCTTGCTGTCATCTTATCTCCAGTGCACCAGAGGAGGATGCTTACCTAGGCTGGACCGGGTCCACCCTTCAATCAGGATGCTCACCAGGTGTTTCAGAATCACCCTGAAGGAATGCGGGCTGTGGGCCAGAGCGATTCCTCCCTCTCTTCGTCCTTCCCTCGGTCCCTCCCTCTCTTCTTTTCCTCCTTCCTGCCAATATATTTATTGACTGTCGGCTCCATGCCTGACACTAAGACTTTCTTAATTATCTGGGTTTAAGCTAAGCTCTTAAATTTGGAGATGACAGTAAATAGTGTTGAAAGCACCTTGAAAGGGAAGAAAATTTATGGGTGTGTTGAATAAATGCACTGGAGCTAATTAGAAAAATTGTGAAATGATTTGGACTCATATAAGTTTAGACTCAAGGGAGCATGGGGCAAATAGCAAACCACTGGGAGAGTAGGTGAAGTGAGCCTAAGAGAGCAAAAAGAGATCAACAAAGCAAATCAAATGTATCTGTTGAGCACCCACCGGCCCCACATGCATTCTGACCCTCATTCATTCTTTTTTTCCACTACACTTTTTATTTCATGCTGAAGTATCACCAGTTGACAATGTTGTGATAGTTTCAGGTGAACAGCAAAGGGACTCAGCCATACATATACATGTATCTATTCTCTACCAAACTCTCTTCCCGTCCAGGCTGCCACATAACATTGAGCAGAGCTCCTTGTGCTATACAGTAGGTCCTTACTGGTTATCCATTTTCAATACAGCAGTGTGAGCACGTCCATCCCAAACTCTCTAACTATCCTTTCCCCCTCCCCATTCCTTCCCCCTGGGAACCATAAGTTTGTTTTCTAAGTCTGTAAGTCTCTTTCTGTTTTGCAAATAAGTTCATTTGTATCATGTCTTTTCAGATTCTGCACATAAGGGACGTCATGCGCTATTTCTCCTTCTCTGTCTGACTTACTTACTCAGTGTGACAATCTCAAGGCCCATCCATATTGCTGCAAATGGCATGATTTCACTCTTTTTAGTGGCTGAGTAATATTCCATTGTATATATGTACTACATCTTCTATATTCGTTCATCTTGTGATTGACCCCCATTCATTCTGACCTGTGCCAAGGATTATGAGAGCTGAGAGAAAAGTGAAAAAGATGCTTTAGGGGTCTTGAGGCGTATGTCACTTTGGAACTGCTGACCAATTCACTCGGCATGGATTCTCCTGGATTTCCAGCCACGGCTGAAGTTTAGTGGTTTCCCAGGAAGAAGTAAGTTTCCTATGCAGTGAATCACCCCGTGTTATGGAGGATTTTCCTGACCTCAGCTTCTGAGTAGCTCACTGAGACTTCATTACTCAGAAGGGCGGTGGAGACTGACATCACTGTAGCCCACAGTTGATTTACTTTGAGGGGTATCTTTCAAAGGCACATTTGGACCGAAAGTGGCATCATGACTCCTGGAAACCCTGAGTAGTGACTTTGCGTCTTAAGAATCTGTCTGCCATGCTCCGTGGAAGAGTCTGGAGAACAAAAGTGATGGTTATTAACGTGAAAGTGTAACCCTACTTACTCTCCTTCTAATAAATGCCCCACAGTCCAAGTAAAAGCACTTAAACTCCTTGGATATCTCGACATATTGCTTCAAATCAATTTGCTTTTATTGGTCTAATTCTATCAGCTTTGGAAGTTGGAGGCACTGTGTGCAGAGTTGCAATGCTTTGACAAGTATTTTCGAGTCCTTGATGTTTTACTTTTTCTATTCCCACTTTTTTTTTCCTCCCAGTGGAGCCTAATATCTTCCAGCCCCAGGCTTGCGGGTCCACGTTCATCTCTGTGACTGACCCCATAATATTTACTTATAACATTCGTAAAAATACCTTGCGTGCCAAAAGCGGCTAGCTGCAGGAAAGTGATAAAATATAAAAATATTTAATCAGCCAGTGGGAATTCCCTTACATGTAAAATCAAAGGCTCCCTCAGAGAACCCACCGTGACCTTGGAAGGCCGGCAGATTCAAGCCACATTGAGGGGCGACAGCGGGAGGGGACGCCTGCCGAGAAGCCTCTGGGGTCATGGCCCTCCCAGGGCTTCCAGGAAACACAGCCCAAAGGAGGTTTCGGCTGTATTGTCAAGCGGCTAGGGGGCAGGTGTGTGGAAACACCACGAGGCTTTTCCATGGAGATTTTGTAGCTTGTCACGTTTCCCCTGGGACCATCCTACCTACTCTGTTCCTCTCCATTTCTACCTGCAGGACTTAGCCTGTTTTTCTAAAAGCGGTGCCATGAACATTCTTTCTTTCTTTTTTTCTGTTCTGATTTTCCCCCCAGCTTTATTGAGATGTAATTGATATATAACATTATGTAAGTTTAAGGTGTGCTGTGTGATGTTTGATATGCGTTGTTGTCGTTCAGCCGCTCAGTTGTATCCAACTCTTTGCAACCCCATGAACTGCAGCACGCCAGGCTTCCCTGTCCTTCACCATCTCCCAGAGCTTGCTCAAACTCATGTCCGTTGAGTTGGTGATGCCATCCAACCATCTCATCCTCTGCTGCCCCCTTCTCCTCCAGCCCTCAATCTTTCCCAGCATCAGGGTCTTTTCCCATGAGCTGGCTCTTTGCATCATGTGGCCAAAGTGTTGGAGCTTCAGCTTCAGCATCAGTCCTTCCAGTGAATGTTCAGGGTTGATATGTGTAGATACTGCAAAACATTGACCACAATAAGGTTAGGTAACACATCTTTCACCTGGTGTTTGTGGAGGGTTTTGAGGAAAGAGGTGCTGCAGGAGTGGTATAGACAGTGATGTGATGGGAAAAACACCCCAGGGTAAGCATTGACAGCTCTGGATTCCAGCCTTCACTCTGCTGCTATGTATCTTGGCTAAGTCATGGCACATCTCTGGAAGTTGGATATATCTGTGGTTTTCAGCCTTAGTGGTTCCAGGAAGTACCTCTAACTTAGAGAGGGGCTGATAGGAAGCAGCTGGGTTTCTAGCCCCTCCTCATTCCCATGCCAATCAGTTCTGCATTATCTATATTACATTTTGGATTGCATACAATATTTAATTCACAAAAAAATGTGTCTTACTGTTGAAAAGTTTAAAAACCACTGAATTAAAAAGAGATTCCTGTTCCATATTAACATAATCTGGGGCTCAGTAATATTGTTGTTGTTGTTCAGTCGCTCAGTCATTTTCAACTCTTTACAACCCCATGGACTGCAGCACGCCAGGCTTCCCTGTCCTTCACCATCTCCCAGAGTTTGCTCAAATTCATGTCCATTGAGTCGGTGATGCCATCAAACCATCTCATCCTCTGTCATCACCTTCTCCTCCCACCTTCAATCTTTCCCAGCATCAGGGCCTTTTCCAAACTCCCATTTCCCTCTCCTTAGCACTGCCCAGTAAAAGTTGGTCACAACTGGCTTGGAACTGTCAGGACATCAGCACCAGGACAGGGTCCACTTGAGGGGTGAGGTTGGATGCCACCCTGCTTCTGCAGAGCATGGTGTAATCCTGCCAGGTGCAAGCTGAGTCAGTTGGCAGAATGCCTTTCTCTCCTTTGCAGTTACTTTCTACAAGAATGGTACCAAGGCAGAGTGCTGAGTCCTGGTAGTCTGCCAAAGTGGTTTTCATTTTTTAACTGAAACAGGTCCCTACTCAGGACTCAGGAAATTCTGGAAGATTGTGGACCCACGTGAGTGACAAGCACTATGATAAGAGAATCAGAATCAGAATCAGGATTGCTCTGATGCTTTGCTATGGACTTGTCCTGAGATGCTGTTTCCCAGTTGGCTGCTCAAGACTTTGGGCAAACAGATTCCTGAGAAATCTACTGAAGGAGCTGATCCAAATCCCAGCGTGAATGCCACCAGCCCAGCTACATTTGTTATACTTTCCTCTTTGCTTCAAAGTCCTCATTTTAAGCCGCACAGAATGGTTGCAAATCATTCCATTAACAAATCATTTTGTCATTTACTTTCCATCTATCACGCTAAATATCCCGCCTAAGTTTTGTCCTTGATTCAATATCTGTCAACAAGATAACACTGACTCAAAATTCTATTACCAATTCAAATTAAAAGTGACAGAAGCAGGTTTTGCTGGGCCAGGCATCAGGAACTTTGCAATCCAACTGCTTAATATTACTTTAATCCTCACATCAGAGCACAGTTTTTATTAACACGCTATTGTTTGTTCTTCCATATCTTCTCTATATGTATATAATATTTTTATAGCAATAAGATCATACAATGTAGTTTTAAAATCTGCTGTTTTGACTTTAAACACCATAGCCTGAACATTTGCTCATGTTAATTAATATTCTTTTACAATATAATTTTAATGGCTACATAAAGTAGATAATTAATTTAACTCAATTCTACTAAAGTTGGAAAACTATTCAGATTGTAACTATCCAGATGTTATCATTTTTGATCATAAAAATCCCCAGATTAATATACTTATACCTTCATTCTCACTCTTGTAGTCAGAAATCCAGTGGCAGAGGGAGTATTTTAATAAATATTAAATATTTGTAATAAACATTGCCAAATTTCTCTCTAGAAAAATGAATCTTGCCTTAATTTTAAGTTCTTTCTGCTGTAGGAAGAGTGAACATTGTGTCAAATCTAAGCTAACCATCTATATTTCTTCTTTGAGCAATGCCCACTCATGTCTTTTGCCATTTTCCTTTTGGTGCATTTATTTATTAACCATTGATTTCTGAGAACTCATCATATATTAGGGATCTCAACCTTCTATTTGATATGTATGCAACAAATATTTTTTCCCAGTGCTCAAAGCCTAAAAATGTTGCTTAGGCTATTAAGGCTAAAAATGATAAAAACTATTGATGGTTTTTAAACTGCATTTGCTTTTGGTATGCTTTAAAAGGTACTTCTGCACTCCTAAGATTATATATTGATTTTATAATTCAAATATTTGGGTTGTTTCCATTTCACACTGAAATCATTAATTAATCTAGAAAAATCTAATATTTTTCTAAGTAATTCTCTCTTCTTAATACACACTGGCATTTTATTCAAAGAACAAACAATTTATGAATACCTTTTACACAGATAGATTTATTTATTCATATGTCTGCTATGATGCCTAAATCTGTCCCCAAGTTTGAAAGCAATTCAGAAACAATCACTGTGTTTTGGTAGCCTTAATTATTTATTCCAAGAGGCATAGTTTGAAAATTCTCAGATGTATGTTAAAGTTGGTTTTGCATCCAGTACTGATTTTCCTTATTTTTTAAGGTGTTTCTCAGAATTTTAATTTGCTCTTCTAGGTTCCATTTTAAACTTAAAGTGAATAGAAGCTGTTTCACTAGTTCCCCAGTCTCATAGCTTGCTAGGTTAGTTAGAAAATGAGCATTGTCAAGAGTGGCCAAAAAACAGCAGAGCATGATACAGAAGTAACGCTCTTTTCCTTTAATGAACTTTTTATTGTTATTGTTATTGTTATTGTTATTGTAAAAGTGTGATTAAACAAGCAAGAAAAGGTCTTCTAGCACTGTGAATACACATGAAACTGAGGCATTTGAGAAGAGTACTTCCTTCCAGAATAAGATGTGACCCAAAGAATTAAGATGTGACTTCCCTGGTGGCTCAGATGGTAAAACGTCTGCCTGACAATGTGGGAGACCCAGGTTCAGTCCCTGAGTCAGGAAGGTCCTCTGGAGAAGGAGATGGCACCCCACTCCAGTACTCTTACCTGCAAAATCCCATGGATGGAGGAGCCTGGTAGGCTACAGTCCATGTGGTTGCAAAGAGTCGGACACGACTGAGCGGCTTCACAAAGAACCCATGAAAGTAAGGGAATGAATAACCTAGGTTAGGCAGCTTTGATTCATCATCAAAACCAACAACTCCTCTGTCAACCTCATTCTGCAAAGATGTAAGAATTGGAGGAAGGCTTCTTACAGAAAATAGTAATTCAGTGCATCCCAAAATTGATCCACTCACTTGGAAATATGAATCTAAAATGAATCTGTTGCTGGGCATCGAATGAACTGATGTAATGTGGCCAGGTTCCAGAGAACATTAGCACCTGTCTACAAAGACACAAGACTAGACACTGACTTAGTGTTTTAAATAAAGAAATCCAGCTTGAGTTACTCAGGGTGAGTCCCATGAGATTAGAGTCACCTGAACTCAGGTGTCAAGCACACGTCTGCTTGTTCACTGCCGTCTCCTCATTCACTCATTCAATCAACCAACATTCATTGAGCACCTACTGTAAGGAACTGTTCTAGGTGCAGGGTACAGCAGTAAATGGTGAAAGTTGGCTAGATAATGAACCTCATTCAAACAGAAAATATTCACTGCAGGAAAACCAAAAAGATGGAATAAAATAATAGGAACTAGCACTTTGAGAGTCACAGACAGCATCAGAACAGGGAGAGAACATCTGCATTGAGCATCCATAAATAAAATTCTTTGAGCTAGGTGGAAAATATGTCCTTACTCTTGGAGGCCAGGAAATTTTTGTCTATTTATCTGAATACATGTATTTTGATGGGCTTCTCAGGTAGCTCAGTGGTAAAAAGGTCTGCCTGCCAATGCAGGAGACTAAGGAAACATGGGTTCGATCCCTGGGACTGCAAGATCCCCTGGAGAAGGGAATGGCAACCCTCTCCAGCATATACTTTCCTGGTGAATCCCATGGACAGGGGAGCCTGACAGGCACAAAGGGTTAGACACAAGTGAGCATGCACACACACACATATATATTTTGATAGGCTAAATAATGCCTACCACGCATTATGGCAACCAAAGGGTTGCCATTCCCTTCTCCAGGGAATCTTGCAGTCCCAGGGATCAAACCCATGTTTCCTTAGTCTCCTGCATTGGCAGACAGATTCTTTATCACTGAGACACTTTGGAAGCCTATCAATATATATATATATATATTCAGATAAATAGACAAAAATTTTCTGGCCTCCATAAAAGATATCTACATTCTAATCCTTACAACCTGTGAATATAACCTAATATGGCAAAAAAAAAAAAAAAAAGAACTTGGTAAATATGACTTAAGGATTTTGAGATGGGGCGATTAATCTGGGTTTTCTGAGTGGCCCTTGCGCAACCATAAGTCTCCTTGTAGGAGAGAGGCAGAGGCATATCAGACCATAGAAGAGGAGAAGGCAATGTGACCACAGACGTAGGGATTAGAGTGATGTGGCCACAAGACAAGGCAAGCTGGCCATCAGAAGCTGGAAGAGGCAAGGAACAGACTCCTGGAAGCAGCATAACCCTGATGACAGTTCGAGCCCAACCTAGTGAAATTGATTTTGGACTTCTGGCCTCTAGAACTGTGAGACAATAGATATTTTAAGCCCCCAAGGTTGTGGTAATTAATTACAGCAGACACAAGAAGCTAACACATGCTTGTTAACCCAAATGTGTGTGTCTAATATATCCATTTATCTACTAGATGTCTCTATGTAAAGAGCTACAAGTTTCTTTCTTCATCTTTCTCATCTTTTGTTCTTTAAAATTTTTTGGATGTGGATCATTTTAAAGTCCTTATTGAATCTGTTACAATATTGCTTCTGTCTTATATTTTGGTTTATTGGCCACAAGTCACATGGCATCTTAGTTCCCCAACAAGGGACTGAACCCACACCCCCTGCATTGGAAGGTGAAGTCTTAACCACTGGACCACCAGGGAAGTCCCTTTTGCTCATCTTTGGAAATGGCACAACCATCTTCTACTTACTCAGGTTGAAAACCGAGAAGGAATCATCTCTCAAATTTATTTCCTTCATCCCAACCTCATGCACAATTCCAATCATCAATATCTTCTGGTTCTACCTCCAAAACATATCCTGAATCTGGCCACTTCTCTATCACCATTACCATCACCTTAAGCCAGCATCACCTCTTGCCTGAAGCACTAAAGCAGCTTCCAAACGAATCTCCCATTTCCTGTCTTGTCCCCAGTAATCTGTTTCCCCCAGAGTAGTCAAGAGAAACTTTAAAAAATATGTCAGTTTGACTCACACTCTTAGTAAACCTTCCGATGGTTCCTATGGCTCTGCTTTGTTAAGTCATATGATGTCCTGTGGTCACAAACTGCTCACGATCTGTCCCACATATTTCCTAGGCTCTTCCCTGTGTCCCAGCTCCATTGGTTTTCTTTCTACTCCTTCAACAGGCCCTGCTCATTTTGACTTCAGAGCGTTTACAGTAAGCTTTCCTCTGCTTGGATCAACTGGCTTTGCATAGCTGGGTCCTCTCATCCTTTGTATCTAAGTTCCAAAGAATCCCGATCTGACCACCCAACTAGAGCAGTCCCTCACCCTTCCCCCACCCCACTATCCTTTATTATGTCACCTTGTCCAATTCCTTTGGAAATTATTTGATAGTTCTTTTGCCCATCTATGGGCTTCTCTGGTGGCTCAGACGGTAAAGCATTTGTCTGCAATGCAGGAGACCCGGGTTTGATCCCTAAGTTGGGAAGATCCCCTGGAGAAGGAAATGGCAGCCCACTCCAGTATTCTTGCCTGGAAAATCCCATGGACGGAGGAGCCTGGTAGGCTACTGTCCATGGGGTCGCAAAGAGTTGGACACGACTGAGCAAAGGGAAGAATATCAAAGTCTTGCCCATCTATTGGCTGTATTCTTCCCTACTCCACTCCCCACTAGAGTATAAGCTCCTTGAAAGCAAGGGCTCTGTCTGACATGTAAAACACTCTTTCACCTTCATCTCAAACAATGGCTTGCTTCTAGTAAAAGCCCAATGAATATTTGTTGAACAAATGAATAAAATGACTCAAGAACATGAAGTCTTAAAACAAGATGGTTATTCAGATCAAGTCTGAAATAAACGGTTGATTCACTATGCTTTTACTGTCACCGGTCTAAAGCTATTTTTTTTAAGACTTTTTTTTTATGTGCACCATTTTTACAGTCTTTATTGAACTTGTTACAATACTGCTTCTGTCACATTTTGGTTTCTTAGCTGAGAGGCATGTTGGATCTTAGTTCTACAACCAGGAATCTTACTCACACCCACTGCCTATTAAAGCGAAATCTTAACCACTGGATCGCTACAGATGTCCCCAGTCTAAAGCTATTCTTGTTTAGAAGTTGCTTAGCATATCTTTTCCATTCAGTGGAGAGTTTAAGTAGGAAAGGGGGCTAAATATGGGTGTCTAGAAGCTGCATCAGTCTCATTTGTGCTCTGAAATTAAAAAGAAAAAAAAGAGGAAAAAGTGGCAGGAAGAGAAGGATAAGGAGGAGGAAGAAGGAAGCGAGAGAAGGAGAAATACATACTCTTTTTCTGCATTCTTAGTTTTCTATAAAGTTTACTTTGAAAAATTCCAGTCTCGCCTCTCAGCTGAATGATGAGAATGAGGCTGTTCAACACAACTGATAATCAAGTAAGAAAATTGGCAAGTAATCTAATGATCAATTGTTGGTGGCTTCTGAGAGAGGAAGAAAAGTATTTAGGATGATGTCAACACATAATAAGTGTTCATAAATATTACCTGCTTTTATGATCATTGGTTGTTGTTCAAGAACCAAGGATAGCAGTGCAAACCTGATGTCAAGCCACTCGCTGACAAATTCAGTCATTCATCTCTGATCAAGAGTCTCCTGTCTTCTGCCCACATCTTGAAACTGTGGCAGGCTAATTTGCTAGTTTGCAAGAAGGGTAAAAATCTCAGACTCTTCAGAGTTGATGATAACCCCTAGAGTCCCCGTTCCATGTAAGTGTGGTTACACCCCCTTTATTCCTTGGGGATTCACGATGCTCTGATGATGGCAACTTGCTTCATTTACCGCTTCTCTATAGCCATGCTGCATCCACACCACTGCACAGGGCTTTCTCCCATAATCTAGTCACAAACTTCCAACACCTGCTTAAGATTTTTAGGCAGGTCAAGTTCCAGACCAGTCCTACCCAAGCTCCCCCACAGTATCATCATATTAACCAAATGCATTATAACCTAATCATTAAACCACATTAATAATGAGGATTACCTGGTGTCAGATATCAGTGGCTTCCTAGGTGGCGCTAATAATGATAAAGAATCCACCTGCCAATGCAGGAGACTCAGGAGACAAAGGTTCGATCCCTGGCTCAGGAAGATCCCCTGGAGAAGGGAATGTCACCCCACTCCAGTATTCTTGTCTGGAAAACTCCATGGAGGGAGGAGTCTCACACGCTACAGTCCATAGGGTCACAAAAAAATCAGACACGACTTGAGCATGCCCATACAATCACAGAGAGATATCAGTATTTGGCTGACAAGTGTCCACATTTGACACTTCAGTGCCGCAGGTGGTTTTGTTAAGGAAGGGCAGGAAACCAAGCTCCCTCTCTGACCATAGCATTCGGATTTGTCAACCAGTCATGAAACGTGGCAGAACTCAAAAATAGACATCAAGCCAGGGCCAGCCTCTGGGGCCACCCAGAGAGCATGGAAAATGCAATCCAGTGATGGTGATTGGATCAAGAAGAGGGAACACTGCCTTCATGATTTTGCCAGACATATTCCAGACTCTGCACAGAGTCTCCCAGGCTGCAGGATGGACGTCATACGAGCAGCCCTGTCATCATCATGTGAGTGTGTGCCTGCTGCAAGCTCAGTCATGTTCGGCTCTGACTCTGTGACCCCCAAGACTGTAGCCCGCCAGGTTCTTCTGTCCGTGGAATTCTCCAGGCAAGAATACCGGAGCGGGTTGCCATGCTCTCCTCCAGCGGAATCTTCCAGACCCAGGGATTGGACCTGGGTCTCCCGCATTGCAGGCAGAGTCTTTATCACTTGAGCCACCTGAGAAGTACTTGTGTGCAAATTGCTTAACCATTAATGTTGGGACAATGATAGCTTTTATATTAATACTCATGAAGCTTACGTGTCCAAATGAAATTGCCACTCTCTCAGAGTTGGCTTAACATCTAGTAACCATGCTTATCAAAAAGATAAGGATTAAATTAATTACAATTATAAAAAATAGTGCCACATTCTGATGCCTCACCTTATAAGTTACACAGGACTTTTCATATTAGCTCATGTCATCCTCACAACTCTTTGAGACAAGTACTCTCTGCTCCATTTTACAACTTTTTCAAAAAGGTTTATAGATTAAGATTTATGCATTTTAATATATCTGTGTGTGCTTAGTCACTCAGTCTTGTCCGACTCTTTGTGAGCCCATGGACTGTAGCCCACCAGGGTCCTCTGTCCATGGGATTTTCCAGTCAAGAATACTGGAGTAGGTTGCCATTCCCTTCTCCAGAGTATTTTCCTGGCCCAGGGATTGAACCTGGGTCTCCTGTATTGTAAGCAGATTCTTTATCATATGAGCTACAGGGGAGTTCCTTAATATATGTGCATTTAATATCAAAAATAAAAATTGTCAGCCAATATCCAATCTAGTTAACAATATGTACGCTGAACTATTTAGGGAAAAGGATACTAATCTTTGCAAATGAACCCTGAAATCCATCAAAAAATGGAACAGATTAATGGATGGATGGAGGGTTATATACATGAATAGGTATGTGATGAGAAAGTATGGTAAAGGTTCATGGCAAAGTCTAGATAATTGGATTATGGGTATTCACAGCAAATGTTTTTCAGCTTTGCCTTTGGGTTGAAATTTTTTTTATAATAGGTGTTTTAGGATTGCTGGATTCAGAGTCCAGAGTGCTGCAGACACAGCAGGGGAAGGAGAGGGTGGGATGACTTGAAAGCAGAGCACTGACATATATTAATACACTACCATGTGTAAAATAGATAGCTACTGGGAAGCATCTGTAATAGCAAGGGGAGCTCAGCTCGGTGCTCTGTGACGACCTAGAGGAGTGGGATCCGGGAAGGCATGGGAGGGAGGCTCAAGAGAAAGGGGATATACATATACATATAGCTGCTTCACTTTGTTGTATGGCATAAACCAACAAACATTGTAAAGCAATTATCTTCTAATTGAAAAACCCAAAAGAAAATGTTTTGGGGAAAAATGGAGGCTTAGAGAGATGAAACCTGCCCTTAGGTTACAGTCTGAGGCTGGGCTCAGAGCTAAATCCAGTTGATCTGATCCTAGTTCCCATGGGTAACAGGAATACTTAAGAAAATCATTATTATTCAGCGTTTAAAGGAAGACTACAGTACAGGTAAGTACTGAATTTGCGTTCAGTAAGAGCTATGCAAAACCAGGACAAGCTCCACCATAGAAGGGACGCTATTTCAGTACGGAGATTGCCTTTTAAACCTGTGTTGATCCAGCTCAGGGAGGCTTGCCCGCTTCCTGGCAGTCCCTTTGGGGTATTTGACATTTCTGGTAAAGATGCTGCCTCATGCGGTACTGCCTCCCCTCTGAAGGGAGTGCGTTCAGAGCGGAAGACACTTCTTCACCTGCTCTCAACGAGGAGAAAACTTTGCCCTTTTAAAAAATCCAAATGTCGCCTGAAGCCCAGTTAGGCAGGTGACATTCAATGTTGACAGTATTATCTCTTTGTAAAGCTACCCAGTGAATACAAAGCATAAAAGGAGAGTTTTTGTTTGGCTGGTTTTGTTTTTGTTTGATTAAACAGAGCTAGACCTCTAAACCAACAATACGGTTTTTCTTGTATGCCACAAAAGGTGTCTCTGAGAACCAACTCATGGCTGCCCGTGGGGAAGGGATAGTTCGGGAGTTTGGGATGGACATGTCCACACGGCTGTATTTAAAACAAATAACCAACAAGGACCTACTGTATAGCACAGGGAATTCTATTCAGTGCTATGTGGCAGTCTGGATGGAAGGAGAGGTGAGGGGAGAATGGATACATATATATGTATGGCTGAATCCCTTTGCTGTCCACCTGAAACTATCACATTGTTAATCGGCTATACTCCAACATAAAACATTTTTTTTAAAAATTGAAAATAAAAATTACCAAAAAAAAAAAAATCTCTGAAACCTACACTGTGCTGGTAGCTGGGGCTATGGCAGCATCTCATCCGTGACAGAACTTCCCAACTTTATAATAACAACAAATTTAACATCCATCTCCTCCAGTAGCCTGGAAACTTCCAGGGGACCCCAGAAGCTGTCTCACTCCCTAACACGGGGTCTGTGGTTAAATTTACAAGAAGAACTAACAGAAGAATGAGTTAAAGAATGACTAAGTAAATGAATGGGTTGATTAGGTTAACTAAGTTGAAAAACTGTGATCTTTTGACTGTCTCTGGCCCAGTATTTCTATTGGAATTTAATTTTTTCAGCATCATATCCCATGTGTCATGCTGTGCAACCATTAAAAAGTAGCAAAACCACATAAAAAGGGAAAAGGTTTTCTATGAATTTGTTTTTAAATAACCATGACTAATCTTGGGTTGCCATCCCTGAATTTTCAGTGTGCAATTATACCTTTTATGAACAGAATTCTTGTTCGTTTGTTTTTTCCTTAGTCTTCACCACTAGTTACTAACAGGGTATCTCACATACAGAGACAAGCACCCCTGGCAAGCGGAGCCCTTTAGGTCTTTCAGCTTTTTCACTAAACACAATGGTAACTCTTGGGCTAAGTACACAAGATTTACTGTGTCCACAAATAAACATTTTATTAATATAAAGTTAGTTTTATTAGTAAATGGATGTGCACATGAATGGACTTCTTCTGACTGTCTTCTAAGCTAGTAAAGTACTGGATTATGTTCTTGACGGCTGGGATGAAGCCAAACAGTAGGGATAGTAATACCTACCGTCCAGGTTGTGTGGGGATTACAGAAAACGCAGAACGTCTGGCAGTACAGGTTATACGTGGCCTACGACCCCAGCACCTTCCCTGGATCTGTCCTGCTCTAGACTGCTGAACATGGCTCCTTCCGCTCACAGTCCCTGCCCCTGCTCACGTGTAGCATGTGGATCTCATTTCCTAGTTCAGCATGTCCGGTTCCTCATCTTCCTTCATCCCCGACTCCCAGTGGGCTTTTCCCTGACCCTGACTACTGCTCTGGCCATTCTGAGATGCAGCTTCTCTACATCCTTGCACAGCCACCCTTCCCTCCAGTGGGTCTCCCAGACCTCTCCCCACCAAGACCCCTCTGTGCTGCTATCACTTGACACCAGGGGCCAGGAACCCTTAGGATCAACCGTAAAAAACAGAAAGTAATAGTTACATCAACAGATCAAAGAGCTTTTAAAGAATATGAATAACTCCTTGACAGCAATTATCAGGCAATCCCCAAAGTACACAGGGCTTCCCTGGTGGCTCAGATGATAAAGAATCTGCCTGCAATGTGGGAGACCCAGGTTCGATCCCTGGGTTAGGAAAATCCCTGGAGAAGGGAATGGCTACCCACTCCAGTATTCTCGCCTGGAGAATTCCATGGACAGGGGCGCCTGGTGGGATACAGTCCATGGGGGTCACAAAGAGTTGGACATGACTAGCACATACTCATGCAAGTACACAGCCTAACTGGACCAACCCAGACCTGAGGTGCCTGAAAGTTTAATTCTACTTGTAATTCTCGGTGGCATTTTAGCAAATTTCTCCAGAGTCCCGTGTTTCACTAAAGCATATAATGAAGACACCTCACTAGCAAATGTAGTTTATCAATAAATGTTCACCCACTATTTCTAGGCAAGAGCTTGGTAGTCTACTGTTTCCTTCATCACCATAGCTGCCGAAATGTTCAGGTAAAAGTTTGTGCAATGTGGGAGAAGAACCAGTCTTCACTTACTGAGGTTTCTAATGTAGCCATTTTATATCCTTTACAGTTTATTTTATTTTTGTGCTATCACATAAAAGGAGTCACTTGTGGGTCTTGATTATATTTGTACTGTAGATACAGTTTAAAAAAAGAAAAAGTAATTTCCTTTTTTTTTTTCTTTCTCTGTAGAAAGCACAGCAAGGTCTTTGGGGTCTGAGTTCTGAAATTTTGCCTTTGGGGCACTTGGCAGTTATTTTGTGTTTCAAGGACTAGAGCTCTAAATAATTCCTTCCCCTAGTCTCCATTTGGAAATGCTTAGCACTTTGGGAGAAGGAAACAAGGAGATGAGCATGAAACAGGAGGGTGACTGGAGATTTGAGTTTTAATGAGAGGATGAGGACAAAGACAGGGGATGCCATGTTTCCAGGACCTCGGGACTGGGGGACAAGACAGGGGACGATGAGAGGTGGACACATGTAAACGCTTGAAGACGCCAGTGATCCCTCCTGCAGCCCAAAGATCGTAGGACCTTGGATAAGGGGTAATTGTGTGTACACCAAGGGTCTTCGTGCTAAAAACAACAGGAAGCGTTTCCATGGTTGTTATTGCTGTTTAGTTGCTAAGTTGTGTCCAACTTTGAGACCCCACAGATTGCAGCATGACAGGCTTCCCTGTGCTTCACTATCTCTTGGAGTTTGCTCCAATTTATGTACATTGAGTCAGTAAAGCTATCTAACCATCTCATCCTCTGTCTTCTCCTTCTCCTCCTGCCTTCAATCTTTCCCAGCATCAGGGGCTTTTCCAATGAGTTGGCTCTTGGCATCAGGTGGCCAAAGTGCTAGAGCTTCAGCTTCAGCATTAGTCCTTCCCATGAATATTCAGGGTTGACTTCCTTTAGGGTTGACTGGTTGGATCTCCTTGCAGTCCAAGGGACTCTCAAGAGACTTCTCCAACACCACAATTCGAAAGTCTTGTTCAAGACTGAAATAAAAGAACAAGCCACTGTAAGGGGTGATCTTTGAGATCCTCCTTAAACATCTGGGCTGTGCAGACAGCCGCACAGGCAGACCACTTCTGAAGCTGATTGCAACATTCACCAACTCCATCAACTAAGAACAAGTATCTTCCCTGTATTGCTGGGGCAATGACGGTGGGGAAGATACCCACATTAATATTTGATTTTGTATGTCTTACAAAATCTTGCTCAAAGATTTTGTTTGATATTGGGGTGGGGGAAGGGAATTAAGATCCCTTTTTTCCAATTGACTAAGTGGTTCACACTTACATAACTGGATTTGATCTTTAATTATATCCATACTATATGGCATAAACTACCATGCAATCCTTTAAGGAAATACACAAGTTAAAAATAATTAAAGGAGAAATGTGTTCAAATGCTTTGCCTTTATTTCAGCTTATGAGGCTTAGTTTATATATATATATATATATAATCTATAGTCCAATCTTTTGATCTAGGACAAAATTCCACAAAATTCTACTCAGCCTTGAAGTTTATTTTGTCAGCTGAGGGATAATAAAATTTTGTATTTCCATTCTGATCTGGGTCATTTTACTTCTAATTTTTTTTCCAATTATCTCTGTGACTTTTTTTTAGCTCACTGTTAATAGTTTTAACTCTCTAGCTTAATACCCCAGCTTCAGAGTTTACATCTGAGTTAAGACATATGTCATTTCTTTCACTCTGTAGTAGCTCTCCCCCAAGAAGAAAAAACAGAAGAAAACTTTATTCATCTGTATTTGTTCTCTGTTGTTTCTTCTAGACTTGTTCCTTGTTCTTCCAGTTAATTGATTTGTATGAGGATTTGGTATTGAGCAATATCCAAACCAGGCAAATTTCTAGAATTCATGTTGAATCAAGGCTCAGGTAAGCAAAATTAAGTTTAGCAAGTGCTGCAATTCAAATTATTGGGATCATTATGGGGTTTACAAAAGTCAGTCTTATCAGACCTCCTGGTATGGTTTGAATGGAAAAGCCAACTTAGCAAAGATTTCCCAGTGAGGTCCCCAAGGATGCCATAACCTTAGCAAATTAAGTGAATTCATTGGTTTTCAGGGTCTGGTCCTGAGCCCTGTAGGTTTAGAAACCCAGTGAATCAGAATATCGAGAGTAGATTCTGCTCTCTGGAAAGACTCACATTAAGTGGATCCCCAGTTATTGATGTATGACAACTAGAATGGCAATTTAGTAGCTTACACTGAAACATAAATTAAAGAACTAAATAAGGTTTTCTTGCTTGTTCATTTGCTCCCCTGTAGACAAATCCACAAGGAAAGCCAGATTATTATCAGCAAAAGATGAAAGTCAAACACAGGGAGTAAGTTGAAGGATACCCACTGATGCTGCCAAAAAGCCATTCACCTCTGCTGGAGCCTGTCCCTGACACTGGACTGAGCACTTCTCTCTAGTCCCCAGGCTTATGTTGGAAACCTTAGCCAGCGTGCAAGTGACATCCTTTTCTCTGAACTGATAGCTAAAATCAGCATCTTTCTTTGTTTTTTAAATTCTGATTTTTATATACTGTTTACTTTAAGCATGGCATTCAGAGGGAAAATAAATTTTAGCGGACATACACTTAAAGTCATTGCAAATACCTAACAAGCTAAAATTTGGTTTCTAAAAAGCACTGAGCCATGATACATGCTTGGGCATCCCAGCACAATGGGATCCAAGTACCATGGTGGGACCAGAAGTCTAGGACCCACTAGAGCCTAGAGGAGACACAGAATTAACACTGCAGTTTAATAACTGGCTGTCCCTCATGTCTGAGGCATACCCTGTTCTTCTGACTTTTGATATACTTGTCATCTTGGGCTAAATTTCTTCCCACCCTTGCTTCCACAGGTCTGTGTTGTACAGCTTCCCAATGAGCCTGCTGTCTGAGCAATATCCATTCAACTGTCCCTTTCGCATTTCTTCTGACCAATTTTGTCCCTGGTTTACTGTTTGTACCTCCTGAGCTTTATTTCCATAGCACCTGACCTCTGGATGCCAACACCTTTATCCTGCATTGTCCACCTGCCATTTTAGAATTTTACAAAACGTATTGATGGCAATAGTTTTTATTGAATTCCTTCATGCTCTACCGTTATTAAAGCAGTAACATTTGTACTCAACCAATAATTACAATTTTCAACTGCTAAAGGAATAGTTTTTGCTCAATTTAAAGCCTTAGCAATTTCTATTACAATTTTTCACAGGTTTAACATAATAAATGATAAACCTAATAACAGGCTATTTATGAAATCTGACCTTCCCTGAAAGTGACAACTTTTAACTTTCTAATAAATAAGCAAATTAATTAATCTAATAAATCTAAAACATTAGTGTTGAGACCTATTGAAGACAATTGTTGGTGGAACATAAAAGAGGCCGAGAATTACTGCACAAAGCATACAATTGTAGAATAATATTTCTTCGTTTCATTACTTTGTCAATTTTACTACAGAGACAAAAATAAAAGCAGAATCTATACAATCCCATGAGAAAACCACTAGATGCTGTCCACGTGCATCTGTGTGACATATTTTAAAGTGTTCATTATCAAAGAACCAATATATCCACTAGCTTCCCAGGTGGCACAGTCATAGAGAATTCACCTGCCAATGCAAGAGATGCAAGAGACTTGGGTTCAATCCCTGGAGGAGGAAATGACAACCCAGTCCAGTATTCTGGCCAGGGAAATCCCATGGACAGACGAGCCTGGTGGCCTATGGTCCGTGGGTCACAAAGAATCTTGGGCATGACTGAGAGACTGAGCTCACACAGGGATCCACTAGCTTATATTTTTGAATAAACTGAAGTTTTCACAAGTATGAGAGGCCCTAATGATTTTAATCATAAAATTATTAAAAGTCTTGAAACTCTTAAGTGAAAGTAAGCATACCCCAATTCACCAATGTCAGATGGAACAGGTCATTTTTCCGATCTTTTTTGTGATGTTAAGTGAAGTAGAGTTGAGATTCAAGCAGAATTTAGAAAGAAAATTGCTCACCCAGTTAGAAGACAGCAGCTATGGCAGGCTCCCATCTGGGGCACACATACTTCTTTGGATGTGCGAATATCTCAAATACAGTTTCCTTCAGATTTTAACCCGAGAGCCATACACATCTCTAAAGCTGACATGTTAGATGGATTTGTTGCTTGGATAATTTATAAACGTCAGAGGAGCCATCTTAGTTATGTTCAGCTTCATGGGGTAAGAAGACGGGAGAAAGAGAACTTTATCATTGATCCTGTGTTTATCTCCAGCACATCTGTACTGGATTCTTTCCTTTGGTCCCACGGACACACTCTCCACCCGTTCTCACTGGTTCTGTATCAGGAAATTGAAAGGACTGAACCGACATCAGTAGGCCCCCACTGTCTCTGGCTTCCAGTTGGGTCTGGCCCTTGGGAAGCAAGCTGCTGCTGCTGCTGCTAAGTCGCTTCAGTCGTGTCCGACTCTGTGCGACCCCAGAGACGGCAGCCACCAGGCTCCCTCGTCCCTGGGATTCTCCAGGCAAGAGTACTGGAGTGGGTTGCCATTTCCCTCTCCAATGCATGAAAGTGAAAAGTGAAAGTGAAGTCTCTCAGTCGTGTCCGACTCCTAGCGACCCCATGGACTGCAGCCCACCAGGCTCCTCTGTCCATGGGATTTTCCAGGCAAGAGCACTGGAGTGGGTTACCATTGCCTTCTCCGAATGGGAGGCAAGCTAGGAGGTCAGAAAGGACAGTGGAGTTTCTGCTGGTCCCCGGCTCCCTCCCTCCCGTCCTATCGGACCGCTTGCTCCACAGACCCTCTGGGTCTCCAGGGTCTGTAACCGCTCCCTCCTGGCGCCCCCTTCAGGCCAGGGCGGTAAAAGCTCAGTTCAGTTGCTCAGTCGTGTCCGACTCTTTGCGACCCCATGAATCGCAGCACTCCAGGCCTCCCTGTCCACCACCAACTCCCGGAGTTCACTCAGACTCACGTCCATCGAGTCAGTGATGCCATCCAGCCATCTCATCCTCTGTCGTCCCCTTCTCCTCCTGCCCCCAATCCCTCCCAGCATCAGAGTCTTTTCCAATGAGTCAACTCTGAGCATGAGGTGACCAAAGTACTGGAGTTTCAGCTTTAGCATCAATCCTTCCAAAGAACACCTAGGACCAATCTCCTTTAGAATGGACTGGTTGGATCTCCTTGCAGTCCAAGGGACTCTCAAGAGTCTTCTCCAACACCACAGTTCAAAAGCATCAATTCTTCAGCACTCAGCCTTCTTCACAGTCCAACTCTCACATCCATACATGACCACAGGAAAAACCATAGCCTTGACTAGACGAACCTTTGTTGGCAAAGTAATGTCTCTACTTTAGAATATGCTATCTAGGTTGGTCATAACTTTCCTTCCAAGGAGTAAGCGTCTTTTAATTTCATGGCTGCAGTCACCATCTGTAGTGATTTTGGAGCCCCCAAAAATAGAGTCTGACACTGTTTCCACTGTTTCCCCATCTATTTCCCATGAAGTGATGGGACCGGATGCCATGATCTTCGTTTTCTGAATGCTGAGCTTTAAGCCAACTTTTTCACTCTCCACTTTCACTTTCATCAAGAGGCTTTTTAGTTCCTCTTCACTTTCTGCCATAAGGGTGGTGTCATCTGCATATCTGAGGTTATTGATATTTCTCCCGGCAATCTTGATTCCAGCTTGTGCTTCTTCCGGCCCAGCGTTTCTCATGATGTACTCTGCATATAAGTTAAATAAGCAGAGTGACAATATACAGCCTTGATGTACTCCTTTTCCTATTTGGAACCAGCCTGTTGTTCCATGTCCAGTTCTAACTGTTGCTTCCTGACCTGCATACAAATTTCTCAAGAGGCAGATTAGGTGGTCTGGTATTCCCATCTCTTTCAGAATTTTCCACAGTTTGTTGTGGTCCACACAGTCAAAGGCTTTGGCATAGTCAATAAAGCAGAAATAGATGTTTTTAGGAACTCTCTTGCTTTTGCCATGATCCGGCGGATGTTGGCAATTTGATCTCTGGTTCCTCTGCCTTTTCTAAAACCAGCTTGAACATCTGGAAGTTCACGGTTTGCATATTGCTGAAGCCTGGCTTGGAGAATTTTGAGCATTATTTTACTAGCGTGTGAGATGAGTGCAATTGTGCGGTAGTTTGAGCATTCTTTGGCATTGCCTTTCTTTGGGATTGGAATGAAAACTGACCTTTTCCAGTCCTGTGGCCACTGCTGAGTTTTCCAAATTTGCTGGCATATTGAGTGCAGCACTTTCACAGCATCATCTTTCAGGATTTGGAATAGCTCAACTGGAATTCCATCACCTCCACTAGCTTTGTTCGTAGTGATGCTTTCTAAGGCCCACTTGACTTCACATTCCAGGATGTCTGTCTCTAGGTCAGTGATCACACCATCGTGATTATCTGGGTCGTGAAGCTCTTTTTTTGTACAGTTCTTCTGTGTATTCTTGCCATCTCTTCTTAATATCTTCTGCTTCTGTTAGGTCCATAGCATTTCTGTCCTTTATTGAGTCCATCTTTGCATGAAATGTTCCCTTGGTATCTCGAATTTTCTTGAAGAGATCTCTAGTCTTTCCCGTTCTGTTGTTTTCCTCTATTTCTTTGCATTGATTGCTGAAGAAGGCTTTCTTATCTCTTCTTGCTAGTCTTTGGAACTCTGCATTCAGATATTTATATCTTTCCTTTTCTCCTTTGCTTTTCGCTTCTCTTCTTTTCACAGCTATTTGTAAGGGCTTCCCAGACAGCCATTTTGCTTTTTTGCATTTCTTTTCCATGGGGATGGTCTTGATCCCTGTTTCTTATACAATGTCATGAACCTCATTCCATAGTTCATCAGGCACTCTATCTATCAGATCTAGGCCCTTAAATCTATTTTTCACTTCCACTGTATAATCATAAGGGATTTGATTTAGGTCATACCTGAATGGTCTATTGGGTTTCCCTACTTTCTTCAATTTAAGTCTGAATTTGGCAATAAGGAGTTCATGATCTGAGCTACAGTCAGCTCCTGATCTTGTTTTTACTGACTGTATAGAGCTTCTCCATCTTTGGCTGCAAAGAATATAATCAATCTGATTTCGGTGTTGACCATCTGGTGATGTCCATGTGTACAGTTTTCTCTTGTGTCGTTGGAAGAGGGTGTTTGTTATGACCAGTGCATTTTCTTGGCAAAACTCTATTAGTCTTTGCCCTGCTTCATTCCGTATTCAAGGCCAAATTTGCCTGTTACTGCAGGTGTTTCTTGACTTCCTACTTTTGCATTCCAGTTCCCTATAATGAAAGGGACATCTTTTTTGGGTGTTAGTTCTAAAAGGTCTTGTAGGTCTTCATGGAACTGTTCAACTTCAGCTTCTTCAGCGTTACTGGTTGGGGTATAGACTTGGATTACTGTGATATTGAATGGTTTGCCCTGGAAACAAACAAAGATCATTCTGTCGTTTTTGAGATTGCATCCAAGTACTGCATTTCGGACTCTTTTGTTGACCATGATGGCTACTACATTTCTTCTGAGGGATTCCGGCCCGCAGTAGTAGATATAATGGTCATCTGAGTTAAATTCACCCATTCCAATCCATTTTAGTTTGCTGATTCCTAGAATGTCGGCATTCACTCTTGCCATCTCTTGTTTGACCACTTCCAATTTGCCTTGATTCATGGACCTGACATTCCAGGTTCCTATGCAATATTGCTCTTTATAGCATCGGACCTTGCTTCTATCACCAGTCACATCCACAGTTGGGTATTGTTTTTGCTTTGGCTCCATCCCTTCATTCTTTCTGGAGTTATTTCTCCACTGATCTCCAGTAGCATATTGGGCACCTACTGACCTGGGGAGTTCCTCTTTCAGTATCCTATCATTTTGCCTTTTCATACTGTTCATGGGGTTCTCAAGGCAAGAATACTGAAGTGGTTTGCCATTCCCTTCTCCAGTGGACCACATTCTGTCAGATCTCTCCACCATGACCTGCCCATCTTGGGTTGCCCCACGGGCATGGCTTAGTTTCATTGAGTTAGACAAGGCTGTGGTTCTAGTGTGATTAGATTGACTAGTTTTCTGTGAGTATGGTTTCAGTGTGTTTGCCCTCTGATGCCCTCTTGCAACACCTACTGTCTTACTTGGGTTTCTCTTACCTTGGGCATGGGATATCTCTTCATGGCTGCTCCAGCAAAGTGCAGCCGCTGCTCCTTACCTTGGACGAGGGGTATCTCCTCACCGCTGCCCTTCCTGACCTTCAATGTGGGATAGCTCCTCTCGGCCCTCCTGCGCCCGCGCAGCCACGGCTCCTTGGACGTGGGGTTGCTCCTCCCAGCCGCCGGGAAGTCGCTAATCTTGTGGTTAAGTCGCTACTCCCTGACAACTTTGTATTCAGCCCTCTCTCTCTCTCCTGATTGACCCTTCTGAATGTCTCGTCCATTTCTTCTGTAACCCTGACTGATGAAACTTTTATCTACATTGTGTCATACAAACCATCTTCATGGAGTCTCTTCCAAATTGTTTAAACTACAATTTCATTATTAAGATTAGACTGAAACTGTGGATTCTACTGTAAAGAGTTAACACTCCTTTTTCTAAAGTGCAGGCAGGAATTTAGAGAGAAATGCCAATTGCCTAAAGACATCAGTTCTTCTTCATCCAAACTGTAATTAGACTTTGAATAATCTTCTTTGACATATAAAATCACATCTTTTTAACGAAAAGAATTCTTAGATTGAGTGCTTTAGACGTCAATAGGAGTAAAGAAGGGTTCTAAATTAAGACTTGAAACCTTTAAAACAGACAGGGGGAAGAGACCAAAGTGTCTTTGTGTTAACCGATTTTTTTTTTTTTGCATTACTTCTCTTAATGGTGTTATTATTATTAATAATAATAGATAACAATTATTGAATGCTTAGCTTATATCAGTGACCTGTTTTGGGTGCTTAGCATATATTAGCTCATTAAACACCCTCAACAAATCTGTGAGGTAAGAATTGGTATTATCATCCTCACTTTAAAAAGAGGAAATGAGATATGGAGAATTACATAACTTACTCAACATAGCACTATATGTTGCTACTTTCAGTGGGTTTTGCTACCCACTGGTTTAGCTACCCACATGGTTTACCAACCATGGTTGCTAAACCATGGTTCTTGCCCAGAAGAATCACATATACTGATACTTTTAAAAATTAAAAACCGTTTTTATTATTACTCCTATATTGCTAACTGACTTCCAAATGTCCGTAGACCCAGACGAAATAATCATTGAGTCTTGCAATTCTTTTTTTTAACATGGAAGTTTGTTCCAAATCATAAATTTCTTACCCTGAGAATTTCAGCAAAAGATGCTTACATTTCTGAACATTTCTTTCAAGAAATGCGTCCACATGTATTTGTTGTGTTGGGGCTGTTGCCGGCACAATGGGAAAAAGCAGACGCTTAAACATCATTTCAAAGTTAAATTAATGGGAATAACTTAATGTGAAAAAATCATCTTGCTTAAAATTAATTTGGGCAATCTGTATGCGTGTGCTTAACAGTGGCAGCTTGTGAACCTTTTAATCATGAAGCACGATATATTATAAAAGCACTAAAAAAGAATATATTGAGAGTATAAATCCTTAGAAAATCTAAACTGTGAACACATGTCTCCTTAACATGCGTCTATGTTCTAACCTAGTTACTCGAGTTATAGTCCATGGTCCAAAATCCCTGATACTTGTGTGTAACCGTGGAAACATAATTAACTTTCCCTTTCAACCTATTTCGGGCAAATCATAAGCCAAAGATTTAACTTGAAAGCCAGATGGTTACCAGCAGCTCAACTGCCTGGTGGTGAGATTAAAACTACTCAATCAGAACTTACGTTTCCAGGTACTGGTGGTGACTAAGACAAATTTTTCTGCCAAAAGAGTTCTTGCTGCTAAAAACAAGTTAAAGGTATGAAACACACACACATACACACGTTAGTTTAAACATTCATTTTTAAATCCTTGTTATATCATCGAACTACTAAATATTATTGACAGATTTTTTTTCATCCCAACATTTTGGTCACAGTGTAACTCTGAAGACACTCACATACAAATGCACTTATCATGATTATAGATGGAATAATGTGCTTAAAGAGACTAGGCCAGAGTATTCGAGAGGATCTTGAGTATTATGTACTTCAGAAAGTGAAGTCAATAAAGATGAAATGATTAGCAAATTTATTAATGGAGTGCCATTTTCTCCCATATTGATAACTACAATTATTTCCTGTTTTTGCTCAACCTTTTTAAATTTTCTGGTCTTTGGGGCTTTTCACTACATGGAGATATTACTTGTGCTTGAAAATCCAAATCTGAATCAATATGCCATGGGTGCAGGTAAGACATAAACTAATCGTGTGCTCAGTTGCTCAGTCATGTCCGACTCTTTGCAACCCCATGGGCTATAGCCCACCAGGCTCCTCTGTGCATGGGATTCTCCAAGCAAGAACACTGGAGTGGGTTATCATTTCCTTCTCCAGGGGATCTTCCCAACCCAGGGATTGAACTCTTGTCTCCTGCATTGGCAGGTGGATTCTATAGCACTAGCACCACCTGAGAAGACAAGCTAATCATGTAAACTAACAAATGATCATTCTCACCAGCTTTCATCAGGCAAGTTCCCCAATTAATGATGTGTTCATTGTTCTTCTCTATTAAACAAGATTAGTTTCTTTTCCAACTTTACACTAGAATATAATTAACGTTTATTCAGAGGTTCAAATGTATGAACTCATTTATCCTAATAACGCCTCGGTGGGAAGAAAATGTTTCATTTCAACCAAATTTCAACAATGATAGCCCCAGAGACAGAGCTAATGACTACCCAAGGTCAAGTCAAGGTCAACTGGCCAAATCTAGAGTCAGAATTTGTGGTCTCAGTTCCCAATTAATCTATGGGAACAGTACTAAGATTTTGACAATAGTACCAAGAATGTGTCAGGATTAGATGATCAGAGTTGCCAATCTTTAACCCATGTCCTTTAATATTCATTATTGAGAAAAAAATGTGAACTGGAACTCTGCATGGACTTGGGAAATCTTTATTGGATGCATGATTTAACTACTGAATCTTTAACTTAATTCATCAATCACTAATCTCTGAATATCCATTGGAATCCCTGAATATTCACTGGAAGGACTGATGCTGAAGCTGAAACTCCAATACTTCGGCCACCTGATGTGAAGAACCAGCTCATTGGAAAAAACCCTGATGCTGGACGGACTGAAGGCTAAAGGAGAAGGGGGCAGCAGAGGATGAGATGGTTAAATAGCAACACCAACTTAATGGATGTGAGTTTGAGCAAACTCCAGAAGACAGTGAAGGGCAGGAAAGCCTGGTGTGCTGCAGTCCATGGGGTTGAGAAGAGTTGGACATGACTTAGCAAATGAACAGCAACAACAAAAACAAATCTCTTTTCAGTGCTTTTGTTCTGTATCTTCATATTTTTTTCCAAAATAGATGGGTAAACACTAAGTGCTAAATCCATTTTTATTTTTTTGGAGGAAAAAAAATTAATGCTTGGCACAATTTAATGAAAAGCAAGTATAGAAAACATCCATAAAAATCACAAAGTAAGTTAAACAGTGTTCCCACTAACATCAAGTTATGGTTAACTGAAAGAGAGGAAGCTTGCAGAGGGGGGTTAAATGTATATGCACAATGTCTTATTCCTTTAAAAAAAATTGGAGATCAGAAACAAAAGATCAAATCTACTCAGTCTGATTGATGGGCTCTCTTGGTGTTTGTTGTATTATTTTGACATGGGCAATATTTCATGTTTTAAAACTTTAGTAAAACAAAGTTTCTAAATTTCAGTAATGGGAAGATCACTTCTAAAGGACAAAAATTGACAAAGTTCTAAAACATGTCTGCAGACCCAGTTAGAGAAAACAATGAAATAGAGTACTTTCAGAAAGAATAAAGTTAAAAACACAATTTGTTTTACCTGTCTGTTTCAGTGACATCTCTGCCTCTGGAGTTCAGGATGCCAGAAGTGTGTCCTCATCTAATAATTGTAACTTGGGGATTTGATTGCTACCTTATTTATACTTATTCCATTCTTGGGTAATTCTTAGGCCTTCAAGTCTTTCGGGGGCTCCCAATTAACTTGAATCTGTTCAGTATCCCTTAAAAATTAGGTACAAATAAGAAAAGGATATTTAGGAACCATGAGCCTAGCTTTCTGCTATTGTCAGCATTTTGATGTGATATTTGGGAATTTTTAATACCCAGCTTAAAGAAGAAGGAAGAAAAAAAGGTACAAAAAGGAGATGTAGGAAGGACAGGAGGTAGAGAAGAATGAAAAGAATGAAAAAGAAAATTAAAGAAGCAGATGGAAAAGGAGAAGGAAGAAAATAGGAAGAGGAGAGAAAGTCAGGGAATGGAGAGGGTGGCAAAAAGAAAAATCATTTAAAAAAATAGTTATTTTTGGAGGCCAGATTATTTTATGGTAGAAAAAAGAGGAGTGAGAAAACTTCCCACTCTTCTTTGTATATATGCCAGTGTATAAAGGACTATTCTATACACAATTGCCTACAGTCTTATAAACAAATTTTTTTAAATGTATACCTATGTCCATCCGGTAGTTAAGACTCCACACTTCCACTTCAGGAGGTGTGAGTTCGATCCCTGGTTGGTGAAGTAAGGCCGAAAAAATTTTTTTTAACGTACGTGCCCTGACATTTTCACTACTTGGACTCTACTTCCTAGTGTTAGTCACTCTTTGTGACCCCACGGACTGTAGCCCACCAGACTCCTATGTCCATGGAATTCTCCAGGCAAGAATACTGGAGTGGGTTGCCATTTCCTTCTCCAGGGGATCTTCCCAAGCCAGGGATCGAACACGGCTCTCCCGCACTCTTTGCCCACTGAGCCACTCTACTTCCTAGAGGAATGTAATACATGAAATCAGAATCCATCACATTCTTTATTCCCTTAGATAAGTGTGTAAAGAACTATTTCCTCAATTCCAACAGGATTAGGAAATTAGCCAAAATTACTGACTGCTGAGAACACCATGCTGACAAATTTAACATTTCAGAGCTGATAAAGGTCGGCTATGAGTCCCTTCTAAAACCCTGGCAGAGGACTCAGTAATGTGTTTACATGTCTTCTGTTTATGTAAAATTTGTAAAAGAGATTTTTGTATCCATTTTCTCTAAAAGGAACCCCGAAATTTGTCTGAGCTCCAGGCCCTACAAAATTTGGATCTGTCATGGATTAGGTTATTCAAGGAGACTGTCAAATCTGCTTTAGGAATTCTAAAAGAAGAAAATTGTGCAAAATAGTTCTGGAAGCTCTTTATATGTGGTCCTGTCTAAATACAAGGGGTGCTTAGAAACTTAGGGGACTTCTCAAAGTCTTTTCCAGACCCTTGAGACTAGGGATATTTTTTTCAAGTCGTGCAATCAAAAAGCGTATTTGTTATGAAGCAGTTCAAAATATAGGCTTATATTATTACTTACCTCTGTTGCTCTATTTCCCACACTTTGAAGATGGATGGCTAAGGAGAGATGGACAGACAGACATAGATCCCCAGGACACTTTCAAGTGCCTTCTCCTTTTCTGTAACAAATTGTGCAGTGTTTCAGTCTTTGACATTTCACTGTAAAAGCCCATCCAGAGAAAGCTTGTAATCCATAAAGCTGTATCAGGTACCACAGCATCATGGTAGCACACAATACCAGGACTACTATAATCCCAGATACCTGTGCTCGGTGAGTGGGTGGTGATGAATAAAGTGAAAGGTTCAATGCTTTCATTTACTTGAATGCTAAAAATGGCGTTCTAAGCAAGTGAACTTACTATAACCACAGCAATCCTCAAACAATACTCTCCTTAGCTACACCTTCAGGCTTAAAATAATTCACACGACTCTGGTGGGCACGGTTTTCAAGGGGAGGAACGCAAAACCTAAAGGAAGCTGAGTTCTAGACCAGGCATGGCCAGAAAAAGGCACTAATCCAACTATTCCTCTTTCCTATCCTGGGGCAGACATCAATAATCAATCATCAGATTCTTCTCCTATGTTCCAGGGAGCCATTACCAATTGATCCACGTGGACACGTGAAATAAAACTTAAGTGAATAAACCAGGTTTAGACCAAGCACACAGAGTGAGTCAGGAGACAACAAGGAAATAGAACTACTGTCCCTTCCCTACTCCCACCCACTCAACTGCTTCTTATTATGATACCTCTTTTCATATGACTTCATTCTCACAAAGACTCTTCTTCCAGAAAAATAAGGCATTTATCCAGTTTATGAGTAAAACCCCTCTCTTTCCTGGTGACACGTTGAGAGTGGTGATGACTGAGAATCCTGTCTTCATGCTTGACTCTTCACTCATGACCTCAGCAAACGTCTCCACTCACTCCCCTGGGGCCCGTACTCCAGGCGTGGACTCCAGCTTTCTCTGGCTCAACACACGGCTGGACACCATCTGTCTAAACACGGAATCCCTCAGCCCACATCCCCACATTGCTCATGCTCTGCCTCTTCAACTGTCTGCGGCTTGGGCCTTGGCAAACACCAGAGGAAAACTATCCAGGACTCTACCTGTGTTTTGAAGAGAGTTTAACTGTGGAAAAGGCAATGTTTCATAATAAGCGGGCTTTTCATCTTCTTGGAGGAGGCGTCCCTTTCATCACATTCTGTTCTCAGAGCAACAGGTGAAGACAGAGAAGGAAATGGATGACTTTGAAGGGGGAACTAATCAAATAATAGTGATGGATGCATAAGTCTGTCTTTTAGCTTAGAAAGTGCTTATGGGAAGTACTTGGCACCGCAAAGTGGTGAGCAAGGAGCAGAGTTCCATGTTTCCCTCATGTTCTTAAAGCTTGCCACAGCACGGGACCCAGGGGTCACCACCCATGGGCTATCTGGGGACACATTTTGTGACACTGTAAGCTTTTTTTTTTTCACACCTGGCAGCAAGAATTTTGATAAATACCTATTTGTTTCCATTTTAGTGACTTTAGGCTGACCAACATAACAGTGGTCTCTAACCAACTCAACTAACTCAATCACTCAAAAGTAGGCAGTGAATGATCAGAGCCCTTGCCCTCCCCTTCTGGCCGCACCTCCATGCTAACAGTACACAAACCCTGGACACAAGGAGGAAGCTGGGTGAGGCTGAGGATGAGGCATGCTGACCAGGGGAAATGACTCCCTTCTCAACAATCTTGCTGACTCTTTCATTTCTTCATCAATTTATGTAGTTAACGTATATTTATTGCATCCCTGACTTAGGGCTTGCCAGGTGGCTCAATGGTAAGGAATCTGCTTGCCAATGCAGGAGCCCCAGGAGATGCAGTTTCGATCCCTGGGTTGGGAGGAACTCCTGGAAGAAAGCATGGCAACCCACTCCAGTATTCTTCCCTGGAGAATCCCATGGACAGAGGAACCTGGTGGGCTACAGTCCCTGGGATCGCAAAGAGTTGCACACGACTGAAGCGACTGATCACTCAACTCAACTCACTAGTCTTGACTAGGGCCAGGGCTACGTTCCAATTACTAAAATAAAAATAAGTCTGAAAATTAGGTGTAGACATTCTTGCTTCTTGGTCATGTAATGTAAATAGCAGGTGAGTACATACATATTCTTCACTCAACCCTGTGATACAAGTGTTAGTCTCATCTTTTGCCAAGTGACAAAACAGAGACTCCAAGAGGTTATACAGCTCAATCTATGTCTCAAGATTAAAATGTGCCCCAATGGATCTGAACCCAAGCCTGTCCTACCATACTGCCTCAACCATCACAACTGAGTGAAAGAAACGAACATATATATGCACGTCTGCCTGCTTAGTCGCTCAGTTATATCTGACTCTTTGCGACCCCATGGATGCAAAGGCTCCTCTGTCCATGGGATTCTCCAGGCAAGAATACTAAAGTGGGTTACCATTTCTTTCTCCAGGGGATCTTCCTGACCCAGGGATCGAACCTACATCTCCTGAACTGCAGGCAGATTCCTTACCATCTGAGCCACCAGGGAAGCCCAAATATGTATGTATGCATGTATATACATATATATATGTCAAGGCTATGGTTTTTCCAGTAGTCATGTATGGATGTGATAGTTGGACTATAAAGAAAGCTGAGCACTGAAGAACGGATGCTTTTAAACTGTGGTGTTGGAGAAGACTCTTGAGAGTTCCTTGGACTGCAAGGAGATCCAACCAGTCCATCCTAAAGGAAATCAGTCCTGAGTGTTCACTGGAAGGACTGATGCTGAAGCTGAAGCTCCAATACTTTGGCCACCTGATGTGAAGAACTGACTCATTAGAAAAGACCCTGATGCTGGGAAAGACTGAAGGCAGGAGGAGAAGGGGATGACAAAGGATGCGATGGTTGGATGGCATCACTGACTCAACGGACATGACTTCGGGTAAACTCTGGGAGCTGGTGATGGACAGGGAGGTGGCGTGCTGCAGTCCATGGGGTCGCAAAGAATTGGACATGACTGAGTGACTGAACTGAACTGAATATATATTGCCTTCAAAGGGATTAATGCTATCACGCAGGTGTGGGTTATCATGCTGTGGGAGAGTGTGGTTGAGAGTCACTTTCTGTTCAGGGACTTCTGACCCTCATTTGGTCCTTGTGAGGAGTAAAATATGGACAATTCCTAACATAGGAATCAGAACCCTGTTTTCTTATTTTAGAAGAGCACACAGTTGTCAAAGCAGCCACACCTGCCCAGGTTAATGATCTGCACTATGGTTTCAGTTTAGACCCCTTCAGCTCAAATGTCACCTCCATTAGATGGCTGCTGTAAGAAACTTAAAAGGACTGTCAATCCAGGAAGCTCAACTGCATCAAAAAGCAAGTCACTCAAACAGAAATCTGGACTGAGTAACCATCACGATATCACTTTTACAAAGGCCATGGGAGAAGCAAAAGTATTGAAACTTACAAGAATATAGCTGATCAATATTTTATTAAGTCTGCCAGGACAAACATATAAATAATTTTTAAAGAACTGAATTACAGTAATGAGTTTTCTTGGCCATGTTCATTTTTAAAAATGCATCAACATAATAAGAAAAGGGACTCGGGAATTACCCCGGGGGGTCCAAGGGCTAAGTCTCTAGGCTGTCAGTGCACTGGACCCAGGCTTCAATCCCTGGTCAGGGAAACAGATCCCACATGCTGCAACTCAAGATTCCACATGCTGCAAGGAAGAGCAAAGATTCCAAGTGCCACAACTAAGACTCAGCACAGCCAAAATAAATACTTTTTTTTTTTAAAAAAAGAAAAGGGACTCATACAAATAAATGGGCAACTAAATCCTTTTACTCTCGTGTTATCATTATAAAACTCCTAACTCTGGAAGGTCTCCTCATCACTTTGTTTTTTTTTTTCCCATACATGGAGGAAAATGATAGCCAAGTAGGTGTTTCTCTGGGGACTAAGGTGGGACCTGTATACTGAGCACAGACCTCAGAAAGAAAAAAAAGAAAAAAAAAGCACTGTATTTCTGTGAAAGGGCAAGCACAATACAGCCATTCAGTTCAGTTCAGTTCAGTACAGTTCAGTCGCTCAGTCGTGTCCGACTCTTCACAACCCCATGGACTGCAGCACACCAGGCCTCCCTGTCTATCACCAGCTCCCGGAGTTTACTCAAACTTGTGTCCACTGAGTCGGTGATGCCATCCTACCATCTCATCCTCTGTCGTCCCCTTCTCCTCCCGCTTTCAGTCTTTCCCAGCAACAGGGTTTTTTCAAATGAGTCAGCTCTTCACATCAGGTGGCCAAAGTATTGGAGTTCAAGCTTCAACATCAGTCCTTCCAATGAATATTCAGGACCGATCTCCTTTAGAATAGACTGGTTGAATCTCCTTGCAGTCCAAGGGACTCTCAAGAGTTTTCTCCAACACCACAGTTCAAAAGCATCAATTCTTCAGTGCTCAGCTTTCTTTACAGTCCAACTATCACATCCATATGTGACCACTGGAAAAACCATAGCCTTGACTAGACGGACCTTTGTTGGCAAACTAATGTCTCTGCTTTTTAAAATGCTGTCTAGGTTGGTCATAACTTTTCTTCCAAGGAGTAAGTGTCTTTTAATTTCAATATAGCCATACCACTGCAAAATGAAAGTACCTGATTCCGAAAGGTTTGCTTTTCTATGCTGTCATCATGAGGCAAGGGATTCCTTGCTTATTCTCCATTCCACATTCTCAGTTGGTACTTTTTGACTGGCAATATTTATTTTCCTTTTAGTCCTGGGGAAAAAAACAATAAAATAAAGGATCAGATGTTAGTCCCGTGGGTGAATTGAATAAGGGCGTCAAAAAGCACTCGCTGTAATTGGTTGCGCATCCGTCCCCGCTAGACAAGGGCGAGGCCAGGACGGAAGTTCCAGCCTGTGGCTCACTTGCTGTCGAGCTGTGTAGCTAAATTGGCTCACCCGCCTTCTCAATCCGTTGACTCAGCTGCAGCTGTTTAGACACTGTCTGTCCCCACAGCAGGCGCCAGCCCGGGGCTCCTGCTAAATGGCTGGAATGGCCAGCAGCAAAGCCACTCTCAGCCCCCTCCTCTAGTAAGGAAAGAGCCCGTGATCACAGGCTGAAACGGAGGGTTGAACTGAAGCAGTGTTTCTTTTTCCCAAGTGGAAAAACTGAATAACCCGTGTTTGTTTCTTGGCTATTTTAGGTAGGACAGAATGCTTATTATGAAGTTGATTTCACAACTTTTTGGACACGTTTATACAATAGAAGCATTTCTATGGAATCTGGTTTTTTTTTTTTTTCTTAACAAAAGATTTTCCCCCTCCCTCTAAATATTGATGGCTGACATCTGGGGTTTTCCCATATTTCCTCAGCCAAGCATCTCATTCATCCCAGCCCCACCAGTGGGTTACACGTGGTTGTTCCAAACCTTCCTGCTCAAAACTTTCCAGGCCCAGGACTTATCCTTGAGGGACCTCACTCAGAACATTCTCTAGCTGAGCCATCCACAGGTCCACCTGACATATTTTGGCTCTCAGACCACCCCTGGTGTTGCAGGAAACCACAGCTAAGCACCCCGACTCACAGATTATGGGGACCAGTTTGCACTGAGCTTCCTTCTTTGGTAGCTTGTCTAACTTTCCCTCATCCCCCACCTCCAACAGGCAAGCCTCTGCTCCTGCTGTGCAAAGGAGCCTGGCATGACAGTATTTGCTTGACCCCCTTGCAAAGTGGCCATCTGTCCTAGACTCGGCTTGACCTCAGAATTTCCTGCCAATGCGATTCTGTCATTTACTTTCTGGTTTACAATCAAGAGTAAGGGTCATGCCTGAAATACACCTTGGTCCTCTGCAAAAGAACCTGAAAGTAATGTTATCCTAGAACCTACGTACATAATTAATCAAGAATAGAATATTGGATAAAATTAAAATGGTAAAAAGAAGCTATAGTCAATGCTTATTTTTCATTAGCAGGGCCTTGCTATCACAGAAAGAGATTATTTCATCAAAGAGTCCTGTGGGCTGTGTCCTAGGATGGTAAATTGCACATTTTTTAGTGTTTATCTGATGGTATGTTCTAGAATCTTTGATTAAAAGATGGTAGAAGAGTTGTTACAGGTTATTAGCTAAGTTACTGAAAAACAAGGCATGTAAGGAATTGCTAAGTGAGTCTTTAGAGAAAGTTGACAAGCAACATGTTTTGATTTTTCTCTGGGTGCCTGGCTCTAGTCTGAAAGAGTAAGTAGGGGCTTAAATCAGTTGGGAATGATCCATTCCTGACTCCTGTCCATCCATCATACCTTATATCTAATCCAATATGGTCCATGGAATTTTCTAGGCAAGAATATTGGAGTGGGTTTCTTTCTGACCCAGGGACTGAACCTGCATATCATGCGTCTCCTGCTTTGATAGGCAGATACTTTACCACTGTGCCACCAGAGAAGCCCTGTCCTTGACTCCTCTGTGTCCACCATACCATATATCTAATCCAATATACTCCATTTCCACTGCCACCATCTCATCCATCATTTTTCCTGTAGACTAAGTCTACAGCTACCTACAGGTCTCCCTACTTTAACTCCTTTCTTCATTCCATCTGTTGTCCACCTGCAGCTTTTTATCTGGTGCAGCAAACATCAGATCACATGACATGCTCTTCAAATGCCTGTTTCCACTGTCACTCCCACAGGACACCTAACTTCTTCTGATTTTTCAGTTCTTAGCTTAAACATCATCACCTTCTCTAAGTAGAGGCTCCTTATTATTCTGTCTCATTGATCACTCTTTATTGCTTATTTGGTGGCTTTCCAATTCCCTCTATAGCATGTAGCATCCACAGGGCAGAGAGCATACTTGCTTGTTCACCAGTGGGTACCCCAAACCTAATAGGTCAATTAGTCTGTATTAGGTACCCAATAAATATGTTGGATGAATGACAAAGAAGAACTTGAATTGCGTGTTGATGGTAAAAAGGATCTGGCATTCAGAGATAGAGGTAATTCATGGTGGCAAACAGAAAGGTGAAGATGAAAAAATGGAAGAGAAAAAGAGAAGTGAGAATTATGAGGGCTTTGGGAGCAGCCCAGAACGCAGAAGAAATGGTTAAGGGGCAGTGGGTTGTAGTCCAAGTAAAGTCCACAGATGCGGTGGGTCTTTTTGTTGCCTGGAGTTCATCCTCTGGTCTGGTGCTGTGTATCCTACACGGGTGCCATCAACCTGGACCTCATATAAGCTAGAGTGACCATTCCTGGAGAGAATGCCATGAGTGGTGTTCGAAAACACGTGCACACTATTCTACATTTTGAGACATTTCACATCCAAAGGATGATATTCTACATTTAAGAGAAATGTTCCTTACATACCTCACAGGGTTGCTCTATAAGGGATTTACAAAGAAGGTCTGAAATAAACATTTCAAAAGCCCTTCAGAATGCAAATCCCTACACTCAGGAAATGACATGAAAAGAGTGGTTTCTGGCTACGGTAGTGATATATAACCCAGCCGTTTACTAGAAGTATGGGGTTGGAGGTGAGAACTAGCTGGGGACTTGAAGTGTCACTGAGAATCCATTTAATTCTCTACCTCTGTTGCTGACATGGAATTAAAACACCAGAGCAACAGAATACCCCATTTCTTAAAAGTCTCTGGGGAGGAATAAATTACGGTGTTTATGGTAAATCTGATCTTTGTCACAGGATCTCCAGCCTTATTTCAACACATTAATTCTATAGTGAAAAAGGCCAGGTGGATGCGAAACAATCCTCGCATTCACGAGTGTTTCAGATCTCAGCCAAGTCTGCACTGATTTGATTAAACGTTATCTCACACCCAAGGGACTGGGTGCAGATGTTGGTCAGGAAAGTGAGACGGGCCTGATGGTGTTGGGTTGGGTTTCTTAGGACAAAGGAAAGTCCTTGACCCAGGAAAAGAAAAGCTAATGACAAAACCGTAGAGGAACAATCTTGGCCTTTATCCCTGTGGTTTGAAAGGGCAGGAATGGGAGAGTAATGTTGGCTTAGTTCCTAAAGTGTTCATTAAGCTCCAGAGAATGGCACTGGAATTTTAAGTACAGTATTGTGTGAGTTGTTCACCTGTAGGAAATTGTAGACATGTCTAA
The DNA here is from genome assembly GCF_027580195.1 of Bos mutus. Lineage (NCBI taxonomy): Eukaryota > Metazoa > Chordata > Mammalia > Artiodactyla > Bovidae > Bos > Bos mutus. The sequence continues at coordinate 22,522,882 of NC_091628.1, forward strand.
CAATACCTAAATTGCTTATTCTTTTCAGCTCGCTGACTAATGGTTCACCATTCCACTCCAGTATGTTCTTTTTTTTTTTTTCCAGTATGTTCTGACGTGGGTGTGCCAGCAATCAGAGAACAGCAAAGAACACATCCCAAGATCAGGAGGGTCTAATCCAGAGAGCTATGTGAAGGAATACTAAAAAACTAAGAGGCTTTAATGATCAGGCTTTAAGGCTTGAGATGCTGCATTCTTGCAGTGTTTCAGGGCTAGACAAGTGATCTGGTGTCAATAAGCATGTTAAGAATGTATAGGGAAGGGCTTGGAATAATATAAGGGCAGAGAGTGAGACAATCCTGGCCAAATAAGTCACATCTCTGTTTTGGAAGTGTGGATTAAATATCAAGGACCAGCACCCAGAGCATCATATTTTGACCCCAGAGACAATCAGTCTCAAAAATGCCCTGTTTCCAAGTCCAAGTCCAGCATCTGCTGGGAGAAGATTGCTTCCTCTTTTACCTCTGAGGGAGAGGAAGTAGAATGGAGACACTGCCCTGGTCATCCATTAGCTGTAACAGGGTCTGCTCATGGGCTGCAGATTATCACCTCCATTCATGCATCTCCTGTTTCATTAGTAGACTTAACTATCTTTCCAGAAGCACACAGATCCCCTGGCTCCCACTTGAACACCTCCACAATTTCCCCCCCAAACCCAATAAACTAGCAGCTCAAGAACTCCAGCTCCAGAGTGTGTGTGTGTGTGTGTTAGTCGTTCAGTCATGTCCGACTCTTTGTGACCCCATGGACTGTAGCCAGCCAGGCTCCTCCCTCAGTCCATGGAATTTTTCAGGCAAGAACACTGGAGTTGGTTGCCATTCCCTTCTCCAGGATCTTCCCGACCCAGGGATCGAACTTGGGTCTCCTGCATTGCAGGCAGATTCTTTACCATCTGAGCCACCTGGGAAGCATGTCAAAAGAAAATTTTATTAATAAAAAATCATTAACAAATATTTCATACCCTGGAGGCTGGCACATTACAGTAGATTAAGGTCCCAGCCCATTAAGTTCTCACAGCAAGTATTATCTAATGTCACTTCATCTCTTAGCAAATATTCCTGGCAAAGTCTTCATTTCTGTCCGTATATGCCAGTGATTACTTCTACTTGCAGGGACTACAGCTCTAGGAAAATGGTATCAAAGCAGGGAGTCCCTTCACCAAATGATGAGCCTCTGGTGGGCATAGGAGAGCATGTCCTCTATATACAGAGGCTGCCTTTGCCTATTGAGAGTCTTAGGCAGAACAGAGTCACTATCTTTTATGACCTATTCCCTCCACCTTTGGGAACATGGGGCAAATGTTGCCCAAGATGGGTTACAGGATAGGTGACTTTATCACATAGGCTTTTCTGATGAAGTTCTAAACATTGGCTGTCTTGGTCTTGGATCCATGCCCTCCTCGAGGGGATCTTCCCAACCCAGGGATTGAACCCGCATCTCTAATGTCTCCCGCATTGGCAGGCAGGTTCTTTACCATTAGTACCACTTGGGAAGCCCTAGACCTCTCTAGTGCTGAGAAAAATGAGGCGTGAGCAGCAATCAGGAAAGTAACAATTAGCTTAGGACTGGTTATCAGCTAATACCCAAGCTGTGTAGGAACCTGGTATACACTGTTTCCTTCCTTGACATCTAATTTTAATTGCCTTATATGTCTTAATTTACCCCATCAATATATTTTTAATTTTGTAAACTGTTATAAATAGTATTGTTCTTTTTCCCTTTATTGCTAAACTGCTTTATTTCCCATTTTTATTTATTTGACTGTGCCAGGTCTTAGCTTTGGCATGTGGGAGCTCGTTCCCTGCCCAGGGATCAACCCAGGCCCCCTGCATTGGGAGCGTGGAGTCTTAACCGCTGGACTACCAGGGAAGTCCTCCCATCAGGCTTCTTACTCACTTTGTGGAATGGAACCCAGGTCCTGTTTTTTAGGGAAAGTGTCCAAATTAAGTTTCTCAGTTAGTGGAATTGGGTTTGTGTCAGCTCCCATTGCAGGCTTCTCACTTTTATTCATACAACATGTATTTAGGTAAAACAAGCACAAGAGATACACATTACCTTTTAAGAGACATTCCTATTGGCTCCCACCCACATGCACTCAATTTTTCTCCACTCACAAACCTTTAGGTTACCTTTACCCTTTGAACTGCCATCTAATCTCTTCTCTTCTCCAGTCTCTGTATCTGGCCATTTTGGTTTTCCTCCAATTTGGCAACTTAAATTGAAGGTTGTCTTCATATCCTGACTCTCAAAGCCACAATTAGGACCTTCGAATGACCATGCACAGTAACATCAGGGTTATTTCCATTTTAAAAGTAAATTGCAAAAAAATAAAATAAAAGTAAATCGCACAATCAAAGCAGCACCCGGAGTATCTCCAGTCAACGCGTCTTCTTTTTACGTCACACCTGTCACCTCTGTCTTACTAGGGGTCTTCTCCAAACAATAGTCTCCTCCCTTGTTGGAGAGAACCTGAAAACCATTATCTTTCTAGTAGGTTAATTCAGATACGAACTGTCTACCTGATTATTGTTAAAACTCAACGCTCCAAGCTTCTCCCATTCTTGCTCAATTTCCCCTAATCTTACTCGGAACTCTTCCTGTACTATCATCTCTGTAAGATGAACCTATGTGCTTCTTGAATGTTTGTGGAAACAAAAAGTACTACATGCAAAACCATTTGAAGAAAAGCAGGATATCATATAATACAATGGCTCCTAAACCTTGTTGACAAGAAATCACTTCACAAGTTTTTAAAGATGGAGATTCTGGGCTTTTTATCCCACAAAATACTAATCAAGTAGGTCTGAGATGGGATCAGGGAATCTGTATTCTAACAACAATCCCCCTACCTCAGGCCAAATAATTCTGACTACCAGCTGGGTTTGGGATCCAGCTTAAGCTGTTATTACATTTCCAGAATAATAACTATGCCTTTCTGGGGGTTGTTGCTTTGCTTTTTTAACCTTTCTATTTTGAGGTAATCATAGATTGACTTGCAATTGTAAGAAATACAAAGGTATTCCACATACCCTTTACCTGGTTTCCTTCAATAATAACATCTTGCACAACTATAGGAGAGTATCACAAGCAGGATAGTCACATTGATACAGTGCACCTATCTTGTTCAAATTGGCCAGTTTTATTTACACTCATTTGTGTTTGTGTGTGTGTATTTAGTTCCATGCAGTTTTATCAATTTATAGATTGTCTGTACCACCACAGTCAAGGCACAGATCAGTCAAGATTTGTGCTTTATTTGTGATAGCCCCAAGGTGAAAACAACCCAAGTGTTGTGCTTTTATGGCCACACCTACCATCTCCCCTTCCCCCAGTAACCTCTAATCTATTCTCCAGTTCTATGAGTTTTTAAATTTAAATAATGTTACATAAGTCAAATGAAGCAGTATATGTGATAGGCTGAACAATGGTCTCCCAAAGATGTTCACATCCTAATTTCATGAACCTGTGAATACATTAGCCTACATAATAAGTATACACTTTGCAGATGGGATCATGTTAGGGATCTTGATTTTTCCTGGATTATGTGGATGAGTTCATAACCACAAAAGTTCTGTTAAGAGGGAAGCAAGAGATCAGAGATAGTTAAATAAGAGACGTAATGATGGAGATAAATAGGTAAAGATAGGTAAATAGATAAGAGATGGAATGATGGAGGTAAATTAGTAAAGATAATAGAGATAGATGATAGATAAATAGAAGTTGTAATGATGGAAGTAAATAGGTAGAGATAGGTGATAGGGATAGATATATAGATAGATAGAAGATATAATGATGGAGGTAAATGGGTAGAGATAGAAGATAGATAGAGATAGATAGATAGATAGAAGTTGTAATGACAGGGGTAAATAGGTAGATAGATGGATAATAGAGATAGATGATAATAGATAGATAGATAGATAGATAGATAGGAGATGTAATGATGGAGGCAGAGGGGCCACAAGTCAAAGGATGTAGATATCCTCCAGAAGTTGAAAAAGTCAAGGAAATGGATTTTCCCTTAGAGTTTCCAGAAGGAATGAATCCTGTCAACACCTTGACTTTTTAAAGCTTTAGAGATTGATTTCTGTAAGCTGTAAAATTAAAATTTTGTGTTGTTTAAGTCACTAAGCTTGTGACAATTTGTTGCAGCAGCAACTTAAAACAAATACAGTCTGTAATATCTGGAGATAGTCACTTCTCCTCTGTGTAATTCCCTTGAGATTTGTCCAAGCTGTCGTGTGAGTAGAGCCTATTCCCTTTCATTGCTGGGTAGTGGTCCATGGCGCTGATGTCCCACCGTTTGTTTATGCATTCACCTACTGAAGAACACTTGGGTTGTTCCCACTTTGGGTGGGGCTGTTACAAATAATGCTGCCATTAACATTTATGTGGGCTTCCCAGGTGGCTCAGTGGTAAAGAATCTGCCTGCCAAGCAGGAGACACCGTTTGGAGAGAGCCTCTGGAGAAAGAAACGGCAGCCTACTCCAGTATTCTTGCCTAGGAAATCCCATGGACAAAGGAGCCTGGAGGGCTACAGTCCATGGGGTCACAAAAGAGCTGGACACAACTTAGTGACTAAACAACAACAACAAACATTCAAGTATGGGTTTTAGTATGAAAAGAAATTTCATTTCTCTGGGATAAATGCCAAAGAGTGCAATTACTGGGTCACGTGGTAATTAAATGTTTCATTTTATAAGAAACTGCCAAACTATTTTCCAGAGTGGCTGTACCCTTTTAAATTCCCACCAGTAATGTGTAAATGATCCATCATCCTTTGGTGGTGTCACTGTGCTTTTTCTTTTTAAAATTTTAGTCATTCTGAAAGGTTTGTAGTAACATCTTATTTGGGTTTTAATTTTCATTCCCTAATAGGGACTGATGCGGAGCATCTTTGCATGCATGTACCTGCCTGTAAATCCCCCCTGGTGAAATGTCTGTTCTTGTGTTTTGCATATTCTCTAATTAAATTATTTGTTTTTTTCACCATCAATTGTTAAGAGTAGTTGATATGGTTTAGATGTTAGCCCTTCATCAACATGTGGTTTGCCAATATACTTTCTTAGTCTGTACCTTGTATTTTCACCCTAATAGGATATTTAGCAGAGTAAAACTTTTAAATTTTGATGAAGTCCATTTTATCAGTTCATCCTCTTAGCACCAAGTCTAAGAACTTTTTGCCTAGCTTTATATTCCGAAAATTTTTCTAAGTTTTTTTCTAAAAGTTTTATAAGTTTACAGTGTATTTTTAAATTAGTGATCTATTTGGAATTGATTTGTGTATAATAAATTTCAACTTTATGTTGAAGTTCAAATTTTTTAATCTATCCAATCACTCTGGCAACATTTGTTGAAAAGGCTTTTTTGCAATTTCCTCAAAAATAAATTAATAAATAAATGAAAAACAAAGGAGCACATTTGTGTGGGTCTATATCGCATTCTCTATTCTGTTCCATTGATGAATATGTCTATCCATCTGTCAATACCACATTGTCTCGATCCCTATGGCTCCATGGTGACCTTTTTTTTTTTTTTTGGCCACCACAGACAGCACGTGGGATCTTAGTTCCCTGACCAGGACTCAAATCCACACTCCTTGCAGTGGAAGCATGGAATCTTATCCATTGGACCGCCAGGTGAGTCCCTTTGGAGTGGGGTGATTTTCTACATAGGCAATCATGTCATATGTAAGAAAGAATGTGCATTGATTATTTTGAGCCAAACAGAAAATGCTTACAGAAAACATGTAGGATTTGGGGCTAAAGAGTGCTGCCACGCCGTGGTTTTGAAAGACAAGTGATTGTTCTATGGAAGCAGAAGAGCAGAATTTTCTTTTTAAATAAAAGCACTTGTCTCTATTCAAACACACAGAAAAAAAAAAAACAAAACTGTCAGTCCCATCTCACAGATTTCCTGTGTTGAGCTGGTAACTATGTCATAAGATAAAAAGTAGGTTGACTTTGATTCCTATAGTTTGAAACTGGCCCCATCAAGTATGACTTAATGCTGTCCTCTGCTTTGTAGACAAGGAAGTATGGGCCAGCTGTGAAACTGGCCTTTCACTCTGCGTGGGCTTGTGATTTCTCCACTTTCAGTGGCATCTTTTACCATCAGAAGGGTCCCCAAGTATCAGAAGCTATGCTCATCTAACTAGTCTCTTAGGCTCTGGGGGGTGGGGATGACAGCAGAGAGCCTAATACTGAGTGTGTCTCCAGAGTCATGTCAAGAACAGAAACAAAACTCCTGACATTTAGGTTGCCCATCTAACCACCAGCCTGCGTTTCCTCCTTTTAATTTCCACTCTGTCCTTCACATAATTACATCAATGCTTCACTGTGTTTATGACGCATGGTGTGGATTAGAGAGCTGAGTGTAAAATGTTCTGCCTGAGAAAGCAATTACTTTGAACAATTGTTTCAGTTGGATTGAAAGGTGATCTTCAGCACATTAAATCCAGGTTCATATATTAGCTTCAGGGCTGTCTCCGAGAACTCAAGGGCAGGGAAACCACAAGTCCCCAGGAAGGGATTGGAACTAGGTCTTGGAAATCTGTCAGGACTCCCTCTGAGTCTCATTGCTTCTCACAAAGCCTTGCTCAAATATCACCCCTCTCTCTTTCTCTTAACCTCTGTGTTTTTCCACTCTGGAATCCATGTGATGAGAACCATGGCCCCAGAAACATCCCCGTTACAGGCCTATCCACTGGAGATGACTGGCTCTCCCTCTGCCCCTGATTCCCAGGGAAGAGATACTGACTGGCTGTTTGGTTATCGGGTCTACACTGAGACCAAAAGTTGAGGCCAGGAGAGTGGGAACTTCCTGTACAAAAAGACTCTAAGGAATTATTAAAGGGTAAGTTGTAGGAGGCGGGGCGGGGGGGGGCGGTGCGGAGAGGAGGAATTCAATAAAGTTTGCACAGAAAAAAAGAGATACTAATACTTCTTTCCATCATAAACTTGGAAATCAAACTTCCCTAACTCTTTATGATGGAGAAGGCAATGGCAACCCACTCCAGTACTCTTGCCTGGAAAATCCCATGGACGGAGGGGCCTGGTGGGCTGCAGTCCATGGGGTCGCTAGGAGTCGGACACGACTGAGCGACTTCACTTTCACTTTTCACTTTCATGCATTAGAGAAGGAAATGGCAACCCACTCCAGTACTCTTGCCTGGAGAATCCCAGGGACGGGGGAGCCTGGTGGGCTGCCGTCTATGGGGTCACACAGAGTCGGACACGACTGAAGTGACTTAGCAGCAGCAGCAGCAACTCTCTGTAAAGTCAGTTTATTTATGAGGCATCGCAGTTGAGTTGTACCATGCTGTCAAATCTTTAAACCTAGACTCACAACCCAACAGACTGGTCACAGTTTTACTTCTACACTAAAATGGCAATATGTGAAAAATCAGAATATTAAGATTTGAAGTGGCTTAAAAAGTAAAGACAGATTTAGTGATCTGATAAAACCCTCACACCAAAGAGGAGTGCCTGGAGAATTCCATGGACAGAGGAGCCTGGTGGGCTACAGCTCGTGGGATCCTAAGAGTCGGACACAACTTAGCGCTATCTTTCTTTCTTTGTTTCTAAAACCCTCACACCAAAGAGGAGTGAAAGTCATTGAAAATTAGCATCAACCGGGGTTTTACATCTTCTTTTCCAGACTGTGTGACCTAATATAAATCCTTTAAACTTTCTGCTTCTTGATTTCTTAACTTATGAAATGAAAAAAATAACACCTATCTGATTTGTCTTCTGGTATATTTGTAAAGATCAAATCAGTTAGCATATGCTAAAAAATGCTTTATAAACTGCATGTGTGTGTGTGTATGTGTGTGTATTAGTCTCTCAGTCATGTCCAGCTCTTTGAGACCCCATGGACTGCCCACCAGTCTCCTCTGTCCATGGAATTCTCCAAGCAAGAACACTGGAGTGGGTTGCCATGCCCTCCTCCAGGGGATCTTCCCAACCCAGAGATCAAACCCAGGTTTCCCGCATTGCAGACAGATTCTCATGGGCCATTATAAAACCATAATACTGTAATCACGTTTGTCTTGAAATTTATGTTACTGAAAATAAAAACAGTAATCCTTTAAAGCATCTTGTGTTTATTTTAACACAAGGAGAGATAATTTATATAAATGTTCATATTTATTTTTAAGAGACCCTTTTCAGGTTATTTGGGACAGAAAATATTGTCATCACTTTGTTGGAGGCAAAAATGAGGGCCAAATAAAATTACTTGCCAAGTGCCACATAAATAGTCATGGAACAAGACTTTTTGGCTAGAATATGATATTTTTTAAAAAAACAGTGTCAAAACCTGGATCCAAGTCATCATCTTATTTACATTACAGGAGAAAGGTGTTTCTTAGTATCAAAAATTCCCAGGAAATGACCTCTGAGCCAGTGTAACTGGAAGATGGAAATGTGGAATTGAAGAGTTTCTCCGTGAATTTCATGGCTGACCTTGCTCTGTTTTCTCATAGCTAATGGAAAGCACCACTGTCCTTGGTAGCTTGAGCCCTCCGTACACTGATACCAGGATCCCTCCTGCTCTCCAAGTTCTGGGAGCTATGCTAAGGACCACCTCTCCTAGGATGTAATTTCATACTCCGAAGTCAAAACGCTCCCTTGGGTATATTCAAGCTTCTCCCAACTGATGCACAGATTCCAGAGATGCAAGAAGCAACAGGTACCCCCCTGATGCCTACATGTTATAGAGCGAGGAATTTGATTTCTGCAGAGAAGGCACCCATTAGAGAGCATGTTTCTGCCCATATTCTCTCAAAAGATGAGCAGAATCATATGGCACTTTTACAAATACCCCTGCAAAGAGACCCCCAAAATATGCTATTCTAGCACACCCTCAGAAGTGAGTTTACCTTCAGCTTCCTGTCTCGGGTAGTAAGGCTGAAACTGACAAAGGATTCTCCTTCCTCTGCACAGACTTCACCATGGTTGCCCTCAATCCTGGCAAGCGACCTTTGTTTATTTTTCTTCTCTTTAATAACTGAAATAGCTCTGAGAAGGCCTGAAACTGGAAAAACCAAAAGCCGCTTCATTAAAAGCATCTGTTCTTCTTTATTAGGACACATCCCACAATGAAAATGCCCGAAGAATCAGCCTATGTCCATCTATTATCAACACAGGTATCCCAGATTTGTTCTGCTGGGTTACACTAATTGGAACATTATTGAGAAATACAAGTTTTCAATGAGAAGGGACTGAGAGTCTAGATAAATCACTCCACATAACATATAGTTTTTTCCTAGGATGATCATGAACAATTTATGTGTCATTTGATTTCCAAGGACAGAGGGTTTTTTGTATTACACTGAAATCTACAAAGTAAGGTACATTGATTTACAGGAAATTGTCCCTTTATACACAAATTCATCATTTACAAATACAATTTCAGGGAGCAGGTTGAAGGCAAGCTTACATTTTTTTTTAAGCCAACTATGTCATCAACTGTGTCAGTATCTGTTTATAAATAGTTCTTCCCAATTTGGGGATCCAAGGTTCACAAAAATATTTGTCTTAAATCATTTCAAATAAGCTGCATAAAATTCAGTCTTAGGGCTCACTTTCAGCGAAAGCTGTATTCACTTGCATTTCATAGAAAAAGAGAAGGGTGGGTGGGGGTGGTCAGGACATAAAAGAAGTAGCCAGTTGGGAGGTTAGTGCCATTTTCCCAGGAAATGGTACTGGCTCAAACTAAAAACGAATGATGTGTGTCCCCATCTCCTTTAATATGAGAACTTTGAAAATCCCCCAGAACTTTCCATTTGCCACTCTGAGCTCACAGACAGACATTTTATTACCTAGGATATTTATTTGCAGATCTTAAAAATGTCCATATGTCATGGAAGATATGAGCCCTTGATGACAGGTACTAAGACGTGTCCAAAACCTATTTTTCCAGGGCCCAGTGCCTGCGGTCCTGATTTGAGGCGAATAAACAGTGAGCACGGCCAGTGGCTTGGACAGGGCTCTTTTCTTTCAGTTTCATCTGAGATACGATTGCAGTCGAGCCAGGACATTCTCCATTGCTAATATTCCTAGCCCCAAACCTTCTACCTTTTGGTTCAGAAAGTTTTCCTTTTTAGAAGAGGACTCAAAGAAGGTAAATGTGTTGAGAACACCAAGAAGTGGGAGCTATGTCCACCTGCTTTGACTTAGGAATGCGAAGTTATCAGAATAGAAGACACACAGTGGCAGGAAGTGGGGATGGGGGGCTATTTTATTTCTCTTCTGTGTCTTTCCTCTTGAGTTTCAAAGAAAAATATTCACTCTCCAAAGCATGTGTAGTTCTAACAAGCTTGATGCCTTCCTGGAAGCCACAAATGATTCGAGTGTGACGGAGGAACACCGCAGTTCTGGAATTCCATGGAAGACGGCTGTGGTAGGAAAGGCATTTCCTGATACTTAACCAGGACGCTGGTGACTTAGATTTCATTTGCCTTTGCCTTGGCTAGCTGATTGTATGCTGAGATGCAGAGTGAGGGTGTCAGTCATCAGCTTTGCTTCTGAAAGCTTATTTTTCATTCACATTGACTTGAAAATAAGGTTCGATCTGGGTTGGTTTCCAAATCAGAACTTTATTATGGTTTGCTCCCCTGTGCCCTCTCTCAGCGTTTTGGAATTCAGGGTCCATCAGGCAGAGGAAGGCAGTACTGGTCCCTTTGTTTAGAATACCCAGAAAGCTCCCTCTAAGCCCACTCTGCACAGCGCACAGAGGATTCTACCAGAGAGAAGGAAAGAACCAGGGAGGCGTGTGCCCTTCCCCCACCCTGCCCGCTCTCCCCAGATACAACCATCCAGCCTGGATGCCAATGGCTTCAGCAGCAGACAGGAGGCAGAGGAGGCAGCTGCCTTGTTCTGCTTTCCGCTGCAGACAAATTGGATGGTTTGGATTCGTGACTCACTGTTTTACTTGGTCCTCCCCACAATCTCCTCCTGTGTATTCTAGGACCAAGTTTAAAACTGCTCATTAGGACTGTGTGTGCAAGAAGCCACCAGATAACCATTTTGGCTTAACTGTCTGTGTAATTCCAACAATCTATTTGGTCGGGGAGGAAAGAGAGGAGGCTTTTTTGTTTTAGTTTAGTTTTCTTTTTTTCTTTTTTCACTCTAGGGTTTGTTTTGGAGGGGGTAGCAGGGGGGAGGATGTGGGTTATTTTTTAACTGAATTCCATATATTCCACTTCCTTTACCCTTTTTGCTTCTCTTCTTTCTTTCTGATCCTGTCTCGCTCCTTCTGTTTACGAACTAACATAAATTTCTCTGTTGTGTTTCTTCCACCACCACCCACGATTATAGACGTTTCCTGATCTTGCAAATACTGACATTCCCGAAGATTCTCAGTGCACACCGGACATTGACTTATAGAGACGTATCACACCTCTGAGGCTTAGCATGCCCCTTGGGCTCTTCTTTCAGTTTTCAGTTTTCTTTCTTATATATATCCTTTTCATCCTTTCTTTTGGGGTGGGACATTGGAGGTTTAGGTTTTGCATTCTTTCATTTCAAGCCTCATGTACTTTAATTCTCAACCTAACTGATGTTAACCCTGGCCCAGAATATCCTCAGATTGTTCCATTTGTTCCATGCAAACCATTTTTTTAAATGCATTACACTGTGTAGACACCCTAGGAGGTAAATTAGTTTCTATTTCCTTCATTTCACAGATGGGGAGCCTGGAAGCAGAGAGAGATTGAGTCTAGAGCACAAACTGGAGGTAAACAGTGATTCCAACTGCCAGCCCTTGCTTCTGGTTGCTTTCACCCAAGGGAGTCCCCTCTCTTTGGCCCATGACCCCCCAAGTTCTCCACTGAGTCCCAGCCCTAACCTTCCCTTTGTAGACCAGATTCTTCCAATTTTCACATCAGAAAATGTTTCACTCTTCCAGCCCTGAGTCCCCACTCCTTCAATGTACTGTAATACTGGGACCCCTTTTGGGTCCAGATAAAACTGTCCTTTCATTGGCTTGGGTTGGTTACTGTTTTCTGATCCCTGACCTCCTTCCTCCTATTCCAGATCCCCAAGAGCCAAAGAAGAACATGATCACTTCTGCCTGTTGATGCTTTATTTAACTTTCCTGCCAATCAAATGCTCACCATCCCTTTGAGGTCAGGACAGAAAATCTTAACTGTGGCGATTAGCCACAGCTCATCACCAGCTACAAGAACCGCTGGAATTTTTCTCAGAAATCAAGGCACTCAACTGTGACGTGCTGATTGAGATAATGAGCTGCAAGATGAAAATTAAGGAATAACAGGATGGATATCACTTTTCCCCTCCAAGAAGCCAAAGAAAAGCAAAGGGTAAAGGAGACCAGGGAGGAAGCTAGGAACTAGAGTTTATTTTCTAAGACATTCCTCATTTACTTTTTCCTCCCTAAATCTGATTAAGTCCACCTCTGTCTGAAGCTTTTGCGTATCTCCACCAGTTGCGGCTTTTAGGCTGAAGAGGAATACCTTTGGAAGAATGTAACTTGAGTTTGTCTTTGGCTGCGTGAGTCTTAAGAGCTATGGTGCCAACAGTTTTTACTCCAAATCCCTTTTCCTTTCACTCCTCCTCTTCCAAGGGATCAGCTTCAATATTGGCTTTTGTTTGACTCGGGTCCCCTGTATCAGATGTCTGAGCTTTAGCTGTTGGCACGCGGACACAGCCCACAGTGCCCATTTGTCATTGTCCCTTGGAATTCCAGAGGCATCAGGCCCACCTGGCCCACTGTGCCCCTTGAGGGCCCTGGACTTTCCACCAGGGGACTCAGTGTATTGAAGCAAATTCTCACTGAGCCACATCCTGACCCAGCCCCCACCCTCCTACACCCAAAGCAGGATGGAGTGGGGGTGAGAGACAAAGGCTGTCTTGGAGATTTTGGTCTCTGAAGGCACAGCCTGTCTCTTAGGGAGAGCAAGAGAAGTGAAAATCTTCTTTTTTTTTTTTTTTTTTTTGCTTTTTATGTCACACAAGGAACTACAATTATGAGACTGTAAGGTTGCAGGGGAGGCTTAGGGAGAAAGTGCGTGAGCCTGTTGTGGACAAGTGTGTGTGCATGCATGTGTATGGGTTGTGCATGCATGCTCAGTTGCTCAGTCATGTCTGACTCTTTGAGACCCTACGAACCATAGCCTGCCAGTCTCCTCTGTCCGCGGGGTTTCCAGGCAAGAGTACTGGAGTGGGTTGCCATTTCTTCCTCCAAGAGATCTTCACCACCCAGGGATCATACCCACGTCTCCTTCACTGGCAGATGGATTCTTTACCACTGAGCCACCTGGGCTTCCCTCTGTGTATGGTTAAGTGGATGCTGGTGAGGAAGAAAGAATTTCTGCTGAATATCTCAAAAAGTTTCTTTGGCAATTTCAAATTGTTAACATTGAAGACACTTTACACATAGATGACTACACTTTCCCTAATCTTCATGGACCTTTCAGTTTATTTTCTAAATTCTCTTTCATCTTCATGGGTAACTTTATGTACAGGTTTACACTAAACTTTTATGGTGTTTATTGCACACATAACTATAGCACTCACCCCCCAAAATAAAATGCATGTGCTTATGCATGCATACAACAGCTTGAAATGATATATATATATATATGTAATCATCAACAGCTTGAAACTAAATGAAAAGAGACATAAATTGATTAAATTTCACATAAAAATATTGCTTCCCAAATGCCATTTTAAAAATATGTATATATAGTAAAATACATATGTATGTGTGTGAAGAGAGAGAGAGAGAAAAAAACATTAATATTTGCTTGCATGTTTGTCCTTTACTCATCTAGTCTTCTGTCATTTTATTCCTTCTTTACCACTGATCTTCTCTGTCCCAGGGAAAGACCCTGCCAAGGAGTCAAGGCAGCTGAGCTAAAGCAGGGAAGGAGGGAGAACCATCTTGGTCCCAGGGACCTACTGCTCTGCCCCCAACAAGTCATGTGACCTGAGCACATCTCCTTGAGTCCCTGTGCCTCTCTTCTGTTAACCAAAGAGCCTTATGCAACTAGCTAGTAGGGAGGAGATGGCAGATCGCCCAAGGTGTTGCAAACCCTCTGTACTGAGACCCACAGTTTCATCATCCCTAGAGTCTTTAACATTTTAATGTCTCTGAATTTACAGTTCATTTTACAATGATGGTGCATCATCTTGAAGGCTCCCAGGTGGCACAGTGGTAAAGAACCCACCTGCCAATGCAGCAGACATAAGAGACACAGCTTCAATCCCTAGGTCAGGAAGATCCTCTGGAGGAGGGCATGACAACCCAACTTCAGTATTCTTGCCTGGAAAATCCTATGGACGGAGAAGCCTGGCAGCCTACGGTACATAGTGTCACAAAAAGTCGGACATGACTGAAAGTGACTTAGCACGCACGCACGCATCATATTGAACAGCATCTTTTCTTTCTTAATGTACATCAAACAGCGGTGTTTCTTACAATGGAGGATTGGTTAAATTTAATGCAATACAGTTTGGGTTAAAAGTATTCTGCAGGTATATGTTATTATTCAAAATTCACACATTTTCTTATAAATACAGATGAACCATGGAATTAATCTCCCTGGCCCATTCCGAACAACTAAAGGCTGAGTGACCAAGCGCTCTGCTGAAGAAAAGGGAGGGACTAGTTAAGTAGAAGGAAAAAAGTGTCCCTCAAACAGTGTCATGCTTAAGAGAGGACATCACTAGGTTTCCTGATCTGCTGTCACTGTCCTGAAATTCTTAATAAGTTTTGAGCCTGGGGGCCTGCATGCTCCTTTGACACTTATCTAGAAAAATTACATAGCCTGTCCTGATGGGAAATGTATGTGGTTAAAACAATGGAAGGCTGTTTGATTCTTCTCACATTCACCTTCTGGCTGGTGGCACAGGAGATTCTCAAAAAGAGTCAGGAACTCTGTGAGAACTTGAATTAGAGCATCTTCAAGCACACAGGTTCTGTTTTCAGCCTGTACCATTTCGAGCTCACTTGGAGAGCAGTGACATACTCACGTCAGGGTTTTGAAAGTTAGAAAAGGACAAAAATTTCAAAACCTTTATCTTTTAAAATAAAAATCCTTAAGAAAAGCACTCCATTGTTTCAATTTGAGGGTGAAATCTCCCTTAAACGTCAGGATATCTTTTCATATATCCATCTTATATAAGGCATCTCATAAAGTTTCTTTTTAAAAAAGAATAGTATTAGGTAGTATGGGATTTCCCTCGTGGTCCTGTGGCTAAGACTCTGAGCTCCCTAGATCCTGCATGCCACAATTAAAATTTCACATGTGACAACCAGAAAGATTCTATGTGTTGCAACTAAGACCCGGAATGGCCAAATAATTAAAGAAGCTATTTTTAAAAACAAAAAAATATAGTAATAAAATCAAGGTTTGGGGATTCTAGTTCTTTAGTAATTTCACACTGGTTCCTGGGGTGGTTCATCTTTTATCCTCATTAGGAGTTATCGTGTGATACCCAAGACTCTTCCTTCATCCAGAGCCACATTTCTTACTGGGGCCCCTGTCTGAAACTACATCTATTTCTAAGATTATAGAGGTCTGCTTCAGGCGTCCAAAGTCTAGCATACATATCTAAGTCCTTCAGTGTTTTCTTCTCTAGGACAAATATAAAGAGGACCTAGTCACCTTCTTCCAAAATGTCTACTATTACGTGTTGCCAATCTTCGTTTTTCTGAGTTAGAATTTAGTCTAGCACCATCATTCCTCATATTGCTGTCTCTGTTTTCTCTTAGACCTATCAATCTCCCCCAAATCTAGCATCATATCTTCAACCTTACAGAAGCCACAGCCACCTCCATTCCTTTCACCTGCTAAAAAGGTTCTGCAAGAATTGGGGTGCAAGGAAGGACAGGAGAAAAGTAAAGGAAACAAGAATCCTGCAATAATTTTCAAAAAAATATTTTAAAAAATGAGGGTTTTTTAGGATTTTTTTTTTTTTGTGGACCATTTTTTAAGTCTTTATTGAATTTGTTACAGTGCTGCTTCTGTTTTTTGTTTTGGTATTTGGGCCTTGAGGCATGTGGGATCTTTGACCAGGGATCGAACCTACACCCCCTGCATTGGAAGGCAAAGTCTTAACCTCTGGCCACCAAGGAAATCCTTGACTCATCTTATAAAGTGGTCACTACTGCTGTATACAAAATTCAGCATTTAAAAAGTGTAATGCATACTAGGGGCCATATAACTATCAAGTTTTAACACCTTCCTTTTTAAGAGAAGAGGAAAAAAATGTTTGGGAGCCAGTAATTTAGAGAAACTGATCCTAATGAGAAAGTGGATCGAACAACGCTCTGTTTCAGGGGTTCTCTCTCTCTCTCTGTGTCTCTCTCTAAGGCACTTCAGTCGTGTCCAACTCTTTTCAACCCTATGGACTGTAACCCACCAGGCTCCTCCGTCCATGGGATTCTCCAGGCAAGAATACTGGAGTGGGTTGCCATTTTCTTCTCCAGGGGATCTTCTGGACCCAGGGATTCTCTACAAGGAGCAATTGTGCCTTGCACACTTACCCCAGTGGATGTTTGGCAATACCTGGAGATGTTTTCAGTTGTCACAACATCTTTGATGGGCACCACTGACATCTAGTGGGTACTAGCTAGGGACACTGCTGAAAACTGTTTCAGGCATAGGACCACTCCCCGCCCCTCCCCATGACAAAGAATGATCTCGTCTGAAATGTCAACAGTGCCAATGCTGAGAAACCCTACTCTATTTTCTTATAAACAAACAACAAAAAGAGGAAGAACTGACTCATTAGGAATTGCCTTCACAATCCTTAAAATGGGTCATTTCGAATGCAGAGGAGTCACCTGCTCAGCGTGGGTCTTACGGAGACAGAGTCCTGTTTCTTTTTCACTCTGTCTTCTCAGCTACACCAGTTTCTAGACCCTCCCTCTTCCCTAGTAATGGGACCAGCTCTGCCCCCTGTCTACAATTTAAACAGCTGGAAGCTTGACTTTGATACACGGAAATCAGGAGTCCTGAAGCTCAAGGAAGAAAAATATCTGTGCAGATGCTTAAAAACAGCTTGGCTCAAAGAGTGTCAAGAAGTAGACACTCTAATCACAAGCATCAGGGAGCAGATTCTAAAAATGTTCCAAGTAGAATCTGAAAATCTAACACAGAGTCCTTTGACAGTTTGATTTTACACGAAAATCAGAGTTTGAGGCATAAACTCAACAGTATATACCACTGATTTGTAAAATCTTTCAACAAGAATGCTGTCTTCCTCATTGTAACTTTTAACCACCATCCCCACAATGTTTGGGTTCTTCTTTTTTTTAACCAATTTACTATTATCACACTTCTATGTCTATTTTTTTTTAATCTAGGATAACATGGGGGAAGAATTCCTGTGAACATTCCTACTGGAAATATTTGCATTTTTGAACATTATCTGAACAGCACTGTGCTCCTCACACTACTGAAATCACAGAGTCTTGCAGGGAGCAATCAGGATAATTTCATACAGATAGAAATTACTATGCTGAGCAGGAAACCATAGCAATAGCACTCTAAACTAGAAAAGAGATCAGTCACAAAAGAGCAATAAGAAGAAAACATTTGTCTAAAACAATAAAAAATTAATTTAGAGTACTACTATTCTATTGGAGCCATTTGTATTTTTCTTGCATACAAATGTATGTTTGCTTATACATGTGTGGATATATATGCATGGGCTTCCCAAGTGGCTCAGCAATAAAGAATCCACCTGCCAAGCAGGAGACACAAGTTTGATCCCTGGGTTGGGAGGATCCCCTGGAGAAGGAAATGGTAACGCACTCCGATATTCTTGCCTGGGAAATCCCAAAAACAGAGAAAAGTCTGGCCGTCTACAGTTCATGCGGTTGCAAAAGAGTTGGACACGACTGAGCAACTCACACACACACACATATATCTAAAGTGTGGTGGAGGGACAGCACACACCCTGTTGAAAGAGCCCTGCTCATAGCGCTGTATCCTCCTGGGGAAAATTCAGGTTGTCTGACCCTACACCCATGTCTATTTACATGCTCTCCAGGACTTTCTTCCACTTCCTCCTTCTTCCTTTGCTTACCCATGTAGCCTCTCTGTGCTGGTAAAGGATAGGTTAGAAAAAATTAACATATGGTGAGGCTCCATCCAATCAACTAGTCCAATGACTAGCTGCTCAGTTAAAAAGATTTATTGAGTCACAAATATCAAACAGTGGCCATTTTTAAAGAAGTTATTTATAGATATTCTTCATCAATGTTTTTTCTCTCTTTGCATCAAAAAACAAAGGCTGGTTTTATTCCTTTCAACACAAAACATCTGTTAAAAAAAAAAAAGCAAAAGTAGGATTTCAAATGACAGGGTCACTCTGACGGGGGTAAGGGGGTCTTTCGAGAACATTTAGTTTTGTTTTTGTTTTTTTTTTAAATTGGGGAATAATTGCTTTACAATGTTGTGTTAGTTTCTACTGTACAACGAATTGCATCAGCCTTATGTATACATATACCCCCTACCTGGTGAGCCTCCTCCACATCTCCTTGGCGTCCTTCTAGGTCATCACAGAGCACCAGCTGAGCTCTCTGTGCGATACAGCATCTTCTCATGAGCGATCTATTTTACACATCGTAGTATGTATATGTCAAGGCTACTCTCTCATTTCATCCCCCCTTCCTACCCCTGTGTCCACAAGTCCCAGAACATTTAGTTTTTATGGACAAAACCCACTGAAGGGAAAACACACAAGGGCTTAGATACATAAAAATTTCCAGCATCGAGAAACAGGCACAGGCTCATATTATCTGTGCTTATTTATGGTCTTACATAATTTATTGTACTTTTCATAAATATGCCGGCCTTGTGAATTATCTTCATTTCACTATAGAAGCTGTACTGAGTCATCTGCTGTCTTAGTGCAGGATTTTCTTTTCTGTTTTCATATTTATAAATTTGTCCTCCTGGAAAATATCAAGGTCAATTTCTGCCATTTGTTGCAAAATGTAGATGATTTAACTGAAGGTAATGTTGATTATGCATGCATCCAAATATAGACCTGGGTCTTAAATATTTATTTAAACATTGAAAACACTTAGATGGGAACACATACAAAGGCACACAGTAAACAAAACAAAAAAGCAGAAAATGAAATCTGAAATATGTTTTCTTAACCCTCCGTGTCATGCTGTCTCAAACGGAAGGATCCAGTCTCTGAAAACACTGATTTTTGGTTAATAACAATTTGAAATGAAAATTATGAAGGTAGCACAATAGCTAACAAGTTTTCCAACAAATAGAGGTTTTTATTTAGTTGCTGTTTTGTTCTTCTGGGGATATACTTTAAAAAAAAAAAATCTCAAAGACCAGAAACAGCAAATTCAACTCCAAAACTATTTTGAAATGAGAAAGTCAGAGAACATTTAAGACTATGGACAATTTACAAAGCTGTTCTTTATACAGTTGGGTTGTAGCTCTGGAGCTTCAACAATTTCCTGGGCATAGCAGGGAGCAAAGGATTGAACCCAGTAGGTAAACATAGGAAGAAAACATCAGTGGATGGTATTCATCCATTCTCTTGTTCATTTTACAAAAACATGTGTCGGGAGACAGACTTCAAATTAAAGATCAGATTCAATAAAAACTAGAAGACAGAGATCGTGTACAGAGGTTGAGGCACAATAAGAAAGGGGTCATGGAACAACTTAGAAAGCATTGACTTGGAGGCTAGAAGTAACTGGAGAAGTTGTGAGGAAATCTGAACTGCGATTTGGCTAAGGGCAAAAATAAAGACATCCTGAAACATACAAGGACTCAGAAGATATAGTATCCTTTCATATAGAATAGTATCCACCTGACAAAGGGAATAAATCAGGAAATAGATGAAGGAAGCAGTGGCTCCAACACAAGTTGGACAGGGAACTCCCTGGATTACCATTAAGCGCCTGGAGATAATCAATGTATACACAAGAGAGAAGAGAAAGGAGGCCCCTGGGAGCAAGATTTCTAGGGAAAAAAAAAAGGGGAATTTGATGGGTCATCTGACTTAAAAAAGCTTTTTTGTTTAGGTTTGGCTTTTTTTATATTTTTAATTTTTGTGACAAAATATATTTAAGATAGGGCTTCCCAGGTGGTCTACTGGTAAAGAACATGCCTGCCAATGCAGGAGACATAAGACATGATGGGTTTGATCCCTGGCTCTGGAAGATCCCCTAGAGGAGGCATGGCAACCCACTCCAGTATTCTTGCCTGGAGAATCCCATGGACAGAGGAGCCTGACGGGCTACAGTCCATAGGGTCACTAGGTTGAACTTAGCACACATGCAAATACATAAGATAAATGCACCATTTTAGCAATTTTTAAGTTTTGTTGCAATAAATACATTCTGTTGTGATAAGTTCCTGAAGGTATTAAAGTTATTTTATTGATTTGAGGCTTTTCTTTGCTTCATGGATTTATAGAAAGATTCCCTCTTAGCACTGTTCTTGCTGCATCCATTAAGTTGGTATGTTGTTTTTTTCATTTTCATTTGTCTCAAGTTATTTTCTTATTTCCTTTGTAATTTCTTCTTTGATCCATGGTTGCTTAAGAGAGTGGTATTTTATTTCCACATGTTTGTCAACTTTCCAGTTTTCCTTCTGCTACTGATTTCTTGTTTCATCCTACTGTTATAGGAAAAGACACTTTGTATGATTTCAATCTTTTAAAATTTATTAAGACTTGTGACCTAAAATGTTGTCTATCTTGATTAATGATCCATGTGCAACTGAGAAAAATATCTATCCTTTTGTCGTTGGATAAAGTATTCTGTACATTTTCATTAGGTCCAGTTGATCTCTATGTGTTTTAAGCCCCATATTTCCTTTAAAGATCTTCTGTCTGGCTGTTGTATACGTTACTGAAAGTCTGGTATTTAAGATTCTTAGTATTATTGTAGTTTATTTCTCTCTTCAATGCTATCACTTTGGCTTCATAAATTTCAGAACTCTAATGTTTGGTATGTAAATATTTATAACTGTTAATATCTTGGTGAATTGACCCTTTTTTCATTATAGAATGTCCATCTTTGTCTTATAGATTTTTTACTTAGTGTGTTTTATCTAATATTTGTATCGCCACCCTGATTTCTTTTCATTACTATTTGCATGGAATATCTTTCTCATGCTTTCGCTTTAAACTTATGCGTGTCCTTACCTCTAAAGTGTAGATTGCATACACTTGAATCTCATTTTTTGAATTTATTCTACTAATCTATGTCTTTTGGGAAGTTTAAATCATTTATATTTAAAGTAATTACTGATAACGAAGGACTTACTTCTGTATTTTGTTATTTGTTTTCTGTGCGTACTGTAGCATTTTCCCCATATTTCCTTCATCTTCAATTTCCTTCAACCAGACATTTAATATCCATAAGTTGGGTTGGTAATGATTCCATCTTTAAGAGGTGTTCTGAGGATCAAATGAGGTAAGGCATGAAAAGCACAGATCCTAACACATGATAAATGCTCACTAAATGTTAGCATTAGTAATTGCACTGCAGAATTTTACCAGATAAGATGTGAATTAAGCCAGTCTTGCAAGTTGGAAACATTTCGTATGGACATTGAAGGGAGATATAATTAATTTGAAGACAATCACAACTCTCATTATCACCCCAACAGAAATGGGCTTTATTATTTTTTTTTCAGAAATGGGCTTTAATACAGTTCAGGGGTATGATTCAATAGGTGTGATTCAATTTGTTTTTGTGTTTATTTCTTTAATCCTTGATGGAGGAAAGGAGCCAAGCTAGTAGATGTGACTGGATGGGAAGGGTTTTTGGCTACTGTTGATGGGTTCTGAAAGGGTTTATTGATCTTTAACACTAGAGCTTTCATGTCCTGAGAAAAGGGTTCCCCTGAAACCATGACAAGCCAGGGTGGCTATACTGCATAAATAGTCCAGTTTACTGTTAGTATATAAACAGTGTTTTGGCATTAACATAGGAAATCTGAATCAGAGGGTCCTATTCATAAATAAATTATTTGGATAAGAAGCAAAGCCACCACAGAGTTAATTTGTTTGTAAAGTCAAAAAGAAACAAGAGGAATAAACAGAAAAGCTGGTGTCAGCATCAGGTAATACTCTGGATATATAGCAGTTACCTGGTTAATGTAGTCAGTGTGGGAAAATTCAAGAATTTCTCCAAATTGGCTACCCACATTGACTGAAGTATTTAAACAATGACAAATCTCTACTCTGTCTTGGGTAGATGAGTTATTATTGTTCAGTTGTTAAGTCGTGTCTGACTCTTTGTGACCCCATGAACTGCAGCACACAAGGCTTCCCTGTCCACTATCTTCCGGGGCTTGCTCAAACTCATGTCCATTGAGTCAGTAATGCCATCCAACCATCTCATCCCCTGACACCCCCTTCTCCTCCTGCCTTCAATCTTTCCCAGCCTCAGGGTCTTTTCCAATAAGTCAGCTCTTCATATCAGGTGGCCAAAGTATTAGAGCTTCAGCATCAGTCCTGGGTAATGTTCAAAATATGTGACAAAATAGTATAGTACAGAAACTAAAAATCAGAATAGAAACTTGCTCAATCTGATCCAGTGTTATCTGTAAACATGTTGTCCATCTGTACTTATGTGTACCCACAGACTATTAGCTTTGGGGTAGATACCATCTCTTGTCTTTTTCTTACCACTCCTCCATGAAAATTGACTCTTCAAGATGTTTTTAACCTAAAATGCTGATGATCCCAGCTGGCTCTCTGCATCCATCAATTTAACCACTTCACAACAAAAATTTCTCCATTTTTTTGTTGCAGAGATATTTGAGAAAGGAAGGGAGGAATTTTTAAATTATTAATGTGAATTCTCTGGGTCCTTTCAAAATTGGCCATTTAGAATACCACTGGAATTATAGAAAAACTGCGAGGAAAACAACAAGGAGGAGAAATAGAAATGCAAGCTCTGTCTATGGCAAGTTAGGAGATATAGCAATCCTGAAATGTAGTACGTAAGAAGAGTTGACAGGCCGTCGCTGGTGGTCCAGTGGTTAGAAGTTCACCTGCCAGTGCAGAGGCCATGGGTTTGATCCCTGGTCCAGGGAGAGTCCGCATGTGGCTGAGCCACTAAGCCCGTGTGCCACAACTTCTGAGCCTGTGCTCTAGGGCCCAAGAACCACAACTATGGAGCCCACATGCCCTGGAGCCCACGTTCCACTAGAGAAGGCACTGCGGTGAGAAGCCCGCACGCCGTAACTACAGAGTGGCCCCCATTCGTTGCAACTAAAGTCCGTACAGCAATGAAGACCGAGCACAGCCAAAAATAATTATGTTTTTGTAAATAAGGAAAAGCTGACAAAAGCAGTAGAGATCAAGTACCAAGTTGGAATGTTCACAGCTGCAGTTCTCATAAAATCAACAGAGAATAATTCCAGGAGGCTTGTCCCTTAGAAGTACAAAACCAACCATCTCTTGTTGGAAACAAGAAGCAGAGGCACTCTTGGTAGCTTCAGGAAGCATGGAACGTAAGATTAAAAGAGAAATCGCAGAGATGCCATGATCTTAGTTTTCTGATTGAGCTTTAAGCCAACTTTTTCACTCTCCTTCTTCACTTTCATCAAGAGACTCTTTAGTTCTTCTTCACTTTCTGCCATAAGGGTGGTGTCATCTGCATATCTGAGGTTATTGATATTTCTCCCGGCAATCTTGATTCCAGCTTGTGCTTCTTCCAGCCCAGCGTTTCTCATGATGTACTCTGTATATAAGTTAAATAAGCAGGGTGACAATATACAGCCTTGATGTACTCCTTTTCCTATTTGGAACCAGTCTATTGTTCCATGTCCAGTTCTAACTGTTGCTTCCTGACCTGCATACAGATTTCTCAAGAGGCAGGTACAAATAGCTGTGAAAAGAAGAGAAGCAAAAAGAGCAAAGGAGAAAAGGAAAGATTAACCCATTTGAATGCAGAGTTCCAAAGAATACCAGGAGAGATAAGCAAGCCTTCCTCAGTGATCAGTGCAAAGAAATAGAGGAAAACAACAGAATGGGAAAGACTAGAGATCTCTTCAAGAAAATTAGAGATACCAAGGGAACATTTTCTGCAAAGATGGGCTCAATAAAGGACAGAAATGGTATGGACCTAACAATAAACTGCAAGGATTATAGAAAGGGGAAAAACTGACATAGCAGAACCAAGGTTGAGACAGCTAGTTAACTCTGATTTCAGAGATAAAATAGCACATCACCTATAAGTGGAGGAAAAAGACTCATACTGTCCTCAAACTATTTTATTTCTATATCACAGCTAAAGGTCAGCGTGGCCTACAAAGTCTTCAATGAATGAGAGTGACCTAAGAATTTTATTCTTCAATAAAGTGACCAATCTGCCCTAGTTTATTCAGTTCCAGCTTTTGCACTGTAAGTCTTCCATCCTGGGCGGGAACCCTTTCAGTCACAGGCAAACCTTGGTTTCAAGTGTCCAGGCAAGAGTCACTATCTGTGGTGTATTAAACCACAGTGAGAAAATCCATCCAATCCAGCAGGTAGAAACAATACGAATAACATTCTCTGATTATATGAAGTAAATCTAGAAATTACCATAAAAACTAAAAAGAGAAAAAAACTTCTACCACCTGCCAATGTAAAAAAGAGAAAATTAAAATGTGAATTGCAGAATATTTAGAACATAAGGATATAAAACCACTCTATAAGGAACTCCTTACAGGTAAAGTAATGCTTGGTAAAAAGGGTTTGTGATCTTAAATACAGAAAAAAAAAAGGAGATTAAAAATAGTCATTTAACATCCCTCATAAACACATACGAAAAATTTTACTAAAATATTAGCAAAAAGAGTTCTGTAATATATACAATAATAATACACCAAAACCAAGTAGTGTTTATCTCAGGATTATTAAATTGGTTTAAGATTTAAATCCCATATCTGCATCTAATGTCTATTTAGATATAGACATATCAGGGCTTCCCAAGGGGTACAGTGGTAAAAAGTCCACCTGCCAATGTAGGAGACGCAAGAGATGCAGGTTTGACCTTTGGGTTGGAAAGATCCCCTGGAGAAGGAAATGGCAACCCACTCCAGTATTCTTGCCTGGAGAATCCCACGGGCAGAGTCTGCCGGGCTACAGTCCATGGGGTCACAAACAGTCAGATACAGCTGAGCACACACGTGCTGTATATATCTAGACACAGAGAGAGAGCAAGAGAGAGGGAGGATTATGTATGAATGCACGTACGTATATATGTATACCAGTCTCTCGCCAAAGCATTCTTTAAACTCTAGAACAAGAAAACACGTCCTTTGTCTGCAATATGGTTTCTTTTGTCCCATCGCTAATAGTCACACAATTAGACAATAGGAAAAAACAGAGGTATAAAATTTAAGGAGGCACAATTATTTTTGCAGCTGATGGGATTGCGTTCGGAAACTGCTTTCTCTGGAAAACCTAAGAGAATCTACGAAAAAAATATATCATAAATAATAAAAGAATTCTTCTCGGGGAGAGACTTTGATGACTAAGGTCCTGGATGTAGGGAGACTACGATTTCACTGTATATCCTTGTGTGCCTTTTGAATTTTTTGCCATCTACATGTTATTACATACAATAAATAATAAAATTAAAACTAGCAACTACATGTGAGGATATTTTAATCATCCCCTGCATAACTATCTCTGCCAACTGAAGCATTTAATAAGTAACTTTTGTGACAAAACAAGAGGGAATTGTGAAGTTTAAGAGAAAAGGAAAGAGTGACCCAAAAAAGTTGTTCAAGAGATGCATCTCTAGGGCTTAATTTTCTCACGTTATTCTATCTTTTTGTTATTGTTCAGTCGCTAAGTCACATCCAACTCTGCAACCCCATGGACTGCAGGGCGCACCAGGCTTCCCTGTCCTTTCCTGTCTCCTGGAGTTTGCTCAAACTCCCTGAGTTTGAACAATTGTCCACTGAGTCAGTGATGCTGTCCAGCCATCTCAACCTTTGTCGCCCCCTCCTACAGCCCTCAATCTTTCCCAGCATCAGGGCCTTTTCCCAGTGAGTTGGCTCTTCACATTAGATGGCCAAAATATTGGAGCTTCAGCTTTAAACAATCTACAAAAACTAGTCATCTGGAGAACAACATACATCTAAGACAAGAATATCAATAACAGTAATAACCAACATCTAATTAGTGTTACAGTTTGTCAGACACTATTTTCAGTGCTTTTGGTCTATTCATTTGTTTAATGCTCACAGCAATCCTACGTGCCATAAGAGCATATTATTACCCCTCTCAGTAAATATGAGTTTCCATTTGGTTCATTTTCACCAAATAGAGTACAGTGTAGACAAAGGCTGATGACAAAGCCATCTGGCCATGTTTCTATTAGCCAGGGCGCCGGGCAGAGTTTTCCAAGACCTCATCGCCTCCCACACCTGGAAGGGTTCCAGAAGCCCAAGGTCTGCACAGGTCACAGAGACGATGATGACGGTCCCAGGGGTGGCCTGACCTTGACCAAGAGTCAACATTCAAAGACAATGTTGCTGATGCTGCAATTTCCTGCTTGGAATGCTCCACATTCCTGAGCTCTTGTGGTGAGGGCTAACGGAAAGACTCATCCAGGACTGTGTCCTGAGTGCCTGCGGGGGTGGACCTGTACAGATGAAGCCGGCAACTGGGCAGTTTATTGTGAGTGGTAACAGTGCTCACACAGGACAGACTGTAAGCATGGCGCTTTGAGAAAATCCCACTACAGAATATCTTTGCTCCACACCTCTGTCCCGAGTGCCTGAAATTTCATAAGCATTGCTGTCTGCCAACTCTACTATTTCAATAAAAGTAAGATTATCTATCTATGGATTCCCTAGTTGGTGCCAGTGGTAAAGAACCTGCCTGCCAATGCAGGAGATGTAAGAGATGCAGGTTCAATCTCTGGGTCAGGAAGATCCCCTGGAGGAGGGCATGGCAAGCTACTCTAGTATTCTTGCCTGGAGAATCCCATGGACAGAGGAGCCTGGCGGGCTACAGTCCATAGCATCACAAAGAGCTGGACATGACTGAAGTGACTTAATATATATACATATATATATATATGTATATATATATAATTATGGCTAACACTGATAAAAAGTGAATTGTTTTAAAACTGCAAAAGCATAGAAGTCATTGTCAGATATTTGTTTTAAACTTTACTATGTCTTTTAATAACTCTGTGCCACCAGGCAAGTTTACTTAATTTGAGTTGGTTTCCTCATCTGTAAAACAAGGCTACTAATTCTCATTTCATAGGGTTGTTGTGACAATTCAATACAGACACACACACTCCATCTGATACAGAATCCAGCTGAATGTTATAGCATCCAGTTAAATGTTCCACTAACATCAGTTTCCTCCTACGCTTTCCTACCTAATTAACCCCATCTTCTTGGAAGGCAACACAAAGGCATTTTGCTGGAATCAAGCTTGACGCGCTTGCCTGGACCTGGCCCTTTGTGCAGGAACCACCACGCCCTCTTGTTCACTGCACTCCCCTGACCCTTGACCCATCCACTCGCTACAGTTCAGAGCGTGGTGAGCCAATCTTACAGTGAAAAGAGACATTTCCTACCCTTGAAAAAAAAACTGGGCAGAGAACCAGCAGACGTGTGGTGCCTTCCATTTCCCATCTGTAAATTTCTCAAAATACTTTCCAGTAAGCAATCTCCAAGGGCTCATAACCTGATTAATAATATTGTCTCTCAGTTGCTTTTAGTATTTCAGATGAAATAGCGTCTTGAGAAGGTACAGTCGCTGAATTGTGAATGGGAGGCTGTGTGATCTGTGCTCTTTCTATTCACATGTATGCTAGACTCTCAGAGGGGTGACGGGAATCAACTGGTCATTCAACAAGTTAAAGTTTTGCTTGAGTCTCGCCATGAACCCACAGCGCTACTGCAGATAAAATCCAGGGTCACTTCCAGAAACTGGAGACCTCAACTCAGAAGGGCCAAAGAGAAGGGACATCACCGAGTGGCTCTTCCTGGGGGCTCTTGAAAACATGAGTCTCAGGTTCCTTTTGTCTGAAATTCCATTGCTATAAAGTTGCCTCTCTCAACGGCAAGTATGAGAACAGTTTTCTCTGTGCAGAACCTTTCAATATCACTTACAGGCTGGGGGTGGTCAGTTTCCTAGCGATAGGATGCCTAGATTATTCAGACCTCACAACTGCGCCTCACGCCACCACTCCCTGCCGACAGTCATCAGAGCCACCTGCCCTTTTCCGGGCTTGCGCTATCCTTCATTCCCTGTCAGATGAATTTGCACAGGCAAAGCCAGCATGGCAGCCGCCTCTTTATCTGCCTGCACACTTCTTCCTCTGCCCATTCAGGCTGCCTGCAGAGGTCCAGATCAGCTTCCTGTAATCTGGGAGGGGAAAAACGTCTCCTTTCAGCCCAGCTTGTGAGCCTAGTTGCTGTGGGTAACTGATTTCCTCCTCTCTTCTCCCTTGAGTTCACACAGCTTCCTTTGCCTAGCCTGCTAACCCTCCTCCAATGGTGAGGAGTCTTCTCTACACCCTGGGATCTCAGCGCGTTCCTCCCCTTTCTGCGTCAGAGCACAGGATTTCCTGAACCCGGGGTGTATACACAGAGCAGGCACTGCTGGTGTCTGTCCTGACCCCAGGCACCTCCTAGGGATCATCCCTTTCCCTATACATCACGTCGTATTTATATCCACAGCACTGAGGCCGCTCCCAGCTTTGATATATCATTTCCTTCATCCCTAGAAGTTGAGCAAAGCGGAAAATCCTTCATCCTCCAAGTCCACTAGCCCCCTAACTCTCTTTCCTGCTTTGACTTGAGGGCATTCTTGCAGCTTCAATCCCTAAACTGGAAGAAATAGTTAGCATGAAGGATGAGTTAACAGAAAAGTGAAATGTTGCAGGAGTTACCATCTTCCAGCTGAAATCCCTTCTAAGAACCCTAAATGTTTAACACATCAAATAATTTTAAAATGGTCAAAGGGCTTCTGGATATACTTAGAGTATATCTCAGATCATTTTTGATTCTGATGGAGAAGTTTAAGTAGACATTCGTCGATTGGAAATATGGATTGCATCTGTGGAAAAAACTCTGGAATGGTGACCAGAAAATGATCATAGAGATCAGTTCACTTTCAACCTGGAAAGGTACATTTACCTATGGAGATCCATAATAAAATATTACACTTCTCATGCGGTCCTAAAGCAGGAAACCCGGTCCCATTACTTCCTGCTATTATACCTCCAGTCCCTGGTCTCCCTACAACATATGCTGTTACAGCCCAGAATTCCCAGGTGTTACTACTAGAATCTGAAGGCAGTTCCTAGCTTTCCCTGCACTACTAGAGCAGGGACTCAGATGCATCTGTCAAGGTCATCTTCAGTGCCACTGCAAGACAACCACAGTGCCGCCAGCCAGTGCCAAGAGGTCCTCTCTGAGCCAGGCAGTGCTTATGAGCCTAAAAACATATTGCAGTTGGTCCCAACTAAAACTGTGGATGCCATTCAGATATCCCTTCTCAGAACTTCTTATAATTGCAGGGTGAAACAAACCTACCCCTTGGAGTGTAGGGACACTCACTTCTTAGGAATCTCCTTCCCTGTTCTCCTTTAGAATGGCACCTTGTAGACAGTAAGTGCTCAATATACACCGATCATGCTTTAGTTAGATTGTGTAAATGGGAAGACTGTCTTCATCTGGAAACATTTTCTTAGTTTAATTCCCCTCAAAAATTGGACATTGGTTTCCACGTTGATGATGTTACATTGGCATTGATTGGTTGTAACTTCATACTTCCATCCACGCATGTTCAGTCACTCAGTCATGTCTGACTCTTGGCAACCCCATGGACTTAGCCTGGCAGGCTCCTCTGTCCATGAAATTTTCCAGGCAAGAATACTGGAGTGGGTTGCCATTTCTTACTCCAGGTGATCTTCCTGACCCAGGAACTGAATCTCTTGCATCTCCTGCGTTGGCAGGTGGATTCTTTACCACTGTGCCACTCGGGAAGCCTCTTCGACAATATGGGCATGAAAAAGTTCCCTCTTTAAACTTAGAAGTTGAACTTGTGTGTGAAAATTGTATTACTATTGTGTTGGCTATGCCTAAATTGGGGGAGACCCAGGTCAACAGTTAAACAATGTCCAGATGTTGTGGGATTAAACTGAGACAGACTCTGGGTCATTTGCTGATGTGGAATCAGAATCCAAATCGGGGACCCTTATTTCATAATATGGACAATCTGGTCACTCAGGATTAGTTTGAATTGGTCTGTACTTTAAGAAAGCCCCTGGGAAGTGCTGTCCTGTTCAATCCCAGAAGCACATGAGTGACACTGCCAACGTGAGTAAAGTTTACATGAGTAAACTGCCATCATTTTAAAACAGAAAAGACTCCGTTCTTGACTCTAAGAATTTAACATAAAACACAGAAGAGAATAAAACAACTTTAAAATAAGATACTGTGTTCACACATAACATTAGGAATGACAAAAAAGAAAACTAAAGGAAGAAACCCAAACAAATAAATATTAATCGTGCAGCAACTGAAAAAGCCAGGCTTTTATGTTGCTGACCATCAGTAAATTTCTAAATAATCCCACCCTGCTAGCCTGATGGCCACCATGCTCTTGTGAGTGAGAATGTTTATTTCTGTTTGAGAAGTATAAGTTTCCTAACAAAGAGCACAGGATTGAATGATATAGCTTTGTCTCCACCTGCAGGAATGAAAAGACTGAATTTTTTGTTATTTGAAAATATGTAAGGCCTCTAGGATCACGTAAAAATATGAGATTGAATCAATGTGTGTATGTGTGTGCTCAGTTGTGTCTGACTCTGCGATCCCACGGACTGTAGCCCGCCAGGCTCCTCTGTCTGTGGAATTTTCCAGGCAAGAATACTGGAGTGGGTTGCCATTTCACTCAAGTTTACTACACATTCTTCTAGAATAAACTAATAATTGGATCAAAACAGGGTCAGTTAAAAGAATCACATAATTAATGTGAACCACTATGCTTATTTCTATAATGTCTTAATGAACCTATACATAGAGAAAAATTCACCATGACCCTTGTACAGCTTGTCGAACTATATCGAAATGAACACACTGGTAACCATCATTCATAACAAGAAACAGGACATCAGTAGCACCCCTTACGAACTGCACTTTATTTTTAAAGCCAGAACTGAAAACCTTAGTCTTTTTTTTTCCTTTTGAACTTTTTATTTTTGTATTGGGGTATGGGTGATTAACAATGCTGTGATCGTTTCAGGTGAACAGTGAAGGGATTCAGTCATACACATGCATGTATTCATTCTCCCCAAACTCCCCTCCCATCCAGGCTGCCACATCACACTGAACAGAGTTCCATGTGCTGTACAATAGGTCCTTGTTGGTTATCCATTTTAAATATAGCACTGTGTACATATCCCCCCAAACTCCTTAACTATCCCTTCCCCATGGCAACTCTATGTTCGTTCTCCAAGGAAAACCGAAGTCTTTAGCCATCCATTCTAAGAAACAGAGGAAGCCACTAGCCACCAACAGACTCTTGTTCCCTAAGCAGCCTGGTCCGGGTGCTGCCCCCAAAAGGGCCATCATCAGCCTGGCTATGAAGGGGAGAAGGCAGCAGCTACCGTTTCTCACTGGGGCTGCAAACATTATGAGCTTAGGAACTTTGCTGGTGGTCCAGCGTCTAGCTTAGGGGCTTCCCAGGTGGCGGCAGTGGTAAAGAACCCACCTGCCGATGCAGGAGACAGAAGAGACGTGGGTTCGATCCCTGGGTCAGGAAGATCCCCTGGAGGAGGGCATAGAAACCCACTCCAGTATTCTTGCCTGGAGAATCCCATGGACAGAGGAGCCTGGCGGGGTACAGTCCATAGGGTCACTGAGAGTCGGACATGACTGAAGCGACTTAGCACACACTCCAGCAGCTAAGACTCTACAGTCCCGATGCAGGGGGCCAGGGTTCAATCCTTGATCAGGGAACTAGATCCCGCATGCTGCAACTGAAGATCCTGCATGTCCAAAGTAAGACCCGGCGCAGCCAAATAAATAAATCAAAATACGTATTGAAAAAGAATGATCTGTAGGGATTTTTATACTGGTTGCTATAAAATGAGCAAGCATTCTGCTTCTAAGTCACAGTAAGAACTCCCCCCACCCCACCAAAAGAGAAACAAACACGATCAGCTCATGGTCATGTTCAAGGATACGTCTGTCCTTGTCTACATGAAGCTAAGTCTTGATGAAAGTTAATCAGATTGTGGTTTGTCCTCAGAAAACCCCTCTCTTGTGTACTTCTTCCAGAATCTGGGCATGCAGTATGGGGGGAGGTCTCCTCTCTGCTGTGGACGAGTAGAGGTCCCCCAGGTCCCGCTGGTCACAGTAGAGGTCAGCGTGGCCAGTATTCTACACCCATACCAAGGCAGAAATGAAACTCCTGTGTTTATGACCCAAACTACAACTTCCACATAAAATAAATCTCCATCTGATTTAAATTATTGTAAGCTGCCTCTGGTCCGGTGTCTCAAAACTCTTAGTCCATATGGTGTTTTTGGACTTGGGATCATTTAAGACAGGAGGGTACACCCAGTCCCTGTTATTCCTTCTTGGCTGGAAGTAAAAATCTGAAAAATTACTCTCCGACAGTCCTCCAGCCTCTTGAGAAGAATAGGTTTTGAGAAACACAAAGCATTTGATTATTCTTATGCTTTGCTCTGTAATGGGTCCTGTTTTTTTTTTCCCCCTTGACCACATATGTGTGGCTGCTTGTTTTGTGACCACAAAGTCTGTAGATACTGTCGAGCTCAGACTTAAAAACAATTAACCATCCCCCTGATTCAGCTGGGAAAGAAGGAATTCACAGCTTAATGTTAAGAACCCAAGGGGAAAGGAGACACGAGCCAGGAAGAGTGGAAGGGAAATTATAAAACTGAACAAAACGTGCCAGGATCTGTTTTCTTTTTAGGCTTTAATGTATTTGTTAAAATCGTTTGTTAGTCTGTTTCTAATATTTGTGTAAAAATCATTGTAAATTATATATTTGGACATCTGTCACTCAAAGAGTTAAGCCAGAGTGTAGGGGGCGGGGCGGTTCTGGAGGCTAGTGACCTGCCAGGTGCTTTTGGTAAAAGTGAGGTAACAATGTGTCTAGTGCGCACACATTGTGGGCACACTTCAGCCATTCAAACCCAGACAGAGGAAACGAGGAATGGAGGCTGGGGGAGGGGTGGGGCTTAGAAAAGGAATACAAAGAGAAAATGGCCCAAAACTCTCTGCTGTGGCTCTTCATGTGATGAAAGCCTGCATTGTGTGAAGCTGTGAGTCAAAAGAAGAAGGTTATTCAGCTATTGCAGACTGCATCTCAAATATGAAACAGTTCTCTTCCAGCCTCTTTGCTTCTCCTGCTACAAAAAAAGTCCTCATTAGCTACCACTTTTCTTCTGTGGCACAAAGTCATTTCACATTTTCAGCGGAAAGAATTTAATTTTTTCAAACCTCTCTTCTCTAACCCATCAACCGAATTTGCGCATTCTGGTGAATGGGGGTGAATGCTTGGTCCTAATTTGATGTTTGCCAAAAGCATCCACTGGCCCCATAATAAGCATCCGTGGATTCTGCAGGGAGCAAGCCCTCATCGACCCTTCTCTGAAACAGCTCCCTCAGAGCCCCCAGCCCCCAGGTCCTTCATCGCCATCTATTTTCCTTGGATGAGAGCCTCACAGTGAATAGGAAACATTTTTAAGAGAGGGGAGGAGGGGTTGTGAAAGAGATTTAGAGGCCAAATGGGGCCTTCGCAGGAAAAAGAATTCAGCATGGCTGCTAGAACTCAATGGCATTCACTGTTGCAGAAAGTAACGGACTTTTTACTTACTTAGCAGAGGTTCACCTTCTGTCCTCCTCTAATTGGAGAACATTTTCCAAGAAGAAAAGAGGGGTCGTGGTTCACAGCCACACATCTGTGCGTGGGGCTGGGAACCACCCGCCTTTTCTTGTGTAGACTTTTGTGCCAGGAAAAGACTCCTTTTGTGTCTCTGCCTGGTTCCTTGTGTGGCATTCTTCTGTGGGAATAAACACCAGGGGAAATTATGTAGTTCATCATCCATTTTAAAAACGTAAATTTTTCTAGAACCTACATATATGCATTAATATATGATATTTGTTTTGTCTTTTTGACAGACTTCACTCTATATGACAGTCTCTAGGTCCTCAGACGATCTTATTTGCAAAACAGATATGGAGAGAGAGACATAGAGAACACACGCATAGACACCAAGGGGGAAAGCAGGTGGGGGGATGAACTGGGAGATTGGCACTGACATACGTAATAATTTTTATAGGAGGTTAACTGCTTTACAACACTGCTGGTTTCTGCCACACATCACCATGAATCAGTCACAGGTTATGTGTACACTATTGATAAGATGGATAAAACAGACAACCAATGAGAAACTACTGTAGAGCAGAGGGGACTCTCCTCATTGCTCTGTGGTGACCTAAATAGGAAGGAAATCCAAAACAGAGGGGATATATGTATATGTGTAGCTGATCCACTTTACTATACAGTAGAAACTAACACAACATTATTATAAAGCAGCTATACGCCAATAAAAATTTTTAAAAATGAAAAAACCAAAAGGTAAATTTTGCTTGAAAATTCTGTGCTTGAACTTGATCATAATATTCTATGTCCAAATAGCTTCAGATCTCCTTAAGTAATAGCATATATAAAATATCCAAATATTGACCCTGAAGCTGAGTGTTCTATTAAATTAGCTGAAAGTGAAATACTTTGAAAAACTATATTACTAGAATACCTGACCAGAAATAATAATTTTCATTTGTGGCATTAAAATCTGTAAGTTACTTCACCCCACATACTGCCTTTGAATGGAAGGCACATTTCTTTCAGGGGAGGGTCAGCCACCAGGCCTGCATGCCTGAGGGTGACTTTTCTGCTTCTTGGTGGTCTCGTCTTACCTGGAACAAGTCATTATGCTGCCTTATATATTGAAAGAAAAGTTCTTAGCTTTTCACTTTAATTTGGTTAGTTATCAGAACTTGGGCTACCTGTGGGCTAAGTCTCTTCAGTCATGTCTGACTGTTTGTGACCCCATGGACTGTAGCCCGCCGGGCTCTTCTGTCCATGGGATTCTCCAGGCAAGAACACTGGAATGGGTTACCATGCCCTCCTCCAGGGGATCTTCCCATCCTAGGGATAGAACTCGCATCTCTTAGATTTCCTGAATTGGGAAGTGGGTTTTTTTTTTTTTTTTTCTTTTTTTTTTTTACCACTAGCACCACCTGGGAAATCAAATGGGTAAAGAATCCACCTATAAAGCAGGAGACCCGGGTTTGATCCCTGGGTCAGTAAGATCCCCAGGTCAGTAAGATCCCCGGGAGAAGTATTCTTGCCTGGAAAATTCCACGGACAGAGGAAACTGGGGGGCTACCCTGGGGTCTCAGAGTTGGACCTGACTGAGCAACTAACACTTGAACTATTTGCACACGCTATCAAATTTCTTCTCTCCTTTTGAAGGCAGCCTTTATGGTCTGAGGGCTATCCCTGGGATGAGTAGGGAGCAATCTGGGTGTCTAGTGTGAACAGTGCGTTTGTAAGTAAAAAGCTCAAAACTTTTTCCTTATTAAACTTCCTGACACATGTTCTTGGAATATCACTGTGAATTTTGACTGTCACAAATGGCAGTTAATCTCAGTAAGATCATACACGAAAGTTGCCTCCAGTTTAGAAAATATCATGTCTTGCTCATACTAGATACCCAGTAAATGTTTACTAATTTGATTTGATCTAGGATATCTCTAAGGACTATTGGGAAGCCAGGTTCTCAAACATTCCCACATTACTTTTTTCCTGGTAGCTCAGTTCTCAGGAACTGAGGTGGGTGAAACTGCAGGGATTTCCCACCCTGGGTCCCTTTCTTATGATGTCAGAGACACAGCTTTCTGAGGTGACTTAAGGACAGAGCTGTGGAGGAGTCCTTCTTCAATGAAGCCACCCTAAGAATCTGAAAGGATCTATTCAAGGGTTCTTGGGTGGCTCCTTGCGGCTCAGCTGAGATTTATACCTCTGATTTCAGCAGGACTGCTAGGTGCCTTTGAACCTGAGAAGTCACATAATCTGGCTGGCACCTTTCTAGACCCACTTCCTCTGGTGAGAAAAGAATGAGTCTTTATAACAAAGAAGAAAGCATACGGCCTATCCTGGTCCCCAGCCTAGGTAAGAACAGCATCTACATTTGTCAAAGCCCAGCTGAAGGGTGTGGAGATAACTCTGGTTAGGAAGAAGGACCAGTCTAAGGGGAACCCATCACTGGTGGCAGCGTACATTGCTCTTGCCTCCAGATTAGCTCCATCACAGGCTAGAGGTCTGGAATAGAGTTAGTAATCAGCGTAACAGCTGCTAATACTTACTGAGCACTTATCATGTATCCTGGACTGTTTCCAGGCCTTCCCATTAATTCATTTTATTCTTACAGCTCTACAGGGCAGATACTAATATCATTCTTATTTTACTGATGAAGAAACTGGAGCACAGAGATTTTAAATAAATTGCCTGGGCATTTCCCTGGCTGTCTGGTGGTTAGACTTTGCCTTCTAACACAGGGGGTGCAGGTTCCATCCTTGATCAGGGATCCCACATGCCTCGGGGCCAAAAAAACCCAAAACATAAAACAGAAGCCATGTGTAAAAAATTCAATAAAGACTTTTTTAAATGGTCCACATCAGAAAATCGTAAAAATAAATAAATAAATTGCTCAAGGTTACACAGTGTGATGGTGTAAAAATAGGGCACAATTCTTTGAAAGTCTCTTTTCAAAAAGTGTTAGTCACTCAGTCGTGTCTGACTCTTTGCAGCTCCATGGACTGTAGTCTGCCAGGTTCCTCTGACCTTGGGATTCTCCAGGCAAGAATACCAGAGTGGGTAGCCATTCCCTTCTCCAGGGAATCTTCCCAACCCAGGGATTGAAACTGGGTCTCCTGAATTGCAGTTGGATTCTTTACCATCTGAGCCACCAGGGAAGTGGTGTATAATTTTCCTCTTCCTTTGATTTGAATCAGACTTAGAGACTCCATTCTAATGAGTAGAATGTGGTGTAAGTGAGGAAATATGCTTCCTAAGTGAGGATAAATGACATTGCCTCTTCCCCCAGCTCTCTTTTGGGTCGCTCACCCTGGGGAAAGCCAGTCATCACTGGCTTCGGGACTCTCAGGCAGCCTCTCTAGAGGCCCATGTATGGGGACCAGAGACAGAATGAAAAGGCAAAAGGAACAGCGAACCTGGCCCCAGAATCCCAACACTCACTACGTCTCACCAGGGCAGATTGCCACAGGCACAGTAGCTCTGCCTCTGTAGAGGTTTTTCCACGCAGCAGCCATGACACCCCTCTGCTTAAAATCTAGAACAAATTCCAAGTTTTCTGCCAGGTAATACAGAGTTTTCTATAATCTGACCCTGGCCTAGCTTACCTCCCAACAATCCTCCTGATTTTCAACTTAATATCGTTGAACTCTATGCAATTTCTGACTCCACACACCACTTCTGACTCTTTGAGGACAGGGCCTGGGGTTTGTCTCATCTGGGATATCATCCCTCACTCCACCTGACCCCTTCCCTCAGGCATTTCTCTTCACTGCTGGAGTGAACACTCATCCTCCACTCTCCAACAGTCCCCTGAAGACAGCCCCATGTATGGGGTATGCTATGCGGACAGTACCTGCCTGAATGTCTGTCCCCTCCAGGACATTATAAGCTCTTTGTCAAAAACTGCAGGATCATATTTAACGTTGCATTCCTGGTATCTGGCAAATAGTAGGTGCTCAACAAATGAGACAATGCATTCAAAGTATTTAGGATAACACCTGACATAGTAAGTGATCAATTCATGTTGTCATTGCTGTTGTTGTTAATTTGTTAATGAAACCAATGGCTACTGCTCATCTATCCACAAGCAAAAAAAAAATTGTTTGCTTTCTTCCAGGCAAAAAGTGAAGAGAAAAAGGCTAAATGAAAAGAAAAGAAAACGGAATATTACTCAATCATAAGAAGGAACATTTGAGTCAGTTCTAATGAGGTGGATGAACATAGAGCCTATTATACAGAGTGAAGTGAGTCAGAAAGAGAAAAACAAATATCGTGTATAAATGCATATATATAGTATCTAGAAGTTGGTACTGATGAATTTATTTGCAGGGCAGCAGTGGAGATGCATAGAGAACTGACTTGTGGACACAGTGGGGGAAGGAGAGGAAGTGACAAATTGAAAAAATAACACTGAAACATGTACCTTACCATAAATAAAATAAATGGCCCAGTGGAGTTTGCTCTGTGATGCTGGGAGCTCAAATTGGGTGCTCTGCAACAACCTAGAGGGATGGGATGGGGTGAGAGGTGAGAGGGAGGTTCAAGAGGAAGGGGATATAGGTATACTACGGCTGATTCATGTTGATGTATGGCAGAAACTAACACCATATTGTCATTATCTTCCAATGAAATCTAAATTTTTTATAAAGGAAAGAAACAGAAAACACATTGAAAACAATGGAGAATCTAAAGACACTAAAGATATGCAGTTAAATAGCCTAAATCAAATGAGATTAATGAGAAAATCAAACAAAGCAAGGGGAATTTGTCAAACTTTCCTAGCAGGCGAGATAGTCTCCACTTGGAAAGTGGCTTTAAGGGAAGTGGCAAATTCCCTATAACCTGAGTCACTGAAAATGAGATCAGACAAACCACTTAAAAGTATACAGCAGTACACATCAGGGTACTGGCAAGAGTTCGTGGGCTGTTTCATCTAC
Organism: Bos mutus; assembly: GCF_027580195.1. Taxonomy (NCBI): domain Eukaryota; kingdom Metazoa; phylum Chordata; class Mammalia; order Artiodactyla; family Bovidae; genus Bos; species Bos mutus. Next base: position 22,561,712 of record NC_091628.1, read on the forward strand.
TTTCTCTGATTCATTCATAAAATATTTATAATAAAGCTGCAAAACATTTGTGACATCTTTTCCCATTGTTGGCCTTCATTTTTCCAAGGGGAAAATGCATAGTATTAATATTTACTCAGCTAAGATTACCAGGCAAGGGGACTGTGCAACTCCACCATGGCTAATAACTGAACAATAACATTGGAAATGCTAGAGACCGTCATTTCACTGGAAATGTTCTTTGACACTACTTGATTATTTTGATTAGGTCTATATTGGGGGAAAACATCTTGGGGCAGATTGCTACTGGGTGTGTGCTGATTTATTCTTTGAATAAAATTGGTCAGAAATACATTTTCTTAAAATAACAACCGCACATGACACACACATTGTACTTTCTCTCTCTTGCTCCCTTACTGCCTCCTCCTTCCTCTGCTTCTTTGTTTCATTTAATGGTTCCTAGAAACAAAGACAGATGCTAGAATAAAAGAGCTGATATTACTATTCTCCTGCAGTTGTTTTCTTTAGCTTTCCAAATACAGTCATATTTTCCCAACTCTTTGTTCATCAAAATTTTGCCTTAAAAAATATCTTTCAGAAATATCTCTGAAAAGATGGTTTTAGAATATTTCCATGTCTCACTTTAACTGGCACCTGGATGCTTTATTTTCTTCTGATGAATTAAGATGTACCACTACATTAAAAAAATAACTTCCTAGGTTTTTTTGATTCACACGAGCACTCTTTGATGTTAGAGGTGAAGGGTTCAGGGTCTCCAGGACAGCCCTCTCATTTTAGTGCTAAGGAAACCAAGTCCCTGGAGGTACAAAGCCAGAGTGAGTCAAAGCCAGGAATCCAGATATCTTCACTCTTTATTTTTAATTAGTTAATTTTTTATTGAAGGACAATTGCTTTACAGAATTTTGTTGTTTTCTGTCAAACCTCAACATGAATCAGCCATAGGTATACATACATCCACTCCCTTTGGAACCTCCCTCCCACCTCCCTCCCCATCCCACCCCTCTAAGTTGATACAGAACCCCTGTTAGAGTTTCCTGAGCCATACAGCAAATTCCCGTTGGCTATCTATTTTACATATGGTAATGTAAGTTTCCATGTTACTCTTTCCACACATCTCACCCTCTCCTCCCCTCTCCCCGTGTCTGTAAGTCTATTCTCTACATCTGTTTCTCCATTGTTGCCCTGTAAATAAATTCTTCAGTACCATTTTTCTAGATTCCATATATATGTGTTAGAATACAATATTTATTTTTCTCTTTCTGACTTTCTTCACTTTGCATAATAAGTTCTAGGTTCATCCACCTCATGTCTTCACTCTTTGTCTAGAACTTTGCCTGCTATACCAAGGATGAAATGAGTAGAGATCACTGAGGATGCACTTTTTTTTTCTTTTCCTTCAATTCAAATTTCAGCAATATAACTGTAATGAAAATAAGAACAACTAAAATTTCATGATCAAACCAATCAGTCCTAAAGGAAATCAACCCTGAATATTCATTGGAAGGACTGCTGCTGAAGCTGAAGCTCCAATACTTTGGCCACCTGATGCAAAGAGTTGAGTCATTGGAAAAGACCCTGATGCTGGGAAAGACTGAGGGTGAGAAGAGAAGGGGTTGACAAGGGCTGAGATGATTGGGTGGCATCACTGACTCAACGGACATGACTTTGAGCAAGATCCGGGAGATGGTGAAGGCCATGGAAGCCTAGCGTGCAGTTCATGGGGTCACAGAGAGACAGATACTTAGCGACTGAACATCATCATCCTGTGAATGCTTATTTTGTGCACTGTGTTATCCTACACTTTTTATGTGTTTTAGTTTGAGTCACAAAACTATTATCCCCATCTCACCAGTGAGGAATACGAGGCACTGGAAGGCGGCGTGACTCCCCAGGGTAACCTGCCTTAGGCAACAGGAGACAGAGGGAGGAGGGACCCTGAGGCCCGCGTCCTGGGGACGCTGCCCCATCCTTACACTTGAGACCTCTCAGTAAAAGCAGATCTTCCTTGGGGGCTGGGAAAGCAATGGAGGTGCCTATTCCCCAGTCTAAGTGCTGATATTTGCTTTATTTTTTAAAAAAATATTTATTTGATAAGTGTTGATATTTCATTGCTATTCCAGTGTTATCACTGTGGCTTTGTGTTTTCATAATTCCTATTTTATGTCACCATTACCAATAAATTTGGTACCAATCTCATTCCTTGGAATTTCCTGAATATAACAATGAGGATTTCTCAATAACGTGAAAATGCAAATTTTGCCTCTTCGTAAACTTTCTAGATGTGAAAATATTTTTAAAAAGTTGGTCCCAAACCACTGATAAAAAATAATTATAAAGAAGCAGATTGACAGGACCAGTATAAAAATTTATAGGAAAGAAATTCTTTGCCACCTAAATCCACAGATGAAATAGAAGAGCTTTTGAGAATAATGAAAGTTGTACAAAACACTAAATATAGTTCTCAGATTTTTTTCAAAACCGTATAGGAGAAAGGAGTCTTAAAATGTGCATTACATTTATAAAGCTTTAAAATTATATGAAGTTTGGGGAAAAGTAGAGAATACAGAGGAGAAGGCAATGGCACCCCATTCCAGTACTCTTGCCTGGAAAATCCCATGGACGGAGGAGCCTGGTAGGCTGAAGTCCATGGGGTTGCTAAGAGTCGGACATGACTGAGCATCTTCACTTTCACTTTTCACTTTCATGCACTGGAGAAGGAAATGGCAACCCACTCCAGTGTTCTTGCTTGGAGAATCCCAGGGATGGCAGAGCCTGTTGGGCTGCCATCTATGGGGTCGCACAGTCAGACATGACTAAAGCAACTTAGCAGCAGTAGCAGCAGAGAATACAGAAGACATTGAAAGCTGAGACTAAGGTTTCCTTTAGCAGGTATGAACTTGGGGCGTATTGGTGAGCACCCTATGGATAGCCTGCCTGGGCTTGTTAACACAAGCCTGCCTCCTGTTAGCACACTGAGGGAAGCAGTCAGCTGGGCCCAGCTGGTTGCTGGTCTGAGACTAGGACCTCTGGCTAGAAGATGGATGCTCTGGAAAACCCTTCAGTTCCTCAGCAGGGACAAGGGAGCCCATGGTAATTGCCAGAGGGATGTTTTTCGGTTTTCAAAACAGAGTGTAAATAGGGTCAAGGGTTTGCCTACTGGAACCATCCATAAGAGGTCAAGAACTGAGCTCTCAGGCCAGGAAGGGGAGTCTGGGAAGGGTCCCTGAGCCAGGAAATAGATGGTAAATGATGCGAACCCACAGGGCCAGGGAGTAACTTTAGGAAAGTCTATTTCAGGTGTTTATTGGAACGCCTCTGATGTTCAGCGACTAACGCAGTTCAGGGGCAGGTGTCCCTGCAAAGAACACAAACCAAAGCCCAGCTCTTGCCCTCAAACAGGGGAGAGCTGAGGAAGTAAAGACGACAAGCTCCCTGAGGGCAGGAACCTTGTCTGGAAGGAAGGTAAGGGTCAGTGAAATTACAGTGATTCCCCCAAAGGAGCACCCCAAGTCAGGACTTAAGTCAGGACTGTCCTGCAGAAACCAAGGGCACTGGACCAATGCTATTCCTCCACTCCTTGCTCCAGGGTCCAGTCACGGTTCTCAGTGACAACCCTGTGCCAGGACTGACAGCAGGACTGGGTCTCGGTGGGGAGACCTGGGGGAAGGCTGAGCCTCCCCGCTCATTCTACCTCCATCTGGATGCCTCCGGGACAAACACACCTGGCTGATCTTGCACACCACTGAGACGGCGCACAAAGGACGTGCTTGGAAAGCTTGCAGTGAGACCTGAGTGAGGCAAGTGCCTTTCGGCATCCCTGGAAAGTAAGACAGAAAGACTGCTGGGTCTGTGATCTGCTGAGTGAGACTCCAAAGGGCAGGACAGGCCCTGAGTCACTGGGGATTGAGGCGGTTCTCATCTCTCAGCCTTGAGTGAAATGACCCAGCCGGTGGCACCGTTTCCCCTTCTGGGCTGTACCACAGCTGAGGCCGCGCCATCTGAGCTGCAGCGACACAAACACGAAACGCAGTCACCAAGGAGCAGCTAATGCCTGAGCCCGGAGAACGACAGGGGGTGAGAGTGAACGTTAAAAAGATGATCAACATTACCAAGTGAGGTCCCGTAGAAAGGAGGAGAAGACAGTGAGGCAGTGGAAACTGGTGAAAAAACCTCCCAGCAATACATATGCAGGAACTACACGCTTCAGTTGTTATCAAACTTTTCAGTCATTAAAACTTCAGTGGGAGTTAATAAAGGGAATGATCTTAAGCCGTTTTTATTATGAATACGCCTTTTATAGTTTAATTCTTGAACTGTTCTTAAAGCAAATTTGATAGCAAACTTTCTTCAGTATTCTGGTTACTGGCTACTGGCTACAGATACCTCCGAAGACACAAATAGATTTCCTTTTGTTTTTAAATAATCAAGTGGATTATATTGAACATATATGTTCATATATATTGAATATATGTTATATATTCATATAACATAGAAAGGAGACATGAATAAACACATGTACTAGAGAGCATGACACATCGAGACATGGCAAGAAAGTGGGGAAACTCAAGGTCTAGTGACAGAACACTTGACCTCAGTCAAGCTTCTGCAATTTACATAACACAAGCCACTTAGTCGCCTCTTACTCTCAGTTTCTCTATCCGTAAAAATGGGAATAGAAGTAATATTTAACTCTGAGGACGTTGGTGGGGAGACAACATAGATCTTATGGAAATGTGCTTTGTAAAAAGCCCCGACCTAGTGTTACGGCTTGTAGCATCATCAGCTGACTCTGAGGGCAGCTCCAGTGAGAGGAAGCCTTGGTGTAGCTCGTGCTTCTTACTGGGCTTGGAGGGCACAGGCATTCACTGGCAGCCCAAAGAGAAAACCCAACTAACGTGTAAAAGACACCAGCGGTAGCGGTAGGTGTTAATTAAGTAAATCACCAAATAACCACCTTTGATACAAACCAGAAAATGTTTATACCTTCTGATAGCTTACTGATCTCTCATTCTTTTTGCAGGACAGATTTAAATTGTGAATGGTACTGAATAGCTAATATAGTAAGCCCCCTACGTATGAACCTTTAAGTTGAGAACTTCCAAAGATGTGAACGTGCATTCCATCGAGGTCAGATGTGAGTGAAATTGCAGCTTGCCGTCTGTGTTAGCTGGTCACCTAGACGAGCTTTGCTGGCTGAAGCTCCAATATTTTGGCCACCTGATACGAACAGACGACTCGTTGGAAACAACCCTGATGCTGGGAAAGATTGAGGGCAGGAGAAGGGGGCGAAAGAGGATGAGATGGTTGGATGGCAGCACCAACTCAATGGACATGAGTTTGAGCAAACTCTGGGAGATAGCGAAGGACAGGGAAGCCCGCCGTGCTGCAGTCCATGGGGTAACAAAGACATGACTGAGCGACTGAACAACAATGACAATGGGCTCTCAGAGCAGAACTTGTTCGTACATAGGGGGCTTTGTGTATCCTCAACAATAGCACAAGGGATTTTGGTTAGCTTCACTTGGCAACGTTAAGGTGCTGGTTTGCTGGAGGATGCTGCATTTTCATAAGGCAAGGAGTTTGCCAAAGTGACCACTAGACAGAAGGTACTGTACTCAAGTTTCCCCTCACTTTACAGATGAGAAAACTGAGCTTAGGGAGAACAGCTAATTTTTGAAAGGTCCCAGAGCCAACATCTGGAATTCATGTTATGAATCCAAAATGAGCATCCAAAAATGCTCGTAACTGTTGTGTCACATTGGGCATAGAACACTTAGGAATCTGGAAAATTGTAAAAAAAAAAAAAAAAATACTGCCTAGATGGAGGGGCTATGAATTGGTTCAATTACTTTAGATAACCATTTGGCACTCTCTTATAATCTTGAACATTTTCATGCTCTACAATCCAGAAATTTCACTCCAAGATAGAGGAATTCTCATGCGTTACATATGTACATAAGAATGGCATGGAAGCATTGTTCGTAATGCAAAACACAACAAAATAAAATATCTGGAAAAGCCAAAAGTTCTTTTGACAGGAGGATGGGCAGATAACTTGGGACATTCCATAGCAGTGAATATAAATGAACTGCAACTCAACACAATTGCAAAGATGAATCTTGAACATCACACTATGCAAAGTAAGTTACAGAGGGTTACCTATAGAATGACACTGTTTCAATTAAACTCAAAGCAAGTAAAACTAACAAATAATGAATGTGGATACATACATCCTTGATAAAACTGCTAAAAAATCAGGGGAAAGGTAGGGACCAAGTTCAAGCAAACGATTCCCTCTAAATGCAGTCAAGGGTGGAATAAATGGCTATGTGCGTGTGCTGTCGCCTCAGGCGTGTCCGACTCTTTGTGACCCCATGGACCATAGCCTGCCAGGCTCCTCTGTCCATGGGATTCTCCAGGCAAGAATACTGGAGTGGGTTGCCATTCCCTTCTCCAGGGGATCATCCCAACCCAAGGATTGAACCCACATCTCTGCAACTCCTGCATCTCAGGCGGATTCTTTACCACTGAACCATACCGTGCAAGTCCCAGTGGCCACAGGTAGATGCAAAAGTGTTGGAAACATTCTAGTTATTAAATTGGGGGTTAAGTCCATGGGTCACCACTTTGTTATGTATCACACTACCATATAAATTAGATATATTACTTTAAATGAAGTAGATATAATGAGGGCTTCCCTGGTGGCTGAGACAGTAAAGAATCCGCCTGCAGTGCAGGAGACCCAGATTTGATCCCTGGGTTGGGAAGACCCCCTGGAGAAGGGAATGGCAACCCACTTCAGTATTCTTGCCTGGAAAATCTCATAGAGAAGCCTGGCGGGCTACAGTCCACGGGGTCCCAAAGAGCCGGACATGACTGAGCGACTAGGACTTTCACTTTCACAGGTATAATGAAAATCTTATTTTTTTTTAAGGTACCCCTGGGACTTATCTGCAAAGGTAAGATGGGCATACAGAAGACTCCACCTTCTACACCCTCCCCTAGGTACCTGAAGCCTAGACGACTCCAGGAAAAGACACCAGACCGAGGGGACATGGCTCTGATTATCCAAGTCTGTTTTCTGGGCCCTCCAAACTTGATGGCTACCTGGGGCTCCGGGGCCTCAGTAAACAACCCTGTCAGCCCAGCAGAGCAGATGAGAAAGTGCTGGGCCACCCAGGTGGCAATCAAGAGCTCTGCTGGGTGGGCCAGAAACTGCAGTTATCCCTGACCTGTGGCCACAGGAGCCACCTGCAGAGAGCACGGGGAGGGGTGGGGGGCAGGGGGAGTGTCCATGCTCCAGCGCTCAGGGGCCTGGCCACCCCGCCGCACCCAGGGGCCAGCAAGCCAGTGCCAGTGGGACCTCAGCACGGGGCTCTCCAGCTGAAGCAATTGAAGTGAGTGGATAATTGCACATGATAGAGTTGAAATATAATTGCCTCATTAAAATGGGTTACTAAATCTCATTGTGCCTGGGTGTGAAAGAGAGAGACAGAGATGTGTGTGTTAAACTGCAGTTAGAACAAAACAGCATAAATGAATGTGAGCGGAAGCCATCTGAGTGTGCCTGACTGTACCACCAGGTTCCACAGGAGACCCCGGTGTCCGCGGGGTCGTCCAAAGGACTGGTGAAGCCCGTCGTTAGTGGCTGCTTCGGGCAGAGATGGCTCAGAGTGGGGCTGACTCAGACCAGGTCTCATCTCCTGCTGACGCGTCTCCATCTTGGAAGATGAAGCTCTGGTCTTGTAGCAAGGCATCTTTGTCCTTCCACTATATCTTCAGAGCTCATCCCTGCATGGCTACCCAAGCAAGGTGGACAATGGGCACTTCTCATGCCTTCCTGGCAGAATTCTGAGCAGGCATGGGAGCTGTCTGTGGCAAGGATGCCGAAGAATCAGAGAATAACACTCCCAGCACAGTCCTTGCCAACCTGTAAGGAAGCCCTTACAAGTGCCATCTTCCCCTCCTGCCCCAGAAGTGTGGACACAACTCTGATGAGATCATCAAACACTCCCGCCATCAACACACAGAGAAATAACACTCTTCTTCCCTCACAGGGGGGCCACCAACTGCAACGCTTCCTGCCGCTGCCCCCTCCAAAGCCACCCCTCCAAATCGCCAAAGCCCCATTTGAGAGCTCCCCAAAGGATTCTTGTCTGGTCAATCCCATGGACATAGGAGCCTGGCAGGGTACTGTCCATAGGGTCGCAAAGAGTCAAACACAACTGAAGCGACTTAGCATGCACACAATGGAGCACAAGGGAGAAGACCCAGCTCCTCACCTGCTTTGGAATATTTGAAAAAAAAAAAACAGGTATTTCTGAAAACAACTCTGAGTTCTTATTGCCTCAACAGCTGCAAAAGGTCATACCTCACTTTGTTCTTAAGTTTCTAACACACATTCAATCTGACAACGAGCACAACTTAGTCCAAAAGAGCAAATTTTTTTTTTTTTTTTTTTCCTCAGAATGCTCACACATTAAGATGTCGAGACTAATGAGTTATTTTCTTTTCAGTATTAGAAAGCAGATAAACACGGACAATCTGGTGTTCGTTAAGTGTCACTAACAAGACCCAAAACCCTCTTTAGAATCCCAAAGTCCACAGGTGTCTGGTGTAGGCACAGCCTAGGTGAGGACTTTCCAGGGGACTTTCCAATGGTAAATAATCCATCTGCCAATGCAGGAGACACAGGTTCGATCCCTGGGTTGGGAAGATTCCCGGGAGAAGGAAATGGCAACCCACTCCAGTATTCTTGCTGGGAAATCCCATGAACAGAGGAACCTGGTGGGCTACAGTCCATGGAGTTGGAAATAATCAACGTGACTTAGCAACTGAGCTCACATGCATAGCTTTAGTTGAGGGACTGGAGATGCAAAAAGACAGGAAGGGGAAAGGGGCTGCAGGCCCCAGCCCTGACTGCAGAGAACACTGAAGGCGCCCCCTCGCTCTTACCAGCCTGCATGAGTCACCGCTGCTGGTAAGCCCTTGCCTTCAAATGCAGATTTTCACTTCGACAGACAGATTTGTCTCTACGCATGATTAAATACTCTCTTGATGCCTCAGATAAGTTCAGAAGTGCAAAAAAGGAGGAGGATAAGCTTTTTAATTACAAGCAAGTCAGCCTGGCAAACAGAACTCTCAACCTGTCCAAGTTGAGACGGACTTCCGGACCTCGCCAAGATCCCCATCTGCTTCTTCTGTGGGGGCTTGGGGAAGGGGGTGCTAATTCAAGTTCCCACAGAAAGAATTAGAGAATCTTGGACCAAATGCTTAGCTCAAACAAATAAAGAGCCTCAGTTCTGGATAAAAGTCAAATTGTTAAGAAATTGCACTACTCTCTTTTGGGGTTTTTGTGTGTGTGTGTGGAGGGGGTAGATGGATAGGGGGTTGTGGGACACAGGAGAATGAGAAAGTGACAGAACCAGATTTCGGCTCATCTTGATAAAATGTTGGAGTTACAAAAGCAACTCTTGTTCACGGTTTCCCCAGGCTTTGCTGGGTGCAGGCAGGGGTGCCTGGATGCCATAATCCCCCATGTGGCTCTCTCTCTCCCACCCCCGCGCTCAGCTTCCTTGAGTGCCAGGATACTCCAGAGCCTCAGAATGGAGCCCTTGAAATGTTATGAAACAGGAATTGGCAATCCTTTCCTTTCAAGCTGCCAAGCTGGAGAAGGGGCTTGAGCAGGGGGGAGGGAGGAGACGGGAGGAGGCACAGGAAAGGTGAATGCAACGTGTCAGCTGGTGTCAGGACTCAACTACTAAGGTGCCCCCAACTGTGCGCCCACCACTCGAGGGGCAGCCAGATGGAGGGCCGATGGGCAAGACGACGGGGACAGAGGCAGCACTGGGGAGAGTGTGGAGATGCCAGCAGCGGCCGGGCTGGCAGCTGATGCGGCTCTGCCAGGCGGGCACGGTGATCAGGGAACCTGGAGCGCCCCCTGCTGGTAGGTGAGCCAGGGCTTGGTTGCTAAATCTCCCTACAGGCAACTTGGCATTTGAGCCTTCACGGTTTTGGCCCATGGCCTAATTGCTCAGAATACGGGCTCAGTTGGAGAGTGGCTCCTTCATCACACTCAGTAACTATCTGCACACAGCACAGAAGCTGTGATATTTCTACTCCAGCAAGTCCTCTTTGCCGACCACCAAAATTCCATGGAAAATTCTCAGAAGCTGCTGGATATAAACCAAACTGAATTTTACATTAAATTTATGCTTCAGATTACGGATGATTCTATAGCTGGCAGATTGGCCACCAAGCAAGAAAACTGCCTCCTTATTTTGTTCAAGAAACCATCTACAATGCATATTGCAAAGTTCAGTGATATAAAGGATTCATGTTTTTATTCTCAAACAAATCTGGGAGCTGGAAAACAATGTGGCATGCTAGCTTATGCTTGTGACTGTGATTGTGTGCCCTAAATCACTTTGGGACGAGGTCATTCGAGGTTAGATCAGATTCTGTCTAGTATATATCAGGATCGCAGAGATTACAGTCATAGGATAGTATTTGAAAACCAGTAAGAGCCAACAGAATCCAAGTCACCCAACCCAGAGTTTGAAAGAGAAGGAAAGAACTGAGCAATACGAATGTGAAGATTTAGCTTAACTTATCATGGGATCAAAGTGACTGGCGCTGCCAATAGCTTATAATCAGCTTAACTGGTGAGTCCACAGTTAATAACTTGGAAGTGGGAGACAGCCAACAGGATTCTAAAGCACGGGATGGCAGAAAAAGATCCACTTCGTTATCAATTATTCTTTGTAAAACTAGATTTTTTTTGATGTGGACCATTTTTAAAGTCTTTATTGGACTTGGTACATTATTGCTTCTGTTTTGTGTCTTGGTTCTCAAGCCGTGAGGCATGTGGGATCTTAGCCCCACAACCAGGGATCAACCTGCACCCCCTGAACCCCCAGGGAAGTCCCTCAATTGTTCTTTTTAAGAAATAAATTTTACTGCCTTTGCTAAAAACTTTAACAGCAAAAAATCCAAATAACGTACTTCTAAGTAACTAATGGTTCAAAAAATATAATGAATAAAACTTAAATATTAAGAAATAACTTCAAAGCATATAAGGTATAAACCGACAAAACTAAAAAGAAACAGAAGCCAATCCACAATCACAGTTAACATTTTTCAAAAAGAGCCTCTCAGGAGCCGGTACAACATGCAGATCGAAAATCAGGACTACAGATAATCTCAACAAGATTAACAGTATTTATCCTCGTAATGTGTGGAACATTGTACCCAATAACTACAGAACACATCATTTTCCAGTATAAGGAGGATACCATTCACTGACATAGCTCATACGCTGGACCCTAAAGCAAGTATGAACAAATATGAAAGGACTGATACACAACACATATTTTATGGCTCCAGCAGAATTAAGCTCTAAATCAGTAATAAAAGATAACTAGGAAATCTTCATATATTTGGAAATACATTTCTAATTAATCCATGAGTCAAAGAAAAAAAAATCACACTGGAAATGAGAGAATACTTTGAAGTGAAATATTATAAAAATATGACATAAAAGCTATGGATATATAGGTGGACATATTTATTAATAAATATATTACAAAAGAAAATTTGAAATTTGATGATATAAATTTCCACTGCAAGAAGGCAGGAAAAGAAGAGCAAATAAAATACCAAGAAAGCAGGAAGAAGGAAATAATACAGATAGAGAAAAAAATCAACAAAATAGAAAATAATCAACCATATCAAAAACAGATTTCTTTGACAAGACTAGCAAGACCATAACTCTTAACAAGACCAAAAAAAAAAAAAAAAGGAAAGAAAGCACAAATTACTAATACCAGGTTCACAGACATTAAAAAATATCAAGAGATAACCTAACAACAAATTAGATGAAATGGACATACACCTTGAAAAAAAGAACTCATCAAAACTAATATAAGAATGAATGGACCATACAAATAGCCCTATATTTATTTTTAAACTGATTCTGTCATTTAAAACCTTCCCACAAAGACATCACCAGATAAGTTGGCTTCACTTGGAATTCTAAACATTTAAGGAAGAAGTAATAACAATCTTATACAAACTATTCCAGATTAGAGAAAAAAGAATATGTCCCACTTAGTTTTATGAGGTCAGTATAACTTTGTGACAAAAACCCAACAAGGACACAGAAAAACAAAGGAAAATAACAGAGCAATCTCTCTCATGAGCATATATGCAAAAATTCTAATATGAATAAATCAAGTCAAGAGATATAGAAAAAGAGATTGTACATTATGATCACTGCAGTTTATTCCAGGAAGGCAACGTTTGATGTTTGAAATTCGCCACACTGAGCAAATAATCACATGGTTATCTAAATAAATAGAGAAAAAAAATTGTATAATATTTAATAATCATGCATTACTTAAAGTAATTAGAACAGAAGGGAACTTCAGTCAGTTCAGTTCAGTTCAGTCGCTCAGTCATGTCTGACTCTCTGCGACCCCATGAATCTCAGTACGCCAGGCCTCCCTGTCCATCACCAACTGCCGGAGTTCAGCCAAACTCATGTACATCAAGTTAGTGATGCCATCCAGCCATCTCATCCTCTGTCGTCCCCTTCTCCTCCTGCCCCCAATCTCTCCCAGCATCAGGGTCTTTTCCAATGAGTCAACTCTTTGCATGAGGTGGCCAAAGTACTGGAGTTTCAACCTCAGCATCAGTCTTTCCAATGAACACCCAGGACTGGTCTCCTTTAGGATGGACTGGTTGGATCTCCTTGCAGTCCAAGGGACTCTCAAGAGTCTTCTCCAACACCACAGTTCAAAAGCATCAATTCTTTGGCGCTCAGCTTTCTTTATAGTTCAACTCTCACATCCATACATGAACACTGGAAAAAGCATAGCCTACACTAGACGGACCTTTGTTGACAATATCTCTGCTTTTTAATATGCTATCTAGGTTGGTCCTAACCTTCCTTCCAAGGAGTAAGCGTCTTCTAATTTCATGGCTGCAGTCACCATCTGCAGTGATTTTGGAGCCCAGAAAAATAAAGTCTGACACTGTTTCCACTGTTTCCCCATCTATTTCCCATGAAATGATGGGACCAGATGCCATGATCTTGGTTTTCTGAATGTTGAGCTTTAAGCCAACTTTTTCATCTCCTCTTTCACTTTCATCAAGAGGCTTTTTAGTTCCTCTTCACTTTCTGCCATAAGGGTGGTGTCATCTGCGTATCTGAGGTTACTGATATTTCTCCCGGCAATCTTGATTCCAGCTTGTGCTTCTTCCAGCCCAGCATTTCTCATGATGTACTCTGCATAGAAGTTAAATAAGCAGGGTGACAATATATAGCCTTGACGTACTTCTTTTCCTATTTGGAACCAGTCTGTTGTTCCATGTCCAGTTCTAACTGTTGCTTCCTGACCGGCATATAGGTTTCTCAAGAGGCAGGTCAGGTGGTCTCGTATTCCTATCTCTTTCAGAATTTTCCAAGTTTATTGTGATCCACACAGTCAAAGGCTTTGGCATAGGCAATAAAGCAGAAATAGATGCTTTTCTGGAACTCTCTTGCTTTTTCCATGATCCAGTGGATGTTGGCAATTTGATCTCTGGTTCCTCTGCCTTTTCTGAAATAGCTTGAACATCTGGAAGTTCACGGGTCACATATTGCTGAAGCCTGGCTTGGAGAATTTTGAGCATTATTTTACTAGCGTGTGAGATGAGTGCAATTGTGCGGTAGTTTGAGCATTCTTTGGCATTGCCTTTCTTTGGGATTGGAATGAAAACTGACCTTTTCCAGTCCTGTGGCCACTGCTGAGTTTTCCAAATTTGCTGGCATATTGAGTGTAGCACTTTCACAGCATCATCTTTCAGGATTTGGAATAGCTCAACTGGAATTCCATCACCTCCACTAGCTTTGTTCGTAATGATGCTTTCTAAGGCCCACTTGACTTCACATTCCAGGATGTCTGTCTCTAGGTCAGTGATCACACCATCGTGATTATCTGGGTCGTGAAGCTCTTTTTTTGTACAGTTCTTCTGTGTATTCTTGCCATCTCTTCTTAATATCTTCTGCTTCTGTTAGGTCCATAGCATTTCTGTCCTTTATTGAGCCCATCTTTGCATGAAATGTTCCCTTGGTATCTCGAATTTTCTTGAAGAGATCTCTAGTCTTTCCCATTCTGTTGTTTTCCTCTATTTCTTTGCATTGTTCGTTGAGGAATTCTTTCTTATCTCTTCTTGCTATTCTTTGGAACCCTGCATTCAGATGCTTATATCTTTCCTTTTCTCCTTTGCTTTATGCTTCTCTTCTTTTCACAGCTATTTGTAAGGCCTTCCCAGACAGCCATTTTGCTTTTTTGCATTTCTTTTCCATGGGGATGGTCTTGATCCCTGTTTCCTGTACAATGTCATAAACCTCCATCCATAGTTCATCAGGCACTCTGTCTATCAGATCTAGGCCCTTAAATCTATTTCTCACTTCCACTGTATAATCATAAGGGATTTGATTTAGGTCATCCCTGAATGGTCTAATGGTTTTCCCCACTTTCTTCAATTTAAGTCTGAATTTGGCAATAAGGAGTTCATGATCTGAGCCACAGTCAGCTCCCAGTCTTCTTTTTGTTGACTGTATAGAGCTTCTCCATCTTTGGCTGCAAAGAATATAATCAATCTGATTTCGGTGTTGACCATCTGGTGATGTCCATGTGTAGAGTCTTCTCTTGTGTTGTTGGAAGAGGGTGTTTGCTATGACCAGTGCGTTCTCCTGGCAAAACTCTATTAGCCTTTGCCCTGCTTCGTTCCATATTACAAGGCCAAATTTTCCTGTTACTGCAGGTGTTTCTTGACTTCCTACTTTTGCATTCCAGTCCCCTATAATGAAAAGGACATCTTCTTTGGGTGTTAGTTCTAAAAGGTCTTGTAGGTCTTCATAGAACCGTTCAACTTCAGCTTCTTCAGCATTACTGGTTGGGGCATAGGCTTGGATCACTGTGATATTGAATGGTTTGCCTTGGAAACGAACAGAGATCATTCTGTCGTTTTTGAGATTGCATCCAAGTACTGCATTTCGGACTCTTTTGTTGACCATGATGGCTACTACATTTCTTCTGAGGGATTCCGGCCCGCAATAGTAGATATAATGGTCATCTGAGTTAAATTCACCCATTCCAGTCCATTTTAGTTCGCTGATTCCTGGAATGTCGACGTTCACTGTTGCCATCTCCTGTTTGACCACTTCCAATTTGCCTTGATTCATGGACCTAACATTCCAGGTTCCTATGCAATATTGCTCTTTACAGCATCGGACCTTGCTTCTATCACCAGTCACAACCACAGCTGGGTATTGTTTTTGCTTTGGCTCCATCCCTTCATTCTTTCTGGAGTTATTTCTCCACTGATCTCCAGTAGCATATTGGGCACCTACTGACCTGGGGAGTTTCTCTTTCAGTATCCTATCATTTTGCCTTTTCATACTGTTCATGGGGTTCTCAAGGCAAGAATACTGAAGTGGTTTGCCATTCCCTTCTCCAGTGGACCACACTCTGTCAGACCTCTCCACCATGACCTGTCAGTCTTGGGTGGCCCCACACGGCATGACTTAGTTTCACTGAGTTAGACAACGCTGTGGTCCGTGTGATCAGATTGGCTACTTTTTTGTGATTATGGTTTCAGTGTGTCTGCCCTCTGATGACCTCTCACAACACCTACCGTCTTACTTGGGTTTCTCTTACCTTAGACGTGTGGTATCTCTTCACGGCTGCTCCAGCAAAGCTCAGCCACTGCTCCTTACTTTGGACAAGGTTGCCCCTCCTAACCTTGAACGTGGAGTAGCTCCTCTCGGCCCTCCTGCGCCCGTGCAGCCACCGCTCCTTGGATATGGGGTTGCTCCTCGCGGGCGCCGCCCGTGACCTCGGACATGGGGTAGCTCCAGGTTCATCTACAAAATATCTACCCAGTGAAAGCTTTCCCTCCTTTCCCATATTTTAGAAAAAGAGAAGAGTGACCACTCTCACCACTTCTATTTAACACTATAGTACTGTATTGGTTAAACATCATACAGTACCAGTGAGCTGGAAAACATAAGAAGAATCAAAACTCCCATTAATTACAGACTATGTGATAGAATATATACATAAAAGTTTACAAAAGAATCTACAGAGAAAATTTGGAATTGGTAAATTTAGTAAGGTCACTAGTCAACATACAAAAATATATAAAAACCCAGTGTTTTATACAAAAAAGAGAAAATAAAATGATCCATTTAGGATTATCCCAGGAATGCAAGAATAGTTTATCATCAGAAAAAAATATAAATGTCATTTACCACAAGTAAAAGAAAAAAGCCACATGCTCAGCTCATCTCAATGGATTGTGAAAGTCCTTTAATAAAATTCAACACATTCATAATTAATAACGAAGAGTATAGAAGATCAAAAGAACTTTCTCTCTTGTCAGTGGTGAGATACTGTGAGCATCACCTTTAAAGTCAGAATTACGTGTCCCATATCATTGCTGTTAGCTACACTGTGTTGGAGGTCCAAGTCAGCATATTAAGATGAGAAAGAGATAAAGGGCACACAGACTGCAAGGAAACAAACACAACTGTTATCTAGTCTCACATAATACAAACGTTTATACAGAAAATCCAAAGCAAAATCATCATAAATGAGTTAATGCTTGGATCTAATATAAACAACAGACAAAAACCAATTCCATTTCTATATACAGCAACCAATGATTTAAAAATGCACCTTAAGAATAGCATTTACACCATAAATAAGAATTGTAAGTGTCTTCGGAAAAAAGTGCAACAAAATTTTCTAAGATTTAGAGAAAATGATAAAATTTTTCTAAGGGACACTAAAACTACCTTAACTAGATAAGGAAAATTCAACATCTTCATAACTTGGATTATTAATATCATAAAAATATTAATTCTATCCAAGTTGATACATAGATTCAAAGTAATCACAACCATACTCCCAACTGTTGTTTGAAAAATATAAAGTTGATTCTAAAACCTAAGTGAAATAGCAAAAAGCCAAGAATGCCCAAAGCACTCTAGGTGAAGAAAATAAAATGGAACACCCTACCAGATACCAAGATTTTTCCCTGGTGGCTCAGACGGTAAAGAATCTGCCTGCAACGCAGGAGGCCTGGGTTTGATCCCTGGCTTGGGAAGACCCCGAGGAGAAGGGAATGGCAACCCACTCCAGTATTCTTGCCTGGAGAATCCCATGGACAGAGGAGCCTGGTGTGCTGCAATCCATGGAGTCGCAGAGTTGGACATGACTGAACGACTTACACACATTATAAAACTTAAACAATTCAAAAATCAGTTATAGGTGTAAGAAATAAATGAACCCATGAAAAGAATGCAAAGAAAGAGCCAGAAATGTGTCCACATATAAGGAAATTTGAGATATATGACAGAATGGCACAGCCTCACCCCACCGTGATGACACACAGAAAGTAGGAAGCAATACTAATTCTGAACCACCCCCTAAGATTTGCGGTTACCAACAGCAACACCACAGTTAACGATTTACCACTTACAAAGAGTCTTTTGATAAATCATAAGAGTGAATTTGCACATTTTTGGTTTCTGCAAATGCCATTATGGTTTATTATTGCATGATTCACTTTTAACCTGTTAATACTCAGTGGATAAGTGGTTTTCTTCTGTGTAAGATTCAGAATAAGGCAGGGTACCTTGATGTTTTTCTTTTTGTTGTTTACCTTTTTTAAAATTTTTAAGTGGAGGATAATTGCTTTACGATATTGTTGGTCTCTGCCATACATCAACATGAATGCCATAGTTATACATGTGTCCCTTCCCTCTTGAACCCCCTCCCACCTCCCACCCCATCCCACCCCTCTAAGGCTGGGATGAATTGAGAGAGGAGCATTGAAACACATAAATTACCATATGTAAAACAGCCAGCCAGTAGGACTATGCTGTACGATGCAGGGAGCTCAAACTTGGTGTTCTGTTGTTTACCTTTGTTTTTAACGATGGCCTTTTGGCCTTTGAATGCTTGCTTTACTTACATCTTTGTTTATGAAAAGGAACTAACATGGGTTTTAAGCAAGGAAGATTCCTGATCTCCCATTAAATACATACTGCAAGTCTGTGAAATATGAATCACATCTTTGGTCTCCTTTTTAAGACTTGGCTTCTACGGCAAATGCGCTTTATCTACCTCAGTTTCATCTCCATTACCATTTTACATTGCATCTGAGGCCTGGCTAGCAACAGTGGCCAGTTCTTGTCTGAATCCTGCAAACTAGGCTCATAACGGACGACACCCCTAGAAAGGCTGGGCTCAACCCAGGAGACCCAACTTCTGATGATGGCTTTGCATGAGAAAAATCACTCTTGTCTCTTGTCATTTTGTGGTTAGTGGGCAAAAAATTAATGCTTCCTCCAAGGGAAATTCAGATCTTGACATTAGTGGAAATGAAGAGCATACTCAAGTAAATTAATTTCGTGGTGGCAAAGTAATAAACCTCGAAAACCCCAGATTGGCTTGGACCTTCCCTGTTTAAAATACACAGTGACAGAATACTTTGTCAAAAAATGATATATCCCCTCAGAGCAAGCAAATATTTCATATGGATATTTCTGGCTGCATCAAAAATTTTCCCCAATTCAACTCATTTTCATAAACTTAGACCATTCATTTTTACTTATTAAATTATCAGTGCTAGGAAAGTTTTTAACATTCACTGGCATTAATGTGAGTTGAATTTGATAGACTAGCATGCTATTATTAGTATGATTACTATATTCATTTCATAGCCAACTTATGATTGTTTTACGTCATCTGTCTCCAAAAGCATATTAAAGAGGAATAAATATGTATTTTCAAGACAGTTGTGCTTAAACACAACTATAGTCCAAAAGTAATCATATGTAAGGCCTATCTATTTACAATTGTTAACAGCATATTATTAACTATTAATAATTAGGAAAAATAAATTGACCTCCTGCAAGTATTCAACAGTATTATGTGACTGCACTTTTACTTATACTGAAAAATCCATTATATTGCATGGAAGATGAAAATTTGTTGCTTAATACAAGGCCACAAAGATTTATACCTACAAATGGCTCAGACTGTAAAAAATCTGACTGCAATGCAGGAGACCTGGTTCAAACCCTGGGTTAGGAAGATTCTCTGAAGAAGAGAATAGCAACTCACTCCAGTATTCTTGCCTGGAGAATTCCATGGACAGAGGAGCCTGGCGGGCTACAGCCCATGAGGTCGCAAAGAGTCTGACATGACTAAGTGACTAACACTTTCACTTTTTTCTCCTCAGAGTTTTTTAGCTTTTACATTTAAATCTTTGAGTTGATTTTCAGATATGAGATATAGTTCAGTTTCAATCTTTTACATGTGGTTTTCCAGTGGTTCCAATGCCATTTATTAAAAAGACTATTTTTTCATCATTGAACAGTCTTGGCAGCCTTGTTAAAAAAAATCAACAGATGATGGATGTATGGGTCTATTTCTGAACTCTAAATTCTGTCCCACTGAACTATATGTCTATCCTTATGCCAATCAATACTACACTGTTTTGCTTACTGTGGCATTGTAATAAAATTTGAAATTGGGAAAATTCAAGATAGCTCAGTTGGTAAAGAATCCGCCTGCAGTGCAGGAGATCCTGGTTCGATTCCTGGGTTGGGAAGATCCCCTGGAGAAGGCAAAGGCTACCCACTCCAGTATTCTGGCCTGGAGAATTCCATGGACTGTATAGTCCCTGGGGTCGCAAAGAATCAGACACGACTGAGTGACTTTCACTTCACTTTGACTGTTTTGGCTATTCATAAAGTCTGCTGTATGCCCATATGAATTTTAGGATTAGCTTGTCTATTTCTGGGACACAAAAAGGTAGGTGGAATTTGACAGAGGTTGCACTGAATCTATAGATCAATTTTGGGACTACTGCCATCTTGACAATATTGTCTTCCAATCCATGAATATGAAATGTCTTTCCATTTATTTAGGCATCTTTAACATCTTTCAACAGGGTTTTGTGGTTTTCCACAGAGAATCATTCCCTTGGTTAGATCTACTCCTAAGAATTTTATTATTTGCAGTGTTACTATAAATGGAATTATTTTAATTTTCAGATTGCTCATTGCTAATGTTTAGAAACACAACAGACTTTTGCATACGGATCTTGTATACTGCAACATTGCTACACTATTGATTCTAATATTTTTATTCTTCAGTATTTTATATATATATATATATATACACACACACATTACATATATATATATATAACCATGTGCTGTGCTAAGTCACTTCAGTCGTGTCTCTTTGCAACCCTATGGAACATAGCCTGCCAAGCTTCTCTGTCCATGGGATTCTCCAGGCAAGAATGCTGGAGTGGGTTGCCATGCCCTCCTCCAGGGAAATCTTCCCGACCCAGGGACTGAACCCACGTCTCTTGTGTCTCCTGCACTGTCAGGTGAGTTCTGTATCACTAGCGCCATCTGGGAAACTCATATGTAACTGTGTGCCGTGCAGTACTTAGTCACTCAGTCCTGTCCAACTCTTTGCGACTGCATGGACTGTAATCCGTCAGGGACCTCTGTCCATGGGAATTCTCCAGGCAAGAATACTGGAGTGGGTTGCCATGCTCTCTTCTAGGGGATCTTCCCAACCCAGGGATCGAACCCAGGTCTCCTGCATTGCAGGCAGATTTTTTTTTTACCATCTGAGCCACCAGGGAAGCCCAAGAATACTGGAGTGGGTAGACCATCCCTTCTCCAGGGGATCTTCTTGAATCAGGAATCAAACCGGAGTCTCCTGCACTGCAGGCAGATTCTTCACCAGCTGAACTATCAGAAGCTTATATATGGCCATAATCAATTCGCAAATAGACAGTGTTGCTTCTTCCTTTCTAGTTGGTGTGCCTTTTAATTTTTTCTTGCCTAATTGCTCTGCTAGAATTTCTGGTATGCTGTGGAAAAGAAGTGGCAAGAGTCCATCCTTAACCTTGTTCATAATTTTAATGATGGTAGCCTTCAATTTTTCAGCATTAAGTAACGCTAGCTTGTTTTTCATGTTTGTTCAGTTGAAGAAATTCTCTTCTATTCCCATTTTCTTTTTTTTTAGCATGAAAGGATGTTTGTTGGACTCTCCTACATCTATTGAAGTGACCATGCATTTTTCTTCCTTTACTTATACTGATAATACTGCATAGTGCATTGACTTCCATGTCTCACTGACCTTGCACCCGGAACTAATCCCCTTAATCGTAGTATATAATTGTTTAATGTGTTGCTAGATTCCATTTGCTAGTCTTTTGTTAAGGACTTGTGTCAGTATTCACAAAGGATATTGGTCTGTAGTTTTCTTGTGGTGCCTTTTCTGGCTTTGCTTATACTAAAAACAAATGCTGGCCTCACAGAATATGTTAGGGTGTGCTCCCTCCTCTTCTATTTTTTGGGAAGAATTTGATTAACAATTACTGTTACTCCTTCAAACACTTGATACAATTCATCAGTGAAGATATCTGGCCCTAGACTTTTTTAAAACTAGAAGTGTTGTACTGCTAAGTCTCTTTGCTAAAGGTCTATTCAGATTTTCTTTTTCCCCTTGAATCAGTTTTTCTAGATATTTTTCCACTTCATCTATATTATCTGTTGACATATTTATTTGTAGTTTATCATTTTTATTTCTGTAAAGCAGTAATGTCCCTTTTTTTGTACCTGGTTTTAGTAACCTGTATCTTTTTTTTCTCCTTGATCCAGCTAAAGGGTAGTCAATTTTTTTGTCTTTTCAAAGAACCAACTTTTCGCACTTGCATTTTGTATTTTTACATACATAAACACCTCTCTCCACATGATGCTGAATGGTCAGCACACCCAATAACTGAAATAACATTCTTCTTCTTAACATAATGAGCAGGGAGCACTCTTGGAAACCTCTTCTTACATGTCTTTAAACACCTGTCTGCATCATTACACAAGTCAGCCAGTCTCAGATATAGTTTCAACACACCGTGTTAAGAAATAACTTTTGAAACGTCCCTTTTACATATGTGCTCAAACACATCTATACACGCACTCATGTATTAGATTCCCTCTTGGTCCTAGGCTTTTTTTTTTTTGATAATTTGATTGCATGATGTACTTTTGTGTGTATTTCTTTGAATTTACCCTACATAGAATCTGGTGAATTTCTTGAGTGTGTATATTAAACTTTTCATCAAATGTGTGAAGTCTCCTGCTTATATTTATTCAAATATTCTTTCGGCCTCCCCCCGCCTTTTTTCCTGAGATTCCCATTGTCTGAATATTGTTGACAATATTCAAAATCTCTGAGTTTCTTTCATTTCATTCTTTTCTGTCTGTTCCTCAGACTAAATAATTTCAGTTGACCTATCTTCTATCTGGTCAAATTTGATGAACTCTTATAGTGAAATTTTAATTTCAGTTATTATACTTTTCAACTCCAGAATTTTTAAATAATTTTTATCAAATTATAACTTTATCATTTTTATAATTATAAACATATCCATAAAAACCTCCTTTTGGAAATTTCTTCCTCTTTCTGGATATTCTCTATTTGGTAAGATATAAATTCTACTGAATTCTAACTTTACTCTAGGCCCTGTGCTAAACAATTTCTTTTAACCTTTTTTTAAAAAATTGTGAAATATATAAAGAGTTCATATTTTAGAAAATAAAAAAATGAACACACATATACTAACAATCAAGCATAAGAACAGAACATTAGTAACTTCTAAGGATCCTATGAGGTAATCTTGAAGTCTGCATTAACCCTTTCCCATATTTCCTTACAGCTTTACCACATACATATCCATGAATAATGTGCAAATTTGCCTTATCTTTTATTTAAAAATTCTATAAATGGACTCATACTATTCTGTGATTGTTCTGTTCAACATTATGTATTTGGAAATTGTTTCATTTTTCACTACTGTAGAGTATTCCACTGAATGGATGGATCTAAGAATGTGAGCTAATAGTAGTCAGAGAAAGTTGAGCTGTGCTGAGATAATAAAAAATACTCCTGAGGGGGGGGGAAAAACTGAAGATCAAGCCCTAGAGTATGCCAACTCTTAAAGGTCACAAAGAAGAGAATCAGGGAAGGTTTGGTGAGTGAAGTGAATGGAAAACTAGCAGAAAGTTGTGCTGTGAAAGCCTGGAAAGTACAGTATTTCAGATAGAAATGTGTGGAATGCTATTGAAAGTTTAATAAAGGAAGGAATGAGAAGAATCCACTGGATCTGACAACACACAATGCTATGGGGATCTCATCACGACTGGCTGTGTTGCAGTGGTGTGGGGATGCTGAAGCCAGCCATACAGGGGTAATTTAGGACACAATGGCAGCAGAAATGTTAAGACTACATGCATAAACAACCATAAAACGCAGCAGAGAAATGGAGGTATTAGGATCCGGGAGGTGGCAAGTTTTTAAAAATGTTATCAACAGTAGAGCACTGTGTATGCTGTCAAGAATAATCCTACAGAGAAGTCACAAGTTGCTGAAGCAAAATAAAGGATTAACTCGAGACAAAAGTCTCTGAGAAGGGGAGAATGGAACCTGGAGTCCAGAGGAAGGGAACTGCCTGTCACAGGAGGAGGACGCCGTCTCCAACACAAAAGGAGGAAAGACGAAGACGATGAATAAACTAGGAGGGTAGAAGAAAAACGAGGGAGATAAATCTGACAGCTTCCATCTCGATGAATCATGAAGGTCATTAACCAAGTGAGGGTGAAGGTCGTCCTGAAAAGTAGGGAGCTGAGTTCACCTGAGACAGAAAAGCAACACCAAGCAACACCGAGTATCATTTGAAACTGTGCTCATGAATTTAAAAAGTCAGTCAGTCTACTGGGCGTGGTTTTTCTCAGGTAACATTCACTGGTCTGAGTACAAGCACAGAAAAAGAATTGGAAACATTCCACCAGAGAAGGCTTTGGTCAGGCAAGTAACGTCTCTCTCTAAAGGGAAGGCTTACCTGCATCACCTAAGGTTATACTTAACAGCTCAAGATGTAAACTATGAAGTAAACAGCAAATACAGTGTTAAGCTACTCAACTAACGCTTGCAGTCTTTTATTTTAACTAAGTTCTCAAGGTCACACTGACACCACATTGTGCTCGCCCACCTTCCATTGGTTTTATCAATTTGGCCCTGTATTGTATTTTCCTTCCCATTAGCCTGTTTTCTAAAAACACACTGATAAGATGTACAAAAATACTGCAATGATCGCTGTTCTAAAAACACTTTAGTATTTTATTTGAAAAACTTAGGTAAAAAGATAAATATATTTTTATTTCCCCTAGAAAACAAAGGAATTCACTAATGATAAGCAAGCAATCTTTTCTCACAATAGATATAAATTATATAAAATTTAAGCTCTTGCCTTACATCATACTTTATTTTCTTTAATATACCACATTTATTGAAGGAAAAAGATTAAAATACATATCAAACACCAAAAGAGATGATATGTAACCAATTATTCTTGATCCGAAAAATCATATTAATACAATTGTAAATTTCAGATAGAACAGCCCCATTCTGATAATACTAATTTGTTATATATTCTGTATTTGCCAAATAAATATTATCTTACTACTTTTCAAAACATTTTAACCTAACCAAGGTTTTCCTTATATCTCATTCTCTCATTTGTAATTTGGGGACATAGCTCTTTTTATAGATCTACCAGAAATTAAGATTTTGCTAATAAGAACTGTCCTCAACATCTTACCAACAAAGTCAAGTCACATCAAATACATTTAGATTTGTTTAAAAAAAAAAAACAACTGATTTTGAATCTCATTTTTGGTCAAGTTTCAAAGTCAGAGCCCAAACAATTCTTTGCAAGGGGCATCATATGAAGAGATATGTCATCAATTAGAAGTTTGCTACTTTGGCATTTTCCCTCCAGTGATAGAATACATCAGTTTTTCGTTGATTTAAACACCAGACAAAATGAACAGACAGTTGAATTTAGAGTCCACATGGTACAACAAACACATTCCTTTAAACACCAGACTGACATGCAGCACAGGATGTCTACACACCTCACACCTACATCCTAGCTGACGCTGAATTTCACCTTGAATTCAGTCCAGGGCAGACCCAGAGTGAAAGCCACCTTTAAATGACTGCTCTCTGTTTTTGCTGAATGTATATTTCTGCTCCTCCGTTTAAGCATACCTACTCACAATATCTAATAAGGAAGCAAATGAATCTTTAAGTAAAGAGATGTTTATTAATATTAGGTCATATCTTCAAACTAACTCTTAAGTTTAGATAATTTTTAATGTACAGTTAAATTTAGAACTAATCTTGTTTAAAAACAAAAATCCCTGAAACCTCTCATTCTACTTTTTCCACATATGTGTATTCCAGAATTGAGGCAAAATGGCAGAGCTAGAGACAGGGTTAGCAAAGAAGAGAGTCCTGTGTGGAGAGCAGATACAGAGCAATTGCTAATAACCCAGGTCAACATGCTACTTACACATTACTGTGACCAGAGCAATTACTGGGATTCAAATTCTTATGATACAAAGAAAACTGCAACCATCAGATTTCAAAGTAAAGATGAACAGACTAAAAACCAAGAAAACCTTCAGGGTTTTAGGAACGCAGTATTCTGCTACCACACTCAAAGATGATGATCAGGAGAGAAGTGTCTGCACTTGCTGTGGCGATCGGTGTAGAATGCTCCCAGGATCTTTGTACTCATTGACCGGATTCATCACAGCTGCATACACTTCCCCATAGGCTCTGCAGACTAATTCTGTAGACTGTTTTATGATCTGCTCTCTATTGACAGACAAACAGATTTGTGTTAACATATAATCTGAAAACGAAAGACTAAGCATTCCAAGAAAGCTCCATACTTGAACCAAAGTATTTCATAATTATCACATCTTATTAAAAATCATTGTACAACTACACAAGTTATCTTAGTTTGGGGATAAAAAGTTTTTTTATATTTATTATTTCTTTATGAAATCTTCTCCATTAGTATGTAGGTTGCAGAAGGGCAGGGGCAGTGTTTTGCTCACTCTGTAGAACTGTGATGTTTAGGATGGAACATTGCCTAATACCATTGTGAATTACTAAACAAGAAATAGAAACTGCAACCCACTATCAATGCACTGATTTTGCAAATGCAACTGACAACACATTAACTGTAAAGAGGCTTATAACCATTCAAATGTATCAGTCCTTCAAATCTCAGAATAACTTACAATATACAGTCGTTTCACCTACAGCTCCTATACTAATAATCACATCTCCTCAATTTTTCATCTCTCCCACAAAGGTGACACTTGTCTACAACAAATCACAGCATTTTTACAAACACACATTCCTATATAAGCACATAAAAGAAGATAAATAATTTTAAATAAACTGAAGTAAATGTCTTTAGAAAAAAATAGCATTGGGTTCTTCAAATCTGCATTAATTGTTGAATAGTTTTCATGACATTTAGTTCATCAACTCCAACTATTTCTACTCCTATATCACTATACCTATTGATGAACACAGGCTTCCCAGGGGGCTCAGTGGTAAATAAACCACCTGCCAATGCCAGAGATGTGGGAGACACAGGACATCCCAGATCCCTGGGATGGGCAGGTTCCCTGGAGGAGGAAATGGCAACCCACTCCAGTATTCTTGCCTAGAGAATTCCATGGACAGAGGAGCCAGGCAGGCTACAGTCCATGAGGCAAAAAAAAGAGTCAGACACAACTGAGCACACAAGCACTGATGAAAACACTTTTCTGATGTTCACAGTAACTAAATTAAAAACGTGTCTTTAAAGCTTTACTCCCAAACCTACTTCTGTTTCCTGTCTCTGTCAGTGTCATATTTATGTGCCATCACTTCAGTTCAGACCGTAACTAACTCCTGCTGGGAGGAGAAAGTGAAATCCCATTGGTCTTTCTCCAGCCAGTCTCCTCCACATTTAGTGTAGCTTAAGCAGATGACACCACCCTTATGGCAGAGAGTGAAGAGAAACTAAAAAGCCTCTTGATGAAAGTGAAAAAGGAGAGTGAAAAAGTTGGCTTAAAGCTCAACATTCAGAAAACGAAGATCATGGCATCTGGTCCCATCACTTCATGGGAAATAGATGGGGAAACAGTGTCAGACTTTATTTTTTGGGCTCCAAAATCACTGCAGATGGTGACTGCATTAAAAGACGCTTACTTCTTGGAAGGAAAGTTATGAACAACCTAGATAGCATATTAAAAAGCAGAGATATTACTTTGCCAACAAAGGTATGTCTAGTCAAGGCTATGATTTTTCCTGTGGTCATGTATGGATGTGAGGGTTGGACTGTGAAGAAAGCTGAGTGGAAGAATTGATGCTTTTGAACTGTGGTGCTGGAGAAGACTCTTTCGAGTCCCTTGGACTGCAAGGAGATCCAACCAGTCCATCCTAAAGGAGACCAGTCCTGGGTGTTCATTGGAAGGACTGATGCTAAAGCTGAAACTCCAGTACTTTGGCCACCTCACCCAAAGAATTGACTCATTGGAAAAGACCCTGATGCTGGGAGGGATTGGGGGCAGGAGAAGGGGATGACAGTGGATGAGATGGCTGGATGGCATCACCGACTCGATGGACATGAGTTTGGGTGAACTCCAGGAGTTGGTGATGGACAAGGAGGCCTGGTATGCTGCGATTCATGGGGTCGCAAAGAGTCAGACATGACTGAGCAACTGAAGCATTGTTAGATTAATCTTTCTAAGGCGTAACTTTTATCATGTCTCCCCCTTACCCAGGACCCTTCAAGGCGATTCAATGTCTTCTTCCAATTTCAGAGAAGTCAGAACTTCTTACCCTTTCACTCAAAATATTCTATAATACCATCTGCATCATTACTCTAATTCTGTAGTCCAGCTCAACCCCTGACTGGCCTATCTGCCCTGCTCTTCCTGACCTCAGGCCCTTTGCTCCCCCACATACCTTCATTAGCCTGCAATGTCTCTCATCCACCTTTCAATGCTCTTAATTCTCAGGAAAAATGGACTCCCTCATCCACGAAGACTTCCCTGTCCTTCAGTGCTAGAAATAACCAGTTCTTAGAACATCCATGACCAAAATTATACCTCTGTAAGATTATCTGTGGAAATATGGGGATCACTGGTCTAAAGAAGAATAAAACTGGTTGAATGGAATGAGGAAGGGAGTCCACTTATGGTCTTGGGTCATCGCACACTGTTCCGATGGGGTGTCCAAACTCTTGATTTGAGCAACCGTGATTTGTTAAAACAACCGGACATTTCCCTAAAGCTTCCAGAATGAGACTGGGTAGAAGGCAGATACGTTGAGCAACTTTTCTGATCAGAGTGGAGTAAGGCTATTGGCTGTACTACCTTTTTGTTGGAAGGGAGGATGGTAGAAACTGATTTGGTAATCTACTTTACCAGATGAGGCTTGGAGACTTTTTTTTTAATCTGCTGATTAGTGATCGCTCCTATAATTAACTGAGCATAACAATAGATGCATCAAAATGATACAACAATCATTTTCGATAAGTGACATAGCTGAAAAATATTATAATTAGCATTTAAAAAATCTGTTAATTGTAATATTTGATACTCATTTGCAACAAGTAATGAATTTTAGATATAGCACTTCTAGTTCTGTACTAAAATCAGTAAAATTTTTTATTTGAATTGTTTTAATACTTTATTGGAGTACAGTTGACTTACAATGTTGTACAAATCTCTGCTGTACAGCAGAGTGACTCAGTTTTACACATACATACATTCTTTTTTAATATTCTTTTCCAGCATGGTCTATCCCAGGGGACTGGAGAGAGTTCCCTGTGCTATACAGTAGGACCTTGTTTATCCATTCTAAATGAAACAGCTTGCATCAATTAACTCCGAATTCCCAATGCATCCCTCTCCCTCCCCTACTGAAAGCAGTAAGATATTTGGAGGTTTATAAAACATTACTCACACCTCATACTCTAAAATCTGTACTCAGTCTGAACACAGTGTGTACTTAAGCTACATGTGAAACATACAAACAAGGCTATTCCTTCTTACAATAAGTTTAAAATCAGAATAAGGTACAAAAATGAATATTAAACACATTTTTTAAAAATCCAGAGTTAATAACTGGTAAATGTAGAATAAATTACTGAAAATTTGAAATAATCAATTTAAAATTTTAATTTCAAATCCATGCAGTGAAAACTTTTAACATTACTAAAGCTTAGTTGTAACTCAGGGCACATTTCCACTTATAAGCCACAACTCACAAGACAGCTGAAAATCATTATAAATCTGCAACACAGAAAACCAGAATAAAGCAATACTGCTAAGATAAATAATTAAATAAAACCAAGCCAATAAGACCAAGTAAGAGTTTGTAATTCACTTTAAATGTTTGTATTTGATGGTATAGGGCTTCCTCATTCCACTCCCCAGTTTAAGAAGCCACCAAGACAAGGGAGGGATCAAAAAATGAACATGGCTGCACTGAACAAGATGAGAGATACAAAAGCCTGTGGACAAAAAAGGCTTTCACAGAGTGGAAAGGAAAAAGGGAAGGGAACAGAAGTGGTCCTCTAAAGTCAATAGGACAGAAATGCAACGGAAATGGAGATTCTCCAAGTGAATCCGAGTCAAATCCAAACTGTAAAGAGCAAGAACTGAGACTGATAGTGATTCCATATTTCTGGACAAACGTTAGAAGTTCACTTATTACTACCCAAGCCAGGTACAGGTCCATATGCTCATACTCATTAATGTTCTCCTAATGAGTGATACATGGCAGAGGTAAAACGGTACAGGGAAGGCCATTACTGTCAGAAGATCTTGACTCTAGCTCAAGTCCTGCTACTTACTGCTGCCTTGAACAAGTAATTTAACCTTTCCAAGGCTAATTCCAATGTCATAAAACAAAATACTGACCTTGACAACCTTTACTAGATACTTTCAGCTTTAAAACTGCATCATTTCATTGAGCTAAGAGTTTTTAATGAACTGCTGTTAAAAAACCTATATATGCTTATTCATACACTTACACACATATATGCATCCACATACATCACTTTGTGGAACTGGGTTCCCTGAGTAATGAAACGTATCAGTGACTTCTACATAAATGGGTAGTGTTTCTAAAGTAATAAAGCAATTTTCTTGCCATTTTACTATCTCCTCCTTTTTATTTTTAATGCTAATTACTATGTAAGTTCACCCCTTATGTTAAAAAGTTATCATATATATCTTATCTGTCTGCCTTCTGCCTGCCTGGTGTCTTGGTCCAAATTATTCACTAATATTATGTGTGAAATATGAAGGTCAAATAATGATGAATCATTATAGTGAAAAATAAAATCAGTGTCCAAAGTAGAAAAATTCAAGAACTGTATAAATACAAAATGACCAGCAAATCATCTCAGTCTAGTCATTTGCTTCTGAAAACGTGGAATATCCTTTATCTACTGATCTTTTCAAGTACATGTAAAGAAAAGCAGTATTTTTTTTTTTTTTTTCCAGTCCTGTATGCTATTTTCTAGTATGGGTACCCACCTCAGATTTTAATTTCTGTATTTTGATCAATCACAGCCAATCACACACCTGATGGATGTAATACTTTTAGAACTGTTTCTCTATGTTAAAATTCCAAAGATAAATCCCGCTTTTCACAGATATGCTTTTTGCAGATATGCAAAAGGCCAGTTAAAAGGGAAAAGCTTTTGAATGTAAGCCAAGATTCATCTATAAAGTTAGATCATTAACTTTCTTGGTCTCTTTACATGTCTTTACATGACATTCTCACTGTAATTTCAAAAAATTTAAAACATGACTCATACAAGTAATTCATTAATATAGGAAATTATTAAGATGGTAAAGTTGATTCACAAAACATTTTGAGGAATTGGTCATTTACAGGCATTTGAAAAGGAAGATTAGAATAAATCAGGTTACATATAAAATGAACTAACATCTCATAGAGCAGGGAAGTTTCATCTTGGAACCTTTTAATCAACAGTAAACAGAAAATCAAACAAGGGTACACTCCCCTAAGTAATTTTTGATGGGTCTGTTAACAATGTTTCAATATGACATGAAAAAGACATGCTGGTCTCCCAGACCCTACACACCTTATTTCCATGGTCTGGAAAGTCTTCTTACTTTTGCAAAGTATAGTTGCTGTTTCCCCCCTCTCCCCCCACCGTATAGTTTGCTATTCTAGTATATCAATATCAAAGATAATAATCATGTAGCTAATGTGCTATGAGAAAAAATAAAGATGAGCTTGTTACACAATTTTACAGAAGTGCAAAGAATTTTAGTTATCTATCCGTGAGAATACCAGACATTAAGAAATTATTTTTGTCCAGTTATAAATGTCAACAGTAGCATAAAACTACAGTTATAAATTCTGAAAATGCTAATAAACATTATTATATAACTAAATAGAGATACCATTCTCGTTTTAAAACATGTTCACTGAAATTACCTTACGTACAATTTAAATAATTATTTAAAGTACTGAGCCATGATAAGAAATGAATTGCTACTTCCAGAATCAGTGAGCTTGTCATTAATCAGTACTTTAAGATTTTGGTTGCCATAACAACATGATAAAACTTTCAACATTACCATAAACCCAGCACTTCTAAAAATAACTTATTTCAACATTCAGGTTCTGTGATCACTAAAATTGAGCTTTATTACAGCACCACAGTTAAGAAGCAATCAAACATGCCATAGGAGAAAAGGTGTTAACAGTTTAACTATTCCCGAAAAACTAAGGGGAAAAAATATACTTATGTATAATAGATTGGTTTAAAAATGAACATTAAAAAAAAAGAACATTTTGATTTCTCTTTATCACAATATAAATACCAAAGATGCCACAGCGGGTCAGCTTTCTGTCATTCACAGTAAAAATTAAAGCATATCTGAGGTGAGACCAAGGCACAGATCTCACATATGTCTCATACAGCCTATCACATACGCCTAACATTTTCAAGTTTCCTTTTAAAACAGTAAAACAATATAATCTCAGCAGAGAAAGAGTTAATAAAAATATAGTACGAGCTAAAGAGAACAGGCTCTGGAATACTGGATTTGAAAATCTTGACTCTGCTTCTTGCTAACTGTTTGACCTTGTTTCAATTATTTAACCTTTCCAAAAAAAATGTCCTTTTCTGTAAAATGGAGATACTAATGTACAGACTTACCGAGAGGGTTAAGTAAAGCAATTCATTCAAGGATCACTCTAGCTGAGATGCTAAACTTAGATTGTAGAGGCTGGTGTGGGAATGGTAGAGAGGGCAAGGGTCAAAGCAGAATAGTTTCAAGGCTAATGTGATAATCCAGGCACAGATGATATTACCTTGGACCAGAGGGGTAACTGTGGAGATAGTCAAAAGTGACTGGAGTCTGCTCTCATACATTTCTTTCTAGGTAAATATTTAATAAATTGGTTCCATGGCATTTTGATTGGAACTACATTGAGAATTTACAGACTACTACATTACATACCCAGTTAGAGAAGAATATCGTGTGCCCACATTGGAACACTGGAAATCTACAGCAAACATCACACTTCAGTGATGAAATATCAGAAACATTCTCAGTAAAGTTCAAAATAAAATATGTACACTCACCATTACATCTACTATTTACTTGGAGCACCTAGTCAATATAGTAAGTTTAATCATAAATACTGAAAATAATTAATGATTCATTAACTTCAGATGTCTGTACCAAAAACAAACAAACAAAACAAATCAAGGCAAACAATTGATAAACTAATAGAACTAAGAGTTTAATTACCTGGTCAGATTCAAAATTAATGTACAAAATTTAGTATTTTTCCCTATTTACCAGCAACATCTAATGAGAATATGCAATGGAAAATAAAAGACCTTATCAAAGGAGTCACAAAACTGTTTCCTAGGAATAAACCCAACAATATACATGGAAAACTATATGAAGAAACTAAGTCTTTACTGAAAATTGTAAAAAATGATCTGGATAAACAGGTAGGTATACCATGCTCATAGACAGGAATACTCACTAGTGGCTTTCTTACATCTATTTGCTCTTATGTTAGCTGAGTGAATGTTTCATATGCACTTTAAAAGAATGTTATTTTCTGTAGTTGTGTGTGATATTTTCTATTAGGTTGAGCTGATTAGTGACACTGTTCAGTTCCTTTACACCAAACAAGTAGTTTTCTACTTTTTCTATTAATTATTGAGAGAGGAGGGTTGAAATATCAAAATGAATGCCAATTTATCTATTCTTCTTATGTAAGAATAAGCTTATATGTCATGTTTATAAGCTTATATGTCATGTTTTTTGAAGCTCTATTAGTTGTACATATTTACTATTATATCTTCTTCATGAATTGATCCTATTATTGTGAAATATCCCTCTTTATCTTTGGTAGCATCATTTTCCCATCAGCCTAATTTTCCTGATGTTAACATCAGAATATAGTTACTTCAGCTTTATTATAATTTTTATTTGCATGGTACAATATGATCTTTTAAACGTGCCCTAAAGTGGATTTCTTATAGACTGCAGACAGTTGGGCCAGGTTTTTACACCCAATCTAATACTTTCGGCCTTTTAACTGGAGTGTGTAGCCCTTTTACATTTAATATATTTACATTTGGGGCTGAGTTTAGGTTTATCATCCTATTATTCATTTTATATTTACACCACCTGTTCTTTTTTTCTCTTTTCCTTTTAATCTAATTGTCCTTTTAACATTCTGTTTTATCCACTGGCATATTATTGATTCTAGTGCTCGCTGTAGGGTTTACAATTTATCTTCACACAATATTAAGCACTTCATGAGCAACCTTCAGCATCTCCACAGTGTACTTCTACTCCCTTCCCACTTCATCCTTTATGCTTT
Organism: Bos mutus; assembly: GCF_027580195.1. Taxonomy (NCBI): domain Eukaryota; kingdom Metazoa; phylum Chordata; class Mammalia; order Artiodactyla; family Bovidae; genus Bos; species Bos mutus. Next base: position 22,595,608 of record NC_091628.1, read on the forward strand.
TTGTAGCCATAAACTCTATTTCTCAGTGTTAAGAATCCCACATTCACTGTCAGTATTTTTATTTTAAAGGTCCACTATCTTTTATATTTAGCATTTCCTGCGCTTGTCATTCCCTGGTGTAGACATGAGTTTTCCTGTAGTATCATTTTTCTTCAGCCTGAAGAACTTTCCTTATCATTTCTTGCAGTGAAGTATACTGGTGATAAATGCTCTCTACTTTTGTTTATCTTATCTCAAAATGTATTTTTTTGCTTTCAGTTTGAAAGATACTTTTGACGAATACACAAAGTTGAAACTGTTTTATCATTCAGCTTTTTAAAAGATGTGATTTACTGTCTTCTGGTTTGAACTGTTCTAACAAGAAGTCAGTAGTAGCCTTATCATTGCTCCCACAAATAATATCATTGTTCCCCTTAAAATCTTGCTTTTTAAGATTTTTTTTCTCTATCACTGGTTTGCAATAATCTGATTATGGTGTACCTTAGTATAATTTTCCTTGTGATTTATTTAGCTTCCTGAATCTGTGGGTTCATGTTTTCCATCACATTTGAAAAAAATTCTTTTATGCCTTCAATTTTTTTTGCCTTAATCTCACTATGACACTTCACTTATATTCCAATGCTTGTTATCGTCTCACAATTCACCACCTAAGATTCTTCATCTTTCTACAGCTTTTAATTTTTTCCTACCTGAGCTTCAGTCTGGGCAATTACTACTGTTCTCTCTGCAAGCTGATTGATCCTTCCCTCTAGAATGTCCAACTGGTGATTATTTCTACCCAGTGAGTTTTCCTCTTAGTCCCTGAACACATCTGAAATAGCTGTTTTAAAGATCTTACCTGCTAATTCTGTAACCTGTGTCGGTGAGTCTGTTTCTGTTGACAGATTTGGTTCTAGTTTTGGTTCATACTTTCCTAGTACTATACCCAAGTAGTTTTTATTGCATGTCCAGCACCATAAATGTTACACTGTTGATTGTATTTTGCCATATTTAGGAGTGTTAAGTTTTGTTCTGGAAGGCAGTTAATTCAGTAAAGATCCACATGATCTTTTAGAGGTTTGTCTTTTCTTTATGAGTCTTAAGTAGCCTATACTGTAGGACACATTAGCCTCACTTTTAAGGCTTAGACTTTCCCAGGTCTCTAAAGCACAGTTTGAGTCCCAGCCATTTATCAGTTTGCACATTTCCAGTAGCCACTATTTCTTTGGTAGGCCCACCCTTGCCCCTATTACCAAATCTGCTTTGTGTTTATACTGGTATTCCTGATAGTTAAAGATAGTGGCTTAAAAAGGAGGGCTTCCTGAGGGGCACTAGTATAAAGAATCTGCCTATAATGCAGGAGACCCAGGTATGATCTCTGGGTTGGAAAGATCCCCTGGGGAAGGGAATGGCAACCCACTCGGGTATTCTTGCCTGGAGAATCCCCTAGATGCTTAAAAGGAGGCAGTGAAAGAGAAGAAAAGTATTCCATTTACCTCAAAAAACAAACAAACAAAAAAACCCAAAGTCATTACTTTTAAAGAAATTTGCTTTGTTTATACCATATGCAACAGATGAAGATTCCTGAATCAAAGAATTCTCAAATCATATCCACTTTTCTACTCACTCACTTTAAGAAGCATCTATAGTCTCTATTTCTTAAATTATTCATACAAAGAACTCTAAATCAATAAGAGAAGACACAGAATATTTTATAAATATGCATGACTGTGGTTTCTATAGTCCAACCTCTATTTTTATGCTATTAAAAGATAAATGCTGGAGTCTGGCACTGAAAAAAGATCAAGGCCCTTCCAATTCATCACAAGGAAGGAAGGATTCTTTAAAAATGCTTTAATTTTCTACTTTTTAATTTTTAATACAAGCTCATTTCCTGGATACTTAAATTCATTCCATAGTTTATTCCAAGGCTGAAGTATTCAATCAAAACCCACTTTGAGAGGCAGTCAACACAAGACAAGAAAAAAGAAGAGAAGAGTGACAGGGGTCCCCAAGGTACTACAACCACAGAGACAAGCAAAGTTATAGAGAACAGAACATTAACAAAACAAGACAGGAATAAAGAGAGTTTTACACTGAAAAAAACAGAACATTAACAGAACAAGACAGGAATAAAGAAAGTTTTACACTGCAAAGCTCTATTTCAAAGAAACAACTGATATTTTAAATAGACTATGAATAGAAATTGATATGGATATGAAATTATTTTAGACAGAAATTATTTTAAATTATTTAAAAACAGATTACCATTTTGAAAAGGTTCAAAATTTAAGTGAATAAAAGTTACCTCCTAATATTTCAAATGCCTTATAAGTAAGATCAAATGCATATCATGCCTATATAGTACTAAGTACTAAAACAAGTGGTTAAATATAAAAAAGTTACAGGTATTTGATTAAACAAAGTAAATAACTTAAGAAAAACAAACAATCTGAATTATGGCATAAAGGAATTTGTTTTATAGTCTCCCAGTTCTTTAGAATTTTGGTTATGTTGATAGTATGAGATCTTTTAAGATAAAAAAAATAAAAGTAAAAAAAATAAAATAAAATCAATTACACTGACCACAACTAATGTGGGAACTCCCTAAGAAGGTAACAGAGTAGAGGTTGGTGAGTGTCACACTCAAAAGTAATATATTAAGACTGGAATCCATTTCAGAAGTCAAGAACTATAAGCCAAGGATGATTGACATATGGGAAGTCTCTAATGATACATAATCTAACCTCTTCATTGTCATTCCAATTTCTTCATTAGGTTAGTTATAGTTAGAACCCTAACTCTATGTCTGAGAGAATCCATTTCCAGCCAATTCTAATTGACACCAAATTCTTCGTCATGCTGAGCCCAAAGCTGCCTCCTTGCTCTACATATTGCTCCTCAGAACAACAGAAGGCAAGTGGACCACCTCTGTACCATGACATCCTTTCAGATATTTAAAGCATTTTTTTTCAAGTTGCATAGTTCTTTCTTTATTGTACTTTGTCTAGTCAAGGCTATGATTTTTCCAGTGGTCATGTATGGATGTGAGAGTTGGTCTGTGAAGAAGGCTGAGCACCGAAGAATTGATGCTTTTGAACTGTGGTGTTGGAGAAGACTCTTGAGAGTCCCTTGGACTGCAAGCAGATCCAACCAGTCCATTCTGAAGGAGATCAGCCCTGGGATTTCTTTGGAAGGAATGATGCTAAAGCTGAAACTCCAGTACTTTGGCCACCTCATGCGAAGAGTTGAGTCATGGGAAAAGACTCTGATGCTGGGAGGGATTGGGGGCAGGAGGAGAAGGGGACGACAGAGGATGAGATGGCTGGATGGCATCACTGACTCGATGGACGTGAGTCTGAGTGAACTCTGGGAGTTGGTGATGGACAGGGAGGCCTGGCGTGCTGTGATTCATGGGGTCGCAAAGAGTCGGACACGACTGAGCGACTGAACTGAACTGAACGTAAATATTTGTTCAAGTGTGTAATTGACATGTCAGACTATAATCTCTATTAAGATAGTGAAACTGGCTTTTAAATCTTACTCTGCAGTGCCCGGTACACAGGGCACTTAATACACTAGCTGAATGGAAAGAAAAAAAAGTACAGATGTCTGATTTCCTACTTGTACAAAATTTTGTCAATATTTTTGCTAAAATCAAGAAAAGTCACCCAGTATAATTTCTCTTTCTTCTAATTGTAATATCCTTATATTTTAATGTATAGTCCTTCGTCTTGAACACATTTCTAATACATGATATCGAACAATTTTATAATATATTTATAGAAACTTCCAGAGTCCAAAATGATCTAAACAGCAGGACATCTATGTTGCATAATGAACATATTACTAATTTTTCATCACATATTCAGTGCAATTTTGACATTATATTAATACAATGGAACTTCATATTATCACATTGTAGCTTCAATTATATAAGTCCCATTATTTTTAAAAAAAGCATTCACTAAACAGACACTTTCAAACTACAAACATGTAAGGAACAAGTATGAACAGGGTAAGGTCAGATCTCTTAGGGGTGCTGAGAGGTTGAGAACTATAAATCCTCAATGATTAAATCTCCTTTTTTAAAAAAACAATTTTTTTCTAAGAAATGTATGTGAATCTTTACCAACTATTAATAATTGGGACCAATAAATACTTACTTCACTGTGGCACTTAGAAGAAAGTTCAGCTGTGGCATTAACAGGTTGTCAGGAGCTGACAGATAGCGATCAAACTGAACCTAAATGAAACAGAGAAATTCAAAACACAAAGTGCACATATCTGCTAACAGACCTCCCTAGTAATCATTCCTTTTTAAGGATTAAATCCTTGGAAAAACCCCATATTCCAAATAACGAGGTCTTTGTGATCAAAATGAGTTATTTCTTATATATTCCAACTAAATTGACTGCAAGTGTCAACTCTTTAAGGTACTCAGTATCAGCAATATCTACTTTTAAAATTTTAAATCCAAGCCATTCATTTTGATCTCCCTCACCAAACTTCTGGGTAATAATATTAATAAGATGTTAAGTCATCAGATTTCAAGTCTGCCTTACTTTTTAAAATCCAGAGTATCTGTTAATCATTCGCTCATCTATTCATTATTAATATTCATCGAGTACCTGTTATTGGTAAGGTACCTTATAACGTAATGTAAATATAATGGTGAGCAAAAAAAGACAATCCCTAGCTTCACAGAGCTCATGGTCTAGTGAGAGAGGTAGTAAACAAATGTAAATAAAGGAAAAACCAAGGTACCAATACTACAAAAACATCCATCAGGATGACACAGATCTAATCTTTGTGTTTGGCAAAAGCATCTCTGAGCAAAGGACATTTTAAGTGAAATCGTGAAGATGAACTGACATTAGGTTAAGTGTGTGCGTAGTGGGGACAGTGGATGAAGGCTTAGGTGAGAAAGAATGGCTACTAGAGCTCAGTCCATGTAGGACTTGAAAGATTTTCTAACAGATTCTAATTTCTACTGTAAAAGCATCATGAAAACCATTAAAGGAGGGAAATAATGAAAGGGGGGAAATCATCTGATTTGAATTTAAGATGCTAACTCTGGCCACAGCAAAAAGAATCAAAGGGGAGGTCGTACATAGCAGATGCAAGGGCAACAAACGGGTAGCTCCTGCAGCATCTCAGACAAGGGCAACAGGAGTGGAAAGAAGAGAAGATATCTGAGAAAATTAGAGAGCAAAATCATCACGATTTGGTTAATAGTAAATGGGATGAAGGGGTTGACTCTGAGATTTTGGACCTGCATAATTTAATTCACAGCATTATCACAATTCACAACTGTATTCTTTATACATTTATTTAGTTGCATGATAAATGCAGCTCTTATTGGTGGTTTTCTCTAATGATATATAGCCTAACTTCTTCATGTTGTCATTCCTGTTTCTTCATTAGGTTAGGAGTAAAATTCTGAAACTGAAGAAAACTTAAACAGGAATAATACGACTATTAGGGCACAGTGAGATATTACTACCAATGTCTGTCTTGATCAGACCTCTTTAAAGGAATACATGTGCAATCATTATGCCCAGAACCAGTTGTGAATACAGCAAATTATCACATGAGAAGGAGTAAGAATAACATTCCGTAAGGAAACGTATACTGACATGCTTTACTGTGTACTTACCATTGCAGCCTTCAGTGCCACAGAATCTAGGTTGGGCAAATTAGCTAAAGGGCCCTTAGGGAACAAAAGGCCAAAAACAAGATGAAAACAGGTGCTATATGTTACAGTTCACTTATGAAATACAGTCCATTAGCAGACTTCCAAAATTTGAAAATTTAGTTTATTTCCAAAGAAGGTCCCATCTTCAACCTCAATTAAAAGAGGGACTATGACCTGTTAATTTTTGTACAACTAGCATGAAGGTCCTCAATAATAGGTGTTGGAGTGAGGAGCACATACGTTTACGAACAATGAAACGGCAGGATACTTCAGATTAAATCATAAGCAAGAAAAAAGGGCAGTTAAGTACTGAGAAACGGCAGTGAGAAACAGGGACTCTAAGAGTCTCATTTTGACAATTTTAGATAGTATAAAAAAGGTAGCAGAATCAGCTCCTTCTGGTGGAAACGTATTACCTTATCAAAAGAAAAAATTCAAAACCTGTGATCTTTGAGAGTGTCACTTAAGAGTTCCTGGGCTATAAAATATTCTTCATCTTAATGTTATTTAAAAGAGTTTTTTGCTTTTTAAAGAAAAATGCTTACATGGTTTCCTAGGCTTCTCTCCCACTCCGTGTTCTAATTCTACTGGAGTTCCGTAACTGAACAAGATCATATGCCCCAGAAGTATTTACCTTTCCAAATAATAGACCATGATCTGCTAAATTAAAGTGGGGAATGACTGATATTTATATATAGTAATCTAAGCATTCAATTAGTTGATGGTGATGAAGGACTCTGAAAAATTTACCACTGTATTAATTTATACATTTTTCTATACTAATTTTTGTATATTTTCATTACTTTTAACCCAAACTATCTATGGTAAAAAGGACAGTTAACATTTGGGGACACTACCATATTTCAGGTAGTCATCTGAGCACTACACAGGCATTATCTCACTTAATCTTCAGAATAACCCTATGTTACAGATATTAGTACCCTCAATTTACAAATGAGGAAACAGAGACAGGTCACTTTCCCAGTGAAAAACTGCTTTTAAGTGGCAAAGCCAAGATTCTAATGAGTCTAGCTCTAGAAGACACAGTCTAAATCGGTATTTCTCTCTAGTTAGAAACAGCCACGTACTTACCTGTTCAACTTTATGTTGCTGTACCGTGTTGTAAATATAACTCAAGCCTGCTCTGGTTAAAACATAAGAAGCTTGCTCATTTATAAGTGTGTCCAAATGTGCTTCAATCTAAAATAAAATACAATTAAAAGAAAACATTTTAAAAGAAGAATAGGACTGATGAGAGTAGAAGTAGACTAGCCTGGACTCTTAGCTCTTCATCGTGTTCCTTGCTGAGGCACAGGGACTGCTCTTATATAAAGATTTTTCCTTCCTCAAAGAGGAAGTCCTCTCACAAATGGAAAGAAAGTCTTCTTTGAGGATTCCGGGACTAGTCAAAAAAAACTGAGTTGCTTCTTAGCTCTTTTAAAAGCTAGTATGAAGCAAACAAACAAAAACTACTCATCAACAACAACAATGTAAAATAAAATACTTAGGAAGAATTCTGGGAGGATGAGGACTCGCTGTTCCTCACATCCACACGGCCTCATGCTCCCAACTTACTGGACTGACTCAGCCAATCAGATATGCCATCTGGAGAGCCCCGGAGGAAATCCCACAGGGGCTGAAGCTGTAAGTTCTCCTGAAGAAAGCAGATCTGGGACAACTAGGGGATGGCTGAGGACCCAGCAGAAGACTAGTCAGAGGCGTCAGAGTCAGGGGCTGCCTACAGAGACTATGCTGGCAGGTGGGAGTTGTATGCGCTTACCTGCTTTTGCTGTTCTTGGGGAAGCTACCTACGGCTAATGGGGGCAGAAGTCACAGGCGGAGACTGCCTTTGTGGGATGACAAATTCCCAGGAAGGGAATTCCCTCCTCTTTACCAGTACAGGCCTGAAAGCCTGGAGCTCTTCCTGCTGTTCCTCCCTCACTGTTATCAACCTGTTTACCAATGACACAGTTCACTATTAACAGATGATGTTCCCATCTGAATGCTTGCCATTGTCCAAGCCTCTACAGAAGCTGAGGCCCTCCCTTTAAAAAACTTAAAACTGGTTTAAAAAAGGTGATACGTTCTAAGAGGAAAGCCACCAGAGTAACAAAAACAAGTGTCTTTTCTTGAGGTAACACAGGTAGCTAAGACAGCAAACAATCTGCCTGCAATGTGGGAGACCCAGCTTCGATCCCTGGGTTGGGAAGATCTGGAGAAGGGCATGGCAACCCACTCCAGTATTCTTGCCTGGAAAATTCCATGGACAGAGGGGCCTGGTGGGATACAGCCCATGGAGTTGCAAAGTCACATGACTGAGCGACTAACACATGTAGATTGAAAGACACAGGGCACTTTAATTTTTTTCAAGTGAATGCCCAAGAAAGTACAATTAGAACCTTTACTTACTAGTCTCTTTGAAAATCCAAGAAAAATAAGATTGCAAATATAAATATTTAATGAAAGAGTTACCACTAAGAACCAAATTAGTGTCTGAAAGAAAAATGAAGAATAATAAGTAATACAGAATAAATATCAAAGAAATATATTAAAGTGAAGAGGTTTAAACACAAATTAAAAGACAAGTTCAGGAGATAAAGCCAACTAAGGACAGAAGCTTTTTATATTCAGAATATAAAAAGTAACAGATGGAGAAGTGATAATTAATTAAAGATAACAGAAAACTTCCTTGAGCAAAAAAAAAAAAAAAAAAGGTTGAATCTTCAGACTGAAATGGCTCTGCAAAGTCCAAAATGGAAGTAACAAAAAAAGAGACATACTAAAAAATATCCCGAGGAAATATCTGAACTCAAAGGAAAATCCTTATAAGCTTCCACATGAATAAAACAGGTTTATTGCAAAACTAAAGAGAATCAGACTAGCCTGGATTTCTCAGAACACTGGAAGAAGTGTTTAAGAATGGAAGAAAATTACCAGGCTATTGATAGAAAAGATCTGAAAAGCAAGACTCTTTTACTAAACAGGGAAAACCATTACTGCAGGGGCATGCCTCCCAGCAAGCAGCCACACCACTGCCCAGTCCTTCCACACTGATTCTGGTCTGGCCCATGAGACCAGCACTGGCCACCGCCTAACAGCAAGCATGATACAGACCTAATAAGCACTCACATGGTAGGGTGTGTCCTCTTGGGATGCAAAAAATAACTTTGGGATATTTAAGAAACAAGGATAACTAATGATAAAACAGATTGTTGGACAACTGATATATATCTGCACATTTCAGGAACAGATTTAGACAAATGGCAGTTTGGGGTTGAATTAGTGATAAATACATTAAAAACCAATGAATTTTTTTTAAAGATTTTTACTAGTTATACATAAACAATTATGGAAGAAAGAAAAATTAATCATACCTCATATTTTGTAAAAAAAAAAGAAAAGAAAGAAAGAGCAGGAAATATCATGAATTTAGAGGTCTCAAAACTCATTCCTTGGAAAAACCAAAAACAATATATTTTTACTGCAGCCACTGCCAACTGTTTATATTCTTGTGATAATAAAGAAGATTCAGAGTTTTGTGTTTTTCTAAAACATTTTATCTACCAAATCACTATTTCAAACTCAGAAGTCAAGTGTCTGGTAAATTTTATAAATGGCTTTGTTGTGACTCTTAAGTGAGACCATTTGGCTTAAGGACCAGCATGGTTGATTTAACAAATTGTAATGTTGTGCCTAACACTGATTTACACATAGATAAAAATGTATCTGTCCTTTGCAACACCTTCCGCACAAGTTCCGCAGTTCGAAAAATATAGCACGTTATTCACAGTTCGGAAACTGAAATCTGCATACAGGGTAATGGTTCAAATTAGTCAGAAAAGCTCCAGTCTACCACCACATACTATGGTTTGAATAAAATATCCTACTCATTACATACCCTGGCTTCTCCCAAACTAAACTAAAATACTGAATATGCCTGGGGGGAAGGGAGGTATTATCAGACTATAACAAGGGATTCATAGAAATCAGGTCACTGAAGTTAGCTTATAGCCAGTAACTGAGATCATGTATGGAAAAAGAAGATTTTATCACAGTGAGCAGTCATGTTATGGCAAAATTAACCTGGAACTGCAGCATTTCCAGACGTCTGTCAGTGAATTCAAACAGAGCTAATGTCGTCTTCATCATATATAGTGAATTGACCATGAAAGTGGCCATATCAGCTGTGCCCAAATGGCTGGCTGATACAGTACACATCTGGAGGAGAGGATCCAAGACACACGATAAAACCTACAATGAGAAATAGAATTAAACAGACCCTTCATCTCTGTACCAGTGACACAGGTCTGTGTTAACGGCACTTCACAGTGAATGCCAAACTAAAGAGGAAGGGACCAACTTACAGAAGCACATATGAAAGAGATTAAATGGCATAAAAACTATAACTCTTAAGCATCATTGAATATATATTACTTTTTAAATTAATGGGAAATGGTTTACTATTTGAAGGAAAAAACATTGAGAAGGGGTGTCAAGATACATGGGTTATGAAATGCCAGAATTCCAACAGAATCTACATTAAAGGAGCAATGGTCATTAAGAGTGAATTTACAACACACCTGCACAAAATCAGCTTGACGGGCATCTAACGGCACAACTGAAGAATCATGAGACGCTAGAACTTCACGCAGCAACACGAGCGTCTGATTTAAGGCAGAACTTGGTCCAAGATCAGGTGGTGGGAGTTCAACCTAAAATAAAGGATGACCTATACACTGCTTATATTTTTCTACTAAATTTTAGTGTCTAAATAAATGCCAGTTCACAGTAAAATCATTCATATGAAAGACATAAAGCACTGGCTGACACATTACAAAATCTATCATCTATCGTTTATTCTCTATTGTACTAATGAAAATCACAGAAAGTAACACAAAAGTTTTTGTTAGATTATCTCAGAATTAATATATCAGAAGTGTAGAAATTGTACTTTTAAAATACAAAAAAAAAATTATGAGGAAAAACTTAGTAGTCTTTGAATTTAGGATTATATTTTCATATGGATTTGAAATGGCCTATTCTGTTCAGCCCTAGTCTTAAGAAAAAAGTAATTCAGAGAGAGACCAGCACTTCCCAACTATAATTGAGAATCACCACTCCCTGTCATGCCCCAGTCTCAGATATTGTGGCCCAATATGTACAGGTTCAGGGTCTATATACTTGAAACTAAGTCCCCCTACAACTGAGTTCCCTCACTGAGTTTATGAGTGATCTCTTATCCAAAACCAGACTCCCTTTCTTGTCCTGCCCTTGTTCCCCTAAGGACTGATGAGTATCAAAGAAAAGGGGAGACTGAAACCAAGCAGGACCCTACAGGACATTCCGAGGTACAAAAGCCCCTCCGTGTCCCCCATTTCCTGTTTGTGGAACAAAAGGCTTTAGTCTCCTACGCCTTTCCTGAGTTCCAAGAGCAGAAGCAAATGGTTAATGATTACAACAGACTCACAGGACTCCTAGTTCCTCCTGAAAAGATATAGATAACAATCCAATGCATACTCTGAGTTGTTCTGGAGAAAGTAAGACCCCCATCCGGGCAGAGAATGGTGACTACATGCTGATCACAAACACACAGACTCCTGCTGGAACCAGCAGGTTAAGATTCCCAGAACATCACCCTGTTACCTTATCACCAATAAAGTAATCAATAACCAATAACCAATCAGAAGGTCCACAAGCTGGTCATGCATCCTAAGATCCTTTCCCCTAACACTGTCTTTAAAAACCCTGCCTGAAAGCCATCGAGGAATTCCCATCTTTTGAGCATTAGCTGCCTGTTCTCCTTGCTTGGCACTCTGCAAATAAACCCTTCAGATCAAATCAGATCAGTCGCTCAGTCGTGTCCGACTCTTTGCGACCCCATGAATCACAGCACTCCAGGCCTCCCTGTCCATCACCAACTCCCGGAGTTCACTCAGACTCACATCCATTGAGTCAGTGATGCCATCCAGCCATCTCATCCTCTGTCGTCCCCTTCTCCTCCTGCCCCCAGTCCCTCCCAGCATCAGAGTCTTTTACAATGAGTCAACTCTTCGCAGGAGGTGGCCAAAGTACTGGAGTTTCAGCTTTAGCATCATTCCTTCCAAAGAAATCCCAGGGCTGATCTCCTTCAGAATGGACTGGTTGGATCTCCTTGCAGTCCAAGGGACTCTCAAGAGTCTTTTCCAACACCACAGTTCAAAAGCATCAAGTCTTTGGCGCTCAGCCTTTTCACAGTCCAACTCTCACATCCATACATGACCACAGGAAAAACCATAGCCTTGACTAGACAACATAAACCCTTACTTCGGTCCAAACACCCACGGTCAGAGTTTGGCTTTCCAGCCCTGTGGGCACATGAGGCCCCTCTCGGTAACACACACTGAAACTATCACCACATTCTATACCACAACCATTTCCTCTGAAAGCTTCCTCTTACCTTACTTATTTATGGAATTACAATTTTAAGTCAATAAAATTATTCAAAAGAAATTTAAGAGTACAAGTTAATGTTTGAAATGTCAAAAAAATTACAACTTTTTCACATAGTTTTATTTAAAATTTCAAAAGCATTTTGGCTGAAAAGATTGTTTTTGTCTGTTTTTCCTGGCAGAATAATCTGTAAGGAATAATGTAAATCTCGAAGTATTCCTCTTAAAAAGCATTTTTCAAACTTTAAGATGCAAACGAATGACCAGGGAATCTGGTTAAATGCACATTCTGATTCAGCAGGTCTGAATCTTAATCTCAGGTGCCTGAGGTTCTTCTTCTCAGCTAAACTAATAAACTCCGACATGATGCCCAAGCTACTCCTCCAAGAACTACAATTTGAACAGTAATAAGACATTCTAAACAGGAGTGATATCCAAGAATTTAAATCAAAATTTAAAGGACCATTTAGATTTTCTTTTCAGAGTGCTAGGCAAATCAACCCTGCTTACTATTAATTTGATATGGGTTTCATTTATGATAAAATATACCCTTTAAATTAGTATTGAATTACTATAGTGAAAAGAACTTTTCAGAAAATGCCTCTCTAGCTAAAACTGATATGACACTGTATCTCTTAGGGGATCCTTTAGATTTTGCTAGATGCACAGCTATGAATGTTTCAGGAGAGCCTGATAAACAAGGGAGTACACACACTTGACTACTGAAGGGCTTCAAACACTTTGTTAGGGAAAAGGTACATCTTTCAATTAAATAATGTCCTTGAATTTTCCTTTAGCATACCAGATAAAGAATTAGCTCCCAAATGTGTCTTTTTAAAAGCAAAAAAGGAATCATAAAAGAGTTCGTTTCTGGCTATATCTTTATATAAAAGCTATTCTTCCTAACAATTTTATAATCCACTTTAAAATTCTATTAACAAAAACTGGGTGCTTTGGTAGTGAAGACCATTCTGCAATACATGTTTTCCTCATAAGGCTATATCTTCTTGGAAGAGATGAATGGTTTATAAGAGGCAGAATAAGATGATAGTATACTTAACATAAAATATGGAACATTAAAATTTGGAGAAAGTAAGATTTTCTGAAAGAAACCTGAAATGGTTGTGTACATATAAGTAACACATGAGCTATAAACAGTATCATATTCCAATCTCAATGTAATGTTAAAATATGCCTATTACCCAATTCATATCTAAGAAAAACATTTCAGGGCATAATTATTGATAACAATAAATAATAATTTCATTCACCTAATCTCACATAGGCTGCAGTATTAATTGGTACTTAATTGATGCTTTTGAACTGTGGTGTTGGAGAAGACTCTTGAGAGTCCCTTGGACTACAAGGAGATCCAACCAGTCCATTCTGAAGGAGATCAGCCCTGGGATTTCTTTGGAAGGAATGATGCTAAAGCTGAAACTCCAGTACTTTGGCCACCTCCTGCAAAGAGTTGAGTCATGGGAAAAGACTCTGATGCTGGGAGGGACTGGGGGCAGGAGGAGAAGGGGACGACAGAGGATGAGATGGCTGGATGGCATCACTGACTCGATGGACGTGAGTCTGAGTGAACTCCGGGAGTTGGTGATGGACAGGGAGGCCTGGCGTGCTGTGATTCATGGGGTCGCAAAGAGTCGGACACGACTGAGCGACTGATCTGATCTGATGTTCAAATTACAATTCTTTCTTTCCCTGTTTTTATCCTATTCTGTTCTAGAATTTAGCTGCAAGACACCACACTTAAAATTTTCCTTGTATTAACCATTGTATTTTCCTGCAACTTTCATTTTAACTTTATAAGAGAAATACAGAACTTAGTGGGTTTTTTGAATGAAAATAAAACAAAATAAATGTATAACCATTTGAGAAAAATAAATGTGATCCTTCTTTCCCCACATGGACAAAAATAAACTTTATGTAGATTAAAAATTCAATATAAAAGTGAAATTACAGAAAAACCTAAGAACATGCTTATTAAATACTCTAACACTTTCCCACTAATAGATATTAGCTTTAGCATATAATAAATTCTATATATATTTTATTGATGTGGGAAAGTTTTTGAAGTACGTTTTATAGCAAGTTCCCAAAGGAGAAACAATAGAGAAAAAAAAATGTTAGATTTTATGGTATAAACATTAAAAGGGATGTATCAGAATATACTACAGGCAAAATCAAAAGGTAAATGATGACATGGAGAAAAGATTTGTAATATATATGACACTTAATATTCATAATGTATAACAATATCAGAAAATAACAAGAATAAGATACAACTTAGTAGGAAAATGGCAAAGGACTTGAAAAAACAATCCATGTGGTAATTATGACTGACTGACTTTCACTTGCTGAACTATCCCTCCAATCCAGGAATAAATCCCAGTTGGTCAGGATGTATAATCTTTTCTGAGGACTTCATTTGGTTTGCTAGCTATACTTTTCAACTCCAGAATTTCTTTTTGAGATTCTCTAACTCTTGGCAGGTATTTCCATTTTGTTCACACACTGTTCTCCTGACTCGTGTTTAACATAACTGTTCTCAAGTCTGGCTGGTAGATGTGCCAGCAAGTCTTTTGCAGGAAGGTATTTGCTTTGAATGGGCCACATTTCCCTGTTTGTGTGCCCTGTGATTTTTTGCTGAAAACACTATTTGTTAACCCTGGAAATAAATTCTCTCCCTTCTCCAGGGGGTGCCATTTCTTTTACCTTTTTTTTTTTTTTAAACTAGTAGGCTATCTCTGTGCCAAGGATCAGGCTGAGGTGTAAACTAAAGTTCTCAGGTCTTTCTGAGCCTGCTCCTTTCCCTGAACATGTGGTTACTTTTTAATTTTCCTTGTATATACAGTTGTTTTTAAATGTTTTTAATGTCTGACTCCCATTATGGGAAAAAGAAAAAACATTAAGCGGGTAGAAAAAATGCGCTAACCTTTGAAATCACCAGGAAGTCAATTTAGCCAACTGACCAATTTAGGAGGAGGAGTCTGTCACAACGCGGAGGTGCAGAAACAATGGCCACCCTCCTCTTCACAGCTCTGGGATGAGAGCAGATCCCAGAGGTACAGAAGACAGGGTCCTTTTTATCCACCCTGGCTCTACAAGCTGTGTGCAAGGCACTCAAGGAACAAGTGCACAGCTGCCCCACAGCCCTGCGGGTGGGAGATGGGTAGCTGCAAGTGTGCTGAGAGTTGAAGTTGACCAAAACTGACTGCAATTTATAATTCAAGCCTTCCCCTAGAATTTGCAATTCTTCAGTAGACTCCAGAGTTCCAAAATAGTTACAGTGGACAAATTCTGCTAATGCAGTTGTCTAAGGTGTAAAGACAGATTCCTAGTTGCCAAATTCCCCAAATTCCCTGGTTGCCAGATTTCTACATTGCCAAATTCCCCGAAAATTATTTATCCTTGTATATTGATCTTGTCACCAATTGTATTCCTTGAGTTTTTGAAGTACAATCAGAGCATCACAAATAATCCCCTATTTCTTCCTTTAAAATGTTTGTATCTCTCATTACTTTATCTGGACTGTTATTTAAATAAGCAGTTCTTGGCAAGTATTCTTGTTGTGTCCTTTCTTGACTTAAACAGAAACATAGTAATAGTGCTTCTATGTTAATCATGATATTGGCTGTTAGTTTTATTAATCTTTATATGGTAAAGGAAGTACTTCTACTTTCTCATTTACTAATATTTTCCCTCAATAATTTGATTAAATATCTAATAAGTTTTAGTCCTCCTCTCTGGTTATTATTTCCAATTCTGATATTATAATTTTAAATTTTGTCACTGCTTAAAGAATTGCTAGAAGGCTGTCAATTTTGTTGATCTTTTCAACAAATAAGCAATTTTGTTTTTGTTTTCTAATTGACTGTAGAAATGTATGTCCATTTTTCCTTTTACCATTCTGCTTTATTATTCTCTTTTCAGATTTCACGATAAGAATGCCTCCTACATTTTGCTTTTAGTTTTTTTTAGTTCCTATGTTTTCCAATTAGTAAAGCTTTGGGTAATACTCTCCTGTGCTTTTCCCATATTGCAATCTGGCTCTTGCCCCCACCACATGAATAAAACTGTCCTCAGTAAGTCATGGATCACCTAATATTGACAAAGATAACACACCTGCTGCCTCTTTTTTAACAGAACTCTTCCTACAGTATGTGCCACCAACCATGCTTTCCCCTCTATTCTCCTGGCTTTTCTGATAAAATCCTCTTCTCATTTCTCTCCTGCCTCTCCAACCTTCTTCAGAATCCCACCATTGTTGGGCTTACCTTCTTCTCTTAAATGCTACTGTTTCTCAAGACTGTGTCCTAGAAGCCCTACTCTCATTAAACGTGATTCCTAGTGACCTCATACAAACCCATGGATTCAACTCTTTACACACAAAACCCTGTAAATCCAAATGCACGGCTCCCTGCTGGATGAGACTGACTATATAGGAGGATATCCCACGTGTGTCTTGTCTAATTTAGACCATATCGTCATCTTATCCCCTACATTTTGCACTTTCTCTTTATTCCAGATACTTGCAATTAGTATCAATATTCCCAGGTTGGGAACTTAGGAATTATTTTTGAACTCTTTCCTCTGATTTAACCACATTCTATCAGTCACCAACTTTTGAAGACTTACCTTTACCCTTCAAGAATCTGTCCCCTTATGGCTCTTCCCTTAGAGTATGTATTTTCATAAAAACTACTTCAATGATAATCCCTTCACTACCCTGTCTGCAACCTGACCTCTCTGTCTACATTCCATCCTGTCTCATTAAACAAAGAGTTACATATTCTTTTTGTTTCCTCTACTTAGGATGACCTCTACTCACCCACCTTTTCACCTATCTAATCCCCTATGTTCTTCAAAGTTCAATTCTTGTAACTCCCTCTCTGGAAAGCTACCCCTCTGTATATGTATATTATTATGGACACATATACTCCTCCTCTAAAGGCAAAGGAGAAAAGGAAAGATATACCCATTTGAATGCAGAGTTCCAAAGACTAGCAAGGAGAGGTAAGAAAGCCTTCTTCAGCGATCAGTGCAAAGAAATAGAGGAAAACAACAGAATGGTAAAGACTAGAGATCTCTTCAAGAAAATGAGAGATACCAAGGGAACATTTCAAGCAAAGATGGGCACAATAAAGGACAGAAGTGGCATGGACATAACAGAAGCAGAAGATATTAAAAAGAGATGGCAAGAATACATAGAACCACCATACAAAAAAGATCTTCATGACCCAGATAACCATGATGGTGTGATCACTCACCTAGACCCAGACATCTGGAATGCGAAGTCACATGGGCCTTAGCAAGCACCACTATGAACAAAAATAGTGGAAATGATGGAATTCCAGTTGAGCTCTTTCAAATCCTAAAAGATGATGCTGTGAAAGTGCTGCACTCAATATGTCAATAAATTTGGAAAACTCAGCAGTGGCCACAGGACTGAAGAAAGTCAGTTTTCATTCCAATCTCAAAGAAAGACGAAGCTAAAGAATGTTCAAACAAATGTACAACTGTACTTATCTCACATGCTGGCAAAGTGACGCTCAAAATTCTCCAAGCCAGGCTTCAACAGTACATAACCTGTGAAATTCCAGATGTTCAAGCCGGATTTAGAAATGGCAGAGGAATCAGAGATCAAATTGCCAACATCCGTTGATCATCAAAAAAGCAAGAGAATTTCAGAAAAACATCTACATCTGCTTTACTGACTAGGCCAAAGCCTTTGACTGTGTGGACCACAACAAACTGAAAAATTCTGAAAGAGATGGGCATACCAGACCACCTTACAATGCCTCCTGAGAAATCTATATGCAGGTCAAGAAGCAATAGTTAGAACTGGACATGGAACAACAGACTGGTTCCAAATTCAGAAAAGAGTACATTAAGGCTGTATATTGTCACCCTGCTTATTTAACTTACATGCAGAGTACATCATGAGAAATGCTGGGCTGGATGAAGCACAAGCTGGAATAAAAATTGCAGGGAGAAATATCAATAAACTCAGGTACGCAGATGACACCACCCTTATGTCAGAAAGCAAAGAGGAACTAAAGAGTCTCTTGATAAAAGTGAAAGAGGAGAGTGAAAATGTTGGCTTAAAACTCAGCATTCAAAAAACCAAGATCATGGCATCCAGTCCCATCACTTCACAGTAAATAGATGGGGAAACAATGGAAACAGCGAGAGACTAATTTTTTGGAGGCTCCAAAAATCACTGCAGATGGTGACTGTAGTCATGAAATTAAAAGATCTTGCTCCTTTTAATTAAAAGCTATCATAGAAAAGCTATGATAAACCTAGACAGTATATTAAAAAGCAGAGACATTACTTTGCCAACAAAGGTCCATCTAGTCAAAGCTTTGGTTTTTCCAGTAGTCATGTATGGATGTGAGAGTTGGAGTGTAAAGAAAGCTGAGTGCCGGAGAACTGATGCTTTTAAACTGTGCTGTTGCAAAAGACTCTTCAGAGTCCCTTGGACCTCAAAGAGATCAAACCAGTCAATCTCGAAAGAAATCAGTCCTGAATATTCATTGAAAGCACTGATGCTGAAGCTGAAACTCCAATACTTTGGCCACCTGATGCAAAGAACTGACTCATTGGAAAAGACCCTGATGCTGGGAAAGATTGAAGGCAGGAGGAGAAGGGGACGACAGAGGATGAGATGGTTGGATGGCATCCAGACCCAACGGAAGTGAGTTTGAGCAAGTTCTGGGAGTTGGTGATGGACAGGGAGGCCTGGCGTGCTGTAGTCCATACAGTCCAAGAGTCGGACATGACTGAGCGACTGAGCTAAACTAGTATCCTTCCCTCACGTGCCAGCATAACACATTGGGGATGTCTGCCATAAAGCACGGGATGCTACAGTAAGCACTGATTTATCAGACTGTTTTCCACGAATGGAAGAGCAAGCTGAGACCAACAGACCTTCACTGTTTGCCCTTGTGCTCTCATTAGCAAGCAACAGTTTTGTGTCATGGATGGATGATTTTAGAAAAATTGTGTCTAAATAATAACTTATATAACTGTATCTAAAACAAGAACAGACTACCTGTTAGTAAACTTCTGGTGGTACAGGAAAACACATAAGTGAAATACTTCATCTCCACAAATTCATGCTGCTTTTCCAGAAAATTTGAATCCTATGTTAGGGTCAGACAGTAGACTCTTAAAAGTTTCCCTCAGCTTAGGAATGTAAAATCCAGGGCCTCTAAACTGGATTGCTACTGACTGCTCAACACCATACTACAAACCTGCGTCTAATATAACCAGGCAATTGGATAGAGCAGCATAATTTAAAACAAAAATGGTGACTGTGATACATCCCTGAAAAACCTGAGTCGTTAATAATGAAACAAAAACAAAGAAGGATTTGATTGTTATAAACCCATTCCCTAAGGTCTCACCAATTTACTTTTGCACAACGCAATGCTCAGTGTAAAATACTAGCTCTTACAGAACTCTTTCAGGTTTTTGTTTGTTGTTTCATTTTTTTTTCTTTGCTTTTATGGAATTCTTTATTATCCTACTTGTTTCATAATTGTAGTATATAACTCAAAGGAACATAAATTCCATAAGGAAAAAGCTAGACCACCAGTGTAAAAATATATGCCAGCTGTTTAGAAAAAGTATTTATTAAAAGTCCCAGTTTTTCAATCTGTATGTCATTTTAGTTCTGACCTATTAAACACAGAAAGTCTGCTTTAATTACAAATTGTGGGTTATTGAAAAATGGTAGTAAAACTAGGGCTTTGAGATTCTACTTCCAACTATGACTCGATGTTATACTGTTCCAAAAACAGACTATAAGCCTACATCCAGTAAGCCATCCCGAAATGAACTTTCTTGTTCATAGGAAGAACTCAAGAGAACACTAAATGAAATGGGAAAAAAACTGTCACCAATGTAAAAACAGTAAAACAGCATTTTTAAATGTGAAAGACTCACACAGTATAAGAATTGCATTTTTCAAACATACCTTGTCCATTAACTTACTGGCATGAAGACTTAAGCTGTTGAAGAATATTTTTTTGCTCAGCAAATGCATTTCTTCAATGGTAGTCAACAATGTAGTTGCGCTATTTCCAATAATGCCACTAAAAGCAAAGAATATTTCTGGTTGCAAAGCAGGTCTAAACAATTTAGCTCTATAACTGGGTAGAATTCTTTTAAAAGATCTAGATTTAAATAAAAGTTTTTATATAGAATATAACCTGTGAACTAAAACAATTACTCTAGTTTCATACAGAAATGAGTTTTTTTTCTTTTAGGTTAGGTGACGAACAAATGAAAGCAAACTACAGTGTTTTCAATATCTCATGATCTCTTAGAAAAGCAGTGGGTTAGACTAAACCCTTATAGCATGCAAAAATCCACGTGGCTATTTTTCCGCTATTACAGTAAATGCATGTTTTGATTATCTGAAGATTAAAAGAAGATCTGCTTTTAATTTAAAGGAAGCCATTCCATCAGTAGCTCTATAGAGAAAATATTATTAATACTGAGCTTTTTTAAATAAAACTTATGCCATATCAGTAACACATCTTCAAATTATAAAGTATGATTATACAGCTGCCAAAAAAGTATATTTAAAATAATCATGAAAAATTTGGTAACATTTTTAAATAACTACTGTACATCCTATAATTCTCAATTTTCTCCTACAAGGATATTTCTTAGACTTGTCCAGTGGGGTTTCTCATTTTTTGCAGACTGTAACACAACCATGTATATAAAACAATTTGCAATTTTATTCTATTCATGTACTGAAAGTGATTCTTCTGTTCCTGATACTGGCATGCTTATAAAAAGTCATCTAAAATGATTTTTTAATAGACTATCAAAAATATAGCTTGGAACACCATTGTTTTACCACAACTCACATATAACATGGTCTTACATTTACAACAGGGCTCAAGTGTACATATGCTGTCAAAAGATATATGCATCGTGAAATGAATGCAAATTTTGGAGTCAAAGATTGTATTTTAGATAAGTAAGTGGTTTCTAATCAGATAAAATCACTTTAATTTAGAGAAGATAAGATAGCTATTAATATTACTGAGAGAAGATAAAGCTATGATTCTGTTTTACCACTAATGGAAAACTAAATGTTAAAGAAGAATTTATGTTATTTACATCCAGAATAGGACATTTTACTAATTATGCCCTGTTCTGAGTATAATATAGAGTTGCTTTAAGTGCCATGGATCTCGAATACAGAAGGACTCAAAAAATACTTCTATTATAGACTTATACTGCTACATAAGCTGTGCGAGTGCAAATGTGTGTTTGTGAGTGTGTGTGTACAGTTACACCTGGAAAAGAAAGGAAAAAGGAAATAACGGACTCAAACTACAACATGTATAATATGCAAATACTGACTCACATGGTGTGGAGGTTCTACTAGTTTACACTTAGTCAGCAAATAGAACACACACACACACAACTACTACACTGTGTTCCAACGGAAATGAAGTACGACATGGGATTTAATGAGCACATTTAACCATTCCACTTACCTGATTGTGTGGTGGTAAAATTTGAGGAGGTTAGAAATTTTATATAATAAAACTGCCCCAGGTTCAGCAACTATTACTTGTTCAATTCGAACCTATTAAAACATGTGACAAAAAATTAAACATTTCTTAAAAGTGTAACTTTTTCTTCATTAATCACATGTGGTGTGAACAGCATTAAAGAGATTAAATTTCATGATTATAGAAATCACAAACTTCTTTAAGTAACAACACAAAAAATTTAACACAGGTATACTCTATGAACAAATGATCCATTACCTACAGAATTTGGCTCAAGGCAACGCTATCAGAAATAATCCATACAATGAGATCATTTTGAGGTTTTTCTAACCAGCATATAATGGAATTTAGTTCAGCAATAAACTGAACTAAAATTACATGCCTAAAATTATCAGTAAAAAGGTACTGCTCTATGAACCAACAGTAGGGGGAAAAAAATGAAAAAAGTTTTACCTTTAAACAACTAAACCAAGTTTCTTTTAATATTAATTAGAGAACAGGAAAGTGGATGGATCTTGAGTTGGCTCCAACATATTTGTCTAATTATACTACTACCAGGGCAGTATCTCAGCTATAGTTCAAAATTAACTTGAAATGCTCAAGATTAACTACCGGGAATCTTTCTAATTAAAATCCATCCTTCACTAATCTTTCCCTTACTTCACATTCCCTAACTAACAAATACAATTTAAACTACACTGAATGTGCTTACTTACATATTACACTACATCTATGCTTAAGCTGCAGAAAACATTATATCTTCTTATTTTCTAATTAGATTCTAAACACAGATATTGTATTTTCTAGTCCCTTTACATCTCTGCAGCACTCAGAAGAATAATACATATGTAGGAGATGTTCAATAAACACTTTTGAAAGCATTTAGATTTTAGAGTATGTCGTAATACCAATGAACATGATCTGCTAAAATATTTTACATTATAAATACATGTAATAGTATACAAAAACCTTGCATAGAAAATTGGCAATGATTATTTTAAAGTAAGTTTTATTATCTGACATTAATGTGTTAATTTGACAAAATTACAGCTCAAGTGGCTATTTATTTAAACTCCAAATAAGGCAATAATTTAACCATATAACATATATAAAATATTTTATATAATATATCAAAGTATTTTACCTTTAGAGGTCTGCACACACCCTCAGTGATATGGCCAACAACTTCTTGAATATTTTCTTCAACACCTACGGTTAATTATAACATAACTGAAATTTTTTTCATATAGCACTGTTTCACAGAAGTACAAAAAAAACAACAAACACTAATATCTGCGATTAATGATAAACATTTAAAATAATCATTAGTGGTATTTTATTAAGTTCAATATCTTTTAGGATATTACTAACTATATTAATATCTGAACCTAAAGCTTTATCAATTCATTTGACTGCTGATTAATGAAAAAAGATTGTGAAATTAATTAACTGAAGGAGGTGATGAGTAGATGTATTAGGATCTGTTCCACAAACTCCTTATTCTAGGCAGATGTACTAAGCACACAAACTGCAGGTATAAGATGGAAAACACACCTTACAATTTAATGGAAAAACTGACATTTACTAACTACTGACCACTTCCCAAGGTCTGTACCGTGTACTTGGACATGTACAGCTTGTAACCACCTTCATTTTCACAGATGGAGAAACTGAAGTTTAGAAGAATTCATGCCATTCCCACGGAAGAACCTATTTCTAACTCCAATTATTTTCTTCCTGCCTCTTAAGGCAGCCTCTCATGTATACTTTACTAACAGCTTTTAAGAAATACATTCTTTTAAATTGGGTTATGAGGATAACAGAAAACAACTTTAAACAGTGCAGACTGTGTGCGAGTCTATCACAGATGCTGAATCTAGTCTCAGCATCAATGAGGAGCTTGAGTCCTGCACCCCTTTGCACACTGGCCTCTCCTGGAAGATGACCTGATGAACCAGCATGGTGTGGGGCCACGCCATGCAAGACAGGCAAGTGACACCCCTCCCAACACGTCCCTTCCCTTCCTATCAAAACCAGAACATCTTAATTATCCACTAACCCCGTCTATCACAGGCATCTCAAGATAGTCACAACTAAAAAGACTGGAAATTCTGCAAACAGATGTTAGCAACTCAAAAATAATCATTTTTCTTCTTTGAAATTACGACAAAAATTTTAAGTACATTCAGTACATAGGCAATTATTCAAAAAGTTGTGAAACAGTCGCATGAGAATGAAAAAAGGGGCTGAGTAGTATTAATAGAAAAGAAAGAAGTAGGAGCTTCATGACCTTAAGAAAAGTCACTGAGTCTGTGTGCTTGCAGACAACACGGAGACAACATCCCCTTTTGCCTTTAGAGGATAGTGCTGTACAAGATCTGAGACAACGTACACCAGGCACTCCAGAGGCACCTTGAAAGCGGAGCAGAGGGGTCCTGGCTCACTAGGGAAGGCCCCAAAGGTCCAGTATAAAAATGTTATCAGTTAAAGTGATGGAGAGGAATTCACCGGAAAAGGGAAACTAGAGAAAGTAAGACTAATTAGGCCGCTTACTGAACCACCTCGGGTAAAGAGTTTATCTCCACGAAAAACAGCAGCGAGAACAGAAACAGAGACATCCTGTGTGATGTGCTACCTCTCAGACGAGCAGGAGCCGCCGGCTGACCCACCTTGTGCAGTTACATGCTTCAGAAGAGCTTCGAGGTGTTCTTTCTCAGAAGCAGTAGCTTGATGGAGCCAAGCCAACATATCTCCTACGTATCTAATGGAAAAACTAAATGTTGGTGAAAATTTCCTTTAGAAAAACACTGAATACCCCAATACTGTCTGCTCTTATACCTCAAAGGGTCATGGGAGTGCATTTCAATGGGTCTAGGGGTACCTCCTGGGCCCCCTCTTGTAAGAGCATCAATGAATCCACGAACCACTGTACTTCTTCTGGCTGTTCCAAACTCATCTAAGGTATACCTAGAAGAGACAGGTTATTAACAAACAATTGTTTTTCTTCCTAATGGCTATATCAAACTATTCATGCACTTTCTCAGATAAGCTATCTAACACCTTTTTTTACACAATTCTCTCAAGCAATACTGCTTTAAACAAAAAATATTTAATAAATAAATTTATCATAGTGATAATCCAATCCTAAGGTGCATCTTTTTATGTCTAAGAAGGAATGCAGGGATTTACAATCAGTAACAGAGGTTGTGGCAATAAAGGATAGAGCAGGGGATTTGGTAAAAGTAAAATTCGAGACAAGCTGGAAACCCTGAACTCTACAGGTTGTCCTGTCCCACCCCTCGTCCAAAACATGACACTCCACTGCACACAGGCGGACTAGTATGTGGTTCTCAGAGGCTGGTTACAGTTAGAACTCTGTAATCCAAAATATAAGACTTTTCCTGCTACACTAAAAAAACTCTCATGTATATTACTACAATACCAACAAAATTTGTCCAAATTATACCAAATACCACCAAAATATACTATTCGTATTTAAAAGCTTATTTTGACTCCAATGTTAAACATATTACATGCTACTTGAATTTACTGACCAGCTATGCCTTAAGAGCAAATACTTTCTTTTACATATATTTACAAGTTATCAATTACAGTTGGTGGGGCAGGAGAGAAGACTTTCAAGGCTAAGGAAATTTTTAGGGAAAAAAGATTTTGAACTGGACGATCAGACCATTTGGGGTCAAATGATAGGATGGCTTAAAGGTACCAAGAGTCCCTGTTTCCTTGACTAGAATCTGCCTTTGTTTCTCTCTGTCGCCACTGTCGCCCAACTCAAAGTTCTGTTTTAAAGGTACACAGGAAGACAAACTATTTTTTCGTAGTCCTATGTCAGCAGATTCTAGATCCATGAATTTTTACATCTCTGAACAGTACTCTACTAAATGTTGAGAATTATTTCATTACCCTACTATAAAGAAAAACTACAAAAATTTCACCAAAGTTTTCAAAAGAATTTCTCAGGCTACACTGCTTTCTTTAATATGCTATAGATTTCATGAAAAACCCACTTTTTTTTTAACAGAAGAAAGCTAGAAAGGGGGCATATTTTTAAATAAAAGTGTAGTAAAGCAATCAATAGCAATAAATTGTTAGGACTCTGAGCATTCATATGTACCAGTAACCAGATCATGGTTGTGTGTGGTTTTTGGTTTTAGTTAAAAGGAAATGGTTTTGAAATTCCATGCAGTGACATACCAGCAATACGTCAAGATGAAAATGCAGTTATCAAGCTAAGTTTTGCAAAAGTGCACAGTTGCTTTACATTCACTCTGTTTTTTTTTTAACAAATTAGAACCAAGGTGCTTATTTCTATTTCTTCCCTCATGCTCTTAAAAATATAAATGCTTAGGGTACAGAATGCCTTCCTTTAAAGACCATCAGTTCTATGAAGTGACTTGTGATCAGATTTATGACAGCACAAAATTCACAAACTTTTTAAATATGTAAACCTAATCTTCCCCTGGGGACCCAAATGACTGCATAATAAACAGAAACAATGTAACTTCTGTTTCTAGGACTACTCACTGTGGCCACAGGTTATATCAGAAACCACTGAATCCACTGGCATTTTAAATGCGGGGAGGGGCAATTTTAAAAGTCTGACAAACACCAGAATCTAACCTTTTTACTATAAAATATAAATAAACATTAACATTAATGTTAAATTTTCCTGCAATAGATATAATTTGAAGCAAGAAGAGCATGAGCTAAAATGAACCTTCAGTGATATCTGAAGACATGAAATCTCTTTTCCCAGAGACAAAAGAAAATTTCCTTGACCAAAAAGAGATTCTTTTCCAACAAAGGTCAAAAACTGAAAATGTAGCTTTATAAAAGTGAATGTCAAAATTATGTAAATATTCTAAAATGCCTCTAGTTAAAATAAAAAAATCAAAATCCCCAGTTTTTATGTTTATCCATAGTAGAAAAGGAAAAATTCTGGTCAAAAAGCAAATAAAATGAAAAAAATTTGTCCAAAAAAATTAAAAGATAGAAGAATAACGTAAAAGCCTTTCTAAGAAATACAACAAATAAAGAATAAAAAAAAATCAGCATTGTAGATATTATTATATCCTTTAATAACTGACATGGTTTACCAGTAAAGAAGACAACATCAATTTGTCCATTTCTACTTGGAATAAATTTCTTTTTGAAAACACTTCTGTAATTGATGTATTAAAAGTTAATAATGCATTAGCATTCCAGTTATATAAGACCTAACAAAATCTGAGTACGGCAATTTTCCCCAAAGACTTCAATAACTGACATTTTCTTAAATGTGATACCTATACATTTGAGACCCAATAATGTTTGGGTAGCTTCTCTACTTTATTTAAATCAAGTTCATATAGTGCCATCTGGTGGTTAACATAATACATTATAAAGTTTTTCCCTAAATTTTAAGAAACCACCACTTTGAAAGAGGTGATTACTTAAGATGAAAGGCCAAATTTCTCTTTTTCAGTGTTCATCTTATGGTACTTAACTGGCACTAAAAGCTTCCTTCTTCTGCACTCAACATCCAAGTGTTTAACCATCCACACTGCACTATGGCCCCCATCCCCTGTGTTTCCTGTGAAGATACATCTTCTTTGCCTATTTCAGTTCTATTGTCTCTCAAGCATTTTGCCTTGCTGTCAGGTAGGCCTTAAATACACTTCTCTTTAGCTGAAAATTTTCCACTTTATCTGCTTTCAAAATAAAAATAATAGCCAGTACTTTGTGATGAGTGAAGCATGATGCTCAACACCTTATGGGAACATTCCAATTTTAATCTTCACAGCAACCCAGCACGACAAGCACTATTTTCATCCTCATTTCACAGCTCAAGAAAACCGAAGCCTATAAAGGTATGTGGGTTCATCAAAAAATCTAAAAAAAAAAAAAACACCCAGTCTAACTCAGAGCCCACCATTTAAACCATTATGCAATACTGCTCCTTTCCAAGTGTCAATCAAGAATCAAAACTTAGAAAAAATACATTTATATGGTAGAAGTCAGTTGACCTTTTCAGAGGCCCAAAATACCTGAAGGCCTTTTTAAAAAACAATTAACCTTGTGAACAAATATGAATCTGTGGACACTGTTACACATTATTAAACAAGCACCAAATGTTTCAGGTACTATAATCATAACCAAACACCAATACCTTACAGTGAAAAAACTGGGAAAGAAATTTCAAAGACGCTAAGATCCACTGAGCCGATGGTCAATAATGAGCATCAGCTTATCCCAGGAACCCGAACAACATGCAGATCTATTGTGATCCAGCTCCTGCTACTAACCCAGCAACCAGCTTCTGCGAGTCCCTAGAGGTACATGTTCCTCCTCAACCCATGCACTAGCACCTGCTGTTCCCTAAATCTGGGATGTTCTCTCCTCCCTTTTCATCTTGGAAAATGCTTATCAACCTTCAGAACTCATTTTATACCTACTTCCCGGAAGAAACTTTCACTAATGTACACCCCTTTGCCCACCACAGACTACTTGAGCCACAAAGCATTTGAGACTTGACTTTTAGAAAAGCACTTAATGTATACGCTAAAGTGGATTTGTTTACGTCTGGTTCCATAAAGTAAAGCAAGTTGAAGGTGATGTTTTATTGATGGTAAGCCTTTCACACTTAGAACTGTGCTTAACATATAGTGAGTACTCAGTAAGTAACACTGGGGTGTGATTATTTTATGTATCTGTCAAGTCCCAGCATTTGTGTTCTAAAATCTTATCACAGGACAAGTAATGTTCTAATCAGAAAACAGAGTAAGAAGGAAATCTTCTAAAAATATAGAAGCAGATAAAAGACATGACTCAGAGCAGGACTGAATGCATGAGTTCTCTGGCTTTCTGTTTCCCAAATTTTAACTCCCTACTTGGTCTTCCCATTTTCATACTATTCCAGACATTAAAAATGAAAAAGGATTTGAAGGAACGGATAAAAAAGATGTGGTACATATCTACAATGGACTATTACTCAGCCATTAAAAGAAAGAAATCACGCCATTTGCAGCAACACGGCTGGACCTAGAGAGTGCCACATGAGTGACATAATCAGACAGAGAAGGGGAAATAGCGTGTGACAACCTTTATATGTGGAATCTAAAAAGAAATGATAACAGATGAACTCACTTACAAAACAGAAAGAGGCACAGACTTAGAAAATGAACTTATGGTTGATGAGGGGGAAGGGGTAGTTAGGGAGTTTGAGAAGGTCATATACTCATTGCTATATTCAAAATGGATAACCAACAAGGACCTACTGTACAGCACATGGAACTCTACTCAATTTTACATGCAAACCTGGATGAGAGGGAGGCCTAGGGGAGAATGCATACATGTGTATGTATGGCTGAGTCCCTTCCCTGTTCACCTGAAACTAACACAGTATTGTTAATTGGCTATACCCCAACACAAACTAAAAAGTTTAAAGACTGAAGACAAAAAAAGGACTTGAAAAGTAAAAGAAAACTAAAACACAGAAAAATAAAAAATATATAAGTAAATAATGCATGAAGTTCTTATCCAAAGCATTATCACATAGCACCTGGCTGCCATAACTTACAGGATTAAAAACCTGAACTCTTTCTTTTCTGGAATCCTACTAATGGAATTCTAATTTTAAATCTTCTTTTCTCATCTCTGGGTAATTATTATTTATTAGTCCATGTGACCTCCACCCTTTCAGGGCAGTGTTAATACAGGAGTTTTAGTTACATACAATTCCAAGGTAATTAATGAGATGGCAGAATGCAGGAAAGACCTTAACCTCTGCATAAATAAGAGGCAGTCTAGATATTGGGACATCTTGGTTTTCATATCTGTGTTGCATTCTATAGCATGGAATATGCAATTAGGCAGATGCTCCAGTGGTACCCAGGTGAGATAAAAATATCACTGTAAATTATTATACTGCTCAAACTATTGTATATAAATTTGATTAACACTGAAAGTCAACATAAATTACCAAAGAAAAAGTAGATTTGCTTTTTTATTAATTAGGAAAAAGTCACTCACTTATATAAAACAGGTCTGTCCTGCAGGGCTTCCATTGCCTGAGTTAGCACTGGAGATATGTCACATGATTCTTGTGTCAGTGTTCTGCATTCACCTGAAAAAGGGTTAACATTGTAACACTGGTTAAAATACAATTAGGCCCTTATTATGTCCATTGTACAACCAGAGTCTAAATACCACATTTAAAAAATGCTTGGAAAAGCCTAGAGAACATACCAATAAAAAACTAGTTAATGCTGCTAAACTAAACATTCAAGCTTAAATATCTATTTAACTTCAATATACCACATCTGCTATGAGGTATACAACATATTTTATTATTATAAGAAACCAGAATTCTGAAGAAACCAATCAATGAACAAATATGCACTAAATAACAGCTATGTTGCTGCTGCTGCTGCTGCTGCTAAGTCGCTTCAGTCGTGTCCAACTCTGTGCGACCCCCACAGACGGCAGCCACCAAGCTCTGCCGTCCCTGGGATTCTCCAGGCAAGAACACTGGAGTGGGTTGCCATTGCCTTCTCCAATGCATGAAAGTGAAAAGTGAAAGTGAAGTCGCTCAGTCATGTCCTACTCTTAGCGACTCCATGGACTGCAGCCCACCAGGCTCCTCCATTCATGGGATTTTCCAGGCAAGAGTACTGGAGTGGGGTGTCATTGACTTCTCCGAATAACTGCTATACACACAGCAATGTCAAGAAGGGAAGGGAATACTAACTATTCATCACCAGTTCTTTACCCCAGGGGCAATCTTCAAGCAGTTTGCTAGAATGTTTATATGGGTAACTAATACATACTAGTAAAATTATATTGATTATTCTGTCTACAAAATACTGATTAAATGTCTACTCTGTTCAAAAAACAGGACATGTTCAGAAATTCCCAACCTTTGCTAGGTGAAGACCTCATGTTCCTTTGTTTTTAACAGGTAATTCTACTAACACACTATTGAAACATTTTAAAACTAAATACATAAACCACTTGTGGTAGGCGAAATAATGGTCTTCCCAAGAGCCCTAATCACTGAAACCTGTGAATATGTTATTTTATGAAGCAAAAGGGACTTTGAAGATGGAATTAAGGGGATGGACCTTCAGTTCAGTTCAGTCGCTCAGTTATGTCTCTTTGTGACCCCATAAACCGCAGCACGCCAGGCCTCCCTGTCCATCACCAACTCCCGGAGTCCATCCAAACCCATGTCCATTGAGTCGGTGATGCCATCCAACCATCTCATCCTCTGTCATCCCCTTCTCATCCTGCCCTCAATCTTTCCCAGCATCGGGGTCTTTTCAAATGAGTCAGCTCTTCACATCAGGTGGGCAAAGTATTGGAGTTTCAGCTTCAACATCAGTCCCTCCAATGAACACCCAGGACTGATCTCCTTTAGGATGGACTGATTGGATTTCCTTGCAGTCCAAGGGACTCTCAAGTCTTCTCTAACACCACAGTTCAAAAGCATCAATTCTTAGGTGCTCAGCTTTCTTTATAGTCCAACTCTCACATCCATACATGACCACTGGAAAAACCATAGTCTTGACTAGACGGACCTTTGTTGGCAAAGTAATGTCTCTGCTTTTCAATATGGAATCTAGGTTGGTCATAACTTTCCTTCCAAGAAGTAAGTGTCTTAATTTCATGGCTGCAATCACCATCTGTAGTGATTCTGGAGCCCAGAAAAATAAAGTCAGCCACTGTGTCTACTGTTTCCCCATCTATTTCCCATGAAGTGATGGGACTGGATGCCATGATCTTCATTTTCTGAATGTTGAGCTTTAAGCCTACTTTTTCATCTCCTCTTTCACTTTCATCAAGAGGCTCTTTTGTTCTTCTTCACTTTCTGCCATAAGGGTGGTGTCATCTGCATATCTGAGGTTATTGATATTTCTCCCAGCAATCTTGATTCCAGCTTGTGCTTCCTCCAGCCCAGCGTTTCTCATGATGTACTCTGCATAGAAGTTAAATAAGCAGGCTGACAATATACAGCCTTGACGTACTCCTTTTCCTATTTGGAACCAGTTTGTTGCTCCATGTCCAGTTCTAACTGTTGCTTCCTGACCTGCATACAGGTTTCTCAAGAGGCAGGTCAGGTGGTCTGGTATGCCCATCTCTTTCAGAATTTTCCACAGTTTATTGTGATCCACATAGACAAAGGCTTTGGCATAGTCAATAAAGCAGAAATAGATATTTTTCTGGAACTCTCTTACTTTTTCGATGATCCAGCAGATGTTGGCAATTTGATCTCTGGTTCCTCGGCCTTTTCTAAAACCAGCTTGAACATCTGGAAGTTCACGGTTCACGTATTGCTGAAGCCTGGCTTGGAGAATTTTAAGTATTACTTTACTAGCGTGTGAGATGACCTTAAATAGGGACATTTTCCCAGATCATTAAGTGGGTCCAAGGTAATCATCTATGTCTTAAAAGT
This sequence comes from Bos mutus, assembly GCF_027580195.1. NCBI lineage: Eukaryota > Metazoa > Chordata > Mammalia > Artiodactyla > Bovidae > Bos > Bos mutus. The sequence goes on from NC_091628.1 coordinate 22,627,720, forward strand.
GGAAGAGGCTAGCAGAAAAGTCAGAGATATGAGATGGAAGAAGAGGCAGGAGAGATTCAAAGTGAGAAAGCGACTCCATCTACCCATTGCTGGCTTCAAAGATGGAGCAAGGGGCCACAAGCCAATGCAGGCGGCCTCTAGAAGCAGGAAAACCCTGTGATAGTAGCCAAGGAAACTCACAGCTCAGTCCTCCGACTCAAAGAACTAAGTCATGCCAAAAAAGTGAATGAGCAAGGCAACAGATTATTCCCTAGAGCCTCCAGAAATGAATGCACATCTTCTCATTTTAGCATGGTGACTTCTGACTACAGAACTATAAAATGATAAACTTTTGTTTTAAGCCATTAAGATTGAAATAAATTTGTTACAGAGGCAACAGAAAATTAATTCACCCTAACGATTACATTAACAACAAGGGATGTCTAATCAACTTTAAGATAATCTGGGGCACAGATACTGACCTTATTATTTTTTCATTTCCATCCTTAATTATATATAGTACTGAATTATAGTAGATACTTATGAGGCAAACACAAAGACAGTATGTTCAAATTTTTTTATTACTAAAATCAAAATATGCTATCAAATAAATACTAAGTGAAATAAAATCAAGCATTCATGAATCTAGACTGCATCAAAGAGACCACTTACTTTGAGCCCACCGGTAAAGTCTTTCGTAAGATGTTTCTTGAAGCAAGGCCATTTGCTCCATAATTTCTAAACTAAAAAAATTAACGATTATAATTTATTTAAAAGTTTTAGCCAATAGCTAAATCTAAGAATCTAATTATTTTAATTACAGAATGATTTGGTTATAGCTTATTAACTTTTTATCATTTTGTGGAATAATTTTTTTAGTAATTTTTAATAATTAAATAAACTTTGCCAAGTTTTAATACCATCACTTAGATACTCAACTGCTGTTTTATGCTAAACACCAGGGTATAACTTCCTGTTTATCCAAAGACACATAAAGATTAAACTTCTATTTCACATAATGCCATACACTTTAAGAATCTAGAAAATCTTTAAAATTTTGAATTGAAAAGGCTACTCACCCCGCTGTTTGTTGGTTTGTACGCAAGAGAACTTTAACATCATTATGAATCTGTTTTACTCTTCCCAGTGCCTTGAAAAAATCCTTTAAAATTAAGAATGTAACTTTAAAGTTTCCATGTTTTCAGGTAAAACTATATTGCTCTAAATCGAAATATCATAACAAAGGAAAAAGAAATTATTCTACCTACTCTAATGAAGCCTTCTTATACTGATCTCAACTTTCTCTAAATTTTTGTAAAATGTATAATAGATATTTAGTGAAGTGAAAGTTGCTCAGTTGCATCCCCCAGAATCTTTGCGACATCATGGACTACAGAGTCCATGAAATTCTCCAGGCCAGAATACTGGAGTGGGTAGCCTTTCCTTTCTCCAGGGGATCTTCTCAACCCAGGGATCGAACCCAGGTCTCCCACATTGCAGGTGAATTCTTTATGAGCTAAGCCACCAGGGAAGCCCATTATTCACATTTTAAAACGTATGTGCCAAACAGTGTACTAAGATGTGGAGATTAAAAGTTTATAAAGACAAAATCTCTGTCTTCAAGACGTATACAGTTTTGTGAAAGAGTAATGTAAACCTGAAGATTATAACATAAAGGAAAACATGCTATGTATTACGTATCTAAGACACAGAAAGCCCAGCATGGCTTCATCACCACAGGAGATGATGGTTTATGTGTCTACCATATAACCCTTTCTTGCCCCTCATCCAGGAGCAGAATGCAAAGCTGAATGTATAAACATACACAAGCTGATTGACGCTGAACTCCCAGCTTTTCTTCCCTCTCGAAAAAGGTACTGGAGCCTTAGTTTCCAGATAGCCACCAATAGTGTTCCAACCATGAAAAGCAGTTGATGAGTTATTTTTCTTTGATGAATAAAAAACTTTTTTAATGTTTTAAAATCCCTAATACTGTTGATTATTTCTGCTGAGGCGGGGTGAGGGAAGGTGCAATGTCACATATTTAAAATGCGCCAAGTTCCTCAAACTATAAGGGCAATAAATACCAATAGGTAAGGCACCTACAATTCTCTCACCTACTTAACACCCTACACTCAAGGGATGGGTTCCATCCCAGCCCAGGCAGTAAGATAACGGTGACATCTATCAAGAGTCACTCAGTAAGCCCCCCTCCCTGGGCCCCCTCAGGAACTCTTCCTGCCCTCAGACCCCAGGCACAGGTTTGCAGGTCCTCCCAGTTAGGACACTGAAGGATTCTTCTCAAGAAAAACTGAGTATTTTCAAGAGGGAAAAAAGAGAAATGATACTTTTCCTTGTTGTTTAGCATTTTGAAGTTTTAGAAAGAATGGCATGGGTTCAGAAAAGAATCAGATGACAAGGTAAGAAGTTTCTAATCTCAGGAAAGACCAAAAGTTGTGAGAGAAAGAACATGTAATCACTGCAACATCACTGCAGTGTAAACAGAACATGCCATATAACTGCACTGTGAGGCAGAAGAAAAGAGAACATGTATGTGTGGAGGGAAAGGAGCCGTGGAGAGAGAGGCTAATTACTTAGTCCATGGTAGCTCATCCATAGCAAATAGTTAACATGGATATCCAAAGCATACTCCTTTTCACCAAAGGTCCAGAATATAGAATCTACAAAAGAAGCAATTAACAAGATTGAAAATGGTTGCCAAAGGACTTAGAGATGGAAAGGAGTGGAATACGTGATGAGGTGATGTAGGCTTTCCTTATAAGCCCTATTGTACTCTGACTCCTAAAAAACAAAAAAGAAGTACACGTACTGTTTTAAAAAAAATAAGATAATTTAAAATCTGTACCTTAAATTGCTAAGCTTAAAAACATTTTTAAATAAAAAAAAAATTTAGGTGGTAAAATAAAGCCTTAGAAAAGAGTGATTTCTCTATAACATCTGTAACTGCTATGCTTTAAGTGATTTCAACAGAAAGCAAAGTACCTCAGTGATGGGTCCTTCTCTTGTACCTCGGAGAAGACTCATTTCGTCAGAAGTCAGCTGGAACTTGGATAAGAAGGCATCTGCCACTTGTGCTCTTATTTCTAACCTTTGACTGTAATATTTTTAAAAAGGGAACAGAAAATCAAGCACATTATGCATTTTACATAGCTTTAAAACAAGTTACCTCTCTCATAACTTTTAAGACAAAGACGTGAAACTGTCTCAGTATCTTCAGAAGCCTCATTTCTGCCTCAAATACTAGCAGCTCATCAAGCACGTAGGTGATCAATTAGCTGATATTGTCCTACCTCTGCAGAGGGCACAGTAAGAGGCCACAGACTAACCTTTATGCAAAAGGGGAAATAAGTTCATGAATGGTACAGGCAATACAAATCCTTAGCCACTTATATGTATGTGAATAGTTCACCTTATGGTAACAAAGTTGTGAGAGAGACATAAGCCAATTAATTTCTTCTCAGTCACTAAAAAGTTCTAAGCCTTTGAAGCTGGTCCATGAAGTACACAACAAATCAAAAATCAAGCCTACTATTTACTTTAGGTTAAAAATTGAAGCCAAGAACTCATCTTGTAATTCTTCATTAATCCAAAAAAAAAAAAAAAATCACTCCTCTCTTTTGTCTTAGCCACTTTTTCTGCACACTATCATAACAAACAAAAAACATCTTTTCAAATTATATTACCTGAGTGCAGCCAACTTAGACTAGCTGACCATTAGGAAAAAGCACACTTGAGTCTGCAATTCAACCTGCAGGGACCTGCAGGACTGAGCTGCGTCACAATCAAAAGGCAAGTCAGGAATACAAACCACACGAGCAGAAATTCAACATTCCTGCCTTCTAGATTTTAGATTTGAAGATATACAAATAAAATTAAAGTGTTTCATTAATAGTATTCACAGGGAAGTAATATTCTCCAATTTCAAAATATTCAAATGAAACTGAACAAACAGTATCTGAACAGACAGAACAACGCATGTCATCTTTGTTTTGTTTGGACTCTTGGGTTTCCAGGTTTAAGTTCACAATGTCAACTGCTCCTGCCGAATGACAAGAGCTAAAAAGAAAAAGTCCTCCAGGTGGCAGTAATGCTCTATTTTTCTCAAATGACAATGTAAATCACCTACTTAAATCTATACAGATTTAAAAAACCTATGTCCTTAATTATCTTATTAAGTACTGATATCTACAAGTTACCTTAACATGTTTTGTTTTATACTTTTAGAAGCTCAAATCATTATCATACCGGATTTAAATTAATGATAACACCTCATAAAATTCCTTGAGACTATACAAATTAACCATTTCAATGAAAATCTTTTGGGAGTTTCTTTTGGATCTATCTTCACAGTCAATTTACCAGGCACAAAGGAAAATTAATCTCTTTAGTTTACTTTTTCATTATGTTTTAACTGAATCTAGCACAGTTGACCCTTGAATAATGTGTGGGTTGGGGACTCCTACCCTACCCTGTACAGAGGAAAATCTGCATATATTACATCCAGCCCTCTGGAGTAGAAGCTCCAACCCACTGTGGACTGTGTAGGACTACAAAAAAAAAAAAAAAAACACATATATAAGTGGACCTGTGCAGTTCAAACCTGTGTTGTTCAAGGGTCAGCTGTTAATTCAGTATGCACACATACTAACTGAGAGAAAATACACCACATTGTTAACAACAGCTGTATCTAGGTGTTCAAGTTAATCTAACTGTAATTTTCTTCAAGTTTCACACATGTAAATGAAAGGAGAAGCAGAAAAAAGTGACTTTTTCTTGCCTTCTCCTAACCTTTTACAGGGCAATAAAAGAATATGTATCACATATGTTCTGACAAAATAAATTGCTTTTATATTTTTATGTAAGCTGTAATATCAAAACCTAAGATATAGGTTTATAGCAAAGAACACAATCAAAATAAAACCTATTAAAAAATAAGAAAGAATGAGAACATAAACAACACAGCTGAGGAAAACTATCTAATTAAGTACAGAATAGCTTCTGTTTCTAGTTGCCAAAGCCAATGAAGAAACAAGATGGACTACACATCTCTGTTTAAAAAGCGGAGAGGGATATGGAGGGTAGTACTCCTTGAGGTAAGTCAGGCAGTGTGTTCAGCACTCAATATAAATCACTTATTCATCACAACAACCCTGCAATGTAGCTTATTATTCCTTTTTTTCACATGTGATAACTGAGCCTGAGGGAGTTAACAAAGAACTCATGTAAGATTAAAAATCTAACGAGCTCTTACCTAAGATTTAGATTAGAATTCAGCTCTTCAAGGTCTACATCCTTTCCACTATAACATACTACACCTCAAAGATAAACATTAACATTCACCAGAGAGAAATCTGGCTGATGGGCCTTTCCAAGAGACCAAAAAAATACATAATAAATAGTGATTTCACCAATATTAAAAAACAAAGTTCATATTTATTCACTCAAAATCACTTACTGAATCTACAATGTGTTTTGCACTGAGACATAAAAAGAGAATAAGAGGCTGTCACTTCTCAAGGAGCTCAGCTTTGTAGAAAAGAGACTCAATCAAACCAACAATTAGTTACAGGAGATTGTACTACATACTAAAGATGGCAAGACAAAGATTTAACTCAGGCCAGGAGAAGGCAATGGCACCCCACTTCAGTACTCTTGCCTGGAAAATCCCATGGACGGAGGAGCCTGGTGGGCTGCAGTCCATGGGGTCGCAAAGAGTCGGACGCGACTGAGCGACTTCACTTTCACTTTTCACTTTCATGCATTGGAAAAGGAAATGGCAACCCACTCCAGTGTTCTTGCCTGGAGAATCCCAGGACGGGAGCCTGGTGGGCTGCCATGTATGGGGTTGCACAGAGTGGGACACGACTGAAGCGACTTAGCAGCAGCAGCAGAAAGGGTTTGAATAAACTTTGTATACAGGATTGGTGATGTTTCTCTCTTGGTTTTAGACATAATTTTCAATTGAATCCACACTTGTTCTCACGTCAGCCAACAAAAACATAAGAGAAAAATTCACAGGTGGGTCTCTAACTGCAAGGAAACTTACAAAAGATGTGTTGTGATACTAAAAACATTCTAATCTGATGCTCAAGGCACATGCTTAGTTCTGAATACAGAAATTCAACACCTGCTTTTCCTTAGAGTTGACTGCTCTGTGAACCCAACCATCTCTTCAGCATAGTGTGCAATTTTCCTCATCATGGTCCATGCACCAATGGGAAAGAGACGTGTGGTGGCAGAACAGTTCTGTACCTTGACAGCAGCAGCGTACATAATCATTAAGTTAAAAATGAAAGGCAATTGTGAAAAAACATAATACAATTACTAAAAAATTTAAAAATCTACTGCTTGTTTTGAATTATACAGCAAACGAACAATACATCATCACTTCCAAAAAGGTATAATCTCAGTCCCAGCTATCAATGTTCCTAAACACTGTTTGTATTTGTTTTACTCTTGGATAATAGCTTAAAACCTCATATTTTGTATCATTTTTGAATCACTTTTTTGATTATTTTATCTCTGCTTTGAAGTTATTTATAGTTTTTGAATTATCTCCAAATTAATGAAGAATTGATTATATAAAGAAAAGCTTACCTTTCAGCTTGAAGCTTAGTGGTTTTTACTATTAAATCCTGAGTCTGTTCCTTTGCTGCCTAAAATTATAAACATATCTAATATTAGCACATTTCAATTCTATTATACTTCAGAAAACTAACATTGCCAATTACTGGAGTTCAACAGCAAATGAGATTACACTCCAGAACACAAAGATATAAAAAAGGCCCAAAAAATTGAAACAGATGTTTTAAGGCTCACATACTACATTTAAGAACTGACTCAGGCAGAAAACAACACAATATTGTAATTATCCTCTAAAGAAAAATAAATAAATGTTAAAAAAGAAGAACTCAGAATTCTCAATACACACATAATACTACATACATAAGGCTTACAAGAAAGAAAAAGGTGTCACCATGATGGAATTTAACAGTTCCTGATGCTTTTTAGTGAAACAGAGGCACTGGCAGGGCCAGTTGAAGGATGGAAAACATGGCTTCAGTTATGGCTGTGCTGAGCTACCAGGGAATCTCTGAATGAAGTTGTAAGCTAAGTCAATGATAACTCAATATACAAAAAATACCCCTCATAGAGGGTTCTAGTGAAGATTAGAGATAGCCCCATCTACAAGACAGAGTGCTATTCCTGACCAAGTCATACTAAGTCATACTAAGCAATCCTCTCTCCCCTGAACCAGAGCTGAAAGGATCAGGAATGAAAACTTGATGAAAAGGTATTTCAAAGACTAGGAAAACATTTATAAGGTGAACTGAAACAAACAACAAGTGTAGCCAATGAGATTCTCTCTCAGTGGCCTGAACTGGGCAATCCTATAAAATAAGGCAGTCAGTAACGAGAGGAGAAACAAGTCAGTGGTTGGAAACAGGTAGAGACATAAAGGCATAAAGTGAATCAGAAGTATGTAGATCAATGCTAACTCTGCAGCCAAACTAGGGGTTTAGACTGCTTTAATAAACGGCCCTACACTTAGAGACATTTTCCTGAGATATTTTTTAGAGTGAGTATAAATCATAATTAAGCTGGGTCTTCACTGGGCATAGCTTTAGTCTGAAAGTATTCCTAAGGCTTTCTACTAAGGAATTTATTTGTGCTGCATTTGTGGAATATTATGGAATTCAAAAGTTTATCAAAACTTCACACAGTTATCTCTATACTGGCAAGATCAAAATACAAAGGTTTCTGGAGTTAACTACACAATATTAGCAAACCATCACTGAAGAAACACGAAGAGAGTTATAATTTTTAAAAATTTACATTCAAACTTACTACAGGGCATGATGTATCAGATATCCACACATTCTGTGGACTTAACTAGCAATTTCTGAAAGTTTACTGTCTTATCAGGAACTAGGCTACAATGCAGTCATTATACCGGACCTGTAGGCGACTTGTCATATCTTGACAACAGCTGCTCATTGCTTGAACATCTTCATGTATGCTTTCAAGTTCCTGAAAAGGAAAAAAGTAACATTAGATATAGTTAAAGCATTAGGTATAGTTAAAGCAATTTCTCTTATCTTAGCCAAATCTTTATTTTTGTTCCATGATATTCTTTTGCCAAAGCATGACAAAAGATTCTGTATTTAAGACTGAAAATGATTAAAAGAATAACGTCTAGAATATGAAAAGATATTTTAAAAAACTAGCATATTTCTTTTTAGAAAGGGTCTGACAATAGGAAAATGGAAAATTTTTAAGAATATGAATACGTGTTTATTCACATTCTCATACTAAGAATTTATCCTAAGAAATTAATCAAATAAATGTGCAACAATATATGTAAGAGATGATCAACACAGAGTTGCCTAAAACAAATGGCAAGTGTGAACCATTTCCAACCACACAAAGGAAATCTGTGCATCCATTAACAATGATAGTATCTATGTGTGTGTGTGTTATTATGGAAAAATGTCTATATAAGGCTAAAAAAGGGCTCATAAAACACATACAACACCTCCCCATGTTTGTTTGTTTGTTTTTTTCAGAAAAAATACACATATATGTGTGCAGAAGAACACAGGAAAAGTCCTGAAGGGCCACACAATAAAATACTGACAGGTTATTTTTGTGTAATAGAATCATAAGTAATAGTTCTATTTCTGACCTTTACTGTTTATCCTAAACAGCTTTGAAGTGAATAAAAGAATGATTTCAAAATAGCAATTAATATCAGCAACAGCAAACAGGTACAAATAGGCAAACTAATCTATTTCCTTAAATCTCACTGTATAATCTAATGAGACTAGCACTATATTATTAGCCAACTAGGTCAAGAAAAACTTATTTCTAATATTTACTTTAACAAATGGCAACCCATTCCAGTATTCTTGCTTGGAAAATCCCATGGACAGAGGAGCCTGGCGGGCTACAGTCCATGGGCTGCAAAGAGTTGGACACGACTGAGGGACGAAGCATGCACTCCAGTACACTGAATGAATCTGACTTGTAAATAATGTAGTATCCCTCATGGACATAAATATGCTTGACGAGCTTCAGTCCACTGCAGTCATTTTTACTGATCCTCAAATCATCCTATCTTTGACCAGTGGAAACCCCTTAACTTAGCTCCATAGTCCTTTTCACACTTCCCAGTGGTCTTTTATGGCTTCCTCGCTTTGGTACTTCTTTTCAGTGGGAAATGGTGTTTAAAAGAGTACACTTTAGATGTGCTCATCACTACTATCCCTCCCTAGTTTTATGAACACTACCAAACTTTCCTTTTAACCTTTCAGATTATTAGACTTCAGCCAATGAAACACTACTGCACAGTTAAAAACAGTCTACACTGGACTTGCCTGGTGGTCTATGGTTAAGAATCTGCCTGCCAGTGCAGGGGAAACGGGGTTCAATCCCTGGTCTGGGAAGATCCCACATGCAGCAGAACAACTAATCTCATGCACCACGACTACTGAAGCCTGAGCACCTAGAACCTGTACACTGATGCAGAGTAGCTCCTACTCATCGCAGCTAGAGAAAGCCCACGTGAAGCATGAAGACCCAGCGCAGCCACGAAGACCCAGGGCAGCCACAAACAAACAAACAATAAATCTTAAAAAAAAAATAGCCTTGTGTTTATTAAGCACTCACTGGTACCATGTATGACACTTCCATACAACTCCCATAGAAATATTAACTATGTAATATTACTCTAATTTAATGTAATTTATAACATAATAAACAAAATTCATTTTCACCCTATGGTGAGTAGACTGCTCACTCAAATATAATGAATAATTATTTATTAGCTGAAGTAACTGATTGCAATTAATCTGAAAATTTCATAATTTAAGATGCAATAAGGTTACTCGGTCCCTATTAATCTCCAGGGGAAAAATAGTTATCCAAGGGAGATGTATTCAACAAGAGACTATTTCTACTGGAAAATCACTCAGAGAAATGGTTTTTTGTTTCTGTTTAAAATGCTAAAATTTGTAAAAGAATTTCCCAAATATTTCAACATTCTAAGACGCAGCATTTGTGGAGGTTATGGATTTAGAAATCACACCAATCCAAAGAATGATGCTGCTGAAGGAATTGTTAATAGTTAAATTTTTTATTTGAACATGGTACACAAATAGCAAGCGTATCAACTCTATTCATAAAAAAACTTAGCACAAAGCCAAGCATACAGTAAGCGCTCAATAAATGCTAAATGAAAAGAGTTTACATACTTCTTTCACTTCCTTGAAAATGCTTACAAACTCTTCATTGATGGCTAAACTTCTGCGTTCGATATCTCCACGTAAATTTCTTCGAGTCCGCAAACTGTTTTCAACAAAAAAGGTTGACAGTGCCTTAAGAGCTTCCAACATGTCCTACATAATTGATAATAAAAGAATATTATTGGGACCAATTTTCAAATGTTTTTCTAATCTTAAGCAAAAACTTACTGAAATCATTTCCCAAGAATTTATTTCCATTACACAATCCAAAAAATACCGGAAGACCTTCACAGTACTGAACAGCAAACTTATTTCTGAAACACAGTAAGGACATATTTACTTGTGAATCGTGACATATATACAAGGTTATTCATTGCAGGATTGTTTGAAATTGCAAAGATTAGAAAGAACCTTAATGTTAATCTAAAAAGGCTTGGTTAAAGAGACTGTGATGCAGCCATTGAAAAGAAGTGGAAATTCTGTATGTACTTACATAGCGTGAGCTTCAAGATATAAGTAAGTGAAAACAAGTGTTAAAAAAAAAAGGACTATGTACAGTACATGCATATTTACTGGCACCTGCATAAACCAACTCTGGAAGGCTTATCTAAAAAATAAGTACTAACGGTAGCTTCTAGGCTGGGAACTGAATAACTGGGAGCCGAACTTAGACTTAAGAGAGGAAGGCCTCTCTGAGATGACTTCTGAACCAAAATAATTCAAGCAAGATTTGACAGTGGCCAGTGGCTTAGCCCAAGATGGTTTAAGCAGATAAAAAAAGAGATACTCTAAAAAAAATTAGAATATATTTTTCAAGATTGAGCCTATAGGATTTGTAATGAATTGGATGTGAGATGTGCGGGAAAAGAAAACAACAGGAAAAAAAAACCACTTATATGCTTCTTGCATGAAGGGTAAATGGTGATGTTCTTTACTAACAGGGGAAGAGAACCAGTTTGGAGGAAAATCAAGAATTCTGGCCATGCTATCTGTGTGATATGGATCAGGTAGCCAACTGGAGGTGTCACGTAGACAACTGGAGCTTGGTAGAGATGTCAGGAACAGGGTTAGAAATTAGAGCATCATCATGCTTTTTACTATTTAAAAAGCTATGAGACTAAAAGAGGTCTTTAACAGAGAGAACATGGGTAGAGAGGGCAGAGAACCAAGCCCATTGTGTCCAATAACACCCTAAATCCTACAGACAGAAATTCCTACACCTGAACTAATACATGTTCAAACAGGCTGGACTTTTCATGTTTTGATTACGTTATCATAAAAACACTGGACACATTTGGTTGCTCACCTAAAACTAACACTATATTGCAAATCAACTATACTTCAATTTTTTAAAATGGCTGGAATGAAAAAAACTGTAAGGCTATTTAAATTCAGTTTAATATTTAAGAGACAGAAAAAATAGCTATAAATATTTATGGCAAAAAATAGATAAAATAAAGCTATTTCTTTTTTTGGAACACAGCCTTGATACGTCCTGGAGTCGAGGCTAAATGAGTGGTCAGTAAACGCTAAATGAACAAAATAGCACAGACTAGGGGGCAAAAGACAGCTCGCCAGTTACTAGATATATGTCTTAACCCAGAGACCCTCTCTCCATACCTTATTTTTCTCATGAGTAAAAAAGAAATAATGTTAATTTACCAGAGCAGCTGTATTAAAAGAGAAGATTCATGTCAATAACAGACACTTTAAACCCTTAATAAACTGTATAAAATTAACATTTATTGAGAATTAACAAGAAACAACTCCTGCAGCGCTGTGCTGACCATTTCACCTGGTTTCTCTCATTGAACCCTCGCAACAACCCTGAGAAAGTAACTTGCGGTATTCCCAATTAAGAGATTTGACATCAGCTTAGAGAAGTTAAGGGACTTAAACCAGAATGCACCAGTTTGCTGGTTATATCTAATAAGTGGTGGTCCTAAAGACCACCTTTCTTAGTCATAGTATAATGTGGACCATCTTTCTAACTCATCATAGTATAATGTTATCTTTTACACACAAATTCTTATCGATACCTTACTGTCAGGTGTCTACACATTTACCTATAAAACTCTCACTTCTACATTTTTTTTCTTTATGCCGTTAAGGCACGATCAACACCTGTCGGGGTCAGGGAGAACCCCTCTTCCACCGTTTGCCGTCCAGACCCAGAATCTTCGAGGAACCGTTTTAAATAAATAGAGGTACACCCTGGAAACTTCGTTTTTCCAGGGTCTCCTCGGCTTCCCCCTTCTCACCTGCCCCACGTCGGCAACGCAGCCTGAGGGGTCCCGCGGGCCTTGGGTGCCCACCTCGAGGCGAAGACAAGGGACAAGCGCGAGGTCGCCGCACAGACGACCACCCCCCGACTCCGGCTCCCAGGGATGCGCGACCCTCGGCCCCTCCAGCCCCGCTCACCTTGTCGTTGTCCAGCCGGGTGTCCAGGATCTTACGCAGTTTCCGCGACAGCGGGTTGCTGGTCTGCGCCGAGGTCCCGCCGGCCCCATTATTGAGGCCGTTGGCAGCCCCAGTCGCGGGCACTACGACTACTTCCCCGCTGCCCTCGGCCATAGCGCCTGGCGTCCCGCCCCTGGACAGGCGCCGGCCACCTCAGCCCAGGAAAGGGACGCGCCAGTAGCCACGTAGCACGCATGCGCTGCCTAGGCCGCGCATGCGCCCTCGGACGGCTGTGCCCCGTCCCCTCCTGTTCAGCCTGGCTCCTAGGAAGCTGGTCGGGGCGGGTGGAGAAATCGAGGGAGGCGGAGCAAGACTTCAGGCTGGGAGGAGGAGACTCACGTGAGACTGCGTTTGCAAAGTGGACTGAAATTCAAATCAGGTGTAGAGCTGGGGTATTACGATTTATGGGATTAAAGAGATTTCGTAATCCTCAATCTGTGAAAGTCTGAGCTAGACTTACATATACTGAGACCTGTGCCTGGGCAAATATGTTCAGTTAAAGCTAATTCTAGTTAAGTTCACTTAATACTGTGCAGCCATTTTTCCGCTATGAAGGAGATTTAAATGTGGATGCGCAAAGAATTCCTAAATACAGTATGTGAAAAAAGCAAGATGCGTTACAGTGTGTGTAGTGTGATCACCGTGTGTGTGAAATACCCGTACGTGTAAATTTGGGCTTTTTTTTTTCTTTTTTAGGATGGCATTCCTTTGGCAGACAGATTTGCACGTTTCATTTTGTACCTTTCCAAACAGACTGACATTTTCTAATCTCCCTCATGTGTTACTGAATATATTAACTGAGTACATTAAGGTAGGGGGCCCACTTTTCTGTGTTTATTTGTACTTCTCTGAATTTGCCATTGTAATAAAAGTTCAGTTCAGTTCAGTCGCTCAGTCGTGTCCAACCCATGAATCGCAGCACGCCGGGCCTCCCTGTCCATCACCAACTCCCGGAGTTCACTCAGACTCACGTCCATAGAGTCAGTGATGCCATCCAGCCATCTCATCCTCTGTCGTCCCTTCTCCTCCTGCCCCCAATCCCTCCCAGCATCAGAGTCTTTTCCAATGAGTCAACTCTTCGCATGAGGTGCCCAAAGTACTGGAGTTTCAGCTTCAGCATCATTCCTTCCAAAGAAATCCCAGGGCTAATCTCCTTCAGAATGGACTGGTTGGATTTCCTTGCAGTCTAAGGGACTCTCAAGAGTCTTCTCCAACAGCACAGTTCAAAAGCATCTTCGGCGCTCAGCTTTCTTCACAGTCCAACTCTCACATCCATACATGACCACTGGAAAAACCATAGCCTTGACTAGACGGACCTTTGTTGGCAAAGTAATGTCTCTGCTTTTCAATCTGCTACCTAGGTTGGTCATAACTAATTTGGAAATTAGAAATATAGTAGGATGAAGACAGGAAAATTACTGTAAAATTTAAAGATGTTTAAAGCAATTTATATGCTTTTTAATATTCACCTATTATTCTTTTATAAGGCTAACTATAAATTTTAAGTTAAGGGCTAGAAATCAATACTTTTAAACAGTTCAATATTTTCCAGCAGTTAAAAACGAATATTCAGGTAAGCGTCATCAGAGATGTAGGTTTTATATATGTATTTATTTTAATATGTGTATGTATAATATTTATATGTAACAATTTTATTGAAGATAAAGATAAAATTTTATTGAAGATAAAATAAAGGTTTTATTTTAGTGAAAATGTAAAGGTATTTATGTATACTAAACGCCTTATGATAATAGACACTGAAAGAATTAGAGACAGGCTCTGACCTAAATATTTTAATTTAGTGAGAGAACAAAGACTTATATATAAAAGAGTAAAGCATTTTTACATAACCACAGAAGAACCATGCTGAAGTGTAAAATGTGGACATTCTTACCTTCCAAGTAGCAGTTGAAAGAAAAGCCTCATCAATTTCCCTGTCTCCCGCTTTGGTTTTTTTTTTAAAGCTTTCTGGCTCTTTAGTTTCTGAAATAGGTGGAAGTCACACCATATTGTTCACTGTGACTTTATCAAAATATAATATGGCATTTATTAAAGCCATATCTGGTGTATCATAGAATAAAATAGAATATTCAATCCTCTACATTCTTCCTTCTGTTAAAAGCAACGAGTGCGTTTTCAGCTGTGTCCAACTCTCTGCAACCCTAAGGACTGTAGCCCTCCAGGTTCCTCTGTCCATGGGATTTCCCAACCAAGAATACTAGAGGGGGTTGCCATTTTCTTCTCCAGGGGATCTTCCTGACCTAGGGTTAAAACCCATGTCTGCTGCGGCTCCTGCATTGGCAGATGGGTCCTTTACCCCTGAGCCACCTGGAAAGTCCATAAAAAAACCACAGCTTCTATTATTTAGCATCCAAATGTATTGAGAATCAGGCTCAGTGCTAGATCCTTTCAATGCACTGTTCTTTGTGCGTATTCTGCAACATCAGAATCATTACCATGTTATCATGTCGTTAGTATTTTATGATGAGTAAATGAGTAAGTAATCCAAGGCCATGGAATCCTTCCCAAGGATATAAGGCTAACCTCACACCACGTACTTACTTACCAAGTTAGCAATAGTTTTCAAATTCTATTTCTGCTTCCTCGGTTTTTGTTTTGAGTTATGTACACCTCTCACTTGGAATATAGGCAAAAACTTTAGCAGCTAAACTTTTAAGTGTGTTCTGTGTTTGCGTTGCCTGTTCTTACTACTCTTGCACTGACACCAGGATTATTTTTCTAGAGTAAATTTGGTCCTATCACTTTGTGGCTTTAAAAACCATAGTGGCAATTATTGAATAAAGTAACTTTTTAGTATGGTGTACATAAGTAAGTAAGTAAGTTAGTGAAGTCCCTCAGTCGTGTCCGACTCTTTGTGACCCCAGATTCTCCAGGCAAGAATACTGGAGTGGGTTACCATTTCCTTCTCCAGGGGATCTTCCCGACCCAGGGATTGAACCTGGGTCTCCCACATTGGAGGCAGACGCTTTAACTTCTGAGCCACCAGAGAAGATGGTGTACATGCACCTTCATAATGAGATTTCAGAGTATCCCTCTTATTTTATTTCTAGGCACTTGCTTATGGTTACCATGCTCAAAACACCTGTGTTTTCTGACCCACAAACACATTGCAAATTTCTAAGTCTCCATACCTTGGCACATACAAGTCACTCTCCCAGAAATGTCTGCTCCTGTGAAACTGGTGAAATCCTCTTTGTCCTTCCGACTCCACTCAAATATCACTTCTCTGTACCTTCACATAGCTCCCCATCTGTCCTTGGGCAGAGTTAATTGATGTGTCATGCAAATTCCATAGTAGATAATATACGGCATCTCTAACTTCTGTCATTCGATTATTTTTAAATTTAAGTGTTTGTTGTTCCTCCACTAGACTCTTAAGTACTTGGATGATGGGAATCTTTGCCTTCCTAGATCTTCAGCATAGTATCTTACACAGTATATGTGCTTATTAGAGGCTTATTGAGTGAAAAGTATTGAAGTTTTATGGTTTTATAAGTGATAGAGTTCTTTTTTTTTTTTTTTAGTGAAATCCCAGGTGGTGCTGGTGGTAAAGAACCCACCTGCCAAAGCAGGAGACATAGAACCAAGCATTCAGTCCCTGGATTGGGAAGATCCCCTGGAGGAGGACGTGGCTACTTCAGTATTCTTGCCTGGAGAATCCCATGGACAGAGGAGCCTGGAGGGCTACAGTGCACAGGGTCGCAAAGAGTCAGACACGACTGAAGAACACAGCATGCATGCACATGGTTGATTTACAGTGCTGTGTTAGTTTCTGCTGTACAGCAGAGTGTGTGTGTGTGTGTGTATAATATAAATTTTTCTCACATTCTGTTCCATTATAGGTTATTGCAAGATATTGAATATAGTTCCTTGTGTTATACAATGGTGGTTTAGTCATTAAATCATATCCGACTCTTGCAACCCCATGAACTGTAGCCCACTAGGCTCTTCTGACCATGAGATTTACCAAGCAAGAATACTGAAGTGGGCTGCCATTTCCTTCTCCAGGGGTGCTATACAGTAGGACCTTGTTGTTTATCTATTTTGAATATAGCAGTATGTACCTGTTAATCCCAGATACTAATTTATTCCTCCCCCTTCCCCCTTGGATAACATGGATTTTATCATGTTTTCTATGTCTGCAAGTCTGTTTCTGTTTTATAAATAAGTTAGTTTGTATCCTTTTTAAGTTTCCATATATAAGTGATATTATATGATATTTGTCTTTCTCTGGCTGACTTACTTCGCTTAGTATGATATTCTCTAGGTCCATCCATGTTGCTGCAAATGGCATTATTTCAATATTTTTTATGGCTGAGTAATGCTTTTGAACTGTGGTGTTGGAGAAGACTCTTGAGAGTCCCTTGGACTGCAAGGAGATCCAACCAGTCCATCCTAAAGGAGATCAGTCCTGGGTGTTCATTGGAAGGACTGATGCTGAAGCTGAAACTCCAATACTCTGGCCACCTCATGCGAAGAGTTGACTCACCGGAAAAGACCCTGATGGTGGGAGGGATTGGGGGCAGGAGGAGAAGGGGACAACAGAGGATGAGATGACTGGATGGCATCACCGACTCGATGGACATGAGTTTGGGTGAACTCCCGAGAGTTGGTGACGGACAGGGAGGCCTGGTGTGCTGCGATCCACGGGGTCGCAAAGAGTCAAACACGACTGAGCGACTGAACTGAACTGAATATTCCATTGTATAAATAGACCACGTCTTTCTCTATTCATCTGTTGATGGACATTTAGGTTGCTTCTATGTTTTGTCTATTGCAAATAGTGCTGCTGTGAATGTTGGGATACATGCATCTTTTCAAATTAGAGTTTTCGTCTTATCTAGATATATGCCCAGGAGTGGGATTGTTGGATCATACGAAAATAAACTCACAATGACTGAAAATATAGGACATGAAACTGTAAAACTCATAGAAGAGAATATAGGCAAAAATGCTCTAACATAAATCATAGCAATGTTTTCTTAGATTAGTCTCCCAAGACAAATAAAAGCAAAAATAAACAAATGAGGCTTAGTCAAATTTATAAACTCTGGCACAGCAAAGGAAACCATGAACAAAATGAAAAGACAACCTACAGAATGGGAGAAAATATTTGCAAACGGTGCAATCTACAAGGGCTTAATACCCAAAGTATACCAACAACTCATACAGCCTAGTATAAAAAACGAAAACATGACACCCCAAGCAGAAAATGGGCAGAAGACCTAAAGAGACATTTCTCCAAAGAAGACATACAGATGGACAACAGGCACTTGAAAAGGTGATCAGCACTAATTATTTTAAAAATGTAAATCAAAACTACCAGGAGGTATTACCTCACATAGGTCAGAATGGCCATCTTTGAAAATTCTACAGTCATTAAATGCTGGAGAGGATGTGGAAAAAAGGGAACCCTCAGACATTAGCAGTGGGACCACATGGGTATTACTACTGAAGCCTGGATTGACGGGTCACTTGACCAACTGACCCTCGACTGCAGGTGCCTCCACAGCACAGCTCTGTCTCTGGAGACTTGTTTAAACTGCTGTCACCTCCTGAAGAGTTCTCCCTGTGTATGCTTTTTGTGTCACTTTCTCTTGATTCCCTGAAGTGCCAGTTTCTTTGTATCCACAGATGGTGTTTCTACATTTATATGTCCAGTTAATTGAACCTAAAATACATGTCCACGCTCTAGTTTCTAGAAAAGCTGAGAAATGGAATACGAATTTTAGCTTTCATTTTCAGTTATTTCAGTTTCTCTGCAAAAGTCCTTGTAACGTGCTGTCTCTCCTGTGTATTTCTCTCAAGGACTTTGAAGCATGGATCCCACGTTTCTTACCTGTCTGTAATCACAGCTCCCTGAGCCTTTTCTTTGGATGTTCTGTTCTTTGCTGTACTACCTAGAACTCAGTTTTTAGGCATTGAGGGTCTTCACATGAAAATAATTCCTGTTATCTCTCTTTCCTCTGAAACCTTATGAATTTTGAAGCTGTTTCCAATTTTTCATTTTCTTTTTTTTTTTATTTCAGACATTTTCTGCCATAGTCCTCATCCTTCAGTTTGTCCTTAAAATTATCCAATTTAAAGGTTTCATGACTGAAACCTTCACAGTCATGAATGTGATGATTTCAGACCTTTTTAGTGATAAAACGATTTCATATTTTCTTCAAATGAAATCTGCAGAACGAATAACAGTATGGCTGGTCTGACTGGAGCCTGGATAAGGCCTAAAGCCTTTTCTTTGATAAAGAAAGAAAGAAAGTGAATTCACTCAAGTTGCATCCGACTCTATGTGACCCCATGGACCGTAGCCTGTCAAGCTCTTCTGTCCGTGGAATTTTCCAGGCAAGAATACTGGAGTGGTTGCCATTTCCTTCTCTAGTTTCTTTGCGAGGTGCACTTCTGTGTGTGTGTGTCTGTCATATGTGTAGCCTCCCTTGGCTGCCTGTACCAGTTGGAGTTTGGGTTTGCAAAGAAACAGTAATTTACTGGAAGGGTGGGAAAGGGAAAGTGAAAGTTGCTCAGTGGTGTCCGACTCTTTGCGACCCCTTGGACTATACAGTCCATGGAATTCTTTAGGTCAGAATACTGGAGTGGGTAGCCGGTTCCTTCTCCAGGGGATCCTCCCAACCCAGGAATCAAACCCAGGTCTCCCACACTGCAGGCGGATTCTTTACCAGCTGAGCAGGCAGCTCAGAGAACTGACGGGAAGACTGAAGACCCAACTGGGAACCAGCAACAACTCGGGATCCCAGTAGTTGGAAACACTGGCCAGTTTGTAGGGCACTGCCACTAATCCTTTTTTCTGCCTTTGCTCAACATTCAAAGTCCTAAAGTGAGTCCACCTTGACTATATGCCCATCCATTGGTCAGGACACCATGATTTATGATTCTGATGTGTTACTGATCCAGACTTGGTCTGCTTGACCAAAGAGCAGCAAAGCCAATTTACCAACCCCAGGTCGCAGTGAACAAAAGTGCTGCATTTATTACTGCAAGGGGCCAAATGTGGGGTGAAGCATGGAAAACATGCAGTGCATGCTCAAAAGACCCGAACTCCCCATGGCTTTCAAGGAAAGGTTTTTAAAGCCTAAGGGAGAGAGTCCCAGGACGTGTGTTCAGCTTGTACAGAATTCTCTGATTGGTTGATGGTGAGGTAACAGAGTGATGTTTCAGGAATCTTAGTCATCAACCTTCCAACTGGTCTGGGGTCTATGTGCTGGTGGTCAGCACGCGATTAACATCTTCTACCTGGTGGGGGTGTTAGTATTAATATCTGTAAAACAACTCAAGGTCATGGCTCAGGATATTATCTATAGCCCTTGAGAAAGAACCGAAGGTTCTTGAGTTTGTTTATGGCTAGACTGTTATGATTTTGTCTTGTTTAACTGTTTTCCTTGGTTTTTGCCCTTTTTTTTTTTCACTTCTCTGATTAAATTTGCTCTTTGGAACTCTGGGAAGGCCTAGGAGGCTAAAGCTTTTTACAAAGAAGAGGCAGGGGACTTGAGGGTGTCTGTCTCCTGGACCCAACAGGATCTTGCTTGGTTTCAAACCCAGGAGCGCACAGTATTGGAGAGGTAATTCTGGTCAATACAATAACTGTAAATTTGTGGTCTGTGGGATACATTAGGAAATAATCTATATTAAAAAGGTACAAATTTCAACAAGATAGTAAAAAGTTTAATTTCAACCCCAGCACATGGGGTAGAAGGGGCTGTCATACAAATTTTAATTCGCTTTGAGCAGACAGATTAGTTGTGACTTGGTGAGGTGGGTATGAGATGTTGTACACTCAAATGAGACAATTATATTTATGATGGGGTTATAATACAAGTTCTGTCAGAAATTATAGTAAAAATAAAATGGCTAATAAGTAGCCAGATGAAACTTTCTGAACAGGATTGACATATTAACAGGCAGCTTAGGTAGAATTATTTTGGAAATTGCCACTAGGTTCAAGGTCTCTGTCTAGAATCTCTAACCACAGCCTGAAATTCTTTGAGTCAAAAGATGATAAATGACTTAGCAACTGCAGGAAGATATAAAAATAAGTATAGGGAAAATAATGATAAAATCAAATCCTTGGAATCATTATTTTTGTACCAATTTGGGATGTTAAGGGCAAATCTAGGTGACCCCAACTGCAGAGAATAAATGAAAAAGAAAATAGAAAATTTGAACAGTGTATAATTATCTGAAAAATACAGGCTATCTTGGTTTTAAATCTGACATCTTAAACTTGTACTTTCAACCTGAAGATTGTGTCTGTGTGATTTTAATTTTAAAAGATATAATAGTATTTAATAAGTTTGAATAGCATTTACAAGTTTAAATAAATCCAAATCATCAGATCTTTAATATTAGGCTTTTAAGTATCATTTAAGTACTTAAGAATATTTTGTGTTTTAGATTTGTAATTTTACCTGCTTGTCTATTTGAAGTACACTAGAAAAACAGATATATAAACCATTTTAAGTTGAAAAGTTTTAAATAATTAAATCAATCACAAAAATTTAAATATTTAGGAGAATATAACTAGCATGACTTTAATACAAAATATTTGAAATAATACATGAATAAAACTTATGAGTTGTACTTAAATGCTTGGGGAAATTAAATATCCTAAATTTAAAGTTGACTATTAATTAACAACCACTAGATTTGTAAGTTCAGTTCAGTTTAGTTGCTCAGTCATGTCCAACTCTCTGTGACCCCATGAACTGCAGCATGCCAGGCCTTCCTGTCCATCACCAACTCCCAGAGCTTACTCAAACTCATGTCCATTGGGTTGGTGATGCTATCCAACCATCTCATCCTCTATCATCCCCTTCTCCCACCTTCAACCTTTCCCAGCATCAGGGTCTTTTCAAATGAGTCAATTCTTCACATCAGGTGGCAAAAGTATTGGAGTTTCAGCTTCAACATCAGTCCTTCCAATGAATATTCAGAACTGATTTCCTTTAAGATTGGACTGGTTGGATCTCCTTGCAGTCCAAGGGATGCTCAAGAGTTTTCTCCAACACCACAGTTCAAAAGTATCCATTCTTTGGCGCTC
The DNA here is from genome assembly GCF_027580195.1 of Bos mutus. Lineage (NCBI taxonomy): Eukaryota > Metazoa > Chordata > Mammalia > Artiodactyla > Bovidae > Bos > Bos mutus. Next base: position 22,649,500 of record NC_091628.1, read on the forward strand.
AGCTTTCTTTATAGTCCAACTCTGACATCCATACGTGACTACTGGAAAAACCATAGCTTTGACTAGATGGACCTTTGTTGGCAAAGTAATGTCTCTGCTTTTTAATACGCTGTCTAGGTTGGTCATAACTTTTCTTCCAAAGAGCAAGCGTCTTTTAATTTCATGGCTGCAGTCACCATCTGCAGTGATTTTGGAGCCCCAAAAAATGAAGTCTGCCACTGTTTCCCCATCTATTTGCCATGAAGTGATGGGACTGGATGCTATGATCTTAGTTTTCTGAATGTTGAGTTTTAAGCCAACTTTTTCACTCTCCTCTTTCATTTTCATCAAGAGGCTCTTTAGTTCTTAGCTTTCTGCCATAAGGGTGGTGTCATCTGCATATCTGAGGTTATTGATGTTTCTCCCAACAGTCTTGGTTCCAGCTTGTGCTTCCTCCAGCCCAGTGTTTCTCATGATGTACTCTGCATAGAAGTTAAATAAGCAGGCTGACAATATACAGCCTTGACGTACTCCTTTTCCTATTTGGAACCAGTCTGTTGTTCCATGTCCAGTTCTAACTGTTGCTTCCTGACCTGCATACAGATTTCTCAAGAGGCATGTCAGGTGGTCTGGTATTCCCATCTCTTTCAGAATTTTCCACAGTTTATTGTGATCCACACAGTCAAAGACTTTGGCATAGTAGATTTACTTAATATTTAAGTTGTATCTTACAATCAAAATTGTAATGTATACACTACTGGTGAAAATGAATATGCATGGAAAAACTCCTTTCTATACATAAAAGCCGTCTATACATTTGTAAAGAACCCTCAGTCATCAAATGATAATTCTCCAAAAAGCTACTGATATGTTGAAACCACTGGTAAAGTGGTTGGTGCCCTGGTTTTGAAGTCAGAAAGCCTGATTTAAATCTCAACTCTACCACCATAAGTCCTTGGACAACTCACATTTTGCCTGTAGTTCTTGGTCTCCTCATCTGCAAAATGCTGTAACACTAGTGGAGTTATTGAATAATGAGGACTAGATGAAATAAGGTGGATGCAAGATGTACTAAGTAATCAATCCATAATACATACTTGTCACATTTACCCAGGCTACTTCACACACCATCAGTGGAACTATACAGTAATCCTCCATTCCTGCCAAGTCTCATGTAACAGTTCTACATTCTCAGATAAATAAAGTATACATATTTTTCACACATTTCCTATCCCCTTTCAGCTTCAAGTTTCATCTAGCACACACATGTACGCATACAGCAACTCTGTGACCCCTTGGACTGTAGCCCACCAGGCTCTTCTGTCCATGGGATTCTCCAGGCAAGAATACTGGAGTGGGTTGCCATTGCCTCCTCCAGAGGATCTTCCTGACCCAGGGATAGAACCTGTGTCTCCTGCATTGGCAGGCATATGCTTTACCACTGAGCCACCTAGGAAGCTCCACGTGGTTTAAATACCAAGGTGTAAACATCTCTGTACTTTCCATAGCTCTGACCCTTCCCTCTTTCCTTGTGTGGGTGCATATAATCTCCTGAAACAAACTTCCAATTGTGTCTACTTTTTCATTCTTGGGGTCCCTGTCTACAAGGTTGCCCGCTGGCCTCTCTTATTTAACACATGCCACATTTACTCACCAGATAGTAATGTCTCTAATTTAAATAGCCACAGTTAATGTTTTCATTGCTCAGTTTCCATACTGCAGCTTTAACATATGAAGGATCTATTTCCGCTTCTTTTTTATTTGGCCTCCAGTTGTCATTGTTCTGCATAGATCTGGCAGCTTTTGGCTTTTCATTGATTGGTATTGATTTTGTTTTCAGAATAGTTGAGACCATGGCCTCTTAGCAGATAAGCAGTCCTCCTGTCACGCGGAATCTGATGCCTGTTGAACTCTTTCCTGCTTCAGTTTCCCCCACACTATGCTTTGCCTTGGCCATCATATCCCTCCTCCTGGGACTCAATTTTCTTTCTTCTTCCCTTCAAGCACTTTTTTTAGACTCTCAGAAGACGTCTTTTCCAAAACTGTCCTGAGACAGGCCAGCTGTCCCTTCCCTGTGCTACCAAATCACTCTCCAGGTGGTTCTCTTGTGGCCCCTCTCACACCTCAAGTCATCATCGACATGTTTTTATAATTCCCGCAAACCTGTGAGCTCAGAGAAGGCAATGGCACCCCACTCCAGTACTCTTGCCTGGAGAATCCCATGGATGGAGGATCCTGGTAGGCTGCAGTCCATGAGGTCGCTAAGAGTTGGACATGACTGAGCGACTTCACTTTGACTTTTCACTTTCATGCATTGGAGAAGGAAATGGCAACCCACTCTAGTATTCTGGCCTGGAGAATCCCAGGGATGGGGGAGCCTGGTGGGCTGCCATCTGTGAGGTCGCACAGAGTCGGACATGACTGAAGTGACTTAGCAGCAGCAACCTGTGAGCTTCCTGAGTCTAGAGACCATCTCATACAGCTCTGACTACTTGATATATCATGCAGTTTCTGAAATGTAGTTGGAATTTGTATTTGTTGAATAAATTGAAAAATTTTATGAGTAAATGAATAGGCTGATTTATTTGAGTTAACAATGACCCAAATTATAGAAAATATATTCTATTCCAAGCCAAACTAAAAACACGGCATGCTGTTATTAGTAATATCTTCACCGTTCATTCTTTGCCCAGAAGAGAAAGTCATGGTTACTGCTGCTTTTTGTCCTCTACTCCCCTTATTCTGCCTAAAGTCCTGTTGTTCCTGCCTTCACTGAAATCCCGTGTCTACCGCTTCCATCTTCCCCTTCTTAGTCCCAACCCTTCTTCCCTTATTCAAGACGTGAATTATCTCAACAATGTATTAGCCCTCCCTTCCCTTCTTTCCCTTTTACAGTTCATTATAAAATAGTCTCTTATAGTCCATAAAATAGTCTCTTAAGGTACCTTGGCATCAGATTTTTTTCTTAAATACAGCTCTTGATATATCTTGAAATATCGATATATAACTTCCTGGCCCCAAACCTTTGATGCATCTTTATTCCAAAATGTGAAACTTCAAAATTATCACTTCCTCACAGCTAAAATATTTTGAGAATATGTGGAGTACAGATACACACATATTTATAGTTATATATTTAAGTTATGACTGTAATAATGTTAGCGATATGAACAGGCATATGCTTCATTCTTAAATAGGCACAAAAGGTAAAAGGTTGAGATAAAGAGAAAATTAAGTATTTTGAATAATTTTTATTAATATTCAGAGAACTTTCAAAATCCCTACATTTTTATTATTCATAGATCATACATGTTGACTTACAAAGGCATAAAATTTAGAAGTATTTTATCTGCTTAGTTGTTTTATATTGAAATGTTCTATATGTATTCATATTTATGTATACATATATTTACTTCATATTTTGGTAGCTTCTCTGGTGGCTCAGATGGTAAAGAATTCACCTGCAATACAAGAGACTTGGGTTCAGTCCCTGGATTAGGAAGATCCCCTGGAGAAGGGAATAGCAACCCACTCCAATATTCTTGCTGAGAGAATTCTATGGACAGAGGAGCCTGGCAGGCTACAGTCCATAGGGTGGCAAAGAGTCAGACATGACTGAGCTACTAAGACTTTCACTTTTCATATTTTTAAAAACTGTGGTTAATACTTTGTGATACAGCAAGCAAAGTTGCTGCTCTCATTCTAAGTTTAGTTTGTTTTAATACCTCATTCAAGGGCTATCATGCAAAAAAAACCTCAAGATGTCACGAAGACACAATACTATTATGCCATTGATGAGAACGTTCACCATGAATAGTGCTGGATCTTTATCTATATTTCTTTTTTTTTCTTTTTTTTAAGAATTATTTTCTACTAGAGGGAGAGACTGATAGACATTTGTGCGAACAGTTGTGGAAGTGAAGGAAGTATTATCTATATTATCTATATATATATATAATATCTATATTATCTATATCTATATCTATTTATCTATATTTCACATGTCACATTTTCAGATACTATTTATCAGGTCTCATCAGATGATCCCTGTTTTGGTTCTGTAAGGTGGCCAATGCCATCTTATACTTGGAGGATAAGGAATATCAGCTATGCAACTTTCAACTTGTCTGTAATTGTATTATTAGTATTATCTTCAATCTGTGAGTTCTCTGAAGGCATCTTTTTAAGCTATTTGCCATTTTGTGATGATGTTTAGTTAAAGTTAGATGATATAATCTATAAATCCACCTACCTGGGCCACCACATTTGCAGACCCACTGGAAAGTAACCATTTGCCATGTGCTAAGCACTGAAAAATAGCAAAGAAAACAATGACACGCTCCCAATCCTGGCATTCTGGAGCATGCACCCTTCATTTAGGATGCTTCCTGGACTATACAGGACATGAGACCTACAGCCTTGCAATATGGACAGTAAGAGAAGCAGGCTCAATCAATAGAAAGTTCAGTTCAGTTCAGTAGCTCAGTCATGTCCAACTCTTTGTGACCCCATGGACTGCAGAATGCCAGGCCTCCCTGTCCATGACCAACTCCTGGACTCAAACTCATGTCCATAGAGTCAGTGATGCCAACCAACCATCTCATCCTCTGTCCTCCCCTTGTCCTCCTGCCTTCAATCTTTCCCAGCATCAGGGTCTTTCCAAATGGGTCAGTTCTTCCCATCAGGTGGCCAAAGTATTGGAGTTTCAGCTTCAGCATCAGTCCTTCCAATGAATATTCAGGACTGATTTCCTTTAGGATGGACCAGTTGGATCTCCTTGTGGTCCAAGGGATTCTCAAGAGTCTTCCCCAACACCACAGTTCAAAAGTATCCATTCTTCGGCACTCGGCGTTCTTTATAGTCCAACTCTCACATCCATACATGACTACTGGAAAAAACCATAGCTTTGACCAAATGGACCTTTGTTGGCCAAGTAATGTCTCTGCTTTTTAATATGCTGTCTAGATTGGTCATAACTTTTCTTCCAAGGAGCAAGTGTCTCTTAATTTCATGGCTGCAGTTATCATCTGCAGTGAATTTGGAGCCCCCCAAAATAAAGTCTGTCACTGTTTCCACTGTTTCCCCATCTATTTGCCATTAAGTGATGGGACCAGATGCCATAATCTTAGTTTTCTGAATGTTGAGCTTTAAGCCAACTTTTTCACTCTCCTCTTTCACTTTCATCAGGAGGCTCTTTAGTTCCTCTTCACTTTCTGCCATAAGGGGGGTGTCATCTGCATATCTGAGGTTATTGATATTTCTCCCGATAGTCTTGGTTCCAGCTTGTGCTTCATCCAGCCCAGCGTTTCTCATGATGTACTCTGCATAGAAGTTAAATAAGCAGGGTGACAATATAGTCTTGACGTACTCCTTTTCCTATTTGGAACCAGTCTGTTGTTCCATGTCCAGTTCTAACTGTTGCTTCCTGACCTGCATACAGATTTCTCAAGAGGCAGGTCAGGTGGTCTGGTATTCCCATCTCTTTCAGAATTTTCCACAGTTTATTGTGATCCACACAGTCAAAGGCTTTGGCATAATCAATAAAGCAGAAATAGATGTTTTTCTGGAACTATCCTGCTTTTTCAATAATCCAACAGATGTTGGCAATTTGATCTCTGATTCCTCTGCCTTGTCTAAATCCAGCTTGAACATCTGAAGTTCACAGTTCATGTACTGTTGAAGCATGGCTTGGAGAATTTTGAGCATTACTTTACTAGTGTGTGAGATGAGTGCAATTTGTAGTAGTTTGAGCATTCTTTGACATTGCCTTTCTTTGGGATTGGAATGAAAACTGACCTTCTCTAGTCCTGTGGCCACTGCTGAGTTTTCCAAACTTGCTGACATATTGAGTGCAGCACTTTCACAGCATCATCTTTTAGGATTTGAAATAGCTCCACTGGAATTCCATCACCTGTATTAGCTTTGTTCGTAGTGATGCTTCCTAAGGCCCACTTGACTTCACATTCCAGGATGTCTGGCTCTAGGTGAGTGATCATACCATCGTGATTATCTGGGTTGTGAAGATCTTTTTTGTACAGTTCTGTGTATTCTTGCCACCTCTTTTTAATATCTTCTGCTTCTGTTAGGTCCATAACACTTCTGCTCTTTATTGAGCCCATCTTTGCATGAAAAGTTCCCTTGGTATCTCAAATTTTCTTGAACAGACCTCTAGTCTTTCCCATTCTATTGTTTTCCTCTATTTCTTTGCATTAATCACTGAGGAAGGCTTTCTTATCTCTCCTTGCTATTCTTTGAAACTCTGCGTTCAGATGGACCAAGGCCATCATTATATTTTATTCTCATTGCTTCCCTATACTTGTGCTGCAGTGCAAGCACTTAATCCCTTGTTTCCTAACACGTCCAGTGCTTTTCATTCCCACTGTGCACATGCCCTCTCTTCTGCCTTCAGTGCTCTCCCCTCTTTACCTCTGTGTCCCTGCTACCTTCTAGGTTTCTAGAATACCTTCTAGAATATCTTCATGAAACCTGGTTCCATTTGGGCATTGTTCTTTTTACCTCACTGGAACAAAGGTTCATAGAACTTAAAGATTCTCTTTGACATTTCAGTTAGAAATAATTATGTGTGTTTATTATCTCTTCTATGTGCAGGTTTTAAACACCTTATGAGGAGGTGCTGAGTTTCATTAATTTTTCTATTCTTAATAATTATCTTGCAATCATTTTGGCATATAATAGACATTCATTCAAAGACAATGTGGTACCATAAAACAATGTGGGCTTTTGAGTCAAAGTGACCTGATTCTGGGAAGAAGGATTAGCATTCTGGTGAAAACATCTGTCTATTGTTTCAAACTATCCAACAAGGAAATTGTCACACATTTACTCTCCGTAGATGGGGTGAAGCAGGCACCAGCTGAGAATCTTCCCCTGGAAGGTGCAGAAGAGACTTCTCAGTTTGGTGGGGCATCAGATTGAAGTTCCTTTCAGTAGCATGAATCTGTGGTTTGGAGCAGAAACACCAAATCTCTGAAGGCCACTTCCAAGGAGAATGCTGTTATATTTGAAAGTCATCTGCCATATCTCAGTTATTTTGACCATCTCTGATCTTATTTATTGACTGATAGGTGAATAACACATACCCTGTTAAGAACAAGAAGTGATTTCAGATTCTGATAGGTTTCCTTCTCCTTTTACAGATTAACTAGCTCAGTAATTGATGATGTCCGAGCTTCCTCTGGAGGACTAGCTGTCCGGCTGTTACAAAGAGTTATGAAATCTATTAATTCAGTGTGATATCATCCAGCCGTATTCCGTAGGCACAGATATTGAAGACAATTTAGGTGATGGAAGCTACATAATTGATTGCAAAGCGAGTATTGCTGTCTTCCACACCCTCTTTTGACCATTTAGCCATCAGAAGAAATAGTTGCCAGCGTTGTTTATGATTAGCAGAACTGTTAATATCCTACCAGCACAAAAGTATAAAACACACACATGCACGCACACACATGCATTCACACACACAATTGGGTGGTGCTTGGAATAGCATTAGAGTCTCTTCTGGGAGATAATGTGGCAGTTGCACTTTTTCACTGAAATTGATGCTCCTGGGTTTGGGATGACATGTCCACACTGCTATATTTAAACTGAATAACCAACAAGAGCCTTCTGGATAGTACAGGGAACTCTGTTCCATGTTATGTGGCAGCCTGGAGGGGAGGGAAGTTTGCAGGAGAATGGGTACATATGTATGACTGAGTCCCTTCGCTGCTCACCTGAATCTGTCACAACATTGTTAATCGGCTAGACTCCAGTATAAAATAAAAAGTAAAAACAGAAAAAGATACTGATGCTCCTGGAAGGTGCCTCATACCTATCTGTGGGGTTCTCATCATCCAGTTTGAGAAACAGAAAGGTGTGTTACTAGATTAAAGACAGCGAGGGTGAAAAATGACATGGGACCTTGAAGTTACTTAAAAATATTAATAAGAAAACATTAATGATGTGGAGCAGGTGGAGGACATTTGGAGTAACTCCAAATCATGGCTCATGACTGCCCCTCTGTGCACTACCCTGGGCTCCTAATGAGCCCCGGGCCTGGGAGTGCACAGCCTACCAGCAATCAGAACCCACCTTTTAGAATATTCTAAATTCTGCCCCCTTTGGATTTCTGAGGATGCCCACTGTGTGTTTGTATGAAAGAAGTTTTAGTGTCTGTCAGTGAATCAACTCAAAGAGTGAAAATTCTCCACTTCATGTAACTTTGTTTTTTCTCTTTTGAACTTTTTATTTTGTGTTGGAGTCTAGCCTATAAACAGTGCTGGGATAGTTTCAGGTGAACCGCAAAGGGACTCAGCCATACACATACAGGTATCCATTCTCCCCTAAACTCTTCTCCCAATCAGGCTGCCACATCACATTGAGCAGGGTTCCATGTGCTATATAGTAGGTCCTTGTTGGTTATCCATTTTAGTTACAGCAGTGTGTACATGTCCCGCCCAAACTCCCTAAGTATCCCTTCCCCTGGGGAACCGTAAGTTCATTTTCTAAGTCTGTGAGTCTCTTTCTGCTTTGTACGTCGGTTCATTTGTATCATTTCTTTTTAGATTCCACATATCAGATCAGATCAGATCAGTTGCTCAGTCGTGTCCGACTCTTGATGTCATATGATATTTCTCCTTCTCTGTCTGAATTACTTCACTTGGTATGACACTCTCTATTACATTGAGTTCGCTTTCCTTGTTCACTCTTTCCTCTCCCCTATTTAATTTTCCTCAGAAGAGTAGAAAGGAAAACTAACTCATTTGGAATTCAGCAAATTATAGTGTAAGCTTTTAAAAGGTGTTGACTTTTGATCCACGGCACAGACTCAGTGGATCTCTTAGGAGGGAGGTGGAGGAAGATCTATGTTAAAGAAGGAAGGAAGGGAAAGATGGGGAAGGGAAGAAAGAAAAGGAAACATTTAAAAAGGAAGACTGGAAGAAAGAAAATGTGCTGTGTTCAACTGCTGTGTGCTTTTCAGTAAAAGCACATCCAAATATTACAAAGAGAAGCTTTATCTCTATGATAATTTTGTTCCTCTCTCTGGTTCTCACAAACCCAGGGAGGTTGTAATGAAATGGATAAAAGTGGAATTTGTATTATGATTATCGTATCCATGCCTCATTAATTTTCTAGCTTGTGGTAAAATTGTGGTTGTTTCATTGCTAAGTCATGTCCGACTCTTTCAATCCTGTGGACTAAAGCCTTCTAGGCTCCTCTGTCCATGGGATTCTCCAGGCAAGAATACTGGAGTAGGTTGCCATTTCCTTCTCCAGGACATCTCCTCAACCCAGCCACTGAACCCGCGGGATCTCCAGCATTGGCAAGCGGGTTCTTTACACTGAGACACCAGGGAAGCCCTATGGTAAAATACTTTGAGGCTAATACATGTAGCCATGTATGTATACATGTATATGTATGTATATGCTGCTGCTGCTAAGTCACTTCAGTCATGTCCGCCTCTGTGCAACTTCACAAACGGCAGCCCACCAGGCTCCGCCATCCCTGGGATTCTCCAGGCAAGAACACTGGAGTGGGTTGCCATTTCCTTCTCCATATGTACCTATATACCACACAGTAAGAATTAGTATAATGTCTTAAAGTGAAAAATGAAAGAAAGTGAAGTGAAGTCGTGTCTGACTCTTTGAAACCCCATGGACTGTAGCCTACCAGGCTCCTCCATCCATGGGATTTTCCAGGCAAGAGTACTGGAGTGGGTTGCCATTTCCTTTTCCAGGGGATCTTCCCAACGCAGGGATCAAACCCAGGTCTCCTGCATTGCTGGCAGAGGCTTTACCCTCTGAACCACCAGGGAAGCCTGTTAATAAATATTTGCTAATAAACAAATAAACTGTTCTCTTATAAAAAAGCAAATTCTCTGTTTGGAATTTACAAACAGATCCAGTTACGATGGTGGATCTTTAATTATTATTCTATGGGCATATGTTTATCTAATGTTGCAGACATGATGTATGTGCTTATAGCTAAATGGAAGTTAATTGCCACAATCAAGAAAAACCATTCAAAATAAGCATTCTATTAATTTCAGATCAACAGCATCCTTTTTTCAGACTAAAGAAAATCAGAGTCTTAGTTCAGTCCCTGGTTCTTAAAATATACTCAGTAAATCATGATTAATGTAGATAATATTAAATATAAATATCAGGGTTATTGTGCCTTCAGATACAGATCTCATTGGGAAACTTTATATCATTCCTGGCAACCAAACAAATTGATGCCAGTCAGAAATTGGAAAATATTTGTTAATAACCAACCTACTAGAGAAAGTACATGTTATTACTGAAATATGATAAATTTTAAAAGTGTTAAGAAAGACCATAAAATCAAACACAGACGGTCATGAGCAATTTCTTTCATGGTTATAGACTTATGGTTCAGTTCATCAATATTTGAATTACATGTGTGTAGCTCAATGATTGTTAAACCATTTCTCTACAAACTACAAATTAATATTAATGAGAAACTCAACAGCATTCAGCAGCAGCATTCTGTCACTCTGCTACAGAGTCATCACTGATTTTCATTTTAAATATTAATGCAGTGCAATTTTCATCAGATTAAAGCAATAATCACACGGAAACAGTGAGGCCGAAGTCAGGCGACATTTTATCATAGGAGGTGCAAAAGCAGAGCTGTCAACAGTGACTGTGCAGTAAAATTGGAATTGCTCTCCACTGGCATAGAATTATGAATGAGTCCATCCATCCTGATGAATAGCTGACCCCTGGGTTACTTGGTTTGCAATTTGGGGCCAATCCTTTTCAAGAGCTGCCTAGTGTCAGAGACAGAGTGGTTTATTCCGAACAAGAAATTCAGTTCAGAATAAACTGAATAAAAGAAATTCAGCAAGGCCATGGAACACCAAAGCCAACTGGCACTTTGCAGCAGAGGAAGGAAGAGCCCAGAGAAGAGCCTGGGGAGGCGCAACAATAGGTCAGTAGCAACGTTTGTGAGATCCAGCGTCTTGGTGTGAGAGGCCTGATAGAATGTGGACTATGTGTTATTGAGCCAGCCCTGCTCTTTACATCTGAAGGAGCAAAAACAGTGTGCTCCCAGAGGAAAGAAAGCAATTTTTTTTTTTCTTTTCCAGATTTTTCTTAAGGGGAGTCTCTTTAATCAAGATGTGATTACAAAGCTTAAATAGCAGAAACCAGACCCAATCTCTCTTTGGACCTCAGACCAAAAATCATATCAGATGAATAATGATTTACAAAGAAAAATCCTCTCTTTTTCTTGCATAACTCCAGGCTATTCCTTGAAGTCCTGTTTCTAGAGCCTACTTTCTATTTTTTAGAGTAAAGGATGGACACTGCTATTAATTTTGTTATTAACACTCAAAAGCTTATCAATCACCTGCCTCTGATAGGAAACTGACATCAAAATAAAAATTACTAATAAGCATTTGTTTATATACTTTGCTAGGCTTGACAAATATATGATCATGGATTTTTAATTGAAAAAAATTTTTAAGTCGTTGAAATGATGTTCTTCAGTCCCATGGAACTGTATATAAAGCAGTGTAAAATTTTTATAAAATACTTATTTTTTGTAAAAAAATTCTTTTTTTTCTTAAAGAAAAAAATGAAAGTGCCATGTCACTGAGTTTGTTTTAATTCCACATGTTAATTAACCTTGATCTCTGAAGCAATAAATGTCCACATACAGGATGATTTTCTTAAAAAATGGAAAGCAAACAATTATTTATTGGAATTATGGTAAACTTCAAAATGTAAGGGATAATTTAAATTAAGTATAACAAAAGAACAACTAGTCAGCTGACTATAAATCCTTATAAGCAATACGTTAATGATTTAGTAATGAAATTTTTCCTCAGCAGAGTCAAGAGAATAAAATGCAGATATTGGATGGAAAATCTAATGCATGTTATTGACCCTGGTTTTTCCTTTGTTTCCAGTAGGTGCAAACGAAATATCCTGATAAAGCATTATGTTAAATGCAAAGAAAGTACCATTTGCCCAAATACATACATTGTGATGGAAAGTAAAGCCGTTCACACTCTTTCTACATTAAAAATATGGTATTTACAATAGTTATGTGTATTTCTATAACATTTTAAGTGTCTGAGGAGGTTTGATTAATTACACAGATGAAAGTGCTACATTAAATATATCTGGGGAACAAGATAGAGCAGAAACCTTGAATAAAATTAATAAGTATGAGAATGTTGATATGAGCCTATTTTATACATATGTACATAAATTTTCATTTTATATGCGGAATGAGTAAATATACAAATTATTCACTTATAAATGGTTATTTAAGTAGGGAGAAAAATACCAGATTTGTCAAGTGAGACAGATTGTGTACCGGTGGCAAAACGCATAGAAAAAAAAAAAGGCGTCACTAAAAACAGACAACAGTATACATACCTATTTGTATAAAATTATAAATGCGTGGGTAGAAACATTAGACATAACGGTTCTAACTATAGCTACTGACTTACAGAAAGTCCATTTACAAATTGTCGAATAAAAATATTAGAGTTTAAAGTCTATAAAGTGTATTATGCAATGGATAAAAGCAAAAAAAGAGAAAGCAGAGATATTTATATAGATGTGATTGTATTTGCTTGTTTAACTAGGAGATGATATATAAGGATGCGTACTGGTCTAGTAAAAAATGAATACCCCAGGAGACTAGGAGGCAGGGAAAGTTATTAGCATTTCTTTTACGCATCTTCGTATTATTTCACTTATGGAAGCACGCACTAGCGTTCTTTCCACATTTAAAACTTCTGTTGAAGTAAAACCTGGGGAACTGCACATATCTTGGATGTTCGGCTCAATAAAACACACCGCATAGCATCTGAGACATCTCCCTGAAGCCCTTTCTAGTTACTGTTTTCCGGACCCCGTCTCTTTTGACCTCTATCTCCATAGACTAGTTTCATTCATTTTTCAACTCTATATGAATGGAACAATACACTGTATATTTTCTGTGTCTGGATGCAATCATTTAACCTCAGGTTTGTAAGATTCATTCATATTTTTTAATGGAACATTAGTTCATTCCTTTTCATTCAGTTAGGGATACAACCTAATTTACTTATATACTATTGATGGACACTTAAGTTGGTCACGGTCTTGCAGTAGTAAGAATACTATGAATGCTGCCACAAATATCCTTATGGCGCACACTATTCCTTTGGGTATAGATCAGGGTTCTGTTTGCAGTGAACAACTTTACGGGATGAGGCAATGTTCTGGGCAAAGATTAGGCTTGCTGTTTGCTATAAAGGGGTTCCCTGGTGACTCAGATGGTAAAGAATCTGCCAGCAATGCAGGAGACCTGGGTTTGATCCCTGGGTCGGGGATATCCCCTGGAGAAGGGAATGGCCACCCACTCCATAAAAGAACAGGTTCCCCTAGTTCATTGTTTCTCCCTGTATTGCAACCCACTGCGTGTGAGGGTGGCATCTGGGCTTTCTGTGTCACCCCTGTGGGACTTTGGGGGAAAGGTTCAGTTCAGTTCAGTCGCTCAGTCGTGTCCAACTCTTCGCGACCCCATGGACTGCAGCACGCTAGGCCTCCATGTCCATCACCAACTCCCAGAGTTTACTCAAACTCATGTCCATTGAATCAGTGGGGGAAAGGGGACAGATGCAAATGATGGTGTTCATACTGCTTCCTGTACCATGAGTAACAAAACACTTTGTCCCTGATCCAGGCCTCTTATATCTACTGCCAGCATCCTCACAATAGTAACAGGTTAATTGATCAGCTTGTAATATAAGGTAAAATCAAATCGCAAGCGGACCCCCATCACGTGAGATCAAAGTGAAAGTGTTGGTCTCTCAGTTATGTCTGACTCTTTGCGACCCCATGGTCTGTCCATAGAATTCTCCAGGCAAGAATGCTAGAGTGAGTTGCCATTCCCTTCTCCAGGGGATCTTCCTGACCCAGGGACTGAACCAGGGTCTCCTGCATTGCAGGCAGATTTTTTACCATCTGAGCTATCAGGGAAGATAGTACATATTTCCCACCAGCACAACCCCAATAAAGACAGCAGAATCAGGAAAATAACTTTGAAAATCTACTGGCTGGGTAAATTTCCTGGCTCTGTGTGTTCACCATCAGTATCACCAAGACCTTTGAGGACACCCACTGTCCCTTGGACTGCAAGGAGATCAAACCAATCAATCCTAAAGAAAATCAATCCTGAATATTCATTGGAAGGACTGATGCTGAAGCTGAAGTTCCAATACTTTGGCCACCTGATGTGAAGAGCCAGCTCATTAGAGAAGACCCGGATGCTGGGAAAGTTTGAAGGCAGGAGGAAAAGGGGACGACAGAGGATGAGATGATTGGATGGCATCACCGACTCAATGGATATGAGTTTGAGCAAACTCCAGGAGATGGGCTTCCCTGATAGTTCAGTTGGTAAAGAATCCACCTGCAATGCAGGAGACCCGGTTCAATTCCTGGATTGGGAAGATACCCTGGAGAAGGGAACAGCTGGCCTGAAGAATTCCAGGACTGAATAGTCCACGGGGTCACAAAGAGTTGGACACGACTGAGCGACTTTCACACACACACCGGGAGATGGTGAAGGACAGGGAAGTCTGGCGTGCTGAGTTCATGGGGTCGCAGAGACAGACACGACTGAGCCACTGAACAACAACCGGTACAGGGAGTAGAGGTGAGAATTCTCAAGTGCGTGAGAATTTAGACTTGTTCTCGGTACTGGTGGGGACAAGTGCGACCCGGACGGGTGCCCCGCGACCACGGCATCCCTTACATTCGAGGTTGAGACCAGGAGGCGCCAGGACCGCCGCTGGGACTCTGGCCCCAGGTTCTCAATCCTCTGGGATCCTTGGAAGACCCTGGAGCCCCGCAGCCCGCGGGGTGGTGTGGAGGGCGCCCCCTACAGGCTGGCGCGCCAGCCAGGACAGCACAAGGTGCGCAATGAGCCCTCTGGACCAGGCTGCTGTCCCGGCTGCCCCATCCACTGTGAAGTCCCTGCTGGTCCCCGGTGCCCGCCTGGGCACACACGCGGGGCCTGGAGCAGCGGGATGCGGGGAGGAGGCGCAGACACAGGAGGGAGGCGGGGAAGGAAGGAAGGCTCGCAGGAGCCCAGCCAGCCAGAAAGGGTGCAGTCTAGGTGACCTCAGACTCTCCCACGGAGGCGGACTATCATGAGGTGTCCCAGACGTTTAGTGATAACGCGTGTGTGCTCACTTGTGTACACGTGTGTGCTCACTTGTGTGGGACTCTTTGGGACTCCACGGACAACGACAAAGACTGTACTTTCTCACTTTCCCGATTCTTTGTTTCCAGTGCAGGGCTTCCCTCTCTTCATAAAAAGTTAAATACCTGGAAGTAAGGCTGCTTCTGCCATACTCAAGACTTCTCAGGGAAGTCCAGTTCCTTCCGTCCCCCAAATAGGAATTCTTTGTGACCGTTTCCCCTTCATCCAAGTTCTCTCAGCTGAACTACTCATGAGCTGTAGCCCACCAGGCTCCTTTGTCCATGGGATTCTCCAGGTAAGAATGCTGGAGTGGGCTGCCATGCCCTTTGTCCAGGGGATCTTCCCCACCCAGGGACTGAACCCAGGTTTCCTGTGTCTCCTGCATTGGCAGGTGGATTCTTTAGCACTGAGCCACCTGGGCCCAGATGTTTACTGTCTTCCTAAACTTCTTCTGGTCCTTCCCAGCGCAGGCTGAAGAACAAATTCTTTTTGGTCTTAAAAAGAATCCGTAGATCCCATTCAAGTTTCACCAAAGACAGTTCAGAATCACATGAGTTTGTCACCTCTCTTTATTTTCCTTCAGTCTGGGACAGTTTCTCAACCTCTCTTCACATTTATGACTCTGACACTTTTGAAGATCACTGACCAGTCATTTCACAGAATGCCCCTCTATTTCACTTTCTCTGATTTTCCTCCTAATGAGATTCAGGATGTGTTACAGGTAGGAACATCACAGTTCTTGATGCTGTGCTGTAATTGCATCTTATCAGCTGGTACAGAATTTTAATTTGTCCAATTACTGGTGATATTCACTTTGATTGTTTTAGGTGGTTCATCATATTACAGAACTCTTCACTGTAATATTAGGACTTTCTCCTTTCTATTTAATAAGTGTTTCATGGGAGTAATTTGAAACTATGTAAATATCCCATTTTTTATCAAACAAGTTTAAAACTTGGTTTGTTTGTTTAGGACTCATTGTTTCCTATTTCATTCAATGAGTCACATCTGTGGTTATTATTATTTATCTTTCTGCTCAGATTGTCTCAGACTTGGCCAGAGGGAGGCTGTTCAAACTGGCTTCTGTGCCCTTTTGATACAATTCCATCATTGAGTATTTGCTTTCTTTCTGTCATAATAATATATTCTGGGCTTATCTCATACCTTCCCCTGCCTACGTGGATATCTACATATTCATCTACATATACAGAAAACCATAGCTTCACATCAATCCTTCTATTTCCAATCAACAATACAGGATTCATTTTCATTTTCTTCCTTTGATTGTAGCTCCCTTCCAAACAGTAAGAAACTTGGTTTCCAAAATCCCTAATATATTTATGTATTTGTTCAATCCCCTCTAGGTAACCTAATAGAAACTAGGCAAAATATTTAGACAGAAAATTCACAGCAGAGACTATTTCATTGTCAAGAAGCACAGAAAACGGCACTCAACGTCACAGACATAGAGTCCTACTTAAAATGTATCCAATGACAGAGAGATAAGGTTCATTGGTTAGTATTTCAGCTGAGAGAACTTGGGAGAATGTTAAATGGCCACAAAGAATGAAGAGGTGGAAGGGGCCAGATTTCACTGAGAAGCCTTGAACTTGGCATGAGCAGCCTTACCTCGGGGTATTTAACATTCTACGAAAAGAAAGAAACCCCAGACGGGAAATGAAGAACCGAGGAGGTTAGAAGGTACAGCCTCTGTCGCCCTTTTGCCCAGAGTTAGCCTTGTGAGTCAATACGACTGTCGTATCTTTCCCTGGGAATTTGTCCTCTATTCTCCCACCTCCCCTTACCTTGCTACTCTTCTGCTGGACCTTTAAGTGCTAGACTGAATCGTTAATTTCTTCTATATGGTGGACTTGAGGAATAATCAAGCCAACATCTGAGTCTTTCAAAGGACCTTTCATAATTTTCAGAGCCTCTCAAGTTAATCAAGCATTGACTTTTCTGTCTGCCACAATTCCAATCACTCTCTTGTTCCCTACAAATCCTGAGGTCAAATGTCAGTTACCATTTATCATCAAGTACCATTTTTATTATAGCAGAAAAATATCCATTTTTGTTGGTTTTATAAACATGGGGAAATAAAAGAGAAAGTCAGTTGATTTTTCCTTATACTTGGATCCACTTTACTCATTTATATTTCTTTGCTGGTCCCTGAGTTTGAGATTTTTAACTTAAAGAATTTAACATGCCCATTCCTAATGAGCCATCTGGCTAGAAAAAATTATGTTTGAGGATTACTTTTGGATAGCAAAGGATGTAAAAAGAGGAGAGATGGGAGAGTCATTTTATATACAGCAAAAATATGAATGCATATTTCTAATATTTATCTCAAACAAGAAAAGAAGCAGTGAAAAAATGCTACAGAAGTATGGAGTTTGGAGAGTTCAGATGCAGCAGGGAGCCTGGAAAAAGGACATGAAAAATATCTAATAATTCTTGAGCCAAGACTTAAAGGATGAAAAGGATTTTTCTTGGCAGAGCGAACTTTATTACTTCATGATGAAGTCTGGGAGTAAATATTGGAACTTTGACTTAGTCTTTCCCACTTCAATTTTTTTTTATCATAGCAGTCATTACTATTTTCCACACACAAATCCTCCCACAGAAGGGTCAGGGTAACATGGGTACATTAAAATCTAGCGGTCTCATGTCAATCACTCCCAGTGTGATTGTGGCAGTCACTCCCAATAGAATCACTGCAATTAGAATTTAAAAGTGAGAAACTTGTAAGGTACAAAAGGAGTCTTGGAGGTGGAGCCACCACTTGGCTCTGCTTAATCCTAGGGTGACTTTGAGGAGGACAGAACTTCTTAGTTTCTGCTTTCCAAACACTGTCAATGGAAATAATCCCAATCTTGACTGCCTTGCAGGCTGCCATGGAAGTTTAAATGAAAGTATATGAAAACACATTTTAATCCGTGACATGTTGTTCAAATATGAAGTGTCCTCAAGAACATCCAGCATACACAGCAAATACTTCATACTTTTTCAAAGATAAACTTTTCACTTTGGGATACTCGGAAATGTACAAAAAATTTGCAAAAATAAGAGCGAGTATTCCCTTACACCTTTTCACCGGTTTCAGTTTCCTCTAAGATGTTTTCATCTTACACACTGTGGTACATTGGTCAAAACTAAGGCCACATTGGAATCTTTGAGTTCGAGTTCAGTCACTCAGTTGCGTCCGACTCTTTGCAACCCCATGAATCGCAGGACTTACTTTGGCATCTTACTATTGGCATCTTACTTGGCATCTTACATTGGCATCTTGCTGCTAAGTCGCTTCAGTCGTGTCCAACTCTGTGCGACCACATAGACGGCAGCCCACCAGGCGCCCCCGTCCCTGGGATTCTCCAGGCAAGAACACTGGAGTGGGTTGCCATTTCCTTCTCCAATGCAGGAAAGTGAAAAGTGAAAGTGAAGTCGCTCAGTCGTGTCCGACCCTCAGCGACGTCATGGACTGCAGCCTACCGGGCTCCTCCGCCCATGGGATTTTCCAGGCAAGAGTACTGGAGTGGGGTGCCATCGCCTATTGACTAAACTCCAGATTTCATCTGGGTTTCACCAGTTTTCCTATGGGTGTCCTTTTTCTGTTTCAAAATCCCGGCCAGGAGCCCACATTGCACTTAGCCGTCCTGTCTCCTTAGGGTCCTCTGATATGTGATGGTGTCTCAGCCTCTCCCCTTGTTATTCATGACCTTGACAGTTGTGAGGAGTGTTGATCTGGTATTTTGTAGAATGTCCCCCAGCATGGTTTAGTCGAATGTGAGTCAACTGGAGTAATGGATTTTGGGCAAGAATGCCATGGAAGTGAAGTGTGTTCTGGTCATCTCATATCAGGGCTCCACACATGGCCAGTGATGTTCATCGTTTAATAGGTCACCTGGTTAAGATGTTGGTCTGTCAGACTTCCCCACTGGAAAGTTACTAGTTTTTCCTTTCCGTGGTTTATTCTTTGAGAGGCATTGAGTCCACGTATTCTCCAGGGAGTGGAAGAGGGGATAAGTTCCAGCTTCTGGGTGGGGGTGGGTGGTGTCTACATGCATTATCTAGAATTCTTTTGTAAGGAAACTTCATATTTTTTAAACCTTCAAATTAACGGAAACGATACCTATTGATGTGAGTTTCCTTGTTTATGCCCAGCTTACTTAACCTCTGTAAGAGTGTTAAGATTAGCCTTTCAGCCAACAGCAGAGAATTGGTGTGAGAATGACGGGTCTCTAAAAACCTGGAAATCCTCAAACCAGGGAATAGTTGCATGTTAAGAGTTTATGTTTGATTTCAGGCAGTTCCGCATCAGGGAGTAATTTCCTGAAGTGCAAACCATATTCCTAGGTCACCACAAGATGGCGCTAGTGAGTAACAACGCCGTTCTGGCTAAGGGTCTTTACTAAAAAAAATCGCTGTACACTGAAGCATCCTACTCTACCCATTACTGCAATTCTGCCCTGGAAGGATATTTTTAATTAGCAACCAAAATAACATTTATTTGGTTTCCTAAAACTGATCAAGATAAAGCAGTGTCTGGGGGTTTCTACATCAATTCTGAAGTCTGAAGTGGGTTCCAGCGGGAATAACTTTTTCTTGGGTTTATACTCAGGTATCTATCTTTATTTTCACAAAGGTCAGTAAGGTGAAGCATTAGAAGATTATTGATATTATTGCAAACTAGTATCCTTTGTTTTGTCCACAAAGGCCATTAATTTTTATTAGCTAGAATTGATGTAAATCAGTGAGGGCCATACCACTTAGGAGTTGGTGTTATTTAATAAGGACTTTGGGACTGTATGGGGCTTCCCTCATAGCTCAGCTGGTAAAGAATCCACCTGCAATGCAGGAGACCCCAGTTTGATTCCTGGGTTGGGAAGATCCACTGGAGAAGGGATAGGCTACCCACTCCAGTATTCTTGGGCTTCCCTTGTGACTCAGCTGGTAAAGAATCCACCTGCAGTGCGGGAGACCTGGGTTCAATCCCTGGGTTGGGAAAATCCCCTGGAGAACAGAACAGCTATCTGCTCCAGTATTCTGGCCTGGAGAATTCCGTGGACTGTATAGTCCAGTTCAGTTCAGTTCAGCCGCTCAGTCATGTCTGACTCTTTGTGACCCCATGAACTGCAGCATGCCAGGCCTCCCTGTCCGATGACAGGGGCTCCCAAAGTTCACCCAAACCTATGTCCATTGAGTTGGTGATGCCATCCAACCATCTCCTCCTCTGTCGTCCCCTTCTCCTCGTGCCTTCGATCTTGCCCAGCATCAGGGTCTTTTCAAATGAGTCAGCTCTTTGCAGTAGGTAGCCAAAGTATTGGAGTTTCAGCTTCAGCATCAGTCCTTCCAATGAATATTCAGGACCGATTTCCTTTAGGATGGACTGGTATAGTCCATGGGGTCGCAAAGAGTAGGACTGAGTGACTTTGACCTCACTTCACTCACTGGGACTATTGAGGTGCCTGACCTACAGACCGCAACTTTCATGTATATGCCCCTGCTAACTGCATTATGGAGATAGATTCAGAGGTGCTGTGCTTAGTCGCTCAGTCGTGTCAGACTCTTTGTGATCCCAGGGACTGTAGCCTGCTAGGCTCCTCTGTCCATGGAGGTTCTTCAGGTAAGAATACTGGAGAGGGTTGCCATGACCTCCTCCAGGGAGATTCAGAGATAGGAAAGGGAAACAAAGAAAGGATGAGTTATGGTGTAGACAGAGTCGGACTTAATTAAAGAAAATAAAATAGACCCACAGAATTTAGCTTTGGGGGGCTTCACCCTTGGCTTTCTTGAGCTCAGAATAAACATAAGTTTCTATTTCTTCCTCAAAGTTCAATGTTCATTAATTTGATGTATAGAAGTGTCAAAGAATATTTCCACTGGAAAACTTTTCTTGGTTACCATTTTGTATAACACAGCATACTGTATATTTTGATTGTTTTATTTGTATGAAAAAACTGGTCAAAATTTGTCTTCTCTCTTAAAAAGAAATCATGGGAAACACCAGATCACATATTGATTTTTTTTTGAAGATCTCTTTGATTTTATCATCTTAAGAGAATAAGTCAGAACTTTTTATGGATTTGAATGTGTGGGAATATTTGCTGCTAAATAAATTCTAAGTTAGTAGAAGAGTGATCTTCCTAAAACAATAGCTATCATTTGTTGAGCAGTTTACTCTGTGCCTGGCAGTGTGATAAGTATATGTGTATTTCCATTTAGTCTGTAGAATAACGCTATGCAAAGATACATGCTCCATTTTACAGATGAGCAAATGGAGTTTTAGAGAGGCTAAATGACTGATTTATCCACGTTGAGAAAAACCAGTAAGTGGTTGAGCCCATTTTCTGCTGCTCTCAACCCAAACAGGCTTTCTTTCCATTGGAGGTATTTCTATGGCTAAATCCAATTCAGATCAGTCCTGTCATGGTAGCAGCAAGTCATTATGCTTCATCTTGTCCTTGTATTTACCTTTATTGTACATCAACACTTAATCCAAGAAATTGGAAAATACCAAGATCAAAAGAAAAAAAAAAAGATAACTTTTCTCTTCGGTATTAAATAAGAGAAGTGGGACTTCCCTGGTGTCCAGTGGTTAAGAATCTGTGCTTCCACTACCAGGGACCCCAGTTCAATCCCTGACTGGGGAACTAAGATCCCACATGCTGCATGGTGTGGCATGCATAATAAATAAATAAATCAAGAAAAGCCCTTGAATTTAGACTCATTACACTGTTATGACCCCTAACAGGGTCTTGGTCTTTGCATGCTCTTGGCAAACTAATTGCACCCTCAAATTCATCTGAGAAGGGTAGGTCAAACTTTTACTGTAGGTTTGAACATGATGGATTTTCTTATTGTTGTAACTGAATGAATCTTGGATGGCAGAGGAAAAATTCTGCAGAACCTGGCTAGGGAAAAACAAGCGATTCAACATAGATGGTTTGGATTAATTTATTACATTGGGACGCTTGATGGCAGATTGGCCTATCACTCTCCAGCACTAATTAGTATAAGAGACTTGTCATTAAGCCTGTAGGGGGTTCTTTTTGTCTAAAAAGTACAAGAATAAAACATTGGGAAAAAGTTAAGTGCGTGCTCAGTCATTAAGTCGTGTCCAACTCTCTTGTGACTCCATGGATGCAGCTCACCCAGGCTTTTCTGTCCATGGGATTTCCCAGGCAAGAATACTCGAGTGGACTGCCATCTCCTACTCCAGGAGACCTTCCTGACCCAGGGATCAAACCCACGTCTGCGGCATTAGGAGGCAGATTCTTTACCATTGTGACACCTGGGAAGCCCTGATAAAAAGTTGTTGTTGTTCAGGAGCTAAGTCATGTCTGACTCTTTGCAACCCCACAGATTGCACTGCGCCCAGCTCCCCTGTCCTTCATTATTTCCTGGAGTTTACTCAAACTCATGTCCATTGAGTTGGTGACGCCATCCAACTATCTCATCCTCTTTCACCCCTTCTCCTCCTCCTAAAAAGTTAATCCACTGCAAAATGGTGCATCTTTCCATCCCTGTTGCTGCTGGGGTCAGCTGAACCCTCAAAAAATTGATATCTTGTAGTTTTAGCATTCACAGAACAGCAGGGAATTGCCTGATCATGGCCTGATTGGTTATTGGTAATCGAACCATCTGTCTCTTTAAAGAACCGATTAGTTTTTGGAGGAGAGAACAATCAGAGTAGGTCTATCACTGTTCACTGTTACTTGGCCAAGGTCAAACAACAATTTAGCAGTTAAGCCCAGCCCAGGGCTGGGTGTTCTGACTACTTTCCTGTATTTAGATCTCCTTTTTTGTGCATCTCCTGTTTCTGTCTCTTTACAGACAAAAACGAAGGTTAAGAAGCATCCAACAAAAACCGGATGTTTATTCTTTTCTGCTCTGTTTAACAGACTTGGACGCTCTTTTGAAACAAGGAAACCCGGTCTTTCCTCTCTCACTACACCATAATTATTTGTTTTCCAAGCAATAGCCAAGTTCAAATAAGACTCGCAATACTTTTGGATCAAAAGCAAGTCGTAAATAAAACCTTAACTTTTTGAAGTAAACACATTACACATAATTTTTGACTGAGTATCATGACCATGGAAGAAATAATAGGCATATATGTAAAAACAAAAGTAGAAGAAACAGAATGTAACTGACAGGGAGTTTAGAGCAAGGACAGAACGTGGGTTTCTCTTGGCTAATGACATTTTTAGTATAACTGCACTAAATCAAGTTTTTCTCCCATGTTTACCTGTTAGGAGAAGAGACCCCGGGTATGAATCAGTTATTAACAGAAAAGTCACACAGTTAGGCTGAAATTTTATATTTACCCTTACACCTAGGAAAAAAAATTATTGAAGGTCCTTTTTGCTGCCTTTCTGCCACTAGGAGGCTTCTGGTATAAAGAAACAAACATATAACATAAAAAAAAAAAAAATGCTCGTGTTAATCCAAGCACTACCATTAATTCAAGCTCTACCACTAACTAATACGAATAAATTAACTGATTCATTTCATCTCAGGCAAGTGGTCGCACACGATGGTGACTGGCCTTATTAGGTAAAGGCACGGCCTTATGCAGATGGGTTGTAATAGAACTGATACCTGAGTCATAGTATGGTCAAGACCCTGACTCTGAATTTAAACTCAGGTCCTTGATGCCCCACATAGTGTTCTTTCGACCACTAAACCCTGTGGGTTTTGATTACGATGATCAGAAGCTCGCTCTAACTCCTTTTGGAAAACATACATTTTTTTGATGGCAGTGTATTGGTGTATTCTATTTATTCTTTCTCAAACCAGTAATAATGTGGGCTTTTTCTTTTATACTTTGGCTCAAAGGGTTTCTAAGAGGTCATGGAACTTTATGTTTTTAAAGAAGTGCCTTTTGAAACATCATCTAATAATATATTTTAAATAAGTTTATTTTATCATTTTAAATAGTAGGCTGAGGTTTGAGCCAATGAACAGCTGAAGAAGGTGCAATTTCCAATCCCCTTAGCAAGAGAATATTTTTTTTAAATTGGGTCAGGGGGAGAGTGTTGTTTAGTGCCTGTGTCTGTGGTCATCCCCAGAGGATGGGCAGCAATGGCACAAAGAGGCAGAAAGGAGTGCTCAAACAATACAGAGCACACAGACTTGAGCTTCCAAAGCAAGACAGGTGCTAAGCAGGTCAGAAAACGTAGAGGCGTGGGAAGGAGCAACTGAAGGATGGTACAGAAAGAGGGGCCCACCTGGCCTTGAAGACGGCCGTAGGCAGAATTCTCCAAGGAGAAGCAGCTCCTGTGAGACGTCCCATGGCAGGGGGCTCTGGTGTTCCGTTCTAGGTGGACTGTGATACGGCTCTAACACTCCACCCTGATCTTTCTCTAAGCCTTTAAAAAATCTGCCACCTGGTGTAGTCTTACTTGGGAGATAAAGAAAAAAGACGTCTTTTGCCACTGGGGGTCTGAAGCGAGAATCCCAGGGTAAGGCAGGGATGAGACCCACAACTTAGTGAGAAGAGACTAGAGTTTCTCCAGGCAGTTTGCAAAAATGTAGGAGACTCACTGGAAATGAATACGAGCTATTACAGAAGTGCTAAAGAATGTTGACTCCAGGAGAATGGAAGAGGAAAAATCTCTAGAATAGGGGTCCCCAACCTCCAGGATCTAATGCCTGACGATCTGCGGAGGCGCTGATGTGATAATGATGTGATAACGATAGAAAGAAAGCGCACAACAAATGTAATGCTGCGGAATCATCTCCAGCCATCCCCCTCCCCAGCCCCCACCACGATCTGGGGAAAAGTTGTCTTCCACTAAACTGGTCTCTGGTGCCAAAAGTGTTAGGGATCGCCCGTTGCTCAAGAACTTCAGACCAAACCTGGGTTGCCTTTTACAACACTCCTGACACAGGTCTGCAACTTGGGTGGACACTGATGGTGTTGGAGTTCACAGGTTTTTGAAGTGCGTGTTCCACTGGGGACAACTCTTATCCTTCCTTACTCTGACTTGAAATTCTCTTCCGCATTGGTAGTTCTATCCAGTGCGTTAGGCTTAGTGATTCTGTTTCCGAAAGCTCCTTCAATTGATAATTGGCTTCCACTTTTAATTAAACATTTTAATTATATAAGTAATCCAGTTATTTGAAGAAAGATTAGGGAATACAGAAAAGCCAAAAGAAAAATATATCCTTCAATCTTCCCACATTTTACTTTTAAAAACTGGTGAGTAATGGCTTATTTCAATTACATGGTAAAATTTTTACATGCACCAATCAAGGAGTGGCTGATTTGGTTAAGAGAGTTCTAGATAGCTAAAGACTGCACATCCTAAATTTAAACTTTTTACTACATGACATATTTCCAAAGCAGAAGATATAATTTAATGCCTTTAAGAAACACATAGAAATGTATAATATAAAATTGCTTTTTGCAATATATATATATATTTAAATACAGAGCACTGAGGGAGGAACTGTTGTCATTGCTTAGGTTTCAGAGGAATGATGCAGATAAAAGATGAATTTTTAAAAAATATTTATTTCTGACAATAGCCCACCAGGCTCCTCTGTCCATGGGATTCTCCAGGTAAGAATGCTAGAGTGGATAGCCATTCCCTCCTCCAGGGAATCTTCTTGACCCAGGGATCAAACCTGGGTCTCCCGCCTCACAGGGATATTTTTATTTTTTACTGCCTGAGCCACCAGAGAAGCCCTTAAAATATATAATGTAGACTTTTTTGATGATACGATATCAGTTTTACCAGTTGACCTAGTGAATGTCTCTTTGACTTTCTGTGGATGTGGCCTCCCTATGACACACTTACATCCTTGTGATAGCAACTAAGTCACAGGATCCCTCACCAGACGTGGCAGGTATCCTATATCTGTGCCTTCAAGGTAAAAGACACAGCTCTTTACCTTCTCTCCCTGGAAACAAAGCAAATCAGAACCAAAACCCAGAAACACAACACCTGTCTCCTCTGTTTGCTGGTCTCCCTCTCTCTGTATCTCCTTCCCCTCCTTCCTCTTTCTCTCTCCTCTCCCCAACTCTGCCATCACCACTTTGAATGTCTATACTTGCTGACATGGTTGACGTTGTCCACAGCTCGAAATTCTATTTCTGTTCTTATATCTTCTGCTTCTCATCACTTTGCCCATACTCTTTTGCTTTTAAGAGAGACATTGATCTTTCAGAGACATAATTAGCAAAAAAGCATTCTCTTTTCATCCACCCTTTCACTTTAATTGGTGACTCAATCCAGCACAGCATTTAAGATACATTCGTTGGCCTTCTGATGCAGTGGAAACTGCTGAAAACTCATTTCTCTCTTTTCTCCTTGACCCCTATTAGTAAAGACCTGGTGTTGCTGGCATGTGTATGTGTGTGTGCTAAGTTGCTTCAGTCGTGTCCAACTCTGTGTGACCCTATGGACTGTAGCCCGCCAGGCTCCTCTGTCCATGGGAGTCTCCAGGCAAGAATACTGGAGCAAGTTGCCATGCCCTCCTCCAGGGGATCTTCCCAACCCAGAGATGGAAACCATGTCTCTTACATCTCTTGCATTGGCAGGTAGGTTTTTTAACCACTAGCACGCCCCTGGCGGAGAAGGCAATGGCAATGCACTCTGGTACTCTTGCCTGGAGTGGAGGTGCCTGGTAGGTTGCAGTCCATGGAGTCTCGAAGAGTCAGACACGACTGAGGGACTTCACTTTGACTTTTCACTTTCATGCACTGGAGAAGGAAATGGCAACCCACTCCAGTGTTCTTGCCTGGAGAATCCCAGGGATGGCGGAGCCTGGTGGGCTGCCATCTATGGGGTTGCACAGAGTCAGACACGACTGAAGCAACTTAGCAGCAGCAGCACCCACTGAGAAGCCCAACAAAATAGTAATATTTAACTAATATTGAAACGTGCATGCATTCAGTTTTAATTCTTTCTTTAATAATTCTTTTTAACTTCTTTCTTGGAGTCTAATTGCTTTACAATGTTGGGTTAGTTTCTGCTGTACAACAAAGTGAATCAGCTATACATACACATATAACCCCTCCCTCTCGAGCCTGCCTCCCACCTGCCCCCACCCCAACCCATCCCACCCCTCTAGGTCATCACAGAGCACTGAACTAAGCTCCCTGTGCTTTACATTCAGTTTGTGATTTTTTTCATGGGATCAGTAAATAACACTTCTTCCCCAACTACAACAACAAACTGAGGGAACAAAAAAGAAGTAGATGGAGACCAAAATATCATTATTACTGGTAATGGCTAAAATGGAGGATGTGGTTTAGTGAGTGGCAGGAGGCCTGCTAACGGAGCCCAGAGTTGGCAGACTCACCCATTCTCTGCATCTTGGCCACAGGGACCAGAGAGGGCAGGCCTCCCTTATGGGAGATTCACCCATGAGAGAGGAGCAGCCCTGACCACACCCACTGGAGGGTGGGTTCCCTTCTGAGACTCTAGTTGCCCCAAGAGCTCCAATGAGTGGAGAGAGGTAGGGTGAAATTAAATTTCTCCTGGGGAAAACCAGGAAACTGGTGAAGAAGCATTTTCACACTCCCATTTCACCTGGCTGTAATATGAAATTATTTAACTTTAGAAAAATCAGTGCTTGTTAACTTCTCTTAGTATTATAATACCAAATTCAGCATTTCGGTTTGGCTTTCCTCTGTTGTTTAGTCGCTAAGTCTTGTCTGACTCTTTGCGGCATCATGCACTGTAGCCTGCCAGGCTCCTCTGTTGGCGGGAATTTTCCTGGTAAGAATACAGGAGCAGGCTGCAAATTTGGTTCTCTAGGGGATCCTCCGGTCCCAGGGATCAAACCTGCGTCTCCTGCATTGACAGGCAGGTTCTTTGCCACGGAGCAACCTGGGAAGCCCATTGTTCTCTTAGACCATTGTATTAGTATAGTCAGTGTATTAGTATGCAGTGCATCTTACTTTGGCGAAGGAAGGTGGGATTTAAGATCTTTAAATACAATAGAACAGATCTTTGTGAATTCTCTTAAAAATTATGACTGACTGATAGATATTATTATCTACACATACACAAAAATTTTTATCTCTTTCTATGAAGCTCATTATATTCCTCTTTCTACATATTCTGGGAAAATTTTTTTAAAATCAGAAAACATGGTTGTAACACTGAAAAAACCTAAGATGATTTTTTGATACTGGAAGAAAAAAGAAGCATGATTTAAAAGTAGCAAAAGTGTAACACGATTCAGTATTAAGCATAATTATGCACTGCTTTCAAATGCATATTGGGTCATGTAGCAAAAATATATATATAATGTATTATGGACATTTCCCATTTTGATGGTTTAATGTGAAGTGTCTGCTATGTTAAATGTGATTTAACACTTCACATTTTTTTCTTCTTATGAATAAGTTATTGATTTAAAATTTGTATGCTCCTTTAATTCATAAAAGAATAATCTAGAGAAATTATATGGCACTTTATATCTCCAAAGTAATTCACAAACTTTAAATGAATAATGCAGACAGCACCCCAGGGATCAGGCCACAGACTGTATGCATCTTATTTCCATGAGAGCTCCTGGGGAATATGGTCAGACAAATCACTATGTTTAGAAATTGTACATAATGAGACATGTGCAGCTTCTACAGGGAAGAGGGGTCTTGAGTCTATCAAATGCATGAAGAAAAGTTCCTGGAAAATGAAATAGGTAACCTTACTTTAATAGGATGTTGGGCCAGCTATGGTAAATGTATGGATACAAACAGGAG
This sequence comes from Bos mutus, assembly GCF_027580195.1. Classification (NCBI taxonomy): domain Eukaryota; kingdom Metazoa; phylum Chordata; class Mammalia; order Artiodactyla; family Bovidae; genus Bos; species Bos mutus. The sequence goes on from NC_091628.1 coordinate 22,678,433, forward strand.
ACTAAGCATCCTACAAGCAATCCATAATCTCATCCAGAGGTGATCTGAAATGGAGACCAGGAAACCCGAAAGGTCACTTGTCCCATGAGATTTTTTTATTCCTTATCAATAAGATGGACAGCATAGCAATACCTGCTTAAACCTGTTTTAAGAAGGCGTTTATGAAGGGTAGAGACGCAGATGAAAGGAACAGGCTGTGGACATGGGGCCAGGGTCTGTGGGGAGGGGAAGGGGAGATTGGGACGAACGGAGAGGATTGACGTATATACACCTCCATGCGTAAAACAGATAGCTAGTGGGAGTGTGCTGTATAGCACAGGGAGCCCAGCTCAGTGCTCTGGGATGACCTAGAGGGGTGGGATGGTCTGTGTGGGAGGGAGGGGATATGTGTATACATATAGCTGATTCACTTCATTGTACAGCAGAAACTAACACAACATTGTAAAGCAATTATACTCCAATTAAAAAATTTAAAAAAATGAATCAGAGATACAGCCTCCGAAGGAAATAAAAAAAAGCACTTTCCATTCAGGCTTGGATATGTTTTATTGGAACAAAATTTCAATAAAAGGTGGGCTTAATTACAGAAAAAAAAAAAAAGATGGCATTCATGAAGGGAATGGGTAGCTTAGGAAGGAAGTGGCAAAAAGGAAGAATTCACCGTGGTCTCTACTTATTTTCGGCTTCCCAGGTAGCTCAGTGGTAAAGAACCTGTCTGCCAATGCTGGAAAAACCAGAGACATAGGCTTGATCCCTGGGTTGGGAAGATGCCCTGGAGAAGGAAATTACAACCCACTCCAGTATTCTTGCCTGGAGAATCCCATGAACAGAGGAGCCTGGCGGGATACAGTCCATCAGGTCGCAAAGAGTTGGGTGTGACTGAGCACATTTTGTCAACTATCTTCAAAGCTCTTCCCATTTCTATCGCCAAGTTTTAAGGCAGGTCTATGTCTCTAATCCATGCTATAGATGACGAATGCACACTGCAGCCACCAACTGCTGGAGAACGAACTCCCCCTCGACACTGTTCTGCCCTCTCTCTGCTCTGCTTAGTGTCAGGCTCTAATCGACTTTTCTGTGATTTTGGCTCTTGCGTGGCAAAAGAACAGTTAGTTTGAATACTCCAGCAGGTACGTACTTATTGCTACTCCCAGATTTAAACAGCGAAGGGTTGCTGGTCTCACCCAAGAGAAGTCTGAGGATAATGCAGAAGCCTAAAAGTGATAATATGGATCCAGACTCACTATTTTACTCCACCATTCTTAGTGCGTGGGCTTGTCACGCTTGTCACCTCATGGTTGAAAGACGCCTGTTGCAAAGGTGTACCACATCCATTTTCTAGGGCTGAGGAAAGAGGATGTGGCTGTGATGGGCCCAGCATCCCTCCCCTTGCCTGTCCTTGGGTAGCACTGTCAAATGACCCTCAAACTTGAAGAGAGGCTGGGAGATGGAGATTTTAGCTTTCATTGCTTTGATGGGAGAGAAAGATATGGAAGAAGAGGGTTGGGAATAGAAACCATATCAGCCAAAATATAGTGACTGCCACAAATGTGAACCAAAGAAGTCCCTTTACCTTGATGGTCAGAAATCCCTTTTCCTTGATGGTCAGAAATGATTGATTTCATGGTGTTTCCTATATTTCACCATCACATTTCTTCCCTAATTTCACATAGCACACTTTCTCTGTTTAAAAGTAAAACACCCACTCTGTAGGCTGCACTAGGAAACAAAAATCATCACAATAATATTGATTTATGAATTCCCTCAATTAATGTTCAAAGTACTGAGTATCTATTTTCTATTGCCAAACACTGGGATACAATGTTGACTAATGTGTGCTTTTTTTTTTTATCACTGAACATATGTTTTCTCTGTACAGTGCTTTATCAATTAGAAATGCTTTCAGACACTAAAAAGCAGAAAATTCAAATAACTGTAACTTAAAACTATTAATAATCTATGACTCACTTCTAAAACATTCAAAAGGAGGTGTGTGGCTCCACAACTTTAGGGTGCTAGGACTGGATCTCTGTGATTCCCCTCATGGTTACAAGAAGGCTGCCATAGCTCTAAACATCTTATTCTTTAATAATGGTAACCAAGATGGTTGATGAACTGTTTTCTCATGTCTCCTTCTTTTAGCAGAAAATACAGTCTTTTCTAGGGGACACCTCAGCTGATTCATTGTCTAGAATAGGGTCAGGTGTTGACCAAAAGTATTGAGTGAATAAGGGAGAAAGTAAGTGAAAGTGAAAGTCGCTTAGTCATGTCCAACTTTTTGCGACCCCATGGACTATACAGTCCACGGAATTCTCCAGGCCAGAGTACTGGAGTGGGTAGCCTTTTCCTTCTTCAGGGGATCTTCCCAACCCAATGCAGGTCTCCTGCATTGCAGGAAGATTCTTTACCAGCTGAGCTACCAGGGAAGCCCAAATAAGGGAGAGGGGACTGGGAATTAATACTGGGCACCCAACCAAGAGTGTTGTCACGGATGCTTTATAGTTTTCCACATACTTTTACATTCATGATCTCATGACTCAACAGGACTACCATCTAAATATACTAGAAACTCAAGCCTGAAATAAGAGGTTTGAGCTGCATCTGCTTTGTGAGAACTGGCTGGAATGTAATTTAAAGATCCTTTGAAGGTGCAAATTTAATGAAAGGGTTTTAAAGATAATGCAGTCTGCCTATAAAGTAAGTATACAAGCTCTCAAGGAATAATTCAGATGATTTTGTAGTGTGGGATGATCATTACATGGTGGAATGAAATGAGAAATCAAAATACATGGATTCAAGGTTCAACTTTGGGTAAGACACTGGAAGAATTCAGAGGCTCTGCTTCCTCATTTGTAAAATTATATAGTTGAACAAAACTGCTGCTAAGTCACTTCAGTCGTGTCCGACTCTGTGCGACCCCATAGAGGGCAGTCCACCAGGCTCCCCTGTCCCTGGGATTCTCCAGGCAAGAACACTGGAGTGGGTTGCCATTTCCTTCTCCAATGCATGAAAGGGAAAAGTGAAAGTGAAGTTGCTCAGTTGTGTCCGAACTCTTAGCGACCCCATGGACTGCAGCCTACCAGGCTCCTCCGCCCATGGGGTTTTCCAGGCAAGAGTACTGGAGTGGGGTGCCATTGCCTTCTCGGTGAACAAAACTAGATAACCCTTAAACTTTTTCTCAAATTGTGAAGGAGATCAGCCCTGGGATTTCTTTGGAAGGAATGATGCTAAAGCTGAAATTCCAGTACTTTGGCCACCTCATGCAAAGAGTTGACTCATTGGAAAAGACTCTGATGCTGGGAAGGATTGGGGGCAGGAGGAGAAGGGGACGACAGAGGATGAGATGGCTGGATGGCATCACTGATTCGATGGATGTGAGTCTCAGTGAACTCCAGGAGTTAGTGATGGACAGGGAGGCCTGGCGTGCTGGGATTCATGGGGTCGCAAAGAGTCGGACACAACTGAGCAACTGATCTGATCTGATCTGATCTGATATAATCATGATGCTAGAAGTCATGAAGCAGAATCATCTATTTCTGACCTCTTTTTACAAATAAGAGAACTTAGGCTCAGAAAGGTGACCACATGTTCAAATTGGTGGCTCAGATGGTAAGAATCTGCTTGCAATGGAGGAGACCGGGCTTTGATCCTTTGGCTGGGAAGACCCCTGGAGAAGGGAATGACAACCCACTCTAGTATTCTTGCCTGGAGAATTCCATGGACAGAGGAGCCTGGTGGGTTCCAGTCCATGGGGTTCCCAAAGAGTTGGACACAACTGAGCTAGTAACACAATCATTTCTAAGATAGAAATTTTTGAGTCCTAGTAGGTAATACACTATGCTTTCACAAGTAATTGATGCTGTATCCTGACAGACTTTTTTTAAAAAGCCTCCTCCTCTATCATTATTTTCATGTTAGGCAGAATCTCTTCAACAGCATTTACTCTGTTTAATAGTTCAGATAATGAGATTTTTTTGAAGTCCACCTTTTAGCGTAAGGTCTCAGGCAAATTACTTAACCTCTCTGTAAAATAATAATTGCACCTCCTTCATATTTTTTTTTCCTTTTTATTTTGAGGACTAGATAAAATAATCTATCAAGGAGACTTAGGGGTATTTCCTTGGTGATCCAGTGGTTAAGACTCCTATCTTCCACTGCAGGGGGCCCAGGTTTGATCCTTGGTGGGGAAACTAAGATCTCACGTGGCAAGGCCAAAAAAAAAAAAAAAGACAGTGTAGGGACTGAGACACAGCAAGGACTTAATCTCAATAGGCCATCTCAGAGCTTCAAACTCCAAATCGAGATGAGCATCCTGGACTAATATCCACAGCGGGAATGTGGAGAGTGAGTCCAAATATCATTCTCATTATTTTGTCTTTATGGAGTCATACCTTTTACCTGCACATTATACAGATCTAAAGGCTCTGTGTTAAAAACTAGGTTAGGATACAGAACTGAAAGTCAGAGCAATCATTATCACACAGTCACTGAGCTCATTAATCAGCAACTTGTACAAAACAAACAAAAATAACTTAAATCAAGGCATTTCATCAGGGACTTCAATCATGAATGGGCTGAGGGGGGGGGAACAGGGAGCAGTCTGACATTTTATTGAAACCGGTATTCTCAACCTCAGAATGTCGATATTTTGGGATGGATAATTCTGGGAGGCTGTCCTGTACCTGGTAGGGTATTTAGCTGCATCCCTGGCCTTTCCGCCCACCAGATATTAGCTGTATCGCCCTGGTCATGATGATCAGAAATATCTCCACATCTTGCAGACTATTCCCTGGGAGGGATTATAAACTGCCTTCTTCTCTTGCTTGAGAACCACTGTGGTGAAGCTTGATACGGAAGTGCATTTTTGTCTTTTTTTTGGCAGGGGGGTGAGAAGGTTCTCATCAGTTTCATCATATTCTTAAAAAGGTCTATGACCTCATAAAGAGTGGGAACTAATTACACAAAGCCTCTCAAATTAATAGTGTAAGCATGACATCTCCATCTGTAGTAGTAAAACAAAAATGTGCACCACCATGGCTAATTAAAATGGTGTAATTTGAAAATTTACTATGAAATCTATATCTATCCAGCGATTACTTTCAACTTTTGAAAAAGCACAAAAACTGTATGTGGGGAAGTAGCTACTTCACAAACTGCTATTCCCAGATGGCAGGGTTCTTAAAATACCGCCTTCAGCAAGGACTCCCACAGTCTGCTGAATGTGGCTTTCAACTTCCAAAGGGGTTAGCGCTAAGGACAAGCAAAAAAGAACTGACGTCCAGAGAGGGAATTAAAACCAGTGTTTTCTAGGTAAAGAAATTGAATGGAGGTATTGATTGCAAGAGTGATTGGACCGAAAGGTGGAAGGGAAGAGAGGGAGGGGAAGAGAGAGAGGAGAGACAGAGAGACAGAAACAGAAGGGGGAGAGAGGGGACAGACAGGGAGAAACGCTTTGAAAGAGGTTCCCAAAGAGGAGGTCTCTTGGGAGAGGTTTGCTGGAATCTTCCCCTGCTTTTTTCCCTCTGGCTTGGCTGGAAAGGCGGCTGCCAGACGGAACCCCAGAGGGGGCTCTCCGCTCTCTGCCTCCCATTCCCACGCCCACACTGGCCTTGCTCACCCCCTTCCAAAGTGACCACATCCCAGGAAAGCTCGAAAGGAATCACTGCACCAGTCTCTAGAGCCCTGCTCTCCATCTCCATCTCCTAAAGGCGGTCGGAAGCCGGAGCTTACACCCCAAACACCAGACTCAGGAGAGCAGCCAGGGAGCGTGTCTCAGCTCCCAGACCCCCTCCTGTCCCCCCGCCCCCCCGCCGGGGAGCACCCCAGAGGACCAGCAACTTTCTCCCCTACTTCTCGGTCTGTCTGCCTCCATCCCACTCTCGGGTTGGAAGCAGTGACGGTGCGAGGAGGGCGGGAGGGGGCTCGGGGCCGGAGGGGCCGAGAAAGCCGCCCAGGTTTAGGGGAGTGAGGTGGGAGGGGACCCCGGCTCCAAGGGGCCGCGCCCCCTCCCCGCCCCGCGCGCCGGGAGTGTCCCCGCCGGCCGCGCCCGGGCCGCGTCCGCTCCGGGTCCCGGCGGGCGCGAGGGGAGGGGACAGGCGAGAGGAGGGCCAGGCGGCGGAGGGGAGGAGGCGCTGCGTGCCTCGCCTGCCAAAGGCAGATCAGATCGGCTCCTCCGCCCGTGAGCTCCGGCGCCCCGCGCGCCGCCCCAGCGCTCCGCCCGAGCCGCCGCCGGAGAGCCCGAGCAGCGCGGGCTGCCCGGGCGCGGCGCCGCGCGTCCTCCCGAAGACCTCCGCCCCCTGCCGGCCCCTACGCGCCCCTCCCGCGGCCAGCCCCGGAGGCTCCGCGGCTGTCGCGGACCGCGGCGAAGAAGGAAGGACGGTCCGGCGCGCCGTGGATGCTCCGCCGGAGAGAGACAGCAAGTTGTGAGTGCGCCCCGGCCCCGGGAAGGAGGGCGGCCGCCGCCCGCCAGCCATGTGAGTCCAGCGCGCGGCTGCCCCGGGGCGCGGGCTCCGCGCCTTTCTCTCTCGCCCCTCGTCCCCGGACGCCGGAGTTGGGCTGCCCCCGAGGCTCCGGACTTCCTGAGCTGGGCTCCCCGCCGGCTCGCCCGGCCCGCCGCGTCCGTCTGCCTCCGGGGCGGGGTGGGGGACCCCATCCTCACCTCCTCCCTCCGCGCAGGGCCGGCTGGAAAATGTCCCTCTTCCCCTTTGGGGAGTTAAAGGATCGTTGTGTGTCTTCGGGGTGGGGGTGGTTGCGGCCGTTGCGGGGCGCTGGCTGGCTAAGGGCTTGTCTGGTCTTACCCCCCGGGGTGCCTGGCCCCAGCTCGAGGTGAGGGCCCCCTCCCCACCCACTCAGTGCCCCCCTACCCCGCGTCTGCCCCAGCCTCAGGGCCTAGACAGACCAACTTCAGCGACTAATGCTGATGCTGACATCAGTTGACAAGATTAAAAAAAAAAGTAGCCGGAGCTCCCCTGGAGTGAGTGACATACTGGAGTGGAAAAGGGGCGGTGGGTGGAAAGCAAAGGGCAGGGGTGGGAGTTGGAAAGGAGAGGGGGAGGATTTGAGATGGACTCTGAGAGCTGGAGTCCTGGGAATGGAACCGTGGGGTGCATGGGCTCTGGGCTTCTGTGTTCTTTATGAAAAGTAGGGAAAGTGGTTCTAAGGAACTCTGTTTGAAAAGGGAGGGCAGGATGCAAGTGGAACCCCTGGAATGACTGGAAGGTATGGACTCTTTTTCAGATGAGACATAGTCATTCATTCAATGAGAAAGATGGTTCCAATAATTTAATTAGAAGCAATTAATCAGAATTGCAGATATGAAAATGAGTCGTACACAGGCTTTCTTTTGTTGACACTAGAGAAGATAGTTGAGACTGAAGGCATTCCCAAACACTACTGAATAAGCATGGCAAGACGCCTAAGCGTCCCATCCACTCTGTATGCCTAGACAGTCTGTAATTGTGAAAATGAGTCTAATTATTTTGTTCGGGCTCATGCAGAGAGTTAATGCACCTAAAGGAACACAGAAAAGTTGCTGCAAATTATGAGCGTGAACTTGTAAGCCAACTGAATAAACCACATTATGGTTATTTTAGTATAACATTCAGAATTCTGTTTACCGCCAGTAAAAATGCTGCGTTCTTTTTAACGTGAGGATATGAAATGAATTCACTGGCTTGGCAAGTAGGAATAAGTTATGCATTTCTTTAAGTAAGTAGCTGTCCGAGTTAATTAGGGAACATGTGTACATGAAAAAGCTTTAAGCCAGTCTGACAAAATTTGAATTACCGAGAAGTTGATAGAATGGGTTCTTCTCACTTTTGAACTATGGAGGTGTCTCTGAATGGGTGTTAATTGAAAGTTGCAGACCAACTGAGTTGGTCGTATCTTTTCTGTAAAGACATTTAATCTTTAATGTTGTGGTTTTTCCAGGGATCAGCATCCTTACTGCAGAGAATGGGAAGTTGATGTCCAGTAAGACTGAAGATCCGTTCTGTTAGTAGCCACTCTCCCATCACAGAACTGTGGATTACCTGCGGGGAGCCGGTAGTTTGACGGCCTTTACTTCTTCCTGCAGACCCCGAACAGTTACTTTGGGTCCTCCTTGCCCTGTCAGGTGAAAGATGGCATCCAGTCTGACTTGCACCGGGGTCATCTGGGCGCTGCTCTCGTTTCTCTGTGCAGCCACCTCCTGCGTGGGGTTCTTCATGCCTTACTGGCTCTGGGGATCACAGCTGGGCAAGCCCGTGTCCTTCGGCACTTTCCGGAGGTGCTCGTATCCTGTGCACGATGAGAGTCGGCAGATGATGGTGATGGTTGAGGAGTGTGGGCGCTATGCCTCTTTCCAGGGCATTCCCAGCGCGGAATGGAGAATCTGTACCATCGTGACCGGCCTGGGCTGTGGCCTACTCCTCCTGGTGGCGCTCACTGCCCTCATGGGCTGCTGCGTGTCGGAGCTCATCTCCCGGACTGTAGGAAGAGTGGCCGGAGGAATTCAGTTTCTGGGGGGTAAGTGACTTCACTCAACTTCACTTGTTTACTGGAATCCTGGAGCAATATTGAAAATTGTGTTCCAGCTGTCTACTGAGATTATGGTAATTGACACTTGGAACGATAGGGAGATGTGGATATAGAGTGGCTTTGGGGACAGATTGCCAAAGTCAGAGATTCTTTACTGGAATTGCTTTATAAACATCAAGAGCTCTTAATTTCTGTATATCCCCAAACATGTACATCATTGGTCTGCTAAGCACCACCTCTGTGGGGCAGTAACGTCTAGGTTGTTTATAATGTTGGAGAGGAGACAGTTTGGATTTTATAGCTACTGGCTCTTTACAATCAACAACCAGCAATTGCAGTGTCTGTGTCTTTCTGGAGTCCTGAGATCTTAAGAGATGAAAACTTCACGAAAAGTAGAAAAGGTTTTTGAGTCAACATTGTCATCATAAGCCTTTAATACTCTTTGTTGGATATAAAATTGAGCCTTGCCCCATCTTAAATTATGTTTCTAAATAAGTGATTACAGTTTTAAATGAGAGATCAGTTTTACATGAACAATTATGAATTTCACTATGCCACAAAGATAGGCTTAATTACTTTGTTAGGACTGCTTTTGCTGTGAAGGAAAAAAAAAAAGGAATTTTTAACAAGTGATGTGTACTTATTTCAAATGGACTGGCTAGTCTCACTAACACCAGAAAAGGTTTGATTTTTACTTGGGTTTCCTCCAGCAAGTATTGCTTCAATATTTCTGGTCATATGGTTTTAATTATACTTTATTTATTTTCCGCTGTGCCTTTCACCTCCATTTTTCAACCTGACGGGCTGAACTTGTCTGATTTATAATCCGCCTTGGTGAAATATGACAACCTCTGCAGATAGTACAGAACACGGGGAAACAGGAAGCCAGGAAAATATATAAAATATATTTGTAACTTCATCGCAAAGTAAGAGTCTGCAACCCGGCTCTTTCTTTGGGTGCTCTCTTGCAGTCTTTTGTGAAAAATCCAGAAGAGGAGAAAACACTACAGAGTCCTCAGATAGAGTCTACATATTGGAGACATCCCAACAGATGATTTCAGATTATCTAATATTAAACTTTCAAGTAACGTTTTGAGTATGAAAATTCTTGTGCTGAAAATGCAAGGGGCCCAGAGTGTTGTGTTTTGGAGTAAGAGATCCAGTTGTTTGCAGTTCTTTATTTCCTTACCAGATGTAACTCTGTTCTCATCTATTTGTTCCCTGGGGTTTTGTGGCTCACTCTGCCCTAGGAGGTAATTGGGGGGCTTAACTGTCCTTCCTTTACTGTTCAGCATTGAGCACAAGTCTTGCGTGTGATGTACAGATTCCTACAGAAGGACAGTACCGGAAAGCCATTAGGAAACGGAATGAGGTTTTTGCAGAGAGTGGAAATACAAATCCGGAGTTAAAAACTTGTTGATACCTCAGATTTGAAAAACAGGACTAATGCCAGGAATATTTAAAAGTTTTTTTTTTTTTTTTTTCCTTTAAGAATAAACTTTTGACTTGCAGTTTGTGTTTCACTTGGCTCAGGAAAAATACTTGGATAATTTCTTTTTCTCCTGGTAAACATTACTTTTCATTTTTTCCTCTTCACTTTGGGGCAGAGGCTACTATTGTTTCTGGTAGAACAGGAAAGTGCTTACGAAGAGGAATCAGTTTTTATTGATTACCTTTAAATGTCTCATGCAAGAAGGCAACAGGAAGTAAATCTGAGACTTGTGAGATTTATGCTTCTCTCTCTAAACTATCTATAGATTTGGGGGAATTATAAAGAGCTTAATGTTCTACTTTACAGAAAACTCAAGGGAAAAGACCATAGTAGAAGTTATGTATACTTTTAAAAGGTCTGTTTTTTCCCTCATATATGCTCTTCATGAACTCTCACTTGTTAAGAGTTACTGACATTGAGCTGAGGCTATGGGTTCTTATTAGCATGTCTCAAATAGATTACTCATATCCTGCAGAAAAAAATTCTGAATGTGAAGCCTAAGAGGGATTTTCTGATTCAAACCTTTTGAGGACCCGAGTAAGTAAATATATCCCCACTACCCAAGACAATCGTCATTTTAGAATTAAAAAATAACTTGAGCTAAAGAAAAGATTTTGAAAAGTTTGCCATTAATCACTACCGCTTTAGTGATAGACCAGTTGACCAAAAAATGCTTCAGAAAGAATTCCTCCTGTTCATTTCATACTTGTTCAAGCTTTTACGCATAAAAACTTGAGTGATAAATAATTTTATGAAAGTTTTCATAAAATAGGTTTCATAAAGACAGCACAGCACCAAATCACTGAGTTCTGTGAATTTACTCAATGTCTGTGCTTTCAAAATACAGTCAACATTACAGGGCACTCTGCTATAAGGTGGATTCTCCTTCTAAAAAATGATCCACCCAGAAAGGTTATGTTTAGCTAAACTTAGGATTGCTCCAACAACAACAGGAAGCAGGAGAATGGCTGAGTGCAGAAGCATCCTGCTTAACCCTGCCTGCTGTGTCCAGAGTGTGCGCATATGGTGTAACATCAGGCAGTAAAACCCCTGCAGTACTTTGGAACTCGTTAAAGGACACAGTGTCAACTTCATTTTGAATCGTCTTGCTGTGGCTGCTTCGAGGTTAAAATGTCACCTGCAAATGAATGGGACAACACAGAGGGGGCACTGTGGTCCACGGACATTTACCACCTATAAGAGAAGTCCTCCAAGGAGTCAGTGGCTTCTGCCTTTCTCGCAGTAACTTGCTCATAAACTTTAATTGCCACCATCTCCATCTTGTATTTTAAGTCATGTCTTTGTCATAATTTTTAAAAACCAGCTTGGGTTGAGTTTTATCCTCAATTCAATTTTTAACAGGCACGTAGAAAGCCTTTGAAAAGTATCATGTCTAGTAAAAATGTTGACACGCTGAAAGTGTAGTAATGGTGTTATGAGAAGATAGAGGTTGTAACGTTTCTGTTTGTGGAACGCAAAATTATGTTCTTTCCGATACATCATTAAGTACTTTAATAGACTTTTTTAAAGCTTAATACCAAACTTTTGACGTATGCATTAGAAAAATATCTTATTTACGGGCTCTGTAAATGAAGCATGTAAGAACACTGTAAGGACATATTAAGGCTATCTTAAGTTCAAATGAGCTGACTCATTTGAAAAGGCCCTGATGCTGGTAAAGATTAAAGGCAGCAGAAGAAGGGGATGACAGAGGATGAGATGGTTGGATGGCATCACCGACTCGATGGACATGAGTTTGAGCTGGTGATGGACAGGGAGGCCTGGCGCGCTGCAGTCCATGGGGTCGCAAAGAGTCAACACAACTGAGCGACTGAACTGAACTGAAGTTCTGCCCACGGGTGCTTGTAATTGTCAGCGTCCGAATCTGTAGATTTCATCTTTGGAAATTGCTGGTGCTATAATGAGAGGGCTCGGAGGAGTCCCAAATGGGCATTATTCCATATTTCGTTTGGATGCGAGTCGCATATGTGTTTAAAATGAGTGTAGAATGCAAATCAGTAGTAAACAACTACCTTTCCAGTTGAGACACTGTTCTGTTCAGAGAAGCCAGGCGAGACCATCTCTTCAACTAATTGATGGTTAAGTGCCACTCACGACGGTAATGACGACAGAGTGCTTCTTGCCACAAACCCATCTCTGTGCTGAAAGCATCATGGCCCCTCCGGAGCCCCTCACTGTAGGGCTCCACCTGGACTTGTCTTTCATCCTTTGGGATGAGGGCTTGCAACGTCTCCTCCCCCTGCTCCACTTTAAACCTGATCAGCCATGACGATTTGTCGCGTTCTGCTTTCCTTCACATCCAGGTTATCTGTCACATGACAGCTGAGAAATAAGGCAAATAAGTGTTGATGTGTTAATGGGCAGCATGGCCCTTTAGTGACAGTGTCCTCACCGTAAGAAGTTGCTCTAATTTTTAAGAAATCCAGGCATTTCCTGGGCTAGTTGGGGCAACAGGCAGAGCTCTTCTTGCTCCTCTTTAAATTACACCTTAGAGATCACGAACTACTGTTTCCTCCTTCCTCTAACCTTACCGTGTAAAGCACAGGTGAGTTGCTTTGAACTCTGAGCCACTTAAAAGCCACTATACCCATAATGTCCAAATCTTCATTTCCTTCTTGTGGAGTAGAGTCTTTCTAAGAGAATCATCTGATTTTTGACTTACTTCCCTTTGTTGCCACCAGCTAACACAGGGAGAGTTGACACTTCTGAGGTCAGGGTCTGTCTGGACTGGTTAGTTTCACTAACACATTTGTTGTTGCTTAGTCGCTAAGCTGTGTCCGACTCTTTGCAAACCCATGGACTCAGCACGCCAGCCTTCCCTGCCTTTCACTATCTCTCGAGGTTTGTTCAAATTCATGTCCATTGAGTCGGTGATGCCATCCAACCATCTCGTCCTCTGTTGCCCCCTTCTCCTGCTTCAATCTCTCCCAGCATCAGTCTTTTCTAATGAGTCACTTCTTCGCCTCAGGTGGCCAAAGTATTGGAGCTTCAGCATCAGTCCTTCCAATGACTGTTCAGGGTTGATTTCCTTTAGGATTGACTGGTTTGATCTCCTTGTGTCCAAGAGACTGAAGAGTCTTCTCCAGCACCACAGTTTGAAAGCATCAATTATTTGATGTTCAGCTTTCTTTATGGTTCAACTCTTACATCCATACATGACTACTTGAAAAACCACATAAACTAAACTAAATCAAGTCTCACTGACACACTAACTAAATCTCACTAGATTTACATCTGCATAGATTTATGAATTGTCCCATTGCCTTGTAAAACATGTATTTTCAGTTATAGGAAAAACCAGCTGAGGCATGTAAATTCATAATCATTTCAAAAGAAAAAAAACACACACTCAAGACAGCTTTATCTCACTCTACAATACATAGGCAGCATCTCAAGATGCATCCAATTTGCACCTCATACAGAGTCATCACTGTTACGTTATTGGTTCTTGAACTTTGCAGCTAACTCTAGCTTGCCAAGGGTGTCCTCGTGTGTGTGTTGCTTATAATCAGAAAGCATAACAGCCTCAAGTTTAAAACGTTTATTCCTGGCTATCATTAAAATTCATATTTTTGTTTTCATAAGGCATCACATTCATGTTCGAGGGATCACAGATTCCTGGGGGATACCAGTAGCTGTAAACAGGAAAAGCAGAACCATTTGGGAAACAAGTAGATTGGAGAAACAGTTGGTTATCAAAAGTTAATAAATTTCATTACAGCACAGAATCTAGAGTATTTTGATGCCTGTACCAACCTCCTGGGGGGCATGGGGAAAGTGTAGTATTATGTGTTTTCCTAAGTAATTTGCAGTGGGGTCCCTGCAGGGACTGGTGATCCTTAGAACATATTCAGTTCTTATTTCACCCCAGTGAGGCAGGTTATTTGTTGTCTCTCTCTCTCTCTTTTTTTTTAAACAGTTATGAACACTGAATTTTAGAGTGACACCCAAAGTTATCCCATTAATTATTGGCTGAGTTGTGAATGCTATCACCATACTATTTCAGCAATAATTGAAATTCCATTTTGTATTATATGTAGAATTCAGAATTTCTGGCCATTAGGAATAATAAGTCTCTTAACATAGGTGAATATTTACATTTTCCTTCTAGCTCTATAATATTTAGAATAGTAAATAACATCTTATATATTCAATTAATACTTGATGTATTAGTTTTAGTTATTTATTAGCAACATTTTTATCTGTAAGTGACCTTGTTCTTCTCTACCTCATGGGAATATTTCAAAGAAATAAAATTTCACAAATGTGAAGATAATTAAAGCAGTGACTCCTTAATTGATGTCCCTGTGTAGTGTTAGTCTTTTGGAAAACATGTATGTTCTGTAGTCATATATGTTGCATGATGCTGCATAATTCTACATCTCTCTCTTCAAGCACATTTTGAAAGCTCTGAATGAACTGTATTATCTGCAATGAAGAAACAAGCTGCTCTGTCTGAATATTTGTGTCCTCCCACAAAATTCATTTGTTGAAATCCTCATGCTCATGGGATGGTATTAGAAGGTGGGGACTTTGGGAGATGATTAGGTCATGAGGGTGAACCCCTCACAGATGAGATTAGTGCCCTTATAAAGAAGTTGAAGAGAGCACCTCGCCCCTTCTGCCCATGTGAAGATAAGGAGAAGAGAGCCCCCACCCAACTGTGCTGGCCCTCTGATCTTAAACTTCTAGCTTCCAGAAATGGGAGAAATAAATTTCTGTTGTTTCTAAGCCATGTAGTCCACAGTATTGTTTTTTTTAATTGCAGCTTGAATGTACGATGAGACCAGCTAAACTTTTTTTTTTTTCCAGGTTAACTTTAACACTGTTTCACAAACTTGTTTGGAAATTGCAGAGTCCTACTTACCTATGATAGGCAGTAGCATCTTTTTGAATTAGTGGCCAGCACAACAAACTTTAGGAAGTGCTGAGTTATAACATGTAATAAATCCAGGGCATGAGTGTTTATGGGTGGTTGGATGGCATCACTGACTCAATGGACATGAGTTTGAATAAACTCTGGGAGTTGGTGATCAACAGGGAAGACTGGCGTACTGCAGTCCATGGCGTCGCAAAGAGCCGGACACGACTGAGTGACTCAATTGAACTGAGCAGTATTTATTGAGTGCCTGCTGCTGCTGCTGCTAAATTGCTTCAGTCATATCCGACTCTGTGCGACCCCATAGACGGCAGCCCACCAGGCTCCCCGTCCCTGGGATTCTCCAGGCAAGAACACTGGAGTGGGTTGCCATTTCCTTCTCTAATGCATGAAAGTGAAAAGTGAAAGTGAAGTCGCTCAGTCGTGTCTGACTCCTATCGACCCTGCAGGAGTCGGACTGCAGCCTACCAGGCCCCTCCGTCCATGGGATTTTCCAGGCAAGAGTACTGGAGTGGGTTGCCATTGCCTTCTCCGTATTGAGTGCCTACCAAATGTCAAATACCACACCAGGATATAAGTTGAGATAAGGTCACTACTGTGGAGGCGCTCATGGTCTTATGGAGGAAACCAATGTGTGAGGTATAATTACAGTCCAAAGGACTCAGGACACAGATGTCCATTCCATTGCATATAGTTGTTGAGAGGCTGGTGAGGCTCATTCAGCTGCCAAGTGAGGGGCTCACCAGCCTCACATGGTGCCAGTCATTTCCTGCTTCACAGGAGACTACATTTCCCAGAAGCCTTGACTCCTGGCCTCTGGATAGATTAGGCCAATGGGAGGCCCTTGGAAAACGGGAGGGAAGGAGAAGCCAGGGTATGTCTCTCTCTCTAGCTCTCCCTTTGGCAGCATCTTTGGCAGCAATTGTCTCTCCTTTTGGAAAGCCCTGACCTTCACTGTCACAGCTCCCCTTGGAAGCCACTGTCAACAATCCTTCACCAGGTACACAGCCCGGTTCTTCCAGTCATTGGTGATGCCCTCTTCTTCCAACACCATTCCAGTCTCATGGATGGTAGTAGTTTTTGGTTGATGCCAGTTTCCGGGTCACCTCTTTAACATCTATGTGGCTTTTTAGCTCCTCCATCATCTGTGTAACCCGTTTCCTGTATTATATTGCATTTTCTGTGTTTGAAATACTTAGGCTGGTTTCAGCTTTCCTGGATCCTGGCTAAAATACAATACTTAATTCCAGTTCCCGCCTTAGCCAAGTTGCAGATTATATCATACTATGAACTTTTGGGGGTTTTGGTGAATGGGCAAAAATCACCAATGTTTAAAAATGTTCAGGGTCCACTGAAGTGTGAACAAAATGTTGTAGGAGCACAGGAGAGGAAGGGACCTCGTGTCTGGAGGGGCACTAGATGAACTAGGTTTGAAAGATGAGCAGAAGACTCCTTGGAATTTCGAGCAGTGGAAATGTCAAATTCTCAAAGCCAAGGAGTTATAAAAAGATCTGATGGGCGTTCAGGAAATGGCAATATCCTGTAAAGTATGGAGTGGGGGTAATGGAACAAAATCAGGTCTGAAAGTCTGTATTTTTGTTTAATGGTAAGAATTCTACACTTACCTAAGGTCAACTTTAGATTGAAGTCTTTGAGTGGTTATGGGAGAAACTGACTTAGGAACTATATAATCTAGTAGCAATGAGGAATAAAGGCTGATCTGGGGAAACAACAAAACCAGGAAAGGCAGCAAGAGGCTATTGTTATAGCAGGTTCGGCCAGAGATGGAGAAGACCTCAGCGAAGCTGTGGGAATCAGAAAACGATTTTGAACACATTTCTAAGATCGAGGCAAAAGGGTTTTATGGCTCCTATTTTTAGACGAGTAAATGAGTGTAGTTTGAAGACCTAATAGATTCCTTTCATAGCTTATATGTAATAGCTTATGTTAGTCATGTTACAGATGTGTAATATGGTAGAGCAAGACAGGAAACTAGTTATGCCTTAATGAGTTAATATTATCAATGATTATTATCTCTATGCCATAAGTCAGTTGCACTGAAGGCCGTGAACGATGAAATGTCCTTGTGTTATTCCAGTGTAAGTTATAGTTCCCATATGTTTGTCGAATCAAATTTTTGAAAAAATGAAATGTGCCTTTAAGTTCTAAATTGGTATGATTCTGTGATGACATCTAATTCTCATGTGATTTAGTGCTCCTTGGTGAGAGTTGCTGCATATGAGACCTGACTTTCTTAGCGTTTATCTCCACCTTTAAGCTCCAGAGTTTTTCTAAAACTCTGACCCCAATGTTATCTTATGATGAGGTTACCCAAATGGTCCCCTCTTGCAGTCTATGAAGGTACCTTCTGTATGGGTAGCAGATTGTACCTGATGATGTTGGGAGGGGTTTGGGCACACCTGGGAAGACCTGGATTCCCTACGGGATTGTGGCATTCCAGCACATGTGTAGCTGGAAAAGGGGACATAGGTTCATGGTCAAAGTCAATATAGCCTTTCCTCACTCCTGACCACATTTGGCTCCCTGTTAATATCCAAGCTCCCTATACTGTTTCTATCCCACAACTATATGCGCATCATTGTCTTGGATACAGATATAAGATTTTCCACGTTCTCTGCCTGTCTAGGTGGGACCTACAGTAGAGTCACTATATTCTGCAATTTAGTGAGTGGCGAGACATCGTTTCTGCTGCTGTTCATGTGTTTTGTAGGTTTGTTTTGTTTTCAGGGGTTGCGTTGGCTAATTTAAATAGAAAATTATAATCTTGACAATCTCTGTAGTCACCTTGCCTCGTAAACCACGCCTCCTGCGGGAGTCCCACACCTCAAAACCACAGTCTTCTTCTAGGAGGTACAGAGACGGGACTTGCCAGGCCACACTGCTTGTATTTCCATCCTAGCTTTTGTGTCTATATTTGTCTCTTATGTTTCCCAGAGTCCAGAGCCTTGCTGTGCTGATCCCTAAGGAGGGGGCAGCAAGGCCCAAGCAGTTGAAGTGCAGTTCAGTGAGACTTAATCTTATTGGGGAACTTGGAGGAGAGGGAAAATAAGAACATCAAGGCAGAACCAATTCAATTGCAAGTCAGTGATCCTGTGGCTGCACTGACATAAGTCATGTGACTCCCACAAATGCAAAAGCATGTTGCAAAGGAATTTAATCAATAGCAATATGTCCAGAGCTCCCGTTGTCCTGTACCAGCCCCTTTTTGGCTTTTTCTTTTTTTTAAATGAATTTTTATTTATTTATTTATTTTTGGTGCCCTGGGTCTTCGTTACTGCATGCGGAGCTTTCTGTAGTTGCGGTGCTTCTGTTTGCAGTGGCTTCTTTGGTTGCCGAGCACGGGCTCCAGGGCACGTGGGCTTCAGTAGTTGTGGCACACGGGCTTAGTTGTCCTGTGGCAGGTGAGATCTTCCCGGACCAAGGATGGAACCCACATCCCCTGCACAGATTCTTAACCACTGGATCACCAGTAAGTCCCTTTTTGGCTTTTTCAATGGGCAGTGCTGAGGAGAAAAGACTCAAGGTCGGCAGCCCAATTGGCTAAGGCTGGCAGAAGCTGCCCTGCTTGGGAGCCTATTCAGTTTGTGCATCTCATAGGATCTGGAGGATAATGACCAAAGAACAACTCCTCAATCCACAGTTTGTGTCTCAAGGACTTCAGGTGGAAGGTTACGTGGGTAGTTGGCAACATTGGCAAAGAGCTCATGAGAGAGATAAGATATATAGATCCATAGTGTCTTTGAGAACCTCCTATGAGAAGTGTAACTATGTGCGTTTGTGCTCAGTTGCCCAGTCGAGTCTGACTCTTTGTGACTCCATGGACTGTAGCCTGCCTGACTCCTCTGTCCATGGGATTCTCCAGGCAAGAATACTGGAGTATTGGGTTGCCATTATTACTGGAAATGGGTTGCCATTTCCTCCTCCAGAGGATCTTCCTGACCCAGGGATTGAACTTGTGTCTCCTGCACTGGCAAGCGGATTTTTTTTTTTTTTTCACCACTGAGCCACCTGGGAAGCCCCAGTATTACTTCACTCACTCTTAAAAAGACATGGTTTTTCATCCTGACACTTTCTTTTACCATTTGACTGTCCTGATTGGAAGGCAGGTTCTTGGCTGTGTCTGACTCCATCATCAGTTCTAAGCTTGCCCTTGGATAGTACCAGCCACTCAACATCTGCTATGCTGGTGGACCAGGGTTATGGAGAAGTTTGTGCTGTGTAGGAATAGATTTTATTTTTCTGGAGTAGGTTGCAGGAAAACTCAAGGTAGGAACAGAAATCACACTGCATGCTGTTCACTCACGTAAATGTGCCTGGAAGAAAGAAGAGTCTAGAAATGTGGTGAAAAGACAGAGATGTGAAGGATGAATATTTTAACTTAAAAAAACATTTTTTTTTTTTGTTTGTTTCATGCATAAAGATGGCATTCCTATTTTGATCGCCTGGTGGAAGAAAGTCAATTGGTTCATTTATCTCACCCGCCCACTGGTGGCTGTCCTGATTATAGCCTCCTGGTTGGCACCAGTTAAAATTCACTTTGGCTGCCCATGACCTCGGTGCCCAGCAGGTTTCATGAAATTACACAGCAGCCAGCTCTTCTTCTCTGTGTGGCACCATTTTATGTACATTTGACTTCAGAGTAATTTCAGACAATCGTGCTTTGTGTGGTGTGGTTTTTACCATAATCTCCTTGCAGTCTACTTAGAGCAGATCTGGAAATCTGACTCTGATGAGTTTTTAAGATGGTGGAAAATATTGGAGGAGGGACATGTTTTCATTTCTCTATACTTTCCCTGTTTAGCTTGTTAAGCTTGTAAGTTGTGGCAGATTGTTTTTGTAGCATTACTTGCAGCCTGGGATTAGAATAACAACAGTTTTCCCCACGTGGGATGCTTCAGGATTTTGCATGTGGTCGGATCTCAGAAGAAACTGTTTCTGTAAGACTGTAAGTAAAATAAAATGTTAATGCCTTTTCCCCCTTCTATTAACAAAGCTTCAAGTGCTGCCTTCTGTTCTTGTGTTTACATGATTCTGTGGTTGTGCGTTGTCTTGTAAAGCAGGATCTGGGCAGACAGGGATGAATTCTGCCCCTCAACAGCTTCATGGCCATGGGCAAGCAACTGACTCAGCCTGAGTTCTTTCATCTTTTGTTGCTGCTGTTGTTCAGTCACTAAGTTGTGTCTGACTCTTGGCGACTTCTTCGTGGACTGCAGCACACTAGGCTTCCCTGTCCTTCACTACCTCCTAAAGTTTGCTCGAACTCATGTTCATTGAGTCGGTGATGCCATCCAACCAATTCATCCTCTGTCGCCCCCTTCTCCTCCTGCCCTCAATCTTTCCCAGCATCAGGGTCTTTTCTGAGTCACTTCTTCGCATCAGGTGGCCAAAGTATTGGAGCTTCAGTGTCAGTCCTTCCAGTGAATATTCAGGGTTGATTTCCTTTAGGATGGACTGGTTTGATCTCCTTGCTGTTCCAGGGACTCTTAAGAGTCTTTCCAGCACCACAGTTCAAAAGCATCAATTCTTCGGCACTCAGCCTTCTTTATGGTCCAACTCTCACATCTGTTCATGACCACTGGAAAAACCACAGCTTTGACTAGATGGACCTTTGTTGGCAAAGTGATGTCTCTGCTTTTTAGTAACACTCATTGGGTTTCTTCGAGGTGTACATGTAAGTCAGGTAATATCAGGCCTGAAAAGGTAGCATCCCCATAAATGGCGGCCATTACCAATGGTATATTTGACTCAAAATTTTACAGTTTAACTTAAACACTTAATTAGCTTGCTTCATTACACAGATATTTACTGAGTCCTGCTCTCTGGTTAGGCAGAATTCTAGCTATGAAGATAACATAATGAATAGAAGCAGACTGAGAAAGAACTAAAAGAAAGAACTTTGTTTCCACTTACAGTTTGCTATTGCACTCTGCTGTATTTCCCAAAGTAATTTTTGAACTAATAATATTTTTATTGGCAGGTGACTTATTACTTAGGAACCTAGTAAATACACCTTGTTACTAGCTGTATTTGACCCCCGTAGATCATCATTTGAGGTGCGATCTGAATAGGTGTTCTCAGCATCTGTATGCTGCTGCTGCTGCTAAGTCGCTTCAGTCATGTCTGACTCTGTGCGACCCCATAGACGGCAGCCTACCAGGCTCCCCCGTCCCTGGGATTCTCCAGGCAAGAACACTGGAGTGGGTTGCCATTTCCTTCTCCAATGCATGAAAGGGAAAAGTGAAAGTGAAGTCGCTCAGTCGTGTCCGACTCTTAGCGACCCCATGGACTGCAGCCCACCATCTGTATAGGTGTGTTTGTTTCTTTGAGCTCCTACTTCCATGTTGTGGGTTTTCTCCATCTTGGTGGTTATTTATTTTTTTCCTGAGATCATTATTTTATTTTATTTTTTAAATTTATTTATTTTAATTGGAGGGTAATTACTTTACAATATTGTATTGGTTTTGCCATACATCAACATGAATCTGCACGGGTGTACACGTGTTCCCCATCCTGAACCCTGCTCCCACCTCCCTCCCCGTACCATCCCTCTGGGTCATCCCAGTGCACCATCCCCAAGCATCCTGTATCCTGCATCGAGCCTGGACTGGCGATTTGTTTCTTATATGATATTATGCATGTTTCAATGCCATTCTCCCAAATCATCCCACCCTCGCCCTCTCCCACAGAGTCCAAAAGACTGTTCTATACATCTGTGTCTCTTTTGCTGTCTTGCATACAGGGTTATCATTACCATCTTTCTAAATTACATATATGCGTTAGTATATTGTATTGGTGTTTTTCTTTCTGGCTTACCTTGGTGGTTATTTTTTAAAATATTATCCTTAGGTTCCACAAAGTATCTTCCTTTAAACCTCATCTTTCCTCTGATACATAGCTTGATTACTACCTATCCATGTTTTTATCCTTTTTGAATAACCACAGAAACTAACTGAAAGGAAAATCAGTTCTTTAGAGTTCCAAGTCAACTAACGTTTTAGAGTTCCATTCACCTAATACTAGCTACATTAAAAAATATTTTTTAACTTTTTTAATTGGAGTATAATTGCTTTATAATGTTGTGTTAGTTTCTGCCATACAGCAGAGTGAATCAGTTATGAAAAGTGAAAGTGTTAGTTGCTCAGTCATGTCCAACTCTGCGATTCCATGGACTGTAGCCCATCAGGCTCCTCTGTCCATAGAATTCTCCAGGCAAGAATACTGGAGTGGGTAGCCATTCCCTTCTCCAGGGGATCTTCCTGACCCAGGATCGAACCTGAATCTCCCACATTGCAGGCAGGTTCTTTACCGTCTGAGCCACCAGGGAAACCCCAAATCAGCTATATGTGTACTTATTTCCCTCCCTTTTGAACCTCTCTCCCCTAACAACAACAACAACAAAAAATAGGATTTTTGTGAGGGTTTTTTTTGGCCATACTGCATGGCATACAGGATCTTAGTTTCCTGACCAGGCATTGAACCCTTGCCCTCTGCAATGGAAGCTCCAAGTCTTAACTACTGGACCACCACTGAAGTCCCTGATATTAGCTCCTTTGAATATATCATTTTTTAATATACAAAACACTCTGGTACAGATTTTCTCATTTAATCTTAAAATCTTGCTGCAGCCTTATGCTGTGGGTGCCGTGGGAAACAAAAGAAGTAAATATAATATAGGGTTGTGACCTCAGGGAGTTTATAAATTCAGGGCTTTGGTCACTGGACTCTCCCTCAGAAAGATGTCATTGATATTCCAACAACAGCCAGCTTCAGTATTGTGTTCTACAGCTAGATCTTTTTTTTTTTTTATCTTCACAAAATGAACCTTGCCAGTGATATTTGCGGTTGTATGTTGCAGTGATGTTCTCTAAGATTAAAGCTCAGTTCAGGGCTTGTAGGGCTTTTGTTTCGGATCCTGGGGGGGATTGAGCAAAATAAAAATAAAATATCTTTGATGCTTGTATATAATTCTTTAAAAACTGTACCAAGTGCATTCTTAGAGAAAGATAAAATGTGTTTTGAAATTGAGGCTAGAGATGGGGCAGAAGAACATGCTGTAAAACAGTCATCTGTTTTGGCATCAGAGGCTGAATCCTGTAGAAGGCTGAGACATCTTACTGCCTTGAATGTTCTATGAGCAAGTTTATATAATATGTAACTGTACTGAGACATGTTATTGAGACATGTTACTGCGATAGTCATGATCTCTGAGTGACCATTTAAAAAGCCATTAATTGTGAAAAAGCCATTAATTAAAAAGGCATTAAATTACATTTCATTGCAGTGTCATGGTGCCCTGTCACATTGATTTCAAATGGCTCAGAGGACCCGTACTGAGTGGCCAATGTCTGTCTTTTGCCCGGGCTACGTTCCTGTTCACCGGCCTCCCTCTTGTCCATCCTTGTGGTGACCAAGAGTCATCTTCTTGGCTGGGATCATGGCCCCTCATGCTTCCCGTGGATAAAGGCTGTTTACAAGGTGCCTCACGTGCCCCCGGAGAAGGCAATGGCACCCCCACTCCAGTACTCTTGCCTGGGAAATGCCATGGATGGAGGAGCCTGGTAGGCTGCAGTCCATGTGGTCGCAGAGCACGACTGAGTGACTTCACTTTCACTTTTCAGTTTCATGCATTGGAGAAGGAAATGGCAACCCACTCCAGTGTTCTTGCCTGGGGAATCCCAGGGATGGCGGAGCCTGGTGGGCTGCCTTCTATGGGGTCGCACAGAGTCGGACATGACTGACGTGACTTAGCAGCAGCAGCACCTGCCCCATTTATCATGTCACCATCTACTGGCATCCTTATGTTGGACTGTGCTTTGCCCAGCCTAAATGTCATAGTGTTTCCTGTATATTTTTTACCCAGGTCTCATGTCTGTGCCTTGTCTGGCCACGTCCCTCCTCCCCTTGATGCAAGCCCGAAGTCCACTTGTTTTTGAAGGTGTGTTTTGAATGCTGACTTCCCTATAAAGCCTTCTCTGATGGCACAGTTGAAGGAATCCTGCCTTTTGTGTGTTTCCTTGGAACCTGACCAACGTTGGTTATTTCTGGGGGAGGCCTGTGGGAGCTGCCTCCCATGTGTGACTGCCAGTCCCTCTGCTGCAGTCTCTCAGCACACCCCTGCCTTAGCACAACATTTACATCCACTTGATGGATGATTTGCTCAAAATCATTGTGGAAAATTTTGAATCCAGGTATTCACGTGAGCCCAATTCTGACTTGGGGCCCATGACATGCTTGGACTGCACTCTGTGTTACACTGTTAATTACCACTCCTCTACTTCCCAATTTGGGCTAGGTCACTTCTTGTGTCCAGTACTGTCATACATGATAGCAAAATTTCCTTCCTCTGGAGAAGGAAATGGCAACCCACTCCAGTATTCTTGCCTGGAGAATTCTAAGGACAGAGGAGCCTGGTGGGCTACAGTCCATAAGGTCGCAAAGAGTCAGACAGGACTAAAGTGACTATCATTCACTTCCCAATTTTGGCTAGGTCACTTCTTGTGTCCAGTACTATCATCAGTTCAGTTCAGTTCAGTCGCTGAGTCATGTCCGACTCTTTGCGACCCCATGAACCGAAGCACGCCAGGCCTCCCTGTCCATCACCAACTCCCTGAGTTTACCCAAACTCATGTCCATTGAGTTGGTAATGCCATCCAACCATCTCATCCTCTGTTGTTCCCGTCGCCTCCTGCCTTCAATCTTTCCCAGCATCAGGGTCTTTTCAAATGAGTCAGCTCTGCACATCATGTGGCCAAAGTATTGGAGTTTCAGCTTCAACATCAGTCCTTCCAATGAACACTCAGGACTGATCTTTAGGATGGACTGGTTGGATCTCCTTGCAGTCCAAGGGACTCTCAAGAGTCTTCTCCAACACCACAGTTCAAAAGCATCAATTCTTTGGCGCTCAGCTTTCTTTATAGTCCAACTCTCACATTGATACGTGACCACTGGAAAAACCATAGCCTTGACTAGACAGAACTTTGATGGCAAAGTAATGCCTCTGCTTTTGAATATGTGATTTTTGAGCCCACAAAAATAAAATTAGCCACTATTTCCACTGTTTCCCCATCTATTTGCCATGAAGTGATGGAACCAGATGCCATGATCTTAGTTTTCTGAATGTTGAGCTTTAAGCCAACTTTTTCACTCTCTTCTTTCACTTTCATCAAGAGGCTCTTTAGTTCTTCTTCACTTTCCGCCATAAGGGTGGTGTCATCTGCATATCCGAGGTTATTAATATTTATCCCGGCAATCTTGATTCCAGCTTGTGCTTCCTCCAGCCCAGCGTTTCTCATGATGTACTCTGCATATAAGTTAAATAAGCAGGGTGACAATATACAGCCTTGACATACTTCTTTTCCTATTTGGAACCAGTCTGTTGTTCCATGTCCAGTTTTAACTGTTGCTTCCTGACCTGCATACAGGTTTCTCAAGAGGCAGATCAGGTGGTCTGGTATTCCCATCTCTTTCAGAATTTTCCACAGTTTGTTGTGATCCACACAGTCAAAGGCTTTGGCATAGTCAATAAAGCAGAAATAGATGTTTTTCTGGAACTCTCTTGCTTTTTCCATGATCCAGTGGACGTTGGCAATTTGATCTCTGGTTCCTCTGCCTTTTCTAAAACCAGCTTGAACAACTGGAAGTTCACGGTTCACGTATTGCTGAAGCCTGGCTTGGAGAATTTTGAGCATTACTTTACTAGCGTATGAGATGAGTGTAGTTTTGTGGTAGTTTGAGCATTCTTTGGCATTGCCTTTCTTTGGGATTGGAATGAAAACTGACCTTTTCCAGTCCTGTGGCCACTGCTGAGTTTTCCAGTTTTCCACTGTGAGTTTTCTGGCATACTGAGTGCAGCACGTTCACAGCATCATCTTTTAGGATTTGAAATAGCTCAACTGGAATTCCATCACCTCTACTAGCTTTGTTCGTAGTGATGCTTTCTAAGGCCCACTTGACTTCACATTCCAGGATGTCTGGCTCTAGGTGAATGATCACACCATCGTGATTATCTGGGTCGTGAAGATCTTTTTTGTATAGTTCTTCTGTGTATTCTTGCCGCCTCTTCTTAATATCTTCTGCTTCTGTTAGGTCCATATCATTTCTGTCCTTTATTGAGCCCATCTTCACATGAAATATTCCCTTCGTATCTCTAATTTTCTTGAAGAGATCTCTAGTCTTTCCCATTCTATTGTTTTCCTCTATTTCTTTGCATTGATTGCAGAGGAAGGCTTTCTTATCTCTCCTTGCTGTCATACATGATAGCAAAATACAGATATGTTGGAATTTTCGGTAGGGCTTCCCTGGTGGGTCCGTGGTAAAGAATCCGCCTGCCAATGCAGGAGATGTGGATTTGATCTTTGGGTTAGGAAGATACCCCGCAGAAGGAAATGACAACCCTCTCCAGTATTCTTGCCTGGGAAATCCCATGAACAGAGGAGCCTGGCAGGCTATAGCCCATTGGGTCACAAAAACATCAGACTTGACTAAACAACAAGCCCTGTGCTTTAACGGAGGTCTGTTTAAGTGCAGATATTTCTGATGAAATTCATTTCCAAAGATTATCTTCCTTTACCTGTTCCCATTTTAGTAACGTTTGAACCAGCAGACAGTTACTGACATAGCCAAGAATCATAAATGTTACTGTGAGATAGTTCACGTCATATTGATTTAGTCATTTTTATAAGGAGTCTTATGGTAATTCTACTCTCAAGGTTTTAAGGAACCTCTCCATACTATTCTCCATAGTGGTTGCAGCCAGTTTCCATTCCTACCAACAGTGCCTGAAGGTTCCTTTTTCTCCATACCCTCTGGCATTTATTATTTGTAGATTTTTTTTTAGGGAGGGATAAGCAAAATTTCACTGCAGTTACTTTGTTCGGCATATCTAAGTTTGCAGCCCTGTAAATGTTCTAATATATACTTGTATGAGGTTTGAATTTCTATCCCTCCTGGTTTTGCTTGTGAGTTAAACCTATATTCTAAGCTTCCATTTCTAGTTAATAGTATGAAAGCTTTGCTTCTTTGATTCCTAATGAAATAGCGAGAACAAGTACTTAATACTAGTACCTGTCACACCGCAGATTTGAACTAATGGTTAATTTACCGTCTTTGAAGTCAGCCTGCACCAATTTTCTTAGCATAAAATTTAAAGCAGTAAATGCCACAAACCTGAGCAATCTGTTCTCTTCCGCAAGCGCTAGTATGTTACAGACTGCAGCTTGTGTTGCACCAGTAAATCACGTTGACCCAAATTTAGTCAGTATGAACTCTGGGTAAATGATCTTAAAATTAGAGAAATGACAAATGAGCTTATTTCCTCTTCGGTTTTGGAGACATAGGAACACGTTCAGAATGGAATTGCCAAAGAGTCCCTTGTCCCAAGAAGAGGTAAGAGAAACCTTTATATTTTAAGAAATCCCCAGGGGGAGGTTTAGTTTACAAGCGAAATTGAATTGTAATAAAGCAGAAGGAAGAGATACGTCCTCCAGGGCCGCTCGCTCAGTACATAAACCTGAGTGGAAAGTAAATGTTGGCCCCTTTCTGGTCTCTGCAGATATAAAAGTAAATTGATGATTTCTAATCAGACTTGTCAGCGCGGATGAGCCTTCAGTTGCTGAAAGTAAATCTGATGATGGAGAGGCTTCGGCAGCCTCCACCCCAGCTGTCCCATGGCTGGAGGTGAGAGCCACAGGAAGAAACCAGGCACAGGAGACCCGCAGGGAAGACCTTCCCCGCATCCTCCCTGCCCCGGGGCTTTTGAACTTTGTGAAGGTCACACTGCTACCAGCATCTTTTGCAGCTTCTTACCTTATCCTTTAGTTGATACCTTCGTGGCATATCACTTATTACCAAACAGTAGACCTTTTGGAGTTAAAATGATGCAAATGATAAATCTGGCCACTTGTCCCTCTCGATCCTTGGACATAAAGATTCTGTAGTGCAGGGGGAGACGTTATAACTAAAGTGATACTACTGTCTGTGGGTTTTCATGATCATGGTTTTAAATCGCATATCGACAGAGAATGAAATGCTAGTAGCCTGGGGGAAATGTATTTTAAAAAGTCATCACTTAACTGTGTGCTAAAGTGTGAAAATGCAAGCAAGTGTATTTGCAGCTTCAGAAATGAAGCTGTGGGCATTAGCTGGACCACACACCAGAGCTTCTGTTATCTTTCTGCCTCCATATCTCTGCCCTGTGCCTATCTCTACCCTCAGAAGGGGGCCGTAGCTTTGGTCACCCATGTATGTGGTCATGATGGTGTTTCCATTTGATGAGGCAGAGCATGGAGGAGGAAATAGAATGGAAATGTGTTAGACCACTTCCTTTGCAGGTAAAGGAAGGAACCATATCCTGCCAGTACCCTTTCTCCATGCTTCCAGCCTCTTTTGAGAGTCTCAACTCGCAGGAACCTCGGCGTGTCATCATCCAGCTAAATCCTGATGCCAAGGCCTGCTCTGCATTGGAGCTGGGAGTACAAGATTAAACACACAAAAATGGATGAAAAATCTAAATAACAGGAATTGTGATCTAGTATATACTCACCATCAGGTGGACACTTTCATTTGTAATTTTTGCTGCATTTTTGTTAGGGAGGGTTGGCCCCATTTCACAGATGAGAAAGCTGAGGTTTAGAGAGGCCAAGAGCATGGAGCAAGCTAGCATGGAGCAAGCTAGCATGGAGTCTGGCCAGCTGGGGTTCAGACATGAATCAGGCGAGTCCCCACCTGTCCCTCTCTCCTCTGTAACACGGTCCTTCCCTTGCTGTGACACAGAGGGAGATGTAAAGCTGTACATCTTCTCAAGGTAACAAACCTCAGTTTTCTCTGCAACGATCAGAGCAGATGCCATGGACCCATGTGTAGGTTTTGAACTAAGCTTGGAAATATCTATGATTTGAATAGTTAGGAAAGAGAGGAAAAATTGTTCAGGTTACCTTTTTAATTTTTTTTGGTTAATCATTGACTTTTTTGATTGAAGGATAATTGATATACTAATGTGTTCACTTCTGTATATAGCAAACTGATTCAGTTATATTTATATACATCATTTTTAAGATTCTTTTCCATTATAAGTTATTACAAGATATGGAATATAGTTCCCCATGTTATACTATAGGGCCTTGTTGTTTATCTGTTTAACATGTAGTAGTGTGTATCTGTTAATTTCAAACTCCCAATTTATCTTTCTCCCATTCCCTTTCCTTTTTCTTAACCAGAAGTTTGTTTTCTGTGTCTGTGAGTCTGTTTGTTTTGTAAATAAGTTCATTTGTAACATGTTTCAGATTCCACATACAAGGGATATCAAATGATATTTGTGTTTTTCTGGCTTGGTATGATCACCTATAGGTGTATCCATGTTGCTGCAGATGGCATTTCTTGATTCTTTTTTATGGGCGAGTAATATTCCATTGTGAAATGGAATCTTCTCTATCTGCTCATCTGTTGATGGGCCTTTAGGGTGTTTCCGTGTCTTGGCTATTGTAAATAGAGCTGCAGTGAACATTGGAGCACATGAGTCTTTTCCAGTTAGAGGTTTTGTCATTTCTGGATATATGCCTGTGAGTTGGATTGCTGGATCATGTGATGACTCTATAGTTATCTTTTTGAGGAACCTCTTTACTGTTTTCCATAGTGGCTGCACTAATGTACATTCCCACTCACAGTGTAGGAGGCTTCCCTTTTCTCCACACCCTCTCCAGCATGTGTTATTCGTAGCTTTTTTGATGATGGCCATTCTGACTGGTATGAGGTGATACCTCACTGTAGTTTTGACTTATGTTTCTCTAATAATTAGTGATGTTGAGCATCTTTTCATGTGCCCTTTGGCCATCTGGAAGCTTTTGTTCTTTAATGAGAGGTATTTGAATAATAGGCAATACATGTCATGTGTAGTGGTTTATTGAGCATAGGACTTGAGCCTCTAATTCAGGACTTCTAATTTCATCATTCATAGAAGATATACATCTGACCCAGTGTTTGTGCATATTGTACCCATTTCTGGAAAAAGGTATCAGATTTTCATCTGATTCCCAGTGGGCAGCGTGGCAAACACACACAAAGTTTATAAAACCAACAATCCACTACAATTCTGAGCCTTGGATGAGTAACTCTTAAATTTTTCTGTGTCTTAAATGTTTTATTTAATATTTGATTGTATTAGCTTTAGGATGACTTCCAGGTATTTCTGTGAAAACTTGCTATTTTGCTATCTGATTATTACTTATGCAGGATAGAAATACTACTTAGGAATTCCTTGTCCTGTGGTGAAATATCATTGTCCAGTTCATATGTTTTCCCTTTAATTATTACATTTATAACCTTTTGTGTATATGGTCATGAACATTCATTTTCAGCCTGATGTATAGGATGAGGCATCCATCTGTTGAAATTTCCTAGGACTGGCTAAAATTTAGACTATATGAAATGGTTAGTTTTTTCTTGTTAATACTTTCTATCAAATAGTTGTATGGTTGCCCTAATGTGGATTAGGGATTCATGTTTACTGAATCGGATTGGATAAGAAGATGAAGAGTGTAAACCGTGGGTAAAAGAAATTATAGGCTTTTCCCTACTTTAAACATTCCTCTTCAAGAGACAGCCTCATTTATTTTAGGCTTTTGCTTTAAACACTTAAAAGCAACACACACACACAGTTGTTACCAGATTGACAGTTGATATTACTTAAAGTGAAACCATCTTCAACCAACCATAGCTTTAATCATGATTAAATTGTTATTGCACATAAATGCTAATTATCTGAATATTTTCTTGCTTAGCTCTTTGATTATCATTCTATCATCTAAGGTTCTGGCATCATCTCCTCTTTTCCTGCCATGACTTTGATGAATCCTGCTGGATCTTTTAAAAGTATATAAATCTTCTCAGAGGTGAAGTTAGATTTCAATTATCTAGATTTTGTGAGTTTGTGGTTGGAATGCAAAGAAATATGTTTCCTTTGCTTCCAGCCTCCAAAGCTTTCCAGGATCCTAGGAGGGAATGGGCTAGGCAAAGCAGAGAGAGATTTGCTTGTGTTTATGGCTGTTAGATCCAGATTCAGCTCCACTCCCTGCGTTCCATTGCTAAAGAAGAGCTGGCAAGCCCTGTATAGACAGCAGGGGATTTTGGTTTAGGAAAGCGAGGAGCCACAGTGCTGTGAGGTTTTCACCCTTATTCTATGCTATTGAACTCTGTGAGCTTAACTCACAGACCAGCTCTTTCTTAGACTGTTTTGGGGGATTTGGGCTTTAACTTGATATGAAGGGGAGTCAGTAAAGGGTTTAAAACAGTGCAATGTGTGCTTTAGGAAGACTGCCTTCTGTAGAGAGTAGGTTTATAAAGAGGTATGATCATTAAGGGGCTTCCCAGGTGGCGCTGGTAAAGAATCCCCCTGCCAATGTAGAAGGTGCAAGAGACTCAGGTTTGATCCCTGGGTCAAGAAGATCCCCTGGAGGAGGGCATGGCAACCCACTCCAGTATTCTTGACTGGGAAATCCCAGGGGCAGAGGAACCTGGTGAGCTACAGTCTGTGGGGTCTCAAAGAGTCAGACACAACTGAATGGACTTAGCATGCATGCACACACGATCATTAGGAAATGAATGTCCCATCTTGAGAGAGTCAATTCCTAGGCAGGTTGATAAGAAATCCTGAGGAGGGGGTTCCTAAGGAGGAGAAAGGGATCTAGAATTCTCAAGGAGGAGGAAAGGACAAACATCTTTTTTTTTTTCCTCTACATTCCTTAGTCACATAAAATGTTTTTTTTCTTTAAGCCTTCCTTTAAAAACTGATGATTACACAACAAACAGCTCAGTTTAAACTCTGTACTAAGGATATGTAACAACGATGTATCCTGCCTGAGAACAGTTTCTCCTTCCTGAAAACCTTCTGGCTAATCCTGTTATCTTAAAATGTAAATTATGGGAGTGGGTCTAGTAAGATCTTTACAACCTTGAGACAGTCTTTTGACTTACTGTAATAGCTAATTAAAAAAGCATATAACTCCTTGCTAACATTAGCGAGGGGGGCACTCTCCACCCCCTTCTGATGTCTGTGTCAGAAGCGTTCTCTGTCCCTTTTTCACTTTAATAAAACTCTGCTACACAAAAGATCAAGCCTGGTCCCTGGTCCCAAAGCTAAATCTTCTTCGGAGATCACAGATCTGACATCGTTCACTGTAAACTATCAATCTGCCTAAGGAGAGGTCAAAACTAAAATGACAGTTGAAGTGGAGAAGAAGACTGGGATTTGAATCTCTTTAGGAAGTGAAATTATCAGGACCTGGTATTAGGAGTGGATTGTGTCACTAACTCAAAAATGAGTTCAGAGGGTCAAGGTGTGTTGAGTGTTATGTTGTTGTTTAGTCGCTAAGTCGTGTCTTGACTCTTTTATCATCCCATGGACTATAACCCGCCAGGCTCTCCATCCATGGGATTCTCCAGGCAAGAATACTGGAGTGGGTTGCCATTTCCCTCTCCAGGGGAACTTCCTGACCCAGTGATTGAACCTGCATCTCCTGCACTGCAGGTGGATTCTTTACCACTGAGCCTCCAGGGAAGCCCATTGAGTTAATAGATGCTTTCAACTTTGAACATTGTTGACTTGGCATGGGAGTGGTCTTGCAAGCAGTTGGATATGTGATGGCCACATTTGAGGAGATGTCCTGGCAAGACATAAATTTTGCACTTGCCATTATATGGTGATGGTAAAGCTATGAGTCAGTGAGATAATTAAGAGAACACGTAGAAACCAGTAGACCACTAAGTGTAACATAGGCCGAATACAGTATGCCTGGTGAGAGTTACAAACATGGCATTAACAAAAGCCCAGCAAAGGTCAAGATAAAAAATGTTTTCTTGAGGGTAAATGGGATAAAGAAGAGTTTAAAGGTAGGCCTATATGATAGACCTTTGAGGGTGAGAATTTTAATAATGGAATAAAGAACTATAAAAAATAGCCTTAGTTACTTGGTTCCGAGTTTGTTTTTTGGTTCATTTGGCTATTGTTAAACACGATAAAAGTTGACAAATTTATTCATGAAACCAGAGTTGGGATGAGAAGACCTTTGGGCATCCATTTGTTTAAGTGGATGGTGCATATTTTCATAGTTTTTGTACACCAGAGAATGGGAAATACTGCCTCTCGCGAAATGTTGAAAGAAAACAATATGAAGCTGAAAGATGCTGTCTAAAAGTTCAGAATAAGATATGCAACATAAACTTAGGCAAGAAAAACACCCCTTTTTGGTATATGAACATTGAGTGAGGTGTCCTAGTACTTTAGAAAACAGTTGATCAGTTACTCAGGACAGTGACCTGCTCAGTTCTGAGAATGTTGCTTCTACCTATCAATTTCAGTTCAGCCTAGAAAAATGCGTGCTTGTGTGTGTGCTCAGCCACTTCAGTCATGTCCAACTCTTTGTGACCCCATGGACTGTAGCCCACCAGTCTCCTCTGTCCGAGGGGTTTTCCAGGCAAGAATACTGGAGCAGGTTGCAATTTCCTGCTCCAGGGATTCTTCCCAACCCAAAGACTGAACCCATGTCTCTTGCATCTCCTGCATTGGCAGGCGGATACATCACCATTAGTGCCCTTGGTTCGTGGTAAATTGTTTCCTTAAACAATTAAAGTAGCAACATCAATGATCATTGATCACAGCACCATAACAAATATAATAACGCTGAAAAAGTTTGAAAGATTGCAAGAAATACCAAAATGTGACACAGAGACGTGAAGTGAGCAGATGCTGTTGGAAGTGTGGAGCCAAGAGGCTTGTTTGACACAGTTGCCACAAACCTTCAATTTGGAGACTACGCAGTATCTGTGAAACACAATGAAGGCAAGGTATGTGTGGATTGGGAGTCATGGAGATACCATTTCTGTTTTCTGAGGGATGCTTCTGTTCTCAGAGGGTTGCTTGAAGTATAGCATGGACAAAAATCAGTTGCCTTCTTATAGTCCAAAAGAAGGTACTAGAATAGCAGTGGTCAAATGTTCCTTTGTCCCTCTCTCCAGCTACCTACAATTTCGACATTCCTAAAAGAGGTGGTGAGCAGTTCCCTTTGAAGACTTCCTCCTTTTTGCTTTCTTGTCTTTCCAATAGGATAAAACCATTCATTGACTCTTGAACGTGAGAGACATACTCTTTCTATAAAAGATATTTACAGTTTCTCATGTTTCCAGAAAGCCCTGTCTGCATTTGTTTGAGTGTGGCTTTCAGATATATGTTGGGGCATAATAGTTTGAAATTGAGTTAAAATATAAATGAAATGGCCTTGTGGCATCTCTATTGATTGGGCTCTTTTTTATTTGGCAGTAAGCTTTCTCATCACGTTCGTTATTTTCCACAGGACTCCATGAGCTGGTTTGGCTCTGGAATCCCCACAGAGATGGGCTGGGAGCCCCAGTTGGGTGGCCAGGACAGTGTGTCCATAGGACCCGGACTTGCACACTTCAGACTGATAATTCTTACGCAACGAGTAATAAGAATTTCAAAAGACAGGTTTGTCAGCCCCCTACTTTCGAATCAACTCTGCCAAGAACTTACAGAGTTCATACAACTTACAGAACATACAGAATGTTCTTTTATAATGATCAGTTTTCATTCGGAAATAACTTAATTAATCCAGACTCAAAAAACCCCACCATTCCCATCAAAATCCTTTTCAAAGCCCCCATCACTTTCCAGCTCTGTTTCTTTGGTCATTTCCTCCTCATTGTCTTCTGCTGCTTCTGCCAGCATTCCAGCTTATTTTAACTACATAAATATAAAAACCACGACGCCAAAATTATAGTTGGAGTGTCATTTTGCACTATTTAAGAACTGCATTGTCATATGTAATTTGCAGTAAACTTGAACTCAAAATGAAATTAAAAAAAAAAACCACACAGCTTTCTTTTTGACTGTAGCGTTTAGAAATGAGACTCTTTGACACAAACTGGATTGAAATTGCTTTCTTAAAAGAATACTTTATGGCCCTATGATGGGATGTATTATAATTTGATTTGATTGCTCCCCTTTCTGTTTTTTCTCCCTAGGTTTATCTCCCCCCTAGATATGGGATGGGCTTGATGGCAAGCTTATTTCAGGACAGTTTGGTTTTTTACTTTAGGCAAATGGTGTCTTGAAACAGTATCTATCATTCTGGTCTTCAGAGTGTTCTTGGGACTTTGGAATGTAGAAGAATGTTTATACCTTGAGATTGCTAGTCACCCAGTGTGGTTCCTCTATCAGGAAACAATCTTTAATTGATTGCCCTTTGCTTATTATTGGGAGAAGGCAATGGCACCCCCACTCCAGTACTCTTGCCTGGAAAATCGCACGGACCCAGGAGCCTGGTGGCCTGCAGTCCATGGGGTCACTAAGAGTCGGACATGACTGAGCAACTTCACTTTCACTTTTCACTTTCATGCACTGGAGAAGGAAATGGCAACCCACTCCAGTGTTCTTGCCTGGAGAATCCCAGGGACGGGGGAGCCTGGTGGGCTGCCGTCCATGGGGTCGCACAGAGTTGGACATGACTGAAGCGACTTAGCAGCAGCAGCTCTACAATATCAAGATATAGTAAGATATGGAGACGACTTTACAGAACCTTCCCCCATAGGCATTTTTCTCATTTTGTCACCTGTGAGTTAATACCATTCCAGTTTCCAGATGAGAATTGTTCCCTGGCAAAATATAGAAGTGATATTTTTAACTCTTTGTGCACAAAACCTTTATATTCAAATAAGCAAAGAATCCTTCATCAGTGTTTCTATTTCCTAGGTCCAAACTCAGTTTACTTCCCCATGGTTGGATGCCTTTGACTTGTATATTTCCCAAAGACAACCAAAATAATGTGATTTCACAGTGCAGTTTTATGGGAGCCTCATTTGGTGCCACAGTAATTCTTTTTGAAATAGGGTTCTCCTCTGGGTGGGGAGGTTGCAGGTGATGTAGTACAAGTGGGATGGAGGATCATGATTTACTGTTCTTGAGTTTATACTCAAGAATGGGCCACTTACTGCAGTTTATAAATAGGAAGATGCATAGATATGTGTTGCTCTGATTCAGTCTGGATGATACAGTCTGGATGGATTAAGGACAGACAAACATACAGATAGATATTTAATGTTCACTTTTTCCTTTGCTGCCTCCATTTGGAGGGAATCCAAAGAGGTCACCTCATTTAATCCTGGCAGTAGACTTTACCATTTTTATCAAATACTCCTCATTAAGCAGTATATATTTATAATGGTGTGCTAGGTACTATATTCAGAGTATGCTAAACAGGGTTTATTCGTGGCCTTGGCAATTCATCTGCTGAATTGGCTAAATTTGTACTGTACTTTCTTTGAAAAACAAGCTCTCCGGAGGGAAGCTGCTCAGAATTTCCTGGATTTAATGACTGTCAATGGCAGGAGGCCTTCCAAGGCAGTGATCATACAAGCCCATGTTTACTGAGACCTCACCGTGGCCCCGCATAGTATTATGAGACATACATACTTATAACACAGTTCTGGTTGCCTCTGGGGAATACACCACACGTGTCGTTTCTCTTCCTCAACATTCCTGGGGAGAGTGTCTGTTAACCTCATTTTACAGGGAAAGAAGCAGGGGCTTTGACGAGCAAAGGAACATGCCATTCTTGAGTCTTCATTTCGTCTCCAATCCCCTGAGTTAGCTGTTATATTTTATGATCTGCAATCGTGACTATAATCTGTTACCCTGGTAGGAATAATAAAATACAGAGACATGACAATGGCTTAATCAAGAACTGATGAGGAGCCAAAGCCTCCAATCACCTTAAGAAATGCTGCTCCCAGGAAAGTAAAAGTGCTATTCCAAGTCCCGGTCCTCCACTGGCTTGTCTGTTTGATTGTTATTAGCCAAGAAGGCATTAAAATATGCAACCATGCTGCTCTTCAGAATGCCTCTGCACTGCTGACTTGGACACTTTTACCCTCGACGAACGCTTGTGGTCCCTTGTCTCATTAGATTAACACCTATATTGAACTGTAGGAGTCACTTAGCAACCCACCGGTCTCATTTATCCTAGTCACTTAGGAGTGTGTCTGCTGTTTGCTTCTGCACAAAATACCTCTCTGTATTTTGTTTCTGTCAGCAGCAGATTTAGTGACTTCAGGAAAAAATGGACTACCACAGGATGGGTTTTCTTATTTGATCCATCCTTCTACTTTTTTTTTTCCTTTCGTTTTTGCTTTTTCTATGACCTTTGTGATGTAAATTTATTAGAAGTATACCTTCTTTGTATTGTCATTTCATCCTGATTTTTATTTTTAATTTACTTTGCCTGCATTTAGAAACGCCATTTTTATTATCGCTGCTCTGTTGGATAATTCAGAGATGCTGTGTGTGTTCTAATATTGCCCTATGACCTTTATGGCTCATTTAATGAGGATTTAAAAAAATTATTATTACTCTTACTGCATTCATTACCAGCTAGCAGTCATCAGCTTTCTGCATACAATATTTTTTCTTTGAATACCCTCTATTTCCCCTCTGTGAGGAATTTATTCTCCCCCTGGTGCGTGGAGACAAATTATGTTCATAACAGCCATTAATGGTAATGGGGAGAGTGTGTAAATCTTTGATGCATTGAAAACCAGATGGTACCCCGGTGGGTCTTTTTCTCCATCCTACCTTGCCAGAGTTTGTTTGGCTGCATGTGCCATAGGTTGTTTCAAGTGCCTGACCTCCTATTTTCCGCTTTGTTGTATGTACACAGTATATACGCAATGTGCACACTCACAGGTGTGCTCTTGGAAAATTGAGATGAATGAGATGAACTAAGTTCTCATGTTTGATTTTCATTTTTGTAGATAACCCGACTCTAAATCTGAGTCCTGAGTCTCTCTTCTTTGTCTCCACGGCACCCTGGAGTCCCTACATGGCACATCTCATGCTGGGTGAGGGCTGCTCTCTATTTGGCGGGTGTCCCCCAGGAGAGCAGGAATGGCTTTGGCAAGACTCTATGTCTTTGATAGAGGCATGAGTGGTGGGTGCTCAATAAGATTTTACTCCATAAAGAAGTGGATGAATGAGAGACTGACTGAGATAGAGGAGCTGCAAGACCCTGAGCTCACCTCCTGTCGTGGGCACATCAAAATTGCAACTATTTCTAGAACAGCCATAGAAGAAAAAGACCAGAGGGACTTCCCTGGTGGTCCAGTCATTAAGACTCCGCACTTCTAAATACAGAAGGCGCTGGCTCAATCCCTGGTCTGGTGGTGCAGCCACAGAAGACACACAAAAAACAAAGAAAAAGATGAGAACCTACTAGGAAGATCTTCTACAATTAAAGCTATAAGGAAGGAGTGAATGAGTTCATGAATATGAAAGCAAGGGTTCTACTAACCCTACCTGGGCGATATTCTAATACTATTGATAAAATAAGTATCTTGTAAATTGGACTTCCCAGGGGCAGCAGTGGTAAAGAATCCGCCCGCCAGTGCAGGAGACACAAGAGATGTGGCTTTGATCCCTGGGTCAGGAAGATGCCCTGGAGTAGAAAATGGCAACCCACTCCAGTATTTTTGCCTGAAAATTCCATGGACAGAGGAGCCTGGTGGGCTACAGCCCATGGGTCACAGAGAGTTGGACACGACTGAGCTCACATGCACACATCTTGTGAATTACTGGATAAATATTTTTCTTATTTATAATGCATGTGTTATAGAATAGAGAAATGAAAAGAATATAGTACTAGACGTTAAATGATTTGGACTTCATCTTGGTAGTCAATTGGCTATGTGTTTTAGGAAACTTAGAGTCCCTACTCAGTTTTCTCATCTGGAACATGAGTGCTGTGCTGTGCTTAGTTGCTCAGTCATGTTCAACTCACTGGGACCCCATGGACTGTAGCCCGCCAGGCTCCTATGTCCATGGGATAGTTTAGGCAAGAATACTGGAGTGGTTGCCTTGCCCTCTTCCAGGGGAGCTTCCCAACCCAGGGATTGACCCAGGTCTCTCGCATTACAGGCAGTTCTTTACCATCTGAGCCACCAGGGAAGCCCAGGAATACTGGAGTGGGTAGCCTTTCCCTTCTCCTTGGGATCTTCCTAATCAGGAATTGAACCGGGGGTCTCCTGCATTGCAGGTGGATTCTTTACCAGCTGACTTATCAGGGAAGTCTGGAACATTGAATAGTTGCTCTCTTAGAAGGTTGTTGTAAGAATCAAATGAGATCACAGACACACTTTGATTCAACAAACATTTACAGAATTTACTCAGTGCCGGACCCTGTGCTAAGTTCTAAGGATAATAAAACTCCACCACCGTTGTCTTAAAATTCACCGACTGTGAGAGACATTCTTCTCAAAGGCTAAAGTGCACCCAAGTCAAGGAACTGTTTGTTAGCAATGCTGATTCTGGTGCTATTGGTTTGGGGAGCATCCAAGATCCCCCAGAGATGTCAGTGCTGCAGGTTCATAGACCACATCTTGATTAATTAAGGCTTTAGGGAGAGGTTGGCAAACAGGTCTTAATGCAAGGTGGTAAGGACTGTAGTCCTGGCATCCCAAAGTATGGCGGGAGCATAAAGAGGGAGCAGTCACATAGTGCTTGGGACATGGTAGGAGGAAGGCAGAACTTCCAGGGTGAGTCATCTGGATCCTGAGCTGCTGAGTGGGAAAGGCCTTTGGTCAGAGGCTGCATCAAGGATATGGACGCAGGCTGGCTCCAGTGTAGAGAGTAGGAAAGCAGAGGAAGGAGAAGGCAAGAGAGGAATATGGAACGCTTAACTGGGGCCGGGAGGTGAAGGGTTAGTCTCGTTTGCCAGGCTAAGATCTCAGGCTCAATGTTGGAGCCAATGTGCAGTCAAGAGGTTTAGCAGAGCTGTTATGTGATTTGTGTAACACTGCTCTGGAAATAGTCAATTGCTGTATAATTTTAGGTAATTTGCATAACTTAAAGTAGTGCCCTGGAGTATTCCCAGGTAGTAATGAAAAGATTAAGACTGGAGGTGAGAGTTGGATTTTTAGATTCTACAGTCTTTGGAGACAGCAGGAATTGAATTTTTGCCCCACTACAAGGATTTTGTTTTTCCTGTGGTCATGTATGGATGTGAGAGTTGGACTGTGAAGAAGGCTGAGCACCAAAGAATTGATGCTTTTGAACTGTGGTGTTGGAGAAGACTCTTGAGAGTCCCTTGGACTGCAAGGAGATCCAACCACTCCATTCTAAAGATCAGCCCTAGGATTTCTTTGGAAGGAATGATGCTAAAGCTGAAACTCCAGTACTTTGGCCACCTCATGTGAAGAGCTGACTCATTGGAAAAGATTCTGCTGGGAGGGATTGGGGGCAGGAGGAGAAGGGGACGACAGAGGATAAGATGGCTGGATGGTATCACTGACTTGATGGACGTGAGTCTGAGTGAACTCTGGGAGTTGGTGATGGACAGGGAGGCCTGGCATGCTGCGATTCATGGGGTTGCAAAGAGTCGGACACGACTGAGCCACTGAACTGAACTGAACTGAACAAGGATTTTACTTTCTAGGTAAAGTACGTTGAGAAATATTTATTTGCTTTCTGAATCTTAATTTGCTCATCTGTAGAGTAACCCCACTCCAGTACTCTTGCCTGGAGAATTCCAGGGACGGGGAAGCCTGGTGGGCTGCCGTCTATGGAGTCGCACAGAGTCAGATACAACTGAGGTGACTTAGCAGCAGCAGCAGCAGAGTAAAGATAATAAAGACTATCTCATGGAATAACTGTGATGATGACATATATTTCATTCATCGAACCACCATTTGGGAGGCAAAGTATGCAGTTTGGTGTTGATAGGAGGTGTCTGCTAACTTCTAATTATTAATGATGTCAATTTTGAGCTCACATAAACTCCTGCCTAGGAAATAACCTAGTGGATTTGGACAGCAGCCCTATTGATGGATTGTCAAGTGCCCTTTCTCCTGTGTGGTGTTCTGATGACTTCCTAAACCATCTTAGAAGCTCAGTTGGTCTTGGAGGTGGCAAGAATCATCGGTGGTGTGATTCCACAATGCTCTGAGAGAATTTGGAAGACATTCAGTAAAAGAGTGAGAAGGATTTTCTTAAATGTTGAAAAATAAGAAAGTCAAAGAAACCTTTCTAAGGAAGAGAAGATAGGAGACTGCTCCTGTACCGGCCCAAGGATTTAGTTCAACAAAACATATTTCAGTCTGTTTGAGAAGGTTTTCGTGCCAGAAGCAGATCTCCGTTAGCCGGCTTGGCCTGTGTTCTACAGCATGTAGTGACCATCTCCAGCATTACAACGGTCACGTTCTGCCTCCTCCACTGGACTGGGGCTTCTGGAGGTGGAGATGGAGTTCTTTTTCCTTGATCTCCCACTACCTGGATCAGGAACGCTTTCAGTGACTGTTTTCGTCTTTCACAATTCTTCTGTGGAATGTACTATGCTCTCTAGGAAGGAATGACACTGGAGGAGGTGGGGTGAAGGCTCCTTAGAGCTTAAGGAACTCTGAAGACCTGCAGTGTCTTCTTCAGTTAGTTCAGTTCTGGCTTTCTGCCCTAGTTTGGATATTGCTTTTGAGATCCAAGTGCCCCTCTTGAACCTTGTCTGCATCCACATCTTATTTCCTGTTCATTTAGGCCAATCACATTAGAATAAAGACCTCCTCTCCTTCAAGACTCCCCTTCCCAGAAACCTGACACTGTCCCTGAATCCCGGCCTGGGGGATGGGGCCAGCAGGCTTCCACTGTGCGTGTCAGATATCACTTTCCTAGCGGGACATCTCCCCTGTTCCTGGAGGAGAGGCCCATGGTCTTCAACCTCATCTCTCCCTTGCTGCTAAGTGTTGCTGAGACTTCCAGCACCTGCCTGTTACCATCTCCTTAGATGCTGTGTTTGTCTGATAAAAGTGTATAAGTGTTGCTCAGTTGTGTCTTGACTCTTTGCGACACCATGGACTGTAGCCCTCCAGGCGCCACTGTCCCTGGAACTCTCCTTGGAGTGGGTAGCCATTCCCTTCTTCAGAGGATCTTCTTGACCCAGGGATCAAACCCGGATCTCCCACGTTGCAGGCAAATTCTTTACTCCCTGAGCCACCAGGGAAGGCTGGCCCTTGTCTCGGCACCCAGAGCAGCATCTCTCCAGTGGGGAGCTCTAGTTCTGGGTTCTGGCTCTTCCTAGTCTGTTTTTTTCCACTTAACCTTGAGTGGACCAAGATCTAAGAACAACTGCCTTCAATTAATAGAGACTTTATAGAATGGAATGTTTTATAGAATGTTCCTCATTTTCATTAAGGATTTTTAAAAGGTCAACTTTGCTTTCATACATGCAAAAAGGGTGGCATTTAGAGATCAGAAAACATCATTTAAGAAAATAACAGGTTCTTCCCATCCTAAAATAGGATATCCTGCCTAGTATTGGGGTGAAGGTTAGATCAGGGGTTTCTCTTCTCAGTGGTATTTCTACTAACCAAAGTTATGGTTGGTGGTGGTGGTTTAGTCAATAAGTTATGTCCGACTCTTGTGACCCCATGGACTATAGCCTGCCAGGCTCCTCTGTCCATGGGATTCTTCAGGCAAGAATACTGGAGTGGGTCGCCATTTCCTTCTCCAGGAAGTTATGGTTAGGTAGACCTTGACTTTATTTCATATGCCAGCTTTGTTGTTGTTTGATTGCAAAGTCATGTCCAACTCTTTGACCCCATGAACTGCAGCACACCAGGCTTCCCTGTCCTTCACTGTCTCCTGGAGTTTGCTCAGATTCATGCAACTTTAGCAAAACTTGTGTCAGACTTGTTTTGATGAATAAATTTCTAGTGGGTCTTTTTATGGGGTCATCATCCCATCATCTCATAAACAGAACTTTGAAGCAAGTATTATTGTTGAGAATAAAATATTTCAGCATCATAAAAGAATGTTGAATGATGGGGAAAAAAAGTGTTACATAGCTGAGAGGTAACTTCCAATCATGCATTTTAATGTGGTCTTAAACTTTCTTGGGGATGGTAGAGAAAGGGAAATTAACATTCACTTAGTGTCTCCTGTATTCTAGGCACTGCATGGACAATATCTCGTTCAATCTTTACAATCTTCAGTGAGGCAGGAATTAACTATCTTTGCTTTTCAGTTAGACA
Source organism: Bos mutus (assembly GCF_027580195.1). Classification (NCBI taxonomy): domain Eukaryota; kingdom Metazoa; phylum Chordata; class Mammalia; order Artiodactyla; family Bovidae; genus Bos; species Bos mutus. Next base: position 22,721,434 of record NC_091628.1, read on the forward strand.
TAGAGGTTACTTGTTTAAGGCCCCATACATGCATGTGTGTATGCTCAGTCCAGTCTCTTTGTGACCCCATGGACTGTAGCCTGCCAGGCTCTCTGTCCATGGCATTTCCCAAGCATACTGGAGTGGGTTGCCATTTCTTCCTCCAGGGGATCTTCCTGACCCAGGGATCGAACTGATGTTTCCTGTGTCTCCTGCATTACAGGCAGATTCTTTACCACAGAGCCACTGGGGAAATCCCCCTTCACCCACCATAGCTCATCTACAAAGCCTGTGGTTGTTCCACTCTCTGTAAGACCAGTATTTTAATATTTCTTTACAATGGTACCTTGATTAGATCATCTATGTAGGAGAGATTGTTCTTATTAACTGAAATTTCTAACTAATGGAAGGTCATGAAAATACTCTATTTTTCACCTTTGTTAAAAATCTTTCAAAATTATATTGGTGTCTTTTGCTCTTTGTATAATAGGTATATCCTGCATAATTTAGCACAACAATTTTGTATCTCGCCTTGCATTTCCTCACGTTCATTATTGTGAATATCAGTTTCAAAAACTGATATTTAATAAGATCCTTGAAGTTAAGTGTGAAGTTAGTCTCAACCACTCATGTTACATAAGAAGTGGGGACTCAGAGGAATTGAGAAACTTTTCTCAGGGTCACTGTGTTTCTTTTTAGAGGCAAAATGTGCATGTGATTACAGAACTCTCTTCTGAATATAATATATGCCAGAAATAGCCATGGCTTAAGTTCTGATATCAACTTTTTTTCCCCTCTCTTTATAGCAGAATGGAAAAAAAAAGTTTGCATAACAGAGAGCTTTGTTTTTCAAAGTTTTACTGTATTCAGAAATTGTCCTTCACTTATCTTATTCTGCTAAGTATACCAGACAGGCAAGGGTGAGAACAGACAGGTGTGACAGCACCTCTGGGTCCTGACTCTGGTTGAATTTAACATAATCATAGTTGTCAGTTTCCTGAATGGGGTGAAGTAACTAATGCTGTATTGTGATATTTAAATGTAAAATTTTTAAGGAAAGTCAAAAGCTGACTTTCTGCTGTACGTAACTTTTCATGTCTTATGTGGAGCAAAGGTGTTTATTTTACTCACATCTGGATTTGATTCTTGGGCACAAAATTACGTTCTCTCTGGAGAGTTCCTCTCTCCTCTGGTACCCCAGGATCTGTAGAATATTGCATTTAACATAGTAAGCACTGTGCTGGGCATGTGACGGATGCCATGCTGCCAAAGAATGTACAGCCTTCCAGCATTCAACCAAGTATAGATTCACCTGTATGAAAAAATTACCGTAATAGAGGCTCATGAGAGTTGCTCAGGGTAATGAATAGATTTACCCAACACACTCATAAGGAGGTGTGAGTGGATGGGAGCGGGTGCATGCCTGTTGCAGAAGAGTGGTCATAGAGTTGTCAGGCATTGAGTCAATTGGTTGGGAGCACAATGGGTAGAGAAGAGGGGAAGAAGATAACACGTGAAAGGCATAGAGATATGGAAAAGCGTAGTCTGCTTGGGCGATCATTCTAGCTTGATGTGACTGAAGAAGTATGGAGAGGTGCTGTAGGGAATGAGTAAAAGGAAAGATTGAATCGAATGACAGAGCATCTTGAATCCCATGCTGAAGAATTTGGAACATTCTATAGGTAACTGAGGGCCATTCAGCCATCTGGGATGGGGAATGATATATCTAGACATGCATTTTAGTAAAATGATGATTTTTAAAATAGTTAATTAACCGATTTGGCTGTGTTGGGTCTAAGTTATGGCACACGGGACCGTCTTTACATCACGTGGGATCTTTCGTTCTAGCACACGGACTCTAGTCGTGGCTCAAGGGCTTAGTTACTCCATGGTATGTGGGATCTTAATTACCTGACCAGGGATCAAACCCACATCTCCTGCATCACAAGGCAGATTCTTAACCACTGGACCACCAGGGAAGTCACCTGTAAGATAATGATTTTGATTTAGTAAGAAAATGTCTCTACTTTAGTGACTAAAGAATGTGTTAAAGAAACAAGAGTGAGGAAAGGAGAGCTTTTAGAAGACTAATGTTTCTACCTTTAGCAGATAGATATGAGACTCACTTCTGTATTGACGTTGCTAGACTAAGGGACTGGAGAAGGCAATGGCACCCCACTCCAGTACTCTTGCCTGGAAAATCCCATGGACAGAGGAGCCTGGTAGGCTGCAGCCCATGGGGTCACTAAGAGTCGGACACAACTGAGCGCCTTCACTTTCACTTTTCACTTTCATGAATTGGAGAAGGAAATGGCAACCCACTCCAGTGTTCTTGCCTGGAGAATCCCAGGGACAGCGGAGCCTGGTGGGCTGCCATCTATGGGGTCGCACAGAGTCAGATACAACTGGGGCGACTTAGCAGCAGTAAACTAAGGGACTAGTGGGAAATTACAGGAGAGGCAGAGGTCAAAGTGGACTGAGTAATCAGGAGTCATAGGACTAGTAGTGGTGATATTGGTAACTTTGAAAACACAAGGACAGGAAAAGAGAATGGTATAGAATGAAATCCAAGGAACAACTTGAAAAGGTAGGCAATTATATCAGTTAGCTTGTACTGTGTAACAAACGGTCCTCGAATTTCATGGCAAAACAACCATATATTAATTATTCTTATGAATTTATGTGTCAGCAGGGTGGTTCATCGGGCTTGGGATGGCCTAGGATAATCTCACCTGCTCTCACACATGTGTCTGCAGCTTCAGAGGGATTGGCTGGTGACTGGTAGAGGGTGGTCTCAGCTGAGATTGCTCTCTCTGTTTCTCATGATCCAGCAGGGTAGCTCAGTCTTGTTCCCATGACAGCAGGGCAGAATTCCAAGGCAATCCTGGCCTCTTGAGATATAGCCTCAGTACCAGCACGCTATCAGTTCCACTGCATCTTTTGGTCAAAGCAAGTCATGAGATCAGTCTAACTTCAGTGGATCAAACTGTGAGTTTTCATTTCAAGGAGTATAGTTACAAGGAGGGTTGAAGAATGGGACAGTTATCTTAATCAGCTTTACCATGATTCATGGTTATTAGTGATTATTGAAATAATTTAAAAATTATATTTCATTAATTGTATTCATTTGCTTCCCAGTGAAGATTGTTGTTGTTCCAGTTGCTAAGTCGTGTCTGACTCTTTACGACCCCATGGACTGTAGCCTGCCAGACTCCTCTGTCCATGGGAGTTTCCAGGCAAGAATGCTGGAGTGTGTTGCCATTTCCTTCCCCAGGGAATTTTGCGTCTCATACAAGTCTCCTGTGTTGCAGGCGTATTCTTTACCGCTGAGCCATCGGGGAAGCCCCAATGAAGATTAAAATGAATGATTTTCTAATGTGAGCATAAGAGTGCTGGTGTCTATTTAAATTTCTCACTTTGTTGGAGTCACAGGAATGATTCTGGTTTCCCTTTATTTGGTTGTTGCTGCTTTACATTTCTGCCTTTAACTCCATTCAACAGCATTAATTTTTTTCCCTCTTTTGTTTAAAATTACCCATAGGAAAATAAAATAAAATTACCCATAGGAAAATAATAGTTATACATACAACCAAGCTGGCAAGTGTCAAACCCATTCTCAGTCACCACCTCCCCAAAGAGCCCCCATAAATAATAAGACTTGACTAAACAAGCGATTGTATCCTCATTGTCTCAGGGAATCCTTCATTTCACAGGCCTCACAAACTGCATGGGTTGCCCTGTAAGATGTCACCAGTTGACGAGGTGTGCTTTGTCTCATAATTCTTCTGTATCCTTCTTACTAATGATGTTTTGCTAGCCCCATGCAGAGCCTTTGAATAACTTTCCCAGAAAGGACCACCCACAGGGAAAATATTAAGCCTATCTGGTGGACTTGAATGCATCCCTTATGAAGTGGAATCTTTATGTAAAATAGACACTCGGGGAGCAATTATTATTAATTGCAGGCCCTTTCAACACAGCTTTTGATCCTTCCATGCACCAGTGCGCACCACTGTTGTTCAAGTTGGTGACGGTGGAATAGCCCAAGGATGGTTTCAAAGCCATTAAGAACAAAGGGACTTTTTGCAGAATATTCAGTTTACCAATTACTGTCACAATCATAGCCTTTGAATGTGGCTGTGTGTGTTCCTCTCAGTTAATGGATTCTACTTATAGTAATGCTGGCCCCTGCCTCTGGACAGTCTTCAAGGGTACATGTTTAAGCTGGCCTGGTGACACGGGTTAGATTCCCATGTGTACAACTTATTTTGATCAAAAAACCTTGTGAATGAGAGAATCACATTACTGTTTCAGATTCATGAAGGGAATGCTACGTGGTGCAGAGGGTACTGATTTTCAAAATTTTATGTTCTTGTGAATTTTTTTCTGATGTTTGAATAATTACGCTGTCCAATAAAAAGACCAGGTCAACTGTATTTAGGATATTCACATATAATTAAGGAAGTTAGCCAAGATATTCTGAGTTACTAAGTAGAAGCTTTTAGGTGCAAAGGGCTATCATTATGTCAGTAACTGAAAATTTTAAAATATAGAAGTTTTATGTTTTATCTGTGTCTCAAGCACATTCTTTAATGTGTCAAAACTTGACTTTGGCGAATGGAATGAGGGATCCGCAGGGATTAAAAAGATGCTAGAAGTAGTGTTCAGTTTCTTGAGGTATTATTACTTGCAGTTACATTCATCTTGCTTGTGTGAATTTTCTTGCTGAGTAGTATACCACTGAAGGGATGGATCACACCATGGTATTATATATACTAGTTACAGGATGTAAGAGCCTCTTGATGAAAGTAAAAGAGGGGAGTGAAAAAGCTGGCTTAAAACTCAACATTCAAAAAACTAAAATCATGGTATCCGGTCCCATGACTTCATGGCAAATACTGGGAAAAAGTGGAAACAGTGACAGATTATATTTTCCTGGGCTCCAAAATCACTGTGGACAGTGACTGCAGCCATGAAATCTTTTAACGCTTCCCCTGGAAGCAAAACTGTAACAAACCTAGACAGCATATTAAACAGCAGAGACATCACTTTGACAACAAAGGTCTGTCTGGTCAAAGCTGTGGTTTTTTCAATAGTCATGTATGGATGTGAGAGTTAAGAAGACTGAGAGCCCATGAATTGATGCTTTTTAATTGTGGTGCTGGAGAAGACTCATGAGAGTCCCTTGGACAGCAAGGAGATCAAACCAATCAACCCTCTAGGAAATCAACCCTGAAAATTCTCTGAAAGGAATGCTAAAGCTGAAGCTACAATACTTTGGTCTCCTGATGCAAAGAGCTGACTCATTTGGGAAAGACCCTGATGCTGGGAAAGATTAAGGGCAAGAGGAGAAGGGCACAACAGAGGATGAGATGGTTGGATGGCATTGCTAACTCAATGGACATGAGTTTGAGCAAACTCTGGGAGACAGTGAAGGACAGGGAAGCCTGGTGTGCTGCAGTCCATGGGATCACAAAGAGTCAGACATGACTTAGTGACTGAAAAACAACAGTATGCTTTTTTTTTTTCCCCTTTTCAGTTTTTAGTGATTGTAAATATAGCTACCCTAAGCATTTGCCTAAAAGTTTTGTGTCAACATTGAGTTTCCATTTCTCTTGAGTAAATGACTAGGAATCAGATTGCAGGGTTGTGTGGAGTATGTGTGCTTAACTTGACAAGCTGAACTGTTTTCCTAAGTAGTCCACGGGGTCGCAAAGAGTCAGACACGACTGAGAGACTTTCACTTTTCACCAGCAGTATATGAGCATTCCAGTTCGCTCTGCATCCTTGCCGACATTTGGTGTGATCTGTATTTCTAACTCTAGCCTATTCTCTGATATGGTGGTATCTCATTGTGGCTTGCACTTTGTATCTATTAATAAGGAATATTTGCCCAACATAAAGTCACAAAGATCATTTCTATGTTTTCTTCTAGAAGTTCAAGTGTTTTAGATTTTGTACTTTGGTCTATAGGGCTTCCCTTGTGGCTCAGTGGTAAAGCGTCTGCCTGCCAATGCAAGAGACACAGGTTCAATCCCTGGGTAGGGAAGATACCCCAAAGGAGGAAATGGCAACCCACTCTAGTATTCTTGCCTGAGAAATCTCATAGACAGAGTAACCTGGCAAGCTATAGTCCATGGGGTCACAGAGAGTTGGACATGACTTAACCACTGAAAAACAACAACAATGAATTTGGTCTATTGTGGAAATTAAATTTTTTTTTTTTTGGCCACGCCTCGTGCATGTGGGATTTTAGTTCTCCAACCGTGGATCAAACTCATGCCCCCTGCATTGGAAGCAGAGTCTTAACCACGAGATTGTCAGGGAAGTCTGTGTTTGTTTTTCATATGGACATATAATTACTCTAATATCATTTGTTGTAAATCTTTTCCCCATCAAATTGCCTTTGCACTTTGGTTGAAAAATCAATTGACCAAATGCAATTTCAAGTTGTATTTTCTTATAGATCAGTGAGCATTATTTCGTATGCCTGTGCATGTTAAATCACTTCAGTTGTGTCCTACTCTTTGTGACCCCATGGACTGTAGCCCGCCAGGCTCCTCTGTCCTTTTCCCAGGCAAGAATACTGGAGTGGGTTGCCATTTCCTCCTCCAAGGGATCTTCCTGACCCAGGAATGAAACCTACTTCTCCTGCATTGGCAGGTGGGTTCTTTACCACTGAGCCACCTATGGAGCCCTGAGTGGGGTGAGAGTGGGTATATGTAGACTTGTTTTTTTCCCAAAACAAAAGTGGGCTAAGTTTGCATCAAAGGTAGAAAATCGAATACTGTTCCCTATTTGGGCATTTTGACTTCACTTAACCTATTGATTCTGACAAATGAAATTAGTAATTTATATCAGAATGACACTTCATTCTCAACAATGTTAGAAAACAAAAGAAGGAATAAGCATTGACAAAAAAGGGCTTGGAAAAGTTCAGTATGTTCTTTGATTCATAAAAAATTTATGATTTCAAAACTGGCTGAACCTTTTGTCCAAAGATTTATTCCCGGTTTGGCAGCATCCAGCAGAGAAGTGTCATTTCTGACTAGCTGGTACAGGTCAAGAAGCAAGTAATCCCCAACCAGCTATACAGGGGTTTGACAATTTCAAATTCTTTGAAAGGAGGGTAATTTTATTATTTTCTATTAAAATAGGTTTTTCAACTTAGTTTTCAAGAAGGATGCAACTGTTTTCATAATTATGATATTAATTGCTAACCCCCAAACTCAAACAATGTGTTGAAAACTTATTATATTATGTAGATTACATATATCCCTAAGGACCTTATTTCCCATCAAAAAATCCTGTGTGTTGGGTTAGGGCAGAGATAAATCTCCCCTCCTTTTGACATAAGTTTACATAAGTGTCAGGGTGCAAATTACTGTAGAAATACAACAGTATTTCTGGTAATGTATGTATTATGTCCTGGGTGGATATAATACTTAAAAGCAGAAATTTTAAAGTAAGTAACATGTTTCTACAAACAACTTTCTAATAAGGCTTAACAATATTAATTTTTTTCTTACGACATTTCTAGTTAATTTTAATGAAGAATTTCCAAATAATACATAGAATTAATTTGAAGACTCTAATGTGTTTTTCACAAGCGTGCTACTTAACTGACCAGTTTGAACCATAAAGTATATTACTATGAAAAATATGGTTCTATATATAGCTTTGTATTTTATTTCAACTCCTTTTATGACCTTGAAACTTGGCAAGGGTTTCACTCCTCCACCCCGACCTCACTTCTCATTTCCAAAGAATTTATAGGCTATCTTATCTTAACTCTGTGGATTTTTTCCCCTCAAAATTTAAATCATGATTTAGATTTCTTTTTATTAATAAAGAATCTATATAACATGAATTTTCTCTCCATTTTTACTCATCTCTATGAAACTCTTTTAGGTACTAGGTCTATTCAAGTTTCATGACATGCTATAAATTTCATGACATGCTATATATATATAAAAGTTTATGACATGCAGTTTTAATGGCAGAGCACAAAACTGAATAGACTAAAGCATTCCATTATAGGTAAACTCTTAACCAATGGTGCAACTTAATTAACCCTCTAAATATTTGATCTTGACTTCTGTATGTCTAGAGTCATCTTGATGGCAGTCTGAGTTTGTGGGGATCATTCTGGAAGTATCGTTCATTTATGAGCATCCAGACAGACAGACACCTCTATTCCAGTGGAAGCTATAACCGCTTTGTAAGAGGTGCTGACCTCATCTATGCAGTGTTCAGGATAATTGAGTCCAGTTTTCCCAGTGGTTTATCCACCGACAGTAGTTGTCCCAGACCCGTTGGGAACCTGTGTTTACTCTTTCAGACCACTGGGCACGTGTAGCCTTTGTGTATGAAAACATTGATTTGCTGAGTTGCACCAGTGTCCTGAAGACCTAAAAGAGTAAACTGGGTCCCAGTGGTGAAAGGCCCAAAGACTTTCCCACTTATTTTTAAAAGCTGGTCCCACGCTAATCAGTTCCAAAGCCAGAGGTTCCTGGTGCATTTGGGACGTAAGAGTCTTCTGAGAGTTAAATTTTCTTCTGACATTGTTATTTCACTTTATTGGCTAATTGCTTTTGTTTTGTTTTCAAATGAAGTTTCTGAGTCATATGCTGGGGAAAAGACTAGCTGAGTGGGAAAACAACTTGCCGGTTATCATGGATCTCAAAATGAACAGGAACCGTATGTTGGGCTGTGTTTTATACTATAGCCAACCATCTGTTTGCAATGAGCCCAGCATCCATTTTTAAATGGAGTAGATCAGAGGTCAGCAAACGATGACCCATAGACCCCTTGTTTTTGTAAATAAAGGTTTACTGAAACATAGCCATGCACAATCATTTATGCATTGGACAGAGGAGCCTGGCAGGCTATATAGTCCACTGGGTCGCAAAAAGTCAGACGCGACTGAACTAACTTAGCACACATGTGGCTGTTTTTGTGCTAGGACAGTAAAATTGAGTAAATGCAACAGAGTCACAATAGTCCATGAAGCCTGAAATATTTACTGTCTTGCTTTTCACAGAAAATGTTTGCCTCTCCCAGGGGTGGATGTATCACCCTATGGTAGATGAATAAATCACATTTTATGTAGAGAGATTTTAATGTAAATTACAAATATCCTTACTTTCTACATCTAATTTCTTCAGTGGATAGCTCAAAGAATAATATTTTTTATGTAGCCAGATTAAAATTATTATGTATAACAAAATGGATAGTAATTCCTTAATGTAATTCGATACCAGCTCATATACAAACTTCAGAATTGTTTCCAAAGTATGATTTACAACTGATTTGTCCTCGCCAAGAGCCAGTCAGGACTGTGTCTTACATCTGATGTCTCTAAGGTCTCCTTACTCAAGGTATGCCCCTTTTCTCATGACACTGGCTTCCTGGAAAGGCTATATATCACTTGTCCTGTAGAACCGCCCACCTTCTGCCATGTTTCTGACTGCTTTCGACAGGTGTCAACTTGTATGTTCCTGTCTATCCTGAGTTTACCCAAAGCTATGTCTCCACTGAATCCAGGTTAAACATGGTAGTCCAGAATCATGAGAAGTGACCCTCAAATCTGCATCAAATCTGAAGAATGGTGCCACCACTGGGGACACTAACATTGACCATCAGCTTAGTCTACAAATTATTCTAAAAATTGGGAAAATGGCATGGCATCCAAGAAGTAAAATCACAGTTCAAGAAATAAAGAGTTAGAAATGGAACCCACATTGATTTCCTCCTTTCTGTACTGTTCTAGGCTGCTGCTCAGCATGGTAACTCAACCTTGACTCTTGTTACTTTTTTAAGTGATTTTGGGTCTGGGAGATCCCCTGGGGAAGGAAGTGGCAATCCACTCCAGTATTCTTGCCTGGAAAATCCCACGGATGGAGGAACCTGAGGGGCTACAGTTCATGGGTCACAAAGAGTTGGACACGAATGAGCGACTTCACTTCATGTTCTGACTCAATCATGTCCTGTAATAATGGTCTAGTAGAATGGGCCCAGACCTGTTTTCTTGGTAACTGTGTCTTGTTTGGGTTCTGAGTTATTGAGGGTTTTGCTTATTTGTATTTCTTTCCTTGTCTTTACGACATGTGGGAGAAACCCAACGAATTGATTAAAAATTATAAAGATGGATAATGAGACGTGGAGAAAATCAAAAGGAGTTGTGATTCAGACTTGAGATAAAAAAACCCAAGCTCTAAGTTAATAACTGCGTTTAGGTGATTACACCCATTGTAACATTTGAATGCAGTTTTATAGCAGTGAAATCTCTTCACGTGGAAGTTGTAGAGGCTCCTTCTCTGGCACGGAATAAATGGAAAGTGTATTTGCCTCCAAATAAACTGAAAGACTGGAACCTGCACACTTAGAAGGTGGACTTTCACTGTGTTAGTCTTAGCTTTCTGTTTTGCCTTGTAACTGTGATTTCCTTGGTTCATAAGCTTGTGTTTCACAGCCTATATCTAGCATTTTACCTGTCTTAGCTGAAGCCACGTGGAATTGTTTAGTGTGTATGTTTAGGACTGTGAATATAGAGCTGCCAGTGACCTCACCTGTCCCTTATTTTGAGACAGCAGTGCATTCGTGTACCTTGCAGGAGGAGGGATGGAGTGAGAGGTGGGAAGACACTGCCTATAGAGAACAGTGAATGAGCTTGAAAAATTCCCGCAAGGCTTCAAGGGCTCCTGTCAGTAGGAATCCAGTTAATCAAAATGACAGGTGCGGAGGTACAAGCCTGTCGGAGGGGACGTGCTGCACAGCCTTGTAATGACCTCAGGGCAATGTCGGAGCTGCTTCTGGAGAGCGGATGCATTAGAATAGAGACGCGGAGAGGATGGCGAAAGCTCCGGAGTTGGAAAATAAAGAATCATGCTTCATGGTTTGAGGAAGAGTGACTGCCTCCAAAGAAACCACCCATCACCCGCCCATGAAGTCTCAAGTAGACACAAGATAAATCTGAACTGGATTTGCTAGTGACTGATTCATTATGATACCAGTTTAAGTGGAATTTTAACTGCATTCAACGGGTCAGACATACAGGAGATCGGAGCTGGGGGTTTCACTAGTGAGTAATAAGAGGGCAACATGGACAGGGTGACCGAACTGGGCTGGAGAGCTGACACCTGTGAAATGAGAGAGGCAGGAAGAGGGTTAGGTGAAAAGAGCATCAGACTTCAGTGCACTTCTGAGGGAATCTCTGAGGACAGTAAGAGTCCGTAATTGGGCAAGAATGGCTAGACTCAGTGTTATGCTCACCCTGCTCAGTCATTGGCTGGGACAACCTTGGGGAGGCGTGGCCTCAGCATCCATGCTGAGGGACCAAAGATGCAGTGACTGGCCTCCACTCTGCTGACCCTGCTCCCCTCCGAGTGGTGCAAGCCCATGGCTGCCACAGACAAGACTGTCCACGAAAGCCACTGCCTCCCTCCTGTCCCTCTTCATTCTTGGTTTCCTTGCCCTTGTAAGCAATCACTTGGTTGTATAATTCAAAGATAATGATACTTTGCAGTGCATTTTAATATTTTAGAGATTGCTTTTTTTTTTTTTTTTGATAAGGCAAGTTTACTACTTGCTGCTTGCAAACTTAGGTCTGTGACCTAAGTAGGTAGATCTGTTACCTAATAAGTAGATCTCTTGTTAAGGTGAGCATGGAAAAGGCAATATATAAAAGCAGCAAAGAGAATGGTGAGATGACCATGTCTCATTTTTTCCTTTCCTATGGATTGTCAAGTAGAAGGCTGAAGTAGGTAATCAGTTAATATTAATGAATGCTTTGTGAATGGTTGGGTTAGTTTATTCTCATCTTGATTTCCTTGAGTCATTTATTTAGAATGCTGATGATCTCTTCTTAACCCCTTACCCCTTCTTTCTTATGACCTGAGCATAATTGTTTATTACCTGTAATACCTAAAAACAAATGATTATGACTCTCAAAGGAAAAGGTAAAAATCACAGCAGAAGAAAGGCATATTTTTTTTCCTTAACACATTTTTGTTTCTAACCAAGCTTAAATTTCTTATTGCTTCAATTTAGCTATAAAATTTAGCAGCACATATGTCTATGAGAGTCAGTTTCAACCAGCTAAAAACTACTAGAAAAACAGCGTGTGTTCACTACCTCTGAATTCACAGAGCAACCTCATCAAGTGCCTGAAATTCCCTTTAGTGGTGTATAATGACCTTGTTTCCCTATCGTGTGTTAGTCGCTCAGTTGTGTCTGACTCTTTGTGATCCCCGTGGACTATAGCCGGTCAAGCTCCTCTGTCCATGGGATTCTTCAGGCAAGAATACTGGAATGGGTAGCCGTTCCCTTCTCCAGGGGATCTTCCCGACCCAGGGATCAAACCTGGCTCTCCTGCATTGCAAGTAGATTCTATACCGTCTGAACCACAGGAAAGCCCTGTTTCCCTATTAACATAGGTAAAATACATCTGCTCTTCTGTTCTTTTGAACTTTTATTTTGATTTCTGTCACAAAGGGATGCATTTTCATTTTTACAGTGCCAACCAAATCTTTAAAAGGAAGACAAGTGATGCTCAGGATCATCCAGGCACTCTACTGTATTGAATTCCCACCAGAAAGAAGCAACAGAGAAATGAAGCCTACAAAATGTAGTGAATGACCTAGTGTTAGGAGCTGAATTGTGTCCTCCAGAAACACGTGTTGAAATCTGAACCCCAGGTACCTGTGAGCGTGATCTTGTTTGGAAAAATAGTGTCTTTACAGATGTAATCAAGTTAGTGTTGTTCAGTCGTTCAGTCATGTCTGACTCTTTGGGACCCCATAGACTCTGTCTAGTCCACCAGGCTCCTCCATCCCTCTGAATTTCCAGGCAAGAATACTGGAGTAGGCTTCCATTTCCTTCTCCAGGGGATCTTCCCGCTTCAGGGATCGAACCCAGGTCTCCTGCATTGGCAGGCGATTCTTTACTGTCTGAACAACCAGGGAAGCCATAATCAAGTTAAGATGAGGTTGTACTGGACCAAGGTGGACCCTAATCCGATATGACTGATGTCCTGTAAGAAGAGGGAAATTCGGACGGCGATAAACCCAGAAAACATCATGTGGCATGGAGACAGAGATTACAGTTATGCTGCCACAAATCAAGGAATTCCTGGGGTCACTGTAGCTGTGTGAGGCAAGGGAAAATCCTCCCCGAGGCTTGGCAGAGAGCATGGCCCTGCTGACACCTTGATTTTGGATTTCTAGGCTTCAGAAGTGAGAGGCAAATATTTGTGGTTTTACAGCACCCAGTTTGCAGTACTTTATGACAGCCCTAGGAAAATAATAGAGGTAGTATTTTAAATGGTAAGAGAGTGAAGGTTGCACTCTCTTTTTTCAATTGTAAAATATGTAATTATTAATTTTATTTGAATGAGTGATGCATGGATACCGCCTACAGTTATAAAGGTATGAAACCATATGTAGTAAAAGCATCTCTTGTTACATTTTCCCACACCTACTTAGGTCTCCTCCAGCGGACATCCATTGTTAATACTTTCTTGGATATCATTTGAAAAGTATGTAATACATGTACAAACATGTATGAATACCTGCTTTCCTTTCATCTCCTCTCAACAAATGACAACATGCAATTTATGTTGTCATTATTAACGACAATATTTTGGCCTCTGAGTTTTTCATTTACAATATCTTTTTGAGATCTTTACATATTGACACTTGTAGAGCTACTTTGTAGTAGTGAAAAGTGTTAGTTGCTCAGTTGTGCCCGACTCTTTGAGACCCCATGGACTGTCCATGGGATTTTCCAGGCAAGGATACTGGAGTGGGTTGTCGTTTCCTTCTCCAGAGGATTTTCTCAACCCAGGATCAAGACCAGGTCTCTTGCACTGCAGGCAGATTCTTTACTGACTGAGCTACCAGGGAAGCCCCACTTTGAAATAAGGAATATTTAAAATTGACATTGGACTTCCCAGGTAATGTGGTGGTAAAAGAATCCACCTGCCAGTGCAGGAGACACAAGAGACGTGAGTTCGATTCCTGGGTCAGGAAGATCCTCTGGAGTAGGAAATGGCAACCCACTGGATTATTCTTGCCTGGAGAATCCCATGGACAGAAAAGCCTGGCGGGCTGCAGTCCAGGGGGTCACTCACAGTTGGACACGACTGAGCACACACACAAAATTGACATATAGAATTCTGTTGAAGAAATCCAGTTGTTTCCTCTGCTATTACTGTGTGCGTGAACCACACAGCCATAAATGCAATGCGCATTACTGTCATCTTTGGAAACCCACATGCGCTAGGCACTGTGCAGACTGGTTCTGAGATTTCATTTAACCTATTCTTGGCTGGGAACAGAAGGGTTAATAAGACAGCTTCAATTTCCTGGACCTAAAGAATATTTTTTAAATGTTTACTATTGAAATAGGATCAAGTCCCATTTGTATTATATGCTCCTGAAAAGAATAAAAAATGGAAATTTTTATAGGTAGTTCTGATTACCGCCAACTACCTCAAGATTAGTTTTATGTTAAAAACCTTATCTCTTGTCTTTTACTTGTCATTACTGAAAAACATGATTTCTTTGATGCTGTAAATGTAATTTTTTTTGGCATAGAATTTATTCAAAGCAAAGCAGAGCCTGGTTTTGATTTTTCTGAATGTTCTTAACTAGAATCAAAACAAGGGTACATATGTATTTTATATGGAGGACAAGAGTCGATTACAGGTACTGTCTGATGTGCCTCCCTGAAGCTATTGTGACTGTCACTACTGATGTTCAAACATGGATTCTTCATTGGAAATTTAACAGCTGGGAGTTTGAAGAATGAGGGGTGTTGCTTGTGGCCACAAAGAAGTAGGTAAGTATCTGTGGCGTTATTATCCTCTTTCAGACTTGGAAGTGTAGAAGTCTTCTGATCTGCTATAGAAATAAGGTAAATAGACTGGTATTCTCTCTCTTTTTTTTTTTTTTTAAGCCTGGTATTTTTGAAAGCATGGTGGTGCCCCTTATCCATGGGGGATGTGTTCCAAGACCCCCAGTGGATGCCTTGAGACCATGAATATTATTGAACCCTATGTATACTGTGTTTTGTCCCATATATGCACACCTATGATGAAGTTTAATTTATGAATTAGGCACAGTAAGAGAATGTTCAAACTGCCAACAGCACTATTTTTGTGCTTTGGGGCCATTATTTAGTACTATACAGGTTACTTGAACACAAGCACTGTTCTACAGGACAGGCAATCTGATAACCAAGACAGCTATTAATGCCTAGCGTGTGGGATGAGCTGGACAAAGTGATGCTTCATGCCCTGGGTGGGATGGAACTGGAGGGCATGAGATTTCATCACACTACTGGGAACAGCATGAAATTTAAAATATATGAATTGTTTATTTCTGTAATGTTACATTGAGTATTTTCTGACTGGTTGACTGCAGGCAACTGAAACAGCAGGAAGTGAAACTTCTGATAAGGAAGGACTGATGTACACCAAAGTATCTCCATTCTTGCCATGGACTTGAATGATAAGAGAGGATGCCCTTATTTTTATTAGTTTATATTATATCTTTGCCACTGGCTCCATGGTGGCAGAAGTTGATAGTTTTCCATCAGCACCCCGACTAGGGGATTCACATCAGCTTCCTTTGTGGCTAGTAGGGCAGGTAACCAAATTCTGGTCAGTGGGATGCAGATGGAAGTGGTGTGGGGTACCCCAGGGCCCTGAAAGGAGTGGGTGTCCTTTCCTGCTGTTCAGATATCCATGTGCTGGTGGTGGAGCTGCTCAAGAGGGAATTCACCCCGCCCCCATAGGGTATTCCTCAAAGGCGGAAATAAGCCTTTGTCTTGTTTAAACTTCTGTATTGAAGGGGTGCTCTTTGTTTCATACCCCATAGGGTATTCCTCAAAGCCGGAAATAAGCCTTTGTCTTGTTTAAACTTCTGTATTGAAGGGGTGCTCTTTGTTTCAGCAGCTTAAAATTGTGCCCTAACCAATAACATCCATATGTCCAGATATGATTAAGAAGGAACTAGACCACCTGCTTCTTTTAAGTGCCTTCTAGAATCAAATGTGAATGTTCAAATTACTAGTCTCCGAGTAGCCTAAATCCCTAGAACGGTGATTCTCTTGTTTCTTTGATTTAATTTTGTGTTTTACAAACGTTCATAGCATGAGATGAAACTGGTTAGTATCAAATTGGTTATAGCAGTATTTTCCAAGCTACTTTTCAGAAATCTCATATGAATGGGTTATCGATTCAGTACCAGTTCCAACATGAGGGAGGCTTCCCACACATCAAGAAGTGACTCTCCAATACTGGTTGGGTATCCTGGAATTCAACTGGATTCTGACACTATCTGTCCGGAGATAGCATCAGATTCCACAGGTTAAGGGCTCAGTCCCCCAAGATTGCCCTCAACTTCAGATGTAAATCACAAGCCCAGGTTGTTACCTGTGCTTCTGACCTACTGGCCATAAGTCAGATGTTCCTGTGACCCCTAGCCTCCACTCTTGGATTTGACTAATTTACTAGAATGGCCCACAGAACTCAAAAAACCTGCTTACTTACTAGGTTACCAGTTTTTTGTTTTTTTTTTTTTAAACAAAGGATATTAAAGAATATGAATCAGCCAGATGAAGAGAGACATAGAGTGAAGTCCTGAACAAAGGAGGTTCTGTCCTAGTGGAATTTGGTGTCAGCACCATGGCACATGGAAGCATTTTGGTTTCCCAGACTGGAAGCTCTTCAAACCCCCTCCTTTTGGTCTTTCCTAGAGGCTTCTTACGCAGGGTGACTGGTTAAATCACTGGATGTTGGTGGTTGATTCAACCTCCAGTCCTTCTCCCCTCCCTGAAAATCAGGGGTGGGGCTGACTGTTCCATCCCTCTATTCAAGGTTGGGTTTCCCCGGCAACCAGCCCCATCCTTAGGTGCTTCCCACAAGTCATCTCATTAACATAAAGTCAGGGTCTTGTTATGAATAATAAAACAGTTTCACCTTTATGGCTCTAAAGTGATTTCAGGGACTGAGGACAAAAGACCAAATATAACAGAAGATGCCCTCGTGTCTCTTACTGCTCAGGACATTCCAACGGTTTGGGGAGCTGTGAGCTAGGAATTGTGAAAGAAGATCATATATGTCTTTATTATAAATCACATGAGTGTTTTTCTAAAAAAGGTGTAGGGAAGGATTTGAAGACAGCAAGAGTGGAAAGCTACGGGGCAAATAATAACCAGTTTCTTCAGGGCTATAATGAGAAAGTACCACCACCTGCAGGCTGGTGGGAGATAAGAGGTTACTGTTTCCAGTGTTATTTGACCATGCATCTCTTTCTTTGCAACGTATTAACATTTTGTGAAACTAGTGTTTTTTTGAAACATAGTTTGGAATTACAGTGTTACAGGGTTACAGTTGTTTGTATTTTGCTGGTCTGTAAACAAATGTCTCTATTACAGAGGACTATGTATCTCATCCATCTTGCGTTGATTCACACTTTGCAGCTCATAGAAGGGAACCACATTTACTTTATGTTCCAGGTCTGGAGGAGTTCTTCCCATTTGCTCCCATGAGCTATAGACATAGTACAATTAAAATGCATTAGTTTATGTCTTCATAAAAAAGGAAATGATAGAAATTTGAAATGCATGAATATATGAAATACTTATGTTCTAATAAGAACCCATTTTATCTGCTTTGTATCATTTGGATTGTGTGTAAGATTTTATTAGCCAAAAATGGTGACGCTACAACAAAAATAGATTGAAAAACTGTTGTTGGTGTTAGTAAAGTTAGTAAACTCATACAGTTGGGGTTGTATGGTGGAAGGTGTGATTTCACACTTCCTTTGGTAGTCCTGTTTCTGAACAGGACAGTAGGATTAGTGTTGTTTTTTAAGAGAGCAAACTGACATCAGAACAAAAATTAAGTGGTTTGGGGAGGGCAAACCCTGCGGGGAAGCCAGGTTATCAGGCAGGAGGTGGCATTACTCTGCGTTGCAGCCATCCAGGGCAGAGGGATGAATGGAGGAGGCTTCAGGCAACGTTTTCCAGAGTTTCTATGTTTCATGCTCCTCCATGGAGTTATATTTTGTATAGAGCTGATGTGTGGGCTTTTAGAAACATAAATCAATAATAAAAGATCAAAAAGCAGAGGCACATGACTATACTGGAAAATATAAAAGCCACATCTGTTTCCATAGTTGCCTTTTGACAGCGATTGGTAAAGAACCATTGAATGTATTCTCACAGTCTTTGCTTATGTCATGGAACCTTTGTCCCTAACTCTCCTTTCCTGAGTGTATCATGGCAGAAGGGTTGAATTATGAAATTGTGTTCTGTAAAGTATTTGTTCAGCTCGAGTTGTTTGCTCTTTAGTTGGATTTCCTGTGCTTTTCATGGGACGGTTGAGCTTCTGTTAGGAGGTTTTCAAAGCCTCTAGACCACCCATATCTATTGTTTGGCAGCTGATGGAGCGTCATGGTGCTTGCTGCAGATCTACAAGAGGTCTCGCTAGCTTTGGTTGCTTAACACTCTGGGTTCATAAATCCCTAATTTAAATTTGGTACTTCTATGGGGTACAGTTTTATTTCTAAATTTACATGTCTGCTCCAACCCCACAACATGGTTTTCACTTGAGTTGTCTGGAATCTTACTAGAGCCTCAGAGTCCATTTTGTACATTTCAACCAACTTTTTCCATTTTGTTTGTTGTTGTTTAGTCACTAAGTCGTGTCTGACTCTTTGAGACCCCAGGGACTGCAGCACGCCAGGCTTCCCTGTCCTTCACCATCTCCCAGAGTTGGCTCAAACTCATGTCCATTGAGTCGGTGATGCCATCCAACCACCTGCTCCTCTGCCGCCCCCTTCTCCTTTTGCCATCAGTTTTTCCCGGCATCAGGGCCTTTTCCAGTGAGTTGGCTCTTCCCATCACGTGGCCAAAGTATTGGAGCTTCAGGTGGCTTTAATTTTTTCTTTGTTTTTAAAAGTTTGATGTGTCCAAAGGGGAACAAAATCTAAGCATGGCTGTCAACACAGAGACAATGAGGTTGATTAATTCACATTGGCATAAAAGCTGTTTCTACCAGTACAGCTTCTTTTTCTATTATAAACTGGAGACAATGTATCCAGAAAACAAGGGATGTTTCCTAATAGTGTGTCACGAGGGGATGGTGACATAGACAAGGTGGTGACATGTCTAGATTGCTTTTAATACATGTTTTTAAGTTAGACCAGTAACCTTTCCTCATACAGACCATTGGGAAAAAAGCTGCAATCTGTCCATTAGTTGTAATACATGATCCTGGCGTGAGGTAACTTGCAAATAGTTACTGTGTGAAATCAATCTGATGATAAAAGGACATAAATTTCGGGATGTTTCTGTGTGACTTATACAAGTTTATGAATTTTATTATTTTTCAAATTAATCGTAAACAGTTTGTCTGAATAAGACCGATAGTGAAAAGTAATAAAGATAATATGTTCCATTAGAAAAAACGCTGAGGCATTAGGTGTATATTGTGTGTAATACTGTAGATACCACATGAATGCCGCCCTTGTTACCGTTTGTAATTTAACTGAATATCTTCCTGTCTTTAGTGAGCAAGAAACAGTGGTTTCAGATGGAGTCTCTTCTTCATTCTATAATTGGCACTGTGGCTTCCCTGATGGATCAGCGGGTAAAAAATCCACCGGCAGTGCAGGAGACTCAGGGGACGTGGGTTCAA
The DNA here is from genome assembly GCF_027580195.1 of Bos mutus. NCBI lineage: Eukaryota > Metazoa > Chordata > Mammalia > Artiodactyla > Bovidae > Bos > Bos mutus. The sequence goes on from NC_091628.1 coordinate 22,741,121, forward strand.
TCCCTGGGTCAGGAAGATCCCCTGGAGGAAAGGACAACCCACTCCAGTATTCTTGCCTGGAGAATACTATGGACAGAGGAGCCTGGTGGGGTACAGTCCATGGGGTCACAAAGACTCAGGCATAACTAGGTGACTAAGCACACACGTGGCTTTGATAGGGAAGGTCCTTTGAGGAACCTCTTTGATGTCATATGGTTGGAAGTTTGGACTCTGGCTGTGATTTTTAGGCTGTTGTCTATGTGGTCCTTCTCCAGATTCAGTCACAGGTCTGCAGTGTCATTTACCTCCTTCCATATGCCCAGTTCTGGTGGGGGGCGCTATTCCTATAAATTATTAAGTGGATGGTGCCCTTTGAATGTATGGGATGTGAGAATACTGATCTTGAGTACCCACGTTGTACACATCCCAGTGGGAGATGTCCTGTCATCCCCAGGGGGATTCAGTTCAGGTTCTTAAACACAGGCAGGTACGATGCTCCACGGCACTCCGACTCTCCTCTTCACCCTCTTCCAGCTCCCAGCTCTCCCCACTTGATGTTCACCTAAGGAAACCCTACTAACTCATTCAGTAATTCAACAGTTATTTACTGAGCACCTGCTATGCATCCTGCTTTATGTTAAGCACCTAGGAAGCACTCAGGGATCATGCTGATTTGGATAAGTTAATCCTTGGAGAAGCCTCAGTGTATGCTTCTCTTGTTTATAACACTTTCCCTGTCTTGGCTCTTCGTGCAAAACTTAAAAAAAAAAAATCACTTTGTTTTCATTCACATTGCATGGTGCCTGCTTATTGTATCTCTGTATTTTCTCCCTCTGGACCATAAGTACTTTGAGCACAGGATTGCATTTTTTTTTCCTTTGTTTCCCAACCAATAGCTCAGTAAATTGGAGAAAAGCAAAAATTACAGTAGAATAGATTGAATTTCAATTCCACCTCTTTCTTGCTGGGCAAATTAACTTTCCTAAATCTTAGATTTCCCCCTCTGTGCTTTGGAGATAAGAACATCAAGTTAGACCAACTCAAGAAGATTTATTTGTTTTCACCGTCCTCAGACTTTAGATGAGAATGTGTTCATACGTTTCCGGGACAGAGCCCATCACCTTAGTATGAAGATACTAAGGTATCCACCCATTAGTCCTCTCCATCCTTCTTGTCTGTGACTTTGAGTATAGCAGGGATTCATGAAAGTCTATTGAATAAAAAACAAAGCACCCAAGGTTTGTATCATTAAATATGTTTACATAAAAATAGGGAAATTAGCATGAATAGTATATATTATTCCTTGGCAGTGGCATCTCTGCTAATCAGGTACTGGGAAATAGTGACCTTGGCCTCCAGCTGTCTTCAATAGAAGCTAACTGGCACTACCTTAGGCATCCTTCTCTCTTAACAAGAGAGTCATTATTTGGAAAATCTAGTCATATACACTTTTTTCTTCCAAAGAGTCTAAACAACACAATAAATACCTGTATTACTCATTCTGTGTTAATTCTTCTTGCCAGAGGACAGAAATGCATTTAAAGGAAATTCCTGGAAGAATATCTAGAGACCTAAAAATAAACCTCATGGTTTTATTTTAAGCTTGTCAACAGGGGTGACAAGTGCAAGAATTGTAGCCCAGATGTACGGGAAGCAGCTCATAAATTCTCTTTCTTGCTGTGTTTTATCTTGCCTGCCACTTTCTCCTAAAATGGAAATAATTTTTAATATCAGAGAGAGAGGGATGGGAAAATCCCACTTTTGTTTGTAAAGGTGACGCTGTGGTGAATGAACAGTCACGGGGACACTTGTCTGTGTTAGTGGCTGGCTGCTGGGAAAGAGGGCTGCCCTGAGGCTGGCACTCAGGCGCTTCAAGATGCTGCTGGCTTGTCACTACTGTTCCTCTCTGGGGTCTCCGTGCTCCTATTAAGGAAACTAGGAGGTGACCGAGGGGCTGATTAGAAGTCCTTAAATTTCCCTTTCTGGGTCTTCCCTGGTGGATCAGTGGTAAAGAATCTGCCTGCAACACAGGAGATGCGGGGTTGATCCCGGGGTCAGGAAGATCCCCTGGAGAAGGAAATGGCCACCCACTCCAGGATTCTTGCCTGGGAATCCCATGGGCAGGGGAGCCTGGTGGGCTACAGTCCATGGGGTTGCAGAGAGTCAGACGTGACTGGTCGACTAAACAACAACCACCAATTCCTTTTCTAAGTCCGCTTGCACAGTATTCAGAGGCCTAGTTCTTTTCATTCAGAGAGGGAGAGGAGAGCAGCACGTATCCCCTACTGAGAAGCAGGTGAGAAGCAGGTTCAGCTGGGTTTCCTGGGACAAATCAGCACAGAACTGGAGAATGTCAATGAGTGTAGAGCCGACTGGCCTCCGAGCCCCAGGATGGGAAGTAAGCCAAGTAATGCTTCTGTCTGAGTTCTGGCTTGACTCATAGTGTGGACCTTGGATCCTTTTCCTTACTCTCAACCAAAGCTATAATGGTGACTTTACTTTTGTAGGGTCATCTCAGATGGAAGGAGATTCTGGATGATTTAGATGTTGTATTTTAATGCATATATGTATATATATGGAATCTAGAAAGATGGTACTGATGACAACCTATTTGCAGGGCAGCAAGGGAGACACAGTGGAGACAGCAGTGGGCTTCCCTGGTGGCTCAGAGGGTAAAGCGTCTACTTGCAATGCAGGAAACCTGGGTTTGATCCTGGGTCAGGAAGATCCCGTGGAGAAGGCAGTGGCAACCCACTCCAGTACCCTTGTCTGGAAAATCCCATGGATGGAGAAGTCTGGTAGGCTATAGTCCATGGGGTTGCAAAGAGTCAGACATGACTGAGCGACTTCACTAATGGAGAATGGACTTGTGGGCACAGTGAGGGAAGGAGAGGGTGGACGAATTGAGAGGGTGGCTTTGAAACATCTATATTACCGTGTGTAAAATAGATAGCCAATGTGTGGCAGCTTGCTGGATGACACAGGGAGTTCAAACCAGTGTTCTGTGACAACCTAGAGGGGTGGGATGGAGTGGGAGGTGGGAGGGAGGTTCAAAAAGAAGGGGACATGTATATACCTATGGCTGATTCATGTTGATGAATGGCAGAAACCAACACAATGTTGTAAAGCAATTATCCTCCAATTAAAAGTAAATAAAAAAATGAAAACCACGGATAACTGCAAAATATTCCAGAGGGTTAAATCAAGGTCTTGTTCTTTTTTTTTTAAGTGAACTACTGAGTCAGGCAATGGTTCCAGCTCTAGATGTGTTCAGTTCCCGCAAATTCTGTGATAGGAAATTGTAATGGTTTTTGAAAGGTGTCTTAATAAATGTGGTTTTTATGGGACCACTTAGAATCTCCCTCACCCCCTTAATTTTTTTCCAAGCCCTGCCTGTGAATTGCATCTTTCTTTTAACAACTGCTCATCACACCCTAGTTATTTGAATGGAAATCCAGTCTATACAAAATCAGTATACACTGGATTTTCCTTCATGTGTGTACTAAGGGGATATTTGTTTAATATTTAATTATTGAGGCTACAGAGGTATTCCTATATCCTTTGACTTTCTTCCCTTTAAGTATCTGTTTCATATTTCATACCATTAGTACATTCTTTACATCGGTCAAGGATGGCCTGTTTGTATTTCAGCCGCCCTGAAATACTTGCTTTTTTATTATCCTTTATTTGTAGATGTGCCATCTTCCCCTGTCCTTTCTAATATGATTATTCAAACAATCCTTTCTTTTCCATGTTAAGATAGTGCTAACTCTCCTTTGAAGTTCACCCCCTGTATTTATTTTTCTTTATTCTTAAACCTCTGCTCCATTAAGCTTCTCTCTGTTCCTTTTCTCTCATGGATTTTAATACCAGCTTTAATTCTGGAACTTGTACTTACTTTTTCATCTTTTGTAAAATAAATGGGCCCTGTATGGATAGACGCACTTAGAGAGTGGATCTGCTGTGATAGAAAATACTAGGAAAGTAAATTCCATACCTAGGATTTCTCTCTTGGGCTTTTTACAGTTTTTTACATCACTCCAGAATATTCTGTAGAATCCAGGGCTATTGCCAAGTTCTCCGGCCAGTTATCTGGATCTTCATGTCTATTAATGCAGCTTAAGCCTGTGTTAATTAACTCCATTGTAATATGTCACCTGGTTGGCTGGTTTTGAGTTTCTAGAAACCTAAACCCATCATAATAATAATGACAACAATAGTAACAAGAAACTGCATACTTTCTGTAAAATGGGCACTTTACACATATCAGTTCTAAAATATAGTGAAGTGAAAGTCACTCAGTCATGTTAGACTCTTTGTGACCCCATGGACTCTTCAGTCCATGGAATTCTCCAGGCCAGAATACTGGAGTGGATAGTCTTTCACTTCTCCAGGGGATCTTTCCAACCCAGGGATCGAATCCGGGTCTCCTGCATTGCAAGAGGATTCTTTACGAGCTGAGCCACCAGGGAAGCCCAAGAATACTGGCGTGGGTAGCCTATCCCTTCTCCACTGGATCTTCCTGACCCAGGAATCAAACCAGGATCTGCTACATTGCAGGCGGATTCTTTACCAGCTGGCTACCAGGGAAGCTCAAAATGTAAGATTTATTTATTTATTGGCTGCTCTGGGTCTTCATTGCTCTGCTGGCTTTTCTCTAGTTGCGGTTTGCGGGCTTCTCGTTGCGACTTCTCTTGTTGCAGAGCATGGACTCTAGGGCACGTGGCCTTCAGTAGTTGCAGCACGTGGGCTCAGAAGTTGCCACTCCTGGGGTCTAGAGCACAGGTTCCGTAGTTGTGGTGCACGAGCTTAGATGCTCCGTGGCATGTGGGATCTTCCCAGATCAGGGATCAAACCTGTGTCTCCTGCATTGGCAGGTGGACTCTTCACCACTGAGCCACAAGGGAAGCCCATAAAGTATAAGATTATATAGAGGATTAAATAAAGACTAAAGGTGAGTGTGTACATTGTCCAAACTGGCATGGATCAAGGCAGGTTTGGTTGTTTTTCTTCTCTGCAAAAGTTCCTGAGCTTGTATTTCTCTCATCCTACATTCTAATGTTGCTGGCTTCATTCAGGTCTTTATACTTATTCAGATGATATTCTGATTATGTTAGTTTCAATCCTTTTTTGGAACTGATTTTGTCTTATCATCGATTTTCTATTCCTGTTACATTTTTTTGTATCTTTCAATGACTTGATAAATATTCCTTCTGTGTCTGCCTGGAAATTGTTCACAGGACCGAGAACATAGGAGAGTTGCCCACCACCAGGAGCTTCCTATCTCAATGTCCATTTCTAAACACATTTTGGAGAGAGTCAAGTAACAACCTGTGACTCCATTTAACCATACTGTCATTCAGCCCCTGTTTCTCTGTTGTTCATTAGGATTTAGGGCAACTGAAATCAACAAGAGTGAGACACTATAGGAGGTCCTGTGGAAATGACACACAAACAAAACAGTCTTGTTGTGGTTTGCAAGAAGAGGGAATAGACTAGTGCACAGGTAATTATAAGCAAAACAGGGTGAATCTCCTCTCAGATGTAGAGAGACCAGGGAGATTTGACTTGGATGAGCGCAAATTTTACAGATCCACTTGTAGGTCTTATGCTGTGGTCCATGGAGTCGCAAAGAGTCGGATTGAGTGAGCGACTGAATTGAACTGTAGGTCTTGTAGAGAGAAGGCTATATCTCGAGAGTCAGATGCCAGCTGAATCTTGAAGGGGATGCAGAGGTCTGTGCAGGATGAGAGGATATTGCCTGTACATGTGCAGATGGACAGCGCAGGCCATGTGTGTGACACAGTTAAGCCATCTGCTTTGACTTGTGGGGTGTGGGGTGCATAGGACGTGTACTGTGCAATTGTGTTGAAGGCTTTGGTTATGGACTTCTACCACGCTGAAGAGCTTAGACTTGGCCATGCCAACCACAGTGTACTGATTACGAACACAGACTCCAGAGTCAGACTTCTTGGGCATGAATTCTGTCGTGCTCCCTACTAGCTGTGTGCATGCTCAGTCCCTAAGTCGTTTAGTCTGACTCTTTGTGACACCATGGACTGCAGGCCGCCAAGCTCTCTGTCCATGGGATTTCCCAGGCATGAATACTAGAGTAGGTGGCCCTTTCCCCCTCCAGGGGATCTTCCCAACCCAGGGATCAAACCCATGTCTCTTGCATCTCCTGCACTGGTGGGTGGATTTTTTACCACTGCACCACCTGGGAAACCCTACTAGCTGTGTAATCTTAGGTAATTTACTAAAACCTTCTGTGCCTCAGTTTCCCTGTCTGCAAAATGAAGTTAAAACATCAACCTCTTTGTAAGTTTTTTTGTGTGAGGATTAACTGAGGTAACATTTATTAAGTCCTTACCCAATGCCTGCCAAACAGTAAATGCTAAGTGCTTGTTAAAGAGGAGAGATTTTTTTTGTTTGGAGGAGGAAAACCACGTAACAGAAGTTGGATGGTAAAATGCTTACGCTGGTAGCTGTGAGAATTATGGGCTAGGTAGAGGCTGTGTATGGTGGCGGTGAGTAAAAAACAATGAGAAAGTCAATGGGATGGGTAAGACATAATGAGGGAGGGTCTAAAAGGGAGTGTCAAGAGGACCACTTCATTCAGTATTCCATTAATTTTCCCTTCCCTAATTGACCTGTCCTTGTTGGTTGGTCAGATTTAAATCTCAGTGCACGAGCTCCCTTTTTATTCTTTTCCATCTTCTGAGAAGTCATCAGCAAAGCAAGTCCACAGTCGAGAATCTTTTAGCTGCTCTGCAGTGAGTACCATTAGACATGTTGTCAATACTCGGATAGATGATGCCTCTTTATCATGACTACATTTTACCTCCGTAATGTGAGGAAAGCATCTGCTTCATAGCGCTCTGTGTCAGTGTGGTTAATAAACAACATACATAACAACCCCGAGCACATAGTATATCTTATCAGCAGTCCGGTTGCTACATAAAATCCTGCGTCTTTGCCTCTGACCAAATGATAGAAACCTGATAATCAAGCCCGACATTCTTCATGTACAGTAGAGGAAATGTGATTCTCACTTTTTAACTTCTTATCTCCTTTTCATCACTTGAAATGTACATGAAACACACATCCAGCAAGTGATAGTTAGCAGTAGAACCTGACTATATGTAATAAGGGATATTTTTGGACACTCTGAAGTTCGGCCTTCTAAGATTCAATTCAAGATAAAAGGACCACAAAAATAAAAAAAGGTCATATAAGTATTGTAGCAAGCCGCCATGGTTATGGAGGTCGTTTAAAAATAGGAAATCTTTACTTCCCACTTGGAGGAAATATTGATTGAAGCCTGAACTGGGGTCTTTGTTTCTGCCTCTCATTTGTCAAAATGATCTTTCTAAAAGGCTGCTGATATCTTATGCTACCTGAGACCTGTGAAGGTAAGGACATTGTTAAAAGAAAGGAACAAAATCAGTGTCTGTGTAGGTACAGGTTTAGGATTATATAGAATTTGATTATGGATTATGTGTTTTCAGATCCTGCCTGGATTTCAGCAAGCTCTTGCTTTTGAGTCCGGTGCCTTTTGCCCACAGCTCAGGCTACATATGACCCAGTAGTCACCCTTTCCCAGTCCTGCGGTCATTCTCCATCCTGGCTACACAGTGAAATCACCCTAAGCAGTGAAAAAAAACAGTGCCCAGCCCCATGCCCAGAGTTTGATGTGATTAGATTGACCGCAGCGATTCTCATAGACATCAGGGTTGGGAATCCCCACTTTAGAGACCACTTACCCCTCAGGCAGGGGGATCTAAAGCATTTACGGTGAACACTCTTCCACTCAGCATCACCGTGATATTTGCTGCTGTCTGGCCTTGATATGGCTACTCTTTTGGAAGCTGGTTTCTCTATGAGCCTCAAAGACCCCAGTCTTCCCTTTGACCCCAGTTCTGATGACTGGAGTTCAGCTTTCTTTCCCTGTGGCTGAGTTCATGACTCATTAATTGCTTGCTTCCTCACAGTCTTTGGAAGCCTGGAACTCTTCATTTTTTAATTTTATTTTTTTGCTCTTGGGAAATTGCCCCTAGAATCTGTTAGTGCTGACTAGCTATTCTTACAGAGCACCACTCCTGAATGCCCCGCTTCAGTATTCTCTCTCCCAGGTCACACTCTTGCTCTCGTTGGGTGTCCCTGACATGACAGCTGGTCCCCACATCTGTGGGGTGGGGGGCACCATGGTCTCAGAGAGCCTCGTGCTGGACTGATTTGACCTGATGCACCTGAAGCTGTGTCTGGTCTTGCTTCCCGCAGAGTTTGTTCTGGTTGAGAAGCTGGGTCTCATTCTTGATTCTTGCCCCTTTCTGTCCTAACTGTCGGTCCCTGTATGTTATCTCACCCTTTACGTGGTGAAAGGCACTGGTTCAGATGAACCCCTTATGAAGACCAGGCTGCTGGGTGATGTGCTCCCAGACAGAGAGGGTGGGCAGAAACTTTGGGAGATACTCATGCATCCCGATTTCCACTGAGATCAGTGATTCACCAAGCTCGGAAGCCTGTCTAGCACGGACCGTTCCTCTGAATCTCTCCAGTGGTTGGTGCATCACCTCATGATATTGCTTTGGGCAGGTTTCCCCTCATTTCAGTTTTTGTCTTTGTTAATATCCAGGGTGCTTCATTTGTTACTTTATCTATCGTGCAGAATGGAGGTATGAAGGTTTGTAGATGCCTGGTGTCTGATTGACAGGAAGGATGGGGCTCTCACACACTTGTGTGCACTACTGTGTACACAGTGGAGTGCTTACTCCGCTGCAGTCTTAGTGTGAGTAGACATAGCTTTAGGATTATGGAAAATCTGACTAATTTGGATAGTGTGAAGCAATATTACCAGAAATAAACCCCAGTTGTAAAATATTTACATATTTTTCATAGTTTCTCACATATCTGGGCTCTGATTTTCCCAGCAGCTACTCTACTTACCACCTGGTTTATTAATTTGCTTTCACACTGAAGCCAAGTAGGCTTTGGCTCTGTTGGTTTGTCGGTTCCCTGGGTGTTCCATCCGGGACTGGATATTAGTCGTCATTGCCAGTCTTCAGGGAGCATCAGTGGACATACCTGTTTGGGCCTCATCTCTGGAAATTCTGCGTTATTAAGTCAGGTGGGGTTCCTGAGCATCTGTATTTTTTTAAATTTGTTTTTAATTGGAGGATAATCACTTTACAATATTGTGTTAGTTTCTGCTGTACAACAACATGGATCAGCTGTATGGATACATATATCCCCTCCCTCTTGAGCCTCCCTCCTATGACCCCTACCCCCATCCCACACCTCCAGGTCATTACAATGAGCATGGAGCTGAGCTGAGTCATGGTACATGGTAGTATATACACATGGTAGAGTATATATGTTAATGCTATTTCTCTCTTAATTCATCCCACCCTTTCTCTCCTCACTCTCCCCATGAGCATCTATATTTTTGCAAAGCCCCCCAGGTAATTCTGATGTATCCTAAAGCTGAGAAATACAATCGTAGAAGGACTGAAATAAATACCAGACAGGCATGGCCTTTAGAGATTTTCCCAGGCCTGAGATTTCACGTAGTTCAGTGTGAGGTGTCAGAAAGTTTTAGAAAAATTTAGAAAAACTATGAAAATGAGAAGCTAATGAACAGTCCATGAGGTCACAGAGAGTCAGATATGACTTAGTGACTGAACTGCAACAACAGTGTAGTGATGAAAGTTGACACCTGGATTATTTGATGTTACTTCAGATTTTGAATAAAGAAAAGGGAGCTAAGATCTCTCTTTGTAAAATCAGAGCAAAGAAGCATTTTTGTCATCTGATCCTCTTGAAAATCTTGACTGCTTGGAGCAAGCAAATAGGGTTGTAGTTTTCTTTTTTTTTTTTCCCCTCCCATACCATGAACATTCACTGGCTTCACAAGTGGTCTCTTCATTTATCCTCTTTGAACTTCATTATCGTTTTTCCTTTCCAGTCAGCAAAGTGCATGCTAAATAGTCTTGGGTACTCAGGAGCTAATTATATAATTTAGAAGTGTAAAAGTTCTCATTACCCCCCTACAGTCTGCAGTCTTTTTCTTCTGAATCCATAGAGCAATTGGCAAGACTTTCTCTTTAACACTATGGAAGGGTTTCTTTAAAGCAGTTTCTAGGAAAAGGTATTATTTGGGGATCACGTAGGGAGATCAGAATTAAAAAAAAACAAAACCCTCTTCTTAAAATGACACAATGCACTCTGTTTCCAATGTGAAAGATTTAAATTGCTGTCAGTCAGGTCATGTGCTTTCCATTAAGACAACACCCACAGGCTGATTTAAGAGACTTAGTGTAATCGGTTGAACAGTTGAAGTGATACAACTCCCTTCTGTGTTGGTACTTTTGAAGTTGGTTTCCTGTTTTGACTGTTGCCTTTGGGATCATAAATTACTCCAGAAAGTTCATCTGAGTAAATTAAATTCCTCATCTGATTTTCTTCAAGATTTTGATTTTATTTGGTTTTACTGTTCGGCTCATTGGGGCTTACAGAGGTCAAGTGCCTTGGCCAAGGTCATCTAGTGTGTCGATGTCTTAGCACAGGTCAGTTTTCTTTTAAGTCCCTCTTGATGTCTGCATTCTACGTTCATCAATCTGTTCATTGACCGCCAGCGCATCCTTGTTGGTTCATCTCCTTATGAACTGGCCGTGTTTAAGGACCTTCCACACCAGTGGGACTTGATGGGAAGCCTGTGTGTTCAAGGGCTATCTTTTATATGCAAATGAGAAACATACAGAGATCAATTAGAATCATCTTTTGCATGCAGCTCTCTAGGGATTTGTTCCCCCACGCCAGCAAAATCAGGCTCAGGTTCACCAGTTGGATGCTTGTGTGGGGCGGGATGCTAGTCATGTGCTGTCTGGTATTTGAGGCTGGCATGACGGAAGGCAGGATGGCCTGCAAATAGATGACTTCATTTCAGGGGCATGGAGCCTTTGCCAGGAGAGAAATGTTTTGCATTCATTTCCTAGAGGCTGCTGCAAGTGTGGCAGAGCTGCTAGATTTTTGTGGCTGCCCCTGTAGGGTTTTGTCTGCTCCAATCTCAAAAGTGAAGCTTGCAGGAATGCAGCTAGGAGACTATACCAAAAGCATTAGAAAAAAAAGAACCCATAATTAGCCTGCACGGTCTCGAGCCTCCTAGGATAGGCTAGAATGCAAAACACTTTGAAAAAAATGCCTAGGTTGAAATTTAGTTTAAACTTATTAAGTGAGTAGCATGAATAGAGAGCCAAGGCATACTGTAATTACATGTAACTTTTGAGGTCTGAATTCATTGAAAACTGTATTCAAGCTCCCATTTTGTCTCTCCTGTGGAATACCCAGAGTAATTTATTTATTTTTTTTAAATGAAAGCAGACGTTTTTGATTATTGGTTTCCCCGCTCAGTTAATAATGCTTTTTATTTTAGCAGTTTCTTCAGTTTGGGTCTCTCCCCACTTTCCCTCACCAGCACGCACATTTCGGGGTGGTTGGGAAGGCATGGTTGATGCTAATATAGGGCTAATCAGTGAGCCACTCAATCGCCTACCTTGGCACACACAGCTTTGCTGTCGGCCAGAGATAAATTGGTACAGGAGAAAGATGATTTAAAGCAATGCCTGAAAATGATTATCGCACAAAGGCCAGCATTTAGGAAGCTGTTCAGCCACAGAGAAATTCCCAGGGAGGCTGAGGCGACAGCCTTTATCTTGCAGTAAGGGCAAATGGTGAAAATCAAGTGTCGGCCCAGGCGCGGTTTATGTCCATTTGAGTGACTAAAGGCCAATTTGGCTCAGCACGTGTTTGGATCATGTGCTGTAAATCCTGTGACCTTGTTTCTATTGCTGATTTATCGCTTTTGTGTGCTTCAGGCTTTCTGGGGGAAGAAAAAAAATCCTCGACCCCTGATGGGAAAGTCGGCAAAGCCGGAAGTGGGCGCAGGAGTTGTGTGGAGCCTCACTTCACTTCTTGAAGGCAGCCAGCAGAATCACCCCTGGCTTGGACTGCTTCGGGACTGGGGCTCATGGGCAGGGACAGGGTTTTGTCAGAGAAGCCACCAGGTGTAAAACAGAATAAGAGTCTTTGCGAGCCAAGTGGGCAGAGCTGTTAGAAGTGCAGCCACTCCACTTAAAGGGGATTCAGGTCTTATCAGGATCAAATGAATGCAGTTCAGCAGCAGTGGCTCAGAAGGCTTTCCAAAGAATGACTAGGACCCATTTGCTAGTTATTGATTGACCCGCTGTATTCCTGCCAATGCCCTGAAAACTCAACATGTTGCTCGTACGCAGTCTTTGAGCTTGTTTCTAAGATGTGGCTGGAGAAGGAAATGGCAGCCCACTCCAGTTTACTTGCCTGGAGAATCCTGTGGATGGAGGAGCCTGGTGGGCTGCTGTCCATAGGGTCGCATAGAGTCGGACATGACTGAGGTGACTTAGCATGCATGCATGCATTGGAGAAGGAATTGGCAACCCACTCCAGTATTCTTGCCTGGAGAATCCCAGGGACAGAGGAGCCTGGTGGGCTGCCGTCTGTGGGGTCGCACGGAGTCGGACACGACTGAAGTGACTTAGCAGCAGCAGCAGCTAAGATGTGGCATTATTATATGGGAATTAGGAGTCTTTGACCATGTCACAATTTTTCTTTTGGTTTTTGGCTGGCTGGAGTTAAATTTTTTACATCAGTCAGTTGTGTCTTGGGTTGGCTTCTTCAGCCTTGGGGATATTAAATTCTTTCCTTTCTGTAAGTGCAAACACACATCTTACATTTTGAGTCCTGCACTTTGCTGCTGGTTTGGGGGCCCTGCTGAGTTAATAAGGGGTATGCCTTCCATCCACCCATCCCTTGGCACTCACTTAACCCCGGCTGAATAATAATGAGCTGCACAGGTGGGTTTTGTGGCTCACATTTCTTTGGTAAATTTTATTTTCGCATGTAGCATGCTTTTCCCGCTTTGATTATTGTGGTCCCCATTTGTAACAGAATCACCACCATAACCTGCTTTTCAGAGCGGGTACAAACATAGTACCAAGGGGCCAGTGTTGATGCCAACCCCTCTTCCTCTGTGGGCTGTAAACTGGGAGCAGACTGATCAGACTTCAGGAGGACTGACTAGTCACTGCCCCTCTGAGCCACAGGTGCAGAGAGAGGTTGAGTCTCTCTGTGCTTTCGGAAGAGACCCTTGCTTGCGAGAGCTTTGTCTCTTGTGGCTCCAGCCCTCCTTTTATCCATTTTTTTTAGTTCATTCCTAACCAGGGGAGTCAGAGCAAATTGCAGAGTGCTTGCTGGAGCTTGATGGGACGTTAGAAGTCATCTTTCCATTATTCAATTCACAGATGAAAGAAGTGAACCCAGTTACATTAATTCAACCAGTTTAAATACTCAGTGCCTGAGACCGGGCCAGAATGTGGGTCTCCTGACCTTCAGCCTAAAACATTCTTCATTCATCACTCAACTTCCCGCCAAGATGGATGTCATGACCGGGAGTAGGGATTACAAAGATTAATCATTGGATTTTGAGAATCGAGTTGGAAAGAGTAGGATCAGGATGGGCTCATCAGTTTTCTTGACTGGTCCTCAGAGTTGGAAAGAGGGCAGAATTCCTTGAATACTTTGTAAGGATCTAGCTATTAGTCTCTGTAAAACCTGTTCAGTTTCACTCAGAGAAATCTGACCTCTTGCATTCATGATGAGTCAGGAGACACATAGCTATTCCTGGACAAGCCATTGATTTTTCACTGGCCTCAGCTTCCTCATGTGTAAAATTAGAGTAATAGTCCTCATCACCACGGATGAGAGATGATGCAAGTCATCCCCTGTGTCCTAAGTTTCTTATGAAGGAGGCTGGTCATCCTGGGGTAATCTAAACCAGTGACTGTCACAGTGTGGACCCCACACCAGCACCAGCATCGCTGGGAAACTGGTTAGAAAGGTAAATCCTTGGGCCCCATCTCTGAACTACTCTGTATCACCAATTGTAGGGTAGAGCCTAGCAATCTGTGTTTCTAATGCACAAGTGATTCTAATGCACAACAAAGTTTGAGACCCAATGATCTAAACAATTCTCTCTGGCTTTCTTGTACCCTAGACTGTAGCCATGGAACTGAGGAAGTTTAAAAGGAAACATTTATATGAGAATAGACTGATGTTCATAGATAACTGAGTGGCGCTTAAACTTCAGGAGGGAGAAACAAATGTTCTGTAGCTCTGTTCTGTGCCTTTATTATTAACCGTTTTGGAGGATGGGGGAATGTGAGAGTCCGTATCCAGCTATAAACTCTGCAGGGCTGGGGCCACACCCAGAATATCCCCTGTTCCTTTCCCCAGCATCTGTCACAGTCTGTGGAACACACTTGGAACTTAATATTTCTTGAAGAATGAACAGATGAATGCTGAGAATGCTTTGGATGGACCCCAGAGGTCATCACACTAAGTGAAGAAAGTCACAGAAGGACAAATGTCTTATGATGTTGCTTATATGTGGAATCTAAAAAAATTATACAAACAAATTTATTTTACAAAACAAAAGCAGCCTCAGAGACATAAAAAAACATACTTATGGCTTCCAAAGGGGAAAGATTGGAGGGGAGGGATAAATTAGGAGTTTGGGATGAACAGATTCACACTACTATACATAAAATAGATAAGCAACTACATATATATAGATAGTTAATGTGTTAATGTATATATATGCATGTATATATATATATCACAGGCAACGGTATTCAGTGTCTTTCTTGTTGTTGTTATTAGTTTGTTTTTAATTGGAGGAGAATCGCTTTACAATATTGTGTTGGTTTCTGCCATACATCAGCATGGTAACCCTCCCTTCCGCCTCCAGCCCCATCCCACCTCTCCAAGTAGTCACAGGGCACCGAGCTGAGTTCCCTGAGTCATACAGCAAATTCCCATCAGCTGTCTGTTTTACTTATGGAAACGTGTGTGTTTCAGTGCTACTCTCTCAGTTCGTCCCACCCTCTCTTCCCTCACTGTGTCCACGAGTCGGTTCTCTACATCTGCGTCTCCATTGCTGCCCTGCAGAAAGGTTCATCTGTACCATCTTTCTAGATTCCCTGTATAAATACATTAGTATGATATTTGTTTTTCTCTTTCAGACTTATTTCACTCATCCCACTTTAGGACTGAGAGACTATAGGTCTTCCTAGGTGATCTAGGGGGAAGGTTTGTGAACCACTTGTCTGGAGAAGGAAACTTTTCAGAGAACCCACAGGCAATGGCTGGGCTGGGAGAGAATTCTTACAGGTAGGTGCTCCAAAAAGTGCTGGGGAACACAGAGGGAAAGACAGGAAGTTACAAGGGGAAGTGCAGGAAGGGACCCTGCGTGGATGTTATTATGAAGCATTTCTCAAGGACAGCTCTGCGTGTGTTTTTGTTCCATAAGGCAGATACCCGACAGCCCACAAAATCTGACTATGGAGCACCAGAAAACAGACAGCAAATAACCTTTTCACTGTAACTTTGCTCCAGAGAAGAATAGACTTCAAATTGGTGATTGAGTCCAAGCTACTACTAAAATGCAGAGGAAAAAAAGTTTTCCGTTGTCCTCCCAGCCTTTGCCTTTTCTTTAAACGCTGTGGATATTTCACACACACAAAAAAAGATAGTGTGGTTTGACGGTGTTCATTTTTCATAAAGCAAAATTTCTCTACTCATTTATAAAGTCAAGTTAATTGATCTAGAAAGTTCAGTTTTCCCCGTCTCTGTGTTAAACCCTCTGCTTTGCTCCTCCCATGCATTTGTCAGGGATGGTGATTATATGTCCTTTCTTTTTGAACTAGTTTTAATCAATCAATAAAGGTTGGGGGCAAAGAGGGCCGTGATTGATTACTGAAGACTATGGAAAACTGCCTGTGGGAGGAAGTACATTAAATATAGTTTGCAGTTTATTCTCATTTGTAAATTTTTAGTCAAGAGCAACTTTATTATAATATTGTGTTATTTTAAGAAGCAGACAAGTTTGATGAAATGTTACAATTTGGTAAATCAAGACGGGGATACAGAAATGTTCACTATACTAATCTATGACTTTCTGTATATTTGAAATACTTCATGAGAAAATATTTTTAAAATATTAATAATAATCACAGATGCTAGTTACAGTGATTTAATTGCAGGTTTAAACTTCATTATTTCAAATTGCCATTTTTCTCTTTGACTGTTTGTTTTGCTTTGTTTTACTTAGCTTTTCTATTCAGGAAGCAAAGTGATCCATTTCTGTAAAGAATACTTACTTGCAACTAATTTCTATTTTGATACTTTCTTCCATTCTTTCCCCTTTCCCGTTTTTCGTTCTGGACAGTTGCGTGAGGGACTCTTGATTAACATAGGGTTTAGTGAAGAATTTTAGATCTAATGATTTCAGACCTATATAAAAAATAGTTTCCCATGTACCCACCGTTCAGTTCAGTTCAGTTCACTTCAGTCGCTCAGTCGTGTCTGACTCTTTGCGAGCCCATGAATCGCAGCACGCCAGGCCTCCCTGTCCATCACCAACTCCCGGAGTTCACTCAGACTCACGTCCATCGAGTCAGTGATGCCATCCAGCCATCTCATCCTCTGTCATCCCCTTCTCCTCCTGCCCCCAATCCCTCCCAGCATCAGAGTCTTTTCCAATGAGTCAACTCTTCGCATGAGGTGGCCAAAGTACTGGAGTTTCAGCTTTAGCATCATTCCTTCCAAAGAAATCCCAGGGCTGATCTCCTTCAGAATGGACAGGTTGGATCTCCTTGCAGTCCAAGGGACTCTCAAGAGTCTTCTCCAACACCACAGTTCAAAAGCATCAATTCTTTGGTGCTCAGCTTTCTTCACAGTCCAACTCTCACATCCATACATGACAACTGGAAAAACCATAGCCTTGACTAGACGGACTTTTATTGGCAAAGTAATGTCTCTGCTTTTCAATAGCTATCTAGCTTGTTCATAACTTTTCTTCCAAGGAGTAAGCGTACCCACTGTTACCAGGTTTCAATGCTAAAAATAAAATCCTGGGGCAGCAGAAGAAACAATTGTTTCTGGATTTTCGGTTTCTAGTGACCTACTCTCTTGTGGCTGAGTTGGTAAAGAATCCGCCTGCAAGGTGGAAGACCTCGGTTCGATCCCCGGCTTGGAAAGATCCTCTGGAGAAGGGAAAGGCTACCCACTCCAGTATTCTGGCCTGGAGAATTCCATGGACTGTATAGTCCATGGGGTCGCAAAGAGTTGGACCCAACTGAGCGACTTTCACTTTCACTCCTGGGAAAGATTGAAGGCAAAAAGAGAAGGAGGCGACAGAGGATGAGATGGTTAGATATCATTACTGACTCAGTGGTCATGAATTGGGACAAACTCCAGAAGATAGTGGAGGACAGAGGAGCCTGGCATGCTGTAGTCCTTGGGGTTGCAAAGAATCAGACTTGACTTAGCGACTGAACAAGACTGAACAACTCCAGGAAAGGGACAAAGCAGCCCTCTTTATAGTTACTACAGACATCTCCACCCCTTTGCCTCAGGGCAAAAGTAGCTCTTCTGAAAAACACTGTAACTGGGGGGAGGAAGATAAAGGAAATTTGAGGAATGTTACTTATAAACCAACCCTGCTCAGGATTTATGACTTGATAGGCTGAACCCTGTCTTTAATGGGTGATGCCATTTTTACCTAGTTTTTCGATCTCCAATGTGATTATGGTTGAAAAGACTAACTGTACTTAGTGTTAGCAACTAAACAACACCTGCATGTTAGTAAGGATGTGGATGAACTAAAACATTCACACTGCTGACAGCCAGATGAAATGGTACAACTGCTTCAGAAAACAACTTGGCAGCTTCTTCTTTTAAAAAAATTTATTTATTTATTATTATTATTATTATTTTTGGCTGTGCTGGGTCTTCATTGCACTTCTGGGACTTCTCACTGTGGTGGCTCCTATACTTGCAGAGTGTGGGCTTTGGGCATGCATGCCCAGTGGTTGAGGTGCCCAGGCTTAGTTGCCCCCAGCATGTGGGATCTTCCCGGACCAGGGATCAAACTCATGTCCCCTGCATTGGCAGGCGGGTTCTTAACCATTTGACCACCAGGGAAGTCCTGGCAGCTTCTTAAAGAAGTAAAATAGATACATACCATGTTACCTGGCCATTCCATTCCTAGGAACTTACCAAAGAGAAATGAAGCATATATTCGTACAAAGACTTGTGTACAAATGTTCATGGCATCTGTAGTTATAATCACCCCAACCTGGACATAGTCCAGATGTTCATCAACAGGTGAATGGATGAGCAAACAGTGATCTACCTATTCACTAGAATATTGTTCTGCAATAAGAAGGAATGACTTTTTGATACATGTGACAACCTGGATGAATCTAAAAATAATTATGCTGAGTGAAAGAAGCCAGACAAAAAAAGAGTATGATTCCACTTATATAAAATTCTCAAAAATTCAAACTATTCCGTAGTGAAAGAAAGCAGGTTAAGGGTTATCTGGGATGGCAGAGTGGGAAATGGAGGGGGAGAGGAATTACGGAAAATCAGGAGGAAACTTGATGGAATAATGGATACCTGTGTTAATTATGGTCATGTTTTTTACTTTTGTATACACATCAAAATTTATCAAATTGTACACTTCAAGTAAGTTCAGCTTATTATGTCAGTTATACCTCAAGAAAGCTGTTAATAGGCCTCCCTGGCGGCTCAGGCGGTAAAGAATCCTCCTGCAATGTGGGAAACCTGGGTTTGATCCTTGGAGAAGGGAATGGCAACCCACTCCAGTACTCTTGCCTGGAGAATCCCATGGACAGAGGAGCCTGGGGGGCTAGAGGCCATGGGATCACAAAGAGTCGGACATGACTGGATGATAAACACTTTGACTTTGAAAGCTGTTTAAAAGAAGGGGAAGGAAAAATAAATAAATAAATAAAAGAAGGGGAAGGAAAAGAGGAGAGAAAGGAAAGGGAAGGAAGGACAAAGGGATAGAAAAGGGTGAAGGGAGAAAAGGGTCTGGAGACCTGAGTTGGGGTCTTGGAACTGTCATTTATTTGCTCTGTTTCTGTGGGTGAATTGCATTTTCTATTAATCAAATATTATAGAGATAATATTGAAATATTATATATTTGAATTGCATTCTGTGAGGTTCGGTTTTCTTTTCTATAAAATGAGGCTAATAACATCCACCTCATATGTAGATCGGAGAAGGCAATGGCATTCCACTCCAGTATTCTTGCCTGGAAAATCCCATGGACGGAGGAGCCTGGTAGGCTGCAGTCCATGGGATCGCTGAGTCGGACACGACTGAGCGACTTCACTTTCACTTTTCACTTTCATGCATTGGAGAAGGAAATGGCAACCCACTCCAGTGTTCTTGCCTGGAGGGTCCCAGGGATGGGAAGCCTGGTGGGCTGCCGTCTATGGGGTCGCACAGAGTCGGACACGACTGAAGCGACTTAGCAGCATATGTAGATAATGTGTAACAATATTTTGCCAAATGCAAAATGTCCTTATAAGTATTGGGCATTATTATGAATGTTATTTACAGTATTTATCAAGCGGATGCAAACTGTAGCCACTGGAGCATTTTCCTCTAACTTTGGGAGAAATGTGAAAGTCCTTTGAGCTGGAGGGTATGTTTAAGTGGGTATGTTACCGGAAGTGGGGTCTGGCTGCTCACTGCTCTAAAGCCAACAAAGAGGCCAGGTTGGTGGAAAGGAAAGTTTGCTTTATTTTGGAAGCTGGCAACCAGTGGGACAGAGAGCTGGACTCTTGTCTAAAGGCCAGCTGCCTACCACCGACAACCAACCAACCAGTGGGACAAGAGCTTTTATCAGAGAGGAGGGGCTCCATGCAGAAACAGTACAGTCAGCTCTGACAGTCATCTTAAAATTGGTCATCAGTGCTCTAACCAGCGTCGTCTTAATTGTTCTAAGTATCTTCAGTTCCAGGGTCAGTTTGTTCCCATTCCTTGAGGCCAGTTCTTAGAATTGCGGCAGCATATATCATGGCTTCAGTCTGGTCATCATGCAGTTAACTTCTTCTACTTGGTGGAGGTTTCAGTATCTACCAGACAGCTCACAGGATGTGGCTCAGAATATTATCTATAGCCCTTGAGGAGGAAGTAAAGGTCCTTGACTTTGCTTAATGACCGAACTTGATTATCTGGTCTTGTTGGACTGCTTTCCTTTGCTTCTGCATTTTCTCACTTTTCTGATTAAACTTATTCTTTGGCTAAAGTTTTTCTGCAGACAAAAGGCAGGTGGAGAACGTAGAGGGGGAGGGGAGGGAGGACCATGGGGTCCTGCCTCATTTCCGATATGGGGAGGAAAGAAGTAGCAGTGGTGTTCATCTTTTGCTATGAGATGGAAAATAAAATCTGAAGCGTATTGAACCTCTCACCACGTGGAAAATGTACTATAGCTGCCATCCTGTCGGCCGTCTGCAGGTCCCAGCATGCAGTGCTCCAGTGCAACGCGGGCCACCGAGCTCTGCTTGTAAGGATGCATGGTTTCTGTGGGCTGTCCCCTGTAAAGAGGAATTGAAGCAGAAACGGGCAATAAATTCTTAATGCATTGCACACGTTATGCATCATGCTATTTTTAAACAAAAGCCTACCATGCATTTTCCCTGTAAGTCAGAATACATTTATACACACCAAATAGTGCCCAACTACTGCTTGGATAACATTTAAAGCTTTTATCAACCTAAAAGGGTTGATAAAAAAGACTGTGTGTTTAGAAACATGCATATGCTGTCCTCAAATATTGCAGTTTCTTTCTTTTTTTTTTTTTTTAAACATCGACTCCTTGAGTGGGGAAGTAAAGATGCAAAGCTCTAAGCCATTTAAAATCGAAATCAGACTTTAATAAGGGAATGTCATGTTTCATTTAAAAGCTTCTCTTCACCTCCTTTTCTTCTGCTGTCAAGTGAAAGAAAAGCTAGCTTTATAATTACGTGGCTGCCTCAGCTTTAGATTGTATGTGAGATCTCACATTATTTTTTCACACCTTCCTCTCTCTTTCAATCCTTAGCCACCTCCTGCCTTCCTTCTCTGCCCACCCCTCCCCGACCCCAGCTTTCTCCACCAGCCCCCCCAACCCCTGCCCCACCCCGACTTCCTTCTTCTTAAGGAGCTGACAAGATGATGGAGTTCTGTTGATTAGGCTGCTGAACGGTGGTGGTCCTGATTAATTTAGGGGTGACAAGCAAAAAATAAAGTAAATAAGGAGCATGAAATGTTTCTCACTGTGGATGATCGTCCCAGCCTGGCTGGGTAGAAATTAAGTGATTTTGGTTTCTACTGCTCAGCAAAGTGTGAAGTCTGTTCCGTGTTCCTCCCCTTGTTCCTATGCCTCTGGGGTCCTTTCTCACAGTTGATCAAATTGATCACTGTATTTGCCACTGAACATTCAGATCCTCATTTCTTGTTAAATGCCTTGCAAATATATTAGCAGTAGTAACAACAGGTCTGTTTTCATACATATTTTGTTTTTGTCCAGAATCACGATTAATTGCCCTATTGGTCATGGAATAGGAGTATTGGAAACCTTTACAATGTTCCCTAGAAAGTTATATTGTAATGAAGATGACTAAGAATATCGTGGTGTAGAATGAAGCTCTATTTTTGTTTGTTTTGCCACTTGAACGTTAAACTGACACCCAAGACAATCAAAATCTCCCATATTCAGTATCCCACTATTTTCTGGTTGCACCAAAAAATAACAACCAGCAAATGATATCATCTCTTAAAAAAAAAAAGACATTTAGAGTAGCAACATGGATGAACCTAGAGATTGTTATACTGAGTGATGTCAGACAGAGAAAGATAAATATCATATGGTATCACTTACATGTGGCAAGAAATTATGGAGTAATTCCTTTCTGATAGTAAGGCAATGCAACCTTGAATGGATTATACTGTCTTTACTTATGCTGTAGACAAAATATTATTATTTAGACAGTGCATGAAGGTAGATAGATATTGTCATTCACTGGAAACCTTTAGAGGGAATGAACATGATGGAAGAGTCTCAGATTTGGAAGGAACTGAGAAAGTATATTCTCCACTGCTGCTGCTAAGTCGCTTCAGTCATCCTGACGCGAGTCCCTCCAGGGCACGCGTGACCCTTAGTCTTAATTGTTAGGGAGAGGGACTCACTGACCCCATGACTTCTGTTGGACAGTTCTTCTCTCTTTTAGCCAAAGTCAGCCTCTCAGGGTTTGAACCAATTGATCAGACTGTATTTGGGTGCCTCTGAGAATAAGTGGACTTCTTCTTCTGCCTGAGAGCCCTCACGTCCTTTGACGGTTCTCATAGCGCCACTAAATCTTTCATCCACCAAGTTAAAAAAACCACTCACTTCTTTCCGTAGGGATCTGGCGCAATCCTCTACCCATAGGGGCCTTCTGACAAGGTTTGACTTGACAAAATGCTGACACCCGTTCTCTTCTGAATTCCACTGACAACGGTATTCTGTTCAGATTCCACCCTGTGCAATGTGGAAATAGCCGTGATTCCTAGGATGCTTCGAGGCTGATCACATCTCTATGTGGTTGATTCTAAACCATTCAGTTAACCTCACATTTCCTCCTGAGTTGGTTGCTTCATCCTGCCAGAGATAGATGTTCCTTTTAAATTGGCACCTAGGATTTTAGGAGAAATAGACCTGTCTGTGTAGACCAATCTGAAATGAAATATCTAGGAAGAAAGCCTGAGTTTTGAGGAAAGCAAGTTCTTTTATTCTCCTGAGTTGACAAGATCAGCTTGAGATCTTAACTGCAGTTAAATCAGTTTTAATTCATTCATTGACATTATTATCCAGTCTGTTTCTGTTCATGTTACAGAGGCTAGATGCACTGAATGTGAAATTGTATATTTTTATCTTAGCTTTTGGCTGCATATATGGAAGCAGGTAAAAGTGTAAATTAATATGCTCATTCCTGCGTATGTCTTAGGCATTAGACTTAAGAATGTGGATATTATGGGCTTAATTGTGTCTCCTCCAAATTCGTATATTGAAGCCCTACCCTCAATACTTCAGCATGTGACTGTGTTTGGAGATGGGTTTTTTAAAGAAATAATTAAGTGGAAATGAGGTCATTAGAGTGGGTCTTAACTCAGTACGACTGTGTCCTTTAAAGAAGAGGCAGTTAGGACACAGAGCCACACAGGAAAGGTGCGATGAAGACACAGAAAGAAAACAGCTTTCTACAAGCCAACAAGGGAGTCTGCTAAAGAAAGCAAGCCTGCCAACTCCTTGACCTTGGGCTTTTAGCTTCTGGAGTCACAAGAAAATAAATTTCTCTTGTTTGAGCTACCCAGTCTGTGATACTTTGTATGGTTGTCCTGGCAAACTAATGGGGCATGCTTATAGCATAAATTGTGAAACCTGAAGCCAAACTAAGATTAAAGAATACTCCGGGAGTTGGTGATGGACAGGGAGGCCTGGCGTGCTGTGATTCATGGGGTCACAAAGAGTCGGACACGACTGAGTGACTGAACTGAACTGAAAATATTTTTGGGGGCTCCAAAATCACTGCAGATGGTGACTGCAGCCATGAAATTAAGACGCTTACTCCTTGGAAGAAAAGTTATGACCAACCTAGATAGCATATTCAAAAGCAGAGACATTACTTTGCCAACAAAGGTCCGTCTAGTCAAGGCTATGGTTTTTCCAGTGGTCGTGTATGGATGTGAGAGTTGGACTGTGAAGAAGGCTGAGCGCCAAGAATTGATGCTTTTGAACTGTGGTGTTGGAGAAGACTCTTGAGAGTCCCTCGGACTGCAAGGAGATCCAACCAGTCCATTCTAAAGGAGATCAGTCCTGAGTGTTCTTTGGAAAGAATGATGCTAAAGCTGAAACTCCAGTACTTTGGCCACCTCATGCGAAGAATTGACTCATTGGAAAAGACTCTGATGCTGGGAGGGGTTGGGGGCAGGAGGAGAAGGAGACGACAGAGGATGAGATGGCTGGATGGCATCACCGACTCGATGGACGTGAGTCTCGGTGAGCTCTGGGAGTTGGTGATGGACAGGGAGGCCTGGCGTGCTGTGATTCATGGGGTCACAAAGAGTCAGACATGACTGAGCGACTGAACTGAACTGAAAATATTAATATAACTACAAATAATTGGTCATTGGTGATAACACAGGACCTACTGATCATGTTCTCTGAAATGATTCATCTGACGTAAAACCAGTTCTTTCCTCTTAACAGTTTTGAACGGAAAATTCACCAAAAATGATGATTAAACTGAATATTTTAAAACCTTACTTTGCTGTAACTGAATTAGTACAATTTGAAACAGGTTACTCTCCTTCCGGATGACTCACTGATGCGTTGCTTACTATAGTCATGTTTATTACATGAATATTCGTATTTATTACAACTTTACACCTTCAAAGCTGAGTTAGCATTTTGCTGCAGACATGATTATATGCCAAAACTTCTAATCTGATTATTTTATCATTTTTCTCATTTGCACATGTTCTATCACCACTTACAGTTGTTATCCTTTGTAGGGAGCTCTTTGTATGTGACTGGTTAAGTGGCACCTTGTGAGAAATTGGTCTGATGACTTAAATAGGCAGCCAGCAAGTTGTTGGCAAAGAAGCAACAGGAGTTTAATTATGTCAGTGTTTTTCAAACTGTTGGGTGACCAACTAATGAGTTGCAGCCAACACTTTAATAAGATGAATTAGAAGAGAATTGGATGGACTGTATCTGAGTCCATTGACATAGTTAGGTGTAGTATTGTTGTATGAAATCTTGGTTCACTTATATTCATTAGCCTAACATATATTTATTAAGCACCTACTGCATACCAGGCACTGTTCTAGGTACTTCGCCTATATCAGTAGACAAAGATCTTTGATATCGCTTATTCTGTAGCAAGTAAACAGTAAGCATATCTTATTACATGGTATGTTGCTGCTACTGCTAAGTCGCTTCAGTCGTGTCCAACTCTGTGTGACCCCATAGACGGCAGCCCACCAGGCTCCCCCGTCCCTGGGATTCTCCAGGCAAGAATACTGGAGTGGGTTGCCATTTCCTTCTACAATGCATGAAAGTGAAAAGTGAAAGTGAAGTCGCTCAGTCGTGTCCGACTCTTAACAACCCCATGGTCTGCAGCCCACCAGGCTCCTCTGTCCATGGGATTCTCCATGCAATAACACTGGAGTGGGGTGCCATTGCCTTCTCTGAAGGTATATATATATACATTTGCCTTAGTGCAGCAGTCCTCAACCTTTTTGACACCAGGGGACCTACTTCACGGAAGATAATTTTTCCATGGATAGTTTTTGGGATGATTCAAGTGCATTATATTTATTGTGCACTTTATTTCTATTATTGTTACATCAGCTCCACTTCAAATCACCAAACATTAGATCCCAGAGGCTGGGGACCCCTGCCTTAGAGTAAGTATATAAGGTATGTATATACTATTGTCTTTTAGTCGCTCAGTTGTGTCTAACTCTTTAGCGACCCCATAGACTGTAGCCTGCCAGACTTCTCTTCCATGGGGTTTCCCAGGCGAGAATACTGGAGTGAGTTGCCATTTCCATCTCCAGGAGATCTTCCTGACAAGTGGTGGTTAGTACAGGGGATTAGGAATTACGGGAGTCGAGAATGGTTGAACGTTATATGGGATATCAGGGCAGACTTTATGGAGCTGGAGTTTGAGTGGAGACTTAACAGGAAGTGAGGGAGTTGACCACGTGCATCTCTCAGGGAAGGATGTCCTAGGGAGAGGCAAAGGCTCGAATGGAGGTCCAGGTTGGGAACTGGAGTGCTTCTGGGACAGCAAGGGGCTATGTGTCTAGAAATGAGTCAGTGAAAGAGCGAGGGTTTCCCAGAGGTAAGAGTGAGATCGTGGAGCCCTGGCAGGCCATTGTAAGGATTCTGGCTGTGATGCTGAGCGAAATTGGAAACCACCCAAGGTTCTGGGCAGAGGATTGACATGGATGTGGATTATGATAGAAATGAGTTTATTACTCTGAGTCTCTAAAGAAATGACTGGAAGAGACTGACAAGTCATGAAATCCATAAGACTCCTGCAAAATGGAGTTTCTGTTTTCAATTTCTTGGGCATAAATAGAAAGTCCCATAGATGCAGCTGGCTTACCAACTTGAGGAAAAATAAGAATCACTTGGAGCTTTTTAAAGATCCTATTTCTCAGCCTCACTCCAGATCTCCTGACTTAAAAAGTGTATTTTTAATAAGCAGCACAGGGGATTCTTTAATGATCAGAGACCTTGGCAAATCACAGACTTTTTGAAAGATCTGAGTTCAGTTCCTGCCACAGACTAACAATGAGGCATCGATCAAGTCACAGAACTTGGAACCCCAGTGCCTACCTTGCAGAGTGGGTTTGGGGTGTTCACGGGCCACCTGCAACACACAAGAAATAGGACACGGGAACCATATGTGTCCTGCAACTGTTCTCCAGTACAGCACTCCAGCATGTGAGTAACTGGCCAAGGATTCACAAAGGAGTGATTTACAAGAAAACAAAGTCTGCCTGTGGACAATTAGCCATACTGAAAGCTTACAGGACTATTTGCTAACTGTCCTCAGAGAGTCACAGGGCTGATGAATTCTTTAAGCCCAGGTCCCCTTTGATCTGGCTAATTACAGTGAAGCATGAAAAAAAAAAAAGTTAATTGCTTGACTCCTGGCTCCTATTTTCCTTAGCATCCTGCTTCTCTGCCCTGGCTCTCTCTGGGCCAGCCCCTTGTCAAGTTTTTTGAATACGTGGTGGATGCCTCTTCTAAAACTCCATGACCATGTGAAGAGGAAGCTCCTGGCCTACACACTTCATGGGGTAAATGAAAGAGAGCAGGGAACAATGGATCTTATATTCCTCTTGTTTTTGTGAAATGTCACCAATAGTCATCTTCCATGGTGGTGATACGGTTGAGAATTCCATTCAATTGAAATGGACCCTATGGGAAACCTCAATATATTTTGGAGAAAAATCGTTACTAGTTGTCAGGGGGAAAGGAAGTGGGGCTATTTCTGACCAAGTATTTTCCTGGTTCTAATGCACAGACTTTGTGAAAATTGAGTTTTAACTAAATTAGGCTAAAGGAGAAAAACACATTCTGTCACAGAAGGAAAATATTCTGGGCTGATCAAAGATAATTTCGAACCTTATAGTAAAAGAGAATAATAGAATGAGATATGAGACAGGATAATAGTATAGGCTGGCATTATAATGAAAGATATATTCACATAAGAGATATAGTGGCTGAATTAAAAGAATCCTGGTCAGGAAATTGGAAGACCACTGACTTCCTGTTGCTGACAGCGATAACAGTACCACTAGGAATAACAGCACTTATTGTGCACTTACTGTATGCACTAATATGGTGAGACGCACTCCACTTTTAACCCTTATCTGTGAGATAAACACCTTTGTTTTTGCTCATGCTGCACAGGAGGAAGAGGAAAGATTCCTAATTCATCCCCTCCCTGCTTCCCTGGTGGCTCAGATGGTAAAGAATCTGCCTGCAATGCGGGAGACCTTGGTTTGATCCCTGGGTCAGGAAGATCCCTGGGAGAAGGAAATGGCACCCCACTCCAGTATTCTTGCCTGGAAAATTCCATGGACAGAGGAGCCTGGCAGGCTACAGTCCATGGGGTCACAAAGAGTCGGACGTGACTGAGTGACTAACACTTTCACTTTCCCCTTTGGTAACCATGAGTTTGTTTACTGTCTGTGAATCTATTTCTGTCTTGTAAATATGTTCATTTATATCATTATTTTTAGACTCCACATACAAGTGATATCATATGATATTTGTCTTTCTGTCTGACTTGCTTCACTGAGTATGATCATCTCTAGGCCCATCCATGTTGCTGCAATTGACATTATTTTATTATTTTTTATAGCCAAGTAATATTCCAGTGTGTATATATATACCACATCTTTATTCACTCATTTCAGATTGTAGAGGCAGAGGTGGGGTTTGATGGACGCAATCAATTCTTGATTGGACATTGTAGAACTCTGCTCTTGGGAAAGTCACTTGTCCTCTAGGTCTTCCCAGGAACCAAATCACTTACCTTTTGTGGAATGGTTTAGGGAGAATCCCCTAAAACAGAGTGAAACATTTGGAAATGAAAGTGATGATTTAATGTTGAATACATCATGGAGCAATCCAGGTTTAGAGAGAAATAGAAATGTTTAGTGGTTTTTAATCTTACAACTGATAGGTACTGTCACTGGGGCTGATTTATCGTGATTCACTGCAGAAGCTTTGTAGCTGAGAAGAGTGAAGCTCTTTAAGTGTGTACTAGCGCTAAAATCAGACAGTGTCTTCATTAGAGTGTTAATCGTGGCAGAAGTGGGAATTAAACTTGGCAACATGACAGGGAAGCTGACATCAGAGTTATTAATTTTAAAAGATTGCTACTCAAATCAAATCAGATAAGGCCATTAACGTCATCTCTGGTATGCTTAACACTTTAAACGAAGTGGAGAAAATAAACCCTAAGTTAAACAGCTATGCGTGTCTCCCCCCATCTTTGGGATTGCTGTCATAATACCAGAAGATTAAATACGAAATCAAAGCAGGAAGACTTATCACTGATGGACTCCTATACAAGTAGTAAAAATCCATTAGTTCCAAACTGATTTTTCCTACAACTGTAAAAAATAAGAAAACAACTTCTTGTTGTGAAAGAGGAATAGATTACAGTGGTAAAATTGAACCACATATTTTAAAAATGCACACTTTGCTCTTCTAGGTCCCACATGCCTCTGTCGCATGACAGCATCTCAAGGGATGACATGAGATTCCTATTGGGAATTGGGTAGAGATCCTATAAATAAGAGAGTTCATCTTTCATTTCTCTCCCTCCATCATGTGATGTTAATGACATAGAGCCCATGAATCAAGAATAAAATCAGCTCCTTGAGACCTCTTTCATTTTGACCTCCCCCTACAGTGTTCGCAGTCAGTGCCAGTAACTAGACCCCATGGTTTAGTGATCACCCAATTTCCTATCTTACTTTTGCTTAGCATTACCATAAAACCTGACATCATGCCCCGGTCTGCCTCTTGCGGAGACTGCAATAAGTGGGGGTTTGGCGAAAGCCCGTTGGTAGCTTTGGAAAGCAGTTTACTTGCCCAGGATGATGAATGAAATGATCTATCACTAAGTCCAGATTCCCTACTGAAGTCTAATTGCTCAATTTTCTTTTTCTGGCTCCACAGTTTTTTTAGCCAGGAATTAGATTTGAGATGGGCTTCTGCATTTTGGATTCAGGTGGGTTAGGATTTCGGGTAGTACAGAGGTTTCAGGCAGCCACCTGCAACCTGCGCTGCGGTGATGCTGCCAGTTCTGTGGTCCTGGCCTCTGGGCATCACGCTGTACGTGGGGTTTCCTGGAAAGTAATGACTAGTGTCTCATGCCCAGCCAGACACTGGAAACACTGAGGGCAGGAGTGACCTCTGGATCTCCGAAGTGGCCAGCTGGGCAAATGTTTTCTAAAATGGGATGTCATTAGGCTTTTCACTGATGACAGATTGCTTGCCTTCCTGCGGTGACTGTATCCAGTCTGCTGTACACTTCTCTGTAGCTCTGTGCTGTTCATGGCAACCCACTCCAGGACTTGCCTGGAGAATCCCATGGACAGAGGAGCCTGTCAGGCTACAGTCCATGGGGCTGGAAAGAGTCAGACACGACTGAAGCTACTTAGCACGCAGACTGCTGAATTACTAGTCTTGTGTGGAGGAGGGGTATCTTTCTTTGGCACTCAAACATTTGGTCCTTCTCTGCATTTGGGAGGTATAAACGCGACTGCATGTGTGCAGTTTTGAAGTGCTGGGCTTTGAGCGAGTCTTCTTTAGGATCTGTTGTGCCCCATTTCGTAACACTGGACTCATCAAGGTATCAAGAGATGGAGTTGGCTGAGCTCTGCATGTTTTTCTTCCTCTTCCTCTCATCTCCCCTTTCCATAGGGTTACTTTTATTTTATTTTTTAAATTTTATTTTATTTTTAAACTTTACATAATTGTATTAGTTTTGCCAAATATCAAAATGAATCTGCTTGAATACCTATCTTGTGCCAGACACTTTAAATCAATTAATCTCATTTTCCCTATATGTTTGCTCTGAGAGATTGTTTTCATTGGTTTTAGATGAAGAAACTGAAGCTCAGAAAAGTAAAATAACTCCCAAGTTCACGTGATTGGTAAGCAGTTGAGCCAGAATTTCAACTCCAGGTCATGTGGGTTCCTGAAGGCTGAACTCTTTTCCTTCACACTACTGGTGCCAGCCTTGTCTGGACAATAGCACAAACTGGGGGTTATTTATACAACAAATCCTCGAGTTACATCCCAAGTTCTTTATCTCCCCAGCCCCAAGCTCAGTGTCTGGCACTTCATAGGCACATAATCAATATTGAGTTGATGCCCAGCAGGTTTTGACAGGTAGTAAGACCCAGATGAGGAATCTGCCTGCCAGTGCAGGAGATGCGAAGACAAGGGTTTGATCCCTGGGTCAGGAAGATCCCCCAGGGAGGAAATGGCAACCCACTCTAGTATTCTTGCCTGGGAAATACCATGGACAGAGGAGCCTGGCAGGCTGCACAGTCCATGGGGTCACAAAGAGTCAGACGTGACTGAGCATGCAGAAGGCAGTCTGTAAGGTTTGAGTCATGGAATGACCATATACTTATAAACAAATCCCAGTATGGTTGTTGGAGGGAAATGTGTTCATTCTCAATATGGGGCCACAACTCTTGTCTCTTCGCTCTAAAATGGGCATCCTTTCTTTCTATGCATGTCACTGCAATGTTATGAGCCCTCAATGAATGCTTTAAGAACTGTGGTTACAGTACACATGAAAGGTATTATTATCATAAAGCGAATGATAAGAGGAATTCCATACCTGATTGACCAGATTCACTGAATCCTGTGAAGTGAAAGTAGAGGTCAGAGTAGGAGAGGCGTTAAACTGGGGATTGATAGTAAAAGTCCTGGGACCCCGACAGCCGGAAATCTGAACAAATCCGTTGACTCCAGCTGTATTTTCCTGTTAATAAAATGTATTACACGGTCCTGAGCCCATGTACAGGGAATGGACTTGGAAACTGGACTTGTCCCTGTTTGATCTACAGTGTCTGTTTCTGAATGTCTATTTTATTCTTTGGCTCGGAAGGTGATTGAGTTCAGCTGTTTTCCATCCTTCCCCTCCGCCAACAGATATGAGTGTGGAGAGCACAGACAATTTAGGGTAGGAGAACAGGGTACCATCCTTTCATGTTCAAACTAAATGCCTGACACCTGGAATATAGTTACCTAAAGGTACAACAGTTCATAGCCACACAGTCACTTTCTTGCTTCCAGCTCTTGAAATCAGTGATACAATTGGTTAATAAACATGGAAAATTCTGAACTAACTCATTAGAAAAGTAAGATACAGAATCTCAGTCAGAGAAAAATGTCTTTTGGCATGGGGCACTTCTATTCTTCTGTGAGTACTACAGCCTAGTAAGTTTGGCAAATTTTATTCCAATTAAATCTTAAATGACGATGGAACCCATTTCAAATGGAGTACTCCAGAAAATCTATAATTTAATGAGCTCTAACTATGGAAAGGGGTTTTGTTGAATTATTTTCTCTTTCAGTTTGATGCTGTTGGGATAATTGTTCACATTAGCTAGAAATGTTTTGCATATTAATATAGGTAAGTATAAAACCTTCATGCTAATATGCAAATAAGGTTCAGAGCAGAGGTTAAAAGCATGGTAAAGCTGATGGGGAAGAGAGAGGACTTGGAAGAGTCAGGCTCTGGAGCCAGACTGACTGGGATGAAAGTCCAGTTTGGAGGCTTCTTAAAATAATAGATCTCTGAGGGCATTTCTTATTCTGTCTGTCCTTCAGTTTTCCCATATATAGAATGAGAGAAATTAACAAGCTATTAATTAATGTTTTCTCATCTGCCACTGGACTTCCCCAGTGGTAAAGAGTCCGCCTGCAATGCAGGAGACCCCAGTTTGATTCCTGGGTCAGAAAGATCCACTGGAGAAGAGATAGGCTACCCACTTTCGTGTTCTTGGGCTTTCCTTGTGGTTCAGCTGGTAAAGAATCTGCCTACAATGCAGGAGACCTGGGTTCAATCTCTGGGTTGGGAACATCCCCTGGGGAAGGGAATGGTTACCCACTCCAGTATTCTGGCCTGGAGAATTCCATGGACTGTATAGCCCATGGCGTCGCAAAGAGTCGGACACAACTGAGCGACTTTCACTCATTCAGTCATCTGCCAAAGGAGGAAATGAATGGTTGAAAAATAATGTGAACTGCTTAGCCTAGTGGCTCAATTGCTTTGGTCATGTCCAACTCTTTTAGACCCCCGTGGACTATAGCCTGCCAGGCTCCTCTGTCCATGGGATTATCCAAGCAAGAATACTGGAGTGGGTTGCCATTTCCTCCTCTAGGGGATCTTCCCAACCCAGGAATTGAACCCGTGTCTCCTGCATTGGCAGGCAGATCCTTTATACCGCTGAGCTACCTGGGAAGCCCCAGCAGCTTTCTGAAAGGCAGCCCCTACAAGTGATAACAACAGCATTTGAGGCCAGCATGCTTTAGCTGTGCTTTTGTGGATGGTTGTTTCAGCATGGTGGTGTCTAGCTGCCTGATGTATCTGGGGCACCATTAGCAGAATCCCCTGAGGGGGCCGCAGGACTCTGACATGGTCACATAATGATTTTCCTTTATAATGGGAAGTGGATGAAATTAACATTCAATGACTGTTGTCTCAGGTTTTAAGTAAGGTCACCACATCCATGTGCCCCTCTCCAAAGAGGGATGAAAACACTCACCCTATTCAGACTCCCTGTTAAGTCTATGCTTGCTTAGAAATCCTGCTCACCTGCTTTTCTGTATAGGAAAATGGAGAAACTCGTCTCACGGCGTCCTTAAGACGTGGGCCGTGATGTCTTCCCGAACGACATTAATGACAGCATCAGTGCACCCTGTGGTCTTGACCACAGCGCTCTGTGGACTCCTTAAGAGAAAATTGTTTCTATCATAGAACTTTTACTATGTGGAAACATTGGGAGTGGAACCACATATAGTTGCTTTCTAGTCTTTCTGTCAAGGACAAGCATTGCTAATACAGGCACGCCTCATTTTACCGTGCTTTGTTTTACTGAGCTTCATAGATACTGTGGGGGTTTTTTGTTTGTTTTTTTACAAACTGAATGTTCACGGCAACCCCGAGTCAAGCAAGTCTACTATTCCTATTTTTCAACATTTGTCATTTCGTGTCTCTCCATCATGTTTTGGTAATTCTCACAATATCGTGAATTTTCATCTGTATTATATTTGTTATGGTGATCTGTGGTCAGTGATCTTTGCTGATACGACCACAACTCACTGAAGGCTTAGATGCCACTTAGCACTTGTAGCAATAAAGTATTTTTTAATTAAGATATGGGGCTTCCCAGGTGGCTCCAGTGGTAAAGAACTCGCCTGCCAATGCAGGAAAAATAAGAGACTCAGGTTTGATCCCTGGGTTGGGAAGATCCCCTGAAGCAGGGCATATGGAAACCCACTCCAGTATTCTTGCCTGGAGAATCCAATGGACAGAAGAGCCTGGCAGGCTACAGTCCAGGGGGTCGAAAAGAGTTAGACATGACTGAGGGACTGCTGCTGCTGCTGCTGCTAAGTCGTTTCAGTCGTGTCCGACTCTGTGCGACCTCATAGATGGCAGCCCACCAGGCTCCGCCATCCCTGGGATTCTCTAGGCAAGAAGACTGGAGTGGGTTGCCATTTCCTTCTCCAACGCATGAAAGTGAAAAGTGAAAGTGAAGTCGCTCAGTTGTGTCCAACTCTTTGCGACCCCATGGACTGCAGCCTACCAGGCTCCTCTGTCCATGGGATTTTCCAAACAGGGGGTAAGAATAACATACATATCTTAATTGTGTGTGAGGGACTAATACA
Organism: Bos mutus; assembly: GCF_027580195.1. Classification (NCBI taxonomy): domain Eukaryota; kingdom Metazoa; phylum Chordata; class Mammalia; order Artiodactyla; family Bovidae; genus Bos; species Bos mutus. Next base: position 22,775,038 of record NC_091628.1, read on the forward strand.
CACACACAATTAAGATATGTACGTTATTCTTACCCCCTTTTATGTATACATTTTGGTGTAAAAACTGGTACTTACATTACCTATGTAATTTGATATTACATGGGTTTTTTGTTTACTCTTATCTTTTCTACCTTGCAATTTTTTTAAACAACTCTTACAAGTTTTATAGTATTCATTTTAACATAACTTATTACCTTCTATTATTTGATGTTGAAATCTTTTTGCGATCGTACATTATTTTTGTATTTATTTAGCTGGCTGTGTTGGTGTTAGTTGAGGCACGCAGGATCTTGGTTGTGTCATGTGGAACAGTTTCCTTGTGGCTCCTGGACTCCCTGGTTGAGGCATGTGGGCTTAGTTGCTGTGGGATTTGAGTTCCCTGACCAGGGATCAAACCTGCGTCCCCTGAAATGCAACGCAGACTCTTTAACCATTGGATCACCTGAGAAGTCCCAGTCTTACACTATTATAAATAATTTTTTGATGCCCATTTTTTCTTTTCCTTAAGATATTTTCCTAGAAGTGGAATAACAAGTCAAGGCTATAGATATTTTAAGTCTCAATATAAATTTCCAAATGGCATTCTGGAAGACTGGAAACAATGTGTGTGATCAACAGTAAAGGTGGACCATGGCATTTTCACGTGATGGAATGTTATGTGGCTATGGAAATTATTTAGAAGAATGTTGACATAATTCATGATATGAAGATTTACTTTTTGTGGAGAAAAGGTTTATGTATATGTATAAACACACATACATATACAGAAAAAAAAACAAATATAATAATAAAAATGTGTCCCCCTAAAACCAAGTTCCTATGCCAAGTTTATGATTAACTTCTCTATCCAAAACTTTATTTCCTTTCTTGTTCTGTACCTGTTCCTCCTCAAGATTGAAGAGTATCAGATAAAAGGGGGGATTGTAATGAGCAGAACTGAGTGATGTCTCCTTGGAACAGACTGCCCCATGTCCTACACCTGCTTCTTGTCCGTAGAGAAACTAGCCTTCTAGGAGTTCCAAAGAACAGATTTAATCATAGAAGCAAGAAAATGCAGAAGCAAAAGAAAACAGTCAAGCAAGACAAAATAATAATAGTTTAGTTATCAAACCAAGTCAAGAATCTTTAGTTCCTCCTCAAAGGCTATAGATAACCTGAGCTATATGCTTGAGCTATTATGCAGATATTGAAACCCACCAGCTGGAAAAACGTAGTTGTATGCTGACCACCAGCATGTAGACCCCAGGCTGGTTGGAACCAGAAGGTTGATGATGTTGAATTCCAATTACCTCACAACCAGTCAATCAGAGGCATGTCCACAAGCTGATCACGCACTTTAAAACTCTCTCCCTCACCCCGTCTTAATGAGATTTATGAGATTTATTTATATTGGTTTTGTTTTGACCAGGTGCGTGCATGCATGCATGCAAAGTTGCTTCAGTCATGTGTGACTCTTTGCAACCCTATGGACTATAGCCTGCCAGGCTTCCCTATCCATGGGATTCTCCAGGCAAGAATACTGGAGTGGGTTGCTGTGGCCTCCTCCGGGGGATCTTCTGAACCCGGGGATCGAACCTGTGTCTCTTATATCCCCAATATTGGTAGGCGGGTTCTTTACCACTAGTACCACCTGGGAAGCCCCAGTGGCTCGCACTAAAGAATCTGCCTGCAATGCATAAGACGAGGGTCAGGAAAATCCCCTGGAGAAGGAAGTGGCAACTCACTCCAGTATTCTTGCCTGGAGAATCCCATGGACAGGGAAGCCTTGCAGGCTCCTGTCCATGGGATCACAAGAGTCAGACAGGACTTAGTGACTGAGCCCAAAAGGCATGGCTGATCAGGAATTGAACTGGTTCCCCCTTCAGTAGAAGCTCAGAGTCTTAACCACTGGACCACCAGAAAGTCCTGCCCCTCATCCTGTCTTTAAAAACCTGTCCCTGAAAGTCATCAAGGAGTTGGGATCTTTTGAGCACGAGCTGGCCAGACTCTTGCTTGGTGCCCTGCAGTAAATGTTGCACTTTCCTTCACCACCATCCTGTGTCAGTATATTAGGTTTGCTGAGAGCAGGTGGGCAAACCTATGTTTGGTTTGCTAACAGTGATACCTCAACAGTGAGTGCCTCTGGTTTTAGAATTGTAGATAATTTTATTTTCTCCTTTATTATGCGAATATATTCGAGTTTCTATAAGAAATACATGTTGCTTTAAGAAGCAGAAAGTAACTTTCTAAAAGCATTATGCATGACGGTGTTCTAAATACATGATGGTGTTCAGTTTCCATCGTTCATATGAATTCTTTTGGCTTTGCTAAAACTCTTGAGAAAAGTAACAATAGCAATTTTGCTAAAAAAAAAAAAAAAGAAATCTCAGTTCTCCAGATGTTTCTGTCCATATACTCTAGAATCTTGAGTTTTAGAGCAATCAAGGAATGAAGCTATAGAAATAGCCCATACTTGGTGTCCTGCACACATTAAGCATTTGCCTAAGGTCTTAATGCTCTCAGCTCTTTGAATGGTGAGCTCTAACCTGCATGCACATAGTGTGTTCACTCATGAACTCATTCATGTATTCATTCAGACTTGTTTATTGAGTCCTTACAGTGCTCAGGTCTGTACTAAGGACTAAGAGACAGAAAGATGAAAAGAAAGCTATTCTTGCTTTCAAAAAGGTCACAGCTCAATGTATTTTAACAAGCACTTGACTCAGATCAACATTTGGGGGAACTTACAAAAAGTGTGTAAATTTCTGCCTTCTGTTACCTAAACATTTTTAATACTATTTCTCTTTGTTTTTGATATCTTACTGTGCAGCATTTATTGCTTGAGAACTGTGCTACTGAATACAGTAGTCACGAGATGCATGTGGAAAGTGGAAGTTGCTCAGTTGCATCTGACTCTTTGCGACCCCATGGATTGTACATTCGTGGAATTCTCCAGGCCAGAATACTGGAGTGGGTAGCCTTTCCCTTCTTCAGGGGATCATCCCAACCCAAATACAATTTAAAATTCAGTTTCTGTCACACCGAAGCGTGAAGTGTTAGTCTCTCAGTCGTGTCCGACTCTTTGTGACCCCATATACTATGGCCTGCCAGTCAGGAGTATTGGAGTGGGTTGCCATTTCCTTCTCCAGGGGATCTTCCCGACCCAGAGATAGAGTCCAGGTATCCTGCATTGTAGGTGGATTCTTTACCATCTGAGCCATCAGGGAAACCCACACTAACACACTCTCACACTAATCACAATGTAAGTCCTGATTGGGCATGTGTGACTGTGGCGACCACAGTGGAGAGGGCGGGTGCAGAGTGTTTACGTCATCACGGAAAGTTGTATTGGACCGACCCGCGCTGGGAGGAAGCGTCTTGCTCTTCTTTCCCATCATCTCCATGTCATGTTCTCACCAAGTTCTTCTTAGACTGTTTATTATTGTGGTTGGAAAGGTCTTCAGGAGAAGAGAATGGCTACCCACTCCAGTATTCTTGCCTGGAGACTCCCATGGACAGAGGAACCTGGCAGGCTATAGTCCATGGGGTTGCAAAGAGACGGATACGACTGAGCGACTAACACTTTCCTTCCCACCTCCACCGGGTGAACACCAGAGATTTCCTTCAAAGTTGACCCTGCCCATCATTATGGGACAGATAATCCTTAAAGAATCATGATTAACTGCGGCTCCCCAATTTTAAAATGTTTGCGACTTACTTCTTGACTTCCAAGTAAAATCCAGACTCTTTAAACCAGCCCCCAATGTAACCCATCCTCCACCTCCCTTTCTGGTTTATATCTATGACTTTGCTGTTTGCAGCCATTCCCCATATCTCCCAAGCTCCCTCTGCTCTTCTTGTCCCTCTGAGTTACCCTTCATGTTCACCCAGCTGTCAGAAATGTCACTATCCCTCTTTGCCCAGGCTAAGAATGACTTCAAATGCCACCTCTGCCCTAAGCCTTTCTTTGATCTCCAATCAGAAGTCACCCCTTCGCCCTCCTTGCTTAGGGCTCAAAATTTGTAACACCTCCACGGCATTATTGCAGAGCAGACTGTATTGTGTCTGTTGCTCATTCCTTTACCTCTTCTTGACTGTAAAGTTTAAGGGTAGTTTAGATGTGCATGGGAAGATTCACAAATGTTTGTCGACTACATTTAGAAGCACACAGCAGTCACTGTCTTTATTTTAATTGCACTGTTTAAGTGCATTAAATACCAAAGTGGTCCTTATTCTAGTGAAGTTGGAGTTGATTGTCTGTTTTAGAGAGCTAGCAACTTGCCCACATGCCTGATGTAATTGGAAATACAGGGAACACAATTTTTTTTGGGGGTAAGACTTCCATAAAATCAGGGCTCATTAAATACAGTAGAGGATCATATGAACAAAGAAAAATTTCAAGAATCAAAGAAGTAGGAACAAGTATAAAAAGCTGGATCTTTAGCGGCTGTCCTCTCCAGCTTTACTTTCCAAATTAAATGAATAATTAAAGCTTCTTGGAGGCTTTGTGGTGTTATTGTTTTAATTGTTAGTGTTATCAGTTCACAGATTGTCATTGCAATTTTGTGACAGATGCTGAGCTTTCCAGCTAATTACATGGCCACAGATGTAGCTGTAATTCCGATATGAGTGACTGCTTATTTGCTGAAGTCCTTTTCTTTTCCTAAACACTCTAGCACATCAGTATTCATTGCATCTAGCATCATTTTTTTTTTTCTAGAGTGGAGATGGAATTACCATGGAAACTGATACACCTGAGGAATACCCTACCACTGGCAAAACTAGAATAGTCTCTCTTTGGGGTATTTTATAAGGCTGATTCATCCATCCAACCCTTTAGATTCTCTGATTTTGTCTACCTAGTATGTTCCCCTCTCAAGCTTATATGGACTTATTTCCCTCTTGGTTTGTACTTGTATTGCAGCTCTATTCAGGACATAAAAAATGCCTAAACAGTTCCTATGTCTTTGAGGATCAATGAATAGGAAGAAGAGAGGTGGTAAGAGAGGCCGAGTTCCCCCACAGGATCCTCTGTATTCCATTACATTATCTATTATGTTAGCTATTATTCCTTACTTGTTCTTTCCAACTTCTGTATAGGAATAGTAGTTTGAATTTTATTTCAGTTGTTGGTTTGCTTTCAATTTCATGTCTGTTACCTTTTCTTTTTTATGTGAACTGTTTTTTGGATTTTTTTTTTTTTTTTGGTGGATTCTAAACAGAAAGTGAAGAGGAACTAAAAAGCCTCTTGATGAAAGTGAAAGAGGAGAGTGAAAAAGTTGACTTAAAGCTCAACATTCAGAAAACTAGTATCATGGCATCTGGTCCCATCACTTCATGGGAAATAGATGGGAAAACAGTGTCAGACTTTATTTTTTGGGGCTCCAAAATCACTGCAGATGGTGATTGCAGCCATGAAATTAAAAGACGCTTACTTCTTGGAAGGAAAGTTATGACCAACCTAGACAGCATATTAAAAAGCAGAGACATTACTTTGCGAACAAAGGTCCGTCTAGTCAAGGCTATGGTTTTTCCAGTGGTCATGTGTGGACGTGAGAGTTGGACTGTGAAGAAAGCTGAGCGCCGAAGAATTGATGCTTTTGAAGTATGTTGGAGAAGACTCTTGAGAGTCCCTTGGACTGCAAGGAGATCCAACCAGTCCATTCTGAAGGAAATCAGTCCTGGGTGTTCATTAGAAGGAATGATGCTAAAGCTGAAACTCCAATACTTTGGCCACCTCATGTGAAGAGTTGACTTATTGGAAAAGACCCTGATGCTGGGAGAGATTGAGGGCAGGAGGAGAAGGGGACGACAGAGGATGAGATGGCTGAATGGCATCACCGACTCGATGGACATGAGTCTGAGTTAACTCCGGGAGTTGATGATGGACAGGGAGGCCTGGCATGCTGCGGTTCATGGGGTCGCAAAGAGTCAGACGCGACAGAGCGACTGAACTGAACTGAAACAGAAGTTTATACCTTAGCTCTTTAAAGGTTGCATAGAAAATCAGGATCAGTCATAAAAAAAAAAAAAGTGATTTTCTCCATTCCTTTAGCATATCTTAAAAAACCGTGTTTATGAGAAGTCATGGGATCATATTGTATATATATATATATATATATATATATATCTTACATACACACATATTCTGAAATAATATGGAGCTGAAAGATCATCAAGTTTAACTTTTTTAAAGACAGTTTCATTTTACATTGGAGTATAGTTGATAGCAATATCGTGTTAGTTTCAGATGACATATACACACCACTATATATAAAATAGATAACCAACAAGGACCTACTATATAGCACAAGTCCAAATTGTGGTGGTAAGAATGTTGGTGGCCTAGGGAACTGAAGTACCTTGTCCAAGGTCCTGCATCTGCTCAGGGTTAACCCTGGGACTAGAACCCAGGTTCCTGTCTTTTAAGTCAGTGGCCCATCAAGGAGATTCTTTAACACTAGAGACAGAAGAAGCTGTGAGCTTTACAAAGCAGTTCCTCAGGGTGCACAGCAGTGCCCTAGGCCTCCCAATGGTTAGTGTTTAGGTTTGATGCTGTTAGGCTCAGTCACTGTCATGCAATGACTCTTGCAAACCGGTTGCAATGTGAGCATCAATCACAACCACTTGAAGAGGTGCCACAGAACCCTCCAAGCCAAAAAAACACAAACCCTAGGATTGAACAGTTTGTTGGCAGATCTGTCTTTATCAGAGGATGAGATAGTTGGATAACATCATCAATTCAATGAACATGAACTTGGGCAAACTCCAGGAGATGGTGAGCGACAGGGTAGCCTGGCATGCTGCAGTCCATGGGGTCTCAGAGTCAAACACGACTTGGTGATTGAACAACAAAAGAACAACTGTCTTTATAGGAAAGGAGAGATGGGAGTGTTTAAATGTATCAGTCATGAGAGAAGGGGGAAAGAAAAGTAACCCAAGAGATAAAAAGAAGGCACAGGAGCCACATAAGTGGAATACATTTCCATCAAGGAAGCTGTTATTCATATCTTCCACGTTCATGATGAAGAACGTAGAATCTAAAGTGATATCTGTAGTCACATGTGTTGAGACCAAGTAGTGTGTCTTGATAACGTATTTTTGAAACCTTACATTATAAAAAATATCTAGGCACTGTTTTTAAATTAATAAGCACCATTCATGGCCACAGAACACAGGAGCACTGTACTTGATCAGTGTTACTCTTTTTGGGAGGCAAGAGCCCAAGGCTTAGCACCTACACTGGCAATCTAATAGGGATCATATATCGGCTTAAAGTTCATTACGATTAATATGTATTATATCACCTAACAAAATAATTATGACTTCATTTGATAGTTAAGATTTTCCCCACGTGGCCAGGCTGATAGAAGCAGGGTTTATCTCACCTGAGAAATCTGCATCAGAGACTTCATCTTTGATGGGAGAGAAGGACAGGTTATGGTGGAGCGTGAGAGAAGAGGTCATTGTGATTATATTAAGGGCAGGATTGGAAAGGGGAGTAAATTGCTGGCATAAAATGGAGCATCACCACACAGCTATCCATTATTTCTTTTCAGAGCTTGATTTAAAACTGTCAGTCTCATGGTTTACTCAGACAGTCATAATTCTCACTGAACTGGATCCGATGTTTTAAAATTGCTTTTCTTCCTGGTCCTCCCTGGGATAAACAGCAAAAGCAGTTAAAGAACATATCTTTGTTAGTATTATTAATTTATTTATTTTATTATTTATTGTTGACTGTGCTGGGTCTCTGTTGCTGCCAGGGCTACTCTCCAGTTGCAGTGCTCAGGCTTCTCATTGCGATGGCTTTTCTTGTTGCAGAGCTGGGGCTCTAGAGTGCGTGGGCTTCAGTAGTTGTGGCTCTGTGGGTTCAATAGTTGCAGCTCCGGGCTCTAGAGCACAGGCTCAGTAGTCGTGGCAAATGGGCCTAGTTGCTCCTCAGCATGTGGAATCTTCCCAGACCAGGGATCCAGTAGGCATCTCCTGCATTGGCAGGCAGATTCTTTACCACTGAGCCACCAGGGAAGCCCAAGAACATATCTCTTTTAATGTTACCTAAAGCCTTACTTATCTACTAAGTAACCTGCAAAGCTGTTCACCACACAGAGCCTCTGATGAAATCCTGTGGACCATGTATATTACATTAACATGGGAATTTGCTAAGTGTTAGGTGCTTTTACAGCATAAAAGCACTTTTCAAGCCCAGTATGTTTAATTCATAGAACCCTTCAGTGAGGTATGTAGGTCCTGAGCTTTATTATTGTTGTTGTCATTATCTTTCTTATTTCACAGTTGGACACACTAAAATGCAAAAAGGTTAAGTGCTTTTTACCCAAAGTCTCTGAGGAAGCCGGTGGTACTGGAGCAAGACAGGAGAGCTCCCGTCCAAAGCACGTCCTTTGTCTACTGAAAATGAAGAGAGTGCTCTTTTGCCTACTAAAAATCAAGTCCCAAAGGCACTGAAGAGTTTTTTGAGAATTGAGGAGTGTCTATTCCATCTCCATTTGTTTCTTGAATAATGTAGGAAATGCATATAGTTTGGCCCAAATTGACCAATGGTCCATTTATCATTTTTAGCAATTTTTGGAAGAAAGACTTTTTGGTGACTGGTTTTATCTATATGATAGTTCCCCAAAGCTTCCAAGATTATATGCTTAGCTTCTCAGAAAGACTTCCAATTTCATCATTGCCCTTTGGATGAAAGGACACATACCCATCTATAGAGTTGAGTGGTGACTGCTGTGGGAGCAGTCACTGCCTCAGAAGGTGGCTTTGTTTGTATTGCAGTCTTCCCTGGTATCACAGATGGTAAAGAATCTACCTGCAATGCAACAGACCTGGGTTCGATCCCTGGGTCAAGAGGATGCCCCAGAGAAGGGAATGGCACCCCACTCCCATATTCTTGCCTGGAGAATCCCATGGTCAGAGGAGCCTGGTGGGCTACAGTCCATAGAGTTGCAGAGTCAGACACAACTGAGTGACTAACACTTTCACTTTGCTGGTTAAGTACTATTGAATAAGCTAACGAGAATATTCAAACAACTTTTAGTGATTTTTCCAAAGCAGAGACACAATTTCAGTCTTTTATTTAGGGCTACCCAGTTGTTTAAAATCACCAAGCAGAGCCGTCCATCGAGGAGCTCTGCTGTTTTTTTCTCTTTTGAAATGAGACACCCTGATATGGCAGCATTTCTTTCTATTCTATAAAAGGGGCTCAGAATGACCCCTGCTTTTCAGGAGATTACACGCCCATGAATAGTGACAGGTTGCGGTGTCTCTCTTCCTGACAAATCTATCTTTAGAGTGGAGCGAGGCACGGTGACCGCCCTCATCACACTGGCAGTGATACTTAGTGACTGCTGGGATGATGCAGTCTGTCCCCTGCTTCTGCTCCTGGTGGGCGCTGGGATGGATTGGTATGTGTATTACTTGTCTATTACTGATAGCAGCACAGGGTTGTGTACATGTTTCAAATTATTATATTAGCTGACACAATCTGTACCATTGGTAGCAAAATCACTGCTCTCCCCACACAGAGCAGCTGCGTTGCTGCATCTGACTTTTCTGTAGAAACAAAAATGACACCAAATCAAACTTTCCCTACCACAATGGAGCCACAATCAGTAGCGCTTACTGAGCACTGCCCAGGTGAGAATGAATGATGCAAAGATATGGATCCTCTAGTTCCGTGTCCTACTAGGGATTCCAACTCCACCCTCCATCAGATGCTTACAGTCTCGTTGTTGTTGTTCAGTCACTAAGTTGTGTCCAGCCCTTTGCCCTTGTTAGGAAGGAGATTTAAGACCTGTTTCCCTGCCATGTATGGAGAGGGTTTGTGGGTCAACCATTCTCTGGTCAAGCCCGTATGCCACCACTGACCCAAGGGACTTTGATAGCCTTGAGCAGGTTACTTAGCCCTGAACTTTTGCTTTCTTACCAGTAAAGTTGAAACAATAATACTTGTCTTCCAGGATTTTTGTCAGCATTGGAAACATTGTTTGAAAGGTGCCTGACATAGCCTAGAACTTTGTAGAAAGTGAAGTCGCTCAGTCGTGTCCGACTCTGTGTGACCCCATAGACGGCAGCCCACCAGGCTTCCCCGTCCCTGGGATTCTCCAGGCAAGAACATTGGAGTGGGTTGCCATTTCCTTCTCCAATGCAGGAAAGTGAAAAGTGAAAGTGACGTTGCTCAGTTGTGTCTGACTCTTCGAGACCCCATGGACTGCAGCCCACCAGGCTCCTCTGCCCATGGGATTTTCCAGGCAAGAGTACTGGAGTGGGGTGCCATTGCCTTCTCTGTCATATTACCTAGTTCTTGATTATTCATAGGGGCAGAAGCCAAGGAATACATAAAAATAATTGAAATTCCAAGGTAGAACATGGGGAAATCCTATTTTAGTCTACCTTCTAGTCTGGACTTGAATTTATCAGCATTCTTCCAGAAATCTATTAAGTAGCAAACTGAACTGCTTTTTAGCTTTCTTTCCTTATTTCCTTCCCAACACCTCATGATGCAACGGATAAAAGATGACTATCAGGTGACAGAAGAACAGATTTTTCTTTGAATCACTTATACATTAGATAATTAATTGTAAAACACTTGAAAAATAGCCAAATCCATTTCTCTGAATCTGATATGTAAAGAAAATTTTCAGAGTTTTCAAATGCCTGTAAGGCATTGTTCATTTAGAAAGTGGTGTTGATAATACAAAAGATGATATATTCCAAAAACATTCCTGTTTGTGCTTTGTATGCACTGTGGTTTTTCCTGCCAATTTATCTTCCTTCATAGTTTGCTTAACCTGATATTAAATGTCATTGGTATTCCCTGAGCAATAACTGACTAATGAAGGGAAAATAACCCTCAAGGATAGAAGGTATCAGGAGAAACCTTTTGGAATTGAAAATTGGCCGTGGAAAATCCACAGGCTTACAAGTGGATAATTGTGAGTTGACTCTAGATGAAAACTGCCAGGTTTGGTCATTTGTTTTCATCACTGTAAATATCAGTAAGTTCTCTCTTGCGATCCAGGGAAGGGAAGAAAAAACATCCCATCAGTCATTCTGAAGGTTAGAGTGATGGTAGGCAGTCACAAATACAAATCTCTAGGGAACTTGCCTACCACACACAGATCTGCACCTCCTCATGTTGATATTCACCCCTTCTGCATATAATGAAAGATATTCCCTAAAATAGTTTATTGTAAAGTGGGTGAGATGAAGGCTGGTATTTAAAACACTCATAACTGGCCTCAACTTCCTTCTGTGGTGCTTGGATCTTCTGGGAGAAATTCAGGTTAATTGAAAACAATCCAAAAAGGAAAATAAGTCATTTCAGTACAGGAAGGGAGGGAGGAAAAGAATAGGAAGAAGTGGAAGACAAGAGGGAGAAGGGGTCTGGATTTTCCATCAGTGGCTGATTTTCCCCAAGAGAATCCACCCGGTTTATACTTCAAGATCTTGGGTTCACTGAAGACATGATTTTTCTGACCAGCCACAGTTTTCTCTCATTAAATTTCCTTACAACTGCAGCAAAGTAAAGCAAAATTTAGAAAACTACTTTTGGAGAGTAGAACTGAAAAGAACCTGTGTAAGTGTACTCCATCTAGTGAATCTTTTTAAACTGAGAAAAATAATTTATTACTTGACTAAGGAGGTAACCGATAATTCTTGTGGCTATGATCAGTGATTTCCTTCTAAGCGTTAGTCGCTCAGCTGTGTCCAGTTCTTTTGCGACCCCATGGACTGTAGCCTGCCAGGCTCCTCTATCCATGGAATTCCCCAAGTAAAAATACTAAAGTGGATAACCCTTCCCTTCTCCAGGGGATCTTCCCAATCCCAAACCTGGGTCTCCCGCATTGCAGGTAGATTCTTTACCATCTGAGCCACCTGGGAGATTTTAAATTACCTTAAACATCATCTCACAGATGTGAAAGGCCAACTGGGCTCCATGTCTGAAGCCCTTCTCTTCCGTGGTGGGAACAGGGTGACAGGTACCTGCAAGTCATGGCCGGGTATCTTCAGCTACATCCTGTTTCTCGGTCAGTAAGCTTTCTCCCTTAATAGTTCCACTTCTTCCTCGCTGCATTGATTTTTGGTGCTTTTGTAAAACCCAAATGGGATCTACATGGACTCTGAAGCCAACAAAGAGAACTGCATCAATATTTCATGTAAAAAAAATTAAAAGGAAATAGAATCCATACCAATAAGCTGTGTATTTCATGACATCATAAAATGCTTTTGCCAGAGGCAGAATTAGATGGAAAGCAGCAGGATGTAGTTTTGTTAAAAACCTGTGACCAGACAGACAGGCATTTGGGATAATCTAGACTTATTGTTTTTGTGTTTGTGACATTTTTATGTTAGACTTGAGTTAGGGGCAAAGTTCCATTTTCTGGTTGAGTTCCAAAATCACATTATTGGTACAGCTGGAGCCATGGCCCCAAACACAATCCCTGGAAGCAAACAGACAAGATGGAGAAGTATTTTTGACAGCGGGAGAGCTGGAACGGGGCACATTATGCCACAAAAATTTGCTCTCCTTTTAATGCATGTTCCAATAAACCTCCTGTGTAACATTACAGTTTTAAAGTTTTTGAATGTTTCCAGTGTGTTTTTAAATTTCATTCAATATTTGGTTTATTATGATCATTTTATAATGTATGAAATTATCAAATCACTGTTATGTACCTGACATGAATGTAATATTGTATGTCAATTATATCTCAATTTAAAAATTAATCAAGTCAAACTAAAAAATCATTTCTCAGTTTATAAATAATATGTGTTTCTGTTGTGAGTGTAGTATATGTTCATTATAGAAACTTTGGAAAATTCAAAAAAAGTGTTATAACACTAAAGTAAAATTCACCAATAATCTTACCCATTAGAGATATTACCATTAAAATTGGAAAGATAAATTTGGAAGCGCCCCCATCCTCCCTAGCGTTTACCAGGCTATCTGCACGTCTCCTGTGTTGTCTGCCCCTTGTTTGTTAGGGTGATGGAGGATGATCTTCTGCTTGAGTCCTGTGTCTAACCTTACATCCTCTCTCACTTAGCCTTTGTGCCACCCTTCTTAAATGAAACTCTCCATTACCTTCCATGTACTACTGCTTTGCCGGCTTTCACACAATTCAGTTTTCTATATTTGCTGCTTTACAATACTCATTAATAATTTGCACATAATTATCTGCATCAGATCAGGTCAGATCAGTCGCTCAGTCGTGTTCGACTCTTTGGGACCCCATGAATCGCAGCACGCCAGGCCTCCCTGTCCATCACCATCTCCCGGAGTTCACTGACACTCACGTCCATCGAGTCAGTGATGCCATCCAGCCATCTCATCTTCTGTCATCCCCTTCTCCTCCTGCCCCCAATCCCTCCCAGCATCAGAGTCTTTTCCAATGAGTCAACTCTTCGCATGAGGTGGCCAAAGTACTGGAGTTTCAGCTTTATAAAGCATCATTCCTTCCAAAGAAATCCCAGGGCTGATCTCCTTCAGAGTGGACTGGTTGGATCTCCTTGCAGTCCAAGGGACTCTCAAGAGTCTTCTCCAACACCACAGTTCAAAAGCATCAATTCTTTGGCGCTCAGCCTTCTTCACAGTCCAACTCTCACATCCATACATGACCACAGGAAAAACCATAGCCTTGACTAGACGAAACTTTGTTGGCAAAGTAATGTCTCTGCTTTTGAATCTGCATATGGACAACATTCGATTAAAATATTCATGCTAGGGAATATAATTTTTAATAGCTAAAGAATGCTTTGTCCCTATGGCTATGTCATAATTCATTCATTACTTGTGAATATTCAGTTAATTCCACTTTTTCCATACTAAAATAACATTGCAACATGTACTTTTTTCAGACCTTTAGAAATGATTTCAAATTCTATGATTCCAAAATTTGTTCTTTTAGTAATATTGGTAAGAAGTAAGCTTATATTGTTTTTGTGTTTGCATAGTCACCGCATTCTGCTTTGACTTGCCAGCTCCAGATCTAATCTTACTACAGGGATTTTTGCCTAATGAAAAAAACTGGGCCCTTAAACTAAGGAGTCCATGTGAGAGGAAAAGTCTCGAGTGGTCCACACACAGATGTTTTTGTTGTGGTAGTTTGTCTAAGACCTATTCACAAGCTACTAATTAAGACAAATCCCTTTGGGGGTCATAGTAAATGGCCTTCCCCTCAGGAGGTTCGCCTTGATATCATTACTTCTTAATAGTTCCACAAGGGACTCTTTACCTTGGACAACAGAGAACAAATGATAGAGCCAGTTGCAAGAATTATAGTAAATGGATATTCTGTTTGAAACAGACATTTTTATATTAATATAAATAGATAGATATAGAAGTTTCTATATCAGGATGCTGGGCTTCCCAGGTGGCTCAGTGGTAAAGAATCCGGCTGCCAGAGCAGAAGATGTGGGTTCGGTCCCTGGGTCAGGGACATCCCCTGGAGGAGGAAATGGCAACACACTCCAGTATTCTTGCCTGGAGAATCCCATGGACAGAGAGGAGCCTGGGAGGCTATAGTTCATGGGGTCACAAAGAGTTGTGTACGACTTAGTGACTACACCACCACCACCACCACATCACGATGCTAGTATAAAATTTGGATGAGGTTATCATATTTTGGGTGATGAGCACTTTCACCTAAATATGCCTAAAAATCTTTATCCTGAGGGTTAACGTTACATATCTCATAGTCCAAATCCAGCTTCAGAGTTTCTCCCTCTTGTTCTTGACTAACACTCTTGACTTTCTCAAGAAAAAAAAAAACAAAAAAAACAACAACTTATGATTGACACCTTTGGAAGAATCATTGCCAAAATATTAATGGGAATTTCCTGTGCCTGTGGAGTTTCTTCTTATTTTTAATCTGTATTTTCTAGTTTGTCAAATCAACTCATTTTCAGAGTTTGTGATAACATGGGAAACAGATTAATTTCATAGTGTAAGTAAATCAGACCATGAAATAGGACATAAATGTGCTTGGATCCATGGTGATGGGTCTTTGGCTCTGTCTCACCCTGGCACTTGCATCTCAAGTGTGTTCATGTCAGTCATGGGGGATTTTCAGTGTCAACATGCCCTGATTACTGTTGATGATGTCTCTGTTATTTATTCCTACTTTGTCCTTCCTTTTAATTTGTCTTTGTTTTTCTATTTCAAATTGTGATCACACAATATTGTCATCACACAGTAGCTTTGCAGTGACCCTGAGACAGCCCTGGAAACTGCAGTCCCTGCCTGGCTTCGTGGCTGATTAAACTCCTCTTAGGAGGGGATCAGAGACTTCCTCTGTGAATTGAGATGAAGTACTTCTGCCAAGACTTTCCCCAGTACTCATAAGATGTTTTCTGAATTGTTATGCCCTGTCTCTCAATCCAAAAAGGCATTGGTGTCATCTTTCCCTTCCTCTGTTCATGCTCACTCTAGTGGATTCATCTGAAAATCTAGATAATGGAGCTAGATTCAAAAGACCAAATATCCCTACAAGGTACACATAGTATGTCCTTAGTACATGAGTAAGGCTTATGTGTTCATAGATCTAGTTCCTTTCTAGTCCTGAGTTCTTTTCAGTTGGTACTTATTCATTAATAGATTTCCAGCATTTGCCATGGTGTCTGGAACCCCACAGAGACTCAGAAAAACGTTTACAGTTTTGTTCTGGTTTCCTAAAGAAAAATCCAATAAATACCCAGGGACTCCACAAAGTGTTCTGTGGGTATTCTATACTCCATTCAGATATCCCTTCTCAGAACTTCTTTTAATCACAGGGTGAAGCGAACCCACACCTGGTGGGTGAAGACACTCACTCACTTCTTAGAAGCCTTCTTTCCTGTTCCCCCTTAGAATGGTACTTGGTAGACAGTAAGTGCTCAATAAATGCCGACCGTGCTTTAGTTTGATTGTGTAAATGGGATGACTGTCCTCATTTGAAAACATTTTCTTAGTTTAATTCCCCTCAAAATTGGACATTGGTTTCCAGCTCTGTGCTGTTGATTGATTGATTGGCATTGATTCGTTGTAACTTCATGCTTCCATCCACTTCCTTTTTGAGTAAGTTTATCCATGACTGACTTTTTAAGGGAAATCAGTAGACAGATGATTCATGCTCAGTGAGACTATCATTATTTGTTAGCTATTTGTTGACCATGACACCCTTCTAAGAGACTTCTCGTCATTGTTGTTGTTCAGCCGCTGTCACATCTGACTCTTTGCAACCCCATGGACTGCAGCACGCCAGGCATCCTTGTCCTTCACGGTCTCCTGGAGTTTGCTCAAATTCATGTCCATTGAGTCAGTGACGCCATTCAACTGTCTCATCCTCTGCCACCCCCTTCTCCTGCCCTTCCCAGCATCAGGATCTTTTCCAATGAGTCAGCTCATCAGGTGGCCAAAGTATTGGAACTTCTCATAAATCATGAGAAAAGCTAGAACTAGAACCAGGAAACCCTTGGGTCTTTTTTTCCCCCTTTCGAAAGTCGTGCTTTCTTTCCACTTAACTGAAGAGTAGATGTATCAGCAAACAAGAGACAACATGTTTCATCTAGGGATGGACTCCCACATGCTATGAATGACCGTGTCCTTGGTTTGTATGCAGGAGACTCTTTCCCTTCTTGACAGCATCCTACAGTATGGAACTGGGGGATTTAGTAACAGAAGCATGTTCCTCTTCACAAATCCTCCAGAGACAAGGAGCTCACTTGCAGATCAAGTTTTATTGCTAAACGTGGTATTCTATAGTTCCCATGGTAGAGATGCTAAAGAAAGAAAGAAAGAAAGAAGTGAAGTCTCTCAGTTGTGTTCAACTCTTTGAGATCCCATGGACTGTAGCCTACCAGGCTCCTCCATACAAGGAATTTTCCAGGCAAGAATACTGGAGTGGGTTGCCATTTCCTTCTCTAGGGCATCTTCCTGACCCAGGGATTGAACCCAGGTCTCCTGCGTTGTAGGCAGACGTTTTATCGTCTGAGCCACCAGGGAAATCTTAGAGATGCTAACAGAATTCTAAAAATACTTGGGAGTAAGTTCCTTTTTGTGAAACCTACTCAGGGAGGCAGAAGCACATGAAGTGCTAAACTCAGTGAGGTGGTGCTGACTGTGTATACAGCAGCGCTTTAGGGAAAGGAGAGGGTCTGACTGAGATGGAGCAGAAAAGCTTCAGAGTCATGGAGGAGGAATCTGGGCATAATGAGGGTCTGAAACTGAGATGCGGTGCTGGGCCAGTGGGTACCTGGTGATGGTGACGTCAGGGGAGGTGGGGGAGAGTTGGGTGGGCTGCCCAGGAGAAGACCAGGTCTGAAAGCATAAAGCAGATGCTCGGGAGCAAAAGGAAATGAGAGTGAAGTTTTAGGTGTCAAAGCTTCTCTTTTACTACCCTCGTTTGGTCGGTGACTGTTTGCAGATATTGTCAGCAGCTTATCAGACATTCAGTGTATGTAACCGCAGAGACCATATGGAACACCCTCCTTTGCACTGGAGCAGGGGTCTCAAATTTTATGAGGTTCAGAGATTGTGTATTTCATTAAATATGAAAGACACCACTTCTAAGCTTGGGAGTATTTGTTGGCCATCATCTTGGAGGGAAGAGGCTCCTCACAGGTTCTGGAATATTGAGTACATCCATTATTAAATATTATTGTTGGTGCCGCTGTAAATGTGGTTTGCAGATTCTTTACACTTGAAATATATTAAATATTTTTAACCAGACATTTTTATAGTGATGCTATAGTTGATGCAAATTATATTGGAAACTTGAAAAAACACAATAAGAATTCACTTTGCCTTCAGTTCGGTTTTCATTAAAATGTTTACCTACTTTCGGCAGAATCTCGTTAGGCTCAGCTTTTTTGCCAAATCTTACTAGATCTTTAGTAAGAATTTAGAAGTTTTGCCAAGGACCAAATACCTCTTTGGAATATGGTATCTTATTTTGGTTGCAAGCTTTTATTCAAATGGTATCTTTCTAATTGAACTTATTTTACACTTTAAACATTTATTTATCTGTCTGCACCAGATCTTAGGTGTTCCGCTTATAGGATCTTTAGTTGCAGCACGTGAACTCTTTGTTGCAAAATGTACAATCTAGTTCCCTGATGAGGGATCGAACCCAGGCTTCCTGCATTAGGAGTGTGGAGTCTTAGCCACTGGATCACCAGGCTGTTGCTGCTGCTGCTGCTGCTAAGTCGCTTCAGTCGTGTCCGACTCTGTGCAGCCCCATAGAGAGCAGCCCACCAGGCTCCCCCATCCCTGGGATTCTCCAGGCAAGAAGACTGGAGTGGGTTGCCATTTCCTTCTCCAATGCATGAAAGTGAAAAGTGAAAGTGAAGTCGCTCAGTCATGTCCGACCCTCAGCGACCCCATGGACTGCAGCCTACCAGGCCCTTCCGTCCATGGGATTTTCCAGGCAAGAATACTGGAGTGGGGTGCCATTGCCTTCTCCATGGATCACCAGGCTAGTCCCCCTAACTGACTTTGAAATAGAGTTTATTTTATTTTGTAGTTCAGATTTTTGTTTTTCATTAATATAAGTTTAATATTCTTATACAGGAAGAAGCCAGGATATATTCTCCATTAGGTTAAATACATTATTGATCATGTGTTTTTGTCATATTTCATTAATAGAAATAGTAAATGATCAGTTTATGGGAAAGGGTAATTTTTTTTTTAGTTTGGATGAAATAGTTTTAAAAATCACTGGTGATATATAGTCAGAACACAGATATAAGCACATTATGTCACCCACATGCTTTTTCATTTCCTGCTTTGTGGGATGCTTTTTTATGAGGTAGCTGTTTTATTCGAGGGTGCCGTGAACTCAGCCCTTTATTCCGGGCATCACTGTCACTTGTCATTGCCTGTGCTCTGCCTGAGTGGTGTAAGAATGGGTCCTCTGAGTTTTTTATTGGACCAGTGACTGGTGCTGCTTCGTTTATACTCTGATCAAGGTAGCCTGTTGCTTGCTCTTTCATGGGTGAGGGCTCCCCTGTGATGTTGATTGATACATCCCAGCCACCGTGGTCCCCTCTGGGATGCAGGGCCATCTCAGAACATGTCATGGTGCCAACCGGAAGATGCGCATGGTCCCGGAAGCCCCCTTGTGTGTGGCCGTGGATGGTATCTGCAGTAGCATGAGCCACCTGGCATCATCAGTTAGGAGATGTGCTGCCAGCCCCCCAAAATCTCATGGGCACATGAAACCACTGTATTCTGACATTAATGTCTGCGTGAAAAATGAAGGCAGAAAAGGCATTTCTCATTTTTTTCACAGCTTTAAAAAATGGATCAACTAATCAAATTGAAAAATATTGATCCTCGGCTCTGTGACTATCATTAAATTTATTGAGCATATCTGTTCTTAGTTCTCATTTTATTAACACTGAAATGGATCCTCCTCCAGCACATTCAGGATCAAGTTCAGGTAATTCCACTTGGCAAGCAAGTCCTCCGTGATGTCTCAGTCGCTCAGTGGCCACCACATTGCCTCACTTGTAGTCTCACAGACGGGTCCTCCCGCCTGGTCTGCCACCCCACCCACACTGCCCACTCCCCACCCCATCTGTCTACTTGGTGGTTTTCCAAGGGTGGTCCTGGGAACCACATGCATCAAGATCAGATGGGAAGCTTATCACAAGCCCAGATTTCTGGGTCAGAGCTGAGAGGTTTTGTGTAGGATTCTCTGGGAGAGCAGAGTTGAGTCTTCTGTTTTTAGTATTTATGTACTTTTCTGTTTGGCTGTGTTGAGTCTTAGTCGAAACATGCAGGGTCTTTCGTTGTGGCGTGCAGCCTCAGTAGTTGTGGCTCACGGATCTGGTTGCCCCACGGCATGTGGGATCTTAGTTCTCCGACCAGGGATCGAACCCGTGTCCCCTGCATTGGGACGCAGACTTCCTGAAGCACCAAGAAAGTCCCTGAAGTCTGTTTTCAACAAGTTCAGCCTAAAATATGAGCGCCATTGATCTATGAAACAAATTCCTTCTTGGAAGACTGCGTTTCACTATCATCTAACTAGGAGGACCAGACCCTTTACTTGTCGGGGTCTCTCCTGCTTGAGTTTTCTCCCCTCCACCTGCTCCCGTAGGGCTGCACTTTGTGTGATGCGCAGCACTTGCCAGGCCCTGCCCCTGGTCTGTCCTCATGGACTGGGACATCGTCTGACAGCTCCCTTTGTCGGGTACTTAGCACCAGCAAAGTTTAACAAGTGCTATTTATTTATTCCCTGCCAGGTCAGGATTAGCCTGCGGTGGCATTAAATTAACCCTAAGAGTATCCTTTAAATTTACTTCACACTGACTTGTTAATTTGACTCCAGAAGAGTAAAAAAGTAGGTGGAGAAACATTCTTCTCTTCTTTTTTTGAGAGATCCCGTTTGAACAAATGAGGGAGAAAATAATAATATTTTAAATTATGAGGTGAAGACCAAGTATAAATAAAAAGTCATTACCAATGTGTCTTGCCTGGTTGAACATCAAAAATTGAAACACTGACTCAGACCAAGAAAAATGGAAAAAGAAAGACAAGGGAACTTCTGTCCATGAAACTGAAAAATAATTTGTATTGTTATTTCAAACAAACCCATAAAACAGAAAAGCTGTATTGTTACAAGGAGACAATTTGTTCCTTTTCTTTCTAAAGTGATATTACTTAAACCTTTTTTATTACATTTTCTCAGACCACAAGATGCAGAATGTTTAATACAGGTCATAAAGAAGGCATGCCCATAAAATATCTGTAAGCAGAGGCTTGTGGCAGATAACCTCTGATGTTGCAATTGCAGTTTTATTCAGGAATATAAACTATCCACTCTTACTCTGGAATCAATGATGGTGAATTGAATACTTACCCTTCCTCCAAACTCTGTCTTAACATATTGAGGACATTTTGTGTAATTGGAAATCTACTCTGTGGTCATCAAGTTCTGGAAAGTTGTTTTTCTCCCCATTTCTCTTTTTTTTTTCTACCAAAGAAATTGGATTTAACTACTCCTTAGTCGTACAGAAAGGACTCCAAAGAGATTCTGAAGGAGCCCTGATGTTTTATTAAGCTTTAAAGTTGATCTTTGGGACTTCCCTGGTGGTCCAGTGGCTAAGACTTTGCTCTCCCAATACAGGGGCCCTGGGTTCAACCCCTGGTCAGGGAACTAGATCCCACATGTGGAAACTAAAGATCCAGCGTGCTGCGACGAAAATCAAAGATCCCATGTGCAGCAACTGACCCATCGCAGACAAAGAAATATTCTTTAAAAATAAATAAAGTCTCTCTTTGTCAGGGTGCCCAGTTGGGCTTCCCAGGTGGCGCTAGTGGTAAAGAACCCACCTCAATGCAGGAGATGGGAGTTTGATCCTTGCATCTGGAAGATCCCCTGGAGGAAGGCATAGCAACCCACTCCAGTATTATTGCCTGGAGAATCCCATGGACAGAGAAGCTTGACAGGCTACAATCCATAAGGTCGCAAAGAGTTGAACACAACTGAAGCAACTTAGTACACAAGTTGGATGTCTAATTATAAATTTGTGACAATATGTATCAGCAAACTGGCCAAGGAGTTGCCTGTTGATATTTACCTCCTCATGTAAATACCACCTCCATGTGGTATTTACAATCAATCACCCTATTGATTCAATGTGAACGCTTGTACTTGGAGTTTTTAATCATTCAGTGTTTTATTGGAGCCCACCAGAACTTGTGAACAGATTCCAGTTTTGATACGATGTCAATGGCGTTTACTCTGTAAATACTACATTAGTATTTGGCTCTCATAAACTGTAGGTAATATAACTGTTTTGTGTCTTACTTTCTACTCCCATCCACCGAGAGGTCGTTTCCTACTGAATATCTGCATGTGACAGGTTCACTGAAAAGTGACCCAAGAAGGACTTCTGTGGTTGACATTGCAGGGGAGATTGCTGACAATGCCCTTGAAAGAAAGAAGACTGCAGGGAGCTCAACTCTGTAAAATCTTGTAGAATAACCTAGTAGACAAAGTGAAATTGGACACATTTATACTGGAAGAAATTAAAAAGTTTCGAATAGCATTGTAGGGGGATCAAAAATGCCTCATGTTTCACCTGAATTCACATTGACTTTCATTCTCTCACTCTGAGTTTCTAAGGATCTCAGTTACTACCTGCAAGGTTAGTAATATACATCTCAGTATGGCATTTTGTGCTCAATTTGTGTGTATGTGTGTATGTGAGTCTGTGTATATTTGATCTTGTCCTGTTATTATTCTGGAAGAGTTGGGCATTTTCCCAGAGACCTTTAGTTCTTAAAGCACACCAGTTTGAAGGAGACAGGTGAGGTGGTGTCAAAAACCTTGCTGGTGTGGATACAGAGAGGACGTTGGAGAGGAGAACTCCGTGAAAACCTTTGTTGCTCACTCACACGCATCTCTTTGGCTGTCCCCTTCACTCTGTAATTACCACTCGCATAATGAGAAGTTATCGTTGGAGTGCCAGTACCTTCAAGGGACTTTAGCGGCAGTTGCCGGAAAGAGCTGCACGGGAGTGGGGACTACAGTTAATAATGAAGAGAAGAAACCATTCAAGTTCATTAAGAGAAGGAATAAAAGTTCCTGCTCTCACTGCTGAGCCTAGGCATATTCCCTGGGAAATAAATACAACAAGTGGAGCCGTGTGGTATTTATCTGACTTTAAAGCTGGAGTCCTGAAACAATGAAGATGCCAGGAGAGTGAGAACGAGAGAAGGTTTGTTTCTGCCTGGGGGACTCTCACAGTCTATCTTACACACATCTGGGGTGAGCAGGGGAGGGTGAGTCCTGCATTTAGCAAAGAGAGGTGGAAGCTGTAAGGATGCTGCTAACTGAAGAGGGGATGGTGTTTTAAATTAGATAAAACTAACTAGTGATTTTAGGGCTTCCCAGGTGGCACTAGTGGTAAAGAACCCGCCTGCCAATGTAGGAGACACAAGAGACATGAGTTCGATCCCTGGGTCAGGAAGATCCCCTGGAGAAGGGAATGGCTACCTACTCTAGTGTTCTTGCCTGGAGAATTCCATGGACAGCGGAGCCTGGCGGGATACAGTTCTTAGGGTCGCAAAGAGTCAGACATGACTGAGTGACTTTGCATGCATGCAATCAACGATTTTAGTTTCTGTAGTCTGGTTCTTTTTTCCAATGAGTGATTATAGTATATTTGAAAAAGGATGTACTCCACCACAGAGAGAAGACATGCTTATAAACTACTAAAAGTCCAGGGCCAGTGAGATAAGTTGAAAGAAAAATGGATTGAAAACTAGAAGACCTGAGAGTCAGGTTTTGGTCCTGCCCTGGCACCAGTTTGCTGAGTGGTTTGTGAGTACCACCTCACCTGTCTGGAATATTTATTCTCTTCCTGTGAGACCAGATGGAAAAGAATAAATGCCTTCCATGTGTCTCCTCACGCCATACGGATGAGGATCATTTAATGATGCATTGCTGAAAAAGTTTTTAGATTAGTCCCTTTTACTGGAAAAGCTTTGTATTTTTCTAGGATAACCATGAGTGGGAATGATAATCATGTTTAGATTACAGTTTTGTGCTATAAGACTTTTTCTAATGCCTTAATAATGAATTATAGTGGCTTGTTGATTTCTCTCTAAGGTTGAGCATCCTGGTCCCCCTGTGACATATATAATACACATGGTACAACACATGTGTAAGTAACAATATGTAACATAAAGCCAACTAAAATCCAACTTAACAGCAGATCAATATGTGTTCTTGATAAATTTGTTTGCAGGAATAAGGGAAGGCAGTCAGAGCTGAGGCTGTGAGGCAAAGAGGCTTGAGAGAATTTCCAAGACACCAGAACTATCTCATGACCATTTTTTAAGAAACTCCTGGTTGTTCTGTGTATGGATAATGGGCTGTACAGCAGCGTTGTCGTCTGCCATGGTCAAGTGACAGCCCTCTCCTTTCTGCCCAACTTAATCATGGTACCAAAAGCCTCTAGGAAACGTGTGTATTAATGTCCTTCAGGAGAAAATGTTGAGGATTTGTAACAAAGCAATGACAGTCAGAATGGAGAGAAAGGAACAGATTTCAGTGATGTTTTTAAGGTGGAAAAGTGGAAATGATAGAAATTCCTGCATCCTTTGCCTGGAGTAGCCTTCTCTCTCCCTTGTGGCTAACACTTCTCCATCCCCCAGTCTTTCAAAATTCAGCACGGAGATGAATACCCCCAGAAGACTTTCTTTCTCACTAGAAGAAGGCCAGCATCTAGCCTCTACTTGTACCAAACCTGTACTATGGTTGTGGTTTGTGCATGTGTGTGTGTATGTGTGTGTGTGTGTGTATGTGTGTGTCTCCCTGGCTGGTCTCTAAGTCCTTCTCGGAGAAAGTGAAATTGAAAGTCGCTCAGTCCTCTCTGATTCTTTGCGACCCTATGGACTATACAATCCACGGAATTCTCTAGGCCAGAATACTGGAGTGGGTAGCCTTTCCCTTCTCCAGGGGATCTTCCCAACCCAGGGATTGAACCCAGGTCTCCCGCATTACAGGTGGATTCTCTACCGGCTGAGCCACAAAGGAAGCCCAAGAATACTGGAGTGGGTAGCCTATCCCTTCTCCAGGGGATTGTCCCGACCCAGTAATCAAACTGGGGTCTCCTACGTTGCAAGCGGATTCTTTAGCAGCTGAGCTGCCAGGGAGGACTCTCTTCTTTCATTGATAGATCATCATCAAAGCCTGGAATAGAGCTTTGCTCACTGTAGACACATAATGGGTATTTATTGAGCAGATGTCTGAAAGTCTGAAGTAGAGAGTTAGAGAGAAGCTAAAATGATGATCAGACTCCTGTTTTGGACCCGAGCTGAAATGTTTACTGTTATTATGTAATAACATTTTATACATTGAAAAGCATTATCTAAAACCTGAGCAATTATTACACTTGTTTTTAAAACAGCCTTTTTTCACTGAGGTGCTTTTAGAAGTTAGACTTCATGTTTGGAAAATTGTTGAACTAAGTATCAAAATTTTTTTTTGGTATCATTTATCATGTCTATCTTTTAAACTATTTATTGTAAAATCCATATCATGGAGACTGAATTTGTGGGTGCACCCGTTCCTCCACTTAGTGAGTTGGAAATGTGTGTAGCTGAAATGCAATCTGTTAAAAACCAAAAGCAAAGAAATTTTTGTTTTGATTTATTGGCATTTCTAAAGTCTGTGTTTGTAATTAAAAGAAGTTTCCTTTTCAGCTTAGTCCTTAGCAGCCAATGTTTAATTTTCATAGAAAAGAACTGACACATAATGGTGATTAAAAAGTTGACAGTGTGAGAAAATAAAATTTAAACAGAATAAATTGCAAAACATTAAATTGAATTGAAATTGACACTTGTTAGTCTCCAAATTTGACAGGAGCTTTCTTAATAAATTAAACATAGTAGATGGTTTTCCTTTGCATTTTTTCTAATGGGCCTGGCAGATAACGTATTTGATATGTGATATTGAAGAGGAGTTTATCTTGCCCGTTTAGTTTCATCACATTTTACAAAAGGAGTATTTCATTTTAGCGAGCCTATTTTGACTTGGATCATATATTTTAAAAGTGAGTCAGGAGATGAAATGGTTAGCTTGATTCTTCAACCCAAAATGCCATTTTTACTCCAAGCCTGGGAGATAAATATTGCCTCTTGCAATATTTTCCTAATCTTCCCGTGACTTTTTCTGGAGGCATGATTAATTGTTGGCTCTCATAGTGCTTTGCATGTGTTTCTGTTGTAGTAACGAGGCCATCGCCATGTGATTGTGAGTCTCTGTGTCTGAGACCACAGCTGGTTATAAGAACCTTGCAAAAAGAGACGTTGTGTGGCATTTTCAACTTTGGTTTCCGTAGAGCCTAGCACACCCCAGATACCCAGCACATGCTTTGTAGAGATAACTTTAATCATACTTTGATTCTGTTTCACTTTGGTGAGGAGGTAGATGGAGTTCCCTGGACCCATCAGAAACCACAGATGTCTAGTTCAAGTTCACTCTGTTAATCCATGTGGTCTTACAAAGACAGAGCTTCTTAGATTCCTTTTTTTGAAATTAATTTTTATTGGAGTATTGTTGCTTTACAGTGTTGTGTTAGTTTCCTGCTGCACACAGAGTGAATCAGTCATATGTGTACGTTAGATTCTTTTGACAACTTTCTCCTGATTTATTTTTCGTCCTAAGTACTTACCCATTGGCTGGCTCCCAAGGCTAACAAAGCAACAAGGGCATTGTAGGGGCCCTTGGGATTATTCTCAACTGTAGACGAGCATCCTGAGAACCTCCTATGTCCCACATCTCGTATGAGTGAAACACAGTGAAGACAGTCATCAGTTGCATTGAAGAAGGAAAGAGCCAGAGGACCACGAGCTGTGTTATAAAGAGGAGAGAGTGGTGGGCTGTGGTTTGCATCTGTTAGAGAAGTGGGCAGGCTGGGACTGATAGGGACCCAGTGACCCTGAGAATCTGATTCCCAGGAGTATTTTGAACACTTAGTGACTTCCTGGCTGCTGGTAGCACTAGGAAGGAGGGAGTTGAGAGCCTGGTGGGGAGAAGCGGGGAGGGAGCTGTCCTAAGGCCAGGAGACAAAAGACAGCATCCAATTTGAAGTGCTTTGAGGATGACTCTCTTGGCAAGAGAGCTAAGAAATGTCTGTGGCAGTGACCAGTACCCTAGCGTTAAATCTTTATAAATATGACTTTTCTCTTAGAATAGCTCCTGCTGCCCTAGGCTTTACACGGGGATGCTAGCCCAAGGCAGACAAAAGTAGTTAAAGCATGTCTAGCATAGTAAGCAATGCTTGGGCATTTACTTGACGAGAATGTTGAATTTTGACCCTGTTACTGGCACATCTTGGCATTTCCCCATGGTACGAAAAGTGAAAAGATGTGAATCGTAACATGAATTCCCTTATGAAATCAGGATTGAGTTTTTGATGGAAGAAACCAGGATTTAACACTCGGCTTCCTCTGAGAATTTTTTATCATGCGTAAAGAAGTCCTACGTAGTGAGTAATGGGAATGTAAAAGGGTAATGTTGGATATTTTTGATCGGGAAGCTGTATTTGGATAATTTCCTGCAGACTATGAATAATCCTGATGAACTTCAGAATGCAAACCATGACTTTATATTTAGGACATAGCAAAGGATGAAGAGATACACCATAGAAGAATTATGCTGGTGACAGAAATGTCAAGATATTGCATGAATCTTGGCCCAGTTCAAGAAACCAACCAGTATTTTTTTTTTTCAAGAACCACTCGATACTAGGTAGCCCATCTGATGACAAGAGCAAAGCCCCAGCCAATGATTAAGGCCATTTCTGCCTGGCCTTAATCATTTGATGCCAGTGAGCTGGCGAGGCTCACTGGCATCGAATGATTAAGGCCAGGCAGAAATGCATGATTACCCCACAACAGCTATAAAGGAAACTTTTCATGTTCTATTTCTATTACAAAAAAATGAAAGGATAAGTAAGAGGAATGAATCAAGGAGTAAAGAATTTTCAGAAAGGCAGTAGGAGAAAAATGATAAAGGAATTTAAGACACACAGCGGCTCACACAGATCTGCAGATATTAAGTTTGCCTTATTGAAGGTAGTTATGATGATTTGGGTTTATGTATTAGATTGGTGGAAAAGATAGCAGTTGGATGCTATTTCAAGAATAGGAGCTCTTGCTGCTGCTGCTGCTAAAAGACCTTAATGACATCGAAAGGAAGGAATATGGAACCAAGGGGAAGGAGTATTGTATTCACATGATAGACAAGAGGACTCTTTAGCCCTGTTGACCTGGAGACCCCTTTCAGAAAAGAAAAGTGATGAAGGTTGAAGATAGCTGGGAGGAGATTCACTTACTCTTGAAGATTTCACTCTACTTGGAGAAAGGTACAGGGCTGAGGAATGGAGCCCCCCCCCCCCTTTTTTTTTGAGCCTCTTTTCCACAAAAGAGCCCCTTTGATCAGAAGCCTGCATTTAAGAGGAAAAAACTTTTTCAAGGAGCACAGAGGGCAGTGCCGCAGGGGAGGGATGTACTTCTTGCCCCCATCACGGTCATGGTCACGGGACCTTAGAGGAAGCCACCACTGAGCTCTGTGAGTCCTGTTTCCCTTCAAGATGAGAGGCCCTCTTCTCAGTGGGTTGTTACTGGGCTCTGCTGGACCATTTTTCAGTGAAAGGAACTCTCCCCATACAGGTGACTCCTTTCCTTTTCTTCTTCATATTGATTCAAAATGAGGATTGATTCAAATGAGGGTTATGAAGTAAGGATTTCCCTGTGGCAATCCAGTGGTTAAGACCCCCTATTTCCACTGCAGGGGCCTCAGGACTCAATCCTTGGTCAGGGAACTAAGATCCTGCTTGTCCCCAAGTGTCACCAAAATAATAATGATAATAAGGATTATGAAGTGACTCCCCAGTTGATCTTTTCTAGGCGAGCATCTTTACACGTGATATATGCAGCTCCTATCTGTTCCTTCTGGAATTGGATGCAGAGGGTGGGGGACATGGTCTGTGATCAATGGAACTCTCATTTTCTTTAACCCAAATTGCAGTAATCTCATAAAGGCCATTTGAAGTCTTTGAATGTATTGGATAAGTAGTTCCTAAATTAGGAGAGTGAGTTCTTCAGTGGTTCCAGAGACAGGAAGACCCTAAAATTTTTGCGTTCTCATGTAATGTCCAGGAACCCCCTCACTGAACATATTGTTAATGAGAGATTGGGGATGCCACTAGCTGTCTCAGGTCACCTTAAAATTAGCATTGGTAAAGCCCCCTCTTCTGGGGGCCTCCCTGGTGGCTAACATAGTCAAGAATCTGCCTGCAATGCTAAATGCTTCAAAGGGGAATTGATCTCAAAATATTATCTTATGGCCATAGTCAATAACCTGGTGGGCATTTTCTCTTTGTAGCTTCTGATTTCTATGAAATCTCATGAGAATAAGGAATCTCTCAGTTGATCAGATCTTCAACAACACTTCCTTTATTGCCATAGCAACCAAATCTGTCCTAACTACTCAAATCAGCTAATCAGTTGTGGTCCCTGGTTTATGTGGTTTGACAGCAGCCATTCCTGAAGATTACTGGCTCTTTGTTCTTCTTTAGGTAATAAGTGTCTGGAAGACAGTTGGGACTTCCCTCGTGGTCCAGAGGTTAAGACTCCATGCCTCCAACTGCAGGAGGTGTGGGTTTGATCCCTGATCAGGGAACTAAGATCCCACATGCCTCTCGATATGGACAAAAAGAAAAAGAAAAATCTTCTCAAATATAATATGAAGGACTCATTGAGTATGTAAGTCTGATATCTCATCTCAGGATAATTAGCTTGAATAATAGTTACAGCCATGTTTCCCCCTTTGTATATTATTAATTAAGGAAACAAGTTCATTATTTCCAGTTTTCTGGAAATAGGTCATATTCTTTATTTCCGTAGTGATCACGTATTTAAAATCCAAATCAAGACATTAGATCTGACAGAAGACTGTGTTTTCTTGATGTTTGAATTTATTACATTCAGTCTTTCAAATGTTACAGAAATAAAATCACACTTAGCTATACCTTTAGCTAACACATTTCACTGCATAGAATTAAAGAACTGCAGGTTTGGGCTTCTTTACATTTTTTTTGTAGCAGTTTGGGGTTAAAACTTTTTTTTTTTTTTGCATTCATTCTTTGACATGGAGTCAACTATCACAGTTCGTCCAAAATTCAATATGAATAGTCTTTAGCAACTACTAGGGTTGAGTTTTTCTTCAATTTCATTTGACTTTCATCTTTATTTTCACTTTATTGGTCTGGGTCAAGTGTGAAATGATGCCTATCTTTTGCTGTCTAGAATCTGTCCCTCAATTCACTTATTTTTATACAGTCTACTCCTGGAAAGACTTAAGTAAGTTCAGTAAGTTTAGTCACTCGGTCGTGTCGGACTCTTTGCGACCCCATGAATCGCAGCACGCCAGGCCTCCCTGTCCATCACCAACTCCCAGAGTTCACTCAGACTCACGTCCATCGAGTCAGTGATGCCATTCAGCCATCTCATCCTCTGTCGTCCCCTTCTCCTCCTGCCCCCAATCCCTCCCAGCATCAGAGTCTTTTCCAATGAGTCAACTCTTCACATGAGGTGGCCAAAGTGCTGGAGTTTCAGCTTTAGCATCATTCCTTCCAAAGAAATCCCAGGGCTGATCTCCTTCAGAATGGACTGGTTGGATCTCCTTGCAGTCCAAGGGACTCTCAAGAGTCTTCTCCAATACCACAGTTCAAAACCATTAATTCTTCACTGGCCCCCAAATATCACTTTTAGTTTGATATAACCCACCTGTTCTCACTGGTGTTTCCATGCTGTACTGGAGATTGTTTTTAACGCCGCACTCTTTTGAGTTCTAATTCATGAACTACTTCATCACTGAGCTTATCAGAAAGAAATGTAAATCACTGACCTACTTGAAAACTCCCCTTTTTTAAACATCTCCCTAGTTCATAATTCCCTTTGTGACTGGCATATTTTACCAGGGTAGATTTTGTAATCATGATTATGAACACTGCAATTCTGGAGGTCCTTTAGTCAGCTGGAGGCTACCACATCACAGTGAGGGCCTCCGAGTCCAGTCAGCACCCACATATTAGGGGTATTCAGTCTGCATAGCTAGAAAACCTATCGCCCAATGAGTGGGACTAGCAGAGTGCTTGCAGTGTTATATCTGGGATCCATGAATCAGGATTTGTTCATTTGCTTAAGGCCATGGGTGTGCAAAAACAGAACCCCTCAGGAAACCAGTGCCTGCAAGGGAATTCCCACTTCAAAGAATAAGAGCTATGAGGTGCCACACCTTCCTGCCAATGATCCTCCTAATTTTTCTCTGATTGAAAGAAGTCATCAGCTCTTCCTCATCCAACTGTAGTCTCTATACCTACATGGCAACTCATGGACTGTCACAGGTACCCACCTAGAGATTAAAATACTATTATTTTACCCCCACTGAACTGAACTGAATGTATTAATAGGAAAATTTGGGTCAATTAGATTATTTTATATCAGACACTTTCGGTTATGTTGAATAGTGTAACCCGCCAAGGTGATCATTGCTGTTTCCACTAATTACATGAATGCCAATGGAGTAAACGTAGTTCAGTTCAGTTCAGTCGCTCATTCTGTGAAGTCGCACAAAGTAAACACAGTGAAGTCACACCAAGAAGCATACCCTGTGGATTGTGCACCTACCTTCCCAGTTTTGACAACACGGAAGTTGTTAATGAACCAAACATTAGTTATCAATGAACAAAACATTCTGTGGTTGGGGGAAAGTTGTATGGATGAGAGTAGGGGGGATTGAAGTCATATGAGATAGAAATCATTTGGCCAAATCATACCAGATGCAGAAATGGCAGGAGGTCAGTGAGGCTTACCCGATTGACTCTGTACTCTTGTCATAGCCTTCTCAACCCATCTCGCTTGATAGCGTCTCTCAGTCTGAGTTGACAGTAGTGTTGCCACTCATTTCCTGCCACTGCCTTGGATGGCTCTGTGGGTGGGACAGAGGGAGAGTGCTTTTGGGGAGCCTGAGAAGCTGCCCCAGGGAGCCACTTTCTCTTCCTGAACTCGCTCATGGACACTACTTGGAGCCAGAGAGCATTAGCTACAAATAGCCCCCATGACTACAGCGTGGTTTGGCTTAGCTCACTTTTTCCTTAAGGATAAATAACCATGATAACATCCCCAGTCCTAACCTGAAGAATGATTCCAAACCCTTCAAAGGCGACTCTCGTTCGGTCCTCATAAGACTTCAATTCCTGAGGCTTTCTGAGCATCACAAGAAGCAGAAAAGTACACCACCAGGAGTCGGAATCACACAAACTCAGGTTTGATTCTTGGCTCCACAACTTACCACTGGTGAGACTCTCCTGAATTTGTTTCCTTACCTGTACAACTGGTGAGAGTTGCATCCACACCCCACTTCGTAGAAGGGGACAGAAAGGAAAGTGCATGGCCCAGTGTATGGCATTTATTTGTTGCTTAATTCAAGTTTATTCCCTTTCTCTAAAAGTCCTTGAATGATGTGCAGCTGTATGGAGATAGGACGGTAGCATTTGGAAATATTTGTAGAGAGCAATGACTTTAAATACACTGACAGTTATGTGAATGGGAGGAAAAGATGGGTATTTTCAATTTACTGAGCTTTCCCAAAGACACAATGTGTGAGTCAGAGTAGAACATATGTTAAGAAAGAAAAAGAAAAGAGAGACAAACAAAGGCAGTCAAAGCTAAGAGATTTTCAGTAGAGTCCAAAAGAAGTTCAACCCAGGGGGCGGTTTTGCTGTGACATTTTGATAATAAATGAATTCTTAGGGGAGTGTGTCTGAGCCTTGAGTCATCTCTTCTCCTTCCTTTTGGTATCGCAGCTTCATCTCCAGGCTTACTGGGTGAAAGTTGCTCAGTCGTTTCTGACTCTTTGTGACCCCATGGTCTATACAGTCCATGGAATTCCCCAGGCCAGAATACTGGAGTGGGTAGCCATTCCCATCTCAACCGGAGCTTCCTGACCCAGGGATCGAACCAGGGTCTCCTACATTGCAGGTGGATTCTTTAGGATCACAAAGAGTCGGACATGACTGAGCGACTTCACTTTCACTTTCTTTACCAACTGAGCTATCAGGAAACCCAGAGCTCCACCTTTGCTGATCACCGACCTGAGATGGGGGACTGACTTTGCAATAATCCCCAGATGACAGACGCAACCCTAGTCTGTTTGTTACTTTCTACAAATCCTGGTCTGCTCTTCTGTCTGTTGTGAGAGGTTTCTAAAAAAAAAAAAAAATCGGGGGTTGAAAAAAACTAATAGTTCATAATGTGACAAATGCCCGTAGGAGTAGAAATTCCAGCTGGATGTATCATTATCTGGTAGTTTGAGATTTTTATTTTTTTCAGTACACATCCTTCAACAGCAAGTCTCCAGGTCAATTTTTGTCTTGGCTTTTGCTACTATTCCTCCACCTCTGCTCTTCTCTAGTCCTTTCCCTGGGTATTACTAGCTAAGGATCAGTTGTTTTTATCCTTCCGGGCAGAGACGAGCCTGAGCATCTCTGAGTACAGACCTCGTCTGTAAGGAAGAACTCGCCCCAGGGACACTGACTTGTGTTCAAGTTCTCCAGATGGTTCTGCTTGCCCCTCCTCCCACTTGCCCTCGTACATGTAGCTGTAAACAGATGTGGTCGAGGACATTAGGATTTAAAGCATTGGCACGATCACAAAGAGAGTCTTTTCTCCCCATTAGTATTTCCAAAGAGCAAACTGCATGTCTACTCTAAGGCAGATAACTCCCACGAAGAGCATCTGTTAGGAGTTTAAATCACTTAAGAGCACGACTCTCAAAATAACCCACACTGTTTGCATTTGTTGTACCATCAAATACTGTTCAGAGCCCGCAAATGTTGTCCTGGGTTCTGTACCAAGGAGCTTAAAAGAACCAGCTATTGCTCTTCGAGAAGTCATCGTGCCACACTGCTGAAAGACGCCGGGACTCTTGGGCTTGCTGCTGTCTGTGTTTTCTCTTCCGCAGGTTGAAACCAGCATGCATGATGCTTTGCAAGCCTATGCTTTTATTTATTTAATTTTTTTACATTTTATTTTATTTATTTATTTTTTAAACTTTTTATTTTATATTGGAGGATAGCCAGTTAAGAATGTTGTGATGGTTTCAGGTAGACTGCAGAGGGCCTCTGCTGTACATGTACATGCATCCATTCTCCCACAAACTCCGCTCCCATCCAGGCTGCCACATGACGTTGAGCAGAGTTCCCTGTGCCATAGAGCAGGTCCTTGTTGGCTGTCCACTTTAAATACACTAGGGTGCACCTGACGAGTCCCAAACTCCCTGTCTCTTTCCCACACTCTTGCTTCCTGAACAAGCCCATGCTTTAAAAATCTGTACCAGGGCGCTTGCTCAAATGTCTCCTTTTCAGGCATCACTGGAAAGCACTGGGAGAAGCTAGAGCAACTCTGAGGCAGGCCGAGATGTGATCACTTTCCCAAAGAAAAGGATGGGAGTTGCTTGTCAGTTTGTTCAGAATCAGTCCTTGGGTTCTTGAGCCTTGATTTGTGTGAAGGTAGCTGTGAGCCTTGTTCTTTCCTGAGACTGCTGTGTTGTCCAGGATTGTGTCATGTAGGTGACCGAGCATCCTGTCGAAGTTTGGGTTCAAATGCCTGCTAGTTTGCAGAACTCAGTTAGACACAGCATGAAAAGAGAAATTTCAGTAGCTTCTCAAGGGATTCATTGAATAGTGTAAAATAAGAAGAACTCACTAAGTCATGTCTGACTCTTTTGCAACCCCATGGGACTGTAGCCCACCAGTCTCCTCTGTCCATGGGATTTCCCAGGCAAGAATATTGGAGTGGATTGCCATTTCCTTCTCCAGAGGATCTTACTGACCCAGGAACCGAAACCACGTCTCTTGCATAGGCAGGTGGATTCTTTACCACTGAGTCACCTGGGGACATTAAAAAAAAAAAAAAATTCCTCTTATACAGCATTCTTTCTGATAATTGTGGTAATCTAAAAGAGTTGAAAGGTATGCTGATGTGCCAACTACAGTTAGGATATTTCCAAACCTCCTTTGAATGATTCCTTGCACATCAAAATATTTGATGAAATGAGACACATTTTTCTAAAAGTATGAATGTTTGGGGATGTTGGAGCTTTTGTAGTTGCCACAAATGATTTTCCTTAAATTCACAGGATCAATGTGTGCAGCCTCAGGCTGTGTTGTCAGGCTCAGTATTTACATTCCAAATTGAATGGTGAAGACATGACATTTAGGAAATGGGAAGAGAAATAATCACACATAACAGGAAAAATGCTATATCCCAAAAGTCTTACTATTTCCAATGGAAAGAGACTCTTGCTTTCATCCTTTAAAAGATTTCATATTGAAGGATAGAACAGTCAGTAGGTGCTTCTTAAAAATGATGAAAGTGACCGATGAATTAGCTGTCTCCAAGCCAGTCCAACCCTGAGTAGAATGGAACCCCTCAAGGCACTCGTGTCCTAAGTAGCTGGCATAACATATGCTCTCAATATTTGTTGGAAGGGAACACAAGAAGGGAAGGAAAAGAGAAAGAAAAAAGCCACCAGGCAAGGATTGAGGGAAGGAAGGATTAAAGAAAGAAGGCTTCCCTGGCGGCTCAGTGGTAAAGAACCTACCTGCCAATGCAGGGGACGCAGGTTGGGCAGATCCCCTGGAGAAGGAAGGCAAGCCATTCAAATATTCTTGTCTGGAAAATCTCAGGGACAGAGAAGCCTGGCAAGCTACAGTGCATGGGGTCACCCAGAGCTGGATACAAGCAACTGAACAAAGGAACAACGAAGAAGAGTCAAATAAGCGAAACTGCAAGAGAGGTTGCTTTGTTAAAATACAGCCACACGGGGGACTTCCCTGGCAGTCCAGTGGTTAAGACTCCACGGTCCCAGTGAGTGGGCCATGGGTTCGATCCCTGGTCAGGGGGCTAATAAGATCCCACATGCCACATGGTATGGCCAAAAATTTTTTTTAAATAAAAATTTAAGAATAAAAAAGCTGTGTGTTAAAAAATACGTATACTCTACACACAGAAAAATTAAGCGACATGTTGGGCTTCCCTTATGGCACAGCTGGTAAAGAATCTGCCTGCAATGTGGGAGATCTGGGTTCAGTCTCTGGGTTGGGAAGATCCCCTGGAGAAGGGAAAGGCTACCCACTCTAGTAGTCTGGCCTGGAGAATTCCATGGACTGTAGAGTCCGTGAGATTGCAAAGAGTCGGACACGACTGAGAGACTTTCAGTCACTTCACTTCCAACTCACACAACTGCTGAGAATCCTGGATCCAGAATACATGTCTGTCTTTATACTATACCTTCCTCTTGTCCTTCTGCTTCAGAGTGGGAAATCACCTCCTAAACACATTGAAATCTTTGAAAAGAATTATTAAAAAATAATGTGTAAATTAAAATGTCCTTGGAAGAGAAACCTTGCCTGACCTGATTTAAGTTTAAGGGAGCCAAATAAGATTTTGAAAGGCCCTAGGAAGGTTCCATTTCATAAAAAGGGGGAAAATTATGTGAGAAGCATCTGGAAAGCAATTCTTTCAGTTATTTCCATAATATGCCTCCTGTCTCCCATTCCTGTCCAAAGCTGCTCTGC
Source organism: Bos mutus (assembly GCF_027580195.1). NCBI lineage: Eukaryota > Metazoa > Chordata > Mammalia > Artiodactyla > Bovidae > Bos > Bos mutus. The sequence continues at coordinate 22,811,176 of NC_091628.1, forward strand.
TTAATGCTCCTTCACTCTATGTTTCTCCTTCCTTGTGGGTGTTTCCATATTTTTCTTCTCTCTTGACTCATTCTAGGTGGTTCCCAACTCTGCTTGCTTTCATTTGCTTTGACGCCTGTTCTTATTTTTCTCTGTCTGTTTCCTTTGACATTCTCCAGCTCTTCCTCTGCTTCTTCCCTTCCCCTCTTTCGCCTGGTGCTTTTTCCTGGGTTGTTTCCCAGCTGTTCTTTCTCCAGGTTGGCACTGAGCTCTCCTCTCCATCCTCTCCCCAGCTCACTCTTTCCTCCTCAGTTCTCCAGGGTGTGCTGCGGCAGACCGTCTTTGGACATCTGTCACAGGACTGAGCTGTCTCTCCATTATGTAATTTAATGTACCCAGAAACAGCAGTTATTTCTTGTTTTTTCCCCCCACTGAACATTTTTTTTTCCTATAAAATAAAATGCTCCTGGGTTGTATTCATAGTGTTGGAAAGTAGTTTGCTTGTGCTGGACTTATTTTACGATCTGGATTCTCGATCAGCTGAAAATCTTAACCTCGCTGTGTTCTCCTGTGGTAGTTTCCCCTGGGACTTGGTCAGTTTCTTTACCAAAAGGCAGTGGATAAACAAAACCATTTATATCATTTTCAATTTTATTTTTTTTAAGTCTTTATTGAGTTTGTTACAATATTGCTTCTGTTTTATGTTTTGGTTTTCTGGCCACCAGTCATGTGGGGTGTTAGCTCCTCAACCAGGGATTGAATTTGCAACCCCTGCACTGGAAGGTGGTCTTAACCCCTGGACCGCCAGGGAGGTCCCCAGTTTATATGTCAATGTGTTTCGTACGATCAAATCCACCCATTTTGAGGGTCATGGCTTGTTGAATTTTGGTAATGCACACAAATGTTTACCACCACCACTGTCAAAATACAAAGCCCCTCACCCTAAAAAAGTTCCTTTATGTCCCTTTATAGTTGGCTTTCACCCTTGACTCCTGATTAAATTGTTGCTGTGGTTTTGCCTTTGTACAGACTGAAGTTTCACTTGTCTTGGATCAGTTCCTGGGGATGGACTTTCTAGATCATATGGCAAGCATATCTTCAGTTTTATAAGATATTGCCATACTGTTTTTCAAAGCGTTGGTACCATTTTTCATTCTCACCAGCAATGTGTATGAATTCCACCTGCTCTGCGTCCTTTCCAGCATTTGATATTATTCATCTTTTTAATTACACGCTAGTAGGTGGGTAATCATATCTCATTGTGGCTTCATTTACATTTCCCAAGGAGATCCAACCAGTCCATTCTGAAGGAGATCAGCCCTGGGATTTCTTTGGAAGGAATGATGCTAAAGCTGAAACTCCAGTACTTTGGCCACCTCATGCGAAGAGTTGACTCATTGGAAAAGAATCTGATGCTGGGAGGGATTGGGGGCAGGAGGAGAAGGGACGACAGAGGATGAGATGGCTGGATGGCATCACTGACTCTATGGACGTGAGTCTGAGTGAACTCCGGGAGTTGGTGATGGACAGGGAGGCCTGGCGTGCTGCGATTCATGGGGTCGCAAAGAGTCGGACATGACTGAGCAACTGATCTGATCTGATCTGAATGACTAGTGATGTGAAAAATATTTTCATGTACTTATTGCCCACTTATGTATCTTTTTTTGTGATGTGTCTACTCAAATATTTTGCTCATTTTTAGTTGGATTGGTCATCTTCTTGAATTGTAAGATTTCTTTATATATTCTGGATAGAAGCTTTTTTCTAGGATATTTGTTTGCAAACATGTTCCCCCAGTCTGTTGCTAGTATTTTTTCTTAACTGTATCTTTCAAATAATATAGTTTCAGCCTTGCTTAAGTTCATTTTTGCAGATTTTTCCTTCAATTATTTGTGCATAATAAATCTTTGCTTTAGAAATCTGTACCTAACCCGGTGATACAATTTTTTTTTGTTATTTTTTTTTCCTAAAATTTTGGTTCTTATAGTTAAGTCCATGTACAATTTTAACTTTTCCAAAGACTAGAGAAAACAAAGACCCTGATGGTGGGAATAACTGAAGGCAAAAGGAGAAGGCTGCCTTCAGAGATTAAGACAGTTAGATAGCATCACCAACTCAATCAACACGAATTTGAGTGAACTTCAGGAGATAGTATTGAAGAAGGAAATGGCAACCCACTCCAGTGTTCTTGCCTGGAGAATCCCAGGGACGGGGGAGCCTGGTGGGCTGTCGTCTCTAGGGTCTCACAGAGTCAGACACAGCTGAAGCGACTTAGCAGCAGCAGGAGATAGTGAAGGACAGGGAAGCCTGGTGTGCTGCAGTCCATAGGTTCCCAGAGAGTCAGACATGACTTAGTGACTGAAAAACAACAACAATTTTGAATTAATTTTTGAGTGTTATATGAGGTTAAGAATCAAGGTTCTTTTGTTTCTTTTCCAACAGATACCCAGTTGATACAGCTCCATAGTTGAAAAGTCTCTTTTCCCCCTCCAAATTACCTTTGTGAATTATATTAACTGCCTTGCATTCATGGGTCATGATATGCTGTCCTAATTATGTATTTTTAGATTAAATTTTTAAATATTTTGTTACGAAACTTTTTGCCATTGGTCTTTGAGTCTGTTGGTCTATAATTTTCTTGTAATTTTTTTTTTGGCATCAGGATATGTTACTACTTCTTATAAGATGAGTTGGGATATGTTTGCTCTTCCTCTTTTTCTGGGGGTGTTGGTGGGGTTGGCATTATTTTATTTGTTTTCAAAATGCAGAGGTAAACCTAGAGAGAATGATATGTTAGATATCCCTCCCTCAGCTCTTTACATCTCTGGGCTCGTTCTGGAATCTTAGGTCAAATAGTATCATGTAGGGGAATATGCTGATCCTTTGGTCTTCCCAATTTATCAAAAATCGAAATGTGTATTTTTGCACTCCAAGTTCAACTTTTTACAGATATGGGAGTGAAGCCAAATCCTCGAGTGGTAGTTTTCTAAATAGCCCTCTGAAGTTTGAAAGGGTTAATTTACCTCCAAAAGGGCTCACTTTTCTGCCACTCCAAAAGTTTCCCACAGGAAGACTGGGCTCAGGCTGGATAATACAAACTTTAAAAGAAAGTGACACTTGTCTAGCTGTGAGTCCAAATCTGTTAGCAATGGCTTTTGCCTGCAAGAAACTTGTGTCCTCCTTGTGTTCTCTAATAGATTGTTCGTTTTAACTTGTTAACCATGCTGAGTAATGCAGTCCAGTTTTTACCACATGCAGCCTCGGCAATCAAAGCTCTAAAAATCAACAACCAATTACCACGAGTGTGTCTGTGTCTTTCCTAGTGTCTAGAAGATGATGCTTTTACCCTGTCACTGTTTTTTAGGGGTGTGAAGGTGTGCACACATAATGCCGTGGTTCCTCATAAATACAGTCAAATGTCTATGATTATTTTGTTCTTCGTATGTGTTTTGTTCATTTAAGCAGCCACATTGGTCGTGTGATTTTAATGTGGTTAGGAAAAAAAAACCACTTCTTTCTTTCTGCTCTCTCACATGGTAACCTTATTTGCCGCTGATGACTAGAGCAGACGAAGTAAACGCTTCGTAACATTTGATAAATGCATTACATCTTCCATAAGCGGTACGAGAGACTTGAAGGCCTTGTTCCCCAGTGAAATAAAGTCGGGTTATTGTTCTCATAAACCATTTCTCTTCCTTAGGCTTCTAAGCAGGAGTCACTGCTGCTGTGACTAGCCTGTCTGCTCTGTCTGGAACTAATGGAACTCTTGGAAGTTTTTAAAATAATGGTTATTATTTTTAACAAAATGGAAAATGGGCTTTGTCATCCAAATGATTTAATTAATTCCACAGTGAAAATACCAATGGTACGTGTCAACAAAGGGACGCTTTTTCTTCTTCGATGAGAGCAGAGGATGCATTTATATACAGTTATTTGAGAACGTGCTGTGCAAATTTCAACTGCTCCATTTCCTGTGTTTTTCAATGAGTAACCCAAGCAGCTGCTGACCACCAGTTTGTAGTAGTTACAGGTGGAGAACTGGGTGTCTTCTTCCCTGGTGGCTCAGCGGTAAAGAGCCCGCCTGCAATGCTGGAGTAGGGGGGTTTGATCCCTGGGCTGGGAAGATCTCCTGGAGAAGGAAATCACAACCCCCTCCAGTATTCTTGCCTGGGAAAGCCCATGGACAGAGGAGCCTTGCGGGCTACAGTCCACGGAGTCCCAAAGTGTTGGATAGGACTGAGCATGCACCCACTTCCTGCTTAGTGAGTTTTTGTAAATGATTTAGATATTAAAAAAGCTGCAAACTGCTTGACTTTTACTAACAGGATTTCCAAAATGACAACGTAAAGAAAAAACAGTGAAGGACACTCTCCAGTGAAACAATGATAACGTTTATTTTTCCAAATGAGTTAAAATGCCAGCGACTATATGCATCGTGACCTTTTGGATGTAAACAGTGCCTCTCCACGCTTTAAACAGTATCACTAGGAAGCCAAAGGGATGAATATGTATAATGATGAATTCACTCTATCAACAGAAAGCAGCTCTTGAAAGCATCAGTGTTAATCAGGTGCTAAAATGGAATTACAGAAAGAAGAATTTCAGTCTTAAACTTAAAGTGAACCCAACTCTTACCCAAGAACCCTGGGATTACAACTCTTAAGAACAGATTATAGGGAGTAGAAATAAGAGAGTCAGCAATCTAGAAGACCAAGTGGTGGTGGATTATATTTTAAAGTAAAACTATAGGTTTCAGGAACCTGGTTTCATTTTTCTGGGTTCTTACCTCGTCTTGCAAAGGTATAATTTACAAGAGTGGCTGATTCAAAGTTTATAGTTGTTTGAGATCCACTGTTGATTCAAGTTCTCAATTTTTTTAATTATTTTTGGCTGTGCTGGGTCTTCGTTGCTGTGTGCAGGCTTTCTCCAGTTGAGGTTCAAGGGCAACTTATTGCAGTGGCTTCTCTTGTTATAGGACATGGGCTGTAGGGCGTGTGGGCTTCAGTAATTGCAGCTCCTGGGCTCTAGAGCACAGGCTCAGTGGTTGTGGCACACAGGCCTAGTTGCTCCATGGCATGTGGGATCTTCCAGACTAGGATTGAACCCGTCCCCTGCATTGGCACGCAGACTCCTAACCACTGGACTATCTGGGAAGCCCCATGTCAGTTCTTAATTGTCCACAGTCCCTGTGGGAAAACTGGGAAGGCCATTCAAAGCAGTGGAAACTGAGATGGACCATTCAAAGCAGTGGGTAATTCTAAAGTCCATTGCATTTGCCTGGTGGTGGTGGTTTAATCACTAAGTGTGTCCAGCTCTTCGACTGCATGGATTATAGCCCACCAGGATCCTCTGTCCATGAGATTCTCCAGGCAGGAATACTGGAGTGGGTTGCCATGAGGCTGTAGTAAAAGAGCTCAGACCTGCACATGTAGACTCAAAACCTCTGGGTCTGGTCTTGGCTTTGGTCTTCCCCTGATTCTCTCTGGTGGTTGATGGTCTAGTGTATTAAGGAGAAGGTTTGATTCTTATTTCCTTTAAATATGTCACACACATGTCTTGCTTGCTGAGGTCTTTCTCCAGTTATTGTGAAGATTTTCCATTAGTCCATCTGCCTTGCCTATCTATTGAGTTAACTTTGTGTGTCTATTTAAAATGTAAGCTCCTTAATACGGAAAGACTGGGTCTTTCCCTGGCATTTGTTTAGCGGAATACACAAGGTTGTATCTTTAAAATGTACTTGAATGTCTGTATCTGACTTGATTATTGTGTCAACGTGGACTGTTGTTACAAAAGATTGTCTTGTCAGAGAAGCTGAGTGAAGTGTACATGGGAATTCTCTGTAGTACTTTGCAACTGTTTATGATTCAATGTAGTTCAAAATAGAAGTATATATTAAATGTTTAAAAAAAAATAATGAGTGAATCAGCAGCCTCCTTGGAGAAAGCAAAAAACTCACTTTAGATCAAATAGGTAGTATGAGGCTGAAGGAGAAACACTCCCTGACCAATGGTGGGCCTCGATTTTCATTTAGCTTCTTTGTGCATCAGGTTCGGAGAAGGCAGTGGCACCCCACTCCAGTACTCTAGCCTGGAAAATCCCATGGATGGAGGAGCCTGGAAGGCTGCAGTCCATGGGGTCGCTGAGGGTCAGACACGACTAAGCAACTTCACTTTCACTTTTCACTTTCATGCATTGGAGAAGGGAAATGGCAACCCACTCCAGTGTTCTTGCCTGGAGAATCCCAGGGACCGGGGAGCCTGGTGGGCTGTCATCTCTGGGGTTGCACAGACACGACTGAAGTGACTTAGCAGCAGCAGCAGCAGCAGCAGTGCATCAGGTTGTACTTGCTTTGCCTTGCCAATGCCATGTCTTTTCATGAAAATTAAAATCATTATCATAAAGAATTTTTTAATTCAGCACTATAAAAAATAATAAATAAAAGTTTTTATGTGCTTTTCAAGATAAAGGGTTCTATATTTTTAAATGAAAGGGCCTGCATGAGTTTAAATGCACAATCATGATATACTTCCAGACTTACAGTAAAAATACCGCAGAAGTCTGAAATTGATGTAGCTCAATCAATCTTACTTAATTAGCCCGATTCTACTTTTTTACTGCACTCATAGGATAGGTTGCTTAGATATTTTATTTGAAGAAACCAGCTTTGTCTTAAGCTATAACTTCAGCGTTAGCACTTAAATGTAGTTCTTCAAGTAGAGCTAGTGGAAAGGTATTATATTAGGAAGAAAGAATGACTTGACTCCCAGGGTAAAGCCAAAAAAAAAAAAAAAATGAATGGCCTTCTGTGTTCCCGTTCCCAGTGTATGTAGGTGAGTTAAGACAGCAGGCTTCTCTTTTTCTGAAGAGCACATCTCGAAAAAAAAGCCCTTGAAAGGTCAGGATTCCAGGGAGACGCTTTGTTGCTGGCCTCTTTGCTTTCCCCAGGTGCCTTTGGCACGTGTACTTATTGCCCGTCTGCAGAGGAGCAGCAAGGTTAGTTTCTCTGGGCGGAGGAAACTGGCGCAGATGGACAGAGCCAGAGGGTGGATTGGAACGACAGAGGAGAGGGCCAGCTGGACAGGGGTGGGCGTTATATAAGGTGAAAAAGAGTAGGAGGTCCTCTATTTTAATTGAATCGCTTTCCGTTTAGTAAAATCAATGGATATCTCTGTTCTGTTTTGTTTTTTAACTTATCCTATAACTATTGTTCACTTGCCAAGTCATGTCTGACTCTTTGCAACCCCATGGACTGCAGCACACTAGGCTTCTCTCCATCTCCCAGAGTTTGCACAAGTTCATGGCCACTGCATCGGGGATGCCGTTCAACCATCTCATCCTCTGTCTCCCTCTTCTCCTTCTGCCTTCAGTCTTTCCCAGCATCATTGTTCCTGCTGCTCTTCCATTCGCTGAATTACAGTCTTCAGCATCTTAACTCCATATTTGAAAGGAAGAGTTAAAGAGACTGCAGAGGATGGTCATGTATGGGTAGCATCCTGGTGGACCATTTCAAACCTCCGTGCAAAGTCTTCCTGCTGCCCCGCGCTCCAGCAGATGAGAGAGACAACTCTGGTGTTTATAAAGAAATGGAGGAGCATCTGCCTCATGCTTGGTTTTTGACTATTTTTAAGATTTTTGTTTTTTGCTCTGGATGTGAACCATTTTTTAAGTCTTTATTGAGTTTGTTACAACAGTATTGCTTCTGTCTTATGTTGTGGTTTTTTGGCCCCTCAGCATGTTCTTAGCTCCCCAACCAGGGATCAAACCCACACCTCCTGCTTTGGAAGGTGAAGTCTTAACCACTGGACTGTCAGGGAAGTCCTTCGGCTTTAGATTTGAAGACATTGTTCTTCTGTTTGCAGTTGCAATGGCAACCCTCTCCCGTATTCTTGCCTGGAGAATCACATAGACAGAGGAGCCTGGCGAGCTACAGTCCACGGAATCAAAAAGAGTTGAATACGAGTTAGCACACACTAGAGCCCCCTTGCTTTTTTCTAAAAGGAAGCTTCTGTTTCTGAGTTTGACACTGCATATCAAAACCTGGGCTCACTGGCTTAGTATGTAAGAGTTTTTCTTGGAAGGACAAACATTTAACCTATCAGTTCGATTAGTACTCGATGATCTGGGTGACTGAAGATTGTTTTTCAGTGCAGCTCACTGTTTTGATTTTTTTCTGTGAAGCTCTGTCCGGATTAAACCTCAGGGATTCCTTGGATTGCTTCACTTCCTTCTGCAGCCTGGTGGGCAGTGGGACACACTGGTATAATTCATTGACCTCTTTTACACTCTGTTTTATAATTTTTTTTTTTTTTTCACTTGATGTAGCCATACATAATGCATTTTCTATAGAAAGCTTTTGTTCCTTTATGATGCAGGGGTCCTCTTGGGGCTATATGGAGTCTACGTTCATTCAGTTCATGGCCCTGATCCAAAAATATTTCTTAAGCCCATGTATTCTCAAGAGAGCAAAACACACACATACACACACACACACACACACACACACACTTCCTGTAGTGTTGTACTTCCGCTGTCTGTAGTTTTATTGCTGTGCTTTTGTAAGATTTTTTTTCCCCCCAAAATGTAACAGGAATGTTTGAACATACTTGAATCTTTAGAAATGTTAGTGAAGGGTATCACTTGATAAAGCTAAAAACAAACAGGGAAATTAAACCTGTTTCAGTTAACTCTATTTTATGAGACTAATCAGAGAATTTTAGCAGTAGAGACATGTGCTATTAATAATAGAACATGTAAAGAATCAAGCCACCATTATAGTAATATGCTTGATTGTAAAGAACTTTATGTACTTGTAAAATGTACTACTTTAATCTTCTGAATAATACACATTTAAGTACAGAACAATCTCATTTAATCCTCTACAAATAGTACCAGTGTTGGGTATAGTACCTTCTTTTCTGTCTCTGACTACATTATATAATAGATTGAATGCAGGTTGTTTCTCAGAAACGATTATCAGTTGTTATAAATCGTGCTCTTCATAAATCAAAAAGCATCCACCCAACTTGCTGTGCTGCTGTGCTGTACTCAGTTACTTCTGACTCTTGGCGACCCCACAGACTGTAGCCCACCGTGTGCCTCCGTCCATGGGATTTTTCCAGGCCAGAATATTGGAGTGGATTGCCGTTTCCTACTCGTGGGGATCTTCTCAACCCAGGGATCGAACCCGTGTCTCTTGAGTTTTCTGCATTGGCAAGCAGATTCTTTACCACTGTGCCGCCTGGGAAGCCCATGCACCCACCTTGGAAAGGTGTTTATTCATAATAAAATCAGAATGCCATTTGATGTTTTTCTTCTTTCCATTGTTGGTCACCCAATATCTTAGTTGCTATACTTTTCTTAGTTTTCTCTTTTTTTCCAGAAAGAATAATTTCTTCCATTGGCTCTGCAAACTATTTGTAACTACTCCTTTGACCCTTGATAAATAATAAGCAAATAAACAAAATGAAACTCATGACTGGGAGAAAAACCTTGCATTTTCCACTTCAGCCTTGGTGCAGATTTCCTGGGTGATCATAAGGCAACAACCGGTTACGTTCTGGGTGATAGAAATAAAATACTATCAGATATTAAATTAAACTCTTCGTGGTGAAACTGTGGTAGCTGAGGGTTCTAATATCTTGTCTTTCAATATTAACTTTCTTTTTTCATCATCCTGATTTCCATTAGACCATTAACCATATTTTCCATTCCAGGGGTCCCACTGTCCAATTACTGTGTGCTTATGGTGTTGCTTGTTTAGTCGCTAAGCCTGAAAGTCCGACTCTTTCGTTGTGTCTCTTTTGCTACCCCATGGACTGTAGCCCTCCGGGCTCCTCTGTCCATGGGATTTCCCGGGCAAGAATACTGGAGTGGTTTGCCACTTCCTTTTCCAGGGGATGGATCTCCCTGACTCAGGGATCGAACCCCCCTCTCCTGTGTTGCAAGCGGAGTCTTTACTGCTAAGCCACCAGGGACTGTGTGCTTATAATCTAATTTTATAATTGTCCTAAGTAAGCTATAACACGGAGAAGGTAAACACATCACAAAGTGGTCCATAGTGCCTTGAAGTGTATACTGTTTGCTACGGCCACGTGAAATTGCCGATGTTTGACTACTTTTCACCTACAAAAATGGCATTGACTTAGATCAGACTTACCACTGTTCAGTCGTTCAAATCAAGAAAAAATCCACTTAGTGCTTCTGGGGCGAAGGTAACGGTCCTAATCCCCTGCATTAGCAAGGGGATTGTTAACCACTGGCCACCAGGCAGGTCCTAGTATGAACTTTTCTGAATGAATCATATATAAGAACGATCATAATTCTTCTGCTGTTGATATGATACAGTGATGCCAGCAGGACCTGTTGAGTTCTATTAGGTCTTGCTGCTGTCTCCTCAGAATATTGTGCTTTTTGTCAGTTTCATAGATTGTCTGTATTCTCTACTAGTCTGGCCATTATTTATCTGTGTTCTCATAAAACCCATACCAAGTCATAACCCCACTTACTTATGACTTCTAAGGTTCTTTGAACTTAGAAAACAAGTCACCAAGATTGTCATATTTTTAGGTCAGGTGTAAGAGCAAATAATCTGTAACATTGATGGGATAAGAGAGTCTCTCCTCTGACACACAGTTGAGAGTTTTATCACCTGAATTTTGTGATTTGATTAATTGCTTTTCAGTTATGTTCCAAATATGTGAGATTGCCAGCTAAATATTTGTGAATAAGAGAGATACCACAGTAAGGAAACAGGGATGATAAATCTGATAGTAAAATTATTCCATTTTAATTTGAAATTTCTCTTGTTTCTTTCAGCCCATTATCATTGGACTGTTACCATTTGTCTTGGGTGGACTTGGCAATTAAATCACAGATACAGTTACCATCACCTCGTCGACATAATCCCATTTAGATTTCAGTGTCATTTCTGATGGGCTCTGCAGGAATGAAAGCTTAGCTGCTTGGATACTTGGATCATTATATAGTTATATTCTCTTCTGAAAATAGTCTCCACCGTGTAAATGAAAGGTAGGACAATGTGCATTCATTTAGTCTCCTTTTAATTCTGAACCTTGGGTGAGTGAGTGACAACAGCTCAGTAGTGTCTGACTCTTTTTGACCCCATGGACTTTAAGTAGCCTGCCAGGTTCCTTGGTCAAGTGCATATTAAATTGTTCACATTCATGATAGTTTTTAAGTGGCAAAACTGTAAATTAACTTTCATAAATAATGTTGTAGGAAAATCATAGTGCTTCTGACCTTGAAAAGATGCTTTTCCTAGCAGCATTAATTTTCCATAATTCCTAATGCCATTTCCATTCATAGTCTTGACTGTGATAGATGGGCAAATATTGATTATAGCTCTAGCCCTTTACCTAAGTAAAAAATTATTAACTTGTCTGATTTAGAATTAGGTGTTAGTTTCTTGGGTTTGCTATTAAAGTACATTTCAAACATATATAGGGTAATACATATTTAAATGTGACTGTCATGAAATATACTAAGGAATATCTGTGGTCATTGGTGCGATTTCCAGTTGGGCCGGACTTCTGTTTCTGTGAGAAGTAGAGGTATCAAATGCCACTGAAAAGCTTCTCCCTCTGACTGTGAGATAAGTGGCACCTCTCTTGGCTCTATGATAGCTACAAACTTAGAAATAAGATTGCATTTTCGCATCCACATGGTTGAGACATTTTGGGGTAAAACAGCTTTGGGATCAGTGTCTCCCAGATCAGATGGTTCCTAACGCATCTGCTTATGTGGTTTTGCCAGCTTCAGCTGGCCATGTTCCCCTCAAGCTCCTTTCATTGCAAATCTAATCCTATTAGTTCTCTTCCCTTAAAAAGAAACAGAATATTACTCTTCTTTTTTGTCCTGAAATAAACTCATTAAGGAATTTATGATAGCCTTCCAGTAAAGGATTTCTGTTCCAGGCAGTTTAAATATTTTCAAATGATCTTGTCGGATTAACACTAGGAAATTAGAATCCTTCACCTTTCCGAATTTGGAGTTCTCTCATGAGTGATGGTTTGAAACAACAAAAATTCCATTAAAAAGAATTACAGCCATGTGATTTCTCTTAGTAGCACTTCTTCATATCTAAATCTAGAGCAGCCACCAGACATTATGACGTTTTTTTTTTTTGTAACAGAAAGTTGTATGTCATTTACAGAAAATAAAAGTAGAGATGCTGGAACAAATGATGACTTTTTAGTGTCTGTAATGCCTGGTGTTCCTTTTCATAATTACAGAACTTATCCCATGTGCCAGATTCTTTAGCTAACACTGTTCCTGCCTCTTCTATTTCTCTGTATGTGTGTGCTAAATTGCCTCAGTGGTGTCCTATTCTTTGCGACCCCATGGACTGTAGCCTGCCAGGTTCCTCTGTCCATGGGATTTTCCACGCAAGAATACTGGAGTGGGTTGCCATTTCCTCCTCCAGGGGATCTTCCCAACCCAGGGATTGAACCCTCGTCTCTCACATCTCCTGCATTGGCAGGTGGGTTCGTTAACTCTAGGGCCACCTGGGAAGCCCAAACACTTCTCTGTTTTACACCTTTCCTCATTTATCTATGCAGTGACCAAATGTGCACTCATAATGCAATACAGGCAAAGCTCCCACATGGAAGCACTGGAGCTCAGAATATTGTAGTATGATGTTTTAAGATCTAAAGCCAGCCCCTGAAAGCCTATTTAACTCAAAATATGCGCTGAATAACAGTTTTATCAAACTTAGTCTTCTTGGAGAACGTTGTTCCTATGAAAAGACAGACTTCTAAATTAAAGGCAGCCAACAAGTCTGTTCTCACTGAAATTCTGTAGCTTTGAGATCTGTGCCTTCCTACCACTCCTGAGATGTGGGAAAGACACCCAGACGTCTGAATGTGTGATTGCTGGGGCCCGGGACATGGCTGCAGTGGAGGAGATTAGAAGCTGGGAAGAAGGTGGTATGAGGAACTGCAGTGAAGATAAAGGGAAGGTGTCAAGGGGAGGGAGGAGGAATAGAAGAGCAGCCCAGATGAGTTCCCTTCTCCTCGTTTCTTCCTTCACCTTATCCTTTCTGTTCCTCCCTTTCCAGCCCTTTCAAAATTATCAAGAGTTCACAGGGCTTCCCTGGTGGCTCAGTGGTAAGGTATCTGCCTGCCAGTGCAGGAGACACAGGTTCGATCCCTAATTTGGAAGATACCACGTGCCGAGGAGCAGCTAAGCCCTTGTGCCACACCTCCTGAGCCTGTGCTCTGAAGCCCGAGAGCTGCAATTACTGAGCCCAGGTATCACAGCTACTAAAGCTCGCGCACCCTAGAGCCTGTGCTCTGCAACAAGAGAAGTCACGCAGTGAGAAGCCAGTGCACCGCAACCATCGAGTAGTGCCTGCTCACTGCAACTAGAGAAAAGCCCTGCAGCAGTGAAGACCCAGCACAGCCAAAAATAAATAAGCAAAAAAACAGACATTTAAAAAAATGTTTTTAATAAAACATAAAAGACTTTACAGAAGGAGGAGACGGCAGTGGCTCCCATACTGTATCAGGTAGAGGCCACTGATACAAACCCTCTTCTTGTTTCCTTCTCTTTCCTTCTGCTTTGCAGTAACCTAGCCCTTAAGTGACTTTAGCTCAAGTGAGAAGTGGTGGAGGCACCGAGTCTCCTGTGCACAGGCTCTGTGTGCTGGTGAAGAGGCCTGAAGCCCAGAAGCAACAGGGTGGGGAAGGGGAGGCCTTCTCAGGCTGCCTGCGTTTCCAGATCTTAGCAGTTGTGTGCCAAGTGTGATGCTGTTGCTTTTCATTTAGGACACACTGTCTTCCTTGGGCAGAGAAGGCAGTGGCAGCCCACTCCCTGGAAAATCCCATGGATGGAGGAGCCTGGAAGGCTGCAGTCCATGGGGTTGCTAAGAGTCGGATACGACTGAGCGCCTTCACTTTCACTTTTCACTTTCATGCATTGGAGAAGGAAATGGCAACCCACTCCAGTGTTCTTGCCTGGAGAATCCCAGGGACAGGGGAGCCTGGTGGGCTGCCGTCTCTGGGGTCGCACAGAGTCAGACACGACTGAAGCAACTTAGCAGCAGCAGCAGCAGCAGCAGTCTTCCTTGGTATACTCCCAACTCAAGAATTTAAGGTCTGATTTTGCCTCTGGGCCAGAGTAGGGGATTAATGAATTTGATGAAAACACTGATTTTTTTAAAAACTAGTTGTTAGGTGTATCATCTTCAAAACAAAACAACAGCAACAACAACAAAAACGTTAAAAATACGGTTATAATTTCCATTATAGTTTCATGTGTTTGGGCCACTCAGAAGGCCTGTAGTGTCCTCAGTGAGGGGACACAAAAAATCAGTGCATATTAACTCTGTATGCCTGGAAGGGTCAGCTCAGATTTGTGGTTTGAGAGGATTTGGGCCCTAATTTGTTCACTGAATAGCCTGTGGCTAATTAACTGAATTGGTTAGAAGTCAGCCCTCAGGAGCTTAGGGTCAAGTTTCCCTGTGGACCAGTTTCTCGTCTCTGTTTCATGGTCATTGATTACACTCTTAATCCCTATTCAGGTGACTTTGAAGTCATGCTATTGATTACAGAGGATTGGGTATGAATGAATCAAAGCCAAGCCATTACCAGAGCAAAATTACTGAATAGAGTTGGCAGGTCAAAATGGTCCATGATCGATGTTTTGTGGCAGCCTGGATGGGAGAAGAGTTTGCAGAACAGATACATGCATGTGTGTATGGCTGAGTCCCTTCACTGTTCACCTGCAACCATCACAACATTGTTAATCTGCTATACCCCAATACAAATTAAAAAGTTAAAAAAACATGGTGCATGAGTTATGATAATGAAGTTGCTGTTGGACAAGACCTAGATGAAAATCCCGGCTTTGCCACTTTACTAGAGGACTTCGGGCAACATGTTCTCTCCCTTTAGTTACTTTGTCTGCAAAATGAGAATGAAGTCAGCTTCACAGGAAAGTTATGAGGATTATCAAGGTGCTACCTGTTATATATGGGATGGGATGTGGTCTTCGTTTACACTGGCCTTGCTCCCCGGGGGTACCCTTTCTTCCATATTCAGTGTCCCAGAGTCTCTTCCCACTCCTGCATGCTCTGCTGTTGAAGGTGATGTCTGTTCAGCCTCCATGCCCCACACTAGTCCATGCCACTTGCTGTCTGGAGCTATAGACCCAGGAGAGCTTGCTTGGGAGGGCAGTTTGCCCAATGATTGCATTTATTTAATAGTACCTTTAAACGAAATGCTTCTGAGTGATGGGAATTATTCGGCACAGAGAGGACGGGAGTCTCCTAGAAATATACACAAAGATAAATAGGCTGTTCTGTTGTAGGAAATCATGTTGATGGGCTTAGCGTTGTATCTGAATCTTAATATTTCTTCCACTTTATCAGGGCCTTCCAGTTAGTTCTCATTCTCAAGTCATTTCAGAGTTTGTGTCCTGAATAACTACCTGCTCATTTCCTGGTTTGCACATTTGTTCATCTCCTAGGA
The DNA here is from genome assembly GCF_027580195.1 of Bos mutus. NCBI lineage: Eukaryota > Metazoa > Chordata > Mammalia > Artiodactyla > Bovidae > Bos > Bos mutus. The sequence goes on from NC_091628.1 coordinate 22,826,646, forward strand.
GAGGGTTGGAAATAATAGGGACCATAAAGAGGACTCAGCATACAAATTACAAGTAAGATCAATAAAACTATGATCGAATGATGCTTTTTCATTCTCCTTCTAAGATTATTAGCTCTTTTTTTTTTTTTGAGGAGAGAAAAATGCAAATGTGATGCTAATTATGAAGATCCATCTGTTATACTTAAAGGACCAGAGAGTAAAGCCTAAATTTAAAGCTGTTCCGCAGTACTTTGCCATCTTTGAAGACCCATTTTGGAGAAGCTGTTTCCATCTCAAATGAGCTTTGATGTCCTCCAAAGTAGCAGGTCTTCTGGAAGGACTCTGAGCTGCCATTTGAAGAGGCCAGGTTGTTCTAACTGCACTGCTTTTTGTTTGTTTTATTCTGCAGCAAATATGTGGATTGTACCAAATATGTGCTTACGGGGACGATTGAATAACTCTTTGGAAAGTTATGTAAGTTATGAAAAGCAAGTGTTAGGTAACTGCCAACCCCTGAGTACTTAGTCAGATTATTTGTCTCTTTTTATATCCCACCTGGAAGTGATTCCAAAGAGTACTTTAATGAAAGTTTGTTGAAATCTGCCCTGCCCACTAGGACTGGGCATTGTCCTGGTCATTTTGATATCTGGGTGGGTAGTTAATCTGACCTCTTTCATCGTCTGTTTTTGTAATTTTTGAAATTGGAAATGTTACTTTCAATATATAATGTTATTTTACAAAGCCCTGAGTTACAGAACACCTTTGCTGCTGCTGCTGCTGCTAAGTCGCGTCAGTCGTGTCCGACTCTGTGCGACCCCAGAGATGGCAGCCCACCAGGCTCCCCCGTCCCTGGGATTCTCCAGGCAAGAACACTGGAGTGGGTTGCCATTTCCTTCTCCAATGCATGAAAGTGAAAAGTGAAAGTGAAGGCGCTCAGTCGTCTCTGACTCTTCGTGACCCCATGGACTGCAGTTTACCAGGCTCCTCCATCCATGGGATTTTCCAGGCAAGACTACTGGAGTGGGTTTCACAGAACACCTCTGCTGCTGCTGCTAAGTCGCTTCATTTGTGTCTGACTCTGTGTGACCCCATAGACGGCAGCCCATCAGGCTCCCCCATCCCTGGGATTCTCCAGGCAAGAACACTGGAGTGGGTTGCCATTTCCTTCTCCAATGCATGAAAGTGAAAAGTGGAAGTGAAGTCGCTCAGTTGTGTCTGACTTCGCAACCCCATGGACTGCAGCCTACCAGGCTCCTCCGCCCATGGAATTTTCCAGGCAAGAGTACTGGAGTGGCGTGCCATTGCCTTCTCCTACAGGACACCTCTAAATATTGTTAAACACCCAAATCCATTCCCTCAATTCATTTTCATTGCACAATATGAGATCATTAGGCCTGGAGATGGAGACTTGTCAGTTACTGAAGAAGTACTGGTGGAAGACAGTGGCAGTGCTCAGCTATTCAGACAAGGAGAGAAAGAGAGACCTAAAGGTCATGACTGAGGACAGAATTCCCTGGAATGACACCCCAAGTTGTCTTCCCAATAAAAGTCAAGTAAGGACTTTTCAGAAAGAGATTGTTGTTGGTCTTACCAGTGATGCAGCAAAGTCTAGGAGGGTGATGAGGCAAAAATTCACAATGCAAGAGAATAAATTACAAATAGAATTTCAGAACTTGAAGAAACTTCTGAGATTTTTAAGCCTAACCTTCCAATCGTTCAGATGGTAATGAATCTACCTGCAATGCAGAAGACCCAGGTTCAATCCCTGGGCCGGGAAGATCCCCAGGAGAAGGAAATGGCAACCCATTCCAGTATTCTTGCCTGGAGAATTCCATGGACAGAGGAGCCTGGCTACAGTCCACAGGGTCGCAAAGAGTCAGACACAACTGAGAGACTAACGCTGTTCTTCCCAGCAATGTTACACTTGCACCAAGAAGCTGAGATCAGGAAAGATAAAGGCACTGGGCAAAGACACCCGACTCGTGAGTGGTGGATCCCAGATCAGTTCTGTCTCCTGAGTCCCAGGCCGGGGCTTTTTCTAATTTATTGCCTTTGTAGCCAGTCAATGCCCACACAGACCTTGTAGCATTTCCAAAGTTTCATTAAAGTGGTATATTATAGTCATGACTGACTCGCAGTGTTGTGTGGCAGACACCAGCCCAACATTGTAAGGCAATTATCCTCCAATTGAAAATTAAAAAAAAAAAAATCCCATCAAACTTAAACAGCTGTCATACTTAAAAGGAATGCCTATGTACATTAATTGGACCTTTACAGGTATCTCCCAAAGTTTGCTTTTATTCCCAATGCATTAAAATATACCAAAAGATTTTTTTAAAGTAGTATTTTAAAACCATAAATGTGAACCTTTCCAGAAAGTTTCTCTCCACCTGGAGACTTTATGGGTTTTTTTTCTCATAAAATTATCCCAGGAGCTTCATATACTGTAGATAGAACTTATCATTTCTTAATATCCAGACATGTGTTTTCTGATAAGAAATAGAGAATTTGTGATATAAAATTTTGAATAATTTAACCGTATGCTTTTTGAAATACTTGAACTTTTCTGTATTGCTATTATTTTTTTCAAAGACTCAGTTTTCTCCCATAACCATGGAAGACTTTACTGGAAAAAGTCTTTATTTTTTTTCAGGAATCCTGAATTTGATAAATGAGAAAATTTAAGCAATCTGGTAAGAAGAGGATAATTTTTTCTACTATGTTAAAAACTTCAACTGGGAAAAAAATGCATAAAACAAAGTATCCTGGGTCTCCAAATTGCTATTTTATACATATTTTATATCCTTATGGCTGTGGTGGTCTCAGGTCATTTTTTTAGGCTCTTTTAACCTCCTGATTGAGAGCCTGATAACCAATAAATTTAATTAAGCAGCTATCAAGCACCAAGAAGGAGTGTAACTGAAGATTGTAAATAAAATGAAAGAGAGGGTCCGGGTATTTGCCCTCTCTTTTTGAAACCAAGAGTATATAATGTACTCAGCAAAGCTCTGTTTTCAGTCAACTTGAGAGAAACTATGAAGTTGGCAAAATTTGCCTTCAGGCCTGTCCCCCTCCCTACCCATTACATCCACCTCTTCTTTATGAGATATGATACATCATTGCATAATCGGTCCAGATTGCTCTTTCTTAAATACTTCTTGACCATCTCAGCTACAGATTAAATGGTCTCTGTCCCTTTTAAGCCATCCTGCGACTTCAGTCTTGCAGGCTCTGTGTTTTAACTGATTTAATGTACATCTGTTTAAAGAGGTTGGACTAGAAAAGAAGGTCACTGTTACCCATTACGATGATGTCTAAGGAAAGCATGATAGTTAAATATAATAAAAACACAACAGCTAGCATTTTATGAGCACTTACCATCTACCAGAATTTGTCAGACTTTTTATATTATAATAGGAATGTCTCTGGTGGCTCAGATGGTAAAGAATTTGCCTGCCATGCAGGAGACCCAGGCTGGATCCCTGGGTCGAGAAGATCCCCTGGAGAAACAAATGGCAACCCACTCCAGTATCATTGCCTGGAGAATTCCATGGAAAGAGGAGCCTGGCAGGCTACAGTCCATGGGGTTACAAAGAGTCGGGCATGGCTGAGTGAATAACATACACACAACACATTATGATGACTCTGGAAAGCTCCTCACTTTTGGATGAAGAAACTGAGATTTAGACACATGGAGGGATTCAGGACTGTGGGTTTCCTCCCAGTTCTGTTGGATCCCAGTGGCTGAACCACAGAGCCGTCAAGGGACCGAGTGTACCCAAAGCTTGGGTCGCTTTTCTCACCCCCTCCACCTCTGTTTGGATTGCAGCTCTGTTTCAAGGCTCTTGTTAGGTGTGCAATGGGATGCTAAAGAGAGAGTGAATGAGGGGGTGGCGTGTTCAATATCATTTGATGTGCCACCTGCGACAGGTATGATTGCATAAAGCATAGCGTCATCACTGGGCTTTATAACATTTATTTTTTTCCAAATTTTAAGCCCAATACATGTTAACATAAATAATTATACTTTCCCAAATAAAAAAATAGTTAAGCATGACATTGGTTTACATTTCTGTAAATTTCTTAAACATGTGGTTTAAAAGAAGACAAGTAAATTTCATATCTGTGCAGTCAATCTGTTGCAATATTTTGATTTGAATAAGTTTATGAAGAAAATCTATGCTCACACAGATATGTGTTGTAAAAGGAAATTGTATTTTCAGATAATTATGGATATTCTCCTTTGAAGATACATCAAAACTTGACAAAGTTGGCTGAACTGAGGAATCCATCAACAACACTGTCAACCAACTTGACCTAATTGACATTTTCAGAACACTCAGCCCGACAGCAGCAGAATACACAAGTTTTTCAAGTGTAAAAGGAATGCTATCAAGATAGATCATCTTCCAAATTATAAAATGTGTCAATAAATTTTTAAAAGTTCAAGTCATATGATATATGTTGTTTGACCAGAATGGAATTAACTTAGAAATACATAATATAAACATATCTGAAAGTTAGCAATAATTTAGAAAGTAAAAAAGATGTTTCTAAATAACCCATGATTTGAGGAGAAATAAAGAGAGAAATTAGGAAGTATTTCAAACTGAATGAAAATAAAGACAAATATATAATAATTTGTGGAATGCTGCTAGCACATATTTAGAGGGAAACTTTCTCTAATAGAGTATTATTTTGTTAGAGTAGAAATGTCTCAAATCAATGACCCGTACTTCCATTTTAAAAGTAAAAAAAAAAAAAAGTAAATGAAATCAAAAGTAAAGAGAGGAGATAATAAATACAGAGTGGAAATCAATGAAATATAAAACAGACAAAACAATGACAAAATTGCAGAAATCTGAAGCTATTTCTTTGAGGAGATCAATAAAATTAATAAAGCTCTAGTCAGACTGATCAGAGGGAAAAAAGGAGAGAGGGCACTAATTACAAATATTAGGAATGAGAGAGGTGATATCTCTAAAGATTCTATGGGTATTGAAAGAATAATAAGGGAATATTATGAATTATTGCATGCCAATAAATTTGACAACTAAGATGAAATGGAAAATTCCTTCAAAAAACACAAACCAAAGGAGAAATAGTAAAGATGCTAGCCCTGTATCTATTTTTTAAATGAATTTGTAGACAAATACCTTCTCTGTAAGAAAACTCCTGGCCTAGTTGACATCTCTGGTGTATTCTACCAACTATTTAGAAATAATATTACTTCTACAAATCTCTTTCAGAAAATTGGAGACAATACTTCCCAGGAAGGAGTCTTACTATTAATAAAAGCTGGACTCCACTTAGCATGCATATTTTAAATATTTGGAATTTATTGTACATCGTTTGTACTTACTAAATCTATCTAAAACAATTTAAGGGTACAAATTAAAACCGTAGAATTAGTAGTGAAAAAATGCTAAGATGGACTGCCCTGTTACTATTGAGAGTTCTGGGAAATATTCTAAACATGTTTGGTGCCCTCTCTCTAAACTTCATACTAATTTGTTGTAGACAAAAATGAGAGATGATAGCCACAAAGATTCCAGATTTCTGGAATTTACATTTCATACAGGATGTTTTCATCATTTTGAAAAATTATAATAATATTCTTTTAATTTTGTAAAAAAAATCCCTATACATTTTCAATTTATTTTTAAAAAGCTTTATTTACTTATTGGCTGTGGTGTGTCGTCATTATTGCACATGGGCTTTCTCTATTTGCAACAAGCAGGGCTGATTTTTCGTTGACATGCACGGGCTTCTCATTGCAGCGGCTTTTCCTGTTGTGGAGCATGGATTCTAGGTGCGCAGAGTTCAGTCAGTGCAGCATGTGAGCTCAGTAGTTGCGGCTGGAGGTCTCTAGAGCACTGGCTCTGTATTTGTGGTGCATGGACTTAGTTGCTCTGTTAGCATGTGCGATCTTCCCAGATCAGGGATTGAACCGGTATCCCTTGCATTGCAAGGTGGATTCTTAACCACTGGAGCACCAGGGAACCCCTCCTCCCATAATTTTAAATTGGATTTCATCTCACTGCCTGGCACATAAATTAATTTTTCTGGAGCTCCACTTTGCACTTTCCCTGACTCATGTGCCTTGCACTTTTCATTCCCACAATATGAATGTTTCCTACACAGCCCACATTATTATCATCAGAGTGAGGAGGCTGAGCTCATGGGGCAGTTGTTGACAGCTTTAGTTGGCAGTCTCTCTTTAACTACTTGGAGTTTCTCATTTTCACAACTTTCATTTATTTAAAAACTTTATTTCTCCGAATTGTGGGATTGAGTCTCTAAGACTGAAATCTGTTTCTAATTTTTACTGAATTTCCAAATCTAAGATCCAACTGTTTTTAAAAACCCTTTCATTTTATTATCTAATTTCACATAATTTTCATATATATTTTCACTTTAATGCTAGAGCCCCTTTAGGAACAACCATGATTTTATCTAGCTATTTTGTATATGTTCTTTAAAATACATGTGTATGTGTGAGTGTTTGTGTGAGTGTGTATAATATGTATTGGGTTGACCACAAAGTTCCTCAACATCTTACGGAAAAACCCAAAGGAACTTTATATATATTTGTATTTATACTGGCTTATGAGAACATACGAGAGAGTCAACATAAAGAAGATTTCACTTAATCCCTCCGTTGCCTTTACTATAGCTCATGCCGCTGTCATCTTTGGATTTCTACCATAATTTCCTGGTTTGTTTTACCTGGTCCAGTTTCTCCCACTTCTAATTTGGTTCTCGTCAGAGTGAGCGTTCTGAAATATTATCATGTCACAATACTGCACAGACTCCTACAACTCTCCGTTGCTTTGGAAACAGTGCAAACGAATCAGCGTGACGTACAGAAGGTCCACTGTGCTGTGTTCCCACTTTATCTCATCTTTCTCTGGTCCCTTTCTCTTGCTTGACTCTTTCTCCATTGAAATTCTTTCCGGTCCTTTTTCACAGATACTCTTTCCTGTTTCTGGAATCACTCTTTCCCACCTCCTAATTCTCACTTATCTTTCGTGTCTCAGCTTAGACATTTCTTTTCCCCAGAAACTTTCTTTTCCCCAAGCTGAGTTTGATGCTTCTGCTTTGTGTATCTGGAAGCACCCTGCATTTTTCCTGTCAGAACCTTTGCTAGAGCCTTTCCAATTCTTTGTTAACTGTTTTTCCCACTACACCATAAGGTATGTGAGGATGGGGACTGTTGTCTGTCTTGATCGCCATTTTATCATCCAGGTCTGCCTAACATAGTATCTGGTTTATGATAGGAGCTGAATGACAAATGAGTTTCTTGAAAAAGGAAAAGCATACAAAGTAAGCTAAATGGATTTGTAATAATTTTAGAGCAAAAATTGAGGATTTTTTTTTCTATTCAGAATTAAAGATACTCAAGCCAAAACCAAAAAACAAAAGAGGGTGACACATACCTAAATAACAAGCAACTTAATTAGCTTGATGTATTTCTTTCTTTCTTCTTTTTTGGCCATACCACTCAGCTTGTGGGATCTAGTTCCCGAACCAGGGATCAAACCCACGCCCTCAGCAGTGAAAACCAATCACTGGACCACCAGGGAAATCCCATGCTTGTTCATTTCTTGAGATAAGTAAATATTATTCTACTTGAGCCTTTGAAAATTAAGCCAACCTAATTTCACTTATATGAGATATCTAGATTAGTCAAATTCACAGGGCCAGATAGCAGAATACTGGTTACCAGGGGTGAGGAGACTAGGAGAATAGGGAGTTGTTTTTTAATGGGGATTTCAGTTTGGGATGAAGAAAAAGTCCTAGAGATGAATTCTGGCAATGATTGCACAATAATGTAGAAGTCCTTAATGCTGTACAGTCCGTATAACTTTGAATATTTCATTGCACTATGCTTCACATATTCCTGAAGCAAGACTTAAAGTCATTTGGCATATCGAAGCATTGTTAATATTCCACCCAGGTACATTCGTGTGTAATGTCTGAGATAATCTTGGTACTGTAAGAGACCTGTGGAGAATTATACACATGAAGCATCCTTTGACTAGTTCTTGGCTCCAGTAAAAGCCACACAAATGAGACTCCCAACCTAAAATAAACTATGGAGGGAAAGGAACTGGAATGAGAGCTTTGGGCTTAAATAGTTTGTTTTTATAGGGAACTTGAGGCTGTCACCCACTGTATTTTCTTGAAATGAAATACACCAGCATCATTTTTTAAAAATTAAAAATAGTTTTTCCTGTGGTCATGTATGGATGTGAGAGTTGGACTGTGAAGAAAGCTGAGCGCCGAAGAATTGATGCTTTTGAACTGTGGTGTTGGAGAAGACTCTTGAGAGTCCCTTGGACTGCAAGGAGATCCAACCAGTCCATTCTGAAGGAGATCAGCCCTGGGATTTCTTTGGAAGGAATGATGCTAAAGCTGAAACTCCAGTACTTTGGCCACCTCATGCAAAGAGTTGACTCATTGGAAAAGACTGATGCTGGGAGGGATTGGGGACAGGAGGAGAAGGGGACAACAGAGGATGAGATGGCTGGATAGCATCACTGACTCGATGGACATGAGTCTGAGTGAACTCTGGGAGTTGGTGATGGACAGGAAGGCCTGGTGTGCTGCGATTCATGAGGTGGCAAAGAGTCGGACATGACTGAGCGATTGAACTGAACTGAATTGAGTATTAACACATACCACATAGTCTGCTGATGTTTTTATGTAGATCGTGATAACAGTGTAACCTCTTTTATAACTTGCCTTTTCTTAGTACTTGCTCAGAAGTTATTGACTCTGACTCTGACATAATCTGCCAAATGGAACATGAGACAAAATTATCTCCTGAAGATTTCAGCAAAAGTAAATAAACCGCAAAACATCCAAACCAACTGTCTGTGTTTACTTCTTTCTTTCCATTACGTGCCGGTCAAGTTTTAAGATAGCCAGTCTGCTTGGTTGTCATTCATGAGTAATCATAGTCCTCAGTTTGGTTTTTGTATATGTGTATTTTGCCAGGGAGGGGAACAGAATCCAAATATGTTACATAAATAGCCTTGTTCATGTAGCTTGCCTTCAATTTCTAGCATTCTGAAGTCACTTTTCAACTCTTCTTCATCCTCCCAGCTCCAAGGTCCGCGTATTGCACTGCTTTGCATAAGCAGAAACAGATGATAGCTGTGAGTTTCCAAAATGGCCCCATTAATATCCCCATTGTTTCACAGTGGGAACGAACTTTGAACCTGGAACTTGTCTGTCCATGAACATGGGATGCTGCCAAGTAGATGTTCATTTGGAAATGATGATAATTATTGGTGCGAAACATCTGATTTCATACCTTGTAAAACAAAGCTTGGAACAGTGGACTGTCATTCACCCAGTGAAATCATCTAAATGACATTGAGAATGGTTTTTAAATTCTTTCAATATGTAGGATCAGTCTTAAAGCTGAAATCTATTTCATCACAGTATGTGTGTGATTAGTAGGTTATGAACCTAAGGCTTAAAGGTTTATGAATTCAACATTCAGCAGAATCTATAAAGAGTAATTTTAAATTATTAGCTGTATTTTGCAAAATCCTTTAAAAGCATCTTTTTAATTGAATTTTAAACCAATAGCAAATGTGATATCCAAGCATCACTTCGGTGCATTTTGAAATTTTACTTTCAGTGTTTCACCTTTTCACCATGATTGACAACCTGGTGGTTGGGGACATAATAGGAAAATATCACTTGACTTTCTATACTTTCTATGCTATGGGCATCTACACTTGTAATTTAGAATTTCTTCATGATCTGATAGACAGATATTAGATATTGCTACCACCAGCAATAAGAATGTCCTCCTGGCAAAACAGAAATGATCAAGCACAACCGCTTTTCAATTCTACGTCCAAACTGTTTCTTAGTTTTGAGAATTTAAAGACAAGGTATTGCTGTTTCTAAGAACAGCACTGTAGGAAAGAGGAAAGTTCTTTCCAGGACAAAGTCAACACTACCGAGCAAAAACAGACTGTAGAATTCATAGGAGTTTTTATCTTACCTCTAGCTGTTATTTGCAGCCACATGCCAGGAAAAGCCTCCTTTTCCACCTCTCACCATATTTATGTCCCTCTTTTTATTGAAGTATAGTTGAATTACAATGCTGTGTTAATTGCAGGTGTACAGCAAAGTGGTTAAATATATACATGTATGTGTGTGTATATATATATATATATATATATACTTTTTCAGATTCTTTTCCATTACAGATTATTACATGATATTGAGTATAGTTCTCTGTACTAAGTACATCCCCTAAGTATCTCTTACAATGAAAGTAAAGATGCAATTCTTTCAAGACTTTCAAATAACCTTTTGAAAGTTTTCTAACTTTAGACTAAGTCCCCTTCCCCTGACTTTTGCTAAGAGTCCTAAGGCATTTTATTCCCTCCCCAGATATCACAAAGCTGGCGTCTCCTGTGAAAGTGAAAGTGTTAGTCGCCTGGTCATGTCCGATTCTGTGACCCCGTGCACTGTAGCCCACCAGGCTCCTCAGTCCATGGAGTTTTTATCTTCTCCAGGCAAGAATACTGGAGGGGGTTGCCATTTCCTCCTCCAAGGGATCTTCCCGATCTAGGGATTGAACCCAGGTCTCCTGCATTCCAGCAGATTCTTTACCATCTGAGCCACCACCTAAGTAAAAAAAAAATCCTGTAATTTTGATGTGTTAAGAAAACTGATGGGATGGATCCCAGTTTCTGAATGGGAACATTTTCCTCTGTGCTTCCTTTAGAGCAGTTCTTTTAAATAACAATGTCTTTAGTTCAGTTCAGTTCAGTCGCTTAGTCATGTCCGACTCTTTGCGACCCCATGAATCGCAGCACGCCAGGCCTCCCTGTCCATCACCAACTCCCGGAGTTCACTCAGACTCACATCCATCGAGTCAGTGATGCCATTCAGCCATCTCATCCTCTGTCGTCCCCTTCTCCTCCTGCCCGCAATCCCTCCCAGCATCAGTCTTTTCCAATGAGTCAACTCTTCGCATGAGGTGGCCAAAGTACTGGAGTTTCGGCTTTAGCATCATTCCTTCCAAAGAAATCCCAGGGCTGATCTCCTTCAGAATGGACTGGTTGGATCTCCTTGCAGTCCAAGGGACTCTCAAGAGTCTTCTCCAACACCACAGTCCAAAAGCATCAATTCTTTGGCGCTCCGCTTACTTTTCCCCTAATAATGCTAACAACATTAATTACTACCTATAGAAATAACACACAAAGGGTGAATGGTCCATTCATCAAATCCACCTAATGGGGTTCAAGTTGAGGTACAGATTATACTTTGATGAACTCAGGCATACTCTCTATGTTGACTGCATAGTGACCCAGACCATAGTCTTCAGGAACTGCAATCTTTGGGAAATAAGCCTTATTTCCAACGGTGTGGTTTACATGAGTTAGGAAGGGAGCTGCATGGAAACAGTGGGTACAGATTCTAGAGAGTCCAGTTTGAAGGAGGCTTGCCTGATAATATAAAGAAAGGTCCGGGCAGCTGAGCAGGTGCGAATGCAGCTGCTGATCCAGGTTTTCTAGAAACACATAAGCTATTAAGCTGTGTGTTTTGTCTGTAAAACCTCTTTGTGCCTTTGGTCACTTTGCTGCGAATCATTGCTCCATTTTTGCTTCTGTGAAAGAAATATTAACAGCTATTAACAGTTAGAAAATGTACTTGGGTTTTAAATATATCTTTTTTTTCCTTTTCCTTTTTTTTCTTTCCATGTGTCCAGGGAATGAACCAGGCATGGGCACAGAGCAAAAGCCAAACTGGGATAAACAAGGGGTTGTTTTGTCCCTTACTGTTATGAGACAGGTGCCACCAACCAGGTGCCACTCTACCCAGGTCAGGGACATTAAATATATCTTTAGAAAACCTTTTAGTTAATCCTAATCTGTCTTGGCAAGCCTCAAATTGGGAAAAGATCCCCAAGAAACAAAGAAAAATCATTTCTAAATTCCTTGTTGGCAAGGGAATGTTTTTTTTTTTTTTTAATTTGAGGCTGCTATGTGCAGAACTCATAATGATTAAAAATTTCAATAAAAATTAGGATTTAGGAGGAATTAGCAACTTAAACCAGTTTGCCCAAGGGATTAAGAATACAGTAGCTTTAGTGGAAGTTAAAAGATTTTAATTAATTTGAGAATACAAACTCAACTCTTACTTCACACACAGTGAATGCAGAATTTATTGGCTATAAAGTTTTTTACTGAGAATTTTTTTAGTGCATTTCATTAAATAAGAATTATAATACTTTTCTTCACTTCTGTTTTTAGAGAAGAGGGTGGGAATACCAAATTGGTTTTGAAACCATTTCATCCAAAGCTGCCTGAAAATGCTCCTCTCTTTCTTTGTTCAGTGATATAAAAGACTTTGACCTCAGATCACTGTGGTCCCAACCAATGACATCAGTCTCAACTCACTGAAGAGAGGCAGTGAAATTATGCTTGTGCTTTGCAAGAAGCAAGATGTCCCAGAGTAGAGAAACAAGCCCTTATTCTGTATAATTTATTCCACATTTAAAAATGTTTGTTCTCTTTTGTAAGCAAGATTGAAGTCCGTATACATAGGAGAATACAAATTGTCCTGGGTTTTATGGGACTGGCTTTTTTTGTTTTAATGGACCATTTTTAAAGTCTTTATTGAATTTGTTACAATATTCCTTCTGTTTTAACGTTTTGGTCTTTTTTGCCACAAGGCACATGGGATCTTAGCTCCCTGACCCGGGATGAAACCTGCACTGCATGCCTTGGAAGGTGAAGTCTTGACCACTAGGCCACCAGGCAAGTCCCCCATGGGACTATTTCAATAAACTAAGTAGATAGATTAGCACACTCAAGACTTAAAATCTATACCTGTTGACAAACTGGACTTAATCCATCTCTTATTTCTAGGGTGGTGGGGGAAGTGGGGGCAGAGTAGCATTGCTGAAACATTTCAGAAATAGCAGATCTGGAATTCTTGGTTTGGTCATCGGCAGCATCTTACATATCATTAATTATTGGAATCCCTTTTCCACCTTTACCTTCCCAGGCATCTTATGATGAATATGACTATTCATATGCCATACAGTCTTCAGGGCTAGTTGATCACAGTGGATAGTTTATGTTAATGCCAGAGATAACTGAGAGTATAAATAAGAAAGGCAAAGCTGTTTAAGTTCCCAAAGATGAGACAATTATTGTGAGATTTCTGTGACTAAATCAGATATTTTATTTGGATAACTGAAGAAAATGCATAGCTGCTATCTGGAGCTTTGAGGCATTCTGTCTTAATGAGGGTCTTGAGACATCTATCGTTTAAAATGTAGGATAAGCATCAGCTTATTCAAAGTGATATTAGCTCCTACCATTTTTAATATTCAGCCATGTATATTATAAGGAGATTGCTGGATAAAATGTAAATGCGTTTTATTAAAATTTATTTAATAAATTTATTAAAAATCAGGGGGTAATAAAAAAATAGGCACATAGCCAGTGCCTTTTAACTCCAGTATTAGTTTTGTTGCATCCTTTAAAAAAATCTTTAATCTTTTCCTTAAAACTTTTAGGAATCAGAGTATGTCTAGCCAATCGATTATTTAGCTTTGAATCTATTACACTCCATGTGGATAAATGAGAACCCTTAAATTAATTCGTTCTCTAAGTTCACTGTTTAAATATCCTTGCAGCAGTTTTCCCCAAATCTCATAAAAAGCATAAGCAGCTAATTCATCTTTTGCCCCTACATTATCCAAAAGGAAACAAAATCATAGACAAAACCAGCTATAGTTGAAAAGGACTTGTTCATTTCATTCATTCATTCATTTACTCATTCATTTATTTTGCCATGAGAGGGTAGAAGTGGGCTGCTGGGGTGGGAAGACTAGTCGTGGGCTTTGTTTTGTTTTGTTTTGTTTTAACTTGAGCTTATTTGGAAAGCTGCTGTATAAAGTCACTGGCCTTCTTTTGAAGCAGATCTGCCAGTGGATTGAGTGCTGCCAGGACTCAAGAATAAATCCTCTTTTTCTTACCCCCATAATGCTCTAAATCTTCGCACAATACTGACTCTATAACTCCAAATCCCATGCCTCCTTCCTCCTTTCTGTCCCTTTCTAAACATGTTCGGGTTATGAATCATATGCAGACACAGGATCTATTTGACGACTGGGCTGGGTTCCTTGTCACCACCTCACTGAATTGGAATGCAGCCCACAGATTCGCCCCTGCGCTGGCCCCCGAGGTCCCCCCAGGCTGGGCGAGAGTTCATTGATGTGCTGAATATCACAAAGACTTAATTCTGCACTGAAAGGTTAAAAAGAAAGGAAGGGGGAGGGGAAAGTAGAGAGGAATAGAGATGAGGTCTGCAGAGAATGGTTTATTCAGCTAATGAACTTTTGCAGAATGGCTAACAAGGAAGAATTTTTGCTGAAAGAAACTTGGTCATTGATACGACTCCTTTCTTCCTTCTGTTTGCCCTTTCGAGGGAGAGGAACGTTAAGAGATGCTAGGGATTAAAAGATAGAAGGGTACAGAAAGATGTGTTTTATAAAAGCAAAGCAAGATCTCTCACTTTGGCTTCAGTTTATGCTTGTAGGAAGGGAAGCCTCTTGTGGATTCCCCCTTGCAGCCCTTGTCTCATCTAATATTATGCAGCGAGCAACTCGGACCCAATTTAGCCTTGTCAATCCACACACAAGTCAAAGTCAAGGGATTCCCGCAGATTCTCTTGCAACAGACACTGCCTTTGGGGAGAATGACTGAGTAGTCAGTCTTTATGGTAAAACAGTCTCATTCTCCAAAGGGTATGAATAAGCCAGAGTGATTTCATTGCAAAGAAAAGAAACTGATAAGAAGCATAATGAAAAACAACATTGTCTGTTCCAGCTTTGTTTCTTCCTTAAGTTGAGAGGAGTTTCCATATACCCTTGGGCTTTTCTAAATTTGTTAATAACCTGAGTTCTAGGCAAGGTGAGAAGAAATCTGTAAATGACACTTTAAAACAAAAATGTTTTCACCTTTATGAAAATAACCTCATGTGCTTGTGCAAAACATATTCATCGTTTCAATGCCTGCCTGTGACAAATGTTTATATACCTATTATAGGCAATGAGATTAAAAAAAAAACTGGTACTGGGACTAGCAGAACTGAGGTTTTAACAACTTGAGGAAGTAAATTTGATTTGCATGCCATTTACAAATGATTTCTAACACCCCTGACACCAGAGTTATAAAAGTTTAAAAATTGCACGATGGCTTTACAACTTTCCTATATTTGATTTATGTTCGCACACACTGTAAAAGAGAGAAAGCTGGCACTTCCTCTTCCTTCTTATAACTAAATAATGCATCACACATTAAGTAGGTGAATCTGGTTCTGCTGTTCTTCAGACTTCTGACTTTATTACCCAAGTATTGAGGTTGTAGGGAAAAGGAGAAAAGGCTGTAGATGGGAGAAGAGAGAAAACCTTTTATTCTCCATCTTTTTGTCCTTTAAACTGTACAGGCACAGGTACCATTATGTAACATCCCAGCTGGACCGTGTTGATGACCTCTGCCTTCAGTTGAGAAGATGGAGAGTAAGTGAACCGGCCAACTAACGTGATTAACACAATATTCTTTAAGGCCTTCTCCCCCTATTTTTTTCATTTTAGCGTTTTAAGGTTTATTTGTCCATTCAACAAATAAGTGCCGACCGTCTATAATGTGTCAGGCATTGTCCTAGACCTTTGGGTAGATGAATAGAAAAAACAGATAAAGATACCAGCCCCTCGGGGTTGATATTCAAACATAGAATCTTTGTCTGAGTCATAGAGCCTGGTTGTGGTTGTTCAGATTTCCCCCCCCACCCCAGATCTTTTCAATAGTCATAATCCTAGCAAAGACTTTAGCTAATACTAATTTTTATTTACCGTCTGCACTGTGGTTTATATTTACTCAATGCTGTACTCTCAGAGGTTGGCACACATATGTAAATGAAAGTGAAAGCATTCATCGCTCAGTTGTGTCCAACTCGTTGCAACCCCATGGACCCTAGGCTCCTCTGTCCATGGAATTCTCCAAGCGAGAATACTGGAGTGGGTAGCCATTCCCTTCTCCAGGGGATCTTCCTGACCCAGGGATCAAACCTGGGTCTCCTGCATTGTAGGCAGATTCTTTACTGCCTGAGCCACCGTGTATGCATAATTTCATCCACTGAACATTTCTTCAACCTACATCCATTCCTTTCCCGTTAAACACTTCCCATGGGCAGTGGAATAGAGAAGTGATATTTGAAAGGTGTTTCTAGTCCTTATTCTGTTAACTACCTAACATCAAATAGGGCTTCCCTTGTGGCTCAGCTGGTAAAGAATCCGCCTGCAATGTGGGAGACCTGGGTTCAATCCCTGGGTTGGGAAGATCCCCTGGAGAAGGGAAAGGCTACCCACTCCAGTATTCTGGCCTGTAGAATTCCATGTACTATACAGTCCATGGGGTTGTGAAGAGTCGGACACGACTGAGTGGCTTTCACTTCAAAATCAAATATCCACTCAAGCTAGGTAATACTGTTTTCTTTTCTCCCCTATTTCTTTAGTGTTTTTAGTAAAGGTCAGGGAGATAAATTGACTGCCAATGGTATACAGTTGACAAGAGTCAAATTCAGCCCTTAGACTGTAGCGCTTGGCTGCTTGTTTTATTTATTGTCCCATTCACTTATAAATTCATTTAGTCTTCACCCAATAGATTTTTGGATATTGCAAACTATGTACCAGACCCTGACCATTCACTATGGAGAGCAAGGATAAACCGAGAGCCATGGCCTCTGGAATTCAGTCTGGTGGGGAACCAAGATGCTTCTTTGCAAACACAGTTCAGGACTTAAGTGTTCTTTCAGCTGGTCTTTGTATTCTTTCGAGACTTTTATGGCAAGTTGTCCCTGCCATCAGAGGAATCCACCAGGAACATATTGATAACAGATTTGAGTTGTCTGGCACGTGTGTGCACACACTGCATGCACACATATACACACTTACACACACGCACCAAGATTTCTTTTCCCCCAACTTTGCTGAGCTATTTTTCCTTCTACTGTCTAGCGAGACAATACAGTGATATGCAAGCCTTTCAGAAATCTGACAAGATTCCTGCCCAACTGAATTATTTCATTCTACACTCTGTGTCAGTTCCTGGAAATTAACAATAGACCATTTCACATTGGTCTTTGATCCCACCAGCTCAGTCATGGTATTTTTCCAGATGTTTCCTCCTTGGGTTGCTATTACAAAAAGCACAGGCCAAGTTGGCCTGAAGCAGGGCTGAGGTATTTGCTTTTTTGCAAAATGACCTGATCATGTGCTACCCAAGGGTTAGCAGAGGGAGACACCCAGACTTTAACATCTGAATGGTCCCTTGAATTATAAGTGTTTTTTAAGAAAAATACCATGCCCAGTGTAGAGACAAAAACATTCATTTGTCTTGATTCTAGCAACTTGGTTATATTTTGAAAAAAGTTAACATGCTGTTTTCTTTCAGTTTACTGTACCCCAAACAGTCTAACATTGCCAAGAATCTAAATGCCAATAAGCATGGAAAAAACCCTCAACTGCCAAGAGATTATGCCCTTTAGGTGTTTGGGCAGAGATGAGACAAATAATTGGCATTATTATGCCCTTTGTTATGATTTCATAAACAGAAATTTCATAGCACGATATAGCGCAAATGACAAGAAATGAGCCCACAGCAAAAGGGGCTTGAAGCCTTCAACGTGAAGTTTACTTCATTGCACTAGAAGAACCAGTGACACGAGTGTCCCCAGAGAGTCCATAACAGCAAGAGCAGGGGACCTTGGGCTCCCTGCACTCCAGTCAAAACTGACCTTGAAGACATTTTTTTTTGCCCCCTTGTGTGGCATATGGGATTTTAGTTTCCCCACCAGGGATCGAACATAGTCCCCTGCATTGGAAGCAAGAGCTTTAACCAATGGACCACCAGGAATCCCTAGGACATTTTTAGATGTACTGAAGCACATGCCCTAAAGTTTAGTATGAAAGAGTGAAAGCAATTTCTTGAAAAATGACAAGAACCAGTCCCTTGATAAGTTCCCACTGAATTAAGTGGCCTAAATTTGACTCTAGAAAGAGTAATGACGATGAATATGTTGTATGAATGTTGACACTTCCATTCTCACAACTGATGCTTATTTCGTTAAGGCTTTCTGATGTGACTTGGGCTAATACGCACACAAAACATTGTTTACTGAGCTTAATTTCTAGGTAGGAAGTACCTTTTTAGGTGCCTATATACCCTATGATCTATCATTCCAGTCCTAGGTATATTTCAGACAGCAATATTTAGCAATATATAGTTATGTGCATGAAAATACATGTATTAGAATGTTCATAGAAGCATCTTTTGTACCAAAGAAAAAAATGGAAACTATCAAAAGACTTATCAACAGTAAAGTGGATAACTTGTAGTATATTCACAATGGTATGCTATGCAGCAATTACAATAAACAAATTACTGTGATGGTCAACCATATGGATGACACAAACGTCTTACAAACAACGTTGAAGGAAAGAAACCATAACAAAAGAGTCCAAATGTATGATTCCATTCATATCAGTACAAAGTCAGGCAAACCAATCTATTCTGTTTAAAGTTAGGATAATGGTTACCCTTGGGATAGGGTGGTGATTAAAAAGGAGCAGAAGAATGCTTATGAGGTGCCAGTCATATTTTATTTTTTAATCTGAGTAAAGATTGTTGTTTTGTCACTAAGTCAAGGCCAACTCTTTTGCAATCCCATGGAGTATAACCTATGCCAGGGATACTCCAAGGATATCTGTCCATGGGATACCCCAGGCAAGCATACTGCAATGGGTTGCCATTTCCTACTCCAAGGGATCTTCCCAACTCCGGCATTGAAACCACCTCTCCTACATTGGCAGGCAGATTCTTTACCACTGAGCCACCTGGGAAGCCCAAGTAAAGGTTTATGAGGTTATATTGACTTTCTGAAAATTCTTTGATCCATGCCCTTGTGTGTATACTTTTTGATAGGCATGTTAGATTCAATATACTTGTGAAAATGCAAATACTTTTTCACCTAGTAAAGAAAGTAGCAACAGAAAGACTCAGTTCGGACATATTGGTTGGCTAAAAAGTTTCTTGGGGTTTTAACATAGCAGCTTATGGAAAAATCCAAACAAACTTTTGGCCAAGCCAATACTTAAAAAGAAACATAAATTAGCTCAGAATATGAAGATGGTTGGATGGCCTCACCAATTCGATGGACATGAGTTTGAGCAAGTCCTGAGAGTTGGTGACGGACAGGGAAGCCCGGCATGCTGCAGTCCATGGGGTCACAAAGAGTCAGACATGACTGAGCGACTGAACTGAACTGATGAAGTTTAAATAAAAACTAATTTTGTGACTATTCAAGTCTCATTTTCCTACTTTAAATGGTAGAATATTTTCCTGAGTACACATTAGTGTGGCTATATTTTGTACTTATTACTTGGCTAGCAACTCTTTGAAGAGTTGGCATTAAACACTGTGGAAAATTTTGTGGAATTAAAATGAATAGAAAAAAACATTTTTCCTCCCTAAAATATTCCAAATCTCTTTGATTAGATATTCTCTCTCCCTTCTTTGAAACTCTACAATATTTTGTATTCCTCTTAGTGCTACGTGGACTACCTTGGATGCTCAGTCACTCAGTCGTGTCTGACTCTTTGTGATCCCTATGAACTGTAGCCCACCAGGCTCTTCTGTCCATGGGATTTTCCAGGCAAGAATAGTGGAGTGGGTTGCCATTTCCTTGTATAATACTTAATTTTATAAACCCAAATGTCATTCATCTTTGAATTTCCTATGATATTCTGGAGACAGGCAGTGTGGGAATAAGATTAAACAAATGTGCACCAGTGGCCAACTGCATGGGTTCAAGACCCCTCTCTGTCCCTTATCAATGGTATACATTTGGGTCAACACGGTCTCTCTGTGCTCCTCTCCTTATTTATAAAATGGTGGGGGATATTGTAGCATCTGTTTCCTAGGGTTGTTATAAACATTAAAAGAATTTAGTGCATAAAATTCTGAGAACAGTTCCAGACACACAGTTCAGTCATTCTTAGCTGCTATTTCTGTCAGGGTATTATGATTCCTGTCACGATTCCTAAATGAGAAAAAGGAAAGAACAAAATTCAAAAGATCTAGGAGTAGACCAAGATTCTGTCTGCTAATTCCCAAACACAACTTTCTTTCTCAGCTATTCTGCAAATACAGCGTGTTGATCACTTGTAGCTAAATGTATGCAAGCTGTTCTCAGTTAGTCTGGTCATGTACAATTATTAGGTTCTTTTGAGAAATATTGACAGTCTCCTGATTCAGTTACATAGGCTTTTGTTGTTTAGTCGCTAAGTTGTGTCCATTTCTTTTCGATCCCATAAACCGCAGCAGGCCAGGCATCCCTGTCCTTCGCTATCTCCCTGAGTTTGCTCAAACTCCTGTCCATGGTGTCAGTGATGATCCAACTATTTTGTCCTCTGTCATCCCCTTCTCCTCTTGCCCTGAATCTTTCCCAGCATCAGGGTCTTTTCCAGTGAGTCAGCTCTTCTTATCAAGTGGCCAAAGTGTTGGAGCTTCAGCCTCGGCCTTCCAATAAATATTCAGGGTTGATTTCCTTTAGGTTTGACTAGTTTGATCCTTTTGCTGTCCAAGGGACTCTCAAGAGTCTTCTCCAACTCCTCAGTTCAAAAGCATCAATTCTTTGGTGCTCAGCCTTCTTTATGGTCCAACTCTCACATCCGTACATGACTTCTGGAAAAACCATAGCTTTGACTATATAGGTCTAACCCTAACCCTAACGCTTCCTGGAGCCAGATGTAGGGTAGGTAAATCAAGAGAGCATGGTAAATCAACTATACGTCAATAAAATAAATAAAATGTTAAAAATTGAATTAGGGTTAGGGTTAGGGTTTGCACTGTCTGGGTTTGTCATGGCTTTTCTGAATAAGTATTAGGTTCTTTTATAGAAATATTGACAGTGTCTCCTGATTCAGTTACGTAGGCTAAACTGTATTAATAGTCCCAAGAATGCATAATGGTTGAAACGCAATTAAAATTTATTCCTCACTCCCATTATGGTCCAACTAAATGTTACTTGACAGCTTCCCTAGGATGACTCAAAGACCCAGGCCCCTTTAATGCGGGTACCATTCCCTGAGCCTCAGCTACCCCTATATCCACCTGACAGAAGGAGGAAAAGAGCCCAGAGGTGCTGCACTGATTTTTTAAAGGCCATGATATGCCTTTAATGGCCCACATTATTACTCTCATATTCCTCTGACTAGACTTCAGCTGATGCCTAGTCAGCTGATGCCCACATCCAACTGAAGGTGGGCTGGCAAACCTTATTGAAGTGTGTGCCCCAGAAGGGGAAACTGAATTTTGCAAACAACTGGCTATGTTTGCTAGGATTTAGAGGTAGGTAAGGGTTTTAGCGGAGAAGGCGATGGCAACCCACTCCAGTACTCTTGCCTGGAGAATCCCAGGGATGGCGGAGCCTGGTGGGCTACCATCTATGGGGTCGCACAGAGTCGGACACAACTGAAGCGACTTAGCAGCAGCAGCAAAGGTTTTAGCTGTCCACCTGATGGCCCCCCTACAGACATAGCAGCATAATTAGCACAGTTTTTTTTTACTAGCACATATATTTACTAGCCATCAGGCCCTTCCATGACAGTGCCTTTTCTGTAGTTCATCTGAATCCTAGCTCTCCATCCTTTTAGGTGTTTCTATCACGGCTGATGTGAAGGAATGAATCCCCTTGAAATAAACACAACATTATTCTAGGTGTTAAGTCTAGCCAAGACTTCAGCTAACCTGAGAGATGGATTTGGGCACCCGAAGTGCTGTGAATCCTGCCTGGGTATAGCACTCTTCTGGAATCAAGTCACAGGAGCCAGTTCAGAGAGTATAACCCACCATAGCTAAGTAGATTCTTCTAGATTCTTCTACCATGCATACCTAAGAATGAAGACTGTCTCTCTCTTCTAGCCAGTCTGAATACCTTGAAGCACCAGTCATTTCACTAACAGAACCCCCACCTCTTACATCCATTTTGTCAATTATAAAACATCCTAAGGTTAGTAGACCATAAAAAAGGCTGAGCACCGAAGAATTGATGCTTTTGAATTGTGGTACTGGAGAGGACTCTCCTTGGACAGCAAGGAGATCAATCAGTCAATTCTAAAGAAAATCAGCCCTGAATACTGATTGGAAGGACTGCAGCTGAAGCTCCAAAACTTTGGCCACCTGATGTGAAGAGCCAACTCATTGTGAAAGACCCTGATGCTGGGGAAGATAGAAGGCAGGAGGCGAAGGGGACGACAGAGGATGAGATGGCTGGATGGCATCACCGACTTGATGGACATGAGTTTGAGTGAACTCCGGGAGTTGGTGATGGACAGGGAGGCCTGGCGTGCTGTGATTCATGGGGTCGCAAAGAGTCGGACTTGACTGAGCGACTGAACTGACTGAACTGAAACATGTACAGCCCATGCAAAAATGTTTATTATAGGCAAGAAAACATTATGAAAAATAAATTTAGCCTTTTATTCAAATATCTCTAAGACATTCACCTGGAAAGGTTTCCCTATAATATACAACTTATTTGTAATTCTTTGATTTAATGTGGAATAAGTGAAATACTGCATGCTGATTGGAAGCCGCGTAGCTGTGCTATGCTGTGGGAAAGTTATTGTCGATTCCTGCCATTTTTTTTTTTTTTTTTTCCTTCAAAGTTTAGTAGGTGCGTCTCACTTCTCTCAGGGCTTCCCTGGTTAGTCAGATGGTAAAGAATCTGCCTGCAAAGCAAGAGACCTGGCTTTGATCCCTGGGTCCAGAAGATCTCCTGGAAAAGGGAATGGCAACCCACTCCAGTATTCTTGCCTGGAGAATTCCATGGACAAAAGAACATGGTTGGCTACACTTAACAACGAACACTTTGACTTTTCACTCTCTAAAACTTTTAACTATTTCTTCCCAGAAGAGAAATGCAAGGCATTAAGGCAAATTTATTGGGTTCAAGATCCATTTGCTTTTCAAAACCCAGAATCAGTAACTGAGTTAAACTTGGTGCCCAAAGAAGAGAATGAGTGATCGCAGCTCAGTTCTTCATATACATTGAAGCATGATTATGAAACATGAAGTTAATCAGCATTGTGGATTAAGATAAAGGAAGACTTTCCTTTGCTGAGTCAAAAGAGTGTCATGCTATTATTACTATTCACAGCAACTGGTTTGTGTGAACTAGGGTTTTCAGTCTTAACCCAGTTAAAAACCAAGGAGAGGAATGGATTTAATGGTGCAGCAGATTTGCAGGTAGCATCATCTTCCTGTGTTCCAGACTGGAATGAACTTACAAACAGGCAGGCACACTCATCACGTTAAATCTTACCTGGTGTTTGTTCTTGCCTTTTGTATTTTGTGATGGGCTTCTCAGTTGGCTCAGCAGTAAAGAATCTAACTGCCAAATCAGGAGCCGCAGGAGATGCAGGTTCGATTCCTGGGTCAGGAAGATCCTCTAGAGGAGGAAATGGCCACCCATTCCACTGTTCTTGCTTGGGAAATCTCGTGCACAGAGGAGCCTGGTGTGCCACAGTCCATGGGGTCACAAAGAATTGGACACAACTGAGAGACTGAGCATGCATGCATGCACATTTTGTGATACTTTTCTGTGTTAAGTATTAATGTAGCATTGTATGTGATAAGTTTATGTTTTTATTTTTGTTATATTTACATACTAATAGAATCATAATGTCATCTAAAAATAGATTCATGGGGCAACAATGATTTCCTGATTCAATAACCTTCAGAAAAGAAGGAAGTGAAGAAAATGTTAACATTCTCCTGAGACTTTGCTCTCAGAAAACATCCCAAAGCCACTATGTGCTGATTGATCATCCCAGCGGGGTGTCCTCTGAGTGGTTTTGTACAAAATACTGGAGTTTAGGTTATGCTACATGGAGCCACACCTCCTTGAGATGTGGGAAGTGTCTGTTTGTGAATGTTATTCATCCTTTTTTTTTTCCCCAGATATAGGAGAATTCTTATCTTTCAGGATGATTTTTTTGTTAGTTTTGTGTTCTTGTTGCTGATGAGAGGTGGGAAAGTTCAGTGTCTCTGAAATGATATTTGAAGTGATATTTTCTAGCTCCTTAACAGAGGGTTCATTTCTAAGTTGTAATGTTTGTTTTTAAGTGCCGTGGTGGGGTTCCCAGGGAATACTGGAGACCACCCTACTGTGCTGGGGGCAGTTATCTTCATAGTCTGTGGTTTTCACCATGGCGATGGGAATAGAATTTTCAGCTCTTGGAGCTCTTCTGCATTCTTAAGTAAGCTTGCATAATACTGCTGGGGACAAAGCAATTGCCTGCTTGAAAGCCACGTGAATGAATAAATTTGGTCTCGGGATTTTTGAACTGTTGTGAAAGACTTTTTGTTTCTTGACTTCTTTCTTTTTCAAAATCACAGAAAATGTTTTATTCAGATGATATCCTTGTTAACCAAAATGTGATGTGTTATTCAGGTAGGTAGACAATTTTAGCACATAAACCCATAGATGAAATTCTTGGGTATCTGAGCAATGATTTCCAGTCTGTAAAAATCTTTTAAGAATTTTAATCTTAAGTAGAAGTTCCCATTCTAGACATTTTTTTGACACTTGGTACTGAGTAAGCTTCAGGACAGGATTCTTTTGTTGGGAACAAAAATGATAAATTGTCTAGAACCTGGCTTAGGGATTCTGCCGTACTATTAAATAACATTGAGGAATGTTGAGTTATTCTTTTTTCTAGAAGATGACTAATGCCAAAAAGAAACCTATTGTTATAGAACAAATTATTTTGGATTGTTTTTCGACTTTTTTTTGTTGTTGTTCACATTATTTCTTTTCTAACCAAGTACCAGTTTTAAAGACCATTAGCCAAAGATCCTTCCGATGTTTTATCCAAATGACTTAATGGTTCCTTTAGGAAATGTGTGGAGCTATTGTGTACGTTGAACCTGTCATGTTGTAAACAAAAGTGGGATCTGGCTGCCCAATAAAGAGGCCAGGTTGGTGGAAAGGAAAAAATGCTTTACTTTGGATGCTGGCAACCAGGGGATGGGGGAGCTGGGTGGACATCTGTCCAAAGCCCGACTCTCCCCACATCCTGACAATCAGGGAACAAGAACTTTTATAGACGGAGGGAGCAGCACAGTCAGCTCTGGCAGTCATCTTGAAATTCATCTTCAGTGTTCTGACCAGTGTCATCTTGATTGTTCTAAATACAGTTAATCTTCAGTTCCAGGGTTGGTTTGTTCCCATTTCCTTGAGGCCAGTTCTCAGAATTGTGGTAGCTCAGGTCTATAGTCCAGAAAAGGCAATGGCACCCCACTCCAGTACTCTTGCCTGGAAAATCCCATGGACGGAGGAGCCTGGAAGGCTGCAGTCCATGGAGTCGCTGAGGGTCAGACACGACTGAGCGACTTCACTTTCACTTTTCACTTTCATGCATCGGAGAAGGAAACAGCAACCCACTCCAGTGTTCTTGCCTGGAGAATCCCAGGGACGGGGGAGCCTGGTGGGCTGCCGTCTCTGGGGTTGCACAGAGTCAGACACGACTGAAGCAACTTAGCAGCAGCAGCAGCAGCAGCAGGGCTACAGTCTGGTCATAATGTAGTTAATTTCTTCCATGTGGTGAGGGTTTCAGTATAAGGCAGCTCACAGGATGAGGCTCAGAATATTATCTGTAGCTCTTGAGAAGGAACTAAAGGTCCTTGACTTTGCTCAGTGAGTACATTATTACTATTTGGTCTCCTTTGACTTTTCCTTTGTTTCTGTATTTTCTCACTTCTCTGGTTAAATTTATTCTTTGGCTAAATTGTTTCCATAGACAGAAGGCAGGCTCGGGGACATGGAGTACAAGGACCATAAGATCCTGCTCCATTTCAATGTTAGATTGTGTATGGTGGAAGGTACTTAGTAAGGACCACTTGGTCCAAAAACATATATGAGTCTCCAAAGTGCATCAGGGCTTAGAAGAGTATGATAACAAAAAATGCCCATTGATGCCAGTCATGTATAATATCTCAGTGGTTCTCAATTTGGAATAGAAAGTATTTAGATATCAGGTGAAATAAACTCAGAAGATACGTCTTGCAGAGAAAACCTACTTTGAATTATAAATCAAAAACCATTTTGGCTTATAGATCTAAGTGATGTTGTGAAAGTCACCTGCTTCAGACTACAAATTCCTCATATTTTAGGGTGCATTAGGTCACTTTCCAACTATGGAACACCCTAACTTTCATTGTTGTGATGGGCTTTTTATAAAACAATAAGGCTATTTGAGGTGGAATAAGACAAATGAGAAGTCCTTATCTTCTTAAAGTCAACCAGTTTAGCCAATTCAAAAAAATCGTGACACAAACTTCTCCTCCTTTCCATTACTATTAAAAATAGTCTCTAAATTTTGTTTCTGGTCATGTCCCTGGAAGCGCCAAACGAACTGACTTGCCGGTTTTGCAGTTGACAGGCAGAGTGTCTTTGCGACAAGGCATCAGCTTGTCTGTCATGGTCTGGTTGTATTTGAACTTGATTTTTATTTTTCAATGAGTATTACCTTTCAACTTTTTATAAAAGTTCAATCTGCACCTCAGTTTAAAGGCAAAGGACAATTTTTTTTTCAATGTGTTTTGGAGCATTATTGTTGGAGCATTTCAGTTTCCTATAATGAGAACTGAAAATTCGCTGGGTGTTTATAATTGGCTATAGGCAAGCACTAATTCTGAAAGATCTGTAAAAGGGACCGAATAAATACTTAATTAAAATGGTTATACCAGGAACTCTGTAACATTGTTTTTAATTTGAGTATGAAAAGATATCTGCATTACTACAGCATAATTCCCTTGCCTTAGGGTCTGCTAGTCTGGGGTGAGATTTCTGCCTGAATCGGGTAGTTTATTTTAGTCTACTGATTAGGCCATCAAGATGTGGTTATAAATAAAAAGCAATTTCAATTTCTGTAACTGACTTGTAAATAAGTTTACCTAAAACTCAGCTATTTCTCAGCATAATTGAATAGCTTATTCAATAGTTTTTTGACATACTTAAGATTGCATGTACATTGTGTTTGCTTTCTTAATTTCCAGTTGTATTTCAAGAGGGTTTTGAGATAGCTAAATACAAACATCCTGATTTATCCTGTGGCAAGTACAAAGATAAATAAGTAGTCTCTGCCATCCACTTCCACACTTGGTTATTATGCAGAAGTAAGGACAATACCAGACACTGTGTCCCAGACGGGAATCTGCCACCTTCCATGAGTTCTCAGAAAGGAAATGCCTCTGTTTCTTTCCAAGAGCATCCAGTACTGTTTATCTGACTCTAATAATTGGGTTGTTACATAGTCATTGATGACTAATTAAACTACAACTTTTGTGAAGTGGTTCTTGAAATTAAAAAAAAAAAGGATGGGTCAAAAATCAGTTGTTATTAATATTAATCTCATGCAAAGGTGTATGTTCTGCGTATTTCTGTATATAGATGGGTCAGCGAATATGAAGGTGAAACCCCTTTTCAGACAAGTATTCACTATGTAGAAAAGCATCACCTTTGCACCTCATATTTATTTGTATTTGCAGCTCAACTTTTTTTTTTTTTCCTCCAGTGACAAGCTGATATTTGCTAAAGCTTTTCTGGGTCGTTTTCCTTAGCAGACACTACGTTTTGGTGACAGGCTTAATTCTTCCAGCATCAGTTTCTGAGTTGTTTCACCTATGCCCCACTTGGCACTTCCCTGAGAAGGATCAAAAGGTAGTGAACATGTTTTGTAGGTGAAGATCTGGAAAACGAAAAGTTTGCATGCTGTGTAGAAATGCCTTAGCCTGATTCAAGGTAAACTTCGTGATGAACTCCAGAATATGGAGTACTCAGGGGCTGGGTCTGGAAGAAGTAGATTCTATCCTAGAAATTGTAGGCAGAAGATCTACAACCGTATTGGAGAGACTAGGAAAGTCATTAATTCCTTGATTGGCTGTTGGTGTTCAGTCGATAAGCCGTGTCTGCCTCTTTGTGACCCCGTGGACGGCAGCACGCCTGGCCTCCCTGTCCCTCACCATTTCCCAAAGTTTCCCCAAGTTCATGTCCATTGAATATAAACAGGCAAAAAGATATGACACTGAAAGATAAGTCCCCAGGTCGGAAGGTGTCCTCTATCCATACAGGATTTTTAAAGGAAAGGGATATGTGGAATCCAGTGAAAGAAACAAAATGTCTGTGGAACCCAAATAAATACATTTGAAACAGCAAAGGATATAAACTCTAAGCTTAATGTAGACAGCAGAATTCTGTTATGAGAAGAAAAGTAAATAAATAGATGATTTTAGTCTAGAGATCTGGGCTATAAGACTGTCTATTTGGAGAGCATGGTTTTGAGATCCATGTTGCCTATTGACTGTCAAAACAGAATTTCCTCCACATGTTGATGATGATAATGAGAAAAACTACCCTGATCTGCTGCAGTCCCGGAGTTTATGTCTAGGCTAAAATCTGAGGTTGATATTCAGTCACTCCCAGTGGAGAAATATAATCTCAACCATCACATGTCAGCATGACCACAAAATTGTTTGAGGTGATTTGGTTGTTTTCATTAGAAGACTTAAAATTACATGTGCAATGTTTTTTAAAATGTTATGTTTTACTCCAGAACAGTAAATGTTTTTGTATTAAGAAATCTGAATGTATATGGCATCGTAAGTGTTTATCATCACTGAGCCCTGTGATTAAATTAAAATGGGCAATTGACTATTCAGACTGGTGGTTTTAAGTTGAAATATTAATAAGTTCATAAATAATATTGAACCACTTGAGATAACTTAAGATCCACCATATTTAAGGTTTAATTTGTTATGTTTGTAAGAACTGCTGATGTGTATCGTAGAATTTGAATTCTAATAATTGAGGCAATGAAGGAAATCAAAGGTAGTAAGTTTGTAAATGTAGTTTAAAATGTTTACAGAGTTTAAGTTAATCAACAGATCATAGATCACTTAAAAGACATTATCATTTGCTAAATTTCAAGAGAATAAAGATATTTTACAAAGTGAATTTGGAAATTTCAGGAATATTTATTTGTAAGAAAATAACTTCTAGGGACTGTTAAGACTTCACCTTCCAATGCAGGTGTGCAGCTTTGTTCTCTGATCGGGGAGAAGATCACACATACCGCATGGCCAAAAAACCAAAGCATAAAACAGAAACAACATTTTAACCAATGCAATAAAGACTTTAAAAATGGTCCACACCGAAAAAAAATTTTTTTAAAAAGAAAGAAAAGAATTTCTAAATAATCTTAACTGAGCAAAAACTAACCTTGGAGATATTAAAAGTCACACCCTGATAATATACTGATGGGATTCTTCCTCAAATGGTATATTGTTTACTGAAAAGAAAAGGCACTGAACTGGATAATATTTTACACCATCTCAAGCCCCGATTGAAAAAAAGTATATGTTGCCTTTTCAGACACAAGACCAAACTGGACCACAAAGGGAAATTGAGCTGAACGCTCTATCGTCATTTCCCATTCATCCTGAACTCTGGGGAGCTCACTTACAATACAGAATAATAAATTAACGTCAGTCACACCCATGAGGCC
This sequence comes from Bos mutus, assembly GCF_027580195.1. NCBI lineage: Eukaryota > Metazoa > Chordata > Mammalia > Artiodactyla > Bovidae > Bos > Bos mutus. The sequence continues at coordinate 22,856,305 of NC_091628.1, forward strand.
TCTTTAATGTTACCCATTGCAAAAATAGTTTGGACAGATTCCATCCTTTGCTTTAATAGGATGAGTCTTGCCATTAACTCAGATTTAGATTAGGGAAAAAAGGGCTGGAGCTGCCCCCAAGCAGCTTGGACTAATCTTGCATATCCTTTAACACTTTACCACATGCCTTCCTTCACCCTGGAGCTCCCTAAAATGTATTCATCCTCACTCTCCACTGTGGCCTATGAACATTACCTTAATCTGTGGCACCTGTTTAGGTTATGAGGCAGAAGGGCCCACAAGCTTCTTTTGGTGTGTTTATGTGTTGGTTTCTTGAAATTAGCAAGAACATTTATGCCTCTCTCCCCATAATCTGAGATCTTACTTAGAAGTTATCAAGACTTTCCTGGTGTCCAGTAGTTAAGAATCCACCTTGCAATTGCAGGGGACACAGGTTCGATCCCTGGCTGAGGAACTAAGATCCCATATGCTGCCGAACAGCTAAGCCCCCACACTGCAGCTACTGAGCCTACACATCACGACTAGAGAGACCATTCACTGCATCAAAAGATTCCTCATGATGCAATGAAAATCCCGAGTGCTGCAATTGAGACCCAACACAGGCAAATAAATACATCATAAATACATTTTTTTAAAAGTTACGCATCCATGCCAGATGTAGGAATTGTGGTTTGTAGAGACAGCCTAGAAAATGTTTACATCGTCAAGAATTTGAGTGGAAGATATTAATAGAATGTGAGGAGAATGAGTATTTTAGAGCAGAAATAATATTTTGGAGAGCGCAGACAAATCTGTTTCTTCTAGCACAGTCCTGTGAGTCATCAGGCTAATCATTTAAATATTAGCCCAATGCTTGATCAAAATTAGGTAAAAATGACCATCAGTTTTCAAGATGTGATTTTTTTTTTTTTGCATTTTGTGGGTGAATCTAGTTTTCTGATTCAGATAAAACGAACGGCTACTGAATTAGGCAAATGCTGCTTGAAGATGGGGAGGACTTGCTGAGGGGTATAATTCAAAAATTTGACAGACAGGTGCAGATTAGAAATGACAGGAGACAGTCTGCACTATATGATTTGTATTTTGACTGTCTATGCCAAGTTCATTCACGTAAGTCTAGGAGGACAATGCCCATAAATATATGCTACTCGTCACCTTGCATTGGCTTCCCAGGTGGCTCAGTGGTAAGTAAAGAAGTCACCTGCCAATGCAGGAGTCTCGGGTTCGATCCCTGAATTGGGAATATCCCCTGGAGAAGGAAATGGCAACCCAGTCCAGTATTCTTGCCTGGAAAACCCCATGGACAGAGGAGCCTAGCAGGCTACAGTCCATGGGGTCCCAAAGAGTTGGACATGAATGAGCAACTGAGCACGCACACACATCTCCTTGCCCTCACTGTCTCTTTAAGTTCTTGCTTTTTATATCTTCAGCTTTATCTAGCTCTCTTATGATCACATATGCACTAATCCTGCCTACAAATAGCTTACAAATGCCCTCCTGTCATTCCAATGTGCTAGGTTGCTCAGTCGTGTCCTACTCTTTGTGACACCATGGACTGTAGTGGGCTCCTCTGTCCATGGGGATTCTCCAGGCAAGAATGGGAGTGGGTTGCCATGCCCTCCTCCAGGGGTCTTCCCAACCCAGGGATCGAACCCAGGTCTCTCTCATTGCAGGCAGATTCTTTACCGTCTGAGCCACCAGGGAAGCTCTCTGTCATTCCAAAGGACCTGTTAAATAACTGATCACACAGTTAGCACTCAAACATTTGGTGAGTTGGCTAGTTTTAACTGGGGGAGAAAGTATCAATGAAATGATAAATATTGAATTCCCTGACATTTATTTTGCACAGATATATCCTGAGCACCTTCTAGGTAGCAGGCACTGTACAAAAACAGAGATGAGAAAACAACCAAGTACTTGGCCCTCATAGAGCATACAGTCTAGGAAGCAGGTGGTGTCAGAACAGAAATGGCCCAGCTATATGGGCTAATTCTAATCCATGCATGGCATGGCTATGTTGACTATACAGAAATGGACTGATTACAAAATAGGAAAATGTACAGAGAGCTCTGAGACAGAGAAAACTAAATTACAGAGGAACCTAAATTAGGTGGGGGAGAGTTTAGCAATGTTTTTACTGAAAAAATAATTTTGAAGTTGATGGTTCCCAAATGGCTAACCAACAGAATCAGCCAGAGAATAGTGGGTACAGACAAATACTGTTTGATTCCACTTACACCGAGTACCTAGAGTAGTCAGATTCATAGAGTTAGAAAGTACATTCGTGGATGCCAGGGCCAAGGTGATGGAGTGGAAGCGGATTGGAGAGGAAGCGGATTGGAGAGTTAGTGTTTAATGGGAACAGTTTCAGTTTAGGAAGGTGAAAAATTCAGGAGATGGATAATGGTGAAATTTGCACAACAATGTGAATGTCCTCAGTGCCGCGGAACTGTACAGTAAAATATGGTTAAAATATTGGTTTATATTATGTGACTTTTACCACAATAAACATTAAAAATGTTGATGCCTGGCCCTCAGCTTCAGATGTTCTGATTTGATCTGTATGGGATATGACCTGGGCTATGGAATTTTTTAGAAGCTAATTCTGATGTGTAGCCAAGTGTGAGAACCAGGGATTTATGTGGAGACCTGAATGCTCAAACTACCACACAATTGCACTCATCTCACACACTAGTAAAGTAATGCTTAAAATTCTCCAACCCAGGCTTCAGCAATACCGTGAACCGTGAACTTCCAGATATTCAAGCTGGTTTTAGAAAAGGCAGAGGAACCAGAGATCAAATTGCCAGCATCCACTGGATCATCGAAAAAGCAGGAGAGTTCCAGAAAAACATCTGTTTCTGCTTTATTGACTATGCTAAAGCCTTTGACTGTGTAGATTGCAATAAACTGTGGGAAATTCTGAACGAGATGGGAATACCAGACCACCTGACCTGCCTCTTGAGAAACCTGTATGCTGGTCAGGAAGCAACAGTTAGAACTGGACATGGAACAACAGACTGCTTCCAAATAGGAAAAGGAGTACGTCAAGGTTGTATATTGTCACCCTGCTTATTTAACTTCTATGCAGAGTACATCATGAGAAACGCTGGGCTGGATGAAGCACAAGCTGAAATCAAGATTGCCGGGGGAAACATCAATAACCTCAGATATGCAGATGACACCACCCTTATGGCAGAAAGTGAAGAAGAACTAAAGAGCCTCTTGATGAAAGTGAAAGAGGAGAGTGAAAAAGTTGGCTTAAAGCTCAACATTCAGAAAACGAAGATCATGGCATCTGGTCCCATCACTTCATGGGAAATAAATGGGGAAACAGCGGAAACAGTGTCAGACTTTATTTTTTGGGGCTCCAAAATCACTGCAGATGGTGATTGCAGCCATGAAATTAAAAGACACTTACTCCTTGGAAGGAAAGTTATGACCAACCTAGATAGCATATTCAAAAGCAGAGACATTGCCAACAAAGGTCCGTCTAGTCAAGGCTATGGTTTTTCCAGTGGTCATGTATGGATGTGAGGGTTGGACTATAAAGAAGGCCGAGCGCCTAAGAATTGATGCTTTTGAACTGTGGTGTTGAAGACTCTTGAGAGTCCCTTGGACTTCAAGGAGATCCAACCAGTCCATCCTTAAGGAGATCAGTCCTGGGTGTTCATTGGAGGGACTGATGTTGACACTGAAACTCTAGTACTTTGGCCATCTGATGCGAAGAGCTGACTCATTTGAAAAGACCCTGATGCTGGGAAAGATTGAGGGCAGGAGGAGAAGGGGACAACAGTGGATGAGATGGTTGGATGGCATCACCGACTCAATGGATATGGGTTTGGGTGAACTCCGGGAGTTGGTGATGGACAGGGAGGCCTGGCCTGCTGTGGTTCATGGGGTCGCAAAGAGTTGGACACAACTGAGTGACTGAGCTGAACTGAACTAAGGGGTGAGTCAGAACAAACCAGGTAAAGAATTCAGAGGGGGCTTCTTAGCCCCTGGAGGTAGAAAGGCTTGTACACTCGGGCTGAAAGAAGCCTCGTTTGCTGGGTCAGGATGAAGAATGGGCTGCTGACTGCTGACCAAGCCATCTGGGCCATGCACAACTCTGAGGTTCATTTTGTTAGATAATAGTAAGCAACTCGATGAGAGAAAGCCACTCCCTTATGATCTGGCTTCTAGGTTTCAATGGGGTTGCAAAGAGCTGGACACCACTGAGGGATTGAACTGAACTAAACTAGGTTACAAACATGTAAATTACAAACAAAACTGTGGCCCACGTACTTAATACATAGCCTTTAGGAAGCAGACACGGGACAGATCACAGATCACACTTTGTCCTTTAAGCTGCATAAAGTCTCAGCTTTCTCTATTTCTAGGTGCACTGACCTTCCATTGTATGAAAGGTTTACCTGGGACAAAAACAACATTAACATGGCAGGATTCCAGGCCTTCTGCTTGGCATCGTGAATCAGAAATCCTTCTAAACCCTATGGCTGGGCACAGATCCAAGGGATCAAGCCACAGGCACCACCCCTCCAAGAGGTGCGAGAGTCACGTCTAATGGGATGCTGGCCAGGCTAGATTCTTATAACCTCACATAACAGAGAGGGTATGCCTAACTTACTTTCTGCTCATGCACATATTTCAAAAATCCAAAGTGTCGTCTAATGAGATCCTATTATTATACCCATCATGCTAATTAACAAAACAGTATTTTCACCAGTAAAAACCTATTGCTAGTATTTACTTGCAGTTGGCATGGTTGGTTTCTGCTCTTGATTGATTTGCAGATAATAGCAAGGCTTGTCTTAGCTGCCTCTAGACTGTGGAAGCTTTCTCATCCAATGTCACTTGCCACTGTGGCTTGGGCATTTCTTCATAACATGTTAGCTGATGACTCCTGGACACAAAAGTTTAAACCAACAGGTATATGCACAATATCACACTTATTTCATATTTGTTAATGAAACAACAAAGAAAATTATACACTTGTGACAGGGAAATAATGGTCACCTCTAAGCCTGGAAAGATTTGAGAGGAGGCTAGGAAAAAATTCTTTTTAAATGAGAACTCTAACACTGATGAACTTCCTTTCCTGACTATTTATAGAACACAAGTTTAGAGAGTGCAGAGGCGTAAACTTGGAAATAAAGGAGAGCTGCTTGGATGTTCCCTTGTCTAGACTGGCAAAGCTTTCATTGTCCAATTCTGTGAATGACTTGAATTGCCCCTTGATCAAAGCGTGGCTTCTCCCAGGTCTCCTACCCTAGTGATCCCTATTTTGGCTTGTTTCTCAGTATCTAGGGATTTAGAGATTATTAAGGAAACTCTGGGATGTAATTATCAAATTATCTTGCTGTCTCCCTGGGTCATTGTGTACCCTCCTGGGGGAATTCTTCCCAGGAGCCTTTGACTCTGTTTCGATAATGAGGTGCCATCTTTGATCAAGAGAAAATCAAAGTGAAGATTTGAGTTGCTCGGGAGTCACAGCCCCAGCCTCTCAGACTGCGAGAGCCGCTTTCCCACAGTCAGTTCAAAAGACCAGGCGGGGTTCTGAAGTCTCTGTTGGATTTCTTTCTGATACTACTAGATTGTAATAGCTTCAGCCGCTGGCAAAGCCTTCATGTTGCTCTCAATAGTGGAGGTGTTTATGATGGCTTCTTCAGTTCCAGCATGTCTTCTGCTCTTGTTGCTGGAGGATTCTTTTGCTTTCATTGCAGATAACTTTTTTAGAAATTGCTTTCATGAGTCAGCATTTTCTAAGCTCTTTTGTATTACAAATGGAGCCTGTGATTATGGGCTGTGTCTGTGTCATGCATGCTCAGTCGCTTCAGTTGTGTCCAACTCTTTGCCACCCTGTGGACTATAGCTCTCCAGGCTCCTCTGTCCATGGAATTCTTCAGGCAAGAACACTGGAGTGGGTTGCCATGCCCTCCTCCAGAGGATCTCCCTGACCCAGGGATCAAACCTGTGTCTCTGATGTCTCCTGCATTGGCAAGGGGGTTCTTTACCACTAGCGGCTCCTGGGAAGCCCCAGTCTGTATCATCAACAGAACTATAACGTGACTGCACGGGTCATTTAATGCTTTCAAACAGCTCTGTGTTAAAAAGCAAAGAGAAACATGAAATTAGCTTTAATAATATATTTTAAGTAACCCAATATATCAAAATATTATTTCAACATGTAATCAATATAAAATGTACTGATGAGGTATTTTCCTCTTCTTTTTTCATACTAAGGCTTTGAAATTAGTGTGTCTTTTTACACTTCCAGCATATTTCAGTTTGGACCAGCCACCTTTCAAGTGCTAGTGGCTGGCTACCGTGTTGGAGAGCAGAGGTCTCTATAGTATTACTAAGAAATCTATTATCTGAATAATCTATTTTCCATTCAGCTTCTCATTTGGGTTGATTTTTTTGAAAGCATATGCCCAGATTCTTCTGTATTTTCCAAGTGGCTCTCCTGATTGATGGCCCCTAATTTTGAGATGGCAGGGGTTGTTGTTGGAAGAGAGCTAATTGGCCTTGTGGAATTCAAACTTGTCTTTTAGTTCCACGCCCTAAACGAGCCATGTTGGTTAATTGTTCCTAGCAATGTAGAAGTGACAGAAGCCAGACTGATGGCTTATGGGGGCAGAGTATTGGCAAATCAGGAAAGGGTGAAAATGATTAAACAATAGAGTACGTGATTCTTTTGTGAAACCTGAGTTTTAAACAATCAGAAGGAAAAGGCTTAGTGTTTTCTCTGAAAAGCTCAGAGAGGTTCAAACTGCTCGTCTTTCTGCTTTAGCACCAGTGTGACAGTGACCCCTGGAAAGAACAGGCACAGATGGAGAGCACCTCCGTCTCCAAACCTTACTCAGCCTGACAGCATGGGATGGTGAGGTCATTTCCCCCGCTGACTCCACGTGTACCTAATGTGTATCTTCACAAGGCTGATGAATTTCTCCTCTTCAGTGAGAACAACGATGTTCTCATTTTAAAGGCGAGAAACAGAGAAAGAGGAACAAACTGTACTTTGTTTTCTTCGTTTGTAGTTTCCACTCTCATTGTTATTTATGTAAGAGGGCTCATGCAAGGGACTTTGGCACTTGAGTGCACTTTTCTCAAAGTCCAGATAAATGTAGAAGTACCCACATTTGAAAGACGTGGGGGAGGCTCTATAATTGTTGGGCTTAGAATGCTCAGTTTGCTATGAATACTTTCAGTTATACTCAACATAGTTGTGAGAGCAGAATTTAATACTATGTATTAACAGCTCTATAAAGGAATAATCCAAATTTGTTTTCTGTATGTTAATTATAGGATGGCTTGATTTATGTTGAAATGATTTTTTACTATAATATTTCTCATTCATTGATTTCATTGGTGGTTAAGCTTGAAAATAGGTGAAACTGAGACATAATCATAAGAAATCAAGAAAGTGGAGAGTAGATACAATGATTGATGCTTACTGGCCTTTTGGTGCTGGAAAGATACAGAATTATCTTACTATTGTCAGCCATCCTAATAATAGTCTGAAAGGTCTAAAAGGTATTTCCTCTAATGCAGCATTGTCCAACAGAAATGTCTACAAATGATGCAAATGTTTTATATCTATGACGCCCAATGCAGTAGCCTGGCTACTGAAGATGTGAAACGTCGCTAGTACTAAAGAGAAACTGAATATTTACTTCACATTTTGATTAAACTCAGGTCGGTTTTTTTTTTTTCACGAGTGAACATTAACAGAAAATATCAAGCGAAGCAAAAGCAGTCACGCTAAAGTATACATTATCGCCATCCGTCTTTTTAAATGTACAATTATTAATTTCTACTTCACATTGGATTTGCTTTCCTGGATCATATTTTATGTGTTTTTTCAACCCTGACAGTCAGAGTCCTCTGATCTCCAGAGCCCTTCCAACCCCTTATGGATGCTGATAACAGTGGAATTCATCTCACCCAAGATACAAGAGTCAGCATTAGGTATATGCCATGGCGTTTTGACCTCTGGATGAATTTCTTCCTTTCGTGCAGCTTGATCTTTATAGAACACTGTCCTTTCCAGGCACCATGCTTCTCCCACTTCCACAAACAAAAGTTGCTTTCCCAACTTTGCTACCGTAAACTTGCAATTAAGATATACCTACTTAGGGACTTTCCTGGGGGTCGGTGGTTGCGACTTCACTTTCCAATTCAGGGGGTACAGGTTTGCTTCCTGATCAGGGAGGTAAGATCCCACATGCCTTGGCAGCCAAAACGTCAAAACCTAAAGCAGAAACAATATTATAACAAATTCAATAAAAACTTTTAAAATGGTCCACATTAACAAAAAAAATCCTTAAAAAAAGTTATACCTACATAAATGTTTTTGATTACAGTTTAAAAATAACTTGTGCTTCCCCTCTTCCAGTTATCTTCTTCCCAGCATTACTTTCCTCTTCTAATAAATGCTAATTAGTATGTTTTTTGTGCGGGGCTTCCCTGGTAGCTCAGCTGATGAAGAATCCACCTGCAATGTGGGAGACCTGGGTTTGATCCCTGGGTTGGGAAGCTCCCCTGGAGAAGGGCATGGCAACCCACTCCAGTATTCTTGCCTGGAGAATCCCATGGACAGAGGAGCCTGGCGGGACAGTCTATGGGGTTCCATAGAGTCAGACACAACTGAATGAGCACAGCACAGCACAGGCTTTTTGTGCTGCCTTAGAAACTTCTGTATTAACGTCTTTCTGCTCAAAGAGGCTGCTCTTAGTTTTCATCTGAATCCTTCAGATTATTTTGAGCAGAAATGAGTATATCAAAACCACTTTAGACTGTGATCCTGTACTCTTTCTCAACAAGATGGCAGCAAGTACTATAAAAGTGTGGTTCGTTACAGATTTTAATATAAGCAGCAGATTAAACCAGATTGAGTGTTAAGCTCTTTTGGCTTGCAAACACTTTTGTTGCAAGTTTGAAAGCCCTGGGTTGGAATTTTTATAGCATCTGACAAACCATAGGTTTTTAAAAACTTGAATTCTTGTACTAATTATTGGCTTGAGGAAAGATTTCGAGTTGTAAGGTAGGTTGGCTGCACACATGTCAAATGATTGTAAAAAGTGCTGTGCTGTATTAGAGGCTGGTGGCGCTTGGCTGAATCCTATCAATCCACAATATCCAAGAAGGAAAACTGGTACCAGCAAAACTTCCAGGCTGGGTAACTGCAGCCCTTCACTGAGTCATCTCAGATATGGAGAAGTAAAGATTGAAATGGCATATGGCTCATTGGTGTTCTACCCTATGCAGAAGAACCTTAACCCTTAGCACGTAACCTTAACCATCGAGGAATATGGATATTAATGTTTCTCAAGATGGTAAATTAAAGGCAGAATCTCACAGGTCAGGTCCAGCAAACCCAATGTTTTTTTAATGTTTATTTATGTCTATTAATTTGACTGTCCCAGGTCTTAGTTGGGGCCTGTGGGATCCAGTTTTCCACCCAGGGATCAAACCCGTGCCCCCTGCGTTGGGAGCATGGAGTCCCAGTCACTGGACCACAGGGGAAGTCCCAAGAGAACCCAATGCTTCACAGCACTTTTTTTTTTTCCTTTTTAATAGTTTCTTTTTCCAAAGAGCTCAAAGAAATTTACAAATATATCTATAATCTTTGCTTAACATTCAGGAAAATACTCAGGAGATGCATTGCTTAGTCAGAGGATCAATAGGAAAACAGGCAAAGGAAAAGCAGCCCTGTGTAGAATAGGGTCTGGGACTAAAATCCTTCCTTCTTTCATTCCCTTGATTATTTCTCCCCCACATTTCCCAGCCATGGCAACTCTGGGAAGAGTTCCAGCGGAGCTCAATCTGAAAACGGACCAAAAGAGGTATGAAAGATGTGTGTAATGATGAGGTGTCTGCTGAGATACTGCCCCCACCCCTAAAATACTTTTTATGCCTTCTTAATGCCATTTGGCAGGACTATTGCATCTCTCTCTCTCTCTCTCTCTCTCCCCCTACATGCACACGCACACATTTGTGAACACTTAGTCTCCCAGACCTCAAGATAGTTCAGGAGTTAAAGCTTTAAATAAATGGTAATTTCTAAGTTGATGGGACCTTTCAAAGCACCCCCCCCAAAAAGGCTGGGGGGCACTAATTTTCTCTAACCAGGAGCTCCTAGAAATAGGGTTATATGGAAATAGGAGAATCAGCTTCAAAATAAAAATCTGCATTTGGGAGAAGGGAAGCTCAGCCATTCTGAAAACAAGAATAAAGAGGAGGAAAAGTGGCCAAACCTTGAGATGCCAGAGGAAGGGGGGATATACGACCTTCCTTTACCTTCTTCATGGATGGCTTGCAAGGATTAATTAAGTAAAAGTCTGTAAATTTCTTTAAGCCCTTTGTTGAAAGAAGCTATTTAAATATAAATTATGACCACGCAGCTTGCATCTCACATGTCAGGCACGCATGGTTAACTGTGTCCCGTCTATAAATTATGCTTCCTCCAGGTTATAAAGATGAGGATCCCTGATCGACCTTCGTTCCCTGACCCAGTAGTAAGGCAGAGATTTATGGTGTTACCTGTGGCATCTGAGTACAGGCTGCCTCTTGAACTCCAAGTTATGCTTGAAGAAATCAGATCATGTGTCTGCCTCTTCTTGGATGAATTTTCTTAAGAGACATAAGGGATGGGGGTGGGATGAGGGGCAGGAGTTGGTTGATAAACTAAGACAATAGCATTCTACTGTTTCCTTTTAATACACTATCCTTTATCCAAGTATTGCCTAAGAGGGTAAAAAATTAAGGTGAGAGAAGAGAATGTTTTTGACCAGGCAGCAGTGGAGCCCCGGACCTTCCTGCTCTCCACCCCACCCCGCAGGTCTCATTGCCACTTCCCACTGGGTACACGCTCTTTAGACACCATGGAGAGCCCCCCAGGGTTTCGAGGGGCTCAGATGAAAATCTCTGCAATCAGATATGCACTGGGTTCCTTTCTCAAGTCAAACCCCATTCCTTGATAGCAGACAGCTTTAAGAAGCATACATTCTGGAAAGGACCTATGTTTGAAGGCAGTTGCATTTTCTTCGTTTGTTGGTTTTGGGCTTCCCTGGTGGCTCAGATGGTAAAGAATCTGCCTGCAGTGTACAAGACCTGGGTTCAATCCCTGGGTTGGAAAGATCCCCTGGAGAAGGGAATGGCTGCCCACTCCAGAACTGTTGGTTTTAATAGAAATGCAATGGGATGTAGACTAATAGCAAAGTCCTCCAGAGTCCCCTTAAGGATTGTCACCAGCAGCTCTTCAAACAGAGTTGAGTAAAAAGCTAATAGAGGTGAGGAGTTGATTTTCTTTCCCTCTAAATTTGAACATCCATGCAATATCATATCTTCCTGGTGGCTCTGACGGTGAAGAGTCCACCTGCAATGCAGGAGAGCTGGGTTCAATCCCTGGGTTGGGAAGATCCCCTGGAGAAGAAAATGGCAACCCACTCCAGTATTTTTGCCTGGGAAATCCCATGGACAGAGGAGCCTAGCAGGCTACAGTCCATGGAGTCACAAAGAGTCAGACACAATTGAGCGACTAACACTTTCACTTCATTTTTCACAATATCACAGTATTTGGTTCACCCTCTAGAATCGAACTCTATCCTTTCTGTCAGTCTTCTGGAGGCTGGGATCCCCTAGCAAGGAGAAAGAATCGTATATTTTAGAAGGCTCAATGCTGTTGGGGGAATAGGCTCTGGGAGGGAATACACTGAACAGCCCGAGGGGAAACTCCTTGAACATTAACGCCATAAAAGGAGGTTTTCAGTGGTCTCAGCTGATCCATATTTTTAGAAAATTGTTTTGACTCAGCCTGCCTGACTGTAATACTATTGCCAGAACCAGCGATGAGAGGGAGATAAACATGATGTTATGATCTTTTCTTTTGGTGCTTCCCATGAAGCCCTGGGTGGCGCAAATCTTGCTTGACATTCTTTCATGAGTAGCTGCTCAGTTCCGCTTGGGAAGGGAGGCATTTATCAGAGGCTTCCTTCGTAAATAAGCTAGGAATTTCAATGTTGGGAATAGTTCCCATGGAGGAAGACTGGTCTAAGCCTTCTCTTTCACATCAGCGGAGATGGTTCTGTTTGCAGCCCTGGGGAGCAGTGGCTGGCGTGGTGGGGCATGATGAAGTCCATGGGACCAACTGGGGAAGCCTCCGTCCCACTCACTGGGTAGCACTAAGTGACCTCTGAGCTTTTGTAATGTGATGTGCCCTGTGCCCTTCAGCCTAGCTACTTCCTTTTCTGTGTGACAATGTGATGTTGCAGAAAAAGCTTTGGACCAAGGGTCAAGAGATACCATTCCATTTCTGGTTCCTTTACTAACTGTGACTTTAATCATTTCATTTCTGATTCCTTTATTAATTGTCACTCTATCTTTTTGAGCTGCAGCCTGTATTCATAGATTCATTCTTCAAAAACTGAGCTCTGCCTACTATACTCTAAAAAGGAAAGGAGTCTCTGAGGTTGACATGTACACATTGCTATATTTAAAATAGATAGTCAATAAGGACCTGCTGTACAGAACAGATAATTCTGCTCAGTATTCTGTAACAGCCTAAATGGAAAAAGAATAGATACATGTGTATGAATAGCTGAATCACTTTGCTGTTTACGTGAAACTAACACAACATCATGAGAAACGCTGGGCTGGAAGAAACACAAGCTGGAATCAAGATTGCCGGGAGAAATATCAATAACCTCAGATATGCAGATGACACCACCCTTATGGCAGAAAGTGAAGAGGAACTCAAAAGCCTCTTGATGAAAGTGAAAGAGGAGAGTGAAAAAGTAGGCTTAAAGCTCAACATTTAGAAAACGAAGATCATGGCATCTGGTCCCATCACTTCATGGGAAATAGATGGGGAAACAGTGGAAACAGTGTCAGACTTTATTTTTGGGGCTCCAAAATCACTGCAGATGGTGACTGCAGCCATGAAATTAAAAGACACTTACTCCTTGGAAGCAAAGTTATGACCAACCTATATAGCATAGTGAAAAGCAGAGACCTTACTTTGCCAACAAAGGTCCATCTAGTCAAGGCTATGGTTTTTCTGGTGGTCATGTATGGATGTGAGAGTTGGACTGTGAAGAAGGCTGAGCGCCGAAGAATTGATGCTTTTGAACTGTGGTATTGGAGAAGACTCTTGAGAGTCCCTTGGACTGCAAGGAGATCCAACCAGTCCATTCTGAAGGAGATCAGCCCTGGGATTTCTTTGGAAGGAATGATGCTAAAACTGAAACTCCAGTAATTTGGCCACCTCCTGAGAAGAGTTGACTCATTGGAAAAGACTCTGATGCTGGGAGGGATTCGGGGCAGGAGGAGAAGGGGATGACAGAGGATGAGATGGCCAGATGGCATCACTGACTCGATGGACGTGAGTCTGAGTGAACTCCGGGAGTTGGTGATGGACAGGGAGGCCTGGCGTGCTGCGATTCATGGGGTTGCAAAGAGTCGGACACAACTGAGCGACTGAACTGAACTGAACACAACATTAAATTAGCCACTCACCAATAAAAACAATTTTTTTAAAAAACAGAGAAAAGAGTGGTTTGCTATACATAGGTAAAGCCACGGGATGAACCCCAAATATTCCATGGGAGCATCCGTTTGACTCCAACTCCATTTTGGAGTCAAAAAATGGATTCCATTTATATTTTTTTAAAAAAATAAGGCTATCTGTGGAGTAGAATGGAAAATCCTATGGTAATTTCTCAACTCAAATAAAGAAGACCTATTTGAGAGGAGGACTGATACAGGTAGGACCTCTGACTCTGCAAGGTCTGAAATTCACTCCTCTTAGTTTTTAGGAATATTTCAATGGCGGATTTTGAGAAGTACCTAGATGAAATCTTTTTGAGGGTCCTTTTCAGCCCTACATTTGAAAAGCCAGATCACAAACATGAAGGTCCCTTTGCTTGCTGAATAAAGACTAACTTCTTTGGCCCAGAATTACCAACCTCCTTAAGAGTCACTGACCCCATCTCAACTGCTTGGCTCCTCCTCTATTCCTTTGGTTCCCACTCAGTCTCCTTGCATTTTCCTCAAACCTGCCCTTGCACCTGTCCATCTCCAGGCCCCCTTTCTTCACCTGGCATCTATTAACTTATCAAACTCCATTCATGTTATCAAACACCACCTTTTCTTGCTCCTACCAGAAATTTCTATGGTGACTGTTGGTTTTGCTGCTAGCATCACACAAGTACAAGCTTGAAATATGATTTCTGTGTCACTTTCTCTCAGATGTCAGAATGAGTGGACCCTCTTCAGTTTTTAATTTTTCCACTGTGTAACCAACCAAGCTTTGCACGGACCCAAATGCTCACCAGCTCAATTAATGAAGCATAGATCAATTAGTATTGTTTTCTCTACCAACTAGATAGAAATATATTTCTAAATATATCTCATTAGACCCTGGGGATATATCTGGTGTTCAATTGTAAGGCTTGTGCAAAATTCATTTTCAGGTAGTTAGATCAACAGGGTAAGAATGAGAATTCCTGACTCTATCTTCTGCTAGCTCTGATAGCAGAAGCAACATTTATCCTTTTGGAGTTGTTTTTTTTTTTCCTTTATTTTAATAAGTTTCTTAGGATAACTTACTTGAAAAAGATCCCAGTGATTTCTTTGTGATTGCTTATGATAGTATTTTAAATACTTATTTCTCATGAGTATTCTTTTCTCATTGTGAAAGTCTTTGTGATCACATTGCAAAGTACATTTTAAAATATTTTATATTTTTAAATATCAGTGACAAAATATGGTACTTTAAAAATTGAATTAAAAATTTAAAGCCAGCATTAGACTGATTGGAAACAAATTCTCTAATGCTTTCAAAATTTGTTTGGGACTGATTACTAAATCACAGATGGAAAAGTAAAAAGTTTTGGTTATCCTTGACATTTCAAGAGGGAAAGAAAACAGAAAAGGAAAATCATTATAGCTGTCTCGAAAGAAATTGCTTCCAAATTGTTGTCTCTCAGCTATTCCAGATGGCTTTACTGTTTTTTAGTAGAACTGATGGTATTTTTAAAAGACCTGAAGAAAATAGATGAGGTTTTTCTTTCCTGATGTCCCAGAAGGAGAATATAGGAAAAGAATATCTTTCAAGAATTGTCTGTTTTAAGTATGTTGGCCTCTTGTACCACCTCATTGATGGCATCTGTGACATGGTATCTTCATGCTCTCTAATTTTTCAGTGGTGAGAAACATGCCTCATGAGTATATTAGTGAAAATAGTATATATCCTAGGCAAGAAAGTTAGCTGAAACATGTTCAGTTCAGTTCAGTTCAGTCGCTCAGTCGTGTCCAACTCTTTGCGGCCCCATGAATCGCAGCACGCCAGGCCTCCCTGTCCATTGCCAACTCCCGGAGTTCACTCAGACTCATGTCCATCGAGTCAGTGATGCCATCCAGCCATCTCGTCCTCTGTCATCCCCTTCTCCTCCTGCCCCGAATCCCTCCCAGCATCAAAGTCTTTTCCAATGAGTCAACTCTTCGCATGAGGTGGCCAAAGTACTGGAGTTTCAGCTTTAGCATCATTCCTTCCAAAGAAATCCCAGGGCTGATCTCCTTCAGAATGGACTGGTTGGATCTCCTTGCAGTCCAAGGGACTCTCAAGAGTCTTCTCCAACACTACAGTTCAAAAGCATCAATTCTTCGGCACTCAGCTTTCTTCACAGTCCAACTCTCACATCCATACATGACCACTGGAAAAACCATAGCCTTGACTAGATGGACCTTTGTTGGCAAAGTAATGTCTCTGCTTTTCACTATGCTATCTAGGTTGGTCATAACTTTGCTTCCAAGGAGTAAGCGTCTTTTAATTTCATGGCTGCAGTCACCATCTGCAGTGATTTTGGAGCCCCCAAAAATAAAGTCTGACACTGTTTCCACTGTTTCCCCATCTATTTCCCATGAAGTGATGGGACCAGATGCCATGATCTTCATTTTCTGAACGTTGAGCTTCAGGCCAACTTTTTCACTCTCCTCTTTCACTTTCATCAAGAGGCTTTTGAGTTCCTCTTCACTTTCTGCCATAAGGGTGGTGTCATCTGCATATCTGAGGTTATTGATATTTCTCCCGGCAATCTTGATTCCAGCTTGTGTTTCTTCCAGCCCAGCATTTCTCATGATGTACTCTGCATATCAGTTAAATAAGCAGGGTGACAATATACAGCCTTGACATACTCCTTTTCCTATTTGGAACCTGTTATAAAAGTCTTATGTTCTAGTCAAAAATACATATATATGCATATATAATTTGTGTACATTATATGCAAATAATAATACAGCTATACCTATAATTACATATAGGATTTTTGTATATGGTTGCATACGCATATGCATACATGTATACATGTGTGTGTGTTTAAAATAGTCCTTAGAGCAGCTCTATGAAATGAATTTTATTCCTATTTTACTGATGAGGAAACATGTCCAAGAGAAAGGCAAGATACTCAGGATCTGGAAGTCAGAAGAGAACATGATCAGACTTCGAGACTGTGCTCTGAATCACCCCACAACCCTGTAGCATGTTTGTGAAATATGCCGTATTCTATTTTCACCATGTCTTCGACATCAGTTGTATAGCCTTAGATTTAAGGCTTAGATTTAAGCCACTGTTGCAGTGGCTTGTCAAGACAAAAATGTAGGCAAACTCAGGCTTTTTTTGTGGTGGTTGTTCACAAACTGGGTATACGGAATATCTGCCGTCAGAATAGCTAGAACTTAAAGAAAAAAGTGTTCTCTCAAGGCATGATAGGCTTGTCTTCGTTACTATATAGGATTTTCATTTGACAGCCTCCGCATCACATTTTCATAAGAATTTTGAAAACTATTTCCATTTGTCGAGGCTTCAAATGGCTCATAGCGGCAGACTGCATGTAGGCCTCCTCTATGTCAACCTGTAAAAAGCCTTTCACTCGCCATTCATCTCATCACATGTAGCTGTGCTATGTTGTGCTTAGTCTCTCGGTCGAGTCTGACTGTTTGTGGCCCCGTGGACTGCATCCTGCCAGGCTCCTCTGACCATGGGATTCTCTAGGCCAGAATACTGGAGTGGGTTGCCATGCCCTCCTTCAGGGGATTTTCCCAACCCAGGGACCAAACCCACATCTCTGATGTCTCCTGCATAGGTAGGTGGGTTCTTGACCACTAACGCCACTTGAGAAGCCCAATGCTTTTGCAGCCTTAATAAAGATTCATTCATTCTCTGGTCCCCTTCTCCCCAGCCCACAGTCATGCCCCTTACTTCTTCCAAGGGAATTTTGTTAATGACACTCAAGTTCCCGACTCAGCTATCCCTCAGCCCCAGACCCATAGCCTCATTGTATATTAATGTGGTAAACAGCATAGTTCCTCATATCCTCCACACACAGCTGGGGCAGATGGTTTCACTGTTGTCTCATTCAAACAGGACACAACCCCCAACTTTTGCTGGTTCTTGCAAGAGATGGTGTACTGCAGGAGCCTCTTTTCCAGCCAACACTGTCTATGTGTTACTGGGCCCCCATCCCATCACCAGTGTCCCACCCAGGGATTACACAGTCAGATGGACAGTGATGTTTCCCACGCCCAGGGCAATCACTCTACAGGCCTGAGGGGAAGGACACTGGGAGTCAGTGCTTCAGCAGGAATCAAAGCAGAGATCTATAAGTATGTCCAGGGAAGGCTTGGAGGTGGCTGGGGACGGCATTCTGGCTTAGAATGCCATATGGTATGATGTGTTCCCGTGAGACTTTAGACACATGGTATCATCTGCTCTCCACTCCCAACAGAAGTTCTGCAAACCTGTGCCATTCCAAAGCATCACGGTCTGGTGTATACTTTGTTCTCATAAGCCACTCTTGGACGAATAAAATTTTAAGAAGTGTTTATTGCTTTTCCCTTCTCTTTCCTCATTATCTCATAAGAGCAAAACTACTTCCACATGCTGTGCACTCTGCAGGGACGTTTTCTCTAATCCCCTCAGCACCTCTGTAAAGAGAACCTGGTGTGGCCGTTTTCTGGATGGAACTCTTGGGGCTCAAATTTAGGAGACTTGTTCCATCAATATCTAGTAAGTAGCATACCCAGTATTCAAACACAGGACTCGGGAACTCCAAAGCCTTTGTTCCTAACAGTCCTCCTCTTGAATATCTGGCTGAGTGAGTGTAACCATAGTTAGTCAACACGCACCGACCAGACCAGAGCCTGCTTTGGAGATGACGTTGCAGGTTCCAAGGCAGGGGTGGGATGTGTTGATGGTTGCAGGCTACATTTACTTACACGTGGCTGTTTTGTTTGGTTGGTTTTCGTTTTCATGATTAGGTCAGACTTTTCTAACAGGATCTTGTTGGAGCCTTGTTCCCGGAAAGCTTTCATGTTGCAGGGTGATGATTCTGTTCACATTTTTTTTTCCCTTTATTTAAGGCCTATTGGGAGTGATTCATTTTGGTGGTGCTAGTGATAAAGAATCCACTTGCCAATGCAGGAGATGCGGGTTTGATCCCTGAGTCAGGAAGATCCCCTGGAGGAGGAAATGGCAACCCACTCCAGTATTCTTGCCAGGAGAATCCTGTGGACAAAGGAGCTTGCTGGGCTACAGCCAATAGGGTTGCAAAGAGTCGGACACAACTATGTCTGAGCAGCAGCATTTTGTTAAAAACAGCAGTCATCCTTGAAAGAAAACATGTCTACACAGAAAATTGAGCTGCGTGGCTGGACTGGGCTGGAGATCTATAGGTTGTCTTTCTGGGTTTGGTGAAATGGATTAAGAAATTCTTATTGGTATTTCTGGGTCAGACAACAGAAGCATGCCGATCCTATTTTAGGTCATAGAGTGGCTGTTTGAGAAATGTGGAAAGCTTAGAGGTATTTCTTGCTCCTGACTTGTATATAAGTTACTTCCAAATTGATGGGTTCTTACTTAGTACCATCAGCCCTTAGGGATGCAGTGTTGTCTCAGTTGTGGCATTGGGTCTAACTTTGTATCCACCTCGTAGTCTGTTCAGACCACTGAGCCAAGGGAAAAAAGAGGGCGGGGCACAAATAATTGAAAAAAAATTCATTCATATGTCCTGATGCTGGAAATCTGTGACAAACATCTCCCTCATCCCCTCCTTCCCCCCAGAAAAGATGGCTTGGTGGATCAACAGAGGAATGGAAAAGATAGGCGATAGAGCAAATTTTAAAAACCTGTTAATCATAAAACCTAGACAGTGGGTATCTGGGTGTTCACCATACAATTCTTCCAACTTTGCTGTAAGTTTGCAATTTTTCATAGCAGAATATTGGAGAGAACAGAGAGGAAATGTGATAATTCTTCACTGTAGAGCTGTGATCTTAGTTTCAGAAAATACATCGATTCAGAAGATGTAAGCAAGCAATAAGGCTTTCCTTAAGCAGTTTTTTGGTTTGTTTAAACTGGCAGTTACCTGGAGCTGCTACTGAAGAATCCGAAATCGGAAGGTATAGTAGGGTGAAATGTTTGCAACGCCCGTGATACAATATTAGTATTAATACTGATGACCAAGCCCTTGTCTTATGCCAAGCCCCAACTGGGCATCTTTATTAAGTCTTTTATTTATTTCTAATAACAATACTGAAGATGTGGGTACCATTGTGTCTATTTGATAGATGAAAATCTGGGCTTAGGGAAGTCAAAAGCATGCTGTTCAAGGTCACACGTCTGGTGAGGTGGTGTCAGGATTCAGACCTGACGAGGTCAACTTCAAGGCCGGTACTGTTCCCCCTGGATCCTCGCTGCTCAAAGTGTGATGCACTCAGCAGCCCCTCATCTCACCAGGAGCCCCTTCAAAATGCAGGCGATTCAGCCCTGCCCCCAACCTGCAGAGCTAGAATCTGCATTTGAACAAGCCCTCCAGCTGTTTTGTATGCGTGTCAGGCTGAGAAGCGTTGTCCCCAGCCACCCTCCTCTGGAAATGTGGGACTGTGTCTTTATTTTCCCTCTGCTGTTAACACAGGACACCTTTGAAAAATAGTGAAAGTGTTCGTTGCTCAGTCGTGTCCGACTCTTTGCAATCCCATGGACTGTAACCCACCAGGCTCCTCTGTCCATGGGATTCTCCAGGCAAGAATACTGGAGTGAGTAGCCATTCCCTTCTCCAAGGGATCTTCCTGACCCAGGGATCAAACCCCAGTCTCCTCCATTGCAGGCAGATTCGTCACCATCTGAGCCACGGGAGAAGTCCACAGGACACCTTAGGGTCAGTGAAAATTAGAATTTCTTTTGCTTCAGAACTGAAGCTGCAGCACTGAGCCTGGCCAGCTCTGTTCTCAGGAGCCTCAGAGAGAAGGCAGTGAACCAAAGCATAGAATAGGCATCTAGAAATCTGAGTTTATCCCAGCTCCGCCCCTCATTATCCCCTGGGTGACGCTCAGATCTCCACTCTTGTCTGATTCCATCCTGACCAAAGCGGGGACAACCAGTTCTGGATACACCTGCCTCGCAGAAAGGTCACGGTGCCTTTAGAAGTAAAAAGAAATAGAACGAGAACAGATGAAAGTGTTTTTATCGTTATTGTCGTGTATGGGTCCTTTGACTGAGGGCCATCAGGCTTGTGGCTGTTTCATTCTTGCTAACTGAGGTTTGCATGGCTGATACGACTGTCGGGTCAAGTGTTTACGAGTCATGGTGAACCTCTCTGTGTTCCATCTAAGAAGAGGAACCTTCTTCTTACTGGAACTTCTTACTGGAACCTCTCTGTGTTCCATCTAAGAAGAGGGCCTTCTCTGAGAGAAGTACAAACACACATTGGCTCGAACAGAGTCCACCTCCCTCCCCTACATCAGCGCAAAGTTCAAAGCTTAGCAGTAGAGACCAGTCACTGAACACTTACTGGGAGTATCGTACCCATCTCTGCACATACACTATTTCACCCCGAGAAGGAGGCATCCCCATTTTACAGATTGGCCTGAAAGTGAGTCCCTGGTTGGTTGTTGTTGCTCAGTTACTAAGTCGTGTCTGACTCTTTTGCTACCCCATGGACTGTAACCCTCGGGGCTCCTCTGTCCATGAAATTCTCCAGGCAAGAATACTGGCGTGGGTTGCCATTTGCTTTTCCAGGGGATCTTCCCAACCCAGAGATCAAACCCTCATCTCCTGCATTTCAGGCATATTCTTTACCTCTGAGCCACCAGGGAAGCCAGCTCTTAAATAGGAGGGTTAGAAAAATGTTGCTTTCAATCAGATGTAATTTTCCAGAAAGCAGTCACATAGAAATTACAAAATCTCTAAGTTGCACTGTTTGAAACAACTTTAATTTTTCTACCAGTGATTGCCTAGGACTCTAGAAAAAGCAAAGATGCCAGGTCACTAGTGGCTGAGAGTAGCTTCTGATTTTTCACCCTAGGCTACAGAGCAGGTACTCTGGTGCTCCTCATGGTGTATGTCTTTGGTGTTTTCTGCCCCATGAACTGGAAAAGAAGATGAAATGAGAATCAAGGAGCCATTTTGGAAAATATTTTAAGAGAATCTAAAGTTTGTTCTCTTCTGCAGGGTGTTTTCAGTGGGAAAATAGTCTTATTGTGATTTGTGAAAGTATCTTTGATAGCGCAGAAGTGGTCTTGTTTCTATATTATGCTTTAGTGTCAGGAGATGTGCTTTTCTTGGCTAAACCTCTGATGATGAAGAATCCATTTCTTATCTCTGTGTTTCGATGTCCTCTTTATGGATGGAGTTCTTGGTGTGCTGGAACTCACATCCTGGTTCTCCCTCACTGGCACTCAGGGAAGGGGGGATCTATCTGTAGGGTTCCCAGGAGCCCATTCCTTCTCTTTGGTAACAGGCAACAACAGAGTTGTTCCCTGTAGAGAGTCAATCACAGAGAAATGGTGACTTGAAATCTCTCTTCCACCCCATCCCTACTTCTCCATTTATATACAAGGTTCCTCAATACACATGTGAATATGAGAGGTCAGGTCAGAGTTGGGACCATGAACACTTTGGGATTTGGGCATCAATAGAAGGTAGAGGTTAGGAGAACTGGCTCAGATTGGCCTGAAAGCAAGTCCCTGGAATACCAGTAAATACATCTACCAGTGTTTACTGGTAGATGAGCAGAAACCTACTTCTCTAAGCTTCAATTTCCTCTTCTGCTAACTAAAGGCTGCTGCTGCTGCTGCTGCTAAGTCGCTTCAGTCGTGTCCGTCTCTGTGTGACCCCATAGACGGCAACCCACTAGGCTCCCCCGTCCCTGGGATTCTCCAGGCAAGAATACTGGAGTGGGTTGCCATTTCCTTCTCCAATGCGTGAAAGTGAAAAGTGAAAGTGAAGTCGTTCAGTCGTGTCCGACTCTTAGTGACCCCATGGACTGCAGCCTACCAGGCTCCTCCATGCATGGGATTTTCCAGGCAAGAGTACTGGAGTGGGGTGCCATTGCCTTCTGCAAACTAAAGGCTATTATCTATTGGATAACTATTACATGGGCTTCCCTGGCTTAGTGGTAAAGAATCTGCCTGCAACGCAGGAAACACAGGTTCAGCCCTTGGGTCAGAAAGATCCCCTGAAGAAGAACCCACTCCGGTATCCTTGCCTAGGAAATCCCATGGACAGAGGAGCCTGGCAGGCTACAAGTCCATGGAGACGCGGAAGAGTCGGACACGACTTAGCAACTGAACAACAATAACAACAAAATGGCTTGCAAAAGCCTAACTGAGTCTGTTTCTTCTAGAATACTTCAGTATTTTTCTCCTCATTGTCTGTTGAGAGTCCAAAGAGGTTTAATACTGACCTTTGCCCTCGTTCTCTCGCCACTGCTGGATTTATTTTGTTGTTACACTGTGTAAGGGCTGGTTATCGAGGACTGAAAATGGACGGATATGATGGACATAAATAGCACATGAAGACTTAGGGACGGAAAGTGCCAACCTTTTCCAAAGAAAAGTCTAGATAACAGGCTACAGGACTGTGCAGCTTTCATGAGAAAAGTAGAGAAAACAATTTCCCTCGGTGCTTGCCACAGAAAGGAAGAAAAAGGACCTGGAGGACGAACAAAAGTATCTAAAAAACACAAAAGATGAATTGATGGGAAGGACTTGTGTGACCACTGCAGGGGCAATAGGTGGAAAAAGTCAGGCTGTTTAAAAAAAAATAATAAACCATGGAAAAGAATGGAGCAAATAGTCATGAAAAAAAAGTGAGATCACATAAAAACTCTCAAGATTGGCCTGGAAAAAAAATAAGACTTTATGCGTTGAACATGAAGACTATTCGTACCACCTGTGGAGAGTAATTGGCATTGGCTGACTGGAGGGGTTTGTTTTGCCTTCTTGGCAAGAGCCGAATTGTTATGTTAATATTCCGTTGGCTAAGTGTGAAGTATTGACTTTGAATAGAAAAGGGTTTGCAGAAGGGAAAATTCCCAGCCTGGGGTTTTCACTTTGACCAAAGAACTCTTAAGGAGCTTCAGACTCCCCACTCAGATTCTGAAAAATAATTAGTATCATGACAGGCATCGCCAGCATGGTGCAAAAATGAATACCGTTTCCACTAGGACCTTCTCCCCAAGGTGGTTTACAGGCAGAGTGTCTCCTAAGATTTAGACCCAGGAACGTACCTGGGGCCAAGGGCAGATCCCTTGGATCATACAGCATCACAGCACAGCTCCCAGCATCCACCTTTCTGCATTTACCTGGACTCTCCCTTCTCCATTAATACTGGCTTCTCTTTAGAGGTCTCTGTGCTGACTTGACTCTTCATATATTTTAATTATCTTGAACAGAGTGAGGCCAGAAACCTAGGGTTGTTGTTCAGTCACTAAGTCATGGCCAACTCTTTGTGACCCTATGAATTGCATGCAGCATGCCAGACTTCCTTGTCCTTCACTATCTCTTGGAGTTTGCTCAAATTCATGTCCATTGAGTCAGTGATGCTATCTAACCATCTCATCCTCTGTTGCCCCCTTCTCTTCCTGCCTTCTGTCTTTCTCAGCGTCAGGGTCTTTTCCAATGAGTTGGCTCTTCCCATCAGGTTGCCAAAGTATTGGAGTTTCAGCTTCAGCATCAGTCCTTCCAATGATTAATCAGGGTTAATTTCCTTTAGGATTGACTGGTTTGATATTCTTGTTGTCCAAGGGACTCTCAAGAGTCTTCTCTAACACCACAGTTTGAAAGCATCAGTTCTTTGGAGCTCAGCCTCCTTTATGGGTACTCAAGTTAAAATGGCCTAATAGTTAATGCATGATTCAAATGTGTCTGTGTGTGTTTTTAATTTAAGAACTATTGAGTCATTTGTTTGGATTTTTTTTTTTTTCCTTTTTAGGAAGCCGTCTCTCTCTGAATTCCCAGGACCACCTACAGAATGACTTTTGTCAAGGTCTATGATGTCCTGATGTCTAATTCCAGCTAGGTGCTGGTGAAATCTAAAAGTTTGAACTAATTTACACTAATTTGTGATTGACTCATGACCCTTAAAAGTTGCAGTCTTTAGGACTGCAAAAACAGATTTCTTCTTTAATTGCAAATGAGCCTATAGCAGCAAATGACCTCACACCTCCTCCACCCACCCACCTCTGTTACCACCTTCCTCAGGTTGATGCCTCAGTTCACAGCATCTTTCCTCACTTCCACTCCTCCTTGCACAGATTTTTCAAAAAGTGTGACTTTTTTTTCTTTCATGGCAGTGAAACAAGAATTCGGTTGAAATACCACATAATTAAGCCCCATGAGGTAACCACAAGGTTTATAAATCTAATAAAGAAAATCCATGTAAATAATATAAAAGTTTGTGAGCCAGAGATTTTAATTGAACCATTTACTCCCCAGGAGCAAATTAGTCAGCCGGAGCTATAAAAACTCATTAGATCACTAAAATTTCATTCGGGCAACCACTTTACATTCCAGAATATTTTCTGGGCCTATTTTCAGCATACAGTATCATATCTAAGTAGTATCTAATTCAAGAATTTTCAAACTATGTTTCCAGCAAACGTTGATATCCACAACATGGTCTAAGATTTAACACTGCTAAAAACTGAACGATGGCAGATTTCTTCTGTAAAAAAGATGTTCTTACTTTTATGTAATTGTCTCCAACTTTACCACGTCAATACTTCAGTATAGATGATAAATTCTAGTTGACTCCAATGTAAGGGCCCTTAGTTAACATTTAAAGTGTCCTCTTTGGAAATCCACACTCAAGAAGTTCATTAGCAGAAGTTCCCTAAGAGAGACCACACCACAGAGGTAATTAATACAAAGCCTTTTAATATCACTGTACTTACCGCAAGGAAATGACAACCCACTCCAGTATTCTTGCCTTGGAAATTCCGTAAACAGAGGAGCCTGGCAGGCTATAGTCCATGGGGTTCCAAGGAGTTGGACACAACTGAGCGTGCACACACCATACTTACCCCAAGGTCTAATAATTAGCATAGGTTGTATTATAGATCATTCTTAATTGAGAAAAAGGATGATGTTTAAGTAATGGACAGATAGAAAGTACATGTGAGCCCCTCCGCACTCCCACAAGTAGAACGTCAAAGTGAAGTCGTTCAGTCGTGTCCGACTCTTTCCAACCCCATGGACGGTAGCCTACCACACTCCTCCATCCATGGGATTTTCCAGGCAAGACCACTGAAGTGGGTTGCCATTTCCTTCTCCAGAGGATCTTCCCGACCCAGGGATTGAACCTGGTGTCCCGTGTTGTAGGCAGGTGCTTTACTGTCAGAGCCACCAGGGAAGTCCCCACAAGTAGGGTATGTATCAATACCAGCCAGGGAATGGCCAGTGAAAGAAACCACTCTAGGTATTTCAAGAAGGAGGGGATGTAACCCAGGGATTTGAAGTTTCACAGACCTGTTAGATCTGGGGAAGTGAAAATCAGAGAAGCTCCTTTGTAGAATTCAGGAGCTGAGAAAGTGCATGGATCAAATATCAGGGCAGCTTATGATCTACCATTAGTGAGTGAGGTTGAGAGGAATGCCAGGAAGCCAGTCCCCATATCTCACATATAGACTGCAGAAAGGCACATCCCTGGCTGCAGCTGCCAATGGGAAATATGGTTTCAGTCAGTCAGTCAGTTCAGTCACTCAGTCGTGTCCGACTCTTTGCGACCCCATGAATCGCAGCACACCAGGCCTCCCTGTCCATCACCATCTCCGGGAATTTGCCCAAACTCATGTCCATCGAGTCAGTGATGCCATCCAGCCATCTCATCCTCTGTCGTCCCCTTTTCCTCCTGCCCCCAACCCCTCCCAGCATCAGAGTCTTTTCCAATGAGTCAACTCTTCGCATGAGGTGGCCAAAGTACTGGAGTTTCAGCCTCAGCATCATTCCTCCCAAACAACACCCAGGGCTGATCTCCTTTAGAATGGACTGGTTGTATCTCCTTGCAGACCAAGGGACTCTCAAGAGTCTTCTCCAACACCACAGTTCAAAAGCATCAATTCTTCAGCACTCAGCTTTCTTCACAGTCCAACTCTCACATCCATACATGACCACCGGAAAAACCATAGCCTTGACTAGACGGACCTCTGTTGGCAAAGTAAAGTCTCTGCTTTTCACTATGCTATCTAGGTTGGACATAACTTTTCTTCCAAGGAGTAAGCGTCTTTTAATTCCATGGCTGCAGTCACCATCTGCAGTGATTTTGGAGCCCCAAAAAATAAAGTCTGACACTGTTTCCACTGTTTCCCCATCTATTTCCCATGAAGTGATGGGACCAGATGCCATGATCTTTGTTTTCGGAATGTTGAGCTTCAAGCCAACTTTTTCACTCTCTACTTTCACTTTCATTAAGAGGCTTTTTAGTTCCTCTTCACTTTCTGCCATAAGGGTGGTGTCATTTGCATATCTGAGGTTATTGATATTTCTCCCAGCAATCTTGATTCCAGTTTGTGTTTCTTCCAGCCCAGCGTTTCTCATGATGTACTCTGCATAGAGTTAAATAAGTTAACTTCATAGAGTTAACTTCTGCATAGAAGTTAAATAAGCAGGGTGACAATATACAGCCTTGATGTACTCTTTTTCCTATTTGGAACCAGTTATCTCTCCCTTTTACCTTCTCACTAACTATAAACCAGAGCTTCTGCTAGCAGGACAGTTTTTTGATTTGTTTGTTTGTTTGGTTGGTTGGTTGGTTGCACTGGGTCTTCTTTGCTGTGTGGACTTTCTCTACTGGCGGTGAGCAGGGGCTATTCTTTGCTGTGGTGCATGACCTTCTCATTGCGGCAACTTCTCTTGTTGCAGAGCACACGCCCTAGAGCTCAGGCTTAGTAGTTATGCCATCCAGGCTTAGTTGCTCCATGCTTTGTGGAATCTTCCTGGATCAAAAATTGATCCTGTGTCTCCTGCATTGACAAGTGGATTCTTTACCACTAGATTGCCAGGGAAGTCTGCAGGTGAGTTTTTGAAATATAGTTTCCTGGCTTCTAGCCCCAACTAGAAAAGGAGAATCTTAAAGAGTAAAGATGATTTTGCTTATTCACTAGCATTATCAGGCACAGAGTGTAAGAATCTGGCCAGCCCAGTGATGGAGAGGAAGGAATTTTCCTTTACCCTTCTAGATACTTTTCGCTGGTCTAAGAATTAAATTGGCTTGACATGAGACAGATTAAGAGAAGAAAAACAAATGTTTAACAACATGTGTACATGAGAGGGACTCAGGAAAAATTGAGTAATTCCCTGAAATGGCAAAAGCATCATTCACTTTAAATATCATTCTCAGCTAAGACAAAGAGAAAGCTGGGGGTTAGTCATTTGGGACTTCAGAGAGGAGGAAAGCAATTGACATGGAGATAGAAAAGCAAAGATTTGGTAAATGTTTACTGGGCCAGGCAGAAACAGTGGGACATAGAGTGGACTCTGATCTTTAGGCCCTGTCTAGAGTTTCCCCACCACACCTGCCCATATTACTTGCAGGTATCTCTGGTAATATCTCTGCTCCTAAAAAGGCCCTCTATCTGTATTTGTTTAGGCACTTACTCTGTGCAACCCCATAGATGGCAGCCCACCAGGCTCTGCCATCCCTGGGATTCTCCAGGCGAGAACACTGGAGTGGGGTGCCATTACCTTCTCCGTTAGGCACTTAGAGAGAAGGTCAAACTTTAGTCCTGCGTCTTTGGGGCCTTGATTGTTTTCAGCTCAAAATAAATCTGTGATTATGAAAATGGTCTGTATTTTACACTGTCCAATATGGTAGCCACTAGCACCAAGTGGCTAGGGCAATTGAAGAATTGAATTTTATTTTTATTTAATTTAATTTTTTTATTTTAAATTTTATTTATTTTTGGCTGTGCTGGATATTTCTTGCTGCATGGGCTTTTCTCTAGTTAACAAGAGTGGGGGCTACTCTTGTGGTGAATGGGCTTCTCATTGCAATGGCTTCTCTTGTTTCAGAGCACGGGCTTTAGGACATGCAGGCTTCAGTGGTTTCGGCATGTGGACTCAGTGGCTGTGGGCTTGGTTGCCTGCCGCCCCCTGGCGTGCGGAATTTTCCTGGACCAGGGATGGAACCTGTGTCCCCTGTACTGGCAGGCAGATTCTTAACCACTGGACCATCAGGGAAGTCCAATTTATATTTACTTTTAATTAACTTAAATCTAAACTTAACTAGCTATAAGTAGCTCAGGGCTATAGGATGGGGTGTACAGGTCTAGCACTCTTGACCCCAGTGCCCTCTCCCATTCCATTTAGTGGAAGAGACTGTCTGATTTGATGAGAGATGTCCCTGATCCTGCTGTCTGAATATTTGTTGTATTTACTATGTGTTGAAGGTACTTGTTAGAGTGATTCTCTGATGGAATTGGAGGGAGGGTTTCACTGCGTTGAGAGAATTGGTCATCTGATTGTTCTTTGTCCCAGCCTGCTAATAAACAACCGTTGTAGAGTTCGCTGAATTTGGTCTGAGACTTGCTTCTATCTTAATGGACTATGGTAGTAAGGTGTCTGGAGGCCAGATATCCCCCTACAGAACCTAGTCATTGCAAGGATTACTTAGCCTAGTGAGTTTGCAGCTTGCACTTTTTTTTCCAGAAATGTTTCCCAAATCTTCAGACTCTGCAGTATCTTTACTGTCAGCAAACATTAGCAGATAACAAAACAAAGGCTCCATAAATATTAAGAGTAAAATCCAGATAAGCTAGTTGCCCTCCACAGAATACTTTTTTAATGTGAACATATGCTCATGGTATTTTATTTTTAAAAAATTCTTACACCTAACACAGATTTCTTATGTATAAAATTGTTTCTAATTTATATGGTTGAATCTACATTTTGTAGTTTTACAAAGACAGCCCAATATTCTACAAAAGAACTCTGACTGCCATGTGTTGTACTATTTAGGGAATGATAGTCCTTCCATATATAGGCACTGAAAAGTTTGCCTCAATTTAGTCTCCCAAATTATGGGATCATTATATTGTATGAAAGCGGCTTGTTTCATGAACACCTGACACACATTTTTCTGCCATACTGAAAGAACATTAGCAAATGAGACTGTTTATTTGTTTGCCTATCAGATTAAGGGACCACTCATCATTTAAATGTTATTGTCCTTTGCTTTTCTTGCTCTTGAACATTTTCTATCTAACTGCATTTCTGCATGTGTCATCATTTAAAAATTGCTCACCAGATCTCAGAAAGTGACGGTACTTACTAAGAACTGACTCTCATGGAAATGATGCCACATTATTTATTCAACACTCAGGGAATTCAGTGTACACAAACTTTGGCATCCTCATTAATTCTGTCTTTACCTGATGGCAGATAACGCTAGCTTGGAGTTGTCTTCAGAATACTGTAAAATTTATCCTAAGGCAAAAAGCCTAAGGAAACCGGTCACTGAGGCATTTGCTTAGTCAGCAAACCTTGTATTATTGCTTGCTGTATTATTCTTCAGCCTCAGCACCATTCATATCTATACCGTTGCATACAGGTCCTGGAGTGTGTGATTTGCAGCTGCAGTGATTCTTTGCAGGCATTCCCTAGGATCAGTTCAGTCCAGTTCAGTCGCTCAGTCGTGTCCGACTCTTTGCGACCCCATGAATCGCAGCACGCCAGGCCTCCCTGTCCATCACCAACTCCCGGATTCACTCAGACTCACATCCATCAAGTCAGTGATGCCATCCAGCCATCTCATCCTCTGTCGTCCCCTTCTCCTCCTGCCCCCAATCCCTCCCAGCATCAGAGTCTTTTCCAATGAGTCAACTCTTCACATGAGGTGGCCAAAGTACTGGAGTTTCAGCTTTAGCATCATTCCCTCCAAAGAAATCCCAGGGCTGATCTCCTTTAGAATGGACTGGTTGGATCTCCTTGCAGTCCAAGGGACGCTCTTCACAGTCCAACTCTCACATCCATACACGACCACAGGAAAAACCATAGCCTTGACTAGCCAGACGTTTGTCGACAAAGTAATGTCTCTGCTTTTGAATATGCTATCTAGGTTGGACATAACTTTCCTTCCAAGGAGTAAGCGTCT
Organism: Bos mutus; assembly: GCF_027580195.1. Classification (NCBI taxonomy): domain Eukaryota; kingdom Metazoa; phylum Chordata; class Mammalia; order Artiodactyla; family Bovidae; genus Bos; species Bos mutus. Next base: position 22,886,735 of record NC_091628.1, read on the forward strand.
TTTAATTTCATGGCTGCAGTCACCATCTGCAGTGATTTTGGAGCCCAAAAAATAAAGTCTGACACTGTTTCCACTGTTTCCCCATCTATTTCCCATGAAGTGATGGGACCGGATGCCATGATCTTCGTTTTCTGAATGTTGAGCTTTAAGCCAACTTTTTCACTCTCCACTTTCACTTTCATCAAGAGGCTTTTGAGTTCCTCTTCACTTTCTGCCATAAGGATGGTGTCATCTGCATATCTGAGGCTATTGATATTTCTCCCAGCAATCTTGATTCCAGCTTGTGCTTCTTCCAGTCCAGCGTTTCTCATTATGTACTCTGCATATAAGTTAAATAAGCAGGGTGACAATATACAGCCTTGCCGTACTCCTTTTCCTATTTGGAACCAGTCCGTTGTTCCATGTCCAGTTCTAACTGTTTCTTCCTGACCTGCATGCAAATTTCTCAAGAGGCAGGTCAGGTGGTCTGGTATTCCTATCTCTTTCAGAATTTCCCACAGTTTATTGTGATCCACACAGTCAAAAGCTTTGGCATAGTCAATAAAGCAGAAATAGATGTTTTTTCTGGAACTCTCTTGCTTTTTCCATGATCCAGCAGATGTTGGCAACTTGGTCTCTGGTTCCTCTGCCTTTTCTAAAACCAGCTTGAACGTCAGGAAGTTGACGGTTCGCATATTGCTGAAGCCTGGCTTGGAGAATTTTTAGCATTACTTTACTAGCGTGTGAGATGAGTGCAATTGTGCGGTAGTTTGAGCATTCTTTGGCATTGCCTTTCTTTGGGATTGGAATGAAAACTGACCTTTTCCAGTCCTATGGCCACTGCTGAGTTTTCCAAATTTGCTGGCATATTGAGTGCAGCACTTTCACAGCATCATCTTTCAGGATTTGGAATAGCTCAATTGGAATTCCATCACCTCCACTAGCTTTGTTCATAGTGATGCTTTCTAAGGCCCACTTGACTTCACATTCCAGGATGTCTGGCTCTAGGTCAGTGATCACACCATCGTGATTATCTGGGACATGAAGATCTTTTTTATACAGTTCTGTGTATTCTTGCCACCTCTTCTTGATATCTTCTGCTTCTGTTAGGTCCATACCATTTCTGTCCTTTATTGAGCCCATCTTTGCATGAAATGTTCCCTTGGTATCTCTAATTTTCTTGAAGAGACCTCTAGTCTTTCCCATTCTGTTGTTTTCCTCTATTTCTTTGCATTGATTGCTGAGGAAGGCTTTCTTATCTCTTCTTGCTATTCTTTGGAACTCTGCATTCAGATGCTTATATCTTTCCTTTTCTCCTTTGCTTTTTGCTTCTCTTCTTTTCACAGCTATTTGTAAGGCCTCCCCAGACAGCCATTTTGCTTTTTTGCATTTCTTTTCCATGGGGATGGTCTTGATCCCTGTCTCCTGTACAATGTCACGAACCTCATTCCATAGTTCATCAGGCACTCTGTCTATCAGATCTAGGCCCTGTTTCTCACTTCCACTGTATAATCATAAGGGATTTGATTTAGGTCATACCTGAATGGTCTAGTGGTTTTTCCTACTTTCTTCAATTTAAGTCTGAATTTGGTAATAAGGAGTTCATGGTCTGAGCCACAGTCAGCTCCCGGTCTTGTTTTTGTTGACTGTATAGAGCTTCTCCATCTTTGGCTGCAAAGAATATAATCAGTCTGATTTCGGTGTTGACCATCTGGTGATGTCCATGTGTAGAGTCTTCTGTTGTGTTGTTGGAAGGGTGTGTTTGCTATGACCAGTGGATTTTCTTGGCAAAACTCTTATTAGTCTTTGCCCTGCCTCATTTCGTATTCCAAGGCCAAATTTGCCTGTTACTCCAGGTGTTTCTTGACTTCCTACTTTTGCATTCCAGTCCCCTATAATGAAAAGGACATCTTTTTTGGGTGTTAGTTCTTTAAAAGGTCTTGTAGGTCTTCATAGAACCGTTCAACTTCAGTTTCTTCAGTGTTATACTGGTTGGGGCATAGACTTGGATTACTGTGATATTGAATGGTTTGCCTTGGAAACAAACAGAGATCATTCTGTCATTTTAAGATTGCATCCAAGCACTGCATTTTGGACTCTTTTGTTGACCATGATGGCTACTCCATTTCTTCTGAGGGATTCCTGCCCGCAGTAGTAGATATAATGGTCATCTGAGTTAAATTGGAGAAGGCAATGGCACCCCACTCCAGTACTCTTGCCTGGAAAATCCCATGGATGGAGGAGCCTGGTAGGCTGCAGTCCATGGGGTCGCTAAGAGTCAGACATGACTGAGTGACTTCACTTTGACTTTTCACTTTCATGCATTGGAGAAGGAAATGGCAACCCACTCCAGTGTTCTTGCCTAGAGAATCCCAAGGATGGGGGAGCCTGGTGGGCTGCAGTCTATGGGGTCACACAGAGTTGGACATGACTGAAGCGACTTAGCAGCAGCAGCAGCAGAGTTTAATTCACCCATTCCAGTCCATTTTAGTTTGCTGATTCCTAGAATGTTGACATTCACTCTTGCCGTCTCTTGTTTGACCACTTCCAATTTGCCTTGATTCATGGACCTGACATTCCAGGTTCCTATGCAATATTGCTCTTTACAGCACTGGACCTTGCTTCTATCACCGGTCACATCCACAGCTGGGTATCCTTTTTGCTTTGGCTCCATCCCTTCATTCTTTCTGGAGTTATTTCTCCACTGATCTCCAGTAGCATATTGGGCACCTACTGACCTGAGGAGTTCCTCTTTCAGTATCCTATCATTTTGCCTTTTCATACTGTTCATGGGGTTCTCAAGGCAAGAGTACTAAAGTGGTTTGCCATTCGCTTCTCCTGTGGACCACATTCTGTCAGATTCCCTAGGATCACAGCCCTTCTATTAGATGCTCGTCTGACTGTGGTCCAAGGGCTGAGTCAGAGGGAGGGGCAGCAGGGCGGGAAATGTGTATCCATTTCTGTGGGGTATCTCTCCAGAGAGCTTGGCATGGAGTTTGGGGAAGAGGGGTAGAAAGCAGCTTCTCCTTACATGTCTGTGAGGAAACAGATGGTTTGTCTGGTTACAACTAACCAAGTCACCTACCAAGGGTAGAGGAGAAGCAGAAGGGGGACAGGAAGAGACTCAGTCCACAAATACTGAAGGTCTCCTTGAGATGCCTTGGGGGACCCCGGCATTCTGGCTATGCATTAGCACATTAACTGTTTTCTTATTTAGGAGCCTCCCTCATTTAGTGCCTTTTTACCCACAGTCCTGCAGACAGTCAGACTGTGTGTACCGATGATGTTTATTTATTTATTTGGCTGCATTAGGTCTTAGTTGTAGCACGGGGAGATGTTCGTTGTGGCACACAGACTCTCTAGTTGCAGCGCACAAGCTTAGTTTCTCCATGTCATATGAGATTTTAGTTCCCCAACCAGGGATCAAACCCGCCTCCCCTGCGTTGCAAGGCAGATTCTTAACCACTGGACCACCAAGGAAGGCCCACGAGTGATGTTTATACTCGTTGACTGACATGACAAAATGATACTTTCAGCTTAGCCCCCTGTTTCAATTGGTCAGTGCTTCCCTGGTAGCTCAGATTGTAACGTGTCTGCCTACAATGTGGGAGACCCGGGTTCAATCCCTGGGTCAGGAAGGTCTCCTGGAGAAGGAAATGGCAACCCACTCCAGTATTCTGGCCTGGAAAATCCCATGGACAGGGGAGCCTGGTAGGCCACAGTCCATGGGTTGCAAAGAGTCAGACATGACTAAGCAACTTCACTTTCACTTTCTTTCACTCGGTCTCATTCAGTTTCTTGTAAGACCATATTAGGCTTTGATGCAACACCAAAGACTCACTAATCAGTGGCTCTGAATGAGTCACTAAAGACTGGCTCAGAGTAAGCTGCCATGATAACCTGACTTACATGAAAATAAATCCATCACTGGCTTCAGTTTAATTAGCAAACCTGCTGCAAGAAGCACTGAGATCCCAATCAGCGGCCGTCTTCTTGAGTATTTCCAGGACACATGAACACGATGATTCTCACCGTCTCAAGAGAACACGAGAGCCGTAGCCCAGTTCACTAGTTCAGTCAATGTGCCTAAGTGGTGCATGAAAATCTTTGTACTGTCTCTGCCCTGGGTAAAATTTGATGATGCTGAAACATTCTGTTTTGATACTTAAATTGGAAAAAAGATCTGATGAATGATGAAGCATAACTGATGAGGTCTTTTGCTGGCACTCGAATTACTTGTTTACATGGATTGATGGTGGAATTGGGCTGGCTTTTCACAAGAGTGGTTAAAAAGGGCTTCTGGATTGTAGTTCCTAAACAGGATTTGCAAGGCTTTTAATGTTTTAAAAGGCAAAGTTGGAACCAGACTGAGATGTCTATCAGGGTTGTTCTTTTTCTTCTCTCTCCTTTTAAGCAGACTTGAAGTTGTTCTTGGGGTTAAATTGACCTTAGATCGCTAAAGGGAGCTTGGTTGGTGCTTTCCCAAAAGCAGACCCTATGTTCCTTTGTCATATTGCTGATATTGATCTTTTGTCCCTGGTACCTTTATCTTGGGCTCCAGAAGGGCATTGCTAAAGCCTTCTTGTCTTTTGTCTTTGCAGGCTTGTTGATCGGTGCTGGCTGCGCCCTCTACCCTCTGGGCTGGGACAGTGAGGAAGTCCGGCAGACTTGTGGCTACATTTCTGGCCAATTCGATCTGGGTAAGTTCTCTTCATGGGTAATACTCCTTTAGAAGAGAACGTCTCTGATCTTCCACAGAAACAAAAGGTGGAAAAAGGACGGGAAAGAAAAACACATCCCAGGATTGGAGCCAGCAAACATGTGTATAACGCAATACACATATATTCATTCCTCCAGTTGTTTAGTGAAGAGCTATTTTTCATATGGGCTTCCCTGGTGGCTTAGATGGTAAAGAATCTGGCTGCAATGCAGGAGACCCAGGTTTGATCCCTGGGTCGGAAAGACCCCCTGAAGAAGGGAATGGCAACCCACTCCAGTATTCTTGCCTGGAGAATTCCATGGACAGAGGAGCCTGGCAGGCTACAGTCCATGGGATTGCAAAGAGTTAGACATGACTGAGCGACTAACAGTTACTTATAATGTACTATGGGAAGGTCTGCACTATGTGAAGACCTGTAGATACAAAGAAAAGAAATGAAAAAAAAAAAAAAAAGAAAAGAAATGGTCCATGCTCTGCTGAGTTTATATTCATTGATTAATTTCTTCAAAATCACATATTTATGAGTCATTGCATGCACTAAAAATAACTCTGCCTGTGGAATTCACTGTCTGAGAAGACAAAACAAACACAATGATCAAGAAAATGACAGTCAGGGTTGAGGAATCGAATAGAGCAATTTCACTCCAGGGTAAACATAACTTTGTGAAAGAGATGGGAAGGGAGCTGAGTCTTGAACAAAGTGATGCACGTGGATTATCTGGTGATGGACGGAAGCGTGATGCAGGCAAGGAGTCAAGCTAAGCACAGCACAGGGAGGGGGAGAGGAGAGGGGTGAGGAAAACCCATCCAGGGACCACAGAGAACCAAGGAGCATCAAGAGGTCTGGTTAAGTAGGTCCCCATTCACACCTTGCTGAAGGACTCATGAACTTTTCTGTGTGCTAATCAGAACATTTCAGGTACGCCTCACTTGTAGAGACATTCTACTTCCTTCAGTTCAGTTCAGTTCAGTCGCTCAGTCATGTCCCACTCTTTGCAACCCCATGAATCGCAGCGCGCCAGGCCTCCCTGTCCATCACCATCTCCCGGAGTTCACTCAAATTCGTGTCCATCGAGTCGATGATGCCATCCAGCCGTCTCATCCTCTGTCGTCCCCTTCTCCTCCTGCCCCCAATCCCTCCCGGCATCAGGGTCTTTTCCAATAAGTCAACTCTTCGCTTGAGGTGGCCAAAGTATTGGAGTTGCAGCCTCAGCATCAGTCCTTCCAATGAACACCCAGGACTGATCTCCTTTAGAATGGACTGGTTGTATCTCCTTGCAGTCCAAAGGACTCTCAAGAGTCTTCTCCAACACCACAGTTCAAAAGCATCAATTCTTCGGTGCTCAGCTTTCTTCACAGTCCAACTCTCACATCCATACATGACCACTGGAAAAACCATAGCCTTGACTAGACGGACCTTTGTTGGCAAAGTAATGTCTCTGCTTTTTAATATGCTATCTAGGTTGGTCATAGCAACCTATAAAAATGTTGTCCATAATACAACGTGATTTGCACCATTGTAACTTGTGATGCTTAGCAAATACTTGATTGAGAAACCTACATTTACTTAACCACGTGTTGACTTCTTTCTAAGTGGATATTTTGTCTGTTTCAGTTTATGTTATTTTGAAACATCTTGGAAGGAGTAGTTTAATGAAGAGAAGTCTTCTCTTGACTGAATTATTTTCTTAGGATGTTTTTCTAGAATTGGTGATAACTAGATTGACAATTATGAGTCCATAAAACACTTATTGCCAAACGATAGCCAACTTATTTTTCCCTAATATATGGATCGACAGATTTTTTTGGACAATGAATGCATAGTGAGTCACAAACTTAAACATACATCTGCTTTTCACATTAATTTTTTCTAATAAGAAAAATCTCAATGGAATTGGTCTTACAACAGTATTACTATAATCCAAGTGATTGAAAAATTTTTTATGTTTTTTTTTTTCCTTAAAAAAAAGGGGACTTCTCTGGCAGTCATGGAGTTAAGACTCCTTGCTCCCACTACAAAGGGTAGGGGTTCAATCCCTGGTCAGGGAACTAATATCCCGTGTGCTGCTTGATAAAAGAATTTATAGGAAAAAAATCTGTTGGATACTGAGAAAAATGGGCAGATGTGATATCATGTAAAATGTCTGTGAATTTGAAAATGAAGCAGTTTTTGTTTGATTCAATGGACGACAAACACCTGCTTCCCTCTGGGGATTACTACTGGCTCTTTGGGTAGAGGAGATAGTGCTTGAAATACCACCCAATTTGCATGGGTAAAAAATAAGAGATTTCTGTCTGTGCATCCTTCCCTCGTTGGAGGCGACACTGTCCTGAGTCTAGATGAGTCTGTGATTGCCATGAATGCAGGGAAGTGAAAAATGCAGACACAAAGTTAACTGCTGCTGCTGCTGCTGCTGCTGCTGCTGCTAAGTCGCTTCAGTCGTGTCCAACTCTTTGTGACCCCATAGATGGCAGCCCACCAGGCTCCCCCGTCCATGGGATTCTCCAGGCAAGAACACTGGAGTGGGTTGCCATTTCCTTCTCCAATGCATGAAACTAGCCTTTCCTTTTTTCTTTTCCCCAAACGCAAACCGTATCCAAGGGAGATATTTCAGTACAGTGTTTAGCATCTTTCTTTCTCTAGTATTTGAGGAATTCTTCGCTGTTTCATCTGGGCCTCAGCTTGGTGAGAACCCTGTTCTTGCTGGTGTCTAGCTGGTGTGTATTGTGTTATTGATTAGCAGATTGTAATGAAATGCAGATCCTGTTTTGCAATTTTCGCTACCATGCCCCAGGATCTTACATCTTTACAACCTTGAGGATTAAAACTCTGAATGTCGAACTTAAAGAGAAAAACAAAACACTTAACTCTTTACTAGTGATAATAACTTCTTATGTTATAAACTCACTAAAGCCATTTTAGCAATCTCAAAATTACAGAATGTGTATGACTCAGGGAACTCAAACTGGGGCTCTGTAACAACCTAGAGGGGTGGGAGAGAGTGGGAGATGGGAGGGAGGTTTAAGAGGAAAGGGACATATGTACACCTATGGCTGATTCGTGTTGATTATGGCAAAGATGAAACCAATATCATAAAGCAATTATCCTTCAATTAAATATAAATAAAATTTTAAAAATTACAGCATGGTTTTAACTTTGGTCTTTTTATTTTTAAATTTCTATTAGATTGGATGATGAGAAAAAAAATTCAAAACTGGCATTAGCTACAGAGAAAATGAGTTATGGGTCCCTGGAAGAAGTATTTCGGGTTTATCGAGTTTCATTTCTTCAGGTTACTATTATTTTTGCAGACTCTGTGATCTTTTCTTCCAAAAGGAAACCTAAAGACATACTATGGCATAGAGGGGCCATCATGCTTTTTCCACCTAACTCGATCCGTTTTCTGCCTTTATGAAAGTATTCCTGTTTCCCGGAAGACTGATGAGGGCTAAACTTCAGTGCATGAGGTCACAGATTCTGGAGCACCCGTGGAGGGACCCTAGAGCTGGGTTAGGAGCCACCCCCTGCATGGGGAGCATGAACATACTCCGTAAGGATGGCTCTGATGCCCAGTTTTAGTGGCTTACATACTGCTTGCCAGGGCCACACCCTGTCTCTGCTGCTTCTGCGAATCGGAGCTTGTTTCTGCTCCACTCCATAGATAGCATGTGGATGCATCTTTCCTCCCAAGGGTTGGCAAGTATTGGTGTTTTTAAGGCTCACAGCCTCCTTATTGTGGAATATGGGTCAGTTTCTTGGCATGCCATGACTGAACTGCTATTACTCTCTTTCGAGCATGTCCTGAAAGAAATCATCATCACTTTTCTTCCCACTTTGACAGGTTATTTAAGGAGAGCATTCACTCAGTCATTCAGCCAAAGAATATTTATTGGGTGCTTCCAATGTGCTAGGCCCTGGGCTGGGTGCTGGGGACATGGCATCAAGAAGGAATTTAGAAAGACAGTATTTACTCCCCTCGTGGGTTTCCCCAGTGACTCAGCAGTGAAGAATCGGCCTGCAATGCCGGAAACGTGGGTTCAGTCCCTGGGTCGAGAAGATCCCCTGGAGAAGGAAATGGCAACCCACTCCAGTATTCTTGCCTGGAAAATCCCATAGACAGAGGAGCCTGGCAGATAACAGTTCATTGGGTCACAGAGAGTCAGACACGACTGAGCACAGTGGCATTTGTAAGTGGAAGATGAGGCTAAGAAGAGAAAAGGCATCTCAGCTGCTGGTTTTTGTCAGGTTTTGGTGCCCTGTGCTCCTTCCATCATGGAGTCTATGGTTATGGATGTGCATGCATGCTCAGTTGCTGAGCCATATCCAACTCTTTGTGACCCCATGGACTGTAGCCTGCCAGTCTCCTCTGTCCATGGGATTTCCCAGGCAAGAATACTGGAGCAGGTTGCCATTTCCTCCTCTTGGGAATCTTCTCAACCCAAGGATTGAACCTGCATCCCCTGCATTGGCAGGCAGATTCTTTACCACTGAACCACATGAGAAGCCCATGGGCAGAGGGTCAGTAATGGTGTATATCTCTTGCACTGTTTCATTTCTCTTGAAAATTGATAAAGACAATCATCAAGTTTGCCACTTGCACAGAACAAACATTTTACGACCGTCTGTCCACAACCATGGGCTCAGCAATGGTTTAAGCTGTGCAGTTGATAACCATGATGAGTCTCTTTATTAATTTTTAAAAGAAACGAAACAGGACAAGTGATAAGAATAATGCACCGTGTTGCACGGCATCGTCATGTAATAAAAGCCCAGTAGTTGTTAGCTATTATTATTCACATTATTTGTACAGGACCATTTTTATTGAATACTTGCTGATAATCTCTATTCTTCCGTTATATTCCATAACAGCAAGTTGGGATTTATACACTAAGCATAAGGGCTTTATCATCAGGTTGTCCAATTGATTTAATTCATGCCTCAGAGATATTTTCATCCACCAAAGACTTTTCTAATTATATCCTTATGATCAAAAGGAGTGTTTCAATTAATTTGTCTTGCTAATTTGCCAAGTAAATTTGAGTAATTATTGCTTTCATTTTGCTATTTAATTTGATTAAGAAGACATCATGTTTCCTGTTCTTGAAATTATGCTCTCGGCTTCTCAAGAGTAGTACCGTCAACTCGGAAAACCTGGAGCCTCGTGATTTCAGAAAAGATGGCAGTGTTTTCCAAATTTTCACTCCAGTGAAGAGATCTCTTCTTCTGCAGTCTGAGCAATGACCATCCCACGTCTCTTTGAACTCTTTGACTCCTGACTGGTGTTTTCTCTCCTCTCAGATCGAACTGCACTTAAAAAAAAAAAAAAAAAAAAAGATTGGCATGTGTGGGGAGGTCAGCAGGCCAAAATGGGAACGAAAATAGAAAATTTCTTTTTTGAGCTGTCTCAAGCTCAGTGTTAGTGGGTACTTGTGAAGCTGAGTGACCCAGTTTTTCTGATGTGGACTAGAAGCCTCTACTTTTGCACTCAATAACAGGAGAAGCTGCTATCGGCTTCTGTGACATTGAATAAAACAAACATCCCTTTGGCCAGAAGTGAGACGACTCTTTGATTTATGTGGACTTTTTGAGGCTGCAGACAAGGCTGAGCCTCTGCCCAGGGACTGCAGGCGTCTGAGTTGTGCGTGAGCCATGCTGGCCTGCTGGGTCATCCCAGATAGTGGCAGGCAGCATCTGTCGCTCTGTTCAGGAAGAGACCCCTAACACTTGATGTGTTTCTGTTCATTCAGTTCAGTCCAGTTCAGTTCAGTCGCTCATTCACTTCCAACTCTTTGCAACCCCATGGGCTGCAGCACACCACGCTTCCCTGTCCATCACCAACTCCCGGAGCTTGCTCAAATTCATATCCATCAAGTCAGTGATACCTTCCAACCATCTCATCCTCTGTCGTCCCCTTCTCCTCCTACCTTCGATCTTTCCCAGCATCAGAGTCTTTTCCAATGAGTCAGTTCTTCGCATCAGGTGGCCAAAGTATTGGAGCTTCAGCATCAGTCCTTCCAATGAATATTCAGGACTGATTCCCTTTAGGATTGACTGGTTTGATCTCCTTGTGGTCCAAGGGACTCTCAAGAATTTTCTCTTCTCAAGAGTTTTGAACACCATAGTTCAAAAGCATCAGTTCTTCGGCGCTCAGCTTTCTTTATTGTCCAATTCTCACGTCCATACTTGATGACTGGAAAAACCATAGCTTTGACTAGAAGGACCTTTGTCAGCAAAATAATGTCTCTGCTTTTTAATATGCTGTCTAGGTTTGTCATAGCCAAGGAGCAAGCATCTTTTAATTTCATGGCTGCAATCACCATCTGCAGTGATTTTGGAGCCCAAGAAAATAAAGTCTGTCACTGTTTCCATTGTTTCCCCATCTATTTGCCATGAAGAAATGGGACTGGATGCCATGATCTTCATTTTTTGAATGTTGAGTTTTAAGCCAGCTTTTTCACTCTTCTCTTTCACTTCATCAAGAGGCTCTTTAGTTCCTCTTCACTTTCTGCCATAAGAGTGGTGTCGTCTGCATATGTGAGGTTATTTGTATTTTTCCCTACTTGGTCATTGCTTAAAGGTAATCAGTGCTCCCAGTATGAGACTGCTTTTGGGGGGACTGGTTAGCAGTAAGGTGTTGCATGTGCCTTGAGATTTAGCCAGAGTTCAAGTCTTTAAAGCAGCAATAATTTCTACCTCCTCCAAGGCTATTATCTGGAACTGCTCCAAACTCTTGACACTCAAGTTCTAATCACTGGAAGTCACTTAGAACAAGGGTCCCCAACTTCCAGGATCTCATGCCTGATGATTTTAGGTGAAAGTGATGTAATAATAATAAGGTGCAGAATAAATGTAGTGCTCTTGAAACATCCTGAAACCCTCCCCCTCCAACCTAGTCCCTGGAAAACTTGTATTTCATGAAACCAACCCCTGATGTCAAAAACATTGGGGACCACTGACTTAGAAGGTCCAGCATGAGCCTATATTCCTTCACTCAGCTCTAGTGCCAGAGGGTGACAGAGAGAAGCCATGAAGCTTCTGTGAGTTAAGCTGAGACCCAAACTGAGTAGGCCCAGAGTGACCCATGGGAACATTCTGGAAGGTGATGCTGCAAAGGATAGTTGGAAACTTCCACAGACAGAAGTCCAACTTGGCTGGTGCTGAAGTGATGGAGCAAAATGTCCTGGCACCTCCAAGGGAAGAACAATCAGCTTTGTGGGTCCCTCTGCCTTCTTAGGGGCCTTTTTTCCAGAGATGAAGGATTTTTCACTTTCTTCTCAGCCAGTGGGGAGAACCTATTCATTTCAGGGGCATGAATTCAACCCGTCCATTTCTGGGCCCTAGCAACAACATTAGAGCATTAACATTTCCACTTTGGGCTTCCCTGGTGGCTCAGATGGTAAAGAATCTGCCTGCAATGCAGGAGACCCGGGTTCGATCCCTGGGTCGGAGAGATCACCTGGAGAAGGGAAAGGCTACTCACTCCAGTATTCTTGCCTGGAGAATTCCATGGACAGAGGAGTCTGGCGGGCTACAGTCCATGGGATCACAAAGAGTCAGAGACAGCTGAGCAACTAACACATACACATACACATTTCCACTTTTAAGTATAGCTTTAGTAAATGCCTGTAGACCTGCTTTAGGAAAAAGTACCCCCATTCTGTATAATCCTAGATCCAATTCTATCTGCTTTCCTAAACCATCTTTGTTCATTCCTCTGGGACAGGATTTTTGCAACACTGCTGCCTATGTCAGTTTGATGGTTCATAGCAGTATTCAATAGATGTATTTATTCAACGAGTATGTATTAAGCACATTCTAGGTACCCAAAGTTGTGCCATATACTTAGAATAAAATTATGAATTAGATAGATAGGATCCTTACCTGCTTGTCACATATCTACTGTCTGCTAAATGGTTCAAAGAAGAGAGGGAGGCTGAGAGAGAAGGAAGGGAGAGAAGATAGAAAGGAAGAAACCTTATAGCTCATTTTTGACTAACAAGGCAGTTGCCATCAGAAGCTGAGTGTGATATCCTGGAGAGAATCATGACCATACTCTCTGAGGGACTAATGGCTTAACCACCTCCTAGAAAGTAATCAAGTTCAGGGTCATAGTTTAAAGAACCAAATACCCTGGTAGATGAAAAAGGAAATTGCTCTAAATCTTTCCTTCCTGAAGTCTTTTTTGGTTTCATTGTGTTAGAGCAGGATCTTACCTGTTGTTGTATCAATGCCTTTTAAAAATGTATACCTGTGGCGGATTCATTTTGATATTTGGCAAAACTAATACAATTATGTAAAGTTTAAAAATAAGATAAAATTAGAAAAAAAAAAACCTAATTCAGTGACTTGCTGTGATTTGTAGCAGTGGAATTCAGTGCTAACGGAAAAAAAGGAAATGTGCTTAGAAAACCTGTGGGAAATGAGAAATATTCTTCCCAATAGTTTGGTGGCCACAAGATATTAAGAACTAATAAGATATGGCCACCAAACTATTGGAAAGAATATGTTAGTCTCTCTTTTAAAGATCTTTCTTCATTTTTTTTCAATGGTTACCTTTTATAACACCAAAGGGTAGATATACCTGAACTGTGTGCCTTTAAGACAAATAGGCTATATGAACATCATCTGGAATAAATATGTAGATTTATTAAAATTTTCCCATAATTAAGGATTTGGTGATAGTCTATTAAGAAGATTCTACGCCCCTCCCCCGACCCCCACCATCCCAAGCAGATAATTCCTTCTGATAATGTAATACACATTTTTAATATAAATTTATTTATTTTAATTGGAGGCTAATTACATGAATCTGCCATGGGTGTACACGTGTTCCCCATCCTGAACCCCCCTCCCACCTCCCTCCCCATACCATCCCTCTGGGTCATCCCAGTGCACCAGCCCCAAGCATCCTGTATCATGCATCAAACCTGGACTGGTGATTTATTTCACATATGATATTATACATGTTTCAATGCCATTCTCCCAAATCATCCCACCCTCGCCCTCTCCCACAGAATCCAAAAGACTGTTCCTTACATCTGTGCCTCTTTTGCTGTCTCGCATACAGGGTTATCATTACCATCTTTCTAAATTCCATATATATGCATTAGTATACTGTATTGGTATTTTTCTTTCTGGCTTACTTTACTCTGTATAATAGGCTCCAGTTTCATCCACCTCATTAGAACTGATTCAAATGTATTCTTTTTAATGGCTGAGTAATACTCCATTGTGTATATGTACCACAGCTTTCTTATCCATTCATCTGCTGATGGGCATCTAGGTTGCTTCCATGTCCTGGCTATCATAAACAGTGCTGCGATGAACACTGGGGTACACGTGTCTCTTTCCCTTCTGGTTTCCTCTGTGTGTATGCCCAGCAGTGGGATTGCTGGATTATATGGCACTTCTATTTCCAGTTTTTTAAGGAATCTCCACACTGTTCTCCATAGTGGCTGTACTAGTTTGCATTCCCACCAACAGTGTAAGAGAGTTCCCTTTTCTCCACACCCTCTCCAGCATTTATTGCTAGTAGACTTTTGGATCGCAGCCATTTTGACTGGCATGAAATGGTACCTCATTGTGGTTTTGATTTGCATTTCTCTGATAATGAGTGGTGTTGAGCATTTTTTCATGTGTTTGTTAGCCATCTGTATGTCTTCTTTGGAGAAATGTCTGTTTAGTTCTTTGGCCCATTTTTTGATTGGGTCATTTATTTTTCTGGAATTGAGCTGCAGGAGTTGCTTGTATATTTCTGAGATTAATTCTTTGTCAGTTGCTTCATTTGCTATTATTTTCTCCCATTCTGAAGGCTGTCTTTTCACTTGGCTTATAGTTTTCTTTGTTGTGCAGAAGATTTTAATTTTAACTAGGTCCCATTTGTTTATTTTTGCTTTTATTTCCAGTATTCTGGGAGGTGGGTCATAGAGGATCCTGCTGTGATTTACATCGGAGAGTGTTTTGCCTATGTTCTCCTCTAGGAGTTTTATAGTTTCTGGTCTTATGTTTAGATCTTTAATCCATTTTGAGTTTATTTTTGTGTATGGTGTTAGAAAGTGTTCTAGTTTCATTCTTTTACAAATGGTTGACCAGTTTTCCCAGTACCACTTGTTAAAGAGATTGTCTTTTCTCCATTGTGTATTCTTGCCTCCTTTGTCAAAGATAAGATGTCCATAGGTGTGTGGATTTATCTCTGGGCTTTCTATTTTGTTCCATTGATCTATATTTCTGTCTTTGTGCCAGTACCATACTGTCTTGATGACTGTGGCTTTGTAGTAGAGCCTGAAGTCAGGCAGGTTGATTCCTCCGGTTCCATTCTTCTTTCTCAAGATTGCTTTGGCTATTTGAGGTTTTTTGTATTTCCATACAAATTGTGAAATTATTTGTTCTAGCTCTGTGAAAAATACCATTGGTAGCTTGATAGGGATTGCGTTGAATCTATAGATTGCTTTGGATAGTATACTCATTTTCACTATATTGATTCTTCCGATTCATGAACACGGTATATTTCTCCATCTATTAATGTCCTCTTTGATTTCTTTCACCAGTGTTTTATAGTTTTATATATATAGATCTTTTGTTTCTTTAAGTAGATATACTCCTAAGTATTTTATTCTTTTCGTTGCAATGGTGAATGGAATTGTTTCCTTAATTTCTCTTTCTATTTTCTCATTATTAGTGTATAGGAATGCAAGGGATTTCTGTATGTCTATTTTATATCCTGCAACTTTACTATATTCATTGATTAGCTCTAGTAATTTTCTGGTGGAGTCTTTATGGTTTTCTATGTAGAGGATCATGTCATCTGCAAACAGTGAGAGTTTTACTTCTTCTTTTCCAATCTGGATTCCTTTTATTTCTTTTTCTGTTCTGATTGCTATGGCCAAAACTTCCAAAACTATGTTGAATAGTAGTGGTGAAAGTGGGCACCCTTGTCTTGTTCCTGACTTTAGGGGAAATGCTTTCAATTTTTCACCATTGAGGATAATGTTTGCTGTGGGTTTGTCATATATAGCTTTTATTATGTTGAGGTACGTCCCTTCTATTCCTGCTTTCTGGAGAGTTTTTTATCATAAATGGATGTTGAATTTTGTCAAAGGCTTTCTCTGCATCTATTGAGATAATCATATGGCTTTTATTTTTCAATTTGTTAATGTGGTGTATGTAATACACATTAGAAGACAGTTCTTTCAAATCTTTATGCTATGGCTCTTAATCTCAGGAGAAATATTTCTGCCTCAGAACTGAGAATTCACAAACTTATGTGTTAGTGACCTTCCTGTGCATTTTTACCTTTGTTTCATAATAAAAGATAAAATAGAAATAGAAGATAAATGGCTTAACATGTCTCCTCTTAAGAAAGGGCCATTGGTGAGCATTTTTAATAAACCCCTCAAAAATGTTTTTAGGATAAAACCCAAAATATAACAAAGTAAACAAAGGGCTTATCTTTTCTGACTCTTCATCTGATTTTTATCCTGGTAGAATGTTGACAAGAACTAATTAACATAGAGAATTTATGGGATAAAACTCATTTATTGGATCTTTTTGGAAAATTCCATATGAATGAATTATTCCAGATAAATTAATTTTCCCCTTAAGGGGAAAAACTTGGACTGGATTTAAATCTTGGTTTCACTTCTCAAGAGTTGTTTGATTCTGGGCGAGTTCTGGAAGAGTTCTAAGCTCTCAGAACTTGAGTTCTTTGGTCTCTAAAAGAAGATAATACTACTTCACCTGCCTGTTAAAGTAATTGAAATGATAGTGAAAGATGCTTCATACATAAAGATGCACAAATAAATATCAGTTCTTCCTTTTTGCTTTAAACACAAACATATTTCCTCTTTTAATCATGTTGAAAAAGTTTGAGGATATATCATATGCTTTTACATCAATTTAATATGTAAAAGATATAAAAAACATAAACAAGATTTTTTAAAAAATCATTAACCACTATGCTGTCATATGGAATCATCCCCAAGACATCCCCAACAGGACATGTGTAGAATGATTTGCCTTTTCACTAAATAACCAAGACTGAAAAAAACTTTTGAGTTCTCTGTACTTTTTTCTAGTTGTTTTGCAACAGTTTTATGTCACCCTGTCAGTGATAATTCATTGCAGTTATTAATTACCCCTTTCTCTCCTTATTCCCTCACTTCTAATTTGTGTCCTTTTCTGTTGAGTCATCATAAATCATTTTAGAACCATGCTTTAAAACACACACACACACACACACAGAGTTCAGCGCTGTTTCTGTGCACTGTGTGTCTTTGAATCACTGATTTTTGCCTATTCTGGACAGCTTTTTTTTGGACCCCTTGATCTGGGGTCATGTTTTGGATAGCTGAGGATGTCAGCTCCACGATATCTGGAGACATACGGTACTTGGGTTAGCAACTGGATGTCTTGATGACATTGGTAACTGAGTTCAGTGTTATATTAACCCTTGTTCTAGGGGTGAGTTTTAACTTGAGGTCTCCAGACCATTCAGGATGCCCACAGTCCATCAATAGGCTTCGGGAAATTTGTGACGTCACTGAAATTGTGTGCAAATGTCATAGGCTTGTGCATATGTGCATTCTCCTGGAGAGAGTATTCATAACTTTTATTCATTATTCAAATGGATTCCTGACACAAGAGAACTCAGAACCGCTGGTAAGCAGCATTTGGAAGCCTGACATTGGAAAGCCTAGAAACCTGAATTCTAGACCTAGTCTCCCAACAATCTTCCCATGCCCCTAGGAAGCTGGGAAGCCATTTGACTTGATTTCATTCTCTACAAAAGTGTTTGCCAGAGAGAGGGTATAAGAAGAGAGCAGTGAAACATCTCTACTTGCAATGGGACATGTGTGCATGCTGAGTTGTGTCCGACTCTTTGCAACTTCACAGGTGATAGCCCACCAGGCTCCTCTGTCCATAGGATTTTCCAGGCGAGATTGCTGGAGTAGGTTGCCATTTCCTTTTCCAACTTGCAGTAGACATTATTGCAAATAAGTACTCCCATACTTCGATTCTAATTTGAAATTGTATCTGTGAAAATGAGCATTCTACCTTCCTAAGAATGGAATACGCTTCCACTTAGAGTCCTCACCAGATTCTTTAGTGCTGCTCTTGAGAAGCAATCTTTCATCATGTATGGGGAACATGTTGTTCTGACCTGTTCTCAAAGATGTCTGTAGTGAGCAGTTTTGGAAGATAATGACTCTTGCTGGAGCAAAAGACAAGTTTTATTTATTGTTCCCTGTAATAATCTCTGCCTCCAGGGCAAAGTTTGGGTGGATTTACTTGCAGTCTATTATAAAAAATTGGGGATCCCTAAGCTTGGGGTCCATTCTAAAGATCAGTCCTGGGTGTTCTTTGGAAGGAATGATGCTAAAGCTGAAACTCCAGTACTTTGGCTACCTCACGCAAAGAGTTGACTCATTGGAAAAGACTCTGATGCTGGGAGGGATTGGGGGCAGGAGGAGAAGGGGATGACAGAGGATGAGATGGCTGGATGGCATCGCTGACTCGATGGACGTGAGTTTGAGTGAACTCTGGGAGTTGGTGATGGACAGGGAGGCCTGGCATGCTGCAATTCATGGGGTCACAAAGAGTTGGACACGACTGAGTGACTGAACTAAACTGAAGCTTGGGGTTCCTCAGTGGTGACACAGAAGTATTGAGTTTACCGCCTCAGTCCCTGTGGAATGTAGGAGGCCAAAAGATGGATTCAGATGTGAAGCTCGTGCTGGTTGCTGTGTTGAGTAATAATAGAGCCCTCCATCTCTGATCCAGGAGTCTCCTAGCTTTTCCCAGCATCCGTGAAAGTGTGGCAGGCTAACTCGTTAGCTTGTGAGTAAAATCTCGATTCTTCAAAGTTCTTAACACCACTATTATAATGCCTGTCCTTCGTTTTAAAATACTTCAGGAATGAGATGTGTGTGTGAGTCACAGGAAGTCATAGCTCAGGTACAGGCTCCAGAGTGGAAACTCAGGGATACTAGTACACGTGTTGTTGTTGTTGTTGTTGTTGTTTTAATTTAAATGTCTTATTTTAAGTGAAAATCATAGTTGCTCAGTTGCATCCAACTCTTTGTGACCCCATGAACTGTAGCCCGCCAGGCTTCTCTGTCCATAGAATTCTCCAGGCAAGAATACCGGAGTGGGCGGCCATGCCTTCCTCCAGGGGATCTTCCCAATCCAGGGACTGAACCTGGGTCTCCTGCATTGCAGGCAGATTCTTTACAGTCTGAGCCACCAGGAAAGCCCTGGAGTATACTGGAGTATAACCTGCTGATTAACAACGTAAGGGTTTCAGGTGCACAACAAAGCGAACCCAGACATACATACACATGTATCCATTCTCTCCCAAACTCCTTTCCCATCCTGGCTGCCACACAACATTGAACAGAGTTCTCTGTGCTCTACAGTAGGTCCTTGTTGGTTATGCATTTTAAATACAGCAGTGTAGTACACATTTTGTTATCCATATCTTGACCAACACAAGAAGCTTCACCCATGGTCAGAAATGAATTTTTAAAGGTGAAATAGGTGTCTTATTAATGAGCATGATAAATTTTAAAAATGGACTCTTGTCAGTGAAATTAAAGGTATTCAAGATTGTGTTTTGGCTAAAAGAGATACTCTCTGTCTTTATATAAAAGGATTTAAACAGCCATCTAGACACATAGTCCTTATTGTAAGTCTGAAAGATATCTAAAATATTTAACAACCAAAATGTCATAGGCCTGACTAATCCTAACTAAAATAAATGCTGGAGTAGGCTCCCGAGGGGCCTTGACCGGCCAAGCACCAGCCTTTTCATTCCTGGGAATGAGGCTAGGATTCCCTAGGGTTCTCAGGGGAGGGAGGGGACATTGGGGCACTTGGAGAACTTGGGGACAGTGGCTGTTTATGCATTAGTACCTGGATACATATTTTAGTATTTTTAACAATGAAAATAGAGCTTTCCTGGTGGTCTGGTGGTTAAGAAGCCAACTGCCAATGTAGGGAACATGGGTTCAGTTTCTGATCCAGGAAGATCCCACCTGCCTCGGAACAACTAAGCCCGTGAGCCACGATTACTATGCCCACATGCCTAGGGCCCATACTCCACATCAAGAGAAACCACCGCAGTGAGAAGCCCACGCACCACAGTGAAGACCCAATGCAGCCAAATATAAATAAAAGTTTAAAAAACAAAACATTGAGAACAGCTTTACTAAAACACTCTGCCACATCCACTCTGCCATAAGAAAGTCAGCCGAAGTCTGATCACCCGTAAGGACTCTGTTTCTTGTCTCTGGTTCAGAGGATTTTTAGTTACTTGTTGCCAGAAGGAACAAAATCCCTCCCTGAACCTTGCCTTTGCTTCCAGTGGTTCTTTGGTGCAAGATGGTAGCCCAGTCGCTTAAAACGATAGGGAGCTAGGATTTAACTAGCTCTCGGAACAGGTTGGTGAGCTGGTTTGTGCCTGCTTTTTGATAACTGTTTAATAAACATCTGTATGCGTCACAGGATGCGGTCTGAGACTTGCTTTCATTATAACTTGGAAATGAAGTTGTCGGACGGTAGCTATGCCTCACCGTCTCTCTCGCATTTTCGTTGGGGGTGGGTTGTAATTTACCAGGGTCTCAAGGTTGTGCTTGACCAAATTGGATTAAGCCCGTTCCCAAGGGCTACCTTACAAGCAAGGAGCAATCATCAAGGAAACCTTTTGGACCGAGGGCAGCTCCCCGAGATCAAAGGAGCCCTGGTTGCCACACATTTCCATTTCAGTGGATACAGAGACTATATGCAGAGGCTGCTCAGTGGCCGATGAAAGCGTGACAGGTGCGAACAGGGGAAGGGTAGATAAAAATGCTGTCAGGATGGAAACCAGCACCTCTTCTCCTGGGACTGTTGGAAAATTGGCCGCAGCCACAGGCCAAGCTGGGAAGCAGCAATTAGAGAGAGCCTGGGTCCTTTCACACTCTTTGGGGCCGGCCATGAGACAGAGGGGCTGAATTTCAGGTAGTTTCAGCCTTTATAAATAGCAGCTACAGACAGAAACCAAAGGATCATCTTTATCGCCTACACTGAATAAGGCCCCGCTGGTTATCTCCGCCACCCCCATGTGGAGATGGGATTCTGTGTCAGTTCACAGCGTGAACACAAAGACCAGCAGGTATACACACTCTGTGTATGGAGCCAGTGTGTGCGCCTTAGCGTCTTAACAGGGGCATTATCTCTAGTGGAACTTTTGAGGATGGATTCGGGGCTAAGGGGCAAGAATTAACAACAACTGTGCCAGCAGAGACTCTGCTAGCCAGACTGGACAACATGTCCACCATTTTTATGGGTAAATCATGCAACTATATAGCAACAAAACTATCCACCAACAGTTGGATACCGGGCCATGGAACAGAGGTCCATCTGATGGGTGTGATCTTAAGGATTCAGATGCCGCTCCACTCTCCCTACTTTTCTGCCGCTTAAAGTGAAATTTAATCACATTTCCGAAGGCACCAGGATATTTTTATTTCTCTTGCTCTGCCTCTGTATTGCAGGGACGCTGTGAAGGCAAGGCGTCTCTGCCTCTGCTTTCGTGGTTATGTGATTCTGGCAGGGATTTCAGGATAAGATGATGCAAGGCACTGATTTAGCGTAGAGTTTAGGAGGAAGGACCCTGGGTGGATCTGATGAGCACATGTGGTGTGGTACACAAGGGAAATCCCCTGAAACTCAGGTGTGAGTGGAAGTGAAGAAACATTGGTTCCCAGGTAGCCACACCCAGTAGTCACCTGCGTGTCTCATTCTCAGATCTTCCAGTTTCTCTGATGGACCCATAATGTAGTATTTAAGATCTCCAGGGCTTCCCTGGTGGTCCAGTGGTTAAGAATCTGCCTGCCAATGCAGGGACACAGGTTCAGTCCCTTATCTGGCAGGATCCCACGGGCCATGGAGCAACTAAGCCCGTGAGCTGCAACTGCTGAAGCCCAAGAGCTCTAGAGCGCAAGAGAAGCCACCACAGTGAGAAGCCTGTGAACTGCAGCCTAGAATAGACCCTGCCCGCCACAACTAGAGAAAGCCTGCACGCAGCAACGAAGACCCAGGAGACAAATAAAATTTTTAAAAAGTAAAATGAAAAATAAAATCTCCAGATGCTCAACAATTTTTTTAAAAAAGCTTACTGTCCAAATACACACTCTGATATTATAACTTACTAAGATTGCAGGAGGTATTAACAATAAAAATAATAGTAATAATCAGTTCAGTTCAGTCATTCAGTCATGTCCGACTCTTTGCGACCCCATGAACCACAGCATGCCAGGCCTCCCTGTCCATCACCAACCCCGGAGTCCACTCAAACTTATGTCCCTCGAGTCAGTGATGCCATCCAACCGTCTCATCCTCTGTCATCCCCTTCTCCTCCTGCCCTCAATCTTTCCAAGCATCAGGGTCTTTTCCAGTGAGTCAGCTCTTCACATCAGGTGGACAGAGTATTGGAGCTTCAGCTTCAACATCAGTCCTTCCAACGAACACCCAGGGCTGATCTCCTTTAGAATGGACTGGTTAAATTTCCTTGCTGTCCAAGGTACTCTCAATAGTCTTCTCCAACACCACAGTTCAAAAGCATCAATTCTTCTGCACTCAGCTTTATTTATAGTCCAACTCTCACATCCATACATGACTACTGGAAAAACCATAGCCTTGACTAGACAGACCTTTGTTGGCAAAGTAATGACTCTGCTTTTTAATATGCTGTCTAGGTTGGTCATAACTTTCCTTCCAAGGAGTAAGCGTCTTTTAATTTCATGGCTGCAGTCACCATCTGCAGTGATTTTGGAGCCCAGAAAAATAAAGTCAGCCACTGTTTCCCCATCTATTTCCCATGAAGTGATTGGACCAGATGCCATGATCTTCGTTTTCTGAATGTTGAGCTTCAAGCCAACTTTTTCACTCTCCTCTTTCACTTTCATCAAGAGGCTCTTTAGTTCTTCACTTTCTGCCATAAGGGTTAGTAATAATAATAGCTAGTAATAGCTAGCTTTTCTCCCTGGGTGTGTAGTTTGGGCTGCTGTTCTGGGTGTGCTGCTTTTTCATGAGTTTGAGCATCTGTGCAAGTGTGGGACCTCCGAAAGGTACTTTCTGGTAAATCCCTGAGTTGATGATGACTAGCACTGTTTCCTTGGAGGAGGGAATGGGAACCCACTCCAGTATTCTTGCCTGAAGAAGCCCCATGGACAGAGGAACCTGGTGGGCTACAGTCCATGAGGTTGCAAAGAGTCAGACACGACTGAGCCACTAAGCACAGCACAGCACTGTTTCTATAGGAGGCAGTAAATGGTACCTGCGAGAACTCTTTTTTTCTTTGTTCCCCAGCTCCTCACCCTAAAGGTGAAGCTAAAAATGTTTCTATGGGAACAAGAGAGATAGAACAGAGCAAATTAAAATTATGGCTCTTTAATGAAATCTTTGCGGGAATCCAGAAGATAAATGCATGCCATTGGATAGAATAGAATCAATGTGTAACTCAGGAAGGGTTTTCCCCCTAAAATCTGAGACTCATAAAACATGAACTCATGTTTGAGTAGAGAGCTTACACAGCAGTCAATTACCCATCACATGCTTGTCTAGACAGCCCTTGCCTTCCTCCCACTCTGGCTACAGAATGAATGAATACGTGCTGTAATTTACAAGGCTGGTATTTTCCTATCAAAATTGACTATAACATATCTCCTTAGACATGGTGCAATTTTGAGCGCTTTGCAGATACATATCTTTTCCAGAAAGTAAATCCCTGCTCCCTTGGACATGCAGGTTATGAAGAATACTTTAATGCTTAGCTTGAGTGTATCAGCTCTTACCAATGGACACATATACATTGCATTCTCTCTACATTCCTGGTTGCCTCCTTGGAGAAGACAGGGCAAACAAAGAAGGTGTGGAGTCTTTTAAGGATTTCTTGCCTCCTCTAATACGCTGAAGTGGCTCCAGTGTTCCACACTAGACCCTTGTACACTTAGGTATCCTATGTGTTTGGGCGGAAAGGGTATCATTCAACTCTCCAGAGAGTTCTAATCCAACTGTCCAGTCTCCTAAACCTAGAAATTAAGGGGCAGGAGAGGTAGAAAGATACAGTCAGCCTGGTTCATTAAGGTCCAGAGCAGCAGTTCTTGAGGAGAGAGACTGGGTCGGTTCACTGAGCTGCAGTTCTGGAGACCGAAGGCATCAAGGTGGGTGCTGCTGCCTGGGATGCTCTGTGTGCAGACTCCGTGCCCAGCCTTTGGGCTGGACTGGGTTCCACCATTGCACGTGCCTCCATACTATCTACTCTTTGGGGAATTACCCATGGGGAACCCGTTCCTGAGATCTGCTTGTGAACAGCGCCCCCTGGAGCACATCTCAGGAAGTACAGTATAAGTGGGGCTCTGAAGTCGTGTCTAGGATGGGCTGTATCCTCAACATGGGTTATTGCCTCTGGTCACAAACAGAAACAAGCCAAGAGCTTTCAGAAGAACCCCACCTCACAAACTGTCTTCCCTCAGCCTTTTTACTTTTACATTTTTTGCCCAGCAATCAAGTTTGAGTTCTGCTTTTCTCTTTTCAGACACACGTGTTATTTTAACTACTTGGGGATTGGGGGCAGGAGGAGAAGGGGATGACAGAGGATGAGATGGCTGGATGGCTTCACTGACTCTATTGACATGAGTCTGAGTGAACTCCGGGAGTTGGTGATGGACAGGGAGGCCTGTTGTGCTGCAATTCATGGGGTCACAAAGAGTCAGACACGACTGAGAGACTGAACTGAACTGAACTGTTCCATTAAAAGTTTGAATCAAAGCTTTCGTATGTTTTAGGTCAAATGTTTAAACTCTATTTTTAAGGGGGCAACACTTCTGTTTGGTAACTTCACAAAAGAACACATGGATACAGTACCATGACAGGTTCCTTTTGTTCTTGGTTTTCATGCGTAGGTAGACTAGATGGTCTGAATAGGAAGAGGTAGGAAAGAATTTATGCAAGAGGAAAAAGACTTCTCAAACTTCTGCACATGGTATTTAAGAACACAAAAGTTTTTTTCTCTGTCTACTGACCCTCCCACCTTCCTACCTTCGTTATTTGTACAGCAAAAGGGTTGAAATCTAATATGCCTGCTTCTTCTCTACACAAACTTTGCATTGACACCTTAACTTGATGAAAAGTTTAAAATATCACAGTGAAAGATGTCCTGCCTTGATAAATGAAGGCAGCTAGCTTATATACAAGGCTGGGAACTCAGCAGTGATCTGGTGAGGAGAGAAATAAGCTGGAAACCAGCAAGGCTCAAGTTCAAAGGCAGAACACAGGCAGGCCGAGTACACAAGGGAGTTTAGTCAGCCTGCAGGACCAGCTGAAGGGTCCTGGTTTATGTTCAAATGAGCAGTACTTCGCACAGTAGGAGGTGCTGTGGCAAAGTTTCTGGGTGTTGAATGAGGATGGCCCAGTGGGCTCCCACCAGACTGCTAGCGGTTTGCAAGCAGAGAGGAACTGAAATGTGACCCATACGTGGAGCCCTTACTCAGCTACCCTAAGGCCAGGGCAGGTCAAAAACATCCACTTTGGGAGCATGTTTATGGTAAGTGATTGCTCAGGAAAAATCAATTATCTGAATTGATCAAGTAAATGTATTGGATCTCACTCCCCCTCATTGTCCAGGGGGATGAGGTCGCCAAGAGAGTGACAGATTGGTTCCGCTGGCTCCAAAATTGAGAATGCTAGATCTGTAAAATGCAAGCCTTTAATAACTAAAATAGTGCCAGGTAGACATAGGCATACGGAGTCTTCTAAGAATACTGGTAAATTCAAAGATGCACCATATAGCTTATTTCTGCACAACATGTAAGTTCTGGCAAAGACAAGGACTATCTGACAACTGGGGAAATTTTTAATATGGATATTCTTCCTAAAACATATCTGCGGAGAAGGCAATGACACCCCACTCCAGTACTCTTGCCTGGAAAATCCCATGGATGGAGGAGCCTGGTAGGCTGCAGTCCATGGGGTCGCTAAGAGTCGGACACGACTAAGCGACTTCACTTTCACTTTTCACTTTCACGCATTGGAGAAGGAAATGGCAACCCACTCCAGTGTTCTTGCCTGGAGAATCCCGGGAAGGGGGAGCCTGGTGGGCTGCCGTCTAAGGGGTCGCACAGAGTCGAACACGACTGAAGCGACTTAGCAGCAGCAGCAGCAGCAGCAAAACATATCTGAGCACAGGAAAAAGTTTTGGAGTTCAATTCAAGCTCCATCACTGATTTGAGATACTGGGCCATTGACTTATCTTGCATGCAGCACAGGGTCCTCATCTTCAAAATGGGAATGACAGATTTGTTTCTCTAATTTCCTGAAGGCATCATAGGCAAAAATGGTTACATGAGATGCTGCTTCTAAACTGTTTAGCACCTGCTTCACAGGCTGTCCACAACCGCTATTATATAATTGTTAATTTCAGATCTCTATTCTCAGCGCTAATATTGTGTCTGATATCCACAAATGGGTATTTATTGTCTGCTGGGCTCCAGACATCATCACACTGAGCACTGGGATAAAGGGGCAGACAGGCAGTCACATGGTAGACACTAAAACAGTAATCAAACAACTGAATGAATAAATACAGCTCCTCGAAAGATGAACTGATCGTTGAAATTTCATTTTTATTTGTAGTAAGCAGGGTTAATTTTTTTACATTTATATATTTATTTCTATGTCCTGTGCTCAGTCTCTTAGTCCTGTCTGACTCTTTGTGACCCTATGGACAGACTGTAGCCCACCAGGCTCTTCTGTCCATGGAATTTTCCAGGCAAGAATATTGAAGTGGGTTGCCATTTTCTTCTCCAGGGGATTTTGCCGACCCAGGGATCAAACCCTTGTCTCCGGAGTCTCCTGCATTGCAGAAGGATTCTTTACCACTGAGTCACCGGGGAAGACTCCTTATTTATATGTATTAGGCCGCAGTAGGTCTTCGTTGTAGCATGCAGGATCTTTTTATTTATTTATTTTTTTTTCAGTTGTGACATATGGGATCTAGTTCCCTGACCAGGAATTGAATCTAGATTCCCTACGTTGGGAGCACAGAGTCTTAGTCACTGAACCACCAGGGAAGTCCCAAGGCTGGGTTCTTTGTACCTGTTCTGTCCCTTACTAACAGAAGATGCACTAAAAACTAATTTGAAAGTGAAAAGTCGTTCAGTTGTGTCCGACTCTTTGCGACCCCATGGACTGTAGAGTCCATGGAATTCTCTAGGCCAGAATACTGGAGTGGGTAGCCTTTCCCTTCTCAGGCGATCTTCCCAACCCAGGGACTGAACCCAGGTCTCCCACACTGAGGGCAGATTCTTTACCAGCTGAGCCACCAGGGAAACCCAAGAATACCGGAGTGGGTAGCCTATCCCTTCTCCAGCGCATCTTCCAGACCCACAAATTGTCTCCTGCATTGGAGGTAGATTCTTTACCAACTGAGCTGCCAATTTGAGACACCCTAAAAAAATCAGCCACACCACTCCCACCCACCTTCTCCCTGGGGCTGCCCTGGAACACAGCCAGGATACCTTTTCCCATTGAATGTGCAGGTGGCTGTGGTTTGCTGCTTTCTGTCCCATTAACCTCTATTTTATCTGTCGAGAATAGCATCCCCCATTGCTGAAAGCAGTGGTTTGCCAACCCGGTGGGCTTGGAGTCCTATTTGATGGAGCATTACAGAGAGCAAAAGGGAAAGTTTAAAGGGATTTGCTCCTCTAATTTCCTGAAAGGATCACAGACAAAGCTTGCCCTCTAGTAAAATGCTTTGTGTTTGCACTATAATAACAAGAATTTATTGCCACCACAGGGGAAAGGAGAGGCCAAGGAAAAATAGTCCCCCATTTCCTGGTTTTCCTTTGTTTCCATTACTACTCACAGACTACCGTGCTGTTTAAAGCATATAAACTTAAACAGCTGCTCTTTCCTAATAGCCTAATGTACTCAGAAAGACTTTTTCTATTACTGTAAAACACGTGCTAATTTCTTATTATTGAGCATGTGGGTTTTACTATGGAAGGACTCATGCTCAGGAAAAAGAAAAATCTTTCTTCTTTGAAGAAGTTCAAGATACATTTACATTGTTAGTTTCATGAAAAAAAAAATACACAGCAGACATATGTGTAGAATATACAAGGAATGGCTTCAAGAGAGTGCAATTGATGTGAGCGATACTTAAGAATCGGTCTTGCTAGAATATAAGTATTTGAAACCAAAGATGCTATCTATTTTGTTCCCCCTGGGGTCTCCTGTAACATTGTAACACACGGAGTGGGTGCTCAAGATTTACCTATGGATGAAGGCCATGGCACCCCACTCCAGTACTCTTGCCTGGAAAATCCCATGGACAGCGGAGCCTGGTAGGCTGCAATCCATGGGGTCGCTAAGAGTCGGACACGACTGAGTGACTTCCCTTTCACTTTTCATTTTCATTCATTGGAGAAGGAAATAGCAGCGCACTCCAGTGTTCTTGCCTGGAGAATCCCAGGGACGGGGGAGCCTGGTGGGCTTCTTTCTATGGGGTCGTACAGAGTCGGACACGACTGAAGCGACTTAGCAGCAGCAGTTAACTATCTCAGCAACTGGCGTGCTGCAGTCCATGGGGTCGCAAAGAGTCAGACACGACTGAGCAACTGAACTGATTGTTGAATATCTCACATATCTATATGCCAGCCTAGACAAACATTTGAAGAGGAAGTCTTCAGGCTTCTAGCTCTCAAACTCTGGAGGTGCTCACACCCAACCCCATCTCTTGCTTGCTTACACGAACAGTTGGCATCCCCATCTCTTACTTGAACACTTTGAAAAGTGTTGCTGAGTCGTGTCCGACTCTTTGCAACCTCATGGACTGTAGCCCACCAGGCTCCTCTGTCCATGATATTCTCCAGGCAAGAATACTGGAGTGGGTTGCCATTTCCTTCTCCAGGGGATCTTCCCAACCCAGGGATTGAACCCGCATATCCTGCATTGGCAGGTGGATTCTTTACCACTGAGTTACCTGGGAAACCCAAACAATACTTTAACAAGACCCAGATTTGCCTACGTTTCCCCATTACATTCCCATCCCCATGATGCAAATACACTCTTCCCTGGCCTCTAGCATTCATCTTTGGCTAACCCCTGCTCATCTGCCAGGTCTCACCTTAAATTTCACTTCTGCTTTAAGGCTCTCCATCACACAACCTCACTGTATAAAATTCCTTATGATTTGCTGTCTTAGCATCCTGGATGTTTTTTATTCAAAGCACATATCACAGTTATCATATAAATATCTGAGTTCATGTGTGCTAAGCCGTTTCAGTCGTGTCCAACTCTTTGTAACCCCATGGACTGTATGTAGCCCACCAAGCTCCCCTGTCCATGGGATTCTCCAGGCAAGAATACTGGAGTTGGTTGCTGTACCCTCCTCCAGGGGATCATCCCAACCCAGTGATCAAACCCACACCTCTTATGTCTCCTGCATTAGCAATAATACTCCCTTGATGAGATGATGGCTCCTTGATACTGGGAACTGTATTTATCATTTTCCAAAGTAGATTCCCAGCACCCAATGAGTCCTAGTTAGAGTGGTCACTTAAAAATATTTGTTGAATTAATGGATGAATGAGAGAAAGAAAGAAAGTTCGAAGAAGGGAATAAAGAATCAGGGGATGGATGACTTAGTGTTTCTTTAGATTTGTCTAAATTTTATTGACACATCTAGACCTTAGCATACTGATCTTGACCATTGTTTTGCTTCTCAAAAGATGAGTGTGTGTGTGTGTGTGTGTGTGTGTGGTGTATGTATTTTTATGTTTTTTAAGTTAGATTAAGGGTTGGCCATATTTCTATATAATCCAGAATACCAGAATAAATCCATATTGATTTAATAATGATTTACCTTATGAATTACCTAGCAAATGAAAGTCTGTATATCTGAAATAGAGGAATAATTTTCTTTTAAATCACACTGAATGTTAGTTGCTCATTTTGGATCTTAGCCAGTTACTAAATTTAAACCACAAAATGTGTAAACCATGCACATAAACTAGGATCTGCGTGTGGTTAGTAACAGTACTGTGTAACATCCACAAACACTTTCAACAGTGGCACACTTCTTAAGTACCTTTTTTTTTTTTTTTTTGGCCTCACCCCACCGCGTGTGGGATCTTAGTTCCATGAGCAGGCATGACCTGCAGTGGAGCTGTGAGTCTTCACCACTGCACTGCCAGGGAAGTCCCTTCTTAAGTACCTTTATCTGCTGCCCTACTTCTCCATTTTCATCTGATGGACAGTTGGTCTGATGAGTTGACTACGTTTTATAACACAAATAAGGAAGACTCCGTAAACATAGCAATTATTAGGAATGACACACACACCCTTATCAAGACAAGGAGTTAATTGGCCTCGGGAAGATGGTGGCTCAAGGAGGATGTGCTGAAGGCTCCATCCTGATTCTTGAGTCTTTCAGGGAAGGGCAGGACTTGGGTGGGTAGGTAGATAGGTGGGTGAGTTAAGCCTCCGACAGCCAAAGAAACTTCACAGAATCTTATCATGATAAAGGAAAATAAGAAGGACTATGTTCCTTTGCTCTTGTCTGAAATCAGTGGTATATCTACTTTTCTATCCTACAGCATTGCTGTTATCGCCTATTAGTTACAGGAGGTTTTTTTGGTAGATTCTTTCACTCTAGCATTATCTTTCAAATGGATCACCTCCTTAGAGTAGCCCCTTTGCAAAAGCTGTGTCTATATTTAGGACTGTATCTCTATTTTGAAGTTTTTTTCTAAGGTACCTCATTATGCATATGAGTTTGGGTGATTTAAATCAGAACTAATACCTTCATCTCTCCTATCCTGATGGCTGTTATTCCTCCTTTTCTTCAGCCGTGGGTATGAGCAGCGCAGCTGGGGAGAATTGGTTTCTGTTCCTTAGCCAGCAGGAGACATAGGCCTTGAGGTCCTTCTGAAATGCAGACAACCACACTGGCTTTCTTCCATCTTGAGATAACTTTCAACCCATATTATCATTCGAGTGAGACTATTTCTAAGGAGGATTTCAGTTTCATTTTGGTACACCAGGAGCCCACACCTGGGGAGCAATAACAGAGCCTCCTGTAGAATCAGCCTGACCTGTGCCTGCTTTCTCTCCTTCTCTTGTGTCCCTAGGTAAGTGTGAAATCGGCTGGGCCTACTACTGCACAGGAGGAGGGGCCGCCGCCGCCATGCTGCTCTGCACATGGCTGGCTTGCTTCTCAGGCAAGAAACAGAAGCAGTACCCATACTGAGATGGAGCCGCCAAGCGCAGACAGAGGAGAACAAGGGCCACAGGGACCCCGAGGGACCGAAGCATCCAGCTACTCTCAGAAGGCGGAGGAGTGCTTCTAAACCATACGATGCAGATGAAATGAAACCCAAAGGAATCAGAAACATCTTACCACACGGAAGGGTTGTGCAGGACTTGCAAAAGCAATGTAGAGCATGGAATGATACAGAAAAATGGACCAAAGGCTAAAAATATTGCAGGGTGTTGGGTGTTTCTATTCCAGAGTATTGTTGATGTAGAACACATACACACACAAAACGAATCTATATATGCAAACAAAGTTTTTGGTTTTTTTAGGATGATGACTCAGAGATCAAAAGGGCTAGTAGAAACAGTATTATGTTAGGAAGCAGGGTAACCCAAAAAGGTTCCCTGTAAGTCATGGCACTTTTGAAAGCACACGAGCATATACAGACATACCCATGCAATCACATGCCCAAACGCAGACATTTCCGTGGTTGCACAGACTGTACGAGATGTTTAGTGATGCATTACTCCTCTGTTTTCTTTTTAATACACATTTAAAATACAGTATTATCACTTTATAAAGCATACATTAAACCTAATCAATGGACCAATAAACCACTTTATCAGTATTTTGTATACCCTGCATAAACTCTTTACGCCCTCAACCTGTTTTCAGTGTTTATGCAGACCTTTAGAATTAAGCCTTTGTATTTCAATATTATTCAAAAAATATGCAATATTTCTCTGAGTAGTTTCTGCTGTGATATTCTTACGAAGTAAAGGGGCGACTTTGTGTCCACCACAGGAGAGAATTCGACGTGAGAGTAAGGAGAGACATTCTCCAGTCGTTAGATCTGGTTTTCTTTCGTCCATTATTGTACTGTGCTGTACCACATTTATTCCAATATTCATTTTGTAAAAAGTAAAAAGTGCTATTTTGTTTGTATTTGAAAAGCTCTGTGAATAAATTTTCTCTTTGATCAATAGCTCAGTGTGTCATAGAGTGTCATAATTCAGTTATGGGGTTTGCTTCTTAATTTCCTAAAGGTAGCCTTTCAACTCCAACACTTTTGTAAGTTTTTCATTTTATTTTTAGGCCTCCTATTCATTCACTCACTAGTCATCCAACCAGGCATTCTTCTTGGCACACAAGGTACTAACGGTAAAGTGAAAGTTGCTCAGTCATGTCCAACTCTCTGTGACCCCATAGACTGTAGCCCACCAGGCTCCTTTGTCCATGAAATTCTCCAGGCAATTCTACTGGAGTGGATAGCCATTCCCCTCTCCAGGGGATCTTCCCAACCCAGGGGTTGAACCCAGGTCTCCTGCATTGCAGGTGGATCCTTTACCGTCTGAGCCACCAGGGAAACCCAAGATTACTAGGGTGGGTAGCCTATGCCTTCTCCAGGGGATCTTCCCAACCCAAGAATCAAACCAGAGTCTCCTGCATTGCAGGTGGATTCTCTACCAGCCGAGCTACCATTAAAGGTGAGTATGACATAATTCCTGCTTTCAACCTAAATTCTTAGCTACCAGAATTCTAACTGAAGTACACTGCACTTCAATCATGATCAAATCCTTATGAGAGAAGAATTTCAAGTCTGTTTTAGATGAAGTTTGAGAATCTGGGCAATATTTTAGAAGTGGTTGAAGGCAACAAAAACCAAGTCAAGCATGGTTCAGTCTCTGGATGACGACAGGGTGGTCTCAAGCTGACCGCGACGTGCTGCCCCTCCACTTTTATAAGGGGCTACCTTTCTTCGGTGCTTCTGTGCCAAGAGCAATGTCTTTCAGGCGTCTTGGCAATTTAGATCCTCTTAACCTCCTATTCCCAGCCTAAATCCTTGACTAGAGTGAAAGATCTGCACCCTTTGACTACCCCTTAAGAGAACCAACTCTTTCAAAAGCAAAGATTGGATGATGGGTATTCTTCTATTAGGCAACGCTGAGTAAGCATGAAATCCTTAAAACTCCTGGTTCAATTGGTTTCCAAATTATATATTGTTCATATTTGGAAACTGAACATTCTGTTTACACATATAAGTATATTTTTATTCTTTCAACGCATATTGAGCAATTTAACTTGAATATCCAAATATCACCCTTGCTTCTGGCACTTCTAATCATCCACGGTGAGGACTGATGCCACCCGGGAAGAGCAATACAAGATTCTGGCCAGTAACATTCTGGACTTTCTGAGGCTTTGTTGCTATGGAAAAAGTCACTCTGCTCTCAGATGCTTATTTCATCCTGTGCTGAATGCCATTTGATTGTGTCTCATTGTCCACTGAACAGGGGCTTCTCCACTCTGTGGCTTCCTGCTGGGAGGAGACAATTGCACTTTGCTTCCTCAATTAGCCCATCATTTTCACGTATTGCTAGTGTCTTTCAAATTTCTTTAACTGCGCCTTCTTGTCAGAATAGTATTATGACTTCCTAAGCTCACATCATCAAATTGGGAGTTCTCAATGGAATTCATTAAGGTCTAATTTCTTGGGCAGATTTAATGATAACATTGTCATTTTTATGTAATCTGCAGGGTTTTAGACATTAGCGAGCCTCACTGGAATAAAAAGCTGATCACTCTGACATGATGAAGTCAATTGGTACACGCTTATACCTCCAGTTCTGACTAGTTGTAATTTTTTTGTTATTGTTGTTCAAGATGTCCCAGGGCTTGGTGAGCAGCATCTGATGTATTAGGAATTGTATAAAAAATCTAAAGAATTTTTATATTTTGGTACTTCTTTTCAAATGAAAATCAGCTTTCATGAAATAATAATATTAATAATAGCAATAATGATAAAATCTCTGAGAATTATCTATCAGGGACTTCTTGCTGATATAAGGGGCTGCGTTCAGAATCTCACAGATCCCTTGTACATGCTTGTGAGGTAAGTGGTGGGGGGAGGGTTTCCTTGTTTTTAAGGAAGAGAAAACAATGCTTAAAGAAGTTAACTCATGAAACTGAATTGACCCTTCCAATTTTCAACATATTCATTTGTGTAACAATTAATTTTTGAGCTCCTACTGCTTACTAGGCATTCTGCAGGCATGCTAAGTCTCGTCATGTCCAACTCTGGGAGACCTTATGGAGAGTAGCCCACCAGGCTCCTCTGTCCATGGGATTCTCCAGGAAAGCATACTGGAGTGGGTTGCCATGCCCTCCTCTGGGGGATCTTCCTGACCCAGGAATGGAACCCCTGTCTCTTAACGTCTCCTGCATTGGCAGGCAGGTTCTTTACCACTAGCGCCACCTGGGAAGCCTGCTAGCCATTCTACTACTATGTATAAAGCACTCCATAAAGTGCAACCCTTGCTCTATGGGGGAAAACGAACAAGAACATCAGTGGTTACATGTCCCGGGATGTCAGTTGACTCTCAAACACAGGGAGGAAGTTCCTCCCAGGTAAAGAATTGTTTACCCTAATTTATTTATTAAAGATACATTTAAAAGATATAAGGAAAAAAATAAATAAAAGATATAAGGAAAAGAAAGATGATAAGTGATGATTTTCTGCTCTTCAGAGACATCGTTAAGAAAATGGAAAGGTAAGCTGAAGGCTGGAAGAGTCAGCTATCTGGCAAAGAACTTACATTCAGAATACATGAGGAGTAATAAAAAGACAAACAACTCAAGGTTTTGAATGGTCGAAATAAATGGAATATTTTACGAAAGAAGATATACACAAATGCCAGTAATCATGTTGAAAAGGTGTTCACCATCTGAAGAATATACATACATGTATAACTGAATCCCTGTGCTGTACACCTGAAACTAACCCAATATTGTAAATCAACTATACTTCAACAAAAATTAATTAAAAAAAGAAAACCTTTTTGCAGTCCTTCATAATGGAATGAGTTTGTCATAATGTTACCGAAAAAAGTTTGTGGGTCTAGCTGCTCACTGCTCAAAAGCCAGTAACAGGCCAGGTTGATGGAAAGGAAAGTTAAGTTTGCCTTGTTTCAGATGGGGACACAGCTGGGGAGTGGGGTGGGGGAACAGGGGTTGGGGGGAGGGTGGCAGACATCTATCCAAAGGCTGACTCCCGCCCTGACGAGGGGTGGGAGCAGTTACAGACAGAGTTGTGGGGGAGGGACCACTTGCAGAAACAGCATAGTCGTCTCTGACAGCTTGAAATTGGTCATCAGTGGTGTGACTAGCCGGAGAAGGCAATGGCACCCCACTCCAGTACTCTTGCCTGGAAAATCCCATGGACGGAGGAGCCTGGTAGGCTGCAGTCCATGGGGTCGCTAGGAGTCGGACACGACTGAGTGACTTCACTTTCACTTTTCACTTTCACACATTGGAGAAGGAAATGGCAACCCACTCCAGTGTTCTTGCCTGGAGAATCCCAGGGACAGGGGAGCCTAGTGGGCTGCCGTCTATGGGGTCGCACAGAGTTGGACACGACTGAAGCGACTTAGCGGCGGCAGCAGTGTGACTAGCATCATCCTGAATGTTTTAGGTAAAGTCCACCTTTAGTTCCACAGTCCACTTGTTCCCATTTCTTTGCAGTCCGTTCTCAGAATTGGGGCAGCTCATGTCGTGGGTGCAGTCTGGTCATCGTGTAGTTAAGGTCTCCACCTGGGGAGTCTCTATCATACAGCTCACAGGATGTGGCTCAGAATGTTATCTACGTCCTTGAGAAAGAACGAACGGTCCTTGACTATGCTTAATGACTACATTATTATGTAATCTCTTTTGACTGTTTTCCGTCGCTTCTGCATTTCTCTGATTAAACTTATCCTTTGATAAAGTTTTCCACAGGCAAAAGGCAGGCAGAGAACATGGTCGGGTGGTGGGGACGAGGACCGTAGGGCCCTGCTCCACCTCAAGAAGACCAAGTGTGCAGGCAACCCTCTTGGATACAGGGTTTCCCTCATGTGGAGTGCATCCCTCCAGAGAGCCTTCTTAGAAATGCTACCAATAGATCGTGATGACAGCTTTCAGCAAGCTTACTGGATTGATAAGAAACTGCCTGTCATCTGAAGAGTAGTTTTTGAGGGGACAAAATTGTACTAATTCCTCAGAGCAGAGCAAGAGGTTGCCATGATCTGGCTCACTGCCCTAATACCTACCAATGGGGTCAATGAGAAAATAATTGATTTTTCCCTGGAAGAGTTCGCCTGGTGTGGAAAAAGGACAATATTCTCATGATTCAGATCTTCTTTACTTTGGTATCCTGAGTGCCTGTGTCAATTTTTGTACACACAAGTGATCATTAAAGAAAGCATTTGGATCTGAAAATAAACGGCAGTGATGAAAAATGAGAAGGTTTTTAATGTGAATGAGAGCAGGGAAAAAACATCATTCTATCAGGCCATCTGTGGCCACGCTGAAGCTAAATTACTTCCATGAGCAGTTGGATCTGGAAACTTCCTCTTCTATTTTTTTTTTTTTTTTCCTTAACAATTTTCACAATTCCACTTCTCTAGGATTTGGGGAGGAACTGTTGCTTGTCCTGTTTTTGAAAATTATGCTGTGTCTTCTACACAGGATTGTCTGCTCAGCCACGGTGTTTTCTTAGGGCCTCTGATATCCTGGTAGTTTTCTTTTAATTACTTATTCATTTAAAAAGTGTTTACTGATCACTTAGTATGTATCATATGCTCTAATAGCTTCACTGTTAACATATTTTATATTTTACCATGGCTCTTAAGTTTCTCTGGGCTTCCCCAGTGTCTCAGATGGTAAAGAATTCGCCTGCAATGTGGGAGACCTGGGTTTGATCTCTTGGTTGGGAAGATCCCCTGGAGAAGAAAATGGCAACTCACTCCAGTATTCTTGCCTAGGAAATCCCATGGAGAGGAGAAGCCTAGTGGGCCACAGTTCATGGGGTCTTAAAAGAGTGAGACATGACTGTACAACTAACTCTTTCACTTTAAGTTCCTCTATGCATTTAAATTGTTAAAATGAGTATTCTTTGTCACAATCCTGTTAGCATATATTAGCCTATAATACCAATCATAGTATTTTTTGTAATGAGTGTTTAACTTGTAACTCACATAGAAATAAGCTTCAATAGGAAACATTTTTTATATGGGCTGTCTGTTTTAATGCACTCGTCTAGGATGAATTATTATTTGCCTGAGGGGAATTTTTAGTCATTAGTTTTCAAGCCACTTTACTGACAAACTCCAGGTCTTTAAGGAAGCCTTGGGGTTTAAGCTAATAGAAAGAGCTGGGTGGATTAAGGCTAGTTATAACACGGGATTTATGTGCCCTTGTTTGGCTAAAGCTTCACGCAAATGTCAGAGATTAAGACCTTCTAGCTCAGAGTGCCCAAGAGTTTGAATGTTGATTCCACCATGTATCTGTTGGGTGACCTTGATCAAGTTTCCTTACCCTATTTTCCGCATTTATGGAACCTGAATAATAGTCTTACCCTCTTAATGGAGTATTATGAAGATAACACAAGATAATCCATGGAAGAACTGTTGGTCCCTGTTTTCCATTGGAAGCTCAAAGGGAAGGTTCTTGCCAGTTTAGTTTGTCTTCTCTGTGATCCATTTACTTTGTCCTCTGAGGTCAGATAAGTTCAAGAATGCCTTCTTCCAAAACTCAGCTCTCTAGTCCTAAGTCTTCACGAGTTTATTTCTCTACATCGTTTTGTTTTCCTCCAGCTACCTTGAAATATGTTGGCTTTGATATTGCTGGCCCAGCTCTCTGAGAGTCTAAGCTGAGCTTTCTGAACCTTTATCTGTG
Organism: Bos mutus; assembly: GCF_027580195.1. Lineage (NCBI taxonomy): Eukaryota > Metazoa > Chordata > Mammalia > Artiodactyla > Bovidae > Bos > Bos mutus. The sequence goes on from NC_091628.1 coordinate 22,924,442, forward strand.
TTCTCTATGACACCTGCCTCCTCTGGGCTTTGCCCTTTGTCATGATGAGCAAGGGACTTTAAAGTCTTTGGGCAACAGGAATGAAGTAAATTGCACAAAAATGACATATGGACAAATTTCAATTTGTGCAAAATGACGTACAGAAAAGCTTTTTCACTGAGGCATTTTCAGAAAGAGCAGAAGTCTTGAAACAACTTAGATGCACATCGGTAGGGAACTCAAATAAATGATGGTACATTCGTAGGTGGAAAGCTATACAGCCATTTAAAAGCAGCATCTCTGTACTGATACAGAAACAGCTTTAAGATCTAAGAGAAAAGAGCGAGATGCAGAAACTTTATACAGTATGCTAAAATTTCTGCAAACATTTTTAAAGGATAAATGTGTATTTGCTTTATACCAGTGGAATATTTCTAGAAAGATAAATAAGAAACAGATGATAATAGTTATCTCTGGATAAGAGTCATGGGTGGGAGGAAAACTTGCTTTAAGTGCCCTTCATATTGTTAAACTTATGGCTATATTATCTGTTGAAAAATAGCTAGATTACCTATTTTATTTTTTAAAGATAAAATGTGGACTTTAGAAAAAGTCTTTGTTGAATTTGTTACAATGTTGCTTCTGTTTTATATTTTGGTTGTTTGGCCCAGAAGCATGTGGGATCTTAGCTTCCTGACCAGGGATGGAACTCACACCCCCTGCATTGGAAGGTGAAGACTCAACCACTGGACCACCAGAGAAGTCCCCCCAGTTTTCCTTTTTTTGGTTGCACTGCTCAGCATGTGCAACTGCCAGCCAGGGACTGAATCCATGCTCCCTGCAGTGGAAGCACAGAGTCTTAACACCTGGATCACCAGGGAAGTCCCACAAATAATTTTAAAATAACACAAATGGTTTATTTAAAAATGTATAACCCAGCTATGAAAGGATGGATATGCCTATTGTCAAAATCTATAGGAAATAACCTTTTCAATTCCATAGCCCATTAGAATTCACAGCCAGCCCCCAAATTTCTGCAAATCCCCAGTGTGGGGGAGGGCATGTTTTTTGAGGCTACCTCTTACACACCCAGATTCTGCTTTTGTCCTTAATTTCTTTGCCCCTAATATAAAACTCGGTGCTCTTTCTTGTTTTCTATAAAAGAAAATTACTCCCAGTAAGCATTTATGAGTTTTTGTAGGTTTTACTGAAGATTTAGCAGGTGAAGCTGGAGGAGAGATTTACAACCCAGCATTGCAAACAACTATAAAGGAAACAGCACACTACCTTCCTTTCGTTGCTTTCTGTTGTGACGTTCCACTAAGTCCAGCAACCTGGTCTCTTCGTTGAACTGCTTCCTCTGGCCTCTTCTTTTCTCTAAAAGAGCAAACCAAATTCTTTTTCTCTCCTGCATAGTCATTCTGTGTTCCTATTTCATGGTACCATTGAAGCATACTCTAGGGCTCTCTTCTTCACTTGATTCAAAAAAAGCATTATTTTCAAATTAAGGCAATTCTTACTTGGAAAGAAATTTTGCCATCAGCTCCAAAATTATGTAAAAATGCACAAAATTGCTAAAGTGACAAAATCGTTATTGACCTACATGCTCCAGTCAGACTTTCAGTGTTCAGTTCTTCAGGGCCTTCTTCCCTTCTCCACCATCACCTCCCTGGGAAATCTTGTGTATTCTCCTGCCTTCAATTACATCCATATTCTGAAGGCTCCCAGAGGTATTGGGTGGGCCAAAAAGATCATTCGGGTTTTTCTGTAACATCTTATGGGACAAACACTTTTTGGTCAACCCAGTACATAGCTGGCCCCAGACCTCTTATAGCTAACTGCATACACAACACCTCCATTTAGCAAACTCAGAGATTTATCAAGCCCACTGTCCAAAACTGGATTAATCTTCCTTCTAACCCAGCTCTGTCCCCAGTGTTCTTTGTGCATCACACATCTGTAAACAAAGTTGCTCGTGTTTGGAACCTTAGTCATCTTGGATATATCCTTCTCCCTCTTCCACATTAGTTCTGCCCCTTAGATAGTTCCACTTTCTTCATCTCCACTGATTCTTAATCTGTTAACAAACAGATCTGAGCTAAGTTAGCCAACCCCACGTTCAAGTTCTTGTTGCAAACATTGAGAGTTTAGGATGTTTGGAGATTACAAGAGCTGTAAGTATCTCCACAAGTTTACCACCAGATGGGATGTTATGATTAAAGCAAGACTCCCACGAGATTCTGCCACATAGACAAACATGTGTTTGCAAGTTAGCACAAAAACGGTCATCCAATCTGTTCTACTGATTTGTACTTAAGGCACTTAGAAAAGTACTCAGCAGGAAAGGTTCACTTGAGCAGACGTGTCGATATTCAAGCAGCAGGATTCAACTCACCTTTTGGAGCAGAGCCCTCTGCTAAGCAGTGGGACAAAGAACCCAGTATCTGGTTACCAAGACTGAGGTTGAAAGTGAAAGTGATGTGGCCATTCCCTTCTCCAGGGCACCTTCCCAACCCAGGGATCAAACCTGGGTCTCCTGCATTGCAGGCAGATTCTTTACCATCTGAGCCACCAGGGAAGCCCAATCGAGAGCTAGGTTACCAGTTCTAAAGGTGACAGAGCCCCCTGGGTTCCTGAGACTCTCAAAAAGCACTGTTCGTGCCAAGATAGAAGTGATTGTATAATTGACCAAAGTCAATTCATAAATTTTGACTGCCACTCCAGTCAATGAAATACTCCTAGCATTCCTCTGACAATGACCCAACACTCTAGTGAAGGTTGAATAGTGAGGTTTGAAGGTATTTGTTGCTGTTGCCTCTGGTGAATGGATGTCTAACAAGGGTAGATTGAATGTTACGTAGCCACCTCTCAATAGAGATTTAGAAAAATCACAGACATTTGCATGTCATTACATATTATAGCATAACATACACATATATACATATATATGTATATTTATACATCACATTTTTTAAATACATTGCAGCAACTAACCAACACTGTAAAGCATTTATACTTTAATAATAAAATTTAAAAGATGCTTTTTAAGGAAAAACATACATTGCGGACAAATATGTCCTTCTTAACTGCACACTCCAAAGGCATCTTCGTACTTCCCCACTTGCTCTCCTCTAAATCCTACATAAAACCATAGATCCAATCATTTCCTTACCTGTGACTTCTTGCTTCTCTTGTTTTACCCGGTGTGTGCATCTCTAACCACCCTGTCTCTTGTCACTCTCCTCCTTTTATCTATTGTGCTTGGCTACATTGTCTTCCTTTTGGTTCCCTCAATTAGCCAAGATATCAGGTGCCTTGTAGCATTTGTCCTTCTGCCCTGCCTGCCTAGAACATCCTTCTATACCTCTCTCAGCCTAACTAAACCCTACGCATAATTGAGGTCAGACATAAAGGAAACCGTTGCTGACTCTTCCTGCCTCAGCTAAAGGGAGAGTAGACCCTCCAATAATCAAAGATGGAATGAAGTAATCATCTATGTCTATCATTTGACTATTGTAACAGGGACAGTGTTTGTGTTCTTACTGAGCACTGCCACTGTCTCAGTGTTCAGCAAATGCTGGCTGCATGAGTGAATGAATTTAATAGAGCTATGTTGTATCTGAAGACCTTTGGCCATGGGCTCTTTTCTTTGTTTGTTTTCTTGTTTTATATAAACTTGAAGAGTTCATTGGCTTTATTAAATGATTCATTTAATAAACCATTTAATTAGCTGGCAGCATCCCAACTAGTGAGTGGAAAGTTGCTCTCGAGTTTATTTGTAGTTGTGTCTGAGAATATCAATCGGTGTAGACTTTTTAGTCAGAGTCTTTGGAAATTGATATGACACATTGATTACTCAAACTAGATATACAGATAAGGTATACATCTGGTGTCTTTTGAAATCTAAACTCCAAATCCTCCTTATCTGATGGTTCCTAATAGTCTTTAAGAAGAAAAACAGTTAAGACAAGAATAAACACAAATAATTGCAAAGTACATCTGGAAGGAGTTTTCCCCATCACTTTTCCTTAGGGTCAAAGGTAGGGTGCAAAAGGCCTTAAAGTAAGAGTCAAAGGAAGTTTCTCAGAGAGCTAGTTTGGAAACTGTGCTGTGAATTAACTCCATATGGAGACATTCTACCAAGTTCAAAATGCACTGGTCTGCTCTGCTCAAGTAAACACAGATTAGAAATCTATTTGTTTATATTGCAAGGATTGGCTTTCTTTTATGGCATTCTGTAGTGTCTTGGAGGCAATGCAAGAAGATAATTTTGGCATTAAAAGATTGCCAATAAACTCCAAGGCATTAAAATGATCACTCAACTTTTCCCCTATTGTAGTTCTTACTAAGAGTACAGATGCTGGGACTTCTCTGGTGGTCCAGTGGTTAAGAATCCGCCTGCTAATGCAGGGGACACAGGTTCAATCCCTGGTCCAGGAAGATTCCACACGCTGAGGAGCAGCTCTTGTTCATGAATAGCACCCATCTCGATGAGAAGCCCTTGCACTGCAGCGAAGCATAGTCCCGCTCACTGCAACTAGAGAAGGCCCACAGCAACAAACACTCAGAGCCATCAAAAATAAATACAAAAAAAAAAAAAAACTATTGAAAAGAATACAGATGCTTGAGCCTACTGTCAGAGTTTATTGTTCAAGAGATGTGGTCTAGGGGCCATAATTTGCATTCAAAAAATAAGTTAAAACACAAAAAGATACAGAAAGCTGTAAGGAAGAGCAAGCATCCATATTAACCCTATTTGTACACATAGATCTGGTTCACTACTTTCAGCTGTTGTGAAGAGTTCCATCCTGGTACGATCCTCATCACTGTCAAGGGGATCAGGTATGTCCTACTGGGGAAATAAAGCACCTTGAGTTTGAAACAGAAGCGAATATTATTACAAATGAGGGACTAAAAACAGGTATTTTCTTTTTCTTCTTCAAGGAGTAGTCTGTATTGTCTTCTCAGCAATATTTACTAATGCAGGTGTGGCTTCCTCATGTCTTTTTATCAGAAAGCAATCTAGGGTCTTTCCTGGTGGTCCAGTGGTTAAGACTTCACCTTTCAATGCAAGGGGTGCAAGTTCGATCCCTGGTCTGGGAGCTAAGATCCCACACGTGTCATGACCCCCCACCCCCTCAAAAAACACTATAAAACAGGAGCAATATTGTAGCAAATCCAATAAAGACGTTAATGATGGTCCACATTAAAAAGAAAAACTTTTAAAAAAGAAGTATTTGAGAATAAAATTCGGATTTCATTAGGATAGTTTTGGTCACAAGGTAAAAATGACAGTATAGAATTCTGCATGTCTGCTACAGGGTTATTGATCTTCTTTTCTGAGCATATGCCAGCTGTTGTCAGTTTTGTCTTTTCCTCCGTGGATCTGAATGGACCCCAGGCCAGAACAGGCTGGTCTGTTTTCTTCAGACCATTCATCTTTGGTTTGGCTCAATCTCAGGATTCTGGGGAAAAAAAGGCTCTGATCTTTCCTGTTTTGTGGTTTTGCTTCTTTGGTTCTTTTTTGGATAAAATCATTCTGTTTTTTTGTTTAAAGTCATGAACTAGTAACAGTGTGAAAGTGAAAATGAACGTATTAGTCACTCAGTCATGTCTGATGCTATGTGATCCCATGGACTGTAGCCCACCAGGCTCCTCTGTCCATGGAATTCTCCAGGCAAGAGTACTAGAGTGCATAGCCATTCACTTCTCCAGGGGATCTTCCCAACCCAGGGATCCAACTTGTGTCTCTTGCATTGCATGCAGACTCTTTACCATCTGAGCCACCATGGAAGCCCAATAACAGTATATGGCACTGTAAAACAGGCCTGGCTTGAAGATCCATTTTTGCCATGTATTTGCTGGACAGGAGTGATAATCTCTAAACCTCTGTTTCCTCATCTGTTAACCAGAGGTGATAATAGTATTTACCTAATGAGAAACTCACAATGTAATGCCAAATAGCAAGTGCTCAGTAAATATTATTTCTACTTAATATTTTTACATTTTGAAGTCTGGTGCTCAGTCATGTCTTAAGAAATCAAGAAGAACCTCTTCTACATGAAGTTAAAAGTCTGCATCTGACTCTCAATTGGAAATTTTCTGTCCACAATGGCTCTTGATTTCTTGGGCCATTAGCTTCGTGGATGATATTTATAAAGCCTAAGAAGCTGAGCTCTCATAGGTGAGAAGATCTATCTGATCAGACCATTACCTAATCCAGAAGGACTCCATATAGCTCTTTCATGGACTGCTATTGTCAATAACAGCTCACAACACTCATGTGATCTGATGTGGTGTTTACATCCAAGTGGAGATGCAACAGTTCAGACCCAAGTGTTGTCCAATCAGGTGCTTGAGTAAGATATCTGCCAATAAGAGGGGCGGTGAAAAAATGCAATGCAAGGAAATACACAGAAACACCTGAGTGTTAGTTACACCACGTGAAACGTTCACGAATACTGATGAGAAACATTCAGCACAAATTGCAGGACCCCTGAGCCACGATGAATACTTCCTGTCTCCTGAGCTCAGAATCTTGGGAATTTCTCTCGGCGCCCTGCCTGTCTCTGCTGCTGGAGGTTGTCAGCAGGCTTTCCCACGGGTTGGGGGCTGCTTCTGGACATGATTAGGCTCTCAAGGAGCGATTCCCACGAGCTTCGCTGAGTGTCAGGTCGCTGTTGCAGACATTTTCACTCACTTGATTTTTTTTTTTTTTTGCCTCTGGCAAATGGTTTTGAGCTATTGAATTAGTAAAGAAATGGGTTGGGCACTTCACGAGACTGAAGGAAGAATTGTTTTGACCTAGTTAAGCAACTGAATAAAATATTGTCTTTTAATGATCTCACTTATAGCTAGGTGCATATATTTTTTTTAAAAAATTGGGGCTGTCAAGTTTTCTGTCAAAGAAAACAGAAAATGTAAATTATGAAGGTTTATTAAATAAAATATTAAAATAACGTGTCAAGAACTGTACTGGTTTTGAAACACACTGTGGAGAATTTCCTCCCTTCCTCCCTCCCTTCCGAGCTATCATTTGTAAGTGACAAGAGCTGTGTGTATACACGAGAGAATAAAGCACAAACAAAGGTCCCACCATCAAGAAGCAATCAAATGAGGCGACAGACATGTTTATACATGGAGCCACAATTACAGGAGATCCAACCAGTCCATTCTAAAGGAGATCAGTCCTGGGCGTTCATTGGAAGGACTGATGCTGAGGCTGAAACTCCAATACTTTGGCCACCTCATCTGAAAAGTTGACTTATTGGAAAAGACCCTGATGCTGGGAGAGATTGGGGGCAGGAGGAGAAGGGGACGACGGAGGATGAGATGGCTGGATGGCATCACCGTCTTGATGGACGTGAGTTTGCGTGAACTCCGAGAGATGGTGATGGACAGGGAGGCCTGGTGTGCTGCGATTCATGGGATTGCAAAGAGTCGGACACGACTGAGCGGCTGAACTGACCTGAACTGTACAGGATCCAGTCAGGAGTAGAGCAGGAAGTGGTTATATTATCTCACCATTGAGGGGAAGCTACATAGAGGCGTCGTCATTTGAATTTTGTTCTTGTTAAAGAAAAATCAGCTGCTGAATGGAGCACTTGTCAGATCTTATTATAGTCATATGTACACACATATATACACACACGTGCACACACACTTGGGAGTCATTAAAGAAATAGACTCCTCAAGAATCGTAGGATAGAATTTTTAGACAGAATAAGTTTTTTAGCAAAATCTAGGATTGAATGCTTAACAACAATGCTTAACTGGTTGTGTGTGCTAAGTCGCTTCAGTCATGTTCTATTCTTTGCGACCCTATGGACAGTAGCCCACCAGGCTCCTCTGTCCATGGGATTCTCCAGGCAAGAATACTGGAGGAGGTTGCCATTTCCTCCTCCAGGGGATCCTCCCAACTCAGAGATTGAACCTGTGTCTCTTAAGTCTCCTTCATTGGCAGGTGGGTTCTTTACCAGTAGTGCCGCCTGGGAAGCCTGCTTAACCGACTGGCCTGGTTTTGTTTCTTTTTTGATTGAAGTGTAGTTGATTTACAATGTTGTGTTCATTTCTGCTGCACAGCAAAGTGATTCAGTTACACATATACATACATCCTTTTTGGTTTCGGTTTTGAGTTCAGAGCTTTAGGACCCAACTTTGGTCCAGTTTATTACATACCTGTTTAATTTCTATGAGCTTTGTTTGTTGTTTTCTGAGAATTTTTAGGTAAGCAAAGATTAGGTGGAGAGTGGGATTATAGCTTGCAGCATTATTAGTAACATACATAGTGGATATTATTTGCAAATTCTTTCTCAGTAATAGAAAATCAATAGGGATTCACCTGTTGGATGTGATGAGAGAGGACTTACAGGAAGCAAGGCTGATAGGCAAAGGTAGAGAGTCAAAGACTAGCTGGGTGCGGTGGGGAAAGGCAGGTGGCACTTCCTATCAGGAGAGGTGGGCCAGAGTAGAACGAGGCTAGTGAGTGGGACGAGGACTCCATCTGTCACTTAATGCTGATGACAACCGCGGTTACGTCTCCATCCTCACAGTTCCTCTCTCACCAAGCCCCAGAGCCAAACAGCCAATAGCTGCCTACCTGCTTCCATGAAGGTATCTGACACCATTCAAGTTAAGTGTCCAAAACAAAACCCTGATATTCCCTTTTCTATTTATTTTCTCCTCCAGTCTTATTCATCTCTGTCAACAGTAACCATACCCACAGTCACGGAAGCCGAAAATTGAAAAGTCATCTTTCATCCTTCATTTTCACATCTGAGCCCACATCCAGAACAAATCCTATATCTGCTTGTTTTTCTCCAGGGCCACTATGAATATTACTCTAATCCTCCCTCCCCACCCCATCCCCTAAACAGCCACTATATTTTTACGGTCTTTATAGTTTTGCCTTTTCCAGAATATCATATAAATGGAATCATGCAGTATGTAGCCTTTGCAGAAGGGCTTATTTTACTTTGAAGTAGGTATCTGAGATTTATTCCTGTCTCTGTACGACTTGATGCTCATTCCTTTTTATTACTGAATAGTATCCCCTTATATGGCTGCAGCATACTTTATTTATTCATTCACCTATTGAAGGACATAGTAACTGTTTCCAGTTCTGCTGCTGCTGCTGCTGCTAAGTCGCTTCAGTCGTGTCCAACTCTGTGTGACCCCATAGACGGCAGCCCACCAGGCTCCCCCGTCCTTGGGATTCTCCAGGCAAGAACACTGGAGTAGGTTGTCATTTCTTTCTCCAATGTGTAAAAGTGAAGCTGCTCTGTCATGTCCGACTCTTAGCGACCCCTTGGACTGTAGCCCACCAGGCTCCTCTGTCCCTGGGATGTTCCAGGCAAGAGTACTGGAGTGGGGTGTCATTGCCTTCTCTGGTTTCCAGTTCTAGGCAGTTGTAAATCAATGAAGAATTGCTTCTTGGTTTTTTGTGCACATAAGTTTACAAATGAGTTAAGTACCCAGGAGCATGATTGCTGGAGCATAGGGTAAGACTAGTAAGACCATGCTTACCTATATAAGGACTTTCCAGCCGTCTTCCACAGTGAATGGACCGCACAACTGAACAATCCCTGCACCACTGATTGTGTTCCTTCAGTCAATGAATGAGCATTCCTGTTGCTCTGTACGCTTGTCAGCAATTGGTATTGTCAGATTTTTGTATTTTAGCCGTTCCAGTAGGTGTGTAGTGGCATCTCATTGTTGTTCCTTTATTGATTTTTAGTGATATATATTTTAGTTATTTTCTTCATGATTGCTGGAGGGCTTACATTATATACCTTATTTTATCATAACCTACTTCAGATTTATACTAAACAAATTATAGTAAGACATAGACTAGATGTGAAGGGGAGCAGCTCACCCCATCTTTTTTCTGGCACCACAAGGAGAAATTCTGCCTTCACACAGAGTGTGGGTGGGGTGAGGAGACTCAAAGGCTAAAAACTTTCTCTATTTTTAACAAGATTAACATAATTTGATTAAATATCTCTCCAATTGCTGTTATATCCTTAGGGCAATTTCCAGAGATTTTAAATGTTTGCTTCCCCTGCTTCTATTTTTATAACTCCCACCAGTTAAATGGTGTTTTGCTGGGGAGAAAATTCACCAAGGTCCTCATCTGAATATTCACACCATCATTCCAGGAGCCCCATCTCCTATCAGGACTATTTTTAAACTTTGAGGCTCAGTTAACAGACATCCAGAAAACAGGCTGTCAACTTTTCATAAACGTAAAATAAATGTTATTGCTCTTGTTAATGAAAATGATTTTTAAAATAGTAAATCCATAGCAGTTAAATGGATAATATTTCCCAAGTTCCTGTACCAGCTTGATGGTAGGTAATATCAGCCATCAGTGAGGTTTAGCACTCAATATGTTTCTTTACTTATTCTTTTATTTTTTTACTGAATTAGAACTACTAAATCAAAAAGAGAGCAAGTGATCTGTGACTTTGCTAACTATTTTTCAGGGCAAGGCAAGAACTCAGAATTCCAAAGGTGGTTTGTCACTGAAGACGACCTCTGGCATTCTGTCACGTGCAAAGGTTTATGAATGTCTCATCCTGGGATGCTTATGGTTTTCTAATCTATGCCTTGATTATATTCCAATCTGGAAAGTAATATTTTCCTTTTTCATTGCATCATGTGAAGAAGTGAAGTTGCTCAGTCGTGTGCGACTCTTTACAATCCCACGGACTGTAGCTTCCCAGGCTCCTCCATCCATGGAATTTTTCAGGCAAGAGTACTGGAATGGCTTGCCATTTCCTTCTTCAGGGGATCTTCCTGACCTAGGATTTGAACCCAGGTCTCCCACATAGCAGGCAGATGCTTTACCCTCTGAGCCACCAGGGAAGCCCATGTGAAGATGGTTTTAAAATATAGCCAGCTAGTATGAAGTTCACTATCTTCTGTCAAATTAAGTAGTTTACATACTTTTTGGAGTATAGTACTGATAGACGATCAGTCTATCCTATCCTATAAAGCCCTGAAATCGTGTCTTCAGCAATAACATCTTGAAATATCACCTCTGAAGTGAGAAGCTTAGGCTTTTCGGGATTCTTGATGTATTGTTGAGCTGTGACACTTGAATAAGCTTCATGAAATTGTAGAGATGGTTTTTAGTGGCCTTATAAGTGTCATGATGATCTGACTTTATCATAACTTTAACTTCAAAGGCTGACATAAGCATCTTCTCCTTTGAGAGTCAGGGAATTTCAGAGTGAAAAAAACAGGCTTACACTGCCAATTTATTTTTACAGTAGCCTGACAATACATTTATTCCCTAGGCTTAACTTGATTGCATCCCAACTGTCCTTCTTACCACAACCATAGAATTAAGAGAAGGAGTCATTTGTTGACTGACAACTACTATCTCTATGTGAAGTGCTCAGTGGATGGTGGCAGAAACCCTTCTTGGCTGAGCCATTAGCTCACACTTTGTCAGTGTTCATGTCAACACATTTTTTTCCAGTCTATACCATGACTCATAAAAGAATCCTTAACTTAAAAAAAAAAGTTCCATATATGGAATCTAGAAAAAAGGTAGAGATGAACCTACTTGCCAGAAGGCAGGAGCAGAGAGCCCGCTGTGGAGAATGGACTTGTGGGCCCGGGGGTTGTGGGGAGAGGGGAGGGTGGGGCGAACTGAGAGAGCAGCACTGACACATGTGCACTGTCATTTTTGCTCAGTCTCTAAACTGTTTCCGACTCTCTGTGACACCACGGACTGCAGTGTGGCCCACTGGGCTCCTCTGTCCATGGAATTTTCTAGGCAAGAATACTGGAGTGGGTTGCCATTTCCTCCTCCAAAGGATCTTCCCGGACCAGGGAGGGACGCTCTCCATCCTGACACTATCTAGGGACCCATCATGGGATCCATCATGAAAAACAAAAACACTCTTATCACTGAGGAAATTTCAAGGGTTCAGAAGCTCCAGCCCAGGAACCTGGCACATAGACCAATCAAATTCTCTATTATGCAACTTACATCCTCAGCCAGTTGTGAAGTCTATGCCAGCAGCACATGAATTAGTCATTGCCCTTCCTCCTGGTACACTGTTTATCCTATGCAGTATTCAGAGCTCTGTTTGATAAAAGCTCTGCCAATCTCTTATCGGACTGTTTCTCTGAGTTTGAGATTACTATCGTTTGTACCTGCATCTGCATGAAGAGTGAAACCCCGAGATGGCCCTCTCCAGTTGCAAGCTTTCTTTGTCTCTAATATTGCTCGTGCTTATTGTTTGCTATGTCCCAGGCATGGTTCTCAGCTCCGCACATGCCATTTTATCTTCACAATAAATCTATAAGAGTATTAACACCACTTTACACATGAGGAAAGAGGATCAGAAAGACATTTTGTCCAAAGTAACTTACCCGAAGTCACAAAACAAGCAGCAGAGCTATGATTCACAGCCAGGTTGCCTAGTTTTCAAAGTCTGTGCCCTTACCAATTAGATTGTGCTTCTTGTAGCAGTAACAACATCTTTGCACTGGAAAGTTCCGGAGAAATTCAGTTGGTTTATCATAAAAGCAATTTTTCTTTATTTGAAAAATGATGGAAAAGAATCTGGGGCTAATGTCATAATACAACAAGGCTTCTCAAAAGAAAACATATTTAAGACTAAGGTTAAACAAAAAGACAATTCAATACAATTCAATTCTCAAATGTTTGTCATTCTTTGGATGCTTGCAAAAAATATTTATAGATTCCCCATTCCAACACTCACAGTCAAATTCTATATTTACACTGGGGAGCCTTTTCATTATTCTTTATTAGGAAGTTATTCAAAGTTGGCGTGTTAGTGTTTTTACTTTCATCCCTAGTTTTATACCTTGCTGATCCACTTTTGACTCAATGCAAGTTTAAGAAAGTTAAGGAAAAGTTTAAGTGAGATAAAAATTCATTAACCGATGTTCTCATGTCCTTAACTGTACAAGGAGGGTGGTAATCCAAGTGAAGTGCTGTGAGCTAACACATATTAAGTGCCTCTAGTGAGCAGAACAGTGTTCCAAAAGACAGATCTAGAATCTTATCGTTAGTGGGGCAAGCACCAGCAGGCCTGCTGGAAGGCGCAGTTCATGTTCCTTCATTCCTGCTGCATTCATTTCTTATTCTGAAAAAAATAATTCTTTTTCTCTTGCAGAAATGGAGTGTTACTTTTGTTTTAGGCAACCATGAGGAGGGAAAATATCAGACTGTGCAGTCAGAGAAGGAAGTTTTTATTTTTAATTTTTTAAAATTAGAGTATAATTGCTTTAAAATGTTGCATTAGTTTCTGCTGTTCAACTAAACGAATCACCTGTAAGTATGCAACTATCCCCTCCCTCTTGAGCCTTCCTCCCACCCCTCCATTCCACCCGTCTTGGTCATCACAGACCAAGGAACTGAGCCCCTGTACAGCAACTTCCCATCAACTATTTTTCACATGGTCGTGTTTATATGTCAGTGTTACTCTCCCCATTCATACCACCTTCCCCTTCCCCCTTATGTCCACATGTCCATTTTCTTCGTCTCTATTTGTGCCCTGCAAATAGGTTCATCAGTATCATTTTTCTAGATTCCCATACATATGCGGTAATATTTGGTATTTATTTTTCTCTTCCTAGAGAAGGAAAGGCTTTTGACAGAGATCTCCTTCACAGCAAGCTCCGGGAGTTGGTGATGGACAGGGAAGCCTGGCATGCTGCAGTCCGTGGGGTCGCAAAGAGATGGACACAGAGGGACTGAACGGAACTCACAGCGAACAGGCATGGCCATGGCACCAAGAACAAAACTTCAACGTATTGAGAGAGTGTGATGCAGTATACTCTGTGCTTCCCTTTTATTATCATGGCATTGATACTACTTATTTTTCTCCTGTCACTTCACTGTCCTAAAATGTATATATTTGGAAAATGAGGAAGTGCTCTTTCTAAGGGCTCACCTATATACAGATATTTCATAAACCTCTCCTGTGGTTATGAAAGAAGAGGTAGGAGACATATGGAAACTATTTGGGTCACTTTTCTTTATTACTTTTCATTTCTCCCCAAATGCAACAAGCTGACTTTCAATGGACCTTCACGATAAGTATTTTTTTATTATTAAATAATTCACATCTAGGACTTATATGCCTAGTTGCTTTGATTCTAACTGATCTGGTTGCTGTGAATTCTCTCTCAGAAATTCAGCCCTCCAGATCCTCCCAGGCTTCTAGACAAGCAAAAACAACTTTAGATGTTGGAACTGTGTGAAGGGGCCCACGAGGGCCTTTCATAGATTTTCCAGTTACATTTTTTTTTTTTTTTAAGGCAAGTCATCCTTTGAATGGCAAACATGGAGAACCAGCTGTTTACTTATGTCTAAAATGTAAATCTTCCCAGAATTGAATTTGGTTTGGGTCCAGTGGGGTTGCAAGGTTCCTGGATGATTTCTTTAAGACAATTCTTGGGTGGAGCTGGGCAGTCTTCAGAGGAGGAGCTGGAATTTTCCTTCAGTCCCCACAAGCCCTCAAGGTCTTGGCAGCACATTGTCCTTGGCCTCCAACTTGCTTCTCCGCTTTCTAAGGCCGTTCCATTTTCTGGGAGTCTTTCTGCTCCTTTCCAGCCCCCTTCCTACGTGTTTCCAGGCTCTCTCTCCATCTCAGGAAACAAACTCACACCTGCCTGGAGTCAGCCTTTTCTGCTACCTCCTCAGGTTGGACACCTCATTCTGGTATTTAAGCCCCTGCCCACTACTTATGACCCATGTTAACCTGGACAAATGACTTAACTCCTCTCAGCCTCAATTTCTTCATCTGTAAAATGGGAATGATAATATGTCTTTCTGGCATGGTTAATGAAGTGAGGTCCACGCATGTAGACTTCTTAGCACAGAGTCTGGTACCCAGTAAGGGCCAGTAACTTTTATAAAGATGATTATTTACTGTACCCAGTGAAGCAAGGGATCTTGCTCCATGCCCCTCCCCCGCCCCCCGCCCCCCGTACCGTGTATGGCAATGTCTCCTGGCCAGTGTCCTAATAGGATGGATTCAGCAGGTTCAGTTCCATCATCTGCAAGGCCTAGGGGCAAGAATACTAATTCCGCCCACTCCCACTTTGTTCCCACCCTCAGCTCTGCCCTTTGCTATGAGGTGCTCATTCAGGCACGTGTGGGATCCCCCAGCCTTCAAGTCTCAGCTTGGCCAAACCCACTTCCCTCCTGTCCTGCAAACAGCCACTCCTCAGCCACCTCGCCAGCCTAAGAATATGCTCCCTACAGGCTGGTCAAGGCTGGAGCCCTTGGGTGGGCAATGCCATGATCCTGGGAACCTGGAGTGCAATGGAGGGGAGGAAGGTGGCATGGGCTTGGTGCCTCGAATTGTCCTCCATCGGATGGCTGGATGATGCCTGGAGCAGGGCATTCCAGCTGGAGGGACTCAGGGTGGGGCCCTGGCTGTCTGGAAGGAAGCAGGTGGTGGTAAAAAAACAACTAAGTTATTTATTCCATTTTATTTTTATTTTTAAAAATTTTTATTGGAGTGTAGCTGCTTTACAATCTTGTGTGAGTTTCTACTGTACAGCAAAATGAATCAGCTAATGAAAACGTATATCCCCTCTTTTTTAGATTATTCAGGTCACCACAGAGCATTGACTGGAGCTCCCTGTGCTCTACGGTAGGCTCTCATTAGTTAGCTCTCTTATACGTAGTATCAATAGTGTAGGTACCACAATTTCAGTCTCCAAATCTATGCCCCATTTCACCGTTGATATCCATACACTTGCTGTCTCTGTCTGTGCCTCTATTTCTGCTTTGTAAATAGGATTGTCTATACCAACTTACAAGGACCACGCTTTAGAGAGGGCTGTTTCTCTACATTCCGTCTCTCTAGCCAGCTGGGGGCCCTTGTGTCCATACAGTTACAGGGTGACATGCCAACAGTGTGGGTGGGGGCCCACCCTTACAACTGACAACTCCCCAAGGGCTCCCTTTTCAGGACCACCAGATCTCCTTTGGACCAGCCCCAAGGAATGTGAATTTCTGTCAATGCCCACTTCTTGCTATTGTGACGTCTGCCCTCCCCTTTCCCAGAGCTCTGTGCCAAGCAGTAACACGTGTTTCTATGCCTCCCCTCCCCTAAGTTTCTTTTGCTTGGCATTTGATGGGTTGACACAGAAGAGGCACTGTGTGAAGCTCATCTTAAATGCCAGGGAACTTGGGAGAATCTCAGGATACAGAGGGAGTGAAGGAGATCTGTTTGCTGGTTGTAAGTAACATCTGACTCTAGAAATGCTAATGATAAGCCATGAAGGTCAGCACACCCCACTTCCTGCAGAAGCAAGGTGATGGTTCACCTGCTCCTTTAGAATATATGGATACATCTACTTCAGCAGCCTTCCTTTTATTACTGAGAGTCTCAGCATCCACATGTTGTGCATATTACTGGAAGGGATTTGGGGTGAAGTGTTAACTCCCTGAAAATTAATTTTTTTAGAAATAATTTGGCAAGAAAAAGTTATGAAGTATAATTCAGTAGCAAATGCACAATCGAGAGAGAGCCCATGTGTTGGATAGTAAAACCTCCCCAGAAAAGAAAATCAATGGCTTTAATTATGAATTGTCAGAGTGACATTTGGAACCTGAGCAGAAGTACCATCCCTGGAGTGCTAACTATTGAGTTCTAGAAGTGGAAGCTTGGCTTCCTTCCCTCCTGAGCAGGAGTGCTTTGTTCTGGGATCTCAAGGATCCAGTTCTCCATCTGTGGCCCAGCTCTCAAGAAGCAGTTGATTAGTTCACAAGTGGGCTGGTCTGATGAAATACCTTTGTGTATAAAGCTCTATACAAGGGAAGGAGTTTCTTTCAGGGTTTGTTTTTTTTTTTTTTTTTCCTGAACAAAATGCCTTCTCTGAATGATATTCCAAATAGTGGGCTACAGAACATGGATTTCTTGTACTGTTAATAGAGGTTCAATACATACAGGGGTTTATCATTTAAAAGCTTGGGAAACGTTGCATTAAAAATAAATCTAGGTACATCCCTAGAGATCCAGTGGTTAAGATTCTGTGCTTTCACTGTAAGGGGCAAGGGTTCGATTCCTGGTCAGGAAACTAAGATCCCAAGTGCCATGTGGCAAGGCCAAAGAGAAACAAGCAAAAAAAAACTTGCTTCTGGATGTAGCTCTAGAATGACTGAAAGCAAAGTCTTAAAGAGATATTTGCACAACCATGTTCATAGCAGCATTATTTATAACCACTAAAGCATAGAAGTAACCCAAGTGTCCTTTGACTGATGAGTGGATAAATGAAATGTGGGCTATACATACAAAGAAATATTATTGAGTCATTAAAAAGGAAGGAAGTTTTTACACATGCTACAAATATAGGTGCAATTCAAAGACATTATGCTTAGTGAAATAATCCAGTCCACTTACATGAGGTGGGCAACCCACTCCAGTAACGTGGCAGACTACAATCCATGGTCGCAAAGAATTGAACAAGACTAAGTGATTATCACTTTCACTCTCAGGGTGTTCAAAACCCTAAAGACAGAAAGTAGAATGGTGATCGCAAAGGGCTGATGGAGGGGGAAATGGGGAGTTATTGTTTAATAAGTGTAGAGTTTCGGTTTTCCAAGATGAAAAGAGTTTTGGGGATGGATGGTGGCGATGGTTGCACAACAGTGTGAAGGTATTCAAAGCCACTGAACTGTACATTTAGAAATGGTTAAATGGTAACGTTTATGCTATGTGTATTTTAACACAATTTAAATTTAATACAATTTAAATTTAACACACTAAAAAGAAGAAAGACAGATCTAAGAATGTTTGGTTTAACTGCAGGATATCTCAGATCTTTTTTCATGTCCGGTTGCAATATGATTTTAAGTGAGAGGGTGTAAAACACATTTTACCCAAACAGAATATACTTTAGAAGTTGCTCACAGAAACCACCTTTTCTTCCTTGATCTTTTCCTACCCCCTTTCCAGATACAGAAACCACCTTTTCTTCCTTGATCTTTTCCTACCCCCTTTCCAGATACATCTTTTGAATGTCTGAGGAATGTTATTTCTTATAAAACACGACAATTCAAAATCTTCCATGGCGGGTGGACAAGGTTGACTCTTGAATTTTGGTTGTTGCTCTTCAGTCACTAAATCATGCCCAACTCTTTGCAACTGGCAGAGGTTGCCATTTCCTTCTCCAGTGGATCTTCCAGACCCAGGGATTAAACCTGCGTCTCCTGCATTGGCAGGCGGATTCTTTACCACTGAGCCATCAGGGAAGCCCCTGATTCATGAATATGGGGCCTAATATTATCCACAAGTTGGACATCTGAGGAGAAGAGGGAAACATTCATTGTGCAGCATTTCTCAGGGAAAAGTGGATGTAGGGGAGTAATTTCTGCTTGGAATAGTCCCTGGCACCTGTGAATTTAGGTACCACGTAGCTGCACGGTTTAGGCAGAACCACCCAGAGTTCAGCCCCCAGGCCTCACAAGACACTTGCTCTGGGATGCGTTTCCTCAGTTCCCACATCCCCTCGCCTCAGAGACACGGCCGTACAGTGAATCACTCTCATTAAAGAGGAACAAATTTGGGGGAAATGGCATGAGTTAAGCATTGAGGAAAACACACCAACTCTCCCGCAATGATTTTATCATTCACCTCTGCCTTTTCTTTTTTTTTCTATTTTGTTCTATAGGTCCACCTATAGCAAAAGAAGCATCAGTCATCATCCCTTGTGATACGTGAGGCTGCTGGCCTTTAATTCAACAGACTTCCAGTCTTAGGAGAAGTAGAGTGTCTGACTCAGGGAAGGGCAGGGGCTGAGAGACAAGCCTTGTAATTAAACTAAGATGTTGGAGTATTTCTGTGTGTGCCCTTAGTCTTAAAACACAGTGTACTTTTGGACATATATCTAGTTATAAGGAACCTGTCTATCATGAATTCTATAAACATGGTGATAAATTCTCTAAATTTCAGACTGGAACACATCATCCAGCTAAAAGTGTTTTGTTTTGTTTTGTTATCAGCCATGCCACGCAGCACGCAGATCTTCGTTCCCCAACCAGAGACTGAAGGTTTGGGAATGCAGAGTCTTAACCACGGGACCAAGAGGGAAGTCCCAAAGATTTTGTAAGTGTGTGTGTGTGTGTGTGTGTGTGTGAAGTCAATTAATCTTTATGAGCTATATATCCCAGTTAGTTAGTCAATAACAGAAATCTTTTACTGGAGAAAATAGAATTTTCTAAAATCACGACTGTACCAGGAGAGCTGGCATGGAGGTAAACATCCATGACTCCATGTGGCACTTAGATTGCAGATCCATCCTGAAGAATGTTTTTGATTCACTTATTATTCTTACAGATCTGATCTTTCATAATTCTCTTGTGAATCTGGACATGGTCCACTCTGCCAGTTATTTTTTTTTTAAAAGCTGTTATCACTCAATGAACATTAGTGAATGAAGTTGCAAGATAGGTTTTTTGTTTGTTTGTTTGTTTTTTTAATCTCTTTCAAAACTGTAGTTTTCCCACCTGGAGACACTGTCCACAACCCTCTAGGGCGTGAATATATTTCAGAGTCATGGGACTCCTTGTTGACCCAAGCATTCCAAACTTGTGTGTCATACAGCAGTGGAGAACGAATCCAAGTCTGAAAGCCACATCTCTGAGTTTCCTGTGTTGTTTAATAAAATATTGAATTAGCGTCGACTCTGTCTGTTTCTGTTGGATTTTAGACAATCATGTGAGCATAAACGCCAGTCCAGGAGGGATGGGAGAGTGGACGCTGTGGAACCCTCCCTACCAGGTCCCAATATGAGTCAGAGTTGGCTTGCAGTTGGAAAACAACAGGGCAGTTGGACCTGATTAAATATGAGAAAGTCTGCAAAGCAGTGTTGGTGACCCACCCTACATCTCCCCTGTCACCTTATATAGGGGAAAACTTGGGCCATAATTCTTAAAAAACAAATTCAGCGTCTCAAGAAATTTTAGCTTTTCTTGCTTATAAAATGAGTGTTAACTCATTTCCTGGAGCTTTAAAATTTTCACTTTGTTAAGGGAAAATGAAACATCCCTCATGGCTCATTGGTGCAGAATCCACTTGCCAATACAGGACACGTGGGTTTGACCCTTGGGTCAGGAAGATCCCCGGGAGAAGGAAATGGCAACCCACTCCAGTACTATTGTCTGGGAAATCCTATGGACAGAGGAGCCTGGCAGGCTACAGTTCATGGGGTCGCAAAAGAACTGGACGTGACTTAGCAACTAAACAACACAAGGGAAAATAGCAAATGAATCTCTACCATACCCCTTCCTAAATCCGTAACAAAATGTTTATCAGTAAGTTTCTGCAGGACCAAAGTTTATCCCAAAAATTCTCTTGTAGAGACCAAGACTTTGATTTCTTATTCAGTGGAGGTCTGGTAAATGTTTAATGGCATAGCAGTTGCAGACTTTCAGATACCGCCCCCATTGACTACCTTAGTGATGTGTTATAACTCAGTGTGGAGTTGAGTTGTTGTTTAGTCACTTAGTCGTGTCCAACTCTTTGCAGCCCCATGGACTGTAGCCTGCCAGTCTCCTCTGTCCATGGGATTTCCCAGGCAAGAGTACTGGAGTGGGTTTTCATTCCCTTCTCCAGGGGATCTTTCAACTCAGGGATTGAACCCGGGTCTCCTGAATTGCAGGAGGATTCTTTACTGCTGAGCCACCAGGGAAGCCTGCAGAGTTGGGGAGAGATGGGCAAATTCAGCTCTTGCAAGCCAGTAGGAGCTGGTTTCAGGACACTCCTGGACCATGGTTCTATTTTGTTGGTTTTTGAAACTGAGACCATAATTAAGAAGGAGGGCCGGGGGCATTTGGCTTCCCCAGTGGCTCAGATGGTAAAGAATCAGCCTTCAATGCAGGAGACCTGGGTTCAATCCCTGGGTTGGGAAGATTCCCTGGAGGAGGGAATGGCAACCCACTCCGGTATTTCTGCCTGGAGAATTCCATGGACATGGAAGCCTGGTGGGCTACAGTTCATGGGATCATAAAAAGTTGGACATGACTGAGAAGCTAACATACACACGCAATCCACTGGTTTCCAAATTTTGGTGTGAAACATTATCACTTAAAGTATAGAGGTTGATGCAGATTTCTGGGGCTGAGACCAGAGCATCTGTATATTTAGCAAGTTTCCCAGGTCATCCTGATACTGTGGTCTGAGCTCTGGTTCCTATATTCATTCCTACATAAGGACAGTCTTATATATGTAGTACTGCCATTCCTGATCAAGAACTCTACATTTTCATGAAATATGTTTTCATACCATGAAATTCACTAAGATATTATTAAAATAGACTAAATTCACTAAGATGTAATGAAAATAGATTCTAATGTTCGGAATGAATAACGATCCTCCTATTCACTTTGATATAATAAACTATATTCAGCTCATTACTTTTCATTATCCAGAATGTTAAATATGTTATGGAAAGCCAAATTCCATATATTTTAGAAATTAGATGAAATCTTTATGGAGCACATAAATATGGTCATCCTCGAGTTGTGAAAAATCTTTGCATCAGACGTTTTCTTCGTAAAAGTGATTTGCACAGCAGGTATCTTCTCTCCCTATCAATTTTCTTCCAACAGGATCTTGTCAAGTTTGCAGTGAATATAATGATTTGTTTATGACAAAAAAATCATATAAACACTCCAACTTCCTCTGGAAAATGTTTGGGTGAATTTCCAGAAGGCTATGTAAGGTTATTTTATTCCTTGTCAGGAACGTATGAATGCATTTCATTGGAGATGACTTCACTGCTTCAAAGGTTATCTTTCTCCAAAGACTGCATTCACTCCACAAACGTCTTCCAAGCTATTTTCTTTACTCTAAAGGCATCTACAATCTAACTGGGGTCAAGAATTCCTTCTATTAACAATTAGAGAAGAGCACGGAAGGCATTTGAAACCATGGCTGGTATCGATTGCTGTGTGTACGTTGCAGGTTATTTGTGGGGAGCAATAGATATGCACATAATCACTGCTGAGTGTGACAAATTCTGGCAGACAGTGACTAACGTTTCCCTGATGATTCAGGACAGCTTTACAAAGGGAGTGACACATGATCTGGGTCTTCAGGATAATTTGGAGAAGGGATGGTGGAAGCAGGGAGGACATTTCAGGCTTCAGAGGAGCGAAACTCAGGCACCAGGCTCAACAGCAGATACTTTCAAACACAGAGCTGTGCTGCGCACTTGGGGGAAGGAGAGTAACTAAGTGATGAAGAAAGTGATTTAAAGCAATTGTGCTAATAGGACTGAAGCCTGCCAAACTCCTCTATTCATGGAAGTCTCCAGGCTAGAATACCGGAATGGGTAGCCATTCCCTTCTCCAGGAGAACTTACCCACCCAGGGATCGAACCCTGGTCTCCTGCATTGCAAGTGGATTCTTTACCGTCTGAGCCACCAGGGAACTCAAAGTGTTCATGTGCCATTTGGATGCCTAAGATTTGTAAATATTAGAGAAGGAAGGGGAAGGGACACAATTAAATGCCTTGGGATGCATTGCAGATATTAAGTAGTAGTGGGAGGCGCTGGAAATAAGTGACAGAGATGTGGGCTGTTGTATTGAGGGAAGTCTTTCTAGATTAAGGGTATTCTGCCAAGAGGAAGTGCATTTACACAACCAACACACAACAAGCCAACAGAGGTGGGAGAACAGACTTTATGAGTGTGTTCAGTCGTGTCCAACTCTTTGCGATCCCATGGACGGTAGCCCGCCAGGCTCCCCTGTCTGTGGGATTTCCCAGGTAAGAATGCTGGAGCGGGTTGCCATTTCCCCCTCCAGGGGATCTTTCTGACCCAAGGATCAAACCTGCATCTCCTGCGTCTCCTGCATTGTAGGCAGATTCTTTACCCCTGAGCCACCAGAGAAGCCCCACTGGTGGGCCAGGTGGAGGCTAGGAGGAGGGAGTAGTGGGAAACATGTAATTCAGAGTCCTGACTTGGCTCAGGACTAGGCAAGGATTTGGGGGGACAGGGAAAAAATCTTTATCTTTTCAGATCCTCAGTTTCTTTAACTGTAGAATGGGTTGAGTAAAACCTACCTCACAGGCATGTGAGGCTCAAATGGGGCAATTTATGTGGAAAAGTTCTATAAATTGATGTGTACTATTAATATAAATGTGGGAGTATCAATGGATGGGATTCTTGAACACTGGTTCCTTTCTTCAAAGCCACAGCCTATACCTGGATATTTAGGCTTTCATAAATGGCATTTTTCGGCATGAGGATATACGTTGTGTGCCAAATTTAGATCTTCCCACCAAAAGCCGACCTCAGAACCGAAACATTTCTAGTTAAAGAGCCTATATATGTTTAAAAAAGCAAAATGTGTCTTTCAGTTTATTTTATTATATCTTAAATGATAAACTCAACAACTTTTATGGTTTAAATTCTTAAATAACAATATTAAAATAATTAATGGTTAGCATTTTAGTGATTTTAGCTTGCCTGAGTTTTCTTAAGTGGGTCACGGTTCCTAAAGACAAAGAAAATAGAACTTGCTTTATTTAAACTGAAAAGTATTCATTGCTGATCTGATTAATGGCTGTTCTTTTGGGAAGCATTGTTTGGAAATGAAAACAAGGTTTCTGACCTTAAAGTGTCCATGGATGATCTGATTTTCTCATCAAGTGAAACACTAGAGGTTAAAATAACTGAGCATGATTTTAAGTGTAACATACCCTCAAAATTCAACTGGCCATTCTCCCATCTGGTCACCCAGCTACGCCTGCTAAAGTGATATACATAAAATAAACAGTATTTTAAACATTCTTTTATTTAGCAAAGAGTGATATTTTAAAAAGAAAATTACATTTTACAAATACAGTTTCCTCTAAACTTGCACAAAAGGAGAATTTTCAAAATATGTTTCAGTTTTTTTTTTTTATCATTTGGAGAATGACATACTTTGTCATATATATAACTTCAGATCATCCCTCCAGTCACACATCTTGACGTTTTCACTATTTGTGAGAAGGACACCAAAACTGAAGTTGTTATCTTGTTCTGTAGAGCTTCTGTCTCAGCTAAGCTCTGGGGCCCCTGTGTCTATTTTTGGGTCTAACATCTGTTCAGCTCATGCACTGATCTTCACTTTTCCAATTTCGCTTCACTGCATTTCTTGGTAGAACCACCCATTTGGATGTGCTCAATGACATATTACTGAATTCCTCACCATCACGGGTCTTCCCCCACCCCGACACATCTGGAATAAAAATGAACTCGAAAATGTAAGAGCAAATTACGTTTCCACATCTAATGAAGGAAAAGAAATAGTAGATGGCTACCACTTTTCATTCCAAACTGCTCAAAATACTTCTCACATATGGCTCAAACCCTTCATATTTTCAGGTAGACTGTACTTATTTCCCTAAGAACAGGAAAACACCTTTCTTTTGCTCACGTTAAAGGTGTAACAAGAACAGGGTGGCTAGATAAATTCTAGGTAAATTCTAGAGAATAAAAATGGGGGTAGAGGGGCATTCCAACCTCTTTGGTTGTTAGAATGAGCAAGTTGAGTTTAAATGCTGCCAAAATCATTTGAAGAAAAGTGATGAATTAATATAAACCAGCATCATGCATGGAGAAGGCAATGGCACCTCACTCCAGTACTCTTGCCTGGAAAATCCCATGGATGGAGGAGCCTGGTAGGCTGCAGTCCATGGGGTCGCTGGGAGTTGAACACGACTGAGTGACTTCACTTTCACTTTTCACTTTCCTGCATTGGAGAAGGAAACGGCAACCCACTCCAGTGTTCTTGCCTGGAGAATCCCAGGGACGGGAGAGCCTGGTGGGCTGCCGTCTATGGGGTCGCACAGAGTTGGACACGACTGAAGCGACTTAGCAGCAGCAGCAGCAGCAGCACCATGCAATTGTAAATTCCCCAATTCTTTGGTTGAATCTGATTATTGTTGCTCTGGTGGGAGATTGTAATGATATTTTTTTTTGGATATAAAACAGCACATGGCAGATTAAAGATAGTGTTGCCGAAACTCCGCCCCTGATCACTGGTGCGGAATAGAAACATGGAGACAGTTTTGGCTGCAGTAGAAAAGAGTAGCTTTTACTGCTGTGCCAGTCAAAGGGCGCCACATGGGCTAATGCTCTCAAGACTGTGTGAACCCATCCTGGATGGGGTAGTAAGGAATTTTAATAGTGTTCAGGGAGGAGGGTGTGATCAACTCATGGACAATTCTTGGATTGGTTGTCACCAAGGCGAAGTTTCAAGCATCATCAATTTTCTGGTTTCAAACAGTTTCGTATCTATGTTCTTGTAGTCAGCAGTTTTCAGCTGGAGGGGGATCTGCTTCCTATAAAAACAACTCAGGAATGTGTGTCGGGTCTTTATCTGTATCTTTCAGGGAACTGGGAGTTCAGTGATTCAGCTATCTGGTAGAATTATAGTCTAAATTATTACCAGTTCCCTAGTCCAACAGCTCTTTTTTTCTACACCTTCATATTTCCCAATCTTTAACTCTTGAGTCAGCATTTTATTTCAAAATAAAGGACATGGGAGCTTGTGCATAGTTTCAATGGCCACAGGTACTCTGTGACTCCTCCCACTGAGAAGTAAAGGCTGGTCTCAGAGACTGGTGGCATGTGGTGGAAGTGACACTCTGGATCCCCAAGCTGTGTCATAAGAAATCTTGCTGCTTCCGCTTTTGTCTCAGGAATACTCTTTGCAGCCTTGGGCT
Source organism: Bos mutus (assembly GCF_027580195.1). NCBI lineage: Eukaryota > Metazoa > Chordata > Mammalia > Artiodactyla > Bovidae > Bos > Bos mutus. Next base: position 22,950,140 of record NC_091628.1, read on the forward strand.
GCCCTCTAAGTCCACTGGGACTGCTGGGTGTGTCCCAGCAGTGGGTTCTCCAGTTGCGAGTCCAAGGTAAGCGGAGCCTTTCTAGCTACTTTACCAAGTCCTGTAGACCAGATCAGCCCACCCAGTCAATGCCAGGTGGAACCTCCAGACCAGCCCACCCAGTCAATGTCATGTGAACACTCAGCTAAGGCCTGTCTGACTCCCTTAACCACAAAACTGTAATATAATAAAATGCTTGTTGTCTTTAGCCTAATAAATTATTGAACACACATAAAGGTACATCCTTTGAGACAGCTGTAGGATTTCCAGGTAACTCAGCAGTTAAGAATCCTCCTGCCAGTGCAGGAGACTCAGGAGACATGGGTTCAATCCCGTGTCAGGAAGATCCCCTGGGGAAGGAAATAGTAACCCACTCCAGTATTCTTGCCTGGGAAATCCCATGGACAGAGGAGCCTGGTGGGCTACAATCCATGGCCCCCTGCAGTAGGAGTGTGGAGTCTTAGCCACTGGACCACCAGGGAAGTCCAAAACTTCATTTAAAAGCCCAAAACTTTTAAATGAAGTGCAGATGGCACTTTCTTACAACCCAATTTTAAATTTAAGTTGACATTTTTATTAAGTTTTTACAGTTTCTGTCAACTTTAAACAGAATGTATACAAGTCAGTGGAATGTGTAAGTCAACGCAGAAGGTACCATAAAAACTGTATATTTGGAAAAATTATTTTAGAGTTTTTTTCTCTACAAAGTTAAAAATCCTGGAAAATGGTGGATTATACATAAACGAGAATGTGCGAAACTTTCTCCATATTTGTATTACATGTCAGTTCAGTTCAGTTCAGTTGCTCAGTTATGTCTGACTCTTTGCGACCCTATGAACTACAGCATGTCAGGCTTCCCTGTCCTTCACCAACTCCTGGAGCTTGCTCAAACTCATGTCCATTAAGTCAGTGATGCCATCCAACCATCTCATCCTCTGTCGTCCCCTTCTCTTCCTGCCTTCAATCTTTCCCAGCCTCAGGGTCTTTTCCAATGAATCAGTTCTTTGCATCAGGTGGCCAAAGGATTGGAGCTTTAGCTTCAGCATCAGTCCTTCCAATGAATATTCAGGACTGATTTCCTTTAGCATGTACTGATGTTACATATCTTTAATCAACTGTTGCTTTCTTTAATCCTTTGAAACCACAAAGAGATGTTCCTGATAACGATTACAAAGTAGCTCTTGACTCATTTTATTCACTATTTATAGAACCCATCATCAGGAGGTCTGACAAGGCTGAGGCTGAGTTGCTGGCTGTTGGACAGCTGCACATCCATGTTAGGTACTGGGTCAGCGGAGTATTCACAGCTAATGGAAACTACAGAAACCACGTGGGTGATCTAGAGTAGCAGAGAGTCACTGGTGGCAGCTGAGAACTTCACTTGGAACTGGAGGAATCGGTTTTTATCAGAGAGATGTTAAGGTCTTGAAAGTCAGAGAGGGTCCAGATTTTAATTTCTGTAAGACTTCTCTACAGTGACCTTTTGGTGTTAGCTGAGCCCCTCAAATCATTTTTAATCTGTGCCTCGCATTAATTTTTTGGTCTTTCTTGTTATCTTGGGACCATTGGTCTATTAAGTTTTAAGCAAGCCACTTGAGTGCAGGAAATAAGGAGCGGGGTGGGGGGAGGGGAGTGGTTTCCTTCTATATTCGTATTGCTTGACATATAATTATGTTCAGGTCGTTGTTGAAAAAGGATTCATAAATCATTCCCACACTTCTTGGTCCAGAAATTGCAATGTCTGCCTTGACCCTTTATATTCAAGTTACGTTTTTTAGTATGAAAAATATATACACATATATGGATATGAAGGCTTCTTACATGCAGTCTTTAGCTACCCAAGAATGCTATGAACAGAACAGACATTCTTATCATTAGTGACTCTTATTGCCAAAATAACATTTCTTTTATGATTTGATTTTGTAAAATTTCTGTCTGTAAGGTTTTCAATCTCTTTGAGTTTATTTATTCCTTTAGAAGAGATGGTATGTACGCATAGTGCACAGGTTTGAAATACAACTGAGAGACTGAACTGAACTGAATACACAGCTCAGAGAAGTTGTTTTCCTCCCGTTTTGTCCCATAGTTCTTGGTGTCTCATTTCTTTAGCCAGATTTTGAGCATTCTTCTCTAAACCTAGACCATATATTTTATGTGTGTTGGTCACTTAGTCATATCCAACTCTTTGCAACTCCATGGGCCGTATCCCACCAGGCTCCTCTGTCCATGGGATTCTCCAGGCAAGAATACTGGAGTAGGTTGCCATTCCCTTCTCCAGGCATTCTTCCCCACCCAGGGACTGAACCCGGATCTCCCGCATTGCAGGCAGATTCTTTACTGTCTGACCACCAGGAAAGCCCAGACCAAAAGATCCTGCATCCTGTAACTAAGACCTGGCACAGCGTCCCCCCAAAAGAAGTTGAGGTTCTTCTCCAAAAACTCAAAAAAGATTCAAATACTGTCATCTCACATGTGTAGATAAAGGATCAGTTCAGTTCAGTCGCTCAGTCATGTCCAACTCTTTCCAGCGCCATGGACTGCAGCACGCCACGCTTCCCTGTCCTTTACCAACTAGCGGAGCCTGCTCAAACTCATGTCCATCAGGTCGGTGATGTCTTCCAACCATCTCATTCTCTGTCGTCCCCTTCTCCTCCTGCCTTCAATCGTTCCCAGCATAAAGGATCAGCAATCTTTTTCTCCCTTTAATTTACATACATAGAAGCATTCTGTACATACTCCTCTGTATCTAGCTTTTCTTACTCATTATTGTATTCTAGAAATGATCCCATCTTTGTACATATAGAGATGACTTTTTAAAAGACCTGCTAGTATTTTATTGTGTAGGTGGACCATAGCTGACTTAACAAATGTTTATTAATGTGCATTATGTTGTTTCAAACATTTTTCTCTTGCAAGCAGTTGCTGTAATAAATACGCTTCTGCATAAGTCTTTGTGCTCATGTGAGAGATTATGTATAGGATAACTTCCAAACAATAGAAATACTGAGTCAAAGCAACTAGTGTTTTGCATTTTATTCTATATTCTCAAGTTGACCTCGTAAAGCTGTAATAATACATACTCAGAGCAGCAGTTGCATTCATTTCACATTTCCTCCACACGCAATGTCTCATCAAGCTTTGATTTCTGTTAATTTGATATGTGAAAAAATACTCTCTTCTTAGAATTTTAAAGCACAGATTTCTTAGTTTGCTGAAGACTGGTCAAGATTTTTGTCTGATTTTCTATATAATTATTGACTTTTTCTTCCTGGTTTATTGTGTTTTGGATATTAAGGAAATTAGACTTTTTTTAGACAACTTTTTCAACTTTTGTTGAAAGCTTTTTCTCAATTTTTATATTTTCTTTTTTAATATAGAGTTCCCAGTCTTTAGAGGCTTAGGAAATATTATGTAATATTGTTTAAAAATTCACCCATGTTTTCTTATAATATTTTATAATTATTTCTTCTTTTTAAAAAATGTTAATGCTAGATTCACCTGGAAATTTTAGAGTGGAAAATAGACTTCTGTTTTTCCAGAATGCTATCAAAAAGTTTGAGTATCATGAGCTCCCCTCCTTCACCATCAAAAAAAGATAAAAAACATAAATATGCTAGGACCCTTGAAGTGGATGAAATACGAATAGTTGATAACTTGCCTGAGATGGTAAAAGTATTATGTGTAGACTTGGCTGGACTACAGTACCCAAATACTTGGTCAGACATTATCCTGAGTGTTTCTGTGAGGATGTTGTCAAAAGAACTTTAAATTTAAATAATTTACACTTTTAAACTTTTGTTTATTTATTTCTGGCTGCACTGTATCTTCATTGCTGTGCATGGGTACCTCGTGCCATCAGTTGCTCAACTGCAAAGTAGGGATCAGAAATCAAAGCAGCGTATGCCCACCCCCCAAAAAAATGGTGGGTTGAGGCCTCTTTGATTAAAAAGCAGCAGTACACATGCAGCCTTACGGTACTTCACTAACAATGACTCCTCGATGCAGTGCAGGTGGGAGGTCTTTTCTCATCCTTCTGGGCATGACTTCACTCTCTGTTCAGTCATTTGTGTGTTTGTGTGTGTGTATGTGTGTGTGTGTGTGCACACACTCGGTCACTCAGTCATGTCTGACTCTTTGCAACTCCATAGACTGTAGCCCACCAGGCTCCTCTATCCATAGAATTTTCCAGGCAAGAATACTGGCGTGGGTTGCCATTTCCTATTCCAGAGGATCTTCCTGACCCTGGAATTGAAACAGCGTCCCTTGTGTCTCCTGAGACCCCTGCGTTGGCAGGTGGACTCTTTGCCACGGTGCCATCTGGGAAGTCATTCAGCAAATACATATTGAGAGCTGACAAAAATTGTCACATGGACATTGTGCTGTATCTATTTATAAATAAATACTGTATAAAAGTATTTATTTTCATGCCCATTGCCAACTCCAGTTTCCATCACATTGCTGGGCACATAGTAGGCCTTTGAGCAAATGAACTCCCATAATTAATTCATCCTACTTAATAATTTGGAGTGAATGTAACTATTGTGACCCAAAGTAAAGTAGTCTCATGTTCCTCTTCCCTGAAGTACTTTACCACAATAGACTTTTTCATTTCTATGTCCCCTGTGACCTAGAGTAAAACGGCTAATCACAGGCCTCTTAGTGAGAGAAATATGGTCAGATTATTAGACTTGTATAATCACTACTTTGAATGTCCTTTGATTTTCATTCATTTTATCTTTCTATTTTTATAACCTCAGTTCTTTAATCCTGTTTGGGCAGCTCAGTATAAAATATAGAGAGAAACCCGTCACTTTCCTGGCTGACTAGTATCATAGGCCTAAGAAAGAAATTTAAAACTCTTGTGTTCATATTCCAGCTGTTCTGTTCCAACAGCAGATTTCATTTTAATTGTACATTCCTGGAGGAAACAGTCAGCTACATTTGCCTGTCTCACATGGTGTACATGTGTTGCTGTTTGAAATCTAACAACTCTGTCTCTTCTGGACAATGCCCAGTTATCTTGACCTGATTTAATCAGGCTTGCTAGTGAAAAGCAAATCATTTGCAAAGCATTGCTAGTTCTTTAGTTATTACATTATATTAGCTCCAAATATATGATAATTACTGCAATAGAACACTTTGATATTCCCCGGACTTTCTCATTCTTACCCCACTCAGTAGACCCAGGCGCCTGACCAAGTTGTCATACTCCTCTTAGAAGTTAGAAGTGTGGAAATAAATGAAGATCAATCAAATGAGAAAAGCAAAGGCTATTTATTCAGAGCTTGCTACAGCCAAGAAACCTCAGCCACCATTACTGGCATTTGGCAGACAATCAAAAGCAGGCAGAGGAGTGGAAAACCTTTACAGTGGAATAGAAGGATGGTACAGGTATTTCTTGAATAGAGGCTGTTGGCATGGAGATGCTGTAGGCAGCTTAACAGAAGCAGGACTTCCTATGTAATTCATTAGAGGTACCTATCCCTTTCTCTTCCCTGATGGCTCAGAGGTTAAAGCGTCTGCCTCCAATATAGGAGACCCGGGTTTGATCCTTGGGTTGGGAAGATCCCCTGGAGAAGGAAATGGTAACCCACTCCAGTATTCTTGCCTGGAGAATCCCATGGACAGAGAAGCCTGGTAGGCTACAGTCCACGGGGTCGCAGAGTCGGACACGACTGAGCGACTTCACTTACTTACTTATCCCTTTCTCTAGTTTGCCTGAAGTTGGAAGTGGGAACAAAAGTTAGAAAAACTCGAGGACCAACTGCAACCCACAAGAAACGGGACAGACCAAACATACCACCACAAGCACGCTCACAGGTGCAGGTGTTTGGTCTGGCAAAAAAAAAAAAAAAGTTAGAAAAACTCAATTATTAATTAAGCCCTGGCCATTTGGGGTTGAATGCTATTGTTCAGCTTTCTGGATTGTTATTAGTGAAGGCAATCTGGCTTCCTGTAAGTTTTACGCCCAGCAGGCTGGCTTCCTGGGCTATTTATTTATAAGGGGCTTGTGTCTACTGTCCAGGAAATGTTTACACAGTCCCTACCTACCCTCGCCCCTGCTTGCCGTTAGGTCAGCAACTTTCTGTGGATTTCACGGGGGAGTGAGGAGGTCTTTGTAAAATTTGATCTCACCCTGGCATATCAACAACTGGCCTTTGATGATAGCATTCCTAATAGTTAAACCATCACCATTCATCAGGGAACTTATCAAGTTACATTCCTTCACTTTGGAATTTCTATTCCCTTTGAGCTTTCCATTGCTTTGTGAAGACTCCTGTTCCTAAAATTTCTGAGGAGAGGGTGTTATGAAATTACTGGGGAAGGGGGTGAGATAAACTTGATATTCAAAATATACCTGACCAATGCCATGATCTCTTTGATAAACAATACTTTCGTGATAATAAACAAATAGACTTTCTTGGAAGTTTAATGGCATTTTAATTTTTTTTTTGCATTGCACTCCTCATTTTGAACTTATTCTCAACTTTGACCCAAAGGATTTAAAAACCCTTTTCACAGGTACTACTGTTAAGCCCAGACTCATCCATTTTGTATTTGGATTCGAGTTCCTGACCTTACATTTATCCACCCTAAGGGTAAAGTGTGGCCTAAGGGACCTTTTTTGGACCATATTCTACCATGCAACGTATACTTCCCCTCTCACAGCCTCATGTTACCACCAATTTTCTAAGCATTCCATTGCTTGAGATTATGAGCCAGATGATGCCAAGGAAATCAATCAGTACATTCAGCAACCATTGATGAATCAGTTGTGAATATCTGCAGTTATAAACTTACCTAACCCCAATCTCCCCAGCATGCCTGCTGGATGTTATGTTGAATGGCTTGCTGAATTCCAGAATCATTATATCGTATCACTTACCATTGTGCTGGTCTAGTAATCCTTGCAGAAAGAGAAATGCAATAATTTTATATGACATTTTAAATGAACACATGCTGGTTTGGTAATCACCATTTCTTCTGAAGATGGCCTCACAGACCATTCTTTCTAAGACATTAATTTTTACAATTTTCCTCAAGATTGCTATTAGGAGCAACATAATCTAATTTCTTTTTGAGGAAAATCAAAACCATATGTGATCATGTGCTTTGAGCATTTCTTCTCGTCCCTATAGTTCTTCAAAAGAAAAAAACACTGACGCTGTTTCATGTGTCTTTTTAAAAGGACTCTCAGTATTTTATGCATTTGTTTAGGGGCACCAGATCTTAGTTACGGCGTGCAGGATGGTTAGTGGTGGCATATGGGGTCTAGTTCACTGACCAGGGACCAAACCCTGCACTGGGAGTGTAGAGTCGTAGCCACTGGACCATCAGGGAAGTCCCAATCTCAGTATTTTGAGACATAATTTACCCCAGGAATCCCATTCACAGGCTGCAGTGTGTGTTGCTGCTCACCCAGACTGCAGCTGGCTCTGGAAGATTCCTTGGGTGTTCAGAGCATCCTTGCTAGGAGGTGTTGGATGGTATGCCCTCCACACGCTTTCATCCCAGGGTGACCCAGAGCCAATGACTGTCCCTGGGAGGGATACAAAAGACCCAGTCTCACCTTTAGGGGGACATCAGGTTTAATTTAAACTCCAGTGTTCCCTGCTAGATGCAGGAAAGCATAGATTTCATCTGAAACCCATTCAGCTTCCCTCATTCCCTTACAGGTTCCTCCGGAGATCACTGTAAAGAACTCTGAAGGTTTGGACACTTGTTCTTAACCTGCCACAGTTTCATGGATGCTGGAAGGACAGATGAGACACCTGTTATCAGAAGCAAAAGATAACGTACTACACATTACAAAGCAGTGGGCAGTGTCTTCACCGTGGCGTTGATTCCCCAACCCCCTGTTCTCAGAGGGTCAGATGCTAGCTGCAAGACAACCATGATACAAGAGAAGCACCCCAAGCTCAGGGATCCTGAAACTTTCTTAGCAGGAAGTGAGCGAACCTGTCCTTTGTTCTGAAGGATTTACTGTCTCTGCCTTCCAAGGTTGTTCACAAAACAAACACCCTTGAAAAGACAGTCCGGAGAAGAGGCAGCTAGTCGCTCTTCTCACAGAACATGCAAAAAAGTGAAACACCTAAGGAGACAGTCACCTAATAACATTTATTCTCGTTTCTGCATCTTCTTGGTGTCTGAAAAAAGTTCCCATGATTACACCACATTGTCACTCACTTGGATTAACATGACTTGCAAAGGTGAGAACCAAACTGTTCGATTTCCTTTATAGGGAACTAATGAAGACTATTATCAATAATATTCCAGGTGTAATATTGATCCCAACTATGTACCCCAGGGTCTCAGACTCGGTCAGCCAAATAAATGTCATGAACCATGAGCATCTTCCTTAGAAATCAGGAGATTTCTCCTTTGGGAGGGTCCTTCTACATTGACCCTTCTACTTTGCCTAAGGGTTTAACACAAATATGCAGGGTACGTTACCAACTGCACAGACTCTGCCTCAGATGGTAAAGAATTTGCCTGCAATGCAGGAGACACTGGTTTGATCCCTGGGTCGGAAAGATCCCCTGGAGAAGGGAATGCCAACCCACTCCAATATTCTTGTCTGGAGAATTCCGTGGACAGAGGAGCCTGGCGGGCTACAGTCCATGGGGTTGCAAAGAGTCAGGCACAACTGAGCCACAGACACTTTGACTTTCACTTTCTGCCTCATCCCACAGGAGGAAATCTAGGGCAATTCTATCATCTATAAAGCCCCTGGCCAGTTTGTTGAGACCGATCTGAATGCCTCCAAGGACCAAAGTGATGCCTTTAATCCTGTCCCTTTAGCTACAGTCAGGGACAATTTTCATCCTGCCTTTTCTAACCGAATGATTCCTGTTGTAGGAATAAGACTTTCAGGTATGCATAAGTAATGATTCAGCATTCCCCCTGAAAAGTTCCCCTGAGTAACAAGGGGTAATCTTATTTTAGAAAGATCTCTTTAGTTTTCTGAGGGCTATGCAATCAATTCATGATGTCTCCTAAACACTTAGAGATCTCTTATGACTCAACTTAAATCACCATATTTTCTGGGAAGGAAGAATGCTAATATCTGCTTTCCATGTAAATACAATCTTAAGGGCATCCATGGCCCTCCTGGAAAGAAAGTGTTGTTTAATTTGTTGTTGGCAGTGCCTCTGAAAGTGGCCTCCTGGCAGCCTGGCAGGCCTCAGAGTTCCCAGTTCATTGGAATAATTGAGCCCAGTCCTTGCTTTGAAGGGACTGCCTGGCATCAGGCTGGCTGCATCCTGCGTTCTCATCTGAAAATGAGACTTGATTAATCCTTACTACCTTGTCAGTCATTGAGTTCTGTGTCATCTATAATAAGACGAGTAGGCTGAGAATCACAAGACTTCCGTGGGTTGGGCACTTAGTTCTGATGAGATCCCAGTAGCAAGTGGATAGCTATTGGAAGGGGTGGACCTGGAGTTCTATCAGAGAGGCAACAAGTCAAAAACACTAAAGGGCATCTCCAAGTGGAGGCTGCCATTTTTTTTTTTTGCCAGTGGCTCAAATCACCAAGCTCACTAATTGCAAAGATTTGTAGCTCAAAGGAATCACTAAAGCTGTGAGGTCCCCAATGCACCAGAATGTCTCCACGTGCAACTATTTTTGCTATTAAAAGAATCTGCTCTGGCACTTGCATTCATAATACAAGCATGCAAAGCATCCATACCAAGTATTCATTCAGCTACCACAATAGGATTATACATGGGATCAGTTTTTTTGTCCAGGAAGAAAATGTTAATCTTTAATATATTACACAATGAACAAACTGACTTTTCGCTGTCCAGGGAGACACTATCTCTAGCTTCCAAAGCTCTTTGTTATATAAATAACCTTGAAAAAAATAGCTCAGAACAAAGGCAGCTTGTACCTGGGCTCATAAAACATACAGAAAATATGAGAGACCTGTGAAGAAGTACCTCTCAGTGGCATCCTCTTAGTAAATCAATTTATATAAATCTTTGTTTCTAGCTATGTTTCTTTGGAACTCGAGATGGTGAAAGTAAAAAATGTAGAGCTGGAGGTCAAGTTAAAAGCCACAGGGACTTCCCTAGCAGTGCAGTGGTTAAGATTCCATTCTTCCAATGCAAGGGGTGCAGGTTCAATCCCTATTTGGGGAACTAAGAACCCACATGCTTCATGGCATTGAAACATAGACATTACCATATGTTAAACTAGATAGCCAGTGGGAATTTGCTGTATGAAGCAGGGAGCTCAAATCCAGTGTTGTGTGACAACCTAGAGGTGGGAAGGGGTGGGAAGTGGGAGGGAGTTCCAGAGGGAGGGGACATATGAACACTTATGACTGATTCGTGTTGATATATGGCATCAACATAATATTGTAAAGCCATTATCCTCCAATTAAAAATAAATTTGAAAAAGGGAAAAAATAGATATAAAAATAAAAACCAGAGTCTTCCCTGGTGGCTCAAATGGTAAAGAATCTGCCTGCAGTGCAGGAGACCCAGGTTCAATCCCTGGGTCGGGAAGATCCCCTGGAGAAGGACATGGCAACCCACTCCAGTGTTCTTGCTTGGAGGATTCCATGAACAGAGGAGCCTGGTGGGCTACAGTCCATGGGGTCACAAAGAGTTGGACATAACTGAGTGACTAACACTTTGAAAAATAAAAACCACAATAATAATGACTCTGACTATTACTGTTTTAGTCCATTCTGGCCACTGTAACAAAATACTATAGACTAGGAAGCTTAAAAACAATAAAAATTTCTCTCACTGTTCTGAAGGCTGGAAGTCTGTGGGAGGGTGCCTGTGTGGTCAGGTCTATGTCTTGTGAAGGACTGCTCCCCAGTTCATAAGTGGTCATCCTCTCTCTGTGTCTTCACAAAAAGGGAAGGGGCTTGGGAGCTCTGGGGGTCTCTTTTATAAGGGCATTAATCCCGTTCATGAAAACTCCACCCTCATGAACTTCCAAAGCCCCCACCTCCCAACACTCTCACATTGGACATTAAAGTTTCAACATATGAATTTGTGGGGTGGGGAACAAGCATTCAGCCCATAGTAATTACTGAATATATCTTAAGATTTTGTAGATTAATATTTATAGTTGAATAACAGTGAGAAGGCATTTTTGGTAGCCACATGTGTTTGGCTCTTTTTCCTGGTGCTGTAGTTGATAAATCCTACCTGTTGAGAGAAAATGGGTGTTTGCCAAGGGAGCAATGTCAATAGCAATATTTCCAAATGGGAACATGCAGATTAAATGTTTAATTAGCACAAATTATTTAAAGGCCTCAGATTTTTCTCTCTAGTTCAATTCATTGAGTTTTTTTTTTCTTTTTTAATCACAGTGCCTCACAGAATCTATTTCTTGCTTTCGACAGTATTACCCTCTCACCAAAAGAGTCTACATAACTTGGAAGATGAAGAATTCCATGATGTATAAAAGAAAATAAAGATTTGTTAAGAAATGAAGGACATATGAGTCTTCATAGATGTAGATGAAGGCCACAGGGATTTGTATGTGTCTTCATGTTTAATACAGGTATATATTATACCTGCACATTTAAAAGTAAGCTAGCTCCACGTGCATCAGGATTTTTATGCATATTTTCCAATTGTGTGCAAGCAATTATTTTCCACCTTTAAACATTTAATTTACTTTAATTACTTGCATGGTTATTACTGAAATGAAGCTAATTCTCTTCTTAGAAACTCCAGCTCATTCTCCTCACCATCTCAGCTTCTGCAGCCATCCACTATAGCTTTTTCGTGTGAAGGAGAAGCAATCTTTCTCTTTTCAAAAGGAGAACAGAAAAGGACACATGGCCATCGTATTCTATCTCTTAAGTTTTCATGACTGACATTAATTTACTTTGGAGTATTTTTTTTCCTCTTCTTAACATTTTAATGGCTTTCTAGCAAATACTCTTTGACTTGACCTTGATGTTAACATAATCCAAAATTAAGCTGAACACTGCATAGGCCTGAAAATGAAGCAACCTCACATATAAGGTAATTTTCCCAATGATAATTTTTTGACCCATTTGAATAGATACCTTTATAGAGATGTAGATGAAATTGTCAAATTTCAACTAACAATTTTGGTGTGCTCCTTTAGTTACATATTAATTACATATTAAGTAATGTTTAATATGTTTTATAAACACAGGACAATTTTATAATATATATCATGGAAATACTGCTTTTTCATTCTTTTTCCTGAAAAAATTCATTCAAACGCTTTATCTATACTTTTTATATCAACCTCAATCGTTACAAGAACAATCTTATAGGCATCCAACACAGTGTTCTAGCATGTACCATCTTCTTTTTCCTTTTGGACACACCAGGCAGCATATGAGATCTTAATTCCCTAACCAGGGATGGAACCCACAGCCCCTGCATTGGAAGCACGAGTCTTAACTGCTGGTCCACCAGGGAATTTCCATAGAGTGTATCATCTTTCTGTCCATGTAATTTTTGGTGATACAGAATCTACATATGATGTTATCCCTGAATATTATATTCCAAGGTGTATGTACCTCTTTACATCATATTTATGCATTTATTCAGTAAATATTTGTTGAGCATGACCTGTGGGTTGGGAACAGATCTAAGCCCTTCCACATCCTAGGGATTCAGTAGTTAAGTAACCTATGGCACATAAGTTCTGATGGAGTTTATGTTCTGGTGGAGGAAGACATACAACAATTATCTGTCAGGTATATTCTGTGAGGTGCTGTGAAGACAAAGGAGATGAGGATGGAGACTGATAACGGAGCATGAGATGTTTCTGTAGGATGTCAGAGAAGGCCTCTTTGAGGATTCTATTAACTATTTATTTTGTTTTCTTATTTTGAAGCTTTGACATCTTGGTTTTCCTGACCCTGTAGGGACTATTTCTCTTTGTTAGCCAACCCCTAGAGACATGAACAGCTTTCTCATTACCGTGTGTTTCAAATTTCAACCAACTCATGCAGGACCCACACTCTGATCACTTCCTGTGTTGGGCTCACTGGCCCACTATCCACTTCCCTAATCACTCCAGGTCCAGGAACCAGGCAACTGGGGACAGCCTCCTCCATCAGACAGTTTACTGAAATTAGTCACACTGACCATCCTAACCTTGCTTATCCTGCCTTTTCCAGGGAAACCACAGTCTAGGCTCTTGCCCATAGCACCCTGCTTCCATCCTGACTGACCCTGGTGTTTCCACGGGTGGTCCAGCCTGGTACAATGTACCCGCTTCTCTGGACAACTACATGCAGCAAACTGTCCTTCCATGGCAGTGTTTCCTGGTCTTCTGGCCTTACCATACCTCAAACTATCTATGAATAAATTGCATTTTAAGACAGAGGGTGTGACATCTGAGCAGAGAGCTGGATGAAGTAGAGGGTGAGACGTGAGTCTGTCTGGGGAAAGAACATTCCACAGAGAGAACTCATGTGTTCTTGGCCATCATTGAGGAGTAGGCAATTTGCTGTGTGGCCAGAGCTGGTTGAGCAGAAGAGGGAAAGCCAGGAGATAAATCAGAAAGAATGTCCTAATGCATGCAATTAAATGAAAGCAGTGCTATAGTCTGAATGCCTGTTGTCGTTCGGTCACTAAGTCCTGTCCAACTCTTTATGACCCCATGGATTGCAGCATGGCAGTGTTGTAGTCTGAATGTCCCTGTCTCCCCTAAATTCATAGAAAGAGGCCCTAATCTCAGTGTGAGTGTATCTGGAGTTGGGGCCTCCAGGAGGTCAAGAGTGGGGGCCTCATGATGAGACTGGTGCTCTTAAAAGAGTACAAAAGAGAGATGATCTCTCTTTATTATATGAAAACACAATGAGAAGGTATCTGTAAACAAGAAAAAGGGCCCTCACCACAAAACAAATCTGGCACCTTATTGGTGCCTCTAGAGGCTTGGACTCCCTAGCCTCTAGAGCTGGGAGAAATAAATTTCTGTTGTAAGCCACCTGGTCTGTGGTATTTCTGTTACAGTGTGCATGCTAAGTCCCTTCAGCCATATCTGACTCTCTGTGACCCTATGGTCTGTAGCCCACCAGGCTCCTCTGTCCATGGGATTTTCTTGCTGGAAATGGAGTGGGTTGCATTTCCTTTTTCAGGGGATCTTCCTGACCCAGGGATCAAACCTGCATCTCTTAAGTCTCCTGCATTAGCAGGCAGTTTCTTTTACTGCTTGCGCCACCTGGGAAGTCCTGTAACAGCAGCACGAACTGAGACAGGTAGGCACCTGAGGTTCACCTGAGACCATCTGTAACTGGACCGTAAGTGAGGAGAAGCCAAGAAAAGTCCAGGTACTGAATCACTTCTGTAGAGAATTATCAAAGGCAGAGACTGGAACGGGCAGATAGTTCAAGTCTCCCATGAGGTAGCTCTCAGTATAAAAGGGACCAAAGAATGAGTTCCATGCATAACTACAGGGTCTTTCCTTATCGTGTTCGCTGACTATAATGGATTATAGTGTTGACTCAAAAAAAAAAGCTTTATGTTTCCTCAAACCAGGGCACTTGAAATTACCTGCTGGATCATCCTTATGCCCCAGCTATTATTTTGCATGTTGACTAAAGAAAGCTTTCTTTCCTGTTCGTTTTCTTCAAGTAGGAAAAATTTTAGGTCACTGGGAAAGGAGTAGGTCAAAACAGCATCATCTTTGGCCAGGATGGATGCATACATGTTGAAATGCAATATTTATTATGCATGTGGTGGGTGCAATTAATATGCATGTGCTGGTTACAAATTAATTAGAAAGTCTTTCTTGCATATCTTATCACTGCTCCAGCCCTGAGGGAGGCTCAGAAGTGGGAGGCGATATTCACCTCAAAGAGGAGTCGTCAAGATAAGCGCAGATGAAACAACTGACACATAATAAGAAGCACAATTTTGTGGTATTGATTCCAACATTTTTATGGTGTAGGCAGAATGAGTGAAAAGCTTGATTTTTCGTTTTGATTTTGACCTCAAAGAGAGCAGGATAGTAGAAGAAGCTGCAAGAAGGGAGAATGAAAGCAGAAGACATAGAGTGTGTCTGGACACACAACCCCAAAAAAGAGAAAAATATGGAGAATATATACGTGGTGGTGGTGGTTTATTCGCTAAGTTGTGTCTGACTCTTTGCAACCCTCTGGACTGTAGCCTGCCAGGCTCATCTGTCCATGGGATTCTCCAGGCAAGAATATTGGAGTGGGTAGCCATTTCCTTCTCCAGGGGATCTTCCCAACCCAGAGATCGAACCTGGGTCTCCTGCATTGCAGGCAGAGTTTTTACCAACTGAGCTACAAGGGAAGCCCAAATATATACATATATTATATATATATATATATATAGTTTGGCTCTTGAAAACAAGTTAAATGAGAATTTCTCATAGAGTCAAGAAGAACATGGAGATGGGGACTTAGTGTTTAAAGGGGACAGAGTTGCAGTTTAAGAAAGTGAAAAATTCGACAGACGGATGATGATAAGAGTTCCACAACAATGTGAATATTCTTAGTGCCACTGAGTGGTACAGTTAAATATGGCTAAAATAATATGTTTCATATCATGTGACTTTTACCACAGTTTAAAAAAAAATTAAAAAAAGATAAGAGGTTAGTGATAACTAGAGAAAATGGAGTCACATTGGGGTCATTTTTTAAACAAAGTGACACGAGGTAACATTTGATGAGAGTTTTTCTGTTGGAATTAAACTGAATGGTTCAAGGGTAAAATAGCCAAGGTAACGGATGATAGAGTAAGGCAGATTAATTTCCATAATAAAGTACCACAAAGGGTGTGATTTAAAATAACACTAGCGTATTGTCTAAGGGTTCTGGAGCAAGAAGTTCAAAATTATGGTGGTGGTAGAGATTTGCCTCCTTCAAGGTGTTGGAGACCCTGAGGGAGAATCTTTTTCTAGGACCCGCTCCTGGTTCTGGCAGCTACCGGCAATCTTGGGCACTTCTTGGCTTAAGTCATGTTTCTCCAATCCCTGCCTCCTTAGAAACATGGTATTCTCTTCCTGTCTGTTTGTACCCAAATTTCCCTTTTCTTATAATGTCCACTGTCATGGGGAGTTAGAGACCACCTTGATCTACTATGATCTCATTTTAACTTGATTACATCTGTATAGATAGATCCTATTTCCAAATACGGTCATGTTCACAG
This sequence comes from Bos mutus, assembly GCF_027580195.1. Lineage (NCBI taxonomy): Eukaryota > Metazoa > Chordata > Mammalia > Artiodactyla > Bovidae > Bos > Bos mutus. The sequence goes on from NC_091628.1 coordinate 22,966,312, forward strand.
GTACCAGGAATTAGAAGCAGAATATATCTATTTGGAGGCTAAGTTGCTTCAGTTGTGTCTGACCCTTTGCGATCCCATGAACTGTAAACCACCAGGCTTCTCTGTCCATGGAATTTTCCAGGCAAGAATACTGGAATAGGTTGCCATTTCCTTCTCCAATCTATTTGGGAGACAAAATTAAACCCACAAGATGAGTATTTGGTACTAACCCTAACCCAAAAAAGATGTCCTTTTCATTATAAGGGACTGGAATGCAAAAGTAGGAAGTCAAGAAACACCTGGCTACTGCTAAGTCACTTCAGTCTTGTCCAACTCTGTGCGACCCCATAGACGGCAGCCCACCAGGCTCCATCATCCCTGGGATTCTCCAGGCAAGAACACTGGAGTGGGTTGCCATTTCCTTCTCCAGTGCATGAAAGTGAAAAGTGAAAGTAAAAGTGAAGTCGTGTCCAATTCTTAGCGACTTCATGGACTGCAGCCCACCAGGCTCCTCTGTCCATGGGATTCTCCAGGCAAAAGTGCTGGAGTGGGGTGCCATGACCTGGAGTAACAGGCAAATTTGGCCTTGGGAGTACAGAATGAAGCAGGGTAAAGGCTAATAGAGTTTTGCCAAGAGAATGCACTGGGCATAGCAAACACCCTCTTCCAACAACACAAGAGAAGACTCTACACATGGACATCACCAGATGGTCAATACTGAAATCAGATTGATTATATTCTTTCAGCCAAAGATGGAGAAGCTCTATACACTCATCAAAAACAAGACTGGGAGCTGACTGTGGCTTACTTAGATCATGAACTCCTTATTGTGAAAATCAGAATTAAATTGAAGAAAGTGAAGAAAACCACTAGACCATTCAGCATAACCTAAATCAAATCCCTTATGATTATACAGTGGAAGTGAGAAATAGATTTAAGGGCCTAGATCTGATAGATAGAGTGCCTGATAAACTATGGACAGAGGTTCGTGACATTGTACAGGAGACAGGGATCAAGACCATCCCCAAGAAAAAGAAATGCAAAAAAGCAAAATGGCTGTCTGGGGAGGCCTTACAAATAGCTGTGAAAAGAAGAGAAGTGAAAAGCAAAGGAGAAAAGGAAAGATATAAGTATCTGAATGCAGAGGTCCAAAGAATAGCAAGGAGAGATAAGAAAGCCTTCCTCAGCGATCAGTGCAAAGAAATAGAGGAAAACAACAGAATGGGAAAGACTAGAGCTCTCTTCAAGAAAATTAGAGATACCAAGGGAATATTTCATGCAAAGATGGGCTCAGTAAAGAACAGAAATGGTAGGGACCTAACAGAAGCAGAAGATATTAAGAAGAGGTGGCAAGAATACACAGAAGAACTGTACAAAAAAGATCTTCATGACCCAGATAATCACAATGGTGTGATCACTCACCTAGAGCCAGACATCCTGGAATGCGAAGTCAAGTGGGCCTTAGAAAGCATCACTATGAACAAAGCTAGTGGAGGTGATGGAATCCCAGTTGAGCTATTTCAAATCCTAAAAGATGATGCTGTGAAAGTGCTGCACTTAACAGGCCAGCAAATTTGGAAAACTCAGCAGTGGCCACAGGACTGGAAAAGGTCAGTTTTCATTCCAATCCCAAAGAAAGGCAATGCCAAAGAATGCTCAAACTACTGCACAATTGTGCTCATCTCACACGCTAGTAAAGTAATGCTCAAAATTCTCCAAGCAAGGCTTCAGCAATATGTGACCCGTGAACTTCCAGATGTTCAAGCTGGTTTTAGAAAAGGCAGAGGAACCAGAGACCAAATTGCCAATACCCACTGGATCATCGAAAAAGCAAGAGAGTTTCAGAAAAATATCTATTTCTGTTTTATTGACTATGCCAAAGCCTTTGACGGTGTGGATCACAATAAACTGTGGAAAATTCTGAAAGAGATGGGAATACCAGACCACCTGATCTGCCTCTTGAGAAACCTGTATGCAGGTCAGGAAGCAACAGTTAGAACTGGACATGGAACAACAGACTGGTTCCAAATAGGAAAAGGAGTACATCAAGGCTGTATATTGTCACCCTGTTTATTTAACTTATATGCAGAGTACATCATGAGAAACGCTGGGCTGGAAGAAGCCCAAGCTGGAATCAAGATTGCCGGGAGAAACATCAATAACCTCAGATATGCAGATGATACCACCCTTATGGCAGAAAGTGAAGAGGAACTAAAAAACCTCTTGATGAAAGTGAAAGAGGAGAGTGAAAGAGTTGGCTTGAAGCTCAACATTCAGAAAACGAAGATCATGGCATCCGGTCCCATCACTTCATGGGAAATAAATGGGGAAACAGTGGAAACAGTGTCAGACTTTATTTTGGGGGGCTCCAAAATCACTGCAGATGGTGACTGCAGCCATGAAATTAAAAGACGCTTACTCCTTGGAAGGAAAGTTATGACCAACCTAGATAGCATATTCAAAAGCAGAGACATTACTTTGCCAACAAGGGTCCATCTAGTCAAGGCTATGGTTTTTCCAGTGGTCATGTATGGATGTGAGAGTTGGACTGTGAAGAAGGCTGAGCGCCAAAGAATTGATGCTTTTGAACTGTGGTATTGGAGAAGACTCTTGAGAGTCCCTTGGACTGCAAGGAGATCCAACCAGTCCATTCTGAAGGAGATCAGCCCTGGGATTTCTTTGGAAGGAATGATGCTAAAGCTGAAACTCCAGTACTTTGGCCACCTCATGCAAAGAGTTGAGTCATGGGAAAAGACTCTGATGCTGGGAGGGACTGGAGGCAGGAGGAGAAGGGGACGACAGAGGATGAGATGGCTGGATGGCATCACTGACTCGATGGACGTGAGTCTCGGTGTACTCCGGGAGTCGGTGATGGACAGGGAGACCTGGCGTGCTGCAATTCATGGGGTCGCAAAGAGTCAGACAGGACTGAGCGACTGAACTGAGCAGGTGATGTGGCCTGAATTGTATCCCCTCCAAATTCAACTGCTGGAGACCTAATCCCCAGGGTAATGGCATTGGGAAATGAGGCCTTTGGACAGTAATCAGGTTTAGGTGAGGTCGTGAGAATGGGGCCATTGTTATGGAATTTGGGCCCTTGTGGCTCCATGGTGAAGAGCCCACCTGCTAGTGCAGGAGCTCAGGTTTCATCTCTGGATCAGGAAGCTCCCCTAGGTAAGGAAATGGCAGTCTACTCCAGTATCCTTGCCTGGAAAATCCTATGGACAGAGGAGCCTGGTGGGCTACCGTCTATGGGGTCACAAAGAGTCGGAAACAATTTAGCGACTGAGCATGCAAAGAAGAGATACCAAAGAGCTGGCTCAGTGTCTCTCTCTCTCTCCGTCAAGGGAGGACACAGTAAGAAGGCAGTCACTGGGCAGCCAGAAAGGGAGGCCTCATCAGGAGACCAAATTGGCCAGCACCTTAATCTTGGACTCACCAGCCTCCAGAACTGTAAGGACGAAATTGCTTTTAAAGGCACCCAGTCTCTGGTATTTTTGTTATGGCATCCTGAGCTCACTAATAAGTGAGCAGGTGATTCATTCATTGGTAATTACCAGTGCCCCCTTCAGTGCTAACTTTGGATGGCCTGGACCAGGGTATTGCAGTTGATTCATTAATGCATTTAAATACCTATGTATATGTATGAATATTTATCGTCTATCTTATTCCCGGAAGGACTTCAGTATCTATTCTGATTGTAACAAGAAGAGTGGAAAAGCAAGTAAGAATGTGATAATTTAATTTGTGATGATGATAATAATAATGTGAAAATAAGAATTGCAAAACAATACTTTCAACTCCAGGACAAGAATGTGGAAGAAATGGGAGATTTCCTGACAAAATAAAAATACCCAAATTAAATTAAAACATAAAAAACGTGATTAGACCAATTAGCATAGATGAGATTGAAAAGGTGATTAAAAGACGTTCATTAATAAAACTCCAGAACCAGATGGTCTCACAGCTGAATTTTATCTAATCATTAAAAAAGCAGATGATTCTATCATTTATGAAACTATTTTCCACCCCCAAAAGATGGAAAACTCAGTAGTTCTTTTCATAAATCCAGCTCAAGTTTCATATCAAAATTTTATAGCAATAGTACATAACAGAAAGCTATAAACAATCATCAATATTAAATATAGGTGAAAAAATTATAACTAAAATACTGGCAAATAAAATCCAAAGGCCTAATGTACTATGACTAAGTAGAAATATATTCTAAGAATGCAAGGCTTATTTTTATTATCAGGCAATCTGTCAACGCAATTCAATCCATTAAAGTGAAAAGAAAAGGCATTTAATTAGATTAATAGATGCTAAAAAATATTTAATAAGGTAGAGAAGATATTCTTAATTAAAAAACTCTAGGTTATACGAGAATGAATAAATACCATTTAGGAAAGGAAATTACAAATATTACTCCAAGTGGCCCAAGAGTAAAATCCGGGCCCAGGCAAGAATGCCTGCTATTATTACCACCGTAGAAAACAACAGTATTGTAGAGATGGGAGTTTCCCAGGTGGTGCTTTTGGTAAAGAACCCGCTTGCCAATGCAGAAAACTTAAGAGACTCGGGTTCAATCCCTGGGTTGAGAAGATCGCCTGGAGGAAGGCATGGCAATCCACTCCAGTGTGCTTGCCTGGGAAGTCCCATGGACAAAGGAGCCTGGCAGGCTACAGTCCATGGGGTTGAAAGAGTTGGACATGACTGAGGTGACTTAGCATTATGCATAAAGCAACAGTATTTTAGAGATGGGTATCAATAGACTTCTGAAATGGCCTCCAGGGTTCCTTGCCTCCCAGAGTTCATGGCATTTTACAATCAATCTCCTCCTCTTGAGTGATGGCTGTCCCTACAGACTTTTGAATGAGTAGAATATGGCAAAGATGGTGGGCTATTACTGTTCAGATTAGGTTACAAAGATGGTGGCTTCTGTCTTGCTAGCTCTCTCCTACTCTCTCTGGCTCTTGCTTCTTCTGATGAAGCAAGCTGCCACATGGGAAGCTGCCCTGTGAAGAGCCTCAAGCAACAAGGATATGCATTTGGGGAAGTTTTGGTGGGGCCAGTACTGTGACTTTGGACTTTTTGGACTATAGTATGAGGGCAGAGTGTTGGGGTATGTAGTAATTTATAAGGGGCTGGCATTTAATTTCTTCACACCCAAGAGGCTTAAGTTTAGGTTGCAGTATTTTGGCATTTGACTTTTCATTGCAGTTTCTGGTGATATCATCCCTAGGCAAGGAGAAATGTCTAACCAGATACTTGTGCATGCATGTCTAACTCTTTGAGATCCCATGGGCTGTAGCCCTCCAGGCTCCTCTATCCACTGAATTTCCCAGGCAAGAATACTGGAGTGGGTTGCCATGCCCTCCTCCAGGGGATCCTCCCCATTGAAGGATCAAACCTGTGTCTCCTGCATTGCAGGAGCTCTTTACTGCTGGGCCATCAGGGAAGCCCCTATCCAGATACTCACTGGGTCTTAATCAAAGGCTCCAAGCCTCCGGAGAGGCATGTAGGCATAAGCCTGAAGGTAAACTGAGCCAAGGACACTGGAGGCTGTATTCATAAGGCCAATTTCAACCTTTTGTTGGATGAATTTCCCCAGTGTATTTGCTTTACAGGTTGTAGATTTTGCAAAACAGGCATCAACTGGTATCTTGTTAAAGCTGAAACCAAGGATATACTGGTTTTTCCTCTACTTCTCGGGTACCCTTGAGTATCTAATATAGCCTTCTACCAAATTAAGTTCTAGGCCTGGGAAACACAATTGTTTCCTGCTCTAGGGACTGTGGTTTGACATGTTTTCTAAATTTGGTGGGTGTAAGATCCTATCAAACTGTGCTGTTGTTGAGTTGCTCAGTCATCTACAACTCTTTATGACCCTGTGGACTGTAGCCCACCAGGCTCCTCTGTCCATGGAATTTCCCACAGGAGTAGGTTGCCATTTCCTCCTCCAGGGGATCTTCCTGACCCAGGAATCGAACCTGCGTCTTCTGCATTGCAGGTAAATTCTTACCGCTGAGCCACCAGGGATGCTCCCTATATCAGGCTTCCTACTGTACTTCCTATTAATTATTTGGAGTCTATTTTTAAAAACAAAGGATATAAGACCCTTGATGTTGTCATTTCTGAGGCCCTGAAGAAACCACACACGGTCCAGTTGGAGAAAGCCCAGGCTACAGCTGCCAAGTCTCAACTCAACTGAGACATGCAGAATTTTATATGCTGGACTAAGCAAAATAAAGCATTAGAGAGGACAGTGCTTGGTTGAATTTAACAAGCACTTTGGACTTTAAAATTCTAAGTCCACGGGGTAAGATAATTTAATTTTGGTCTCTAAAGCACAGTAAATTCTTTCAACATCAAACTGCAATGAGATTTGTCATTAAATTCTCCTTGGAAATTTGAAATTGAAAGAGGGGTTTATATTAAAATCTGGAGTACCTAAATGGCTATGTGCTGAATCGTGTCCCCTCCCAGATTCACATGCTGACTCCTAACTACCAGAACCTCAGAATGGCTATATTTGAACAGCCATATACAGTGGCTGTATTTGAACACAGGGTCTTTAAAGAGGTAACATAGTTCATGAGGTCATTAGGGTGGGCCCTAGTCCAATCTGACTGGTGTCCTTATAGAAAGAAGAGATTACAACATAGTCAAGTGCAGAGGGAAAACCATGTGAAGACCCGGAGAAGGTAACCATCTGTAACTTACGGAGACAGAACTCAGAAGAAACCAATCTTGCTATTGACTGAAAGGAAATGCACAGCCTAAGAGTTGAGAAATAAGTTTTATTTGGTAGAATTCCTAAAGACTTCAAGCCCAGAAGACAGCTTCTCAGATAGCTCTGAGGGACTGCTCCAAAGAGGTAAAGGAGAAGATAGGACATAAGGGTTTTTGCAACAAAGACCAGGTAGTCAGAACATCAAAAGATGGCTTGTAATTAAAGAAAACCAGATGTTTCATGTTAATATATTTAGCACTTTTCCTTGTATGGCAAAGGACTTCCCTGGTGGCTCAGTGGTAAAGAATCTGCTTGCCAGTGCAGAAGATCCCTGGATCAGGAAGACCCTCTGGAGAAGGAAACAGCAACCCACTACAGTATTCTTGCCTGGAGAATTCCATGCACAGAGGAGCCTGGCAGACTACAGCCCATGGGGTCTCAACAGAGTCGGACACAACTTAGTGGCTAAACAACAACAAAGTTTGAAGACTTGAACTGGGCATATATATAAAAGGACTATTCCAGTGAACTACTCTTTTGACTGGGTGGGAAGTGTTTCAAAATTCCAGGATTTGGCTAGCTGACATAATTCAGTTCTCCAACCAAACTGTGTTCTCCCAACTTCATTTCAGTTATAAAGCTGGTATTTTTATTTCCCACCTGCCTGATCTTTTAGTACTGAGTTTCTTCAGAATAGGATGTGGAGTACAAATGCCTTCTCAAAGACACCAACAAATGATTCTACGTGTTGAAATGTTCCATCCTAAAAAGTGCATTTTTTGAAAGTAGAGGATTGCTATTATTCTTGCAAACTGGATGGGTTTAACAATGTTTCCTGTGTCATCTGACTGTAAGAGTGTCAAAAGATTAAAGACAGAATCGGTGACAGACTTCCTCTTTCTGTTGTAGGCTACATCCTAACTAGGGAGAGCCCAATTTTTGCAACATATATTTAATGTTAAGTGCTCAGTTCAATGGCAGGTCCAGTTTGATGTTAATGCCAGTGCACAAGGGTTCCTTGTTCTGCACATCCTCGCCGACACCTGTTGGCAGTGTGAGCTCTTACTGCTGGAATATGCAACCTCACTTTGGCTGGTTCTAAGGCAAATGAGCATCATTTTCACAGCAGTATCTTAGAGTGAGCAGGTGCTACATTATTTTTGAATGAGAAGACTCTGGTCTTTCCTAAGCTGTTCTTCTCCTCCCTTCTAAAATCAGAGGGGATACTCTGACTCAGAAGGTCCCCACACAATTTCTGTTTGCAGCATCTTGAAGGTTCAGGATTCATGATTTGCCTGAGTATCTCCCCACTTCTTGTTTTCCCTTCTCTTCCCTACCTCTGCCTTCTGTCTACTGTAGCTGAGGATAGATCTGGGTCAGAAGAGAAAATTTTAAAACCCAGTTTCTTGCCTACAGGTCTAACTCTCACAAATATTTGAGGAAAATGGAAAGCTTTGAGGTTTTTCTTCATCAAGGGGCCAATTATTGCCTCCTGTTGGCCTTTATTTTCTTCCTATTCCCATCCCACCATCAAGAAACCAGCATCTTGGGACTTACCTGGTGGTTCAATGCTTAAGAATCTGCTTTCCAATGCGAGGGACACGGGTTCAAGCCCTAGTTGGGGGAACTAAGATTCCATGAGCTGTGGAGCAACAAAGAGCCTGCATGCCCCAACCAAGACCTGACACAGCTGAAAATAAATAAGGAAAAGAAAAGAAGAAAGAAACCAGCACCTTACCTCCAGAAGATGTGTTCTCCTAAGATGCCACTGAGGGAGAGCCCCACTATTTTCACATTTTAAACTAGAGCTTTCTTCTTTAGCCACAGTTATTGTCAGGATACAGGTGGCTGCCCAATAAAACTTGGTAAATGGAACTGTTTTCCCAGGCGGGGCTGGTCTCAGTTTTCATAGCATAGCATAGAGGCAACTTTAATATTTTTCCATATAGAACCAAGCATGCTCCCAGGAAACAGATCAAATAGGCAAAATAAAAATGAAACACATATCTCAGAGACCTCAAATAAATGGCAATTTAACTTTAGCACATTGTAGCTGAAATTGCACTGTGTTGTAACACTTAGAGCCCTTACCATCCAAAGCCCTAAATGTAGAGGGTGATAAAAGCCTTGTGTCTTCTGTTTCTATAGCTTTTTATTTTTAAAACCTTGAATCACCCAAAGGTGAATACAGAAACCTCTGGGTCTGCAATTGATTTCTTTATTTGAAATGACAAATTCATCCGTTTTCATAAGTTATTATGAATAAAACATACAGCAATGATATATTACTATCCCAGTGCAGTTTAATCATGTTTCTCAACTATTTTATGAATAATTAAAAAGATTTTCAGTAGATTCTCTTTTTTACTTAAATATCACTAAATATATTATCTGTGATAATCATCATTCATTAACAGAGGAGGCTAGACATTTTGGTGGCTCTAAATTCTCTTTTTAATTTCACCTTCTTATTATTGTCAAGAAGCTTCCAACTGAACCTTCTTCTATTTGACCCTCCTCATTCCACCGCCCTATGAGTGTCCCTGGGCTCATGTAGACCTAGGTGATATTTTTTTCTTCTTTTTTTTAAAAAAAAAAAAACATTTTTTCTTGATTATAATTAATGCACAATGTTGAGTTAGTTTCAGGTGTACAAGAAAGCAATTTGATTATATAAATATATATTTGATTTTATATGGAGAGATAAATGCAGATAATTCTTTTTCAGGTTCTTTTCCATTATAGGTTTTTACAAGGTATTAAGTTCCCTGTGCTATACTGTAAGTCCTTGCTGTTTGTTTTTTGTTGTTTGTTTGCTTGTTTGTTTTTAATAAGTATTTTTGAAGTTTTTACAGTAGATTCTTGTTGGTTACCCATTTTAACAAACCTAGATGATTCACTTTAGATTAGGTACTCCCATCAAAACATGGAAGGTGAGTTACCCATTCCAGGCACCTCTCCAAGTATAAGGATGTGCCTTTAGACTGTCAAAGTCACTGAAACAACCTGTTTAAAAGAGCGAATGTGGGTTATGTTGCATCTGTACATTTAGGTTTTTTTTCCTGCTGGTTAGCTGAAATAAGTCTCTTTGAGGAAAAAAAAAAAAGAGGAAGTACCACCCTATTTATCAATTCAGTATATGATGTGAAGAACCAGCCCAGACTACTCTACTTTATTAAATGTCCATGGCAGGGAAGAAATGAAAAAGTGCATTGTCAGCCAGAGTTCAATTGACATAACGGTACAGGATTTATATTTGTCCTACTGAAAGAATCTAACTTCCACACGGAAAAAAGCAGTCAAGGGATTCTGGGTATTCATTCTCGGCATTCTCATTAAAGAAGAGTTCTCTCACACATGTATCTCTCTGTACAGCAAAATTGAACTTGGAAATGTGCAGGGCAACCATAGCTTCTGGTAAGACCTTGACCCAATCCTGTAAAGTAGAAAGAAGTTCTTTCCCCAGGAAGCTATCTGGAATCCTTGGATGAAAATAGAAGTGCAAAGTGCTACTTTTAAAGAAGTAAGGATTTTTACTGCTAAAAACAGCATGGGTAAATGGAGGGTTTTGCCTCTTGAAACTGCTGATTCTGCAGACATGGATGAGGTGTGAAATGCGGGAGGCATGTGACCCGTGCTCAGGACTCCCTTCCTGTGGGCTCAGCTCAGTCCCCTGCAGTTGATAATCTTTCGTGAATGCTGCTGCTGCAGCTGTTAAGTCGCTTTCAGTCGTGTCCGACTCTTTGTGACCCCGTAGACGGCAGCCCACCAGGCGCCCCCGTCCTTGGGATTCTCCAGGCAAGAACACTGGAGTGGGTTGCCATTTCCTTCTCCAATGCATGAAAGTGAAAAGCAAAAATGAAGTCACTCAGTCGTGTCTGACTCTTAGTGACCTCATGGACTGTAGCCTACCAGGCTCCTCCGCCCATGGGATTTTCCAGGCAAGAGTACTGGTGTGGGGTGCCATTGCCTTCTCCATGAATACTAGGGCCCAATCAATGCCAATCTTCCCTAACTCCACAGCAATGAGCTTCCTTTGTATTTTTAAAAGAAGCTTTATTATTTATTTTATTTAATTTACTTATTGACTGCACCATGTGACACAGAGGATCCTACTTTCCCAGCCAGGGATTGAGCCTGTGCCCCCCACATTGGGAGGTGAGAGTCTTGACCACTGGACTGCCAGAGAAGTTCCTCCTTCGTATTTTATATCCATCTTTGGCCAGTCAACATTGAATTGACTCTTGGTTTCATATTACAACACTCACTCTCAATTAAACATCCTTTTATCTAATTCCTCTACATTTTTAACTTATATGCAGAGTACATCATGAGAAACGCTGGGCTGGAAGAAGCACAAGCTGGAATCAAGATTGCCAGGAGAAATATCAATAACCTCAGATATGCTGATGACACCACCCTTATGGCAGAAAGTGAAGAGGAACTAAAAAGCCTCTTGATGAAAGTGAAAGAGGAGAGTGAAAAACTTGGCTTAAAGCTCAACATTCAGAAAACTAAGATCATGGCATCACTTCATGGAAAATAAATGGGGAAACAGTGGAAACAGTGGCAAATTTTATTTTCTTAGGCTCCAAAATGACTGCAGATGGTGATTGCAGCCATGAGATTAAAAGACGCTTACTCCTTGGAAGGAAAGTTATGACCAACCTAGACAGCTTATTAAAAAGCAGAGACATTACTTTGCCAACAAAGGTCCATCTAATCAAGGCTATGGTTTTTCCAGTGGTCATGTATGGATGTGAGAGTTGGACTGTGAAGAAAGCTGAGCACCAAAGAATTGATGCTTTTGAACTGTGGTGTTGGAGAAGACTCTTGAGAGTCCCTTGGACTGCAAGGAGATCCAACCAGTCCATTCTAAGGGAGATCAGTCCTGGGTGTTCTTTGGAAGGACTGATGCTAAAGCTGAAATTCCAATACTTTGGCCACCTCATGTGAAGAGTTGACTCACTGGAAAAGGCTCTGATGCTGGGAGGGATTGGGGGCAGGAGGAGAAGGGGACGACAGAGGATGAGATGGCTGGATGGCATCACCAACTCGATGGACATGAGTTTGAGTGGACTCCGGGAGTTGGTGATGGACAGGGAGGCCTGGTGTGCTGTGATTCATAGGGTCACAAAGAATCAGACATGACTGAGCGACTGAACTGAACTGCATTTTTTCTCAAGGGGGTGTAGTTTCAGTGGGAAAGAGGCACAAAGGCATGACAAATTTGGCATCAGTGGTATAGGAGGCAGAAAGCTATGTCATGAAACAGTCTCCCCACAGAGAGACCACTCATTATCATGCCTTTGCCTCTTTTTATTTTCATCTACCTCTCCTGAGGAGAGGTTTTCATCTCAAACAAATCTGCCAAAGTTATAAATTTAAGAACTTTGAAAGTTTTGTTACCCGTGGATCCAAAAAAAAAAAAAAAACAGACTTAATGAGATTTCACTGCCTCTGAAAATTATCACATGTTCACACTTTATTTATGAAGTGTTATTTATACGTGTTTGTCTCACACATAATCATGAGCGGCACGTCACTGAAATAAGTTTCAATTAATATTAACAATACTAAGGGAAACAGATACTTTTTCAAAGTCTTTCCCAGAAATCTTAATAAACAATAACATTTTGTAGAAATCAGGTGATTCGCCTGTTCTAAAAAGTTCAAAATGTACCTCAAAGAGAATATAGTTTCAGAATCTCAGGAAACTACTTCATCTATATTAGTGTTTTCCTAAAAGTTATAGAGTTTTAGAATTTTCTCTCTGATCCTGGCTGAGAATGGTTTTACATCCTGGAATCAAGGTGCTTTTTTTTCGTAATTGGAAATTCCAAACAAATAAAAAGAATTGCTAGCTTGAAGCAGAGCTATCAAAATTACTAAGTTGGATACAAAAGTTAGGTTCGACAGTTTTGAAACCTCTTTACAATTTCCAAGAGGTGACCTCTTTTGGCGTACATATATATATATATTTGTTTTGTTTTGTTTTGCAAGGTGCCCAGTTTTCAGAAATGATTTCCTTTTAACATTTACATAACTCGTTTTATTTGCAAAGGAGAAACTGTTAGTGATCTGTAAATTCAGCATCCTACTGTAGGGGTTTTTAAAGGTCAAAAGAAAACAGGAATGTTTCTAGCTGATACCCTCTGTAAGGATTTAAAGACGTTTATCAAAGGGTGCTTTAAATTTAGTTTAAGGCAAAATTAAGCTGGTTCTCAATAGGTGTAAAGCACTCAAACATCATATTTCTTCCATGTAACTCACCTTTAAAGACAAGTGACAGAGACTGCAGTTGGGATTAATACCTCAAGTCTTCTTGATTAGTGAGCCTTAACTTTCAAAGAGAAAGAATCTGCCTGCAGTGCAGGAGACCTTAGTTTGATCCCTGGGTTAGGAAGATGCCCTGGAGAAGGGAATGGCTACCCACTGCAGTTTTATTGCCTGGAGAATTCCATAGACAGAGGAGCCTAGTGGGCTATAGTCCATGGGGTCGCAAAGAGTCAAGACTCAACTGAGCGACTAACACTTTAACTTTCACTTCCAAGGCCCTACCAATAATGAGTCAATTCTGAAATGCCTTTCTAGTCATCACGGCAAGCTGATTGGTGGAAGGCCCTGGGTTACTATGTAATCCAGGCTCTTAGGCTGGGTTCAAGCCAGAACTTTCTGGTTGCAATGTATCCTAATAGTCTACTTATGGGACTTTGCTAGGAGAAGTCACTTTCACTAGGAGATACATTCTGCGAAGGGCAAGGATTGACTTACTAACCGTTAAGCATTTTGGTAATACCTGGCAAAGAGGAGACGTCAAATAAACTTGTTGAATAAATGAATGACTAATCAAAAACCTCTTGGGAGACCAGTGTCCTCATTTATAAAACCGAGAAGTATAATTAGGTGGTCTACATGCTCCCTTTGAGTTCTGTACCTCTTCCCAAAAATAATAATTCTGGTGTTTTTTTAAGAAACCAATGAGTTGCTCTGCCAATTTATAATTTGGTTGGATCGTTCTTTAAAGAATATTTGACTTACAGGGAAGACAAGAACTTACATAGTCAGAAAGGAGGCCTTAGAAGAACTCTCCCTGTGTGGGCAGAGCCACCCAGAGACTCTCAGCCCATCCAGCAGCCCATCCCAGACCACTGGGCTCTGTTGGCATCTTTGCCTACTGTGATAGTATCACAGATACTACTGTACCTGTGGTATAGAGAGGATGTCCCTGGGGGTTCTGCCTACTTTAGGAGACACGGAGGCATCATAGTGTAGAGATCTGGACGTGAAAGGCAGAATAAGACTGGCCGCTCTCAATTCTTCCCAGGTGGTGCTAGTGGTAAAGAAACCACTCTGCCAATGCAGGAGACATAAGAGACGTAAGAGATCAAACCCAGGGCTCAATCCCTGGGTTGGGAAGATACCCTGGAGGAGGGCATGGCGATCCACTCCAGTATTATTGCCTGGAGAAACCCATGGACAGAGGAGCCTGGTGAGCTACAGTGCACAGGGTCGCACAGAGTCAGAAACATAAAGAAAATGGTTTCAAGAACCCTTCCTTCAACTCTTGATGGCCCCAGATAGAGGACCATTCTAAGTAGATTTTGAGAAATGAAGTGAAGTGAAAACAAGTTGCTCAGTTGTGTCCGACTCTTTGCGACACTGGACTTTAGCCTACCAGGCTCCTCCATTCATGGGATTTTCTGAGCAAGAGTACTGGAGTGGGTTGCTATTTCCTTCTCCAGGGGATCTGCCCGACCCAGGGATCGAACCCAGGTCTCCCGCATTGTAGGCAGATGCTTTACCATCTGAGCCACTAGGGAAGTCCTAGATTTTGAGAAGAGACTTCTCTGGAGAAAACTGAGGCTGGCTCTTCTGCATACCAGGTACTTCGTCTAGTCCCAAGCCTAGTGATGAAAGCTTTAAGGAAACCATTTGGATAGTTTGTTTTTTTCATTTTCAAAGCCTTTATTGAATTTGTTACAATACTGCTTATGTTCTATGTTTTGGTTTTTTGGCCTCAAGGCACGTGGGATCTTAGATCCCCAAGCAGGGATTGAACCCACACCCTGCATTGGAAGGTGAAGTCTTAATGACTGGACAGCCAAGGAAGTCCTCCATTTGGAGAGTTTTGACCTGTGCTCTTGGTAGTGACTTCAGAGCACTGAGGGCTGATTCTTATCTGAGAAAACTAAAGCTGACAAAACTAAATCTAGACCACAGTTCACTCTTTGTCACCTGGGGCCTCTAGAGGGTGAAGAAGCACTGGCTGCCAAAGAGGCATTTTGAAGTGTCAAGTTTTGCTCCCCTACACGGCTTAGGGGGTAGGTCGCAGAGCCCATTCCCTCTGGAGAAGGCTGCCCTCCGAGCCTGTGAGCCACGCAGGGGCAGAGACACTGTGGGGTGGATTAGACACAGTTCCTGGGACTATGGGCTTCCCTAATGGCTTGGTTGCTGGAGAATCTGCCTGCAGTGAGGGAGACCCAGTTTCTATCCCTGAGTGGGAAAAGATCCCCTGGAGAAGGAAATGGCAACCCACTCCAATATCCTTGCCTGGGAAATCCCATGGTCAGAGGAGCCTGGCAGGATATAGTCCACGGGGTTGCAAAAGAGTTGAACTTAACTTAGCCACTAAACCACCATGTGGAACTAAGAGAGAACTCAGAAACAAGGACACAAAAGCCCACAAACAAAAGTAACAAGCAAAAGTCCCCTGAAAATAGCCAGAAATGGACAGACACAGGAAATTTCAAGCGAAATTTAACTATTGTAAAGCAACTCCACCCAGTTTTAAAAGATGAGAAGATAAAGGCTTGGCCATTTCAACCTAACTCAAAATAGCTCTGATGGGCTATTTAACCCGCAGAGCTCTACATGGTGTCGTCTGAGGCCAATTTTGGACTGCACTGCAGCTCAGCATCTCTTTGTCCAACCTGCCTTCTTCTCTTCGCTTGCCCAAGTGTGGACACCAACATTCTGGCTCCCCAAACCCTCTGCTTCCCAGAAAGATCACCCTGCAACAGTTCTTCCTTAATTTGTATCTTTTTTTTTTTTTTGCTATGCAGAAGTACAGAGCTTTTTAATGAAGTCTTCTATAGGTAGTAATTAAATTGTAAAAGCCAAGCAATCTAATATCAAATATAATTTCCTCTGAGATATACTTTATCCATCAGTATCCTTGAAATTCCCATTCATTTTGAATTTTCAGATATATGAATGCACAGTGCCATCTCCATAGAGGTAGGATCTTAGAACTACTAAACTAGTATGTGTATGTTTGAGTAAAAATATGTACAATTTAATTTATATAACCAGACTTTGTGAAATATATACTTGAAATTTTTTAAAAATCAGAAGTGTAGTAGTCTCATCTGGCTCCTATCCTAAGTGTGGAACCTGGGATGGCCTTACCCTAGAGACAGCCAGCTATGCCCTGGCACAAACCAGTCTCTGGAGCATTTCCATGTATCATTCCATCTCATGTCCAAGTTTCTGTTTGATTAAAAACTATGAAAAATTAGTAGCTTTTTCATTCTCTGAAGAGAAGGACTGATGTCAAAGATGAAACTCCAATACTGTGGCCACCTGATACAAAGAGCCGACTCATTAGAAAAGACCCTGATGCTGGGAAAGACTGAAGGCAGAAGTAGAAGGGGACGACAGAGGATCAGATGGTTGGATGGCATCATCAACTCAATGGACTCAAGTTTAAGCAAACTCCAGGAGATAGTGGAGGACAGGGAAGCCTGGCATGCTGCAGTCCATGGGGTCACAAAGAGTCAGGACTGAACAACAACAAAAGGGAAAAGCAGTAAAGGAACACAGGTATTACAAACTTCGTATGCCTTTCCCAAGAAGGGCAGATCAAACCATGGACTCACAGCTTTCATCTCCGTTTCATTTTACAGGAGTGTATGCACGTGCTAAACTCAGACACACAGGTCAAATCTTCCATTTAATGAGTCTGAAAACCTAGCTGTGCCTTTGCTTAGTCCATACACATTCATCATTAGTTCATTATTAAATTGCATTTTCCATTATGTCACAAGGGCTACATAAGGCAATCCCTTTCGATCTGGCCTCATTAAAAATTTGATAAACACGTTTATTAAGACACACTGGCAGGGGTGAATTTTTCTTTACAGTAATTTGCTCTGCTGCCAGTTCTGTTTCAAATCATTGCTCCTTAAGGACTGACTATATTATAAATTTCTGCATTTGCTCACAGAGTATAAAACAGGGTCTTACATACAACACATGACTCAATATAACTTAATTGAATTCAAAATTGGTTCAATGGCAAGACTTTGAGCCAGTGTAATTTTTGTTGGTTTGTCTGTTTTGCCCTTTTTAAAATGGAGGTATAATTAACATATAACATTATATTAGTCTCAGATGTACAACATAGTGGTTTGGTATTTGTATACATTATGAAATGATCACAATATGTCTAATTAACATTAGTCATCATACTTGGTTATAAAACAATTTTTTTCTTGTGATGAGAGCTTTTAAGATTAGCAAATTTCAAATAGGTGATACAGTATTAGTAACTATAGTCACCATACTCTGCGTTACATACATGCGTGCATGCTAAGTCGCTTCAGTCATGTCCGACTCTGTGCTACCCTATGGACTGCAGCCTTCCAGGCTCCTCTGTCTGTGGGATTCTCCAGGCAAGAATACTGAAGTGGGTTGCCATTTCCTCCTCTAGGGGATCTTCCCGACCCAGGGATGGAACCCACGGCTCTTACGTCTACCTGCATTGGCAGGTGGGTTCTTTACTACTAGGAAGCCCCAAACATTATATACCCATGACTTATAAATGTACCCGTTTTGAGAAATAATTTCATTATGCACTTCCTCTTCAATGACTTTACAATTGCCTATACACTGGGAAGCCTATATTGACGGGAGTACAAAAATATTCCTATGTCTTCTAATCCTGAATTCACAATTATTCCCAGACCGTGCCAGCCCTAAACAAAGACAGGCTTGCTTTTAGCCAGGGTCCCAAGGAAAACTCATTCAGAAACTTCCAACCACACAGAAATACAGAACGTTTCTCTATTAACTTCACAACTATAAAACATTCATTGTAACATTAATCACAAAATGAAAATTTTGAAACAAGTTTAATACTTTACCACAATGGAAATAGTAAAACAAATTATGGAGGAGAAATTAAAAATCTATGCATGCAGCATCAGAAAATATCAGATGCCTAGAGTAAATCTAAAGATTGATCTCTATGTGGAAAACTACCAAACATAACTGAGAGAAATTCAAGAAATTCAACTGGACTGAATTCATAATCATGGATGGGTTAGTTCTTACTATTGCCTAACAGATCTTTAATAATGCGCTTCTGGTGTTAAATAGAGTTCTCCCACACTTACT
The DNA here is from genome assembly GCF_027580195.1 of Bos mutus. Taxonomy (NCBI): domain Eukaryota; kingdom Metazoa; phylum Chordata; class Mammalia; order Artiodactyla; family Bovidae; genus Bos; species Bos mutus. The sequence goes on from NC_091628.1 coordinate 22,984,424, forward strand.
TCAGTTTAGCACAAATGCCCGGCTTGGAATTCCAGTTTTGAGAAGCCATGTGCCTTAGGGTGAGATGTGGTGAGCACTGCAGGAACATGATGTTATTTGCAATGATAACCCACCGATATCTTGGCCTTAAGGTAGCACTAAAGAGGTGGGCATTAATAACATAACATCCATTTGCGCAGTAAGACACAGTGCTGCTCTAATTAAGGTTGTAATTCTTAGAGCAATCTCAGGCTGTGTTGTTCTTTTTCCTCTTAAAGTGACGGAAATGGGGAAAGTACAGATTCATCAAATTTCTGCTAATCAGAATTAACCATTCTGTCTAATTCTTAAGAGAGCATTCACATTATCTGCGTTCTATTAAAAATGGTGGCTGCCTTGTCCTCCTGAAATGGACTTTAAAACTTCTCTGACCTTACAGAACATTTACATGAATATTTTGTGTCTGCTTTGCTAATGAGTGTCTTGTTTTTCTATAAAATTAACGAGAAGAAATTGACTGGATAAACTTAATTTTAAAAATTGCAATTCTGGGGATTTCCCTGGTGGTCTAGTGGTTAAGGGGCTTCCTTGGTGGCTCAGGCAGTAAAGAATCTGCCTGCAGTGCAGGAGACCTGGGTTCGATCCCTGGGTTGGGAAGATCGCCTGGCAGAGGGCATGGCAACCCACTCCAGTATTCTTGCTTGGAGAATCCCATGGACAGAGGAGCCTGGCAGGCTGGAGTCCATAGGGTCACAGAGTCAGATATGACTGAAGTGACTTAGCATGCACACACACAATGAGTTGTAATTTCCTATCTTTCCTGCCTTTGTGAAACATGTTGACTAAACAGTAGATGTGTGTATACTGAATAGAATTACAACAGAAAAAAGTGCCAATAAATTATATTTTGGATACATAATGTCAATAGCAGCCCCTCTCCCTGAATAACAAGAATATCAGAAATGAACAATTCCACTTCATAAAATACCTCTATTGCAACCACAGTAATTGGACACTATGTATGCTCTAGAAACTTGACCTCAATTCTTCCATTTTGAGAACATCATATTTAGGGATTAGAAGTGGCTTAAGGTCTTCTAAAGTCTTTTCAAACAACTGATGCACTTTATTAGAAAAGCCATATCAATAGGATGTGTTTTATTTTTTTTCTAAATATTTTTATTTATTTGTTTAGCCACACTGAGTCTTAGTTGAGGCATGCAGGATCTTCTAGTGACGGCATGTGGGATCCAGTTCCCCAACCAGGGATCATACCCAGGGCGCTTGCACTGGGAGCGTGGAGTCTTAGCCACTGGACCACCAGGGAAGTCAATTTCTCATGTATTTCTAACCCCAGTCCGTCAGGGAAAAGGTGGTCAGTAATTCCGACCAGAAATGTCAGAACACTTGGATTTGCAGATTTCCTGACCAGCATCCTATGCATTATCTGGCTGCTGTTTCTACTTACCTGTCCAAATCATGCCCAAACTATTAGTATGATTACAGAGCAAATGACAGCTTGATCATTGATCCAAGTGGCTGATCAGACCCTGTGGGGCTGTGAGCAGTACTTTATTCTGGTGAAGGGCAGACTCAAAAGGTTAAGCTCCATTTTGAAACTGAAATGGGAAATGGGAATGCTGGCTTGGGATCTGGTGAGCTGGAGCCTCATTCCAGCACTCTGCTGTGCTGTTCTTGCTGCCTGGGGATCGCTGATGTGTTTTCTAGAAAGATGGGAATAGTGCTATTTAACCTTCACACACAGATCCACATATGAGAGCTCCACTTCCGCACAGGACTTGCTCTTAACTTCATGCATTTTATCTACACTCTTTTGATCATGTCTCGAATGAGAAAATATACGGACATTTGCTTTTCTACTGCCACACAGTCAGACAATCACGTTGAGAATTTCTCTGGAAACGTGAAATTTTACATTCACAATGTACAGGGCGGGAGGAAGAGATAAGAATGAGATGAAAAGACTCAGAAGATGAAAGCTAGAAGTGAAGACAGGTGTAAGTGGCTGAATTCATCTTTTATCCTGCAGCACACTAGGTGAACACAAAACTTCATTTCAAAGCTCTGTCACACGTGCTGTTCAGCATGTATATAGAAAATTGACAATCACCTACTTGAATATCTCTATAATTAATTACTCCTGGGGAAGAAACCATAAGTGACAGCGTTGCCCCAGAATCTCTGAGTGATTTTCTAAATTTTATCAATGCCATAATTAAGATCATAACCAGATGAGTATCCACAGATTTAAATCTCCATGCTATTTTATTCAGGGCTGTTGTGTCAGGAACTGGAGCTGCCTGTGTGCTGGGAAGTCAAATATGTGCCAAGTTTCTGGAAGGTTGACAGGGACTCCACCTCCATGAGGACAGATGAGTCTCATGGGAGAGGCAGCGGTTGGATTCATTGATGGATTGTCCAAGGGGCTAAGGTTCTTAACCATGAAGAACACAGGGTGACCACTGAACTTCTCAGACATCAAACTTTTATGGAAAAGAAATTTGCTCTGAGGGGAGGTAAAAGTAGGTCCAGGGAACCAGACAGTGAGTGGGCACGTGGATTTTTCAAGAAGTAATGCATCAGGTCCAGCACCCGGGGAATGTTCGCCAGGTTCCCAGAGGTGGAATATAAGCTGAGAAACTGAGCTGAGAGAAAGCCCAATGAAGGAGCTGTTCCTTGGTGGCAGCTCCATTAATGAGATACGAGAAAAGATCTGACCTTTCCCAGTCTGTGCAGTACAATCTGGTAGAAAGCTTGGTTAAAACCAAATCAACGCCAGTGATCTCATGAAAATTGTTGGGAGCAGGACCAGGGCCAGAAGATGCACATGACAAGGCGCTCGGCCACGGGGCATGTCTGGGCAGAGGAGAGTGAGTGATGTGAGGAGAAGAACAGAAGTGTTTACTCACATACACTGTGCATACGTCCCTGCTCTAGGCATACATCTAGCATAGCATTCAGGACGCTGTGACGTCACTACTGATTTATCTCACTCTGGGCTGAGTGAGAGAAAGAAACTGCTATATTTCACTCACATTTGTCTCTCCAGCAGCTACAGACCACTTGTCAAGTAGAGGACTTATCCTGGGAAAATATTGGGGGACCGAGGAGACTGACGTTTCATCAATTTCACTGGTAGAAGGTTACCAACCAGAGACCACTTACTGGGACTCCTCTTCCTTTCACAACCTGAATGCAGAAGGCTGCCTGCAGGAGTTTTGTATTCGATGGGTCATCTGTAGATGCTGGAGAGACAAATGTGAATGAGATACAGTCATTGCCCTCAAGGCAGTCACAGTCAGAGTGAAATAAATCAGCAGTGACGTCATAGGATCCTAAGTGCTATGTTATATGTACGCATAGAGCAGAGTGTCTGATTGGACCAGAGAGAGATTTGAGAAAGTCGTATTTAAGGAGCTGGTGTCCTAGCTGAGACCTGAAGGACCAGGTGAGAAAGGATATTCTTAGCAAATATTCAACAAACATTTGCTGAGCCCCTGTTATGCAAGGATTAGGATGTTATGGTAAGCCAGACTAACATCATATTTACCATCAGGAACACACAGAAGGGAAATCGCAGGGAACATAGCCCATTGAAGACATCATGAATGATTCGGCAGTACTAGAAGACAGGTTTTTACCATGAGCAGAAGGAGATTAGGTTATGTAGATCAGCAGAAGCCTTTGTTATAGGCTGGAAATATCACACCAAGGATTGATTATCACCTTCCTACTCCTGTCCCATTGCTGGTCATGTTGATTAACTGAAAATGACTAAATGAGAAAGCATGAAAGCACTTAGACTTTAAAGCACTACACACATTTAAAGGAGGATTGTTATGTGGTCCTGCTAACCCCGCCATCACAGTTCAGAAGAAGTACATGGCTCTAGGTACCTAATGCAACCTTTTTAACATAAATAATTAAACATTTTTCATAGACTCAACAGGCCAACTGGGCTTAATCCCCAAAGTCAATACAAATCATTAAAAATTCAGGTCACCTATCCTAAATTGACTTCTTCAAACATCTTCATCCCTGGGCTCTGGGAAGGGAAATTCAAATATCTCCTCATGGTAGAGGAGCTCTCAGTGCAGTCTAAGAGTTTAGGTCCACCCAGGGAGGTCCTAGGGTTTCCTAAGTGGTGCAGTGGTAAAGAATCCACCTGCCAATGCGGGAGACGCAAAAGACTCGGATTTGATCTCTAGGTCAGGAAGACTCCCTGGAGGAGGAAATGGCAACCCGCTCCAGTATTCTTGCCTGGAGAATCCCATGGACAGAGGAGCCTGGTGGGCTAGTCCATGGGGTCGCAAAGAGTCGGACACGACTGAGCACACACAACACAGCAGCGGGGAAGTACTGGTTTGTTCAGGCCAGTGGTCAGAGCAGTTCCAACTGCAGTCAACTTGTGTGTTTTTAAAAACTACCCAATTAAACTGCGTTGTTGTTTGTTGGATTTCAGGAGTGTTAAGAATGTTCTCTGAACTCTTGTACTTTTATGTGTGCGTATGGTTTTTCCAGTAGTCATGTATGGATGTGAGAGTTGGACTATAAAAGAGCTGAGCACTGAAGAAGTGATGCTTTTGAACTGTGGTGTTGGAGAAGACTCTTGAGAGTCCCTTGGACTGCAAGGAGATCCAACCAGCCCATCCTAAAGGAAATCAGTCCTGAATATTCATTGGAAGGACTGATGCTGAAGCTGAAACTCTGATACTTTGGCCACTTGATGCAAATAACTGACTCATTGGAAAAGACCCTGATGCTGGGAAAGATTGAAGGTAGGAGGAGAAGGGGATGACAGAGGATGAGATGGTTGGATGGCATCACCTACTCGATGAACATGAGTTTGAGTAAACTCCGGGAGTTGGTGATGGACAGGGAGGCCTGGCATGCTGCAGTCCATGGATTTGCAGAGTCGGACATAACTGAGCGACTGAACTGAACTGAACTGATCCTTCCATTTACGGTAGAGACTAAGTTTAGTTCTAAGTTGCTTCAGTCATGTCTGACTCTGTGCGACCCTATGGACTATAGCCCGCCAGGCCCTCCAGCCATGGGGTTTTCAGGCAAGAATACTGGAGTGGGTTGCCATTCCCTTTTCAAGGGGTCTTCCCAACCCAGGGATCGAACCTGTGTCTCTTACGTCTACCTGCATTGGCAGGCAGCCTTTTTACCGCTAGCGCCACCTGGGAAGCCCAGAGATGGTTATGTCCTTTCACTGTTCTATAAGGACCTGAAGGTGATATGAAAGATAAGCCATTTTCTGGCTTGTGGCTTCAGCACCTATCTTCTCATACACTTCTCGAAAGGACAGGGGAAATTTTCTCTCATTTTCACAAATGGTGTTGCTACATTTTTGAAGAAGAAGCCTTAACTAACTTTCCATCAGAGGATTTCCTCCCATACACAGCTGTAACATTACAAACAAAAGCAAGCTAGAGATCACCCAACTCAACTCCTATGTCTAATTTTAGATATTTTTTGTGCAAACACCTGTTATTTTTTATTATTGGGCCAAGTATCAATGACACAGGGACAAGATGATTTGCTAACCCGGTGCTCCTGAAATTCTACTGGAAAAAGTCCTCTGTTAAATCACTGCATCAAATTAAAACCCAAAATGATTTCACTTCTAAAAATAACATAAATTATGTTAATGTCAGGCCATTAGAATCGAGGTCACTTAGCAAAGAATTCAGATTCATTAACTGATTAATGCCTCAAATTCACTAGGATTTCCAAATTCTGTTCGTTTCACACTTAAATTCTGATCACCACTTTGTTACTAATTCTATTTAAACTTTATGATCTTAATCCTTGAATGAAGGTCTGCAGTGCTAATTGTTGAAATATGGTATCTGTTCTTCTGGTAAAGGTAATATCAGAGTCTTGGATTCTTCAAAGAATTGAATCAGCAGAAGCTAAATTTTCAACAAGCCATTTAGATTCACTAAGACCCAATAAATCTCCTGATAAATATTATTTTTTAAAAAATTTAGCTATTGTAAAGAGACATCAGATAATGTGAACAAAACTATTGTACCTATCTGAGTTAGGATTCATTACTGGCTCGAGAAAGTTCTGACTAATAATTAATAGAAGCACTATATGAGGATCTTCAAGCCCTAAAGAGGATATATCCTGAGAAGTTGGAGACAGTGAATGAATAATAATCAGCTAACTAAATAAAAGTCATCCTGTGTAATGACTCCTAAGTGTAATGGTGATGAAAGTGGGTGTCTCTTCAACCTCAAATTGCTACAACAGGAGGTATGGGTGAAATGAGGCTGCTGACTATCTCGGTAGAATCTAGAAAAATACAATGTGTGAGGAAGGTATTTTTAATATTTTCCCTGGACTTCCCTGGTAGTACTTTGAATAACAATCCACCTGTCAATGCAAGGGACATGGGTTTGACCCTGGTCTGGGAAGGTTCCTCATGCCACAGAGTAACGAAGCCCCTTTGTCACAACTACTGAAGCCCATGCCTCCTCCAGTCCACACGCCTGGAGCCTTGCCCTGCAGCAAGAGAAGCCACCGCGGTGAGAAGCCTGCGCACCACAACGAAGAGCAGCCCCCACTTACTACAACCAGAGAGAAAGCCCGCACACAACAGCAAAGACCCAATGCAGCCAAAATTTTAAACAAAAATCAAAGCATTGTGACTGTTCCAACTAAGAGACAGGTGCCGATAGCATAAGGAAGATTTGAACGTTTGGGTCATTAGAAAGGTAGATAAGGGATATTTTCTTGGGTTCTACAATGTTTCATAAAACATGTCTCATAAAAATAAGATTCTCCTTACTCTCTCCTCCCCAGATGTTAAATTATTTTGAGTTGTTCCTTGATGGCAGAGTTGCAAAAGGGCTGAATGGGGGCAGGTAGCAGAGTGTGGGGGCAGAAGGGAAGAGGTGGAGGCAAAAGAGAGGAAACCTGAATAGAGGCTTCAGTACAAATATGTTTATCAAAACTCATCAGACAGATCACTGAAGATCTGTGTATTTCACTCAAAATTTTTTACCTTAATAATAGGAAAAAACACCTCTTGTCTTTAAAAGCAAGAGCCCTAATTATGAATGAATGAATTCAGATGTAGATTTTTGTACTCCAAGGCTTATGAAATTGGACCAGTCCCTCAGAACTTACTACACCTAGAGAAATTAACAAAATTCACCTTTCTGAGCATGCACAGTTGGAGATCTGACCAAAGTCCAGCCTAACTCCATCTACTCCATTAGCCTAAACCCTACATAGCTCCAGTTTCCTAAATGATAAACCTGTATAGTGCTCAGAGGGCTGACATATTTTTAACCCCAGATTTACTCCACGCTTATCAGCTGCATAAAAATGAGGGCATCACAGATGAATCAAATACTAGTTGGTAGCCTTGTGCTCTCCATTCTGCTTTCAAATTTTATAAACTACTTCATGCTCACCCATAGCTTGATTTCCTTTACAGTGGGTCACTGACTTCAAAGACTCCTGGGTAATTTGCATGCACTTCAGATTTATCATGTAATCATGTAAACCACTTTGGAGCTAATTTACTGATCTCATATGCCTTCCAAGAGGAATAAAGCAAAATCACCTCCACAGGGTGCCTTCAAAAGCAGATGTTTTCAAAAGAATATCTGAAATGAATAGGAATAGAGCTATACCCTATGCAGCTGCATTTCTGTGGGTGTACACTGCTAGTGTTGTGGTTGTTAATAGTTGTTAATAACCAAATGGTGCCATGGTCAAATAAGTCTGGTTATGCTGAGTCAAAGTTAAACCAATTTTTTTAATGTAGGACATATCAGTCTTTAATATGTTAATGAATTATGAAGGAGCTACAGCATGCAGCCTTTTCCAGACCCAACTGACCTTGAATGTGGGTGCATGGCCAAAGTGTTCTCTTGAATATATTTGAAATATTGCTATAAAAAGTGAAAGTGAAGTGAAAGATGCTCAATCGTGTCTGACGCTTTGTGACCCCATGGACTATACAGTCCATGGAATTCTCCAGGATAGAACACTGCAGTGGGTAGCTTTTCCCTTCTCCAGGGGATTTTCCCAACCCCGGGATCGAACCCAGGTTTCCCGCATTGCAGGTGGATTCTTTACCACCTGAGCCACAAGGGAAGCCCAGGAATACTGGAGTGGGTAGCCTTTCCCATTTCCAGAGGATCTTCCCAACATCAAACTGGGGTCTTCGGCATTGCAGGTGGATTCTATAAAGAGATGATATAAAGGGAGGCAGATGCTATAAAGAGAGAGCAACAGAAATCTAGCTGAAATCCTAGTAGGTATCTGGGTATAAGCTAGCACTTGAGACTGACTGGGTAACCATAGGAGGTGCTGGTATAATCTAGCCCTAAAGATAAAAGCAGGAAGTGATTAAACAGCACTCTCTCTGAAGTGTTGTCGCTAGAGCAAATTTCACGTGTTATCAGAAGATGTCATGGATCTCTGCAAGCGGACTCGATTTTAGCTATTGCTCTACTCTTAAAATCTCTTTCTTCCAAAGCAGATTTGGACACTTGTTTGCATTTCCACCTTGTATCAGATGCTGATCTTAGCAGGGACAGCAGCTGTGTCCATCTACAAGAGCGTGGAGAGCCAGCACTCCAAGGAGCAAGCAGGAAGGTAGAAAGGCCCTCCAGAGATGGCAAGTCATGAAGAGTCAGTGATCACTGTCTAACTCCAACATCTGCAAAGAATCTGGTCTTTCTGGAATGACTAATAATAGCTCTGAAGCAGGAAGCAGATCTCCCAAAACAGACAGCTCAGGGGAAAGGGGATATAGGTCACCCATGGGACCATACTGGAGACCACTGTCTCTTGGTCCCTTTACTTACCGGTTATCTAGTTTTTTAGTAATGAGGAGCTGGATGTTGTTTCCATAATCCATTATACATCTTTTTTTTTCTTCAGTGCTGGGTCTTCTTTGTTGAGCATGGGCTTTCTCTAGTTGTGACGAACAGGGGCTACTCTGTAGTTGGGACGTGCGGACGGCTCATTGCGGTGGCTTCTCTTGTTGCAGAGCATGGGCTCTAGGGCACGAAGATTTCAGTAACATGGCACAGGGGCTCGTAGCTGTGGCTGGTTTACTGCATATAGACACCTTTGTTGAGTGATTACAATACGTCACGTATTATTTCATCAGATTCTCACGAGCCTCGACGTGCTGAAGAGGAAACTGGGGCGCAGGCTGGTAAGACGATGTGTCCAAGGTGCATACTGAGCACACGGGTGTATCCACACCAGAGCCTGTACCCCTCCCCACATGCCACAGCCCCCTCCTTTTTGAGACACATACGATTTTCCACAGAGTCACTCTTTATTCTTCCAGTCATCAGCATCCAATCTTTTGTCAGCTTTTGTAATTCTTGGGAATCATGCCCAGGATCCTGCACAGATTATCATCTCCCTAAGTATACAGGGAAGAAGAACCACATTTTGTCTTAATAGGCCTAGTCCTACTTGGATATACTTAGGGCGAGTTGATGTCCAGTTTTCCCAGGACAGCCTTGGTTTATACGTTATTCTTAATTTCACTCTAAAATTATCCTGAGTTGGATCATAAAGTATATGATCATACTAAACACATTTTACATTATGAAAAATATCCTCTGCTAAGAATTTTTAAGGAAATGGCACCCTGCTCCAGCATGCTTGCCTGGGAAATCCCATGGACAGAGAAGCCTGGAGGGCTACAGCCCATGGGGTCGTAAAGAGTCAGACAAGACTGAGTGACTAAATCACCACAACCACCATCTATTGGGTAGACATTAGAATATTTCATAAGGAGAAGATAAGGTGAGAGAAGGCTTAATCCAAGGCCTTTGATTTTAGTCCACTTGGTAAATTTGGATAATTGAAATACAGACACCCAAAGGAAGAGTATCCATAGTTACTAGGTATGCTCTCAGGAAAAACCTTTACTTTTTGAGCAAAATGCACAAATATCCTATGTTAATATAATGAGTGATGCAATTTTAGATACAACTGCATGACCATTTTAAAGGGACCATCTTATAACATCAATTTTTTGGTTAAAATTAATCATATGTATTATCTTACGTCTATAAAGAAGAATAAAATAGAATGAACAATCCAAGATGGAGAAAATGTCTAAAGGAGTTCCTGCATTTTATTATTTTTGAAAAGGTTATTACATCATCCCTTGTTATAATACCTAAATATGGGCTTCCCTGATGGCTCATGGTAGGGAAACTGCCTGAGATGCAGGAAACCAGGGTTCGATCCCTGGGTTAGGAAGATCCCCTGGAGAAGGAAATGGCAACCCACTCCAGTATTCTTGCCTGGAGAATTCCACGGATGGAGGAAGCTGGCGTGCTGCAGTCCATGGGGTGGCAAAGAATCAGACGCAAGTGTAACTGAGCAAGTAACACTTGGTATCGGTGGGGAACTATTTCCAGCATCCACTCCATTCTCTCACCAGACACCAAAAGCTGTGCATACTCAAGTCGCTTACATGCAATGGTGCATAAAAGTCCACCCTCCATAACCCGTGGTTCTGCATCTTCTGATTCGATCAGGGTTGGTTGAATCTTGAAAGCAGAACCTGGGGTTACGAAGAACTGACTGTATTGAAAACCACATCCATGTTATTTTATTTAATAATAATCATAGGATTTCTGTTCTATTCCAAATTCATAAGGAAGAAAAGAGAGGTTGGAAAGAGAATAAGCATGATGAACAATACCTTTCTAAGACTGAATACTGAATCTTCAGGATAAAAATTCAAAGTCCTTAATACAGCCTGCAGGTCACTCTGGTTTGCCCCCACCCCTCCAGGCTCAGCTTGCCTCCCGCATTACTGCTCACTTTCTGAGTTCTAACCTCGTTGACCTTCTGTCGGTGTCTCAAAGTGACCCTCCTCCATCCCATCACAGAGCTTTTAGTCAAGTTGTTCCTTTTCCGTCTCACTTAGTTCATTCCTAATGGAATCATCCACAATGTCCTCTCCCCGAACCACTGCACTGGGCTGGACTATTTGTTCGGAAGTATGCCCCTCCCCCATTTCCAAGAGAAGACTATGCATTGATGCTGAGCTTGGTATTGATTTTCTTTGGCCAACGGCGTGCAAGTAGATGACACAGTTTTCTGAAAAGCACCTCCACGCTTGTTTTGTCTTCTTGTGCCTCTGCTTTTGCCGTGGAAAGAACACTCCTGGGCTGTCTGCTGCCTCCAAGGGGAGGACGAAAGCCTTGTGAGCAGAACCTTGCAGTAAAGCCCATCTTAGATCAGCCAACCCCAACTGGGCTATAGAACTAAAGACATGGTTATTGTTCATTGATGCTGAGATGAACACCAATGTTATTTGCATTCAGAAACTGCTGACTGACAGAGCTATGTATTTCTCTTTTGTAATATTTGCAACAACTCTAATTTAGGGAGTTATTATCTTACATTTATGGGGTTATTCTGTGATTAAAACATATATTCACCATGACACCACTTTTTCATGCAGGAACCAAGATGCCACATCTCTACCCAGCACAGGATTTCTGATATACAGCAGACACTCAACAAAAACTCTTTTAAAACATAAAGGAATTAAAGGCTTCTTCATGAGCAGATGGGGCTTCCCTGACAGCTCAGTTGGTAAAGAATCCACCTGCAATGCAGAAGACCCTGGTTCAATTCTTGGATCAGGGAAGTCTGCTGGAGAAGGGATAGGCTATCCACTCAGTATTCTTGGGCTTCCCTTGTGGCTCAGCTGGTAAAGAATCCTCCTGTAATGCAGGACACCTGGGTTCAATCCCTGGGTTGGGAAGAGCCCCTGGAGAAGGAAATGGCTCTTCACTCCAGTATTCTGGCCTGGAGAATTCCATGGACTATATAGGTTGCAAAGAGTAGGACATGACCAAGTGACTTTCACGACCTCATGAGCAGATACACAAATAATGGCAGTAATACAACAGAAACACTAAGTTTTCTAATTTTATTGGTCAAATAATAACCAAGGAGACTTTTGTAATCTTTAAAAAGCCAGTTCCCTCTCTGGGATTTGTTATTTGGAGTCTCCTGCCACCTGCGTGCCAAAGTCAAGAACCAAAGTTGTAAACAATTTGTGCATTTACAACAGGTGTTGGGGATTACTGATGAAAAAGTCAACTATCAAATTAGGGGAAGGAGAAATTGATTTTTCTCTCACATTCATCACTAAAACACACCTATTTCATCTTCCTCCATTTCCCTCTCTTTTCCCCCAAGAGGGAAGGATGAAAACAAGGGGAAGGAAGAATGTCTTTCACAAGAGCCTGGCCAGACACACCACCAGGCAGGGGGGAATTATAATTGATTGGTGGGGAAAACTGCCAAGGACCAGCATGGTTTTGGAGACCGTTTTCAGGACAACGCTATTCAACATCACGAGTCTACGTCAGGTAATGGCGATTCTTGCCAATAATTTGTTTCAATAAGAAATTCTGGAGATACTATAGGATGTTGCTTCAGTAAAAAAAAAAAAAAAAATCCCAGATTGGATTTTTCTGCTCTGTTATCTAAGCTTATGAAAAAGCATGATGTAAATTGATTTCACACCCGACACTGCAGGTGATGATGATTCCAGCCCGCGCTTTACCTGCTGCCCAGGCTGCTATTACTAAGACCTCCACGTGTCATGGAATCTAACTCCACATTGTATTAGCATCTCTCATGAGTTACAGTTAATAGTGAAAGTTCCAAAGCCAAGTCACCTGCTAACTACAGGTGCACATGAATTCCAGGCTCTGGAAGCACTGGTCTTGAATATTGGACAACCACACGATGCCCCAGCATTTTTCAGAAAGAGAAGAGAGGTGGGTGGAGGTGTGACCTCTTAGTAGACACGGCATCCAGGGCCTCGGTGAGTGATGGCCACATGGTTCCTTCTCTGATTTCCTCATTCATTCATTTATTCCACAACATGTACTGAGGGCCTCCTATGAGCTAGGCATGGTATTGGATACTGGGGATAGAAACATAGACAATCTTCCTGAAGAAGGCAGAGACAAAAATAAGACATGCATGCATTGTGGTCGGGGCTGAATGAGGATGAGCAGAGCCGGAGGTTCTGCCCCACTGGAGATAAAGCTGACCCAGTTTGAGAGAGGTCGGGGAAGGCTTCCTGGATGAGGAGACATTTAGGCCAATACTTGAAAGACAGGTGGCAATTATCTAAAGTGATCACTTTATGGATGCTATACTAGGCATCCATATCTGAGGTGCAAAGGTCAAGAAGCAGGACAGAATGAGGTTTGACCATGGGCCTGCAATGCAGGAGACCCGGGTTCAACCCCTGGATCATGAAGATTCCCTGGAGAAGAGAATGGCTACCTACTGTAATATTCTTGCCTGGAGAATCCCATGGACAGAGGAGCCTGGCGGGCTACAGTCCAGTTCAGTTCAGTCGCTCCGTCATGTCCGACTCTTTGTGACCCCATGGACTGCAGCACTCCAGGCCTCCCTGTCCATCACCAAGTCCTGGAGTTTATTCAAACTCATGTCCATTGAGTTGGTGATCTAGTATTCTTTCCTGGAGAATCCCATGGACAGAGGAGCCTGGCGGGCTACAGTCCATGGGGTCACAGAGTCAGACACGAGTGACTAATATTTTCATGTTTTTCACTAGGAAGTTTGAGATTTTTTGTTTGTTTGTTTTTGGTGAAAATTTTCTTCTAATTATATTCATTATCAATAACATGTCATACACCTTAATATGGAGAAGGCAATGGCATATGACATCATTCATAAACAAATGATACAATTTTTAAAACAATACACATTTTCCTTATGTATGTATGTGTATTAGTTCAGTTCAGTCACTCAGTCGTGTCCAGGTCTTTGCGACCCCATGAATCGCAGGACGCCAGGCCTCCCTGTCCATCACCAACTTCCGGAGTTCACTCACACTCACGTCCATAGAGTCAGTGATGCCATCCAGCCATCTCATCCTCTGTCGTCCCCTTCTCCTCCTGTCCCCAATCCCTCTCAGTATCAGAGTCTTTTCCAATGAGTCAACTCTTCACATGAGGTGGCCAAAGTACTGGAGTTTCAGCTTTAGCATCATTCCTTCCAAAGAAATCCCAGGGCTGATCTCCTTCAGAATGGACTGGTTGGATCTCCTTGCAGTCCAAGGGACTCTCAAGAGTCTTCTCCAACACCACAGTTCAAAAGCATCAATTCTTCGGCGCTCAGCTTTCTTCACAGCCCAACTCTCACATCCATACATGACCACAGGAAAAACCATAGCCTTGACTAGACAGACCTTCGTTGGCAAAGTAATGTCTCTGATCTTGAATATGCTATCTAGGTTGGACATAACTTTCCTTCCAAGGAGTAAGCGTCTTTTAATTTCATGGCTGCAGTCACCATCTGCAGTGATTTTGGAGCCCAGAAAAATAAAGTCTGACACTGTTTCCACTGTTTCCCCATTTATTTCCCATGAAGTGATGGGACTGGATGCCATGATCTTCGTTTTCTGAATGTTGAGCTTTAAGCCAACTTTTTCACTCTCCACTTTCACTTTCATCAAGAGGCTTTTGAGTTCCTCTTCACTTTGTGCCATAAGGGTGGTATCATCTGCATATCTGAGGTTTTGATATTTCTCCTGGCAATCTTGATTCCAGCTTGTGTTTCTTCCAGTCCAGCATTTCTCATGATGTACTCTGCATAGAAGTTAAATAAGCAGGGTGACAATATACAGCCTTGACATACTCCTTTTCCTATTTGGAACCAGCCTGTTGTTCCATGTCCAGTTCTAACTGTTGCTTCCTGACCTGCATACAGATTTCTCAAGAGGCAGGTCAGGTGGTCTGGTAGTCCCATCTCTTTCAGAATTTCCCACAGTTTATCGTGATCCACACTGTCAAAGGCTTTGGCATAATCAATATAATTTTTATTGGAGTATAGTTGATTTACAACATTGTGTTAGTTTCGGGCTTACAGCAAAGTGAATCTGTTATACATATATATTTATCCAGTCTTTTTTAGATTCTTTTCCCATATAGGCCATTACAGAGTACTGAGTAGAGTTCCCTGTGCTATACAGTGGGTTCTTATTGTTAATATATTTTGGACATGACTCCATATCTGTATTTTAAAGATTCTTCATTCTCTTTTACTTCAACTTAGAGTTCTATTGTATCCATATACTCAATAAATACATATTGAAAACATATTATGTGTGAAGTACCTTTCTAAACACTAACATATCAGTGAACAAAACAAACACAAATCTTTTCCTTCATACAGCTTACCTTCTAATGAGATTGATCATAGTTTATTTAGCCAGTCTCCTAAGAATGTATATTTTTATTTTTTGTTTTGCAATTTTTACAATGTTGTATTGGCTTCTACCATACAACAATGCTGATCAGCTGCAATCATAAATACATCTCCTCCCTCCAGAACCTCCCTTCTCTCCCCCATCCCAACCCTCCAGTACACAAATTATGTAATTTATACACATATATACACATACTTGGGTTTCTCTTGTGGCTCAGCTGGTAAAGAATCTGCCTGCAGATTTGGGTTTGATTCCTGGGTTGGGAACATCCCCTGGAGATGGGAAAGGCTACCCACTCCAGTATTCTGGCCTGGAGAATTCTATGGACTGTATAGTCCTTGGGGTCGAAAAGAATCGGACACGACTGAGTGACTTTCACTTTCACTTCACCAGTTCAGTTCAGTCTTTAGTTGTATCTGACTCTTTGCAACCCCATGGACTGCAGCATGCCAGGCCTCCCTGTCCATCACCAATTCCTGGAGCCTACTCAAACTCACATCCATTGAGTCGGTGATGTCATCCAACTATCTCATCCTCTGTCGTCCCCTTCTCCTCCTGTCTTCAATCTTTCCTAGCATCAGGGTCATTTCCAAGGAGTCAGTTCTTCACATCAGGCGGCCAAAGAATTGGAGTTTCAGCTTCAGCATCAGTCCTTCCAATGAATACTCAGGACTGATTTCCTTTAGGATGGACTGGTTGGATGTCCTTGCAGTCCAAGAGACTCTCAAGAGTCTTCTCCAACACCACAGTTCAAAAGCATCAATTCTTTGGTGCTCAGCTTTCTTTATGGTACAACTCTCACATTCATACATGACTACTGGAAAAACCATAGCTTTGACTAGATGGACCTTTGTTGGCAAAGTAATGTCTCCACTTTTTAATATGCTGTCTAGGTTGGTCATAGCTTTTCTTCCAAGGAGGAAGCGTCTTTTAATTTCATGGCTACAGTGATTTTGGAGCCCCCCAAAATAAAGTCTCTCACTGTTTCCATTGTTTCCCGATCTATTTGCCATGAAGTGATGGCATCAGATGCCATGATCTTAGTTTTCTGAGTGCTGAGCTTTAAGCCAACTTTTTCACTCTCCTCTCACTTTCATCAAGAGGCTCTTTAGTTCTTCTTCACTTTCTGCCATAAAGGTGGTATCATCTGCATATCTGAGGTTATTGATTATTTCTCCTCTCAATCTTGATTCCAGCTTGTGCTTCATCCAGCCCAGTGTTTCTCATGATGTACTCTGCATATAAGACAATATATAGCCTTGATGTACTCCTTTCCCGATTTGGAACCAATCTGTTGTTCCATGTCCAGTTCTAACTGTTGCTTCTTAACTTGCATACAGATTCCTCAGAAGGCAGGTAAGGAGGTCTGATATTCCCACCGCTAAGAATTTTCCACAGTTTGCTGTGAACCACACAGTCCAAGGCTTAAGTATAGTCAATAAAGTAGAAGTAGATGTTTTTCAGGAACTCTTGCTTTTTTGATGATCCAATGGATGTTGCTAATTTGAACTCTGGTTCCTCTGCCTTTTCTAAATTCGGCTTGAACATCTGGAAGTTCACGGTTCATGTACTGTTGAAGCCTGGCTTGGAGAATTTTAAGCATTACTTTACTAGTGTGTGAGATGAGTGCAATTCTGTGGTAGTTTGAACATTCTTTGTCATTGCCTTTCTTTGGGATTGGAATGAAAACTGACCTTTTCCAGTCCTGTGGCCACTGCTGAGTTTTCCAAATTTCCTGGCATATTGAGTGTAGCACTTTCACAGCATCATCTTTCAGGACTTTAAATAGCTCAACTGGAATTCTGTCACCTCCACTAGCTTTGTTCATAGTGATGCTTCCTAAGGCCCACTTGACTTCACATTCCAGGACAGGCTCTAGGTGAGTGATCACACCATCATGATTATCTGGGTCATTAAGATCTTTTTTACATAGTTCTTCTGTGTATTGTTTCCACCTCTTCTTAATATCTTCTGCTTCTGTTAGGTCCATACCATTTCTGTCCTTTATCGTGCCCATCTTTGCATGACATGTTCCCTTGGTATCTCTAATTTTCTTGAAGAGATCTCTAGTCTTTCCCATTCTATTGTTTTCCTCTATTTCTTTGCACTGATCATTGAAAAAGGCTTTCTTATCTCTCCTAGCTATTCTTTGGACCTCTGCATTCAAATGGATATACTTTCCTTTTCTACTTTGCCTTTGGCTTCTCTTCTTTTCTCAGCCTCCTCAGACAACCATTTTGCCTTTTTGCATTTCTTTTTCTTGGGGATGGTCTTGATCACTGCCTCCTATACAATGTCAAGAACCTCATTCCATAGTTCATCAGGCACTCTATCAGATCTAATCCCTTAAATCTACTTGTCACTTCCTCTATATAATCATAAGGGATTTGATTTGACCAATCATACCTGAATGGTCTAGTGGTTTCTCCCACTTTCTTCAATTTAAGTCTGAATTTGGCAATCAGGAATTCATTATCTGAGCCCCAGCCAGCTCCTGGTCTTGTTTTTACTGACTGTATAGAGTTTCTCCATCTTTGGTTGCAAAGAATATAATCAATCTGATTTCGGTGTTGACCATCTGGTGATATCCATGTGTAGAGTCATCTCTTGTGTTGTTGGAAGAGTGTGTTTGCTATGCCCAATGCGTTCTCTTAGCAAAACTCTATTAGCCTTTGCCCTGCTTCATTCTGTACTCCAAGGTCAAATTTGCCTGCTACTTCAGGTATCTCTTGACTTCCAACTTTTGCATTCCAGTCCCCTTTAATGAAAAGGACATTTTTTGGGTGTTAGTTCTAGAAGGTCTTGTAGGTCTTTATAGAACTGTTCAACTTCAGCTTCTTCAGCATTACTGTTTGGGGCATAGACTTGGATTACTGTGATATCGAGTGGTTTGCCTTGGAAACAAACAGAGATCATTCTGTCACTTTTGAGATTGCATCTAAGTACTGCATTTCCAACTCTTTTGTTGACTATGAGGACTACTCCATTTCTTCTTTCACTTCATATGTATATTTATATGGGATTTTAACTTGAGATAAAAGAGATTCACTAAGGATTTTAAATAGAGAATGGCATGATCAAGTATGAAAGCTAAGAAGAAGCAGTATGTTGTTTTTCCTGGATTTTTCTAATGTGTCTGACAGTTCTGGACATGAAGAGTTAGTTAAATAAAGAAGGAGAGAGTGGTTTACTGCCTTGAAATGGGTGCCTCCACCCACAAATGCGACAACCATGGCTATGGACTGCTCAGCAAAAATAGCCAAGGTCATTGGAAGTTCAGTTCAGTTCAGTTCAGTCGCTCAGTCATGTCCGACCCCATGAATTGCAGCATGCCAGGCCTCCCTGTCCATCACCAACTCCCGGAGTTCATTCAGACTCACATCCATCGAGTCAGTGATGCCATCCAGCTGTCTCATCCTCTGTCATCCCCTTCTCCTCCTGCCCCCAATACCTCCCAGCATCAGAGTCTTTTCCAATGAGTCACTGGAAGGTCACTTCCAAATACACAACTCATTGTTTAAGGGTCAGAAAAATAATAGGAGCAATAACAAATAACTTAAAGGAAATGGTGGTACACATAAAAAAAAAAACTCTGAATCAGAATATGGGAAAGCCATATTTACACCCCAAATCTGCCCTATACTAAAATCTTTCTTTAAACAGAAATAGAGACACAAACATAGAGAAAAAATATATGGATACCCAGAAGGAAAGGGGGGCCTGGGAGGAACTTGGAGTTTAGGATTGACACATATACACTACTAATGGTATGTATAAGATAGATAACTAAACTCTATAGCAGGGAACTCTACTTAATGCACTAGGGTGACCTGAATGGGAAGTTCCAAAAGGGAGGTGATATATGTATATATGGAGCTGATTCACTTTGCTGTACAGTAAAACTAAGAACATTGTAAAGCAACTATACTCCAATAAAAATTAATTTAAAAAGAAAAAATAATCTCTCTTTGCCCTGCTTTCCTTATCTGTAATATATGGAGGGTTGGCTACGAGATAAAAATTCCAAGAAGATTAAAGGGCAATTTTTAAAATATGTGCAATGCTTATTTTTTTTTTTTTCCCTAGTCTTTGAAAATGGAAAGTCATTTTCATTAGTCTAGAAATTCAAAGATGAATTATATATAAGTTGTTTTGACCTTAAAATAAGATTGGTATCTTAAGATATGAAGCTTTAGAAAAAAAAAAATCCAAACCTCTGGAGAAAACTTTCCTCTTAACTACCAGAAAATGCATTTAAAAAAGTATTGAAGAGGAAAAAAACACACAAATCCATCTTCTCTTTAATTAAACAAGATAATCATTAGTCATTTTTAAGTTCCAGCATTCTATTCTTTTTTTATGGAGTAGTTATAGTATTCTCATCTTTTCAAAGTGTTTTATAATTTAATCATTATCCTTGGCAAAATTTTATTTTGAGGCTTGAGTGGAAAGCTCTACAACCAACACTATCCAAATAAACCAATATCAATAATATAATCTTCCCACCTTAACATAGAATCCTCCACCCTGTACCAATCCTGCTGATGCTGCTGCTAAGTCGCTTCAGTCGTGTCCAGCTCTGTGCAACCCCATAGATGGCAGCCCACAAGGCTCCCCCGTCCCTGGGATTCTCCAGGCAAGAACACTGGAGTGGGTTGCCAATTCCTTCTCCAGTACCAGTCCTAGACAGCATATTAAAAAGCAGAGACATTACTTTGGCAACAAAGGTCCATCTAGTCAAGGCTATGGTTTTTCCAGTGGTCATGTATAGATGCAAGAGTTGGACTATAAAGAAAACTGAGCGCTGAAGAATTGATGCTTTTGAACTGTGGTGTTGGAGAAGACTCTTGAGAGTCTCTTGGACTGCAAGGACATCCGACCAGTCCATCCTAAAGATCAGTCCTGGGTATTCATTGGAAGGACTGATGCTGAAGCTGAAACTCCAATTCTTTGGCCATCTGATGTGAAGAACTGACTCATTGGAAAAGACCCTGATGCTGGGAAAGATTGAAGGCAGGAGAAGGGGACAACAGAGGATGAGATGGCTGGATGGCATCAATGACTCAATGGACACGAGTTTGAGTAAACTCCGGGAGTTGGGGATGGCCTGGTGTGCTGCAGTCCATGGGGTCGCAAACAGGTGGACATGACTGAGCGACTGAACTGAACATTACCATACAATACCCAGTCAATTTTTCTTAAATGTTATCTTCTTTCAAAATTGAATAGCAATTCAGAATACTTCCTTGGGAGGTTAGAAATAACTTATATGTGTTATGTGTGGGTGGAGAAAATTCAGACAAAGTTCTTCACAGTCAAGTTGCCAGCTCAAGGAGTGCAGTTAGGTCCCTGTGAGACCCACAGCAAGGGTCTTGAGAACAGAACATGTTCAGATACTTTGAGGGGACCATTTGAGGGATTGTGTTTGGGGAAGAAGATCGTATTTCTTGACCTAGGTTCTCTCAAAAATGAATATTACTAGAAAGATGTGATGGATTTCACTGATGGCTCAGACAGTAAAAAATACACCTGAAATGTGGGAGACCTGGGTTTGATCCTTGGTTTGGGAACATCCCTGGGAAGAAGGCCTGGCAAACCACTCCAGTATTCTTCCTGGAGAATCCCCATGGACAGAAGAGCTTGGTGGGCTACTGTCCATGGGGTCACAAAGAGTCAGACACGACTGAGCGACTAAGCACAGAGAGATGTGATAGGTGGAAAAATAGCCCGCAAGATGTCCACAATGTACCAGTATGCTTTATTGGATGGCAAGGGAGAATGACATTTGCTTGATTCAGGTGACTTTAAAATAGGGAGATGATGCTAGGTAATCTGATTCCAGGTCTGATTCCATCAGTTGAAAGAACTTAAGAGCAAACCTGAGACTCCCCAGAAGAAGAAGAAATCCTGCCTGTGGACCACAGCTTCAGCAGTGCCCCCATGCCTGAACTCTACAGCCCACCGGGACAGTCAGCCCCGGGTTTCAGCCCTACCCAGCTCCACCCACCCATCCCCCCACCCACATCCGCTCAAGTCAATTCCTTGCAATAAATCTCTTAACATACACCTCCTAAATTTCCTGCTTCCCTGGTTGAACTCCAACAGATATCAAGACTTAGTTATTTGGTGACAATCCGTTGACTGTTTTGCAGAACAGTAACCCTGTTTTATGAACCAAATTAATAAAAACTCAATTTTAGACCCTGTGTAACGAATGACCTTAATATTGTTCGAGGCACATAAGCTGCCTGGTTTCTCCGCAGCGTAATTGCTAAGATCTCCAGTCCATTATAGTTCCCCTGCTATGAAGCATAAGCAACACACCTAATCAACAGTCATAAATAAATAATGACTTATGTCAAAAGAAAATGTTTGTGCAGATTTTTAAAAAAATTAACTGTAAAAAAAAAAAAAAAAAGAACAGCATAAATCTGAAATAAAATCTTCTGCCATCAGTGTCAGAATTTGGCCCTTAGAGGGGAAAAATTGTTTATGTCCAAACCTGCACCCTGGTACCTGAGCACCTGCGAGTGAATGCAGGCAGGTTCAAGGGTAGAAGTGTGCACGGGAGACAGAAACTATGGCCCACCCTGAATGGTGAGCCTCTACTTCCTTCTCATCTTCGCACTGAAGGAGGGGTTGGTGGGGGAGGAAGCCTCCTCTCACGGGTGAAGTGTGAGTTATCACGCTGAGAATCTTTGTGAACCGTGGCAGGTCTGTAGATCACAGCAGAAGTTTGATTGAGGAAAGAGACTGCTCTCTGGAGGTAAACCTTAACATCCAGACGGCCAGCTACTTTGAGATTTGAGGTAAATTAACTTGCTGAGGAAAATCCCATGGACGGAGGAGCCTGGTGGGCTGCAGTCCATGGGATCGCTGGGAGTTGGACACGACTGAGCGACTTCACTTTCACTTTTCACTTTCATGCATTGGAGAAGGAAATGGCAACCCACTCCAGTGTTCTTGCCTGGAGAATCCCAGGGATGGCGGAGCCTGGTGGGCTGCCGTCTGTGGGGTCATGCGGAGTTGGACACAACTGAAGCGACTTAGCAGCAGCAGCTATCAGTCACGTTGCCATCCTTGTAGTAATGAGAGAAAGCCACCTCTGGTGGGGAAATCACTTTGCAGTTATTCTCCTATTTCACGTCTAGCCCAAGCCCAAGTTTTTACCGGTGGTCTCCTGTGAGAGGGAAGCTGATTGGAGAATTCGTCACTTGACGAATGATAATGGACTTGCTTCCAGGGTGTGTAACAGGTAGTCTTTGAAATGAGCAACAGTCTGAGGCTGAATCAAATCTCAGGCTTGGGCAAAGTTACTGTTGCTGAAGAAGACTCTTAAGAGCCCTTTGGGCTGCAAGGAGATCAAACTAGTCAGTCCTAAAGGAAATCAACCCTGAATATTCATTGGAAGGACTGATGCTGAAGCTGGAACTCCAATATTTTGGCCACCTGATGCAAAGAGCTGACATTGGTAAAAGCTCTGATTCTGGGAAAGACTGAGGGCAGGAGGAGAAGAGGCTGATAGAGGATGAGGTGGTTGGATGGCATCACCAACTTGAGGGACAGGAGTTTGAGCAAGCTCCAGGAGATGGTGATGGACAGAGAGGCCTGGTGTGCTGCAGTCCATGGGGTTGCAAAGAGTTGGATGCACCTTAGCGACTGAACGACGACAACAACAACTGTTGCTGGGGAGTTGGCAGAACACAAGAAACCAACTGAATGGGGAAAATATATTTTGTGCCAATGGGTTCATTTTCAGTAGTTTCTCCTCGAGTTGAGATGTTGCTATAATATAATAATGAGGAATTTGGGGGAAAATCCCTCACTCTTCAAACCCTCTCTTTTGCACTACTTGCATTATGTAATATTTTTGCCTCTGTTTTCAAGTACTATAAAAACAGTTCATGTGTATGGATTGTTGCTCATGAAAATCTTTAAAGAGAAATTTATTTGTATGAATCCAAATAAATATATATCATTTAATTTCAACTGTGTAAAGTGCCTAATATAAGGATAGGGAGAGATTTCAGTGAAAAAAATATAGGTACAATTTTGAGCTGAGTGTTTCCTTTAAAAATTATAGACAATTTTCTATAAATAAAGAGGGATCCCCAAGTCCCAAGAAGATGGCTGAAGGTCTATTGAGAGATGAGGGTTACAGGACCCCCAACAAGGACAGATAGTCTGAAAGCTAGGCTGCCTGTCCAGGCAACTGGGTGGATTGCCTTATTCTTCAGTATGACATAAGAGTGTGTTAGTCACTCATTCGTGTCTGACTCTCTGCGATCCCTCAGGCTGTACCCCGCCAGGCTCCTCTGTCCATGGGATTCTCCAGGCAAGAATACTGGAGCGGGTTGCCATTTCCTTCTCCAGGGGGGTTTTCCCGACCCAGGGATTAACCCAGATCTCCTGCCTTGGCAGGTGGATTTTTTACCACTGAGCTACCTATCACATCTAAAAAACACCATCACAGCAACATTCAGACTGATTTTTACCAGACAAGTGAGCACCATAACCTAGCCAATTTGACACATAAAATTAACCAGCACGGGAGCAAAATGTCTCTAGGGGAAATATTAGAGTTTGAAAATTCACTTGTGGAGGTGTTTTAAATTCAAGTTCAAAGTGCTTGTAGGATGGAGGAAACTATTTTGGTTTTAGTAAGTGGATAACAGGTTCTAGTACTGTTTTAGTCACTCCGTGGCTGTGTGACTTTGGGCCGACAATTGACATCTCGAGCCTCATCTCTGTTATCTATAAAATGAGTAGACTGGACTCTGTGTATTGGTTTATTCATTTTCTTTCATCGAATCAACAAAAAACGAATCTCTAAGATAGACTGGGTCTGTGTTCAATATTAGTTTCCTAGAGATCCACATTTTAGAGGCAGCTTAGTGAATTTTTAATCAAGTTCAAGATTGTGACAAGTAGCAACAACAGCTTCACAGATGGCCTGTCCACACTTTCTTTCATTTTTCCTTCCAGTGTGAGGCAACTTCCAACCCGAGACCTTTCTGCCTGAAGAGCTGGAGGCTAGGATTTAAAACATTGATTTTTTTGCTAACTATAGTTCTTGCTTGAATGTGATAGGTTCTTTGGTTAATGGCTAATTAATGACAAGGCACAGCCATATGGTTTAATGAAAAATATGATTAAAATAATAAAAATGCAAGTGACTTCCTGGCCTTCGGATATTACTCTCAGAAAAGAAATAGCTTTTATAACAATTTAAAGCCACAAAAAGGGACTAAATAGGCAGTTTAAAATATACTGCATTTACCAATGTACTATATTTCATTTAAGTCTATTAAATACAACAATGAACTAAATCTGAAATATTACAGAATCAAACTTGGTTAAAACGAGTGTGGTGATTCTCTTCCATGAGTTGGCTGAAGAGGGCGCCAGAGAGAAGGGGAGCATCAGTTGGGAAGGAGACATGGCAAGCAACCCCATTTCAAGAAAGGAGGAGGAAAAGGGCGGGTCCCCGATTCCCCAGTGCTATCCGTGCCCAGTATCTTCAGCGCCAATGAAATGAGTGCCAACTAATGGACAGTTACGAAAATTGTGGCTGCTCACCTGGAATCCCCAACCACTGAAGGACCTAGAAAGTCCTAGTCTGTATTGAAGCCTGAGTGAAAAACCACCGCCTGGAGCCCCAGCTACAGCCAGTCTGATGTGGAACCTGCATCTGGACTCCTGAGAATTCTGCACTGAGGTGGTCATTGCCCTAGCCTCTTAAAAGACACATCTCGGTGTTTTTCATAATTGAGTTTCTAGAGCCCACCTATGTGGTTCCAGTGGCGGGGTTTACAGAGTTCCATGGTAAGAACCCATTAAATAGTACATCTAAGGTTTGAATTGATCTCACAAGTCACACCCTTCTCCCACATACTGATACATCCCTAAATTTATCTTAGCATCCCTACGCAGTTATCTTTAATAGGAAATGCCAAACGCCTTTCCAGTCATTGTGCCAACTTACATTCCCACCACTTGCACCAGCGTGTATGAGAATTCCAATTCCTACACATACATTTATGACATCTTCCATCTTTTTCTTAAAAAAAGTTTTTTTTTAGTGTGTATGTACCTTTTCTAAAATCTTTATTGATTTCTTTACAATATTGCTTCTGTTTTATGTTTTGGTTTTTGGGCCAGAAAGCAGGGATCTTAGCTCCCTGGCAAGGGATCAAACCCGTACCCTCTGCATTGAAAGGTGACGTCCTGACCCTGGATCCCCAGGAAAGTCACCATTTTTTCTTTTATACTGTTCCAGTAGGTTTATTTTGGCATCCTGGGGTGTTTGATTTATGTATGTCTGAAGCCAAAGATTATGAGCATTCTTGGATATTTTTATTGATCATTTGAATATTCTCTTTTATGAGGTGACTGCTCAAGTTTCTTACCCATTTTAAGATTTTACTTTTTGACTTAAAATCTGTCTCTCTCAATCCCCTTCTTGCTCTATATGGTTTGGGACACATTCTCTATATATCCCTTTGCTGAGTATACGTATTACAAAATCTTTACCCACTTCATAGATTCCACTTTCTCTTCACTGTAACACTTTTTATAAACAAAATTCTTAGTTTTAATGTTTTCCACTGTATCAATATTTTTAATGTGCTTTGTGTTTATTTTATATTATAAAAGTAAAAACCATCACTGTATAAAATGTGCAAAATTTAGAAAAAGTATTAATACAAAGAGGAGAATAAAAGTCAATAGCAATCTCACAACCAGGAGCATTGTTACTATTGTCATTTTATATCATTTTAGTTTTAGATTTGGGTGTGTGTATATTTCACACAATGTGGACATTAGTATGCATACACTTGTCTCATGCCTTTTTTTTTTTACCTATTTGCTCATGTTGCTTAAAATTCTTCAAAAGACTCTTTTTTTTCAGGATTATATGTCCTCTAAACATCACATAAGTCATATTAAGACTGAGCGCCGAAGAATTGATGCTTTTGAACTGTGGTGTTGGAGAAGACTCTTGAGAGTCCCTTGGACTGCAAGGAGATCCAACCAGTCCATTCTGAAGGAGATCAGCCCTGGGATTTCTTTGGAAGGAATGATGCTAAAGCTGAGACTCCAGTACTTTGGCCACCTCATGCAAAGAGTTGACTCACTGGAAAAGACCCTGATGCTGGGAGGGATTGGGGGCAGGAGGAGAAGGGAACGACAGAGGATGAGATGGCTGGATGGCATCACTGACTCGATGGACGTGAGTCTGAGTGAACTCCAGGAGTTGGTGATGGACAGGGAGGCCTGGCGTGCTGTGATTCATGGGGTCGCAAAGAGTCAGACACGACTGAGCGACTGATCTGATCTGATCTGATCTGATAAATACTGTGTATATCAAGTATAATTCTTATTGTAATGAGATGAATGCTTATATACATGTGTTTTAAACATCATAATAAATATTTATAGCAAAATTACTAAGTCTGAAGTCTAAATAATTTGTTCAGTTCCTTGATACCTATTTTAAAAAGGTTTTATCAATTTGCTGTTCCATCACTATACTCTTGGCCATATTGGTGTAATAGACCTGTGACAATTTGATACCCAAAATGGTAACTTATTTTAATTTACATTTTAAAAAATTTTAAACAGTTTGGATATTTTTCGTATGTTTATTGGTGATTTGTACTTCTTATTTTATGGATTACATCCATACATTTTTTTCATTAACCTTTCAGAGCTACAATTTGTTTTTTTAGGGGTGCAATTGATGTATGATAATGACGTACATTTCCTTGTGTATAAAGGAAATAGACACATAGAAAAAGTCCCGGAAAAATAAGAAGCTGCTGAGATTACAGTGGTGGCTAAAGAGATTTTTAACCTCATGGGAAATATTTTAATTACTTATGTCTTTAACAAATTAAAAATTGATTTTTAAATGAATAATCTAGTTCCTTATCTGACCTCAGCTGCTAACTTTGCTTTCATAAGATTTGAGTGACTCTGTTTTTTTTTTTTTTTTTAATATTATGACTGCACTGTGCAGCATGTGGATCTTAATTCCCCAACCAGGGATCAAATCCTAAGCCCCCTGCTTTGGAAGCACAGTCTTAACCCACGGACCTCCAGGGAAGTCCCCTCTTTGTTCTTTGAAGGCAGTTAACTGCCAGGTTCAGCAACCTCCCCTACAAATAAGTGAAGTGCTGTAGCTTAGGGAGGTCTGCTCTGATGAAACCTGTGGGTCATCCACAAGATGGGAAGTGCCTACCTCTGAAGCAGAATTGGCAGAGATTTTGCAGCTGATCATCAGTTAAGCCCATCACAGGGGAAGGGAAGGCAAGGGGTAGATGGATGGTGAGCATTCCAACCAGTGATCACTCCTGCTTTAGATACTTAGACTGTATCCTTGTGCTACGATATTTTAGATGAGTCCAGAATGCAGGGAGAGTAGGGTGAGACACAGCAAGTTAATTAGTATACAGGCCAATTTTAAAATAAGACACTCAGGACTTCCCTGGCAGTCTAGGGGTTAAGACTTCACCTTCTAACTTAACAGTTGCCAGTTTGATCCCTGGTCGAAGAATTAAGATCCCACATGCCTGTGGCCAGTAAACAAAACATTAAAAAAAAAGAAGAAGAAGAAGAAGCAAATATGGTTCCAGGAACTCAAACTGGGGCTCTGTGACAACCTAGAGGGGTTGGGATGGGGTGGGAGGTGAGAGGAAGGTTCAAGAGGGAGGGGACATATGTATGCCTATGGCTGATTCATGTTGATTTATGGAAGAAACCAACACAATAATGTAAAGCAGTTATCCTCCAGTTTAAAATAAATTTTTGAAAAGAAGCAATATTATAACAAATTCAATAGAGACTTTAACAATGGTCCACATCAGAAAAATATCTTTAAAAAATATAAATAAGATAAGAAACCCATTTAATGTTATCAAAAACAAAATGGGAAATAAATACATACTTGAGTCCATAGTCATTTAATGATATTCATATTTAATTGTCACTTGATTTAAACAAGCAGTTGTCTACTTTGTCTAAGTTGTTTTGAGATCTCTCCCAGGAAGTCGGTGTCTCTCTGAAACCCAAAATGACATTATTTTATTATATGATGACAGTTGCTAAATTGTTTCTGTCAGTTAATGTGCCGTGACCTGCACTACTTCACGAGGGTGTACTTTCCAAGATGAAGAGGGCGTGTTTTACATGGGGATAGTCTTCTAAATCACTTCAAGGCTAACGCCTCTACCCAACCATGTAGGTGACAAGGATACAACTGGAGGCCCAGGTCCTAAGCACTGGTGATTTGGATTAGCTTTCGAGCTTCTTTATACATCCTGAGAGGCTGCCAGGGGACAATGACCTTGAAGAACCAGGTAAGATGCTAACAGTGGTCTTAAAGTTCTAAGGGGTAGAGAGGGTAGGGTGAGATATAGCAAATTTAGCAGCCAGGCAAATTTTCTTCTCCAGGCTTGAACTGGAGCAGATGCCCTATGGTCAGTTTGAAATGATTGTTATTACGATCACCACAGCGTTTCCCTTGTAGCTCAGTCGGTAAAGAATCTGCCTGTGATGCAGGAGACCTGGGTTTGATTCCTGGCTGGGGGAGATCCCTGGAGAAGGAAATGGCTAACAACTAAACCACCACCAAGATCACCACTGGCTCTTTGCTATCTTAATCGTTTGGGTTCATTCCCACTTGTTAGACTGCTGATGAACCAGACTTCGGCTCAAACTGATTTCATCATCATCATCATCAAAATAATAGTTGCAATTTTATTGAGCACTTAGTGGTGGTGGTTTAGTCACTATGTTGTGTCTGACTCTTGTGACCCCATGGACTGTAGCTTGCCAGGCTCCTCTGTCCATGGGGATTCTCCAAGTAAGAATACTGGAGCAGGTTGCCATTTCCTTCTCCAGGGGATCTTCCTGACCCAGGAATTGAACCCAGGTCTCCTGCATTGCAGGCAGATTCTTTACCGACTGAGCTACAAGGGAAGCCCTGAGCACTCAGCAAGAGATCAAAAATAGTAGGTACGGGATTTCCCTGGTGGTCCAGTGGCTAAGGCTCCACCCTCCAATGCAAAGGACTGGGGTCCAATCCTTGGTCAGGAATTGACTCCACATGCCACGTGTAAAAAGATTCCATGTGTCTCAGTGAAGATCCTGAGTGTTGGAACTAAGACCTGGCACAGCCTGGATGCTGAACCTGGCATTAAAAAAAAAGTGGTAAAATGATTTTTATTCTGATGTTTCAGACTTGTGTTAGGATACCTTTACTAAGATACTTTATAGAGGATAGGACTGAGCTCATGGATGTGAGTTGACCTGCTGAATGTCATGTGGCTGCAAGTGCTGAGGCTGAGATCTGAGCTCAGAGGCCACAGGCTTGAGATGCTGCACTTTCCACTCTTGCCCTGTTACCCACTCTTGATGACTCTATCCATGTATAGGACCATGTTCATACTCTGCTATGGCAGGCAGGGGACGTCCCTGGTGGTTCAGATGGTAAAGAATCTGCCTGCAGTGCAGGAAATCTGGGTTCGATCCCTAGGTTGGGTACCTGGGTTCCCTGGAGAAGGGACTGGCAACCCACTCTACTATTTTTTTTTTTTTTGTAAATTAATTAATTTATTTCAATTAGAGGCTAATTACTTTACAATATTGTAGTGGTTTTTGCCATGCATTGACACGAATCAGCCATGGGTGTACATGTGTCCCCCATCCTAAAGTCCCCTCCCATCTCGCCCACTATTCTTACCTAAAGAATTCCATGGACAGAGGACCCTGGTGGGCTACAGTCCATGGAGTCTCAAAGAGTCAGACACAACTGAGAGACTAACACTTTCACTTCATGGTAGGCAGAATAGTGGATGCCCCAAAATGTCCATATCTAACCCCCCAAAATCTGTGAATATAACAAGTTACCTGGCAAAAGGGAAGTAAGGTTGCAGATGAAAATAATGTTACTGATCAACTGACCCTAAAATATTGAGATTATCCTGGATTATCAGGGTGGGTCTGATGTAATCACAAGTGAAAGGGAGAAAGAAGAGGTGATGAAGAAGTAGCTTAGAATGACTCATTGTGAGAAAAGAAGTGGTTCCAGGTCCATCAGGAAACCTATACCTGCTCTGGCTACACTGAAGGGGTGCACATGCCCTCTAGAGGTGGGAGATGGAGGAGAAGAATATGTATAAAAAGCCAAAGGAATGCTAGGCGTTCCCTGGTGGCTCAGATGGTAAAGAATCTCCCTGCAGCGCAGGAGACTTGGATTTGATCCCTGGAAGATCCCCTGGAGGAGGGCATGGCAACCCACTCCAGTATTCTTGCCTGGAGAATCCCATGGATAGAGGGTCCTGGCAGGCTACAGTCCATGTGGTCACCAAGAGTCAGACATGACGAAATGACTGAACAACAGCAACAACTAATTAAAGGGCTAACTAACGATTGAAAGGGAATGCGAATGGCTTTTGAGAGAGGTTTGTGAGGTAGAAGTCATAGAATTTGGTGACATTGAGAAGAGAGAAGTTGAAGAACCCCCAGCATGGCTGGAGATGCTGTTATCTGTCAATAGGGAATTCTGGGAGAGGCAGCAGATTCCCGGGTGGGGGGGTCTGGTCTCCCCAGAGATGGTGAGCTATGAGCAGGCAGGGTCAGGCCAGAATCCCATCACATTTAAGGAGACACCTGGCTCAGGCACCAAGCCCGCACTGTCCTTTGTCTTAGCGGCTTCAGGCCGCAGTGTATGCAAGCATTTGGTGCATCTTTCGCTATAGGATCTTGAGAGATTCTCTTAATAACTTTGTGTCTTAGTTCTTCCGCCTTTGGTAGCATAATGATGTTCTTGGACAAAGATTTATGAGCTAAGACTTACAAAGGTCTCTGAAAACATCAGCTGAAGGCTCAGCATAAATTACTTTATTAAGTATTAATGAATAGTTCCAGTTTGCAGGTTAGCCTGAAGACAAAGAAAACAATGAAAGTGTTAGTCATTTCAGTCATGTCCGACTCTTTGAGATCCCATGGACTGTAGCCCACCAGGGTCCTCTGTCCATAGAATTCTCCAGGCAAGAATACTGAGTGAGTGGCCATTCCCTTCTCCAGGGGATCTTCCCTACCCAAGGATCAAACCCAGGTCTCCTACATTGCAGGCAGATTCTTTACTGTCTGAACCATCAGGAAAGCTCAGCCTGAACAGAAAGAGGTTTAAAACAAAAAATGTTCTTTTTGAAAAGCGGTCTTCCTCATGTAGTTTTTTTTTTTTGGACTGATTGGTGGGTAAGGAGATTGTGAGAGGAAGGGAGAAAAGAAATTTAAGAGGAAATGAACTTTGGTGGAAATGCTACAGGAGTGGGTGTCTCTTTGGGTGTGGGTTGTAGACAGCCAGCGTTAATGTGATGCAAAGACATCATCTGGGCTTATTCTAAGGAAGCAGGGTTTAATTCATCACCATTAAAATGATGGATGGTTTCTGCAGGATCTTGTCTATGTACTTCAAAGGGTTAAGGCAGGAACTTAGGACGATAAGCTAGTCAAGCCCAGGTTTTCAGCGCATCTCAGCCGGGGGCTCCGTCTGCTCTGCCAGGGCTGGGGTGCTGAGTAGTCACCAGAACACACTGCTCACTGTTTCAGGAAACAGAAATACGTAAGTTCAGGCTGCTGGAAGTGGCAACCAATGGAGCTTCTTTTGAAAATGATGTCAGAAGTGGATCAGTGAATCGTCAAAGAATGGTACACACAAGCGTTGCAAATGGAGAGCCTGTAAGCCGAGGACTGGGACATTTTCACTCGAGTTGTTTAAACCTGCATGCCATTGGGGCTTCATTTCTCTGTCATCAGTAACTCTAACAATGACTAGATCTGGTTCCCAGGCTTTTCAGTTTTTTCCTTCATCTATCGATAGCTTTTTGTGTTTTACAGGTAAGAACGACCTTCCAATACTACCAACAAGTGTTTTGAAGGATTGTTGTCTAGTCACTATGTCCTGTCCGACTCTTTCGCGACCCCATGGACTGTAGCCCACCAGGCTCCTCTGTCCATGGGATTTTCCAAACAAGAATACTGGAGTGGGTTGCCATTTCCTTCTCCAAGGAATCCTCCCAACCTAAGGATTGAACTGAGGTCTCCTGCACAACAAGTGGATTTTTACCACTGAGCCAGCAGGGAAGCCGTTTTGAAAGATACACAATATCAAATGTATACCGACCTGGATTTAGCAGCCCTGTAAGAAAGTTCATTCTGTGAGATCACGCCAGGCCTAGTGAGTCCCCACAGAGATCAGTTCAAAAGGACTGTTCACGCTGTCGTGAGGATAAAAGGCTCAGCCCTCAGGGTACAGGGAAAGTGGCAATTGAAGGACACAGCAGGCTGTCGAGATTGCTCCAAATACAGGTCAGTCTATGTAGGGCACCAGGACAGTGAGGTTTTTTTGCCTTGCCCACCATATAATTCTTTCCAAACAGCAGTGCTGATGTTAAAACAGGTGAGACAATGTAGATCAGAGTCTTTGATTTATTGCAGTACTAACGGCCAGAGTCAGTAGAAAATGTAATGTCAGCAACACCCAGAAGCCCTCTCCACAAGGTCTAACTGACCCACACAGTTCTCCCGGAACATACTAACCCGATTCTTCTTCTTTCTACAGACAACCCTTAATTTCCTTCTATCTAGTGAGCTTCCAGGATGAGACTCCGAATTTCAGGGGTACAGACAAAAATTTTTAGCACTTGTATTTATTTTTTAGCTGATTTTTTTAAAATTTTCTTTTACAGAACCTTTACAAGGCACTGAATTATATAGCATAGCAGTACACACATATTGCTTATTAATAAATATCCATTAACTGGGATGTGTGAGCTAATTTCTTTTAACTGATAGTGATGCATGATCAAAACTTGAAAACTGGCTTTCAGCAATCAACTCAACATGTAGTCATAGTTGCTAATTTTTCAGAGCAGCATAATTTGTTTTTCAAACTTTAAGCTTTTGATTTGTATTGGAGTATGTCCAATGGATTAACATTGTTATCCATTGGATTAACAATGCTGTGGTTGTTTCAGGTGAACAGCAAAGGGACTCAGCCATACATACACGTGGTGGATCCATTCTTTCCCAAACCCCCCCTCCCATCCAGGCTGGCACATAACATTGAATAGAGTTCCATGTGTTATACAACAGGTCTTTGCTGATTATCCATTTTGAATATAGCAGTGTGTACAGCATAATTAATTTTTAATTTGAAAAAAAAGGTAATACGATCACTTTTTTCCTACCTAATGACTGAAAAAATATAATGAATAAAAAGTTATGAATTTAGCAATGCTTTAAACTTACAACTTTTTAAATCACAGTTCAGTTCAGTTGTTTAGTCGTGTCCAACTCTTTGTGACCCCATGAACCGCAGCACGCCAGGCCTCCCTATCCATCACCAACTCCCAGAGTTTACCCAAACTCGTGTCAATTGAGTCGGTGATGCCATCCAACCATCTCATCCTCTGTCGTCCCCTTCTCCTCCTGCCTTCAATTTTTCCCAATATCAGGGTCTTTTCAAAGGAGTCAGCTCTTCGCATCAGGTGGCCAAAATATTGGAGTTTCAGCTTCAACATCAGTCCTTCCAATGAACACCCAGGACTGATCTCCTTTAGAATGGACTGGTTGGATCTCCTTGTAGTCCAAGGGACTCTCAAGAGTCTTCTCCAACACCACACTTCAAAAGCATCAATTCTTCTGCTCTCAGCTTTCTTCACAGTCCAATTCTCACATCCATACATGACTACTGGAAAAACCATAGCCTTGACTAGATGAACCTTTGTTGACAAAGTAATGTCTCTGTTTTTTAATATGCTGTCTAGGTTGGTCATAACTTTCCTTCCAAGGAGTAAGCATCTTTTAATTTCATGGCTGCCATCACCATCTGCAGTGATTTTGGAGCCCAGAAAAATAAAGTCAGCCACTGTTTCCACTGTTTCCCCATCTATTTGCCATGAAGTGATGAGACTGGATGCCATGATCTTCATTTTCTGAATGTTGAGCTTTAAGCCAACTTTTTCACTCTCCTCTTTCACTTTCATTAAAAGGCTCTTTACTTTGTCTTCACTTTCTGCCATAAGGGTGGTGTCATCTGCATATCTGACCATATACATTTGGAAAATAATTGTATCTGTGTGTAAAGTGTATATTTTGTATGTATCTTATTTTTAGATCCTTTGCAATTACCTTATGAACTCCCTAGCGGCCATGTAGCAATGGTTGAGAAGGACCCTAGTGGGTTTTTTTGTATGTCTTATAATGTCTTAGGTTCTCAGCTTTAACTATACCTGGCAACTTACTTGCCTAAAAACAGGTAGAATAACTGTCTAAAATGAAGTGGTGAGAACTGATTAAGACCGAATCCCATTAGAGAGCAAATATACGTTCAGAAGTTTGTCTTTAGTAGACCAGTCATTAACCAAAAGATTTCTCTGTGACTTCAGAAGGTGAACAGTGCATTATAACTGGCTGAAGCCCAGGGCAATCATGTCTGTTGTGTCTTCTGGAATAGGAAAGCGCCTTTTAAGTTCCATTCACTGAAGACACATGCATTAACTTTGTGCTGCTTTTCTCTTGCAAATAATAGCACTGATCTCGCTAAGTTAACCTTTAGATTGATGACCTGTGACATTTATAATTAGAATCATGTCCTTCCTCCGGATTAAGTGATGCTGAGAAAGCCATGTCATCACCAGTGCCCCGCCTGGACAATGAGTAAATAGAATGAACTTGACAACCAGCGGTTTTCATTTCATTTCCTAAGTCAAGGTGAGGAATTCGGATGAATACATGAATGAATCGCCAGCTCTTTCTGGTTGTGAAGATTTGAAAGTGATCATGTGTGTGATTCACTAGGAGTAGGTAGAGAGGATAGTAATATTTCTATTTTAATTTTTGCATCCCTGTGGTTGCGTTCCTCAGTTTTTCCTGAAATTGATGGATGATACTTTTGTAACACTGTATAGACTAAGGAATATTCAAACCAGTCACTCCTAAAGGAGATCAACCCTAAATATTTACTGCATGGACTGATGCTGAAGCTAAAGCTCCAGTACTTTGGTCACCTGATGCAAAGAGCCTGATGCAAAGACTCATTGGAAAAGACCCTGATGCTGGTAAGGAGAAGGAGGCAGCAGAGGATGAGATTATTAGATAGCATCACGGATTCTATGGACATGAATTCGAGCAAACTCTGGGAGATAGTGAAGGACAGGCGAGCCTGACATGACTGAGTGACTAAATAACAAACAAATATACTAGGGATTGGGAGTATTCAATGTGGTCAGAGAAGGTCACTTAGTCTTTCTTGTCATCTCCTTCTTCAGAATTTAATTTAAGATACTGTCAAAGGGAAAATGTTTATGGTAAATGAGTCAGTCACCCTTTGCTGAAATCATTTTGGCAAGTGAACCAACAGTCCAAAACTACAACTGTTACCAGAAATGTATTCTTTCCAATTCTTTCATATCCCCTGAGCGCCCATAAGCATCCATCTGACTCTTATGCTCTAGTGGTTTCTACCACACAGCATTCAAAGGTCCTATTTATTCTGCTTGGAGATTCGTCCCAGCCTTCAGTCTCCAGCTAAACCTACTCACATTGAAAGGATTAAATGGAACTTCCTTGGAGAAGCCTTTCAATCCCCATTTAAATTAGGCTGTCCTGTTTTAATACCTCATTGCACACTATATTTTTCCTTCGTGTTTCAATTTGTTGTACTTTTCTTACATATTTCGGCAATTTATAATACTGCAGTTATTTTTATTATCGTTTCTCTCATGGAAGATACACAAGGATAGTGTTTACAACTATTATATCCACATCTGTATTCCAGAATGTTTTGTGGCCCAGAAGAGGGAGCTGAAGATATACTGTTGATTGATAGATACTTTCCTGCATAACCTTCATAACATATTTTAAAACACCGGAACTGAAATAGACAAAACCATCCTTAATGGCTTTATTATAAAGTTGCTACTCACTGTTTTTCTCAAAGACAAACTAAAAACTTTCCATTATTTCAAAGTATTTGGGTTATTGAAATAGCTTTCTCAAGACTGAAGTAGTTTTGTACACGATGGTCTGGTTTGCTGATGAGGTATCTATTTACTTCCAAGCTGATGCTTTTAAAAGGTCCACTAAAGGGTTAATAAGCATAGAGGCCAACTGGAGTTCACATCCTTGGTTCAGGAAAGAAAACACTTTAAAATTGGATACCTTAAGATTAGAGGTTAAACCATAATAAAAACCAAGGCTGAGGTGGTTACAGTATATCAATAGCCTTTCCCCTAAGATTCTATTAAAAAAAAAATTAGAGTCCTAAAGTTCTTTTTAATATTAAAAAAAAAACCCAAAAGCATCAAATGTGTATCCTCAGTAAGACTGCACAGGATGACTGAAATGTCATATTCTTTCCATCTTGATTAGAATTAGATTAATCGAACATGATTACTCATGCTGATCAGTTACTTTTTTTGACTGAGAGCAGATGTTACATCAAATCAACAAAAAGTAGAAATTTATTTATTACCTTATAAGTGCAGTTTGTTTGCTAGACAGTATCTCTCAAATATGTAAGGACTAGTGGGAAAATAGTATGAAAGGAATCCCTGATGGTAAAGAATTTAGGAATCTTATAACCAACAGTTGTGAGGAGAGGGACGGACGTCCAGCTGTGCCAAATAATATGGCAATTTTCTTGCTGGAGAGCAGCATAAATTAGGAAATAAATGATGAAAATCAGCACTTACAGTTGGCCTGTTAAAAAGTCTTAATTACTAACAGTTCCTGGGGAGGTCCTAAGGGTATGACATATGTCCCATAGAAATACAAATTAAGAACTTCCAGGCAGCCTCGGAAATTAATTATTTTCCCTAATTCCCAGCAAATACTCTTGCTCTCTGCTTTACAGAAAAATTAGGTATCATTAAGGAGGAACTTCCTTAGCTTCCCTGCACCATGTCTGCAAGCTGACTTGCTTCTAGCTGGAGGGGAAGAGGTTCCCCTCCATTGTCTGAGGCTGATCCACTGTCTAATCTCTGGATCCCATTCCCCTGACCATCTCAGAATTATCCTTCTTTTTTCTCTGTCTTGAGCCTTCACTCTCTAGCTGTCTGGGATTCTGAGCTCACCAACTTTTTCCATCAGCATTTAAACATAGTCAAATTGCTCAGATTTTAAAAAAATAACCATACAGAAAAATGCTTTGATCTCATAATATCTTCCAGATACTGTTCTTTCTTTTCTCCAACTGAAAGATTTCTCTACACTTTTCATCTTTACCACGGCACTATTTACTACTCCTCCACACATCTGCTGTCTGGACTCAAATACCTGCCCTTCTATAGGAACGGGGCTTCCCTGGTGGATCAGTGGTAAAGAATCTGCCTGCTAATGCAGGAGATGCAGGTTTGATCCCTGGCAGAGCCCCTGGAGAAAGACATGGCAACCCACTTCAGTATTCCTGCCTGGAGAATTCCATGGACAGAGGAGCCTGGCAGGCTATAGTCCATGGGGTCACGAAGAATCGAGCACTACTGAGCGACAAAGCACAGCATAGCACAGCTATAGGAACGAGTCTTGCCTAAGTCACCAGAGAATTTAATGTACATTTCTTAGTTCTTATCTTACTTGGTGGAGAGCAAGGTTATCATTTTCAATGACAGGAGACATATTAGTATACTTACGGCCACAGAAGGAGTCGTGGAAAAGAAGAAAAGGAAAATGCAATAAATATTTCATGAATAGAGTAGTATCCTGGAATAAGCAGCAGTGTGTGAGATCAAGAAGCTGCTAAGATGTTGGGTGTGTTAATGAGAAAAACAATGCTGTCTTCAGAAATAAGAACAAAGCAAGAAAAGGCAAGTGAAGATGCCCATAAATTTTGAGTTGTAGGTGCATAGATGCTAAGGTCCTGATTTATGTTCTCAATTATTCGAAATGAGGACAGATCATCTACTGAGAATGAGGAATGTGGAGGTGGGGCCATAGTCTCAGAGGAGGGTGGGAAAAGTGTAACATATTGGTTGGGGCAAACCCTAGGCAGACAGAGTTCTACGTGGTTGCTGACATTTCTCCTGGAGCTGAGATCCAAATGTGGAAAAAGAGAGGACACAGAACTCTCTCAACTGAAATCTCACTCACTTCAATTATTTAGGAATGAAAAGCCCAAGTTGCTCTGTGAGTGTTGATCTCCCAAGAAAAGTTGGATTCCAAAAAGGCATTTATCCAAGGAAATATTTACTCATCCAAGAAATACTAGTATGTTAAAAGAATTCTAGTAATTTAGGCTAACATCCACCAATGCTAATAACAAAAAAGAATGCTGAGTGCTGAGTGCTTGCAAAGTAATTAATGAGCCCAACAGAGTTCCTTTTTAAGATCGCAAGGATGCCAGGATGGAAAAGACTAAAGACACTGATGAAAATGTGGTTTCTGTTAAATAGGTTATGGAAGAAGCCCAAAAATATTGAAGTGGTAAACATTTCAAAGAGAAACAGTGGAGGCAGTCCAAATTCCCAGTGATTCCACTGGAGTAAGTCCAGTAAGACCTGTGTGAGGTTTAACCCCCTCATGTCCTAAAGTAAGTCACCAGGATACAACAACAGCAACAACAAAAGTCGTCATGTTTTAATTAAGTTAGAAAAAGAACTCCTTAAAACTAGATTAAATGAGTGTCAATTTCCTGAAGCTAAATCACTCGCAACGAAATCAGGGATTGTTCAACCTATTGCCAGTGGGCGAATTTCAGCTTTCTGCTTTCCATCTTCCTTCCTCCCTCCCTCTTTCTTTCTCTCTCTCTTTTTAATGGGACACAGATTAAAAATGTCTTCTAATGGTTTCATTTAGAATGGTTACATAATTACCTTCATAAAAACCTTTGATTTTGCCTCTTGCCCAGCAAAGCCTAAAATATTTACTACTTTGCCCACCCCTGAACTAAATCTGGGAAAAGTAAGAAAGGAAAGGAGCCTCAAGAGGGAAGATATAATTGGAATATGATGACCATGCTGTTAATCTGCTCATACTAGTCTATTTGCACTGGTTTTCCTACAGTTGTAAGGAACTTGCCCTGCATTTTATCACTTATCACTTGATTTTTAAAAATCAAACCTATGCATTTATTAAGTGACAAGGTTGATTTTATGATATTTAAGGACTTTTCCAGCTTCCCTGGTGGCTCAGTGGTAAAGAATCTGCCTGCAATGCAGAAGATGCAAGTTTGATTCCTGAGTCAGAAAGATCCCCTGGAGAAGGAAATGGCAACCCACTCCAGTACTCTTGCCTGGAGAATCCCATGGACAGAGGAGCCTGGCAGGTTACAGTCCGTGGGGTTGCAAAAGAGTCGGACACAGCTTAGCAACTAAACTATAGCAAGCAGCTCCATTACACAATGATCCCAGGAAATTCATACCATGTGGCAGCTCTGAATATATCAGATTTTTTTTTCTTTTAAAGAACCAAATTTAGCTTTTCTACAAAAGAGAATCGAAACAAAATGGAGACAATTTCTATTTTGTCTACTGGTTTGAGGGTTCTCTTCCTTTGGGAAACTTCCTTTGATGAACATCAGGCATATTCTGAGTACTCTGATGCTCACAACTCTAGTGGGAAGGTATTATTATTATGTCCATTTATAGATGAGAAAACTGAGAGGTTGATGGTTCAGAAATTCACCTAAAGCGATAGTAAGCTAGGAAGTAATAGGACTGGGATTGAGCCCAAGAAGTCTGACTCAGGAGCCTATGTTCTTTCTTCCATGTTTTATTGCATTTTTATTTAATTCGATGCTTTTTAAATAGATATTATATTTACATAAAGAAGCAAAACAA
Source organism: Bos mutus (assembly GCF_027580195.1). NCBI lineage: Eukaryota > Metazoa > Chordata > Mammalia > Artiodactyla > Bovidae > Bos > Bos mutus. The sequence continues at coordinate 23,024,552 of NC_091628.1, forward strand.
AATTTACTCTCAGTAAAAGTTATCTACTGAGAATATGGTTCTTACCCTCTTCTCTCCTCCCTATTAAAACACCTTATTAGATTTTAAAATTTACCCTTTCAAAGTTTCTTTATGTAAATATGAATATTTTCATTCCTCTTAGTCTCTGCCATGGAGGTAACATCGCAAATACGCTGTTCTACTTACTTAAAAAAAAAGTCATGATTTTAAACATGTATTGTTCAGTCTTTACTCTGAAGAATTTCAAAACAATGGTGAAAAAACCCCAAAAAGTGTATTAGTACAAGGAACACTAACATGTACTTCACTTAAAGTTTCTGATTTTTAACATTTTGCCACCTTTACATTTTTCTCTCTATTCACCTTTATTTGTTCTACTGAACACTTTCAGAGTGAGGTGCAAATATAATCCTTAAATACTTCAGTGTGTAACTTCGACATAACCAAAATGTCATGTTTACACTTTGCAAAGTTAACACTGTTTCAATCACATCTAATATACGATTCATAGACAAATCTCCCCAGTTCTGCCAACAATGTCCTCTGTAACTGTGTACTTTTTTTCTAATTCAGAGAATTACAAATTGAGTTTAATTTTCATGTCTCTTAAATGTACTTTTGTCTAGAAAAGCTTCCCACAACTTTTCTTACAGGTCACAATATTAACATTTTTGCAGCCTCCATGCAGTGGTTTGGCAGACGGTCTCACACTCTGGGTTTGTCTGATCGTGTTCTACTTGTATTTACATTGAAGACACTCTTCTGGCAAGACTTCTGCATGGGTGGTGATATGCTCTTTCTATTGTATTGCATCAGGAAGCACTGAGTTTTCAGCCTTTTCCTTTATTGATGGCACTACATTTGATTACTTGGTTGAGATTTGTCCACCAAATCTCCCAACTGTTTAGGAAACTTTTCCCTGTGTAACATTTATCTTAAGGTTCTTGTGACATTATCTTAAGGTTCTTGTGACTATCCTGTTTTTCACAAGCTTTCATCCAACAATTCTTACTATTGATGGATGATCCTTGTCTGAATCAATTATTGCATTGGAGTCACAAAAGTATTAATACGTTTGCAATTCCACCATTCCTTCTACATTTATTAGCTGAAATTCTCAGTAAGAGGAACTTCCTCTTGCATACACACTTTTTAATGTAGTATTATTTTTGTATCCTGGATGAAATTTACCTTTAGCCCTCTCTAGTATAGTCCTTATCCTTTTTGATGCTCAAAACTTTGATGTTTCCAGTTTGGCCTGGTCCTATATCCTTTCACCTGTTCTGATCATCTTCAATTACTGTCCTGCTTTAAGGTAAAACTCCATGTTCCAGACTCACTTTAACTTTGTCTAAATATCATGCTTTTTTCTTTTAAAATATATCTTGGCAATTTCTCAAATCAGTGAATGTATTGAAAACATCCTCGTGGTTTTTTTTTTTTTTTAACTGGTACCTAATATTTCACTCTATGGACTTTTTATTAAACCATTAAGTCTCCTTGCCGGACATTCAGTTATTTCAAAAAAATATCACAGTGCAAAATTTGGTACATATGTCTTTCCATACTTGTGCATTTGTAGAATGCGTTCCTGGAAGCAAGATTGCTGAGTCAATGAAATGCATACTTACTTGCTGTTAAAGGTGCCAGATTCCTCCTGTGTCATCTGTATCATTCTGCACTTCCACTAATAGCTGATCCTTGGATTGCTGGTTAGCAATGTATATTCCTTTTTTTTAAATTAAATAAACTTTATGTTACGTTGGAGTATTCTTGATTAATAATGCTATATTAGTTTCAGGTGTACAGCAAAGTAATTCAGTTACACATTTACAAGTATCTATTCTTTTTTCTAATTCTTTTCCCCTTTGGGTTACTACAGAATGAAGAACAGACTTTTGGACTCAGTTGTAGAAGGAGAGGGTAGGATGGTTGGAGAGAATAGCACTGAAACATGTACATTCCCATACGTAAAATAGAGAGCCAGGAGGAGTTCGACGTAGGAAGCAAGGCACCCCAAGGTCAGTGCTCTGTGACCGCCTGGAGGGGTGGGGAGAGGAGGAAGATGGGAGGAAGGTTCAGGAGGGAAGGGTCACATGTATGCCTGTGGTCAATTCATGCTCATGCATGGCAGAGGCCATCACAGTTCAGTTCAGTTCAGTTGCTCAGTCGCGTCTGACTCTTTGCAGCCCCATGGACTGCAGCACACCAGGCTTCCCTGTTCATCACCAACTGCCAGAGCTTGCTCAGACTCATGTCCATCGAGTCAGTGATGCCATCCAACCATCTCATCCTCTGTCATCCCCTTCTCCTTCTGCCTTCAATCTTTCCCAGCATCAGGGTCTTTTCCAATGAATCAGTTCTTCGCATCAGGTAGCCAAAGTACTGGAGTTCCAGCTTCACCATCAGTCCCTCCAATGAACACCCAGGACTGATTTCCTTTAGGATGGACTGGTTGGATCTCCTTGCAGTCCAAGGGACTCACAAGAGTCTTTTTCAACACCACAGTTCAAAAGCATCAATTCTTCAGTGCTCAGCTTTCTCTAATGTCCTACTCTCACATCCATACATGACTATTGGAAAAAACATAGCTTTGTCTAGATGGACCTTTGTTGGCAAAGTAATGTCTCTGCTTTTTAATATGCTGTCTAGGTTGGTCATAACTTTTCTTCCAAGGATTAAGCATCTTTTAATTTCATGTCTGCAGTTACCATCTGCAGTGATTTGGGAGTCCCAAAAAATAAAGTCTGCCACTGTTTCCACTGTTTCCCCATCTATTTGCCATGAAGCGATGGGACCAGATGCCATGATCTTCATTTTCTGAATGTTGAGCTTTAAGCCAATTTTTTCACTCTCCTCTTTCACTTTCATCAAGAGGCTGTAGTTCTTCTTCACTTTCTGCCATGAGGGTGGTGTCCTCTGAGAATCTGAGGTTATTGAAAATAAATAAATAACAATGAAAAAGGTAACCAAGAAAGACCTAAGGTACAGCATGTGTCCCCTCCCACCACTTGAGACCACCAAGCTTCAAGAAAAAGATCTCACCTAGCCATCAACTTCTTACAATTGTCTTTAACTGAGCTCTAAAAACTTGCCCAGCATCCCATTTGACTCACTCCCGTGTGGACCATCCCTGTCAGACACACCAGGATGCTTGTAAACCGCACCTTCCCTAATGAGGATGGGTGATCAGGACACCTCAATGGATTCTGTTGGTGTGAGGATAAACCTTACTTTTGAGTGAGCTGTAACTGTATAACACTATCTCAATTTTTCCTACTAAGCTAGGAAAAATATTTCCCCTATTACACCCTGATTGCTTTTACTACAGTAACTGCTGATTTTTTACAGGCTATGCTCTAGGCTCGCTATTTCATCTCAGAGCCACCCTTTGATGCAGATATATTTTCTTTCACGTGATTGATGAAGAAACGGAGCTGCAGAAAGGGTAAGTCATACAAGGATTGTACTGCTTATGAATGCAGAATTGGACTTGTGACACCAGTGCCTGATGAGCTATTAACAGCTCCAGGATACCCAGCATAGTTCTCACTACGGCTTCATTGTGAAGACAAGCAATGGAAGAGACACGTTCAAAACTGAGCCAGAGCAGGTTAGGAATGGTTCTCACGTTGTAGGATTAAGAATGATTAATCACTTGTAATAATTAATACAAGTTGTCCACTAAAATATGACATTATTAATCATCCTGGTGTTATTTTTACTTGCTTTGATATGTGGCTGGAGTCTTGGGTTTCAGAGCAGGAGTATCAGATGCCCATTTCAATGTCGTAAGACCAATGGGCATTGTTTGTGCCTTTCCTTGCTCACCAGAGCTATTAGGGCGGATTCATGTGCTGTCATTCCTTGTTCCCATTACAACCTTTATCTCAATAATATGGCACGGTGTTGGAATTTTAATGGCTCATATATTCCGTGAAACATGATGGTAATAAACTGTAACGCTTTGACCTCAGCTTCTTACTCTTTGATGCATTGTCCATTCCCAACTCATCTAGCTCCCTCCTTTCCTGATACTATTTAAATGGGGATGAGGTGGCACGGACCGTATGTCACTCAAAGCAGAAAGCATTTACCAACTGAAATGTGTGTGTGTTCAGTCGTGTCTGACTCTTTGAGACCTGGTGGATTGTAGCCCCACCAGGCTCCTCTGTCCTTAGGATTTTCCAGGCAAGAATACTGGAGGGGGTTGCCATTTCCTTCTCCAGGGAATCTTCCGGATCCAAGGATTGAACTTGAGTCTCTTGCATTGGCAAGCGGATTCTTTACCACTGAACCACCTGAGAATACACTGTGTATAAGCCTCCTAAAAGTGTACAGCCCGTCGTGTTCTATTTTGAAAAGAACAAATCACCACCTCTCCTCATGACAGAGGATGAAGCCATAAAACATGAATCAGCTCTTCTTTGAAAGATTATGGCAAGCACATAAAATGACATGTTCAGCATCTATTCTGGGGATAATGGTTAAACCGAGAGCTTGGGGACACTGTAGATGTGACTTCCTTTTTCCTGAGGTTGGCTGCATATACCTGTAGAAAAGGTAGAAAATATTAGAAGGTAAACCAAAGATAAATTCAACATTAAAGAACAGCCTCATTAGTTATTTAGAACCTACATCATGATTCAGGTATGACCCAGGAACTTCATGGAACTAGCCAAGAAGCACCTTTGCTGAAAATAATCATTGAATTGTATACATCACCATTTGGTCTATCACTTGAGATCTCTCTATCTCTTTATCAGAGGACTCAGAAAGCAAAGACTACAATTATTCTTGCAGCTTTCCATGAAAAATGAGTGCAATGTTATTCTGATACCAATTATGTGCCTGTTACTTATCTACAAAGTGGTGATGTCAAAATGAAAAAGTTTTCCCCCCAAGAAGATATTGAAGTTTAAAGGAAAGTCAGTGGGGAAGTAGAGAGGGCTAGCAGAGGGCAGCGTGTTGAGTTATCTTGGAATATTGGCTATGCTTTGTGGTTTAACCCTCAGTTTACATATATCCAGAAACTCAATTTTCAACCCTCCAGAGTTTATCAGGCTCGAGTTGACTTAATCATGCAAGACGCTGTGTGCTGCAGTATAAGCAGAATGGGAATTTATTCATTTATAAAGAGAGATACTGCTACATGCTGACTCCAAAGTTTAATTAATGGGATAACTTAAAGATGCATCCATCTGCACACCAGGGAATTCCTTCCAGAGATTAGCCAGGGCCCTTCTCTGCCCCAAGAGAATTATTAACCATTCTTCTTTAACTATGTCCCTATGCTTTACTGTTGACCACTGTACTTTTCTTGACAGAAATCATTTTTACATTTGTTACTGCCTTGTACACTGGGTGCGCTTCCCTGATGGCTTAGCAGTAAAGAATCCACCTGCCAATGCAGGAGATGCCGGTTTTGATCCCTGGGTCAGGGAAGATGCCCTGGAGAAGGAAATGGCCACCCACTCCAGTGTTCTTGCCTGGGAAATTCTATGGAGAGAGGAGCCTAGCAGGCTACAGTCCACGGGGCTGCAAGAGTTGGTCACAGCTTAGCAACTAAACAACAAAAACAACATGAAGAAAACCATGGTTGGTGTTTTCTTTTGTGAATTGTTACCCACCTTCGGTGGAGAAGGTGATGGCACCCCACTCCAGTACTCTCGCCTGGAATATCCCATGGACGGAGGAGCCTGGTAGGCTGCAGTCCAGGGGGTCGCTAGGAGTCGGACACGACTGAGCGACTTCACTTTCACTTTTCACTTTCATGCATTGGAGAAGGAAATGGCAACCCACTCCCATGTTCTTGCCTGGAGAATCCCAGGGACGGGGGAGCCTGGTGGGCTGCGGTCTATGGGGTCGCACAGAGTCAGACATGACTGAAGCGACTTAGCAGCAGCAGCAGCAACCCACCTTTGGAATGTTAGTGGTGTTCTTAAATGATTTCAAGAGCTAATACTAAGACTACTAAAACCATGTTTTATTTGTTATAAATATTACTCTTGAGTTTTTACTTGCTTATCCAATATTTTTATCTCTTCCTTTAGTTAAATAAAAGGACTTTCCTGGTGGCTCAGTTGGTAAATAATTCAACTGCAATATGGGAGACCTGGGTTTGATCCCTGGGTTGGGAAGATCCCCTGGAGACGGGCATGGCTACCCACTCCAGTATTCTTGCCTAGAGAATGCCATGGAGAGAGGAGCCTGGCAAGCTACAGTCCATGGGTTTGCAAAGAGTCAGACATGACTGACCAACTAAGCACATTAGGTAAATGATTATTATTGTATTTTATATTTAACTCTTTCATAGTAAAATAATATGCAAATGTGATCATGTCCCTCCCATAGGGATAAATCTTCACTGGCTTCCCCAGTGACTGAGTAAGGATCTGTCTTTCCTTCCAAACCCTCTTGACAGCCCTCCCTCTATCTCTGTGGCTCATCAGCTTTTCTTTCGTTGTTTAAACAACAAACAAACCCAGGGATTGAACTTGCATCTCTTGCATTGGCAAACAAATTCTTTACTACTAAGCCACCTGGGAAGCCCATTAACTTTTCTCATTCCTGTTTTTCAGTCACTAAGGCATGTCTGACTCTTTGCAACCCAATGGATGGCAGCACACCAGGCTTCTCTGTCCTTCATTATCTGCAGGAGATTGTTCAAATTTATGTCCATTGAGTCGGTGATGCCATCCAACCATCTCATCTGTCATCCCCTTCTCCTTCTGTCTTCCCAGGAGGGATGCTGGGAATTTCTGCCAGCATCAGGGTCTTTTCCAGTGAGTCGGTGCTTCCCATCAGGTGGCCAAAGTATTGGAGCTTCAGCTTCAGCATCAGTCCTTCCAATGAATATTCAGGGCTGATTTCATTTAAGATTGACTGGTTTGATCTTCTTGCAGTCCAAGGGACTCTCAAGAGTTTTCTCCAGAACCACAGTTTGAAAGCATCAATTCTTTGGTGCTTAGCATTTGTATGGCCCAACTCTTATATCTGTTCATGACTATTGGAAAACCATAGTTTTAACTATATAGACCTTTGCCAGCGAAGTGATGTGTCTGTTTTTTAACATGCTATCTGGGTTTGTCATAGCTTTTCCTCCAAGGAGCAAGCATCTTTTAATTTCATGGCTGTAGTCAATAAGCTTTTGTTAGTTACATGTAATCTCTTTAAAAAAAGGAAAAAAAAAAAAAAGGTCTGCCTCTCTTCTGACTGATTCATCCCTACCAAAAAATGTCCCACTCACCTCCCAACTGGGAAACTCTCTTTCATCACTTAAGATTCAGTCCAAGTGGAATGTCTGCATTCTCTTTGTATAGCATCCTTCGCTGCCTCTGTTGAAAGTTCTGGCACTATGGTATAGTCACCGTTTATTTCTCTCTCTCTTCCACTGGTCAAAAAAGCTGGGCTTTTCCTATATCTATTTTCTGAATTCAGTACAATTCCTGGCACATAGACGACTTCGATAAGCACCTGCAGAATGAATAGATGAACTAGTGTGAGTGAGTGTCCAGAAGAAAATATGACTAACTCTGCCTAGAAAGATAAAGAAGAGTTTTATAAGAGAAGGTGATATTTGCAATTCAAAAATATTGAAGCATGAGTTGAGAATTGCTAAAAAGATAAAGAAAAGGTATTTAAAATATAGCCAGAAGTCAGAATCTACTAGTTACTTTTCTGCTAAATTGGAAGGAATGTGGAAGTAAACTTTATTAAGGCAAGTGTTTCTGGGTTTCCCAGATGGTTCAGTGGTGAAGGATCCACCTGCCAATGCAGGAGACACAGGTTCAATCCCTGATCCGAGAAGATTCCACATGCTGCGGAGCAACTGGATCCATGCGCCACAGTTACTGAGCCTGTGCCCTTAGAGCCCAGGAGCTGCAACTACCGAAGCCCAGGCGCCCTGGAGTCATGCTCCGTAACAAGAGAAGCCACCACAATGAGAAACCCAGCGCCACAACGACAGAGTAGCCCCCACTCACCGCAACTAAAGAAAAGCCCAAGCAGCAATGAAGACCCAGCACAGCCAAAAATAAATACATAAATAAATTTTATTTAAGATAAATATTTTTAAAGCAGATGTTTAGGTCCATGCTGCCATTCCACGATGAGAACAATTTTTTTAAAAAGAAGCAGAAAAATAAAAAATTCCATTCCCTCTAAAATGGAAAACATACCCACACAGGTCAGAGGGTCTACAGGAACTCAAAAGAATGAAAGACTTGACAGGCTGACAGAGTGATCTGATCAAGATCCCTTCTCATCGTTTTCAATAACCATATGTAGCATTTCAAGAAAGCAGTTTACTATTAACATCAAAGGAAATTTTGCCTTGAAGCAAGATGAGATGAATCAAGTAAGACTGGAAACTGGTCCAGGATAAATATTTTAACATGATATGAAAATATTTGGGACATTTGGGGTAGGATGAAAAGGAATTAATGACTTGCTGCTGAACTAAGGGCAAGTCAGTAAAGATATTAAAGAAAATGTCCTCAAGGAGTTGATTCTAAAAGGGATGTGATAAATGATTCTTGAGCATGATCGGAGAGCAGTGATGCAATACCAAGGTACAACATCGAGTAGTTTGGAGCAATGATTATGTATTTGTGTACGAGTACTCACTGGCTCATATGTATATACGTATGAGTACTCACTGGGAATTGGCAATGGACAGAGAAGCCTGGTGTGCTGCAGTCCATAGAATCACAAAGAGTCAGACACGACTGAGCAATTGAACTGACTGACTCATTGGCTGGCAGAAAATAAAGCATGTTTCTGGTCTCTGTTTGATTTGGTTACATGGGGTGCCACGATCTGGGATAACCTGCCAGGAGCCGGCATATTGCATATTGAGTGCATATTGCATATTGAGTGCATATTGCATATTGAGTGCAGCACTTTCCACAGCATCATCTTTCAGGATCTGGAATAGCTCAACTAGAATTCTATCACTGCCAGGAGCCAGCATGAGGAGCTCCACCCATGACAAAGGTCATGAGGAAGGAGGCTCGGCATACGCAAAGGCGCGATCGAGCCTCAGGAGTCCCCCTGGAAATTCTCGAGCATCTACCCCCCAAACCAGAGTCTGCCTACTTTCTGCTTTGTGCTCTCACCTACACCTCTGACTTTACAGGGGGCTGTCCCCCACTACGTCTCTCTGAAAAAAGAGTTAGCTTACAGCTCCAGTTAATAATTCCTGGGTGTGACAGTGTTTCAACCTAAAAACTCCTTTGGAAATCCTCTAGCCTGCCTGAATAGGTTTTTCCGGCCACATGTGATTGTTCAGAGCCTCCCAACTGTGAGAGGCAGGAGATGTTCTAAACTGTCTAAACACAGATTCCTTTGAGTAGTTAAAAGATTGATTAGAAATTGTATTGGTGAAGGGATTTTCACTTGTTGGGCCAATGTTTGCTGCTAAGTCTCCATACCCCTTACCTACTGTGTCCTTGGCAGTGTATTGATTGATATAATGGGTGTATAGAAATGTAAGTAGAGCCTCAATGTTTGTAACCTTGGACCCTTGAGTTAATTCTTTTCTTGATTGAGCCCACCTCACCTTTGCCCTATAGGAATGCAGCTTTGTCCAATGTTTTTTTGGAGGCTGGTGCCTGACTTTGGAATAATCACCTTTAGAGAAAGATAAGTTTCTTAAAATGTTAACAGGCCTCCTGGCCAGAAGATGATGTAATTCACCTGAACTTTTGCATATGATAAGTTTGAAAGCCTGGCTTCGATTAGGACCAGGAACTGCTCCACCCCTTCCCCCATTATCCTCTATGCTAACTTAAGGTATAAAAACTACTTTGGAAAATAAAGTGCGGGCCTTTTTCACCGAAACTTGGTCTCCCCATGTCGCTCTCTCTCTCTCAAATTCTGGCTGAGTCTCCATCTGGAGCGTGGAACCCACCATGCTTGCTAATTATGCCTGGGCTTCTAAGATCCGACCGGGGAGGCCTCAGTGTCTCCTCTCCTTCGGGAGAACGGAAGGACGCCTGCGGCCTACGTAAGCGGTGCAAACTTCTTGTCTTGAAGTTTTATTGGTCTCCCGCGTAAACCAAGCTACTCAGCCTCTTTTCTCCACTGAATTTTCCTACTGAGCTATCCTCATCCTATTACTCTTTATATCTTTGATAAAATATTTAAATAAATAGGTCGCTGACGCCGTCCCTGCTTCGAATACTCTGGATCAGCCGGGGCTGGTCCCCGGCAATAACCTGATGCAAAGAATGCATGACCTCATATGCTTTTTCTCCCCCTGTCCTGAAAATCCCTTACTTCTTGTTTTCATGCTTTCAGCCCCCACCAGCTTTCCCAACCCAGAGCCATCTGGACTCTGATAGAAATCGCAGTGCATCACCCAGATCTTTGCACCAGAAGTCATTCTGGGATTCATTTGCCAAAACTTTTGACAGTGTTAGCTTTTACCGTCTTTTCTGGGGTTGCCCTCTGGGAGATGCTTCACTCAAGGTTATGCCCTGCACTTGTGTTAATGTGAGTCAAACACCTAGCATACTATTTGAATTTGGGACAATTAGAAATGGCCAGCCCAGCTGCAGACTACCTCATGTTCTTTGCCAAGGTCTAATCTGAGTCTGTATCACAGTCTCATTTCTGCTTTTACCCAATTTTGGCTCCATTATTTTCTTATGTATGTTATTTCTGAATATAATCCCCCATATATACCCTATACACAAATTTTCTTCTCAGACAATGCCCATCTTCAGAGATCTGTGACAAGATCTGTGTGGAGAGGCCCTAGAAAGCAGAACTTAAAATAAGATTTTTTTTATGACAGTGTGAACCCGTTCACCCTTGGTGTGTGATGTCCTCATAGCTTTTGCTATATGCTATTAGCTACAGTTGCCATATAGCCATATGCTATAGTTGTATAATTTGTTAAGACTTTCATCAGAGGAGAACCAGAAGAGATACTGGTAGAAAAAGAAGATGCCAGCTGGTATAATACTTCATGTGCTTGAAAGATATAAGGGAAATAGTCATCGTATAGACTATGAACCAGGGTGGCACTTACCAAGCGCTGCCCACGTATTGCAGAAAGGCGATGGAAGGTTGCGAGTGAGTGTCACGGTATCTATTGCTCTGTAACCAGTCAACGTAAAACTTAGTGACAACAATGACTATATTTATTTTGTTCACAAATCTGCAGTTGGGCAGGACCCAGAAAAGGGAGCACATCTCTCTTCCTCTCAGCAGCAAATGAAGTGGCTGAAACGTTAGAGACTGGAGTCATCCAAGGGCTTGTCGAGTCGTAGGTCTGGTAGTTGATGCCAGCTGTCAGTGGAGCAGCTATGTGTGGTCCTCCTGCCATGTAGCTGCTTGGCTTTCTCACAGCGTGGTAGCTGAGCTCCCAGGACAAAGATTCCAAGAGGGGAAATAGCTGAAGGAAGCTGTGTTGATTTTTTTTTAATTGTATTTATTTATTTACTTACTTGCTTCCCTGGTGGCTCAGATGGTAACAAATCTGCCTGCAGTGTGGGAGACCCAGGTCGATCTCTGGGTTGGGAAGATCCCCTGGAGAAGGAACTGGCAACCCACTCCAGTATTCTTGCCTGGAGAATCCCATGGACAGAGGAGCCCGGTGGGATGGGATTCATGGGGTCGTAACATGGACACGCACACACACTTACTTACCGATTTATTTGGTTGCATTTGAGCCTTGGCTGTGAATGGCAACCTGCTCCAGTATTTTTGCCAGGATAATTCCAGGGGCAGAGGAGCCTGGCAGGCTATAGCTCATGTGATCACAGAGAGTCGGACACGACTGAGCGACTGAGCATGTGGCACACTGGACCTTCGTTGCATCATGCAGGATCTTTCACTATGATGCAAAGACTCTCGAATTGTGGCACGAAGGCTCAATAGTTGCAGCACAGGCTTAGTCACCCCCCAGCGTGTGGGATCTTAGTTTCCCGACCAGAGACCGAACCTGTGTCCCCCGCATTGCAGGGCAAAGTATTCTTAACCACTGAACCACCAGGGAAGTCCCTGTATTGCTTTTTATGGCTGGGCTTCACAGGTCAGGCAGCGTCAATCTGACCACATTTGATTTGTTAGAAGGGAATCACGAAGGCTGGCTGATAAGTCAAAATTTGCTGATATGTTTAAAACCACCAGAGTGATTAATCACTGATATAAGGTGAATTGTAAAAGTCAGATGGCCTCATTTATGGCACACAAAAAAGACTCTCATCTCCTCTACTGCTAGAGTATAGGAAAAAAAAAAAAAGGAACAATCTTGGGGCTACAGAGATTATTAGATTCTCAACTCCAATAAGTCTGCTATGTCTTGATTAGAAAGAGGAGGCTGAGATTTGGGGTAGAGACACCTGGGTCAATACACTCGAGAACCTTGAAACCTCTGGTCATCTTGAACTCCCTGGGCCTGCAGAAGTGGTCCATTCCTTCCTTTCAGAGGGTTGCACCCCTCCTCACCCTGCAAAGATGATGCAGAGGCATCTGCCCTGCAGCACTGACCCAGCTGGGAAAGCACTGATCCTCATAGGACAGAAAACAGACCAGCCCTGAAGAAGCTCTAGGAACAAGAACACAGGATCTGTGAGAGCACTGGGGACCAGATCCAGGAGAGGCAGAGTATCAGTCATGTAAGAGAATTTATCAGTGTGGGTATACTCTCCAGAGACACAGAAAGTAGCACTCTAGCAAAGAGCTCACGAGACAATGAAATTATGCTAGTAAGATAGCTCTCGAAAGCTTTGGAGAAATGATGGCTTACACTAAATGAAGTAGAAATGCCAGAATGGTTTTGGCAAACAGTGGTAGAAGGAATCAAAAGACTCAGAGAAGTGGGTTTACTAGAGAGAATATACCATATAAAAGTGGAAACCCACAACTGCCTATAGGCAAGGGGAGAACCAGGAGGAAACCAGCCTCACTGAGAAGCTCAGTGGTGTCTTTTATCTTTAGACTTGGCTGATGGTAGGAGATGCTGTTACAGAATTCTGTCCCAGACAGCAACGAGGAGGTTAAGATACTGAAATAATGGAGGCCAGTTGATAGTGCTTAACATCCAAAAGCAAGTGAATAAATTTATCATAATAAGTGCTCAGGTCATGTGGCAACTACGGAGGTGTGACCCAGAGAAAGCTCTGGAGATGATTAATAGGAAATGGAATCCCTAAGGACAAGATGGATGGGCAACCAACAAGTTTACTGCTCAAGCTATAAAACCGAAAGAAATTGAGGAGAAAGATCAAGAGACTGAAGCAGCTGCCCCCTTAAAAGTTATGATCCCTTGCCCAGTGTCTGGACTTGAGCCAGAGCCAGAGTGTATAAGTCAGGGGGTCCTGACCCCCATGTCATTCCTTACTATTATATCACTGCCAGTGTTTCAGCTCACATCTACTGCTGCATATGGGGGTCCCCAGCTGACAGAGGAAGAAAAAGGGCCAGATTTGGTTTAAGAATGGATAATCTCATTACATGGGCTTCCCAGGTGGCTCAGTTGGTAAAGAATCTGCCTGCAATGCAGGAGACCTGGGTTCGATTCCTGTGTCAGGAAGATCCCCTAGAGAAGGAAATGGCAACCCACTCCAGTATTTTTGCCTGGAGAATCCCACAGACAGAGGAGTCTGGCAGGCTACAGTACATGGGGTTGCAAGAGTCAGATAGGATTTAGCGACTAAACCACCACCTCCAGTCTCATTACATAGGTGAAAGCGAAACATAAACCTTTGTTTTTATATAACTCCATCCCCAAGTGGTGCTAAAAGACACAGGTGATGGAAAATCCTCTCAATTACCAGAGATATGTGGGAAGGATCCCGGATCACCTGCTTTATGAAGAGAAAGGTTCTGCCATAAATACATACAAGTATTAATAAATATATTCAGTGGTGAATGGCTCAGTTTATAAGCTAGGGATCTAGGAGTGGAAAGACAGAAAGAGGTCTGGGAAGAGGCATGTGGATGCCACCTAGATGTGGGCACAAAATATGAAGACCTATATAGGCATCACAGGTTGGCACCCACCTGAGAGTGTTCATCATAGTCAGTTAAGTCGTTCAGTTGTGTCTGACTCTTTGCGACCCCATGGACTGCAGCACACCAGGCTTCCCATCTGTCATCAACTCACAAAGCTAGCTCAAACTCATGTCCATTGAGTCCTTGATGCCATCCAACCATCTTATCCTCTGTCGTCCCCTTCTCCTGTCTTCAGTTTTTCCCAGCATCAGGGTATTTTCCAATGAGTCAGTTCTTCCCATCAAGTGGCCAAAGTATTGAAGTTTCACCATAGAAGAGGCACTAGACAACCAGGTAGACAGAATGCTCAGTCGGTTGATGGCTTCCTCCCCAGTGCTGGCACAATACAGCCATGAAGTCAGAGAAGAAGGCTATACATGGTTCCAGTAGCATGAGCTCCCACCGTAAGCTTGATGTGTGCTCTCTGAATGTCCAAAGTGCCAGCAACATATTAGTAGATCAGTGCTCAGTCCTTGATAGCCTATGCCTGGAGGAAACTACCCCTAGGTAGCACCATCCCTAGAAGGAACAAATCAGCCATTTGGCAAATTGGCTACATTGAACCTCTTTCATCAGGGGACAGTGGTTGAATCATTTGGACTGGAAATAGTAACATACTCGAGGTATGAGTCTGCCTTTCCTTTTCTGGGAGCTCCAGTGAGCACCAGTCCCTGAAAGCTTACAGAATTTTGATCCACTCGTGTGAGAGAAATAAACTAAGCCACTGTACTGTCTGCAGACTCTAGAGTGGTTCTAGTCGAGTTCAATGTCATATTTCCAGTCCCCAGTTCCTTGTGTGTTCTAGATCCAAAGCACACAACGTCCCCTCTTCATTTCTATTTCTAACCTGCTCCTCCTGCTCCACACTTCATGTCTTTTTTGTTTGATGGCTTTACTCACTGTTCTTTATTTTTTATTGAGAGATAAGCAGTGCATAAGGTGAACTAATAATAATAACACAGTTTGACGATTTTCACGCATGCATATATTGCTGTAATCAGCATGCAGATGAAGATATAGAACATCTCCAACACCCCACCAGTTCCTCTCGTGTTCCTCCCAACTCTACATCTGTCTCCCACCCCCAAAGAGAACCACAATTCTGAATTTTATCATCATTGGTTAGTTTTGACACTTCTTGGACTTCGAATGAATGAAAGCCTCATAGGAGGTGACTTTTGGTGTCTGGCTTTTTTCAGTGAACCTAATTTCTGTGAGATACATTCATACTGAAGTATATTTCAGTATTTTGTCCTCTTCATCACTATGTAGTTTTCCACTGTATGAACATGCTACTATTAATTCATTTGCTGGGCACTTGAGTTATTTCTAATTTGAGTTTATGTATAAAACTTCTCTGAACATTCTCTTGCACGTATTTTGGTGGACAAACATATTTCTTTCTCTCGGTGTGAATCGCTGGATCATAAGATGGACCTGTGTTAGCTTTAGTAGGAACTGTCAAGCAGCTTTCCATGGTGCTTGTGTTATTTGACATTCTACCCACCAATCTAAGAGAGTTCCTTTTGCTTCACTTCCCTGCTCATGCTTGGACTTGTTAGACTTTAAAAATTTTTGCCATTCTGATATTTGTGCAGACATAATTTACTCTGGTTTGCATTTGCATTCCTCTGATGGCTAAAGAGGGTGTGCTTCTTTTCCTATGCTTAATGGCATTTGCATCATCCCTCTTCTTAAAAAAATGTATTTATTGTCAAAGGTTGACTTTCCATAGATTGCAGTGATGCATAGTCCTTTCAGGGAGTTATCTTTGCCCATGTATGATTGTTCCATATTCTGGCTGAAAGGGAATGGATTTAAATAATAATGAAAAGAATCTAGAAAGGGCAGACTTTATCTCAACTAGAGGAGGAATTTTATAATGATTAGAGCCACCAGCTATGGATGGGTGATCTTGGGAAGCTATGGAAGTGGCCCAGGTATCAGATGGATGGAAAGACAAATACAGGCTTTGTAGCATTGTAATCCTGTGACTTGAAAAGATCCAATAAATAGTGGGACCCCCATATTGTATAGTTTGACTTAAAGTTACTCTGAGTATTTTTGTGTAAGTTTCTCAGGAGTAGTATATATTTCCATTTTCTCTCTATTGCTTGGCAATGCCTTAAATGCTTATTAGTTCACTAGCTTTCCTCTCTCAAAGTGTTAGTTGCTCAGTTGTGTCCAACTCTTTTACAACCCCTATGGACTTGTGGCCCACCAGGCTCCCCTGTCCATGGCATTCTCTTGGCAAGAATATTGGAGTGGGTAGCCATTCCCTTCTCCAGGGGATCTTCTCGACCCAGGGATTGAACCTGGGTCTCCTGTATTGGCAGGAGGATTCTTTACCCTCTGAGCCAACAGGGAAGCCCTGCTTCCATCTCTACCCCTCTTTATCTACACCCTCTTGGAAGAGAAAAAGTATTATATTTGGTTACTGCAATCCTGCTCATCCTGAAATGGAGAAACTGAATCATAGTTTAAGCCTTCCAATTTATTACTGAGACCCACACAACTAGAATCCATACTTCCTGCCTCCCAACCTAAGTGAAAAGTGAAAGTGTTAGTTGCTCAGTAGTGCCTGACTCTTGCAAGCCCAGGGACTGGGCCCACCAAGCTCCTCTCTCCATGGGATTTCCCAGGCAAGAATACTGGTGTAGTTTGCCATTTCCTTCTCCAGGACATCTTCCTGACCCAGGGATCGAACCTGTGACTCCTTCACTGGCCGGCAGATTCTTTACCACTAAGCCACCTGGAAAGCCCAGGAAAGAAGTTAGAAAGCTAAATAAAATAGACTTAAAATCACCCCCGCAATTTTCAAAACTACTAGCTACAGGTAAAATCACTAAGGAGATCTCAGATACAAGCACCGGCTTGAGACGTGTTTTTCTAACAATGTATTAAAATACATTTTGAAGATTTGGAGTTCTAGAAGAATCCAACGTGGAAAGCCTGCTAATTCCAGGATGGAGCCTTATAGTCCCTGGTGACCCCATTACACACACAGGTTTTGCCTTCCTTAAGCTTCCTGTCAGCTTCTATTGTTTATTTCTGTTTAAAAGAGCAGCCAGCTCCTTTCCCCAAAATGTTGGCAGGACAGAGGGAAATTAAATCTGCAACTGTTGGCAGCCCTGGCATGCCGCTCCCCCATCCATCTAATTCATATTTGCCTCCCGGTGTTCTCTTAAACTTTTGAGAGCTGACTTTTCTTCCAAAATCTATGTTCCAAATCCAATTTGAAATTTAGCAAGTCAGCCTTGTCTTTTGGCAGGAAAAAAAAAAAAAACAGAACAAGCAACCCTTAACTGTTAACATTCATTTGCCGTATCTATCCTCCTCAGAGGAAAATTTAGAATGGAGACAGGTTCGTAAACCTCTTTCTAAAAGCAAACATGCCCAAATGTCTTTCTGGCATAATTCTTTTTTAAGGAAATCAAGTAAAAGATTTGATTACTTTGTAAAAGTGATCTATTTAGGGTTAAGAAATATTCTTACTTTTAAATTGATCATCCTCCTGGGCTGTTTTTACATCTACCAGCTTATCCCACCAGAGAAATGAATGTCACGTTCCCAAAGAACATACCACTCGGGATAAAAACATCCAGTGTGAACGTGTTCATCTCTCCCTTGCCTTGCACTGCACCTCCCAATGCACACACACACACACACCATCATTCACAAGGGAAAACCCTATAATTAGACAGATGTGGCTTGTGCATGACATAATAATAACTAACATTGAACCTTGGCCATGTGCCAGGAACTTTACATAGACTCTTTCACTTAATTGATGGGGTAGGACCATGGCTATTTCCATGTGATGGAGGCAGTTGTTCCAGGGTGGTTGAGTCACTCGTCTGAGGTTAGCCAGCTGTGAAGGGGTGAAGCCGACATTCAAATTCAAACAACCCATTTCTAAAAGCAGCACAAACATTCCCTTAGCTGTCCTGCTTCTTAGCAGCCAGGGTCAGTTAACAGAGAGTTTTTTAATGCAACTCAAAAATGGGGTAAACATATTTATTTATTTTGCTTAAAACTTTTGTTAATGGAGTTGATTTACAATGTTGTGTTACTTTCTGCTAAAGAGCAAAGTGAATCAGTTGCATATATACATATCTCCACTCTTTTTTAGAGTCCAAACTCACATAGGTCATTACAGAATATTGAGACGAGTTCCAGAATATTGAGTAGGTCCTTATTAGTGTAAATATTTTTTAGCTATTTTAGTATAATGAGTCCTAAGTATTTAGTATTGGTTGTCAAAAGAAAAAGAAAGGTCAAAATTATATAATGGGGGACTTGTCTGGTGGTCCAGTGGTTCAGATGCTAGGCTTCCATTGCAAAGGGTGCAGGTTCAAATCCTGGTCAGGGAACTGAGATCCCACATGTCACACAGCCAGAAAAAATTACATGATAGGCAGAATATGGATTTTTCTGCACACTAGATGTTTTTGGCAGGAAATCAGTGTGCACTGTGGTGTGATTTGACTGGGTACCATAGGAGAGGCGTGACTGCAGCCCAGAGTGGACGCCTTCCCCATGCAACCCCATATGCCTCCCACCCTCCCATATGCCTCCCACCCTCCTCAGGGCTGAAACTTACTTTACTATTTATCCCCAGGGCTATAAAGTCACGTCAACCAGAAACCACTCACACGTCTTTGTGACACGGCAGTAACTGGCTGGAGCAGAAACATGGCCGGAATTCAACATCCTAGGTGGCAAAGCGTATTAAATAGGAAGAGACGGTTGAGTCAGGGGGACCCAAGTAAAACAGAGTGGGGATGCAGAGGCGGACAAAATAGGAACACAGGAGGGAGAAGGGGTTGAAGGAGAGGGCTTTGCAAGATGCAAGAAAAGAATGAGAGAGACAGGGATCAGGGAGGTCTCTACGTGGGACTCTTGGTAAAAAGCCTAGACAGCAAACACTGCAGTTGTGCTACAAGAAGGCTACACCAAGGGCACTAAACCCACATCCTCTCTCCTGGGACCTAGCACTCATTTCCCCCTCCCCCAATGCTTTCAATAAACAGCTATCGATACACTATTGATACCATGGATGAAATAGGTAAATAATGAGAACCTACTGCACAGCACAGGGAACTCTACTCAACGCTCTGTGGTGATCTAAATGGGAAGGAAGTCCAAAAACAGAGGGGATACATGTGTAAGTTGCTTCCCTGGTGGGTCAGTGGTAAAGAAACTTCTTGCAATGCAGGAGACGCAGGAGATAAGGGTTCTATCCCTGGGTCAGGAAGATCCCCTGGAGGAGGGCATGGCAGCACACTCCAGTATTCTTGCCTGGAGAATCCCGTGGACAGAGGAGCCTGGCGGGCTACAGTCCATGGGGTCACAAAGAGTCACATATGATTTAGCAACTATACCACCAACACCACCATATGTATATGTATAGCTGATTCATTTTGCTGTGTAGCAGAAATGAACACAACATTGTGAAGCGACTATACTCCAATAAAATTAATTTAAAAAAAGAAAATCCTAAAAACAATCAACAGCTGCTAAACCCTCATGAGGTGCACAGGTACTCGCGTAAGAACAGGTTTGTGAAGAAGCTGTCCCCAACACTAAACTCCAGGTAGGCTTCTAAAAATACACCCCGTGGACCAAAATGTAGGTGCCACACAGGGCTCAAAAATATGGTCATTTCTTCCAATACCACCACCATCACCATTCCTATAGCCTAACACTTCAGCCTTTTCAATCGTGAAATTTAGGACACATTTCAAAGAGTGAATAAGCTGATACATATATATTAAAGGGTTAAATTCACAGCAGATATTGACTGCAGCCATGAAATTAAAAGATGCTTGCTCCTTGGAAGAAAAGCTATGACCAACGTAGAAAGCATATTAAAAATCAGAGACATTACTTTGCCAGCAAAGGTCCATCTAGTCAAAGCTATGGTTTTTCCAATAGTCATGTATGGATGTGAGAGTCGGACTATAAAGAAAGCTGAACACCGAAGAACTGATGCTTTTGAACTGTGGTGTTGGAGAAGATTCTTGAGAATCCCTTGGACTGCAAGGAGATCAAACCAGTCAATCTTAAAGGAAATCAGTCCTGAATATTCATTGGAAGGACTGATGTTGAAGCTGAAACTCCAATATTTTGGCCACCTGATGTGAAGAACTGACTCCTTGGAAAAGACCCTGATGCTGGGAAAGATTGAAGGCGGGACGACAAGGGGATGACAGAGGATGAGATGGTTGGATGGCATCACCAACTTGATGGACATGGGTTTGAGCAAGCTCCGGGAATTGGTGATGGACAGGGAGGCCTGGCATGCTGCAGTCCACGGGGTTGCAAAGAGTTGGACACGACTGAGTGACTGAACTGAACTGAATTGATTAAAGGGTAGCAGTAAGTTGAATAGCCATAAAATCTCCAGACAACTCTTTTTTTAATTTTTAATCAAAGAATATTACTTTATAATATTGTACTGGTCTCTGTCATACATCAACATGAATCAGCCTGAGGTATACAGATGTCCCTTCCCTCTTGAACCTCCCTCCCTCCTCCCAACCCATCGCATCTCTCTAGGTTGTCACAGCGCCCCAGATTTGAGCTCCCTGTGTCATATGGTAAATTTCCATTTGCTATATGGCTATCTACTATACATATGGTAATGTATATGCTTCCATGCTACTCTCACAATTCATCCCACCAGACAAGTCTTAAAAAATAAAAGACAACTAGTACTTTGGATGCTGTGTTTGTGGCTGCCATGAATTCCTTCCCTCCCTTTCCTCATTCAAGCACATTCTGAATTTTAAATAATCACTATGTTACTTTTTTTTGTTGTTTAATCACTCGGATTATCCCTAACAATATATTGTTGAGTTTTTAATCTTTGTATAAACAGAATGCATTATAAGTTTTCTTCTAGAATTGCTTCTTTTATGCAGTAATATCTTTAAGGGCCATAAATGATGATCTGCGTAGTTGCAGGTCACTGATTTTTTTCACTAAAAAAGAAAAAAATCTTGATTCAGTTTGCTTTTATTTCACTCTACTTGGATATTTCCAATTTATATCACAAACATGTTGCTATATACTTACCCATAAGCAACACTTTCATTGTGTTATAGTCCTAGCAATAAATGTTTAACCCAAAACCTACATACTTGTTGAACTTTACCAACCCAAACTAAACTGTTTTCCAAAAGACTTACTTTCAGTGAGGCTGATACCAGCAGTATATGAGAAATAGTCCTTATAAATATTCTTTCCTGTCAGACTTTCATTTTCACTAATTGGATGAATACAAAATTGTATCTTAATTGTTTTTTGTAAATTTCCATTTTGCTGGTTATATATAACATTAAAGATGTCATGTTTATAGGCTTTTTAGGTTTCTGTGAAATTTTTGCTATGGTTGCTCATTTATTTTTTCTTATGGATTCAGAGGAATTTATTATATATTCCAAATAACAAGTCTCTGTTGGGTACACTTGAAGCAAGTATCTTCTTTTGGTTTAGAAATCTCTTGATGAAGTTTTTTGATGAACAGAACCCCTACTTTTAATGTAGTTGAACGTATGCAATATAGTCTATCGATTTGTGTGTTTGGTTATGGAAGATGTTTGGCATTTTTTTTTCACTGTAGACCATCTAACTTACCTGCCCTTGAGTTTAACTGGGAAGCAGAGACTCAGAAAGGCAAAGGGTTTTCTCACACAGTGATGAGAATTGAAGTAAATGAAGTTTGCAAGGGAGCACAAATACTCGTGACGGTGTCCTCTGGACGCTGGCCAAGCTCCAGGGCCAAAAACAGCAGCAGCACAAGCTGTGTAAGTTAGTAACAAGCTTAGATGTGTGCTTTGGGGACTTTTTGTGCATTGCTTACACTTTTTTGGGTATTGTGTATTGTGGCTTTGTGTAAAGCCACAGTCTGTGGCCTTGTTGCTATTCTGTGAACTGCCCAGTGTCTTTTTAATACATTTCATTTGTGCTTGAATCAATCAGAGCAGCTCTCTTTTGCGTGTGAAAAAGAACTGGGGCTAACATGGTCAATATGAGACTGTTTTGCATTATAAGCCCATCTTTCTGTTTGGTATTTCCTTGCTCTGTTCTCTGCAAAGGTTTAAGTATAAGTTCAGTGGAGGAGATAAAATAACTGGGAAAGTGATCAATAAAAAAATGTCATTCTCATTCTTGCTGTCTAGGCCAGCCATTTTATGCAGAAGCTTGGTTTCCTTCTTTGATTCTAATATTTTCCTTCTCTTGCTTGTCTCCTTCTTCTGCCACATCCCCTGTCTGTCTTGTGTTCTCAACAGGTCCCAGTTTGGAGGGTCATAATGAGACCCACTCATTTTCATGGTGATGTTTTCAGTTTACTTCTCCTCAATGGATCATCTGACAAGCATCATCATCATATGCTTATCAACATTCATTCACTCAACAAAATCACTGTGTGAGTTCCATGGCAATAACACTGGTAAATGTGGGAACGGCTAGTGAAAATATTTTAAGGTGACAGATTGATGGCAGCTCTGCAAATAGATTCAGAAATTCTCTCTCAGACAGATTACTTGTGAAATGATATTTTTAAAGCCCTTCAGCACAGCTTTATTTCAGTTCAAGCCTTATAGAGAACTGGCACATGTGGAATGAAAAGATTTTCACGGAGAGCCTTTTACGATCAGTTTAATGGATACAACAAATACATTCGAAAACGAGACGATCTTGAGATAAATCGAATCACTTTAGGTCATGATTTAAAGCAGTTGTCAGCAAGCTTGAGTTAATCAATTTTACTATTCAGAATATTGCTTAATGCAATCAACTCTCCATTGAACAAACACTGTGATAAGTACTGAGAGGGGCTAGGTATAGGATGCAAGACAGCGCATGGAAGGGCTTGAAGTCTTCCCAGAAGTGTAAGTAAAGACAGGTAAGAAGATAAGGAAGGTTGAGGGCATGGGGAGAGTTTTCTCATGTAGAGGAAAAGCGCTGAAAGGAGACCAGCCTTTGGGCTGGTCAGTATAGCTGGAGAGTGAAGTGGATTTAAGGGGAAACATGCAGATGACAAGATACTTAAATATAGTACATTAATGCACATATATGGGATCTAGAAAAATGGTACTGATGAATCTATTTGCAGGGCAGGGATAGAGATGCAGACATAGAGAATGAACTTGTGGACACAGTTGGGGAAGGAGAGTCTGGGACAAACCGAGAGAGTAGCCTTGACATATATACACAACCATGTGTAAACTAGACAGCTAGTGGGAAGGTGCTGTATAGCACAGGGAGCTCAACTGGGTGCTCTGTGAAGACCTAGAGGGGTGGGATGGGGGTTAGGGGTGGAAGGGAAGCTCAAGAGGGCGGGGATATATGTATACATATAGCTGATTCGTGGTGTACAGCAGAAACTAACATAACAACGTAAAGCAACTATATTCCAATTTAAAAAAGAAAAAGAACTTAAATGTCATTTTGTGATGAGTGTCATTTACCTCCTGGGTTAGGGTTAGTGTTTAGACATCGTTAGGGTCAGATCTACAGGAGACTGTCCCGCTGAGTCAAAATCCAGAGTCTCTGATCAAGTCTACTTGATGATTCTACTGAAGTCCCAGTGTATCTTGAGGTCCAGCCCACGGTCATTCTGCAGCAATATGGTGCCTTAAATTTTAATTTCTAGGAGTTTAGAGCAAGTAATTATATTATTACTGTGTGGAATTAGAGTGATCAGAATCACACATTTCCTGACTAGGTAATCGGATTCAATAGCTAGATCTACAGTGGCCCTGTGGAATCTGTAATTTTTTAAGTGCTGTAGGGACTTCCCTGGTGGTTCAGTAGTTAAGAATCTGCCTGCCGATGCAGGGGACACAGGTTGGATCCCTGGTCTGGGAAAATCACAAATGCCAGAGAGTCACTAAGCCTGTGTGCCATGACTTCTGAGCTCACACACCCTGGAGCCTGTGCTCCACAACAGGGAAAGAAGCTCACCCACAGCAGCTAGAGAACAGCTCCCACTTGCTGTAATTAGAGAAAGCCCACACGCAGCAACCAAGACCCAAAACAGCCAAAACTAGAAATCAATAAAAATTTAAAAATAAAATACTGTAGATCAGCTTTCTGATGCATACCCCAGCTTACACGTCATTGTTTTGGGTGTGAGTTCTATGGATTAGCAATTACAGAAGTAAAGGTGGTTTAGGGAAAGAAGTTGGGGACCCAGGTTTCAGATCAGCTAACCATTTGAAGAAAAACAATGGCTTTTTAAAAGAATATTTTATTTATTTTTAAATTGAAGCATAATTGCTTTACAAGGTTGTGTTAGTTTCTGCTGTACCATGAAGTGAATCAGCTGTAAGGATACATATAGCCCCTCTCTCTTGAGCCTCCCTCCCACCCGCCATCCCACCCCTCTAGGTCATCACAGAACACTGAGTTGAGTTCTCTGTGCTGTACAGAAGCTTCCCACTAGTGCAAGAGTTTTTATAAAATAAAAGCGATGAACTTGGGATCGTCAAGGTCCTCTCCAACTTAGAAATTCTCAGATGCAAGACAGAAAGCAGAGTTTTTCAATAACATCGGGATTCATGGTGAGGCAGGGAAATACAGAACCACAACTTTGGGGCCAGATAGATATCAGTTTGAATTCTGCCTTAGTCATTTATTACCTGTGGGACCATGGCCAAATTAGAAACTTCTCTGAAATACAGTGTCTTGTTTGCAATACAAGGATAATGTTGACTCTCCCTTACGTTTGTTGTAAGGTTGAGTGCAATAAAATAGGGATAAAACTGGTGCACACTTACTCTTTGGGGTTGATGGGACTTGTAAAGCAGTTTGCATTGTGTATACACAAGTGTTTCTTCTTATTATTTTATGAGTATTTTAAAGATGCTGCACAATGTCAGGCAAATATTAGATGCCCATAAACGTTAGCTCCTTTCTCTTTGCCAAGTCCTTGGATATTTAATCTACTGAAGGACTTTAGGCAGAAAGGTCCTAAACTCAATGAAGGTATTAAATTGGTTTTAACGGGCTGAGTGATTTTGAACTCTTCTTTTTATCTCTTCCAGTTGATTTAAATGACTGATTTCTTCTCTCTGTTGCAAATCCTCTTGACTGTGATAGGAGCATGATGAACCTCATGCACCATTTAGTACATAAAACTCATCCACTGAGCGTTGTTCATCTGCTACCTTACAAGCTGGGTGCTTGCTTCTGTTTTTGTGGGTGGCATAATCAGCTTGCTTGTGAGAGATGACAGTTGTGAAACACTGATGAGTTATAACGTATGAATTAATATCAGCTACGGCCAAATTAGGGCTTCCCTTGTGGCTCAGTGGTAAAGAATCTGCCTGCAGGAAACAGGTTTGATCCCTGGCCTGGGAAGACCCCCTAGAGAAGGAAATGGCAACCCACTGCAGTATTTTTGCCTAGGAAATCCCATGGACAGAGGAGCCTGGTGGGCTGGAGTCCCTTGGATCACACAAGAGTTGGACATGACTGAGCGACTGAACAACAATGACCAAATTGAGAGCGAAACCACAAAAAATATTTCTCGAAGCACAGACAAAACAGGTAAGAACCTTGACAATGGTGTTGGTAATCAACGCATGGAGAGTTACAGATGGCCAATGACTCATCTATTTGAACTGACTCGAGGAATGTGACCATAGAGAGTATGAATGGGTTTTCACCATTGTTTCCTAGAGGACTGATTGCTTGCCATGTCAACAAAACGGAGGCTTACCCGGATGCAACTGACAGATATAAAATAGAAAGTCTTGACACTGGAAGAGCATCTGTTCCAACACTCATTTTAAAGATAAGGAGACTGAGGTCCACAGAAGTTGGATGTTCTCACGCCAATGAGTTATGGGTGCAAAACATTTTCTTTGCACAAAGGTAGATATTGAAACTGGTGGTGGTTTAGTTGCTAAGTCATGTCTGACTCTTGTGACCCCAAACTGTAGCCTACCAGGCTCCTCTATCCATGGGATTTTCCAGGCAAGAATATTGGAGTGGGTTGCCATTTCCTTCTCCAGGGGATCTTCCTGACCCAGGAACTGAACCCACATCTGCTGCGTTTCCTGCATTTTCAGGTGGATTCTTTACCACTGAGCCACCTGGGGATCTTTAAGTACAGTTAATTTGCAATATTGTGTTAGTTTCAAGTGTATAGCAAAGTGATCCAGTTATATGCAGACACACACGTGTATTCTTTTCAGATTTTTTTCCACTATAGATTATTACAAGATGTTGACTATAATTGCCTGTGCTATACAGTAGGTCCTTGCTGTTTACCTATTTTATATATAGTAGGATGTATTTATTAATCCCAAACTCCAAATTTATCCCTCCCCGATCCCTTCTCCTTTGATAAACATAAGTTCGTTTTCTATGTCTGTGAGTCTATTTCTGTTTGGTCAGTAAGTTCATTTGTGTCAATTTTCTTTTAGATTCCATATACGTGATACCATATGATATTTGCCTTTGCCTGATTTATTTCACTAAACACGGTCATCTTTAGGTCCATCCATGTTGCTGATAGTGATATTCTTTTTCTCTCAGGCAGATTTCTTGATCTCTCTTCTCTATTCCCCCAAACACCTTGAGCAGTGATCACACTGCTGCAAGTGGTAAATTACATTCCTTTTTTGTAAGACCCTGAGCAGAAAGGATTTCACTCATCCTTCAGGGCTGAGCAAAGAGTAAATAGGTAGCAATATCTAGGGTAGGAAATAAAGGCCAACAAAGTCAACTAGTAATGTGATAACTTACTTGAAAAAGTTAACTGTACTCTAATGGCAGGCAAGTGATTAAGACTTTGCCTTCAAATGCAGGGGCTGCAGGTTTGATCCCTGGTCTGGGAGCCAAGATCCCACATGACTAACGACCAAAAAACCAAAACATTTAAAAAATAAAGAAGAAGCAATATTTTAACAAATTTAGCAAAAACTTTTAAAACGGTCCACCAAAAAAAAAAAAAAAAAAAAAGACAACTCATTCTTTATTACAAAATATCTGCTCACAGTAAATCCAAGAAATAGATTTGACCATTTTAATTTTTAAAAAATCTTTATTAGAAAGCATTTTTCCCAAACTCTTACAAATAGTATTTCTCCTTATTTTTTAAAAGTTATTTTTTGCCATTTCATGTAAATGTAAGTCAATCTATACATCTATTGGATTAAATTGTTACTATTGTTCTGTGCAGCCAATTCAATTAAAACCACTGAACGTGGCAAGAAAAGGCTGTTCTTGTTTCTTTCTCTTCTAAAGAAGCATGCTGGTGATCAGGTAGCCATAATCTGTTTAAATAACATCTTTATATGAGATTTTAGAAAATGCTTATATTCATTTGCTAGGGCTTTCACAACAAAATACCATGGACTAGGAGGCTTAAACAACAGAAATTTATTTTTTCATATTTCTGGAGGCTTGAAGTCCAAGATCAAGTTCTAGATTCCAAGCCCTGGGTGAGAGCAGGGTTGTTTTTTTCCGAGGCCTCTCCCTTGGCTTGTAGGTGACTGTCTTCTCCTAGCCTCAATACGGTTTTCCCTATGAGTCTTAATTAAGTCTGTGTCCTAATTTCTTCTGATAAGGACACCAGTCATATTGGTCTGGGGCTCACCCTACTGACCTTATTTGAAATTAATCACCTCTTAAAAAAACCCTATCTCCAAACACATCACCTTCTGAGTAAGAGGCTGTGAACTAAAAATACTGCCTGCCATGTTAGCAAACAAAGATTGCTACTACCAAGCCACCAGTCGCTACCACTACCCACTCCTTATGGGGGTGGAGACAAACCAGTTGCCCATTTTGAAGCCCTCAGCCACTGCAGCCACCTCCAGTGGTGTACCCTGAGGGGACTCAGGACGGGAGAGCCCCAGATACTGGCCCCAGATAGCTGAGATGTGGAGCAAAGGAATGATTTCAGTGAGCCCAGACTCTTGCATCTTCCCCTTCAGGGAGAGGCGCTAAATCCAGTGATTTGAGATGTGTGGTTTTCTTTGTGTGTGTGTGCGTGTGTGTGTGTGTGTGTGCTCAGTTGCGTCCAACTCTTTGTGACCCCATGGACTATAGCCTGCCAGACTCCTCTGTCTGTGGGATTTTCCAGGGTAAAATACTGGAGTGGGTTGCCATTTCCTCCTCCAGAGGATCTTCCTGACCCAGGGATCAAACATGCATCTCCTGCATTGGCAGGAGGATTCTTTACCATTGCACCACCTGGGAAGCCCTTGGTTTTCATTAGTTAACAGTAATCCTTTGATGTTAGACTACCTGGTTTTTGTTGCAAAACTCCTATATATCCTGGTTCCTCCCTTACCACTTCAAAGCAGTCCACTAGAATTATCTGAGAGGCTGTATCCCAGGCTTGGAACCCTCAACAAGTTCTACCAAATAAAATATAATTCTCAGATTTTAGGTTGTGCATTTTTTTTTTCATTTGAGGGGATTAAAAGCTTCAACATACGGGATCTAGGGAAGGGTGAGGTGGAGGAGTATTGGGCCCATAGTAGAGCATAATGCCATGTCCGCTGCTGACATTTCTTTTGAGAGATGACTCCTAAAAGTAGACGCTATTAACTGGGCTGATTGTCTCTGCTCAGCACAGAAGACCCCCACATCCCACAATGCACCCCATATTAGGTTGGCTGAAGCCTGGCTACCCCAAATCTAGCTCTGTATTCTTAGGATGAACTCAGGGATTTGGTGCTATAAGGGATCCTGTTCTTTTGTGAGTTGTTCTCCAAACTTATCCCAGTCTCTAGAGCACTGATGAATGTAATTAGCAAAAGGGTACCTAATAAACTACTTTATCTTCTCAGAACTATGACCAAAAAATAGATATCTGCTGAGTCAGGAGCCCTGTCCAGGAACTATTGGGCAGTGGTAATTGCTGTGGGGTTTGGTCTCTGCTTACAGATGCCAAGCCTCCCTCTGTACAGAGGAGCATGGTTCCCGAATGACAACTGATTTACCGCATCCGTGTAGGAGCGTCTCTAATTAGTGACCAGAGGTAGCTTGCTGTACTCTGAATGCCCCAGAAGAGGCCTGCTGTGTAAAACTGTCCCCTGAAATGATGGCATTGTCCTCTGTCTGTCTATTGGTGGTGTCATTAACTAGTCAGAATAAGACTCTTTTGACAGGTGTTTTTGTTTCATGACTGAGCTGATAGCTCTGTGAATTGCACTGTGTTTTATGAGCACACATAACTCGTCGGAAGATGCGCTGCTTCTCCAATGAGGCACAGGCTGTGGAGGTCAGGCTGAGATGTACACACACTTGCTTGTGTTTGCCTAAAGCCCTTGTGTCACTAAGACACTCCAACTGAAGAGAGAAAAGACAAACTTAATCTTCCCGGCTGCCAACTGCTGTTAGAGGAGGAAGAGCGGGATGAGAAAACACACACTGGGAGTTACACAGTCTATGACAACCTCTTGTTCCAGCTTTTGAAAGGGTGAAATTGCTAATAAAATGATCAAAGTTGCTTTGATTCATGCCATTCTGGCTTCCACGGCTGACTCCTTTTACAGTTGCCGAGATGGTTGGAAGCCTGATAACTCTTAGATTCTATGGATAGAGGCTCTCCAGAGGGAAATCGAATCTGAGAACTCTCTCAAATGTATTCCAAGTTTCAGAAACAAACAAGGTTTAGAAAACACATTGACTGAGAAAAACATTGACTGGGGAAAAAAATAAAATAAATTACCCTGAACACTGATTTTTCTCCCCAAATTCATTTGCACATGGCTCAAATTTTTCATGGGATGATGACAGAATTAGACTAATTTTCAAAAAATGCATACACTGAAGCCTATTTCTCACTCCTGCTAATGTTGGTTAAAAAGGGTATCAGGCTTCCGTGATGGCTCAATGGTAAAGGTAAAAATCCGCCTGCCGATGCAAGAGACGGGGGTTCAATCCCTGATCCGGGAAGATCCCACATGCCTCGAAGCAACTAAGCCTGTTCGCCACAAATATTGGGCCTGTGCTCGGGAGCCTAGGAGCTGCAACTGCTAAGCCCGAGCGCCACAACGACTGAAGCCTGCGTGCCTCAGAGCTTGTGCTCCTCAACAAGAGAAGCCACTGCAACGAGAAGCCTGAGCGCCGTAACTAGAGAGCAGCCCCTGCTGCCACGACTAGAGGAAGCCCAGGTGCGGCGACGAAGACTTAGCACCGCCAAAAGTAAATAAATACACATTTAAAAAATAAATTATAAATACAAATAAATAAAAAGTGTGTCACAGATGAACTAGCTTCACTTCCGGGGGAATAGTTTTATCTCTCATATGCAAAAACAGAAAGAACATTTTTATTTCTAAATCAATAATAAATAAGATGCGTTTAGAATACAAAGCAAGCTTACATGCGGATTGGCTTATCAACAATTCTAAGTGCTGCTTTAAAATTAAGAATTAAATTGAACTGACCTTGCAAACATTCAGTGCTTCAGGCTTTCCTGGTGGCTCAGTGGTAAAATCGGCTTACAAGACAGAAGAGGCAGGTGGGTCCGTGGGTTCAATCCTTGGGTCAGGGAGATCCTCTGGAGAAGGAAATGGCAACCCACTCCAGTATTCCTGCCTGGGAAATCCCATGGACAGAGGAGCCTGGTAGGCTGCAGTCCATGGGGTCACAAGAGTCAGACATGACTAAACCACCACCACCACCACATTCAGCACCGCGGTTGAAAATTGTAAAAATCACTAAACCACCATATGCTGGAGTAGGGAGTGGCAAGTGCTATACTCACAGTGGTTCCTGAATGACGCTCGAGAGGGCAGTGCCGGGAGCAGGCCAGAACACCTGGTGTGAACGATTCCCAGAGAATGACGGGAGTCAGCCACGCCAGGTTTTTCTCTGCCCTTGTGACCGTAGAGAAGGGAACTGAACTGTTCTGCCTCTCTCCCTCACTGATAATATTTTTTCCCACTTTTTGTGATTCCCTCTATAGCCAGAACAATGAAGTAACCTGAGGGGTAGACAATATCTCCAACAGTTATATCTGGTGTAAACTTTCCCCTGCCTTACACACTTTTTTTTTTTCTAGAGCCTATGAGGCAAGTCTATAAAAGAACCACAGGCATTCCCAAACCTGCATCTTCAGAACCAAACCAAATTCTCTTCTCTCCCCTTATAATTCACTCTCCTTTTGTCTTAACCTAATAGCTCAATTGGGCTTCCAGTGGTAAAGAATCCACCTGGCAATGCAGGAGATGAAGTTTCAATCCCTGGGTTGGGAAGATCCACTGGCGAAAGAAATGGCAACACACTCCGGTATTCTTGCCTGGGAAATCCCATGGACAGAGGAGCTTGGTAGGCTACAGTCCATGGGGTCGCAAAAGAGTTGAAAGCTACTTAGCGACTAAACAACAATAGGTCAGTTAGACACTCCCAAAGCATCCTGTTTCTTTCTTTCCTCAAACCCTTTACTCTCTCTCATACATTGTGCTGCTGACTTGGTAAAGTCCTTGGTCCTTTATTTTGCTTGTCTGTTTATTTGTTGAAATTTTGTGAGGGTCAGGCACTACTATTAATAGATTTGCACCTTCATTAAAACCCTTCGTTGCCAGGTATTGCCACAAGTATGGCAGGAGCTGTGCTAAGCAATGATGACTCAGAGATTATAGATGCCAGGCTTGCCTTACAGATATAGAGAAATAGTTAAACCAAAGGAGGGTAAGGCAAAACAATGTACGGTATTGAGTCTAATTCATAGAAGGCAACTGGAGGGGATGCAGAACCAGGGAGGAGACTTTGGTGATGTCGGTGTCTGAGTAAGGTTTTGAGGGATAAATAGCTACCAGTGGTGTAAAGAAGAAGGGTATTACAAGCACAGGGAGTGGCCTGGACAAAGGTGCAGCCAAACCCAAATTACAGTGAGTCTGTATGGCTATGAGTAGTTCAGACTTGAAGGATAAGGATATGAAGAAAATGGTATGAGTATTGCAAAGGGCATGGAAAGATTTTAAAAGGTATGATGGTTTTACAATGTGTCTTTGAGTTTCTTCATAGCCTTCCCCCAAGTGAGCGAGTGAACGAATGTTGCATGCTTGGTTGTGTCCAACTCTTTGCATCCCCATGGACTATAACCCACCGGGCTTCTCTGTCCATGGGATTTTCCAGACAAGAACACTGGAGTGGGTTGCCATTTCCTTCTCCAGGGGCTCTTCCTGACTCAGAGATCAAACCAGGATCTCCTGTATTGGCAGGCAATTTTTTTTTTTTTTTTTTTACTGCTGAACCACCTAGGAAGGCCAGTCCTCTCCCCAAACAATGGCACAATTATCCTCCTTTCCCTTCTAACAAACAGAATGTGGCACAAAGTGATGTTAATAACTCCTGAGTTTAGGTCACAAAATGGGTCTCCTGTGTGGCTGTTTCTCTCCTGGATCACTTGTTGTAGGGGGAGGCAAGAGCCATGCTGTGAGAAGCTCAAGCAACCTGTGGAGAGGACCACGTGTGGAGGAACTGGAGCCTCCTGCCAACAGCCAGCATCATCTGGCCAGCCACAGGAGACAGCCACCGTGGAGACGGATCTGCCAGCCTCAGTCAAGCCTACATTTTGATAGTCATCTCTTGAAAGATCTTGAAACAGAAATACCCAGCTAAGCTATGTGTGATTTCCTAACCCACAGACACAGTGAGATTAATAAATTCTCATTGTTTTAAGCCAATATGTTTTAAGATGATTTGTTAGGCAGCAAGAGATAACTAATAAAAAAGGAGGAGAGATGCGATCAGACTAACAAAAAATGTAATGGCATTATGAATTATGGAGAAATGATTGGCGAGGAGACAGAAGCAGACAGTCAAATAAATTAGGTGGCTGTTGCAGTAATTAAGTAGAGATGTGATAAAGACCTGTATTAAGGTTTGGGCTTTAGGGTTTAAGAGGAGGAAAAAACGTTGAGAGATTTAGGGAGGAAACAGCAACAAAATTTAGCGGCTGATTAGCAATGGGGCATGAAGGGAAGAAAAGCATTAAGGGTTTAATTCAGGTCCTTTGGTCAGCAGCCAAGGAGGTGATGGCATCATTCATGAAAATGGGGGAAGAAGGAGGGGACACCGATTAGTTGAGGAAGCAGGCTTTCATTCTGAACATGCTGAGTTTGAAGTGCCCATGGAAAATCCAAACGAAGGTGATATGTTAGTTATATGGACACAAGAGTCTGGACTTCAGGAAAGGGAAAGAGACTGACATTAAATTTGAAATCAAAGGATAGTGAAGAATGTAACAGAAGATGGCTGATGATAGAACATTGGATCGTGTCAACATTTAATGACAGACACAAAGGAGATGGGGCAGGGATGTGAAAGATGAAACAACAGCAGCCGGAAGAACCTGGAGAGAAAGCAGAGCAACCAAAAGAGGAGAGATGTTTTCTAATGCAATTAATTTATTTTTGGCTGTGCTGGGTCTTTGTTGCTGCCTTTTTTTCTCTAGTTGCAGCAAGCAGGGGCTGCTCTGAAGTGGCTTCTCTTGTCGCACAGCATGGGCTCTAGGCGCACAGGCTTCAGTACTTGAGGCTCCCAGGCTCTAGATCACAGGCTCAATAGTTGAGGCGCACGGGCTTAGCTGCTCTGCAGTATGTGGGATATTTCCGGACCAAGGATTGAACCCATGTCTCTTGCATTGGCAGAAAGAGTCTTTACCACTGAGCCATCAGAGAAGCCCAAAGAGAAAATTAAAAAAAAATTTTTTCTAAAAAGAAGTATAGTTAATTTCCAATATTGAGTTAGCTTCAGGTGTACAACCAAGTGATAAAAAATATATACATATATATTCTTTTTCAGATGCTTTTCCCTTATAAGTTGTTACAAGGCATTGAATATAGTTCCCTGGGCTATACAGTGGATTTTTGTTGTTTATTTTATACACAGTAGTGTGCGTATGTTCATCCCAAATTCCTAATTTATCACCCTCTGCTGCCCCTTCATCCCCCCTGGTGACCATAAGTTTGTTTTCTATGTTTGTGAGTCTATTCTTGTTTTGTAAATAAATTCATTTAGATCATTCTTTTTTTTAGATTCCACATACAAGTGATATTATATGACATTTCTCTTTCTCTGTCTAACTTACTTCACTTAGTGTGACTGTCTCAAGTCCATCCATGTTGCTGTGCTATGCTAAGTCACTTCAGTCATGTCTGACTCTTTGCGATCCTGTGGACTGTAGCTCGCCAGGCTCCCCTGGGATTCTCCAGGCAAAAATACTGGAGTGGGTTTCCATGCCCTCCTTCAGGGGATCGTTCTGACCCACAGATCAAATCCACAGCTCCTGCGGCTCTTGCATTGCAGGTAGATTCTTTATGGCTGGGCCATCGGGAAAGCCCCCCCGTTGCTGTAAATAGCACTATTTCATTCCTATTTATGGCTGAGTAATATTCCATTGTATATATGTACCACTTCTTCTTTGCTCATTCCTCTGTCAAGGGATGCTTAGGTTGCTTCCATGTCTTGATTATTGTAAATAACGATGCTGTGAACACTGGTACCTGTATTTTTTCAAATGGCAGTTTTCTCTAGATATATGCCCAGGAGTGGCATTGCTAGATCATACGGTAACTCCTTTTAAGTTTTTAAGGACCTCCATACTGTTTTCCGTAGCAGTTACACCAATTTACATTCCTACCAACAGTGCAGGAGGGTTCCCTTCTCTCCACACTGTGTCCAGCACTTATTTATAGACTTTTTACTGATGACCATTCTAACTGGTGTGAGGTGATACTTTATTGTAGTTTTGATTTGCATTTCTCTAGTAATTAGCAATATTGAGCATCTTTGCATGTGCCTCTTGGCCATCTCTATGTCAGAAGAGGAGAGACTTTAAAGAAAAGCTTGCAATGAATCAACTGAGAGAAAGACTACTGGGTGTCTACTAAATTTGGTAACCAATTCTTGGTACACTTGGCAAAAGCAGATTCACTTGGAGTGATGGTGACAGAAGCCAGACCAAGTGGATTAAAGAACGTCCACAGGGAAAAATGTAGAGGCAGTAAATGCAGACTGCTCTCTAGCAGCTCACTGTGAGTTAGAGAGGGACAGCCTCCCAGCCACTTTTCCTGCCTTGGCTCTGCCTATTTCCACTTTCCTGGATACAAGGGGGATCCTGTCAACATCTAAATCTGCACAGGCTATTGATTCAACATGGTAGACGCGCCTCACGTCATGTTCTGGAAGCCTTCACAGGAGTTCATTTAAATAAGGGTGAAGGAAAGAATGTAAAATAATTAGAGCTGTCAGTGATGAAAAATGCCAGTGCATCTTTGGAAGAAAGAAAGACAAGAAAGAAGTGACCATGACTTGGAGACTGGAAAGTTCAAGGTCTAGAAGAATCTGATGGGTCCCTCATGGGACCTCAGAAATTCTCAGGACTTGCATACATAAGCTGAGACAGAAGAGGCAGTGAAGTCCTTGGCTGAAAAATCAAGAATTAATTAAAAGCTTGCTTATGCACTGGCTGGGCATCCAGGTATGTTGAAGTTTATTTCCTATATAGACAGATCGCTGAGGTTCCAAAAGAGAATCCTTTCTATCCCAGAAGATTAAGAAAGTTCTTGAAAAAATGGGTAAGCCCTCGAGTGTTTTTGCAAGCTGACCCACCAACTGTCTGAGTGGAGATGGTCAAACACAAAGTAAAGGACAGGTAGGCTCATCATATAATTCAGAGGAGAATTTTCCCACCCCTCTCTCCATGAACCCTTGTATTATCACTGTTCATTATGTGGACTAGTATACAGAAGCAGTTCTTACTAAATTTTGGTTCTTGGAGATACAAATATATTTTCCATTTTTTGTGGATCATTTTTCAGGATAAAGTCTTAGTTCAAGCTTTTTTCCATGATTTAACCTGAAATGTTGGTTGCCTTTTAAGTCTTCTTCAGGTGATCTTTTCCTGATACCCCTGATTATGCAGAAAAAAGACCCCCTGGCTGTCTATTAGCTTAAATCTCTCCATAATACAGTTACTTCTTTACATGTTCATGGTTTCTGACAGACAAAGTATCTGTTTGCTGGAAATGTGTCTTTATCAGTCTTCCATTTCCAGAATCTAGTACAACACTTGGCATTTTAAATGTTTATTCAAAAAAAAAGAAAGGCGAGAAGGATGGATGAATGTGTCTTCTTTGGCTATAAAAATAAACATCATGATAACTTGGCTTCTGAACAATGAGCTTGCCCTTTGGCTGGCCTGCAGTGTGTGACCACAGGATTAGAACAGTGGCCAGAAGTGAGTTTCTGTCATGCAGGGGCCCCCAACTTTCTGTTGTAAAGAGCTCATCTCTAGGAGACCTTGCGCTCAGAAGCGCGACCCCATCCAGTTTAAATATGTGCCTTGCAATCTCTTTTCTCCCTTGTCCCAGGGTCTTCACTTGGAACAGTCCCTGGAGAAGTCAGTGTTCCACCTTTTCCTTGTATCAGGATGACCCCTATATGTATGGGTGAGACAGTGAGACAGAGATGGAGGCAAAGATGGGGCTCGTACAGGAAAGGGAAGAAACTGATAGACCGGGATCACAGGAAAATTTTGTTTCTTATCTCCGCAGTCAGAATTCTTTTACCTTTTAAATGAGGCTTAGTTTATAGTTTGTTTCCAGGGTATTATCAGTACAAAGTTCAGCCCTCACATTTTGGCAATTACAATCAGAGGGTAAGCTTGTTTTCCAGGAATTATTAAGCAATTATCACCCTATTCTACTGATAGCCCATTCTGGATCTAAGTTCAGACAACATCCCATTGAAATAGGACTTCACTTTTAACTGTTTGGAAAACACTTATTGATTCCCTCCATCTTGACTCCTGGTCCTATTTTAAATATCTTCAAATTCCTGATAACACACACTGGCATTTGCTCAAGGCTAATTTTAGCACGTTCTTTGTACAGAGGCTGCTAAACCCAGATATCAGACACACCAAATCATTTGAGGATTTTATTTTTCCACATACTAAAAAAAGTCCACGTGTTTATGTTTGCATGATCCCCAAGTGGTCTTTAAGAAGAGAGTAGGCAAGTCAGTTCTCTAAATCTATCACCGCTAGAGCCCCGGGGGCAGGCTGCAGTACTTGAGAACTCCGCTGTCAGGGCAATCTTCTCCGGGCGGACAAAACTACGCTGCAAGATTGCTAACTCAGCAGGTGCGGGGAGAACCATAGACGCTGGCAGGTGCTAATAAAAAAAAAACCTGGAGGAGAACAAAGGGAGCCTTCTCTGCACTCCTCCGAAAATGTCACCCACAGGAAGTCAGGCTTTGTCTGGGAGGCACGTGGGCTTCATCACGGCCCACTGGACAGAACGAGATCAATGCTAGCCAGTGTCCACAATGGGCTCAATGCAGGCTATTGTGGCGGCTGGAACGACTTGAGGGATGACTGCAGGATAAACTCCACCTGTTCCTACATCCTGAAGTGCCCGTGTCATTGAGTGGGCTGCCGGCTGCCTTTCTCCTTCCCATGTCTAAGTCAGCTTCAACCTAAAAATCTCCGAGGGTTGCGCTGTCCTGTCTTAAGGATCGCCCGGCTTCTCCATTTCTTATATGTTCTCTGATATTCTGAAGTTAGATCTGCACACAAACATGTGTGAGGGGCTGGGAGTGCAAAACAGAGCAGGCTGATTTCCAAGAGACTTACTGATTTAATTCCGTTCCCTCCTACACCCCTGCCTGCCCTGATCATGGTTGTGCTTATAAATTAGACCAGGTCTGTTTTGGGGTTTCCCCATCTCCTCAGGCACACAGGTTTTGCATGATATGTAGTTTTCTTAGATTAAAAAGAATATAAGTCAGATCAATAAAGGCACATTAAGGGGAGAGGAAAAAATCTGATTTTTTTTCCCCCTACATATAATACATGATGAAAGAAAAGCCTGGTGATTGGAGCAGAACAATTTGTCCTTATATAAGACAGCCTCACCTCTGCAGGAAATATAGTCACCCTGCCTGAGTCAATTCTGCCTTTCCTAGCCCTATCTTCTGGCACTGTGATAACCAAAAAGTGCTCCTATACATCTTCAAATACTCTCAGTTAAGATTCACCATGTACGAGGAGCACGCTTATGGTAGAACAATGGCGGTGGATGCAGTGAACGCCTGTCAGATGTTGTTTGGTTGCTAAGTCATGTCCGACTCTTTTTTGACCCCATGGACTGTAGTCTTCCAGGCTCCTCTGTCCATGGGATTCTCTAGGCAAGAATACTGGAGTGGGTTGCTATTTCCTTCTCCAGGGAATCTTCCCCACCCAGGGATCAAATCTGCATTTCCTGCACTGGCAAGTGGATTCTTTATCACTGAGCTACCTGGGAAGTCCACCTGCCAGATACTAAACCACACATTATTGCCTCATACTTAACCCTGGATACACTAATCTCTAGTGAAAGAATTTCAGGCACTTGCTTGGGTGAATATTTGCAAGCAGATGAAACTTCCTGTGCTACTCAAATCACAGGAAGACAAACTGTTCATGGTTAGGTCAACCCTGACTGAGCCTCACTGCGGACATCTCCATGAACTTCAACACCAAGCAGTTTTGCTCCATCCTGCCAATTTCTTCAGCAGGGATGGCTTATCCATAGACTATGTAGGATTTCTTAGGGTTTGCTTGAGGACACAGCTCTACAGAACACAGTATAACTATCTTATCTGCCACTGCCAAAATTTATTTATTACTACACTATCTCATGTAGTTATAAATTTATGTAGAGGAAATGTTTAAGCAACTGTATTATAAATGCGGGAGAGCAACAAACTGTGGTGCTGGAGAGGACTCTTGAGAGTCCCTTGGACAGCAAGGAGATCACATCAGTCAATCCTAAAGGAAATCAACCCTAACTATTCATTGGAAGGACTGATGCTGAAGCTGAAGCTCCAATACTTAGGCCACCTGATACAAAGAATCAATTCACTGGAAAAGATGTGATGCTGGGAAAGACTGAGGGCAGGAAGAGAAGGGGGAAACACAGTCTGAGATGGTTGGATGGCATCACTGACTCAATGGACACAAGTCTGAGCAACTCCAGGAGATAGTGAAGGACAGGGAAACCTGGTGTGCTGCAGTTCATGGGGTTGCAAAGAATAGGACATGACTTAGCAACTAAGCAAAAACAAAGGGATATGGGGCTTCCCAGGTGATGCAGTGGTAAAAAACTCACCTGCCAATTAAGAAGACATGGGTTCGATCACTGGGTCAGGAAGATCCATTGGAAAAGGAAATGGCATTCTCGCCTGGGAAATCCCATGGACAGGGAGGGGAGCCTGGTGGGCTACAGTGCATGGGGTCACAAAGAGTCAGACACGACTGAGAGACTGAGTATATGCATGCACACACACAAAGGGACATAAAGGGAAATAAAGGAGGTCCTACACTACATTCAAACAGTTAAATGACAATACCAGTGATCACTTAACCAGTGATAAGACACACAAACACACATGCACACTCAAAGTATATTCAAAGACACTATAGATAAACCAAAATAAAATACTTAAATGAAATAAAAAGGCTCTTAGCATTTTCATGCTATCATGAGGAATAAATGAAGGGAGAAGGGATTTTGTATTGATTGAAACTTGAAATGATGGTATTTGCTTACAATTAACTGGATTGTTTTCTCTACATAGAGAACGTGGGCTTGAAATAAATATATATTAATGTTTATTTGATACTTTTGAGTTAGATTCTGAAAACCCATACCAGTTAGATGTTGAGTAGCCAAACAGTAAGATGACTGAGGTTTATTTTCTCCTGTGAATTTACAACGTTCTTGTAAGTGGCATCAGGCAGATAGTATTTAGAATCATCTTATAGGAGAAAAAATTATGTCTTCAAGAAGTTCAGTGATTCAGAAAATTGTAGATCTAAGATTAAAACCCAACTCATCTTATTTCAAGTACGGTAATCATGAAAAGGCATTAGTTGCATGAAAGAATGGATGGTGGTAATTTAACTTTCCACTTACATTTCAATAGCTTTCAGTTTGATTATCTTTCTTATCACTGAGTCAGTGTAACTCAATTGTTTCACTTTTCCTCACCATTACTAGAAGTATTCATTCATTAGAAGGACTGATGCTGAAGCTGAAACTCCAATACTTTGGCCACCTGATGTGAAGAACTGACTCACTGGAAAAGACCCTGATGCTGGGAGAGACTGAAGGCAGGAGGAGAAGGGGATGACAGAGGATGAGATGGTTGGATGGTATCACCAACACAATGAGTTTGAGTAAGCAGAGTACATCATGCAAAATGCCAGGCTGGATGAAGCACCAGCTGGAATCAAGATTTCTGGGAGAAATACCAATAACCTCAGATATGCAGATGACACTGCCCTTATGACAGAAAGCGAAGAAGAACTAAAGAGCCTCTTGATGAAAGTGAAAGAGGAGAATGAAAAAGTTGGCTTAAAACTCAACATTCAGAAAACTAAGATCATGGCATCCGGTCTCATCACTTCATGGCAAATAGATGGGGAAACAATAGAAACAGTGAGAAACTTTATTTTGGGGGGCTCCAAAATCACTGTAGATGGTGACTGCAGCCATGAAACTAAAAGACGCTTGCTCCTTGGAAGAAAAGCTATGACCAACATAGACAGCATATTAAAAAGCAGAGACATTACTCTGCCGACAAAGGTCTGTCTGGTTTTTCCTGTAGTCATGTATGGATGTGAGAGTTGGACTATAAAGAAAGCTGAGTGTGGAAGAATTGATGCTTTTGAACTGTGGTGTTGGAGAAGACTCTTGAGAGTCCCTTGGACTGCAAGGAGATCCAACCAGACCATCCTAAAGGAAATCAGTCCTGAATATTCATTAAAAGGACTGATGCTGAAGCTGAAATTCCAGTACTTTGGCCACCTGATGTGAAGAACCAACTCATTGGAAAAGACCCTGATGCTGGGAAGATTGAAGGCAGGAGGGGAAGGGAACAACAGAGGATGAGATGGTTGGATGGCATCACCTAGTCGATGGACATGAGTTTGAGTAAACTCTGGGAGTTGGTGATGGATGGGGAAGGCTGGCATGCTCCAGTCCATGGGGTCGTGAAGAGTTGGACATGAATGAGTGACTGAACTGAACTGAACTAGAAGTATCACTTCTAGCTCTTCTATTGTCTAGAGTTCAGTTGCTTCATTTTGACTCTAATACCATGAACATTTGTCCTAAAATATTTTTAGACATTTCTTCAGAGGTATTTCAAGAAAGAAACTATTTTATTACATGATACTGAACGATATTTTTATCTAGAGCAGAATTCATCTACTAAATAATTTTCAAAATGATACAAATATTTTGTTTTTAACTAACATTAATTTTTGGTTTATTGCCTTGGTGACTTGGTCATACAGGTGAATATGGCAAAACCCCACTCAGAGCTCAAAAGAACAGCACACAATGAACCAAATGTGAGGAAAGGAAAGCCGACACTCCAGGTGGAGGGAAACACAGGGCAATTTGGTGCAATGCTGCTAGATACTGTTGGTTTAAAGTTAACCTTTTCATTCCCATGCTGACACAAACTCTCCATCTTTTGCTACACGTCTGCCTGTTCCATGCTGAAGGAGACCTCCGGGCTCTTGTAGCTGAGTAGTGTGTCTGTGATACACATGGATGTTTTGAATCAAGAAGTTCATCAGAACCATGGGCCTCACCTGCCCAACATAGGCCAACTCTGAGACTGACTGACACGGTTCCTTCTTCCTATGTAGTGTATTAAAAATAGCAATAAACTTGGAGTCAGAAAGCCTGAGCTTGATATAGTGGACATCTATTGGTTGCTCTAATGTTGTCCATGTGGGAATTTAAAATATTTCAATACAAAAACCAAGAGATGACTGGGTACAAATTAACCCTAATCTTTAGCACAATTAATTAGCATTTTGAGACTCTCTAATCAAGCCTCTACATGCCACTTGCAGAAGTGGTTACTCGCTTCACCTGTGCTTGTGTGAAAAGTGCACTAGAGGATCTACTGAGTAGCATAAAATACATCAGTAATAATTTGTTGCTGGTGAAACGTGTGATGCTCAAATCGGGTGAGGCCGAT
Source organism: Bos mutus (assembly GCF_027580195.1). Taxonomy (NCBI): domain Eukaryota; kingdom Metazoa; phylum Chordata; class Mammalia; order Artiodactyla; family Bovidae; genus Bos; species Bos mutus. The sequence goes on from NC_091628.1 coordinate 23,066,588, forward strand.
TAGGAGTGCTGTACAGTCATTTCCAGAAGCGAAGTGATAAAAATCTAGCAGGTCAGGTAGTTCTGCCATGTGCCAACTGGAAGACAAGAACATAAAAAACAATCAAATGCTTAGGAATACATTTAATGAAGGAGGTGAAAGGTCTGTACAATAAGAATGACAAAACACTGATCAAAGTAATTGAAAAGGATGCAAATAAATGAAAAGATATTCCACACTCATGTGCTGGAAGAATCAATATTGTTAAAATGCCCATACTACCCAAAGTGAGCTACAAGGTCAGTGCAATCTCTATAAAAATTCCAATGGAATTTTTCACAGAAATATTTTTAAAAATCCCCAAATTCATATGAAATCACAAAGGATCTTGAATAATAAAAACCATTGTGAGCAGGAAGAACAATTAGAGGCATCACACTTCCTGATTTCAAAATAAATTACAAAGCTACAGTAATCAAAACAGTATAATACCAGAATTTTTTAAAAAGATGCATGAAAATGTGTTCAACATCACTAATCAAAACCTCAATGAGTCATCATCTTATACCTGTGAGATGGCTATCATCAAAAAGACAAAAGACAAGCATTGGTGAAGATGTGGAGAAAAGGGAATGTAAATTAGTACAGACATGGAAAATGGTATAGCAGTTCCTCAAAAAAAAAAACTACCACATGGCTCAGTAACCCCATTTCTGGGTATATCCAAAAGAAATAAAATCAGAACCTTGAAGAAATCCCCGCACTCCTATGTCCAGTTCAGCATTATTCACAATAGCTCAGATATAGGAACAACCCAAGTGTCTATTGATGGATGAATGATTAAGAATATGTGGTATAAATATATACAGTGGAACATTTTGTTTTAAAAAAGGAAATCCTGTTATTTGTGACAACACGGATGAAGCTGGGGGACATTAAGTGAAATAAATCACTCAGAGAACAACAAATACTGCATAATGTGGTGTACATGGAATCTCCAAAAATTGGGTTCATAGATTCAGAGAGTAGAATGGTGGTTTCCAGGGACTGGGGATGGGGTAAACGGGGAGATGATGGGCAAAGGGGACAGAGTTAATCATGGAGGATGAGTAAGCTCTGTCAATCGAATGTACACCATGGTGACTCCAGTTAATAACACTGTATTGTGGGACTCACCCAGAGGTCCACTGGTTAAGAATTTACCTTGCAATGCACGGGATGCAGGTTCAATTCCTGGTCAGGGAACTAAGATCTCATGTGCCGTGGAGCAACTAAACCTATGTGCCACAACCAGAGAGCCTGTGCACCACAACAAAAGATCCCGCATGAGACAACAAAGATCCCACGTGCTGCAACTAAGACCTGGTGCGGCCAGATACACGAATACTAATAATAATACTGTATTGTGTACTTGTAATTTGCTAAGAGAGTAGATCTTAAGTATTCTACCATTCACCCACACGCCCCCTCAGTGAGGTGATTGAAATGTTAATTAACTTGATTGTGGTAATCATTTCACAAATTATACTTGTATCAAAACATCACGTTTACACCATAAATATACACAATTTTTATTTGTCAATTATACCTCAATCAAGCTGGGGTGAAGAAAAAGAGAGAGAGACCAAATTTAAAGTCAATTTGCACATGATACCTGGAAAAATCTTCTGTTTCTGCCTCTAGGCTCACAAAGTAGTTGCCTGTGTCTTAACTGTATTTCTCACCACTTTACTATGCTTATGACTCTACATCTCTCTACCCCTTTGAGAGAAGATTTCAGCAAGGGCAAGGGCAAGGGACTCCTGATCCCCAGCACCTGTTTGGCATATGGTTAGGCGTGATACATGTGTCTCCAGGCATGAGCAATGGATGGTCTCTAAGCAGTATAACAGGCATTCCTGGTAGCTCAGTGGTAAAGAAGCCGCCTGCAACTGAAGGAGATGCAGGTTTAATCCCTGGGTTGGGAAGATCCCCTGGAGAAGGAAATGGCAACCCGCTCCGGTATTCTTGCCTGGGAAATCCCATGGACAGAGGAGCCTGGCGGCCTACAATCCATGGGGTTGCAAAGAGTCGGACACAACTTAGCAACTGAGCATGCACGCAAGCGGTATAGCACCTGGAAGAGAGTGTTTCTGCTGTCTGATGGTCCTACATCCAAAACCAGCCCAGCCACTCTTATAACCTCTTTAGTCCACCTATTCATTTGTAATAATGGGTTACAGGCTTACGGGTTTATTATAATAACTTAAGTATCAATACTTTAACATTACACCTGGCAGTAATTGGCATGCACATTGCATATGACTGATTAGGACTAGTTTGTCTGCAATTCATACCTGAAAACCTGAGAATAAATGGAAAAATAATATTCTTAATCCAGATAGATATATTGTCCATTTTTGACCCAGTCAATCTTAACCACATAGTGAACTAAACTCGTTGTTTAAAATTTCCTAGGGGCAGCAGCACAGCTGTCTCACGAGTGTGCACATAGTAACCAGAGACCCATACGATGAGCATTTACATACAAAAAAAGTTCCTAAAAATTGACCCATAGGAACCAAAGCACACCAACACTTATGAACATTCTCATTTTTCTTATTCCTTAGGATTTTCTTACCTTTTTCTTTCATTTCAAAAGCAAAATCTATGGGGACTTCCCTGGGGATCCAGTGGTTAAGAGTTCACGCTTCCAATGCAGAGGATGTGCAGGTTCGATCCCTGGTCGGGTAACTAACTTCACTTATGCCTTATGGCATGGCAGGAAAAAGAAAGAAAGGGAGGAAGGAAGAAAGAGCAAGAAAAAAAGAAAGAAAAGAAATAAGCAAAAGAAAAGACACTTTCTTCCCTTCTTCTCTCAAGCCAATTGCCATCTAGGAGTGAATGTGGTTCATGCTTCTTAAGCTTTAAAACTCTGATAATGATTATTTCAGAGATTGTATTGGGTCCAACAGACTGTTTTATCTACCTTGGAGAAACTGAAAATTCATATGAAGCTCAACAACTGAAAGGCTAGTAGTGTCATAAAATATGAAAATGAAGACAGAGAGACAAAGGAAAACCATCTCTGGAAGCTGGAAAGTCGGACGTCTTCAACTGAAGAAGATTTGAAAGTGGTTGCTTTCAGAAGATATTAAACCTGACCCCTGATTTCATCAGGACTGTGCTCCAAATGGATCCTTCCACTAGAAAGCCACAGACCAAGTAAACATGACAGAGATTGCCATTCCCCTTGTCACTCAGAAGAGCCATCTGCTCCTGAGTTAAAGTCATTTTCTATTAAATTCACCAGCATGCTAATTAAAGAATGGCTGGAGGATGCTGGAGCTGCCAGATGCTATGAAGATATATCACTGTCTTTTTATACGGTTAGGCAAACGTTTAATTAAACCTGCAGCTGCTGTGTGTCTGCTCAACCCACCAACACAGCTAAACCTCATTTACCTGAGAAAATCATTTTGTATTAGTGTCTTCCAAGAGTAAAACAACTTAAAACAGACTTTGCTGAAATATTTAATGCCTTTGTACATGATTTAATTAAACGCATCAGTAATTACATCAGGGCAACTTGAACCTGACTTTCCCTGGGGTTCCTGTTGTGTCTTCTGATAGCTAATCAGATGTCTCCTCAATGGTACCCTTCTTTGGAGGAATAGAATTACAGGAAGTCTAAGTATAGGCGTGGATGCTCAGCCTGTCTCTATTACATTTTACTTGGGCATATGAGTTTTAATGCATTTAAAAGGCCTCTTTGGAAAGAAAGTTAGAGAAATCCAAGAGGAGATGGCAACGAAACACAGAGCCAGAATTTTCTTGCTCTAGAATTCCTGCTTATGACTAACAGAGTCATTAACCACTCTCTTTAAGAAAATTTGCAGTTATTTTCTTTGACCAACAAAATAAAGTTTTGTTTGCATTTTCAATTTATGCACATTCTTCTTTTTCATTGAATACCATATTGTGATCATCAGTGGATTTTAGCTGGAAATCATGCTGCATATGACAAAATTCAAAACCAAATCTTAATTCATAATGGATCCTGACTTCAGGTCAAGAAGAAGATCATGTCTGAACTGAGAGCCTTGTAGACTGGATATCGTCTCTCTCTCTTTTTTTCAAATTAATTTATTTAGTTGGCTGTGTCAAGTCTTAGTTCAGTTGTTCAGTCGTGTAGGACTCTTTGCAACCCCATGGACTGTAGCACACCAGGCGGACTGCAGCACGCCAGGCCTCCCTGTCCATCACCAAACCCCAGAGCTCACTCAAACTTATGTCCATCACGTCGGTGATGCCATCCAACCATCTCATCCTCTGTCGTCCCCTTCTCCTCCTGCCTTCAATCTTTCCCATCATCAGGGTCTTTTCCAATGAGTCAGTTCTTTGCATCAAGTGGCCAAAGTATTGGAGTTTCAGCTTCAGCATCAGTCCTCCCAAGGAATATTGAGGATTGATCTCCTTTAGGATGAACTGGTTGGATCTCCTTGCAGTCCAAGGGACTCTCGAGAGTCTTCTCCAACACCAATTCTCCAGCATCAATTCTTCAGTGCTCAGCCTTCTTTAGAGTCTCAGTTGCAGCATCCCAGATCTTCCACTGTGGAGCACGGACTCTAGTTGTGGCGCAAGGGCTTAGTTGCTCTGAAGCCTGTGGGATCTTAGTTCCCTGAGCAGGGATTGAACCCACGTATGCTGCATTGCAAGGCAGGTTCTTGACCACTGGACCACTGGGAAGTCCCTGGATGTAGGCTCTTTCATTGATCGGTTTTTAAGGATCACACAGTGCAAAGTGAGGAAGAAAGGGGTTAGAGGTCTGCTGAGAGTCAAGCTTCAGCTGCAGCCAGCTTTGCCTCCTTGCTTGGCCAGTCCTACAGTGCCAGAACAGCAAAGCTGGTGAGCTGGTTTGCCCAAAAGAAGCAGGGGCAGAATACAACAGCCAAAGAGGACCTTCATCCGCCTGGATTCGTGCTGCAAATCTAAGCCAACGAGTTTTGGATTCTATTGGCTCTCTCTTGCCAGTATGCTTGGTCTCCTACAAAGGCCTAGCCAAGCACAACTGAACCATCAGTTTCCTTCAGACCTTCCAACAGAGGCCATTTCCCTCCTGGAGGAGCTGGGGAGAAACATCCAGGTACCATTTCGATGGGTCAGATTCTGGATGTTCCATTGATGGGGTGGCACATTGAACTTTGTGGTTTTCTTTCTTGCTAAAACTGTGGAAAATTCTGAAAGAGATGGGAATACCAGACCACCTGATCTGCCTCTTGAGAAATTTGTATGCAGGTCAGGAAGCAACAGTTAGAACTGGACATGGAACAACAGACTGGTTCCAAAAGGAAAAGGAGTTCGTCAAGGCTGTATATTGTCACCCTGCTTGTTTAACTTCTATGCAGAGTACATCATGAGAAACGCTGGGCTGGAAGAAACACAAGCTGGAATCAAGATTGCTGGGAGAAATATCAATAACTTCAAATATGCAGATGACACCACCCTTATGGCAGAAAGTGAAGAGGAACTCAAAAGCCTCTTGATGAAAGTGAAAGTGGAGAGTGAAAAAGTTGGCTTAAAGCTCAACATTCAGAAAACGAAGATCATGGCATCCGGTCCCACCACTTCATGGGAAATAGATGGGGAAACAGTGGAAACAGTGTCAGACTTTATTTTTTGGGGCTCCAAAATCACTGCAGATGGTGACTGCAGCCATGAAATTAAAAGACGCTTACTCCTTGGAAGGAAAGTTATGACCAACCTAGATAGCATATTCAAAAGCAGAGACATTACTTTGCCAACAAAGGTTCGTCTAGTCAAGGCTATGGTTTTTCCTGTGGTCATGTATGGATGTGAGAGTTGGACTGTGAAGAAGGCTGAGTGCCGAAGAATTGATGCTTTTGAAGTGTGGTGTTGGAGAAGACTCTTGAGAGTCCCTTGGACTGCAAGGAGATCCAACCAGTCCATTCTGAAAGAGATCAGCCCTGGGATTTCTTTGGAAGGAATGATGCTAAAGCTGAAACTCCAGTACTTTGGCCACCTCATGTGAAGAGCTGACTCATTGGAAAAGACTCTGATGCTGGGAGGGATTGGGGGCAAGAGGAGAAGGGGACGACAGAGGATGAGATGGCTGGATGGCATCACTGACTCGATGGATGTGAGTCTCAGTGTACTCCAGGAGTTGGTGATGGACAGGGAGGCCTGGCATGCTGTGATTCATGGGGTTGCAAAGAGTTGGACACGACTGAGCGACTGATCTGATCTGATCTGAAGGAGTCTGAGGGAGTTTGTTTAGAGAAAATGTGTGACATCAGAAGTTTGATGAAGTAAATATTTTATCACTCAAGTAATGAGATGCCCGGTGCCTCACTAACTGCCCTGGACTGATACTTGTTGTTTAGTCACTCAGCGGTGTCCAGCTGTTTGCGACCCAATGGACCATAAGCCCGCCAGGCTCCTCTGTCCATGGGATTCGCCAGGCAAGAATACTGGAGTGGGTTGCCATGCCTTCCTCCAGGGGCTCTTCCCAACCCAGGGATCCCCCAAATAAAAAGGAGCTCCTAAGGGTAAGAGCTGAGGATCCAGTACAGGAGACACATAGGGGCGGCATGAGACAGTGGAGTAAGAACCTAAAGGCAGAGCACTGACTTGTGAGCCTGCAGCACCCTGGCACGGGTTTTGTTTCACTGTAATAGTGTTGAACTGCATGAGTCTGAAATTAGTGGAACTCGCCTTTTCTATTTTGAGTCTGTTGTTGCTGTTGCTTGCATTTATTTTTAAGAGGAACATTCACCATCCTATAACCAGGCTGGCTACGTACTGACAGCATGGACCACGACCATTAACCTATTGTTCTCCTCCTTATTCTTTATTTAGGAATAAATGAGTGCAATTGTGTATTAACACATATATGTGGAATGTAGAAAAATGGTACAGACGAACCTATTAGCAAAGCAGAAATAGAGACATAGATGCACAGCACAAACATATGAACACCAAGTGGGGAAAGAATGGTGGGATGAATTTGGGAGATTGGGATTGATGTATATACATCACTGATACAATGGATAAAATAGGTAACTGATGAGAAACATACTGTATGACACAGGGAGCTCTACTTAGTGCTCTGTGGTGACCTAAATGGGAAGGAAATCCCAAAAGGGGGATACATGTTTACATATGGCTGACTCACTTTGCTGAACAGCAGAAACTAACACAATGCTGTAAACCAACTATGCCCCAATACAAATTTTAGAATAAATAAATAAATGTAACTTTGTACTGCAAAAAGAAAAAAAAGGAATAAACTAGTGCCCAAACTGAGAAGGCAAGACACACAGAATTAATGTGGGGTTTCCTTTAAGCAAGTTGATGGGGAAATGTTACAGAATCATTGCCTACTTGGTCCGTTTTAAATTAGTCTTCAAAGTGTCCTCCCTTCTGAATATTCAATTGATTCTCCAAATTAAAAGAATCAGACAACCAGTTAGGAGGTTACAGCTTGACTTGGGCCTTTCTGGTTTCAAATTTACAGTTTACGGCAACCTTCCCGTTGGCAACAGTCCAAGAAAATGGTGCTGTGAACGCAGATGCCTGGGGTATCTGCCATGGACATATGCTGGACTTAACGATATTAAATCCAAGGCTCTAAACACAGATAGGTTTGCCACCTGTTCTCCTTCCATGGGGATCAACTGAGCCAGGTAAATTCTCTCTGGAGAGAAATTGAAAAGTGGAGAAAGGAAATATTCCTTCTAAAAACACACTAAGTAAACTGGTTTTTCAGATTCGTGAAAACCTAATTCATTACAAAAATTAAGTTATTTGTGGTGACATAAATAAAGAGCTATTTACTATCCTATGAGTCAACCAAAGAGGAAAAAAATTAGTTACCAACGTTAACAGTCAATTACAGGAAAGTAATTACAAGTATATCGTAACAATATTTTGCTCTTAATTTATAAACATGGCACTTATAGATGTCTACTTAGGAGGAAATGGCCTTTGATTGATTTCACAGCAGTGGGGTTATTCATTTTCACTTTTGTCAGATGACTGGTTGTGGCTAAGAATGAAATTTGTGACTTTGTACTACGACAGACTGATTGAGCTTGGCCTTATTGTGCCAAACACTAAGAAGTTGAAACGTAGTGTCCAGAAAAGTCAGTTTGTAGACAAACTGTTATGTGTGTTTTCAGGGAGGCTCCCAGTCCCTGTTCTCAACTATATCCAGAAGTATTAATTAATTAGCTACTAGCTAGCAGGAGTTGTATAAGACACGGGTTAGATCTCTGGGTTGGGAAGATCCCCCAGAGAAGGGTGTGGCAACCCACTCCAGTATTCCTGCCAGGAGAGTCCCAGGGACAGAGGAGCCCGGTGGGCTACAGTCCATAGGGTCCCAAAGAGTCAGACACGCCTCAAGTGATTTAGCATACACGTTAATTAGTAGCTAATTACTAATTAGTAGCTAGATTAGATGGGATGTGTATTAATTTGGTGACGCTGCCATAACAAAATACCACAGACTGCTTGATTTCAACAACAGAAATTCGTTTTCTCACAGCTCTGGAGGCTGGGAATCCAAGATAAGGATCCCAGGATGATCGACGTGTGGTGAGAGCTCTTTTGCTAGTATTCAGACAGCTGATTCTGTGTTCTAACACAGGAGAGAGAGAATCTTGTGTCTTTTTTATAAGGACACAAGTGCTTATAAAGGGGTGCTTTTGATCCCCATCATAAGCACCTCCCCTTAAGACCTCATCTAAACCTGATTAACTCCCAAAGACCTCATCTCCTAATAGCATCACATTGAAGGTTAGAGCTTCAACATATGGATATTAGGGCAACACAGTTCAGCCCATAGCAGTGAGAATGAGAGATTTATCAATGGACTCTCAACTCATTTGTGTTCTTACCTTTCAGTAATCATTCTTGAACACTATTATGAGCATACAGAGAATGTATAAATGATTAAAGCACACGTTTCCTAATCTTGAATAGCACATAACCTGGTGAGGAAGTTAGACATGAAAATGAAAAATCACAATAGGATGTGACAATTATTATAAGAAATGTAAGAGGGAATATGCAGGGCTCTATTCCAGTGCAGTAGATTGGCTCATCATTAGCCCCTCTGAATTGAACTGAGAACCAGCTACATGGCAGGCAATGTCCTCAGCACTCAGAATATATTAATAAAGATAAATAGACTATTAGCTCAGCCTGAAATGTCCAGGGACGATTTCTTGGAGAGACCGTGGTGTCTGTGCACCTTACACGATGAGAAAGAATTATTCAACTTGCAAAGTGAGTGATGGGCATTCCCGGCCTGAGAAGAGAGTGCGCACATACAACGGTGTGGTACTGGGGCGCAGCTCACTGGACAAGGTGGGTGGGTCTCAAGATACAGGCATGAGAACGGCTAGCGTGGATCACAGGAGGGAATCGAGGTGGCAAGAAATGGTCAGATTCTGGATCTATTTTGAGATAGACTTATCCACTTGGATATGTAAGAGATGCGTCAAAGACAAACCAAAGATTTTTGTTCTGAGAAACTAGAAGAATAGACTTATTATCTACATAAATAGAGGCTTGTAGAAGGAAAAGGTGTGTAGGAAGGGGCTGGCTGAAAATCTGGAGGAGGGTCATTTAGGCTTTCTTGAGTGGACTTGGGACTGAAAAAGAATCAAGATTGAGGCACTCTTGAGGGAGCAGAAGTGCTAGAAGCTGTGGACTAATTAGATGAGGAAGAAGGGAGAGAGCGGAGTCTAGGATGACAGTCTGACTGAATTGGACAGTGTGGTCTTCCCCCAGGACAGAGAGTACAGGGCAGGGAGCTTGTTGTGAGAGACACCAAACTCCACCTGGTACGGGTGACATTTAAAGGGCCTGTGAGACATCCGGGTGAAGATGCCCGTAAGGCCTCTGGACCAAAGGAGAAAGAGCGCCAGAAATGTGGGTCTTTCGTATCAGTGGTGGAAACTGAAGCAATGAGGTGGATGACAGATCACGTAGAGATGGAAGAGAAAGCAAAAAGAGGCAATATAAGGACAGAACTGTATACAACAACATTTAAAGAGAAGAAGAACCTAAAGAGCGTCAATTCTTAGTCCCAACTGAAGAAAACTACATACTGTCTGTTTAGAAGAGTCATCAGAGACTTAGAAATTGAGTCAGATTTTTATAATAATAAGACAAAGAATTAGATTTCAAAGATCAAGAGGAAGTTCTACTAAAGCCTACTATGCTTTATAATTGAGAAATCTAGGTTATCTTGATTTAAGAAAATATTTTAAGGCTTTTAATTAAATATATTATAGAAAAGTGTATGATGTCTCATAAAAATAAAGTTTGATATTTTTTCATAAACTGAACACACTCATTTAACCAGAACCTAGAAAAAGAAATTGCAAATTTACTGACACTTCAGAAGCCCCTCCTGTGCTTCCATCCACTTACTATTCCTCAAGGTGACAATTACTCTGACTTCTAACAGCTCAGATTACTTTAGACAGTTTATGTAGGGCAACACAATTCAGTCCATAGCAGTTAGCACAAAAGACTTATAAAAGGAATCATACATTATCCTCTTGTATGTTCAACTTTATGCCTGAGAGATTCATCTCTGTGTACACACACACACACGCACATAAATATATATATCATCCATTTATCTCCATATGATATTCCATTGAGTGAATATTCCATGATACAGTCTTCACTTTTTAAAGTCAATGGGCATTTGGGTAGCTTCCAGTTTGGGGCTACATAATGCTATTAATATTCTAGATTATGCCTTTTGATGACTATTTTATAGGAATGGACTTACTGGATCCTAAGACATGCCTACATTCAGCTTTACTTTTTCCAAGTGGTAGTACCAGTTTACATTCAAGCAGCAATGTATGAGTTCCAGTTAAACTGAAAGCTTTCAAACAGAGAACATGTTGCAGTTGACTGTCTTCACTGAGAATAAAATGTCCAAATCTCCAAACTAGATAATACAATGTTTTTTCGTTTTAATTTTCCATTGGCTAAACAACTAGTGATGGCAATAGATCTGGGACTATGTGTATAATTTGTATTAATTTATTAGTAAACTATAACACTTGTCTTATACCTAAACTCTGACTTTCTCAAAGCCTAACTCAAAGTTACTGTTTCCATAAGGTTTATCCTGAAATCAACAACAATGTCATTCATGTAAACTCTTTTTCACTTTATACTGTTTATATTCCAACTCATATTTTGGTTATATTGTGTATCTTATCATCTCTGATTGATCACTGGTTTGAGGGCAGGAATTGTACTTAAAAAAAAAATTGTCTACTCCATATGGGCTTTTGCTCATAAAGGGAGATTTTCACTTACTTGTTCAGTGAATAAATAATGTTCACGTTTATGATGATGAGTCCCACTCGTTTATTTCTAACATCGCTGTGTGTCAGTGTTGCTTTACCTTAGAGAACAAATGACTAAAGACTCGATTTCATAACATTTTAGTTTGAAGCTCCTCTCCAACTAGCCTCAGGGAGCAGGGTGTGGGAAGGAATGTAGAGGAAAGGCAGAAAGTCAAGTAATTTTTATTGTTCAGAGGAATGCAGTGCAACATGCTCTCTCGGAGCTCTGGGAATTTAAGTATCAGAGGGATTGCTGGCAGCTTGGGTTTGCATATGCAGCACTGTTGGGGAATGCTCATATGGTGTGCGATTGTGCGGTGCCTGGAACTGACAGCACCATCTGTTCCTTGCTTTATTGCGCACTGAGACTTAGCCTCACTCTCCAAATGAGCACACTTGCCTGTACACACATACACGCACATACACACACAGAACCCAACCTCTACTCCAGCCTAAACAGAAAACACTTGACTGACTTTCCATTGCAGGTTTCCATCTCAGCAGGAAATTCAGATGAGTCAGGTATCTAAATACTGCCAGAGTGGGGTCCTCTGGTTTTTCATGGGGAACTGTGAGGTCCAAGTGGCTAGGGAACCAGCAATCGCCTCATGCAAAGCCACTCAGCATGGAAGATGAGTTATAATGACAGATGGCACTAGTCAAAAAAAAAATCAGCTCTAGAGAAAGAAACATGCAGGAAGGGTATCGGTAGTATGAGTATAGAAGTCAGACATGGGAGACGTAATAAAATTGTAGTAGGAGATTGTCAAAACAATTTTTAAGAATTGTTAAGAACAATTTTGTTGAGTATACTGTATATCTATCCATTGTTTAGAAACAGTAGTTATTCGCTCATATCATCATCATCAACTACAGAAAAACAGTAGAGCTCGATGTTCCACAGATGCAACTGTGTTGTAAGAGATCACGTGCCCAAAACAGAAACGCAGAAGGTGAGCAATGTGATTAATGAGCCGGAGGTGCAGAGAACATATGTCCAGTATTTTCTGTGATTGTCTCAATTTTAGGTAATCTTATTTTTAAAAAATGACTGAAAGTGACAATATTTAATCACACAGTTTAATGTATATACAATGGTAATTCTTTTTGTTTTTATTAATTTTTATTAGACTACAATTGCTTTATAATGTTGTTAGTCTCTGTTGTACAGCAGAGTGAATCAGCTACATGTACATATATATCCCCCCTCTTTTTTGGATTTCCTTCCCAGTTAGGTCACCACAGAGCATTGAGTAGAGTTCCCATGATGCATGGAACGTTTTATATGAAAAGTGTTACACAATTGTTAAGTCTTTTCCCATAAAAATTTTTCACAAATCAAAAGGAGTCCTTTTTTTTTTTTTCAGAAGAGGAATCTTGGTTTTAGATTCAGAAAGTACAGCCGTCATAATGATGGCCTTGAGAATATGGAGATGGATATCAGTGTCAGTGTATGCGTGTGGGCAGAGCAAGGATCGCTTTCAGCAGGATATTTGAATTATCCAAAAAAAAAATCTTCCATTACAAAACACAGAGAAATAATGGACAAGACACAAATACTCTTTCCAGTGTGTTCACCGAGCTTGTAAGATAGTAAGAAGCAATTCCTCTGTGACCAAAATGAAAAGGAAACTGAAAACCTTCGAGGGAAGCTTGTAAGCTAAACCAGTGGGAGATTCCTTTTTTGGAGGAAGGAGGAACTTTCAGAGCCTCTCAGCTTCTATTTTATGTTCCCAAAAGACTAGACCCTGGGTAGCCTGGAGAAATGTTTAAGTCCGAACAGGGTATCTGCATAGTTTCAAAGTGTCTCCCTGCAAATATGTAGCAATTTACAAAGGGAAAAGTAGTAAGTTTACAGAAGAGCTTCCTGGCAGGTGTCACCTTAGCCAAGTGATCATGGTTGATACGATGATCACTCCATACTGACGTCAGGTACCCCTGATAACAGTGCATTGGGGAAGGAACGTCGCTTCTGTCCAGTCCTTCCCAACAAGGCAGGACTTCAGCATGAGAAAACATCGAACAAATCCAAAGTGAGGGACATTCCACAAAATAACTGTGCATGAAAAGTATCAAAGTCATAAAAGACAAGAGAAGAAGGAGGCACCGTCAGATTGGAGGTGACGGGGCAGATGCGACCACTACATCTAATGTGAGATCCTGGGTCACAGCCTAGAGCAGAAAAAATGACATTAATGGAAACCCTGGTGAATCTGGTTGTATCTTATTTATTTTATTAACTTCAGTTAATAATATTATAGCAGGGTTAATTTCTATTCTTTTGATAAATGTACTGTGCTCATGAAAGATGCTCAGGTAAGGCAAAGGTGTATACGGTTAGGAAAGACGGTCATCTGAAGACAAAGAGAGTGTAAAAACACTGTACAGTTTTTGTAATTCTTGAGAGCTAAAATTATCTCCAAAAAATTAACTGTTACAAAAGGGAAAAAAAAAACCCACAGGTATCAATGACCCAGTGTATCTCCTTGAGTTTATAAAGGGGATCAGGAGAAAAAACTGAAACAAGGAAGATGAGATGGGGAATAGAAGGCCATTAAATTATGACTAGAAGAATTTATTAAATTCAACTCATCTGATGGGCTGGCAGGGCCTTTTTTGCTACCTCTTTGACTATGTCAGATTGTGTAAGAAGGTGTGTGGACACAGAGCCCATTCACCCCTTCCACTTGCTGGGGTCCCCTGTTAAGTGACAAATCCTGCTAATGAAAAGGCAGACCTCCACAGAAAGCTGTCAGAAAGCAGGTACCGTCCAGATCCGGGTGGCTGGAGATCTCCTGGAAACAGCTCCTGCCTCCTTTCACACTCTGCCCTGGGCATGGTGACTTTAATGGAACCATAAAAGTAACAAGGCATTAAACGAGCCTCAGGCTAAAAAGCCTGGAAAAGTGAAAGCGGGAGGAAATATTCAAATTAATCTAATCCAACTAATGATACATTCAATCAATGGAAATCAATTACTCCAGGGTTTATGTTCTTTAATACTCCTGAGGCTCTTTTATAGTTTAGAGAGAATATAAGAAAATATAAAGCAAAATCTGATTGAAATCTACAGAAAATAAACAAATTCATATTTCTCCCACTAAATAATAGCTCAAGGAGATGAAAAAAATTAAATAAAATTCAAATAATGCAATTAGCAAGCTTTATCTAATGACAACAGAGAATTCTCACTCTTCAGAAGCATAAATGGAGCTTAACAACATTGACCATATACATGGTTAAAAACCCTGTCTAAATATACCAGATAGTCTGTATCAAACATAATACTTTCTCCGTCCATTACACAATTAAGTTAGAAATCAGAAATGCAAAGATAAAGTCCTTCATAATTATAAATTTAAGAACAGACTTCAAAGAAGAGTCATTATGGAAATAAAGTATTTGGAACCAAATTATAATTAAGATACTACCTATGAAAATTTGGATGGAGATTCATACCATTATGCAATACAAGCAGAATATTAAAAGAATGAGCTAAGCATACACTTAAGAAGTTATAAAAAGAAGAAAATAAATCCAAAGAGAATGGGAAGAAAGAATAAGAGCCAAAATAGAAAAACCAAGGTATTACAAAAACAATGAACTAAGGCAAACATTGGTTCTTTGGAAAGAGAAATATAGCTCTGGACGTATTGATTTTTTTTGAGAAGGAAATTGCAAATAAGCAAGATAAGGAATGAAAAGAGAACATTACAGAAAGAATCATAGAACACTTGTTGGGGGTGGCCAGAGTATTGTTGCCGTTGTTTAATCACTGAGTCGTGTCTGACTCTTTGCGACCCCATGAACTGTAGCCGCCTGGCTCCTCTGTCCATGGGATTTCCCAGGCAAGAATACTGGTGTGGGTTGCCATTTCCTTCTCCAGGGGATCTTCCTGACCTCAGGATTGAACCTGTGTCTCCTGCATTGCAGGCGGATTCTTTACCACTAAGCCACCTGGGAAGCCCTTGCAAGAGTATTAGGAAGCTCCTATTTTAGCCTCTTTGGGCTTTGGTTTTTTCTTTACCAGCTGCTTCTTTTTGTTTTACTTCATTTGATATTTCGCTCTTCGATGCTGAATATGAATATTCCATTCTTCAGGTATAAGCTCACCTTGCAATCTACAGAGGCTCGTGTTTGTGCAATCTGTACACCTCATCAGACAACAGAAATGCGGACAGAGAAAGACTGAAGTATTCAACCACAGAAGCTCAGAGGGAAGAAAACTTACCCAACCATGGTGCTCATGCATAACCAGACAGGTTATCTGCTCCCAAGCCTCCTCAGACTCATAGCCAGAAAGAGGTTACTTTTCCCCAAGTCAATCTCTGTACTCATCTCCAGGGTACAAATAACAGATCTTAATTTGGGCAGTTTGGGAAAATCTGGGGAAAATTTTTTTATTTTCACTGTGAGGTTCTCATAAGTGCCCAGGAGCTATAGCTATAAAACTCTAAAAATGACTTGAAACAGTGTCTGCAGAAATTCCTGTCCCACTGAAGAGGCATCCCACCTTTGCCAGGAGGGTTTAGAAGATAAGGGACACAGTAGATACCACAGATGCATTCTCAACGTAGGTGTGTTGGGTTCAAATACTGCCTCTTCTGTTACGTGCTTTGAGGTTAAAATCTTGATTTCCTGAGGTACATTGTGTCTATCTTTATGTGCTGTTTCTATTTCCCACGCTTTGTGTGACAACTTCCAAAATGATACCAACAGAGGTGTGTCTGAATAATTTTACACTTAGGAAGGGTGTGATTCTTTAATATATAAAATCCATAATGCACAGTGCCCTCATTAGGCTCTGCAGACACCTAAAACTTCCACAATGAGAAGACATTTTCTCCATAGTGATCTGTCTCTTCACTTTGAAAAATGAGAAAAAGATGGTGAATTGGATGAAATATTAACTCGGCTCACTTGACTATAGGGCAGCATAGCACAGAGACAGACTTTAATTCCCTTCAGAAGTACCTCAATTAACACTCTCAAGGAGGACTTCCCTGGTGGCACAATGGGTAAGAATCTGCCGGCCAATGCAGGGACACGTGTTTAATCCCTGCTCGGGGAAGATTCCATACGCCACAGGGCAACTAAAGCCGGTGCACCACGACCACGGAGCCCATGCTCCAGAGCCCAGGAGCTGCACTACTGAGCCCCTACACCGAAGCTACCGAAGCCCCCGTGCCCCAGAGCTCATGCTTTGCCACAGAGACCACTGGAATGAGAAGCCCTTACACCACAACGAAGACCCAGTGCAGCCAATAAATACATAATTTTTCAAAAATACTCCCAAGGGTAACAGGAAAAAGTATGTTTGGGAAGGATGACTGCCAATTTCTGTGATGCAGCAAAAAATTAAAAGTGCACTTTCAGTTCAGTTCAGTTCAGTCTCTCAGTCCTGTCCGACTCTTTGCGACCCCATGAATTGCAGCACGCCAGGCCTCCCTGTCCATCACCAACTCCCGGAGTTCACTCAGACTCACATCCATCGAGTCAGTGATGCCATCCAGCCATCTCATCCTCTGCCGTCCCCTTCTCCTCCTGCCCCCAATCCCTCCCAGCATCAGAGTCTTTTCCAATGAGTCAACTCTTTGCATGAGGTAGCCAAAGTACTGGAGTTTCAGCTTTAGCATCATTCCTTCCAAAGAAATCCCAGGACTGATCTCCTTTAGAATGGACTAGTTGGCTCTCCTTGCAGTCCAAGGGACTCTCAAGAGTCTTCTCCAACACCACACTTCAAAAGCATCAGTTCTTTGGCACTCAGCTTTCTTCACAGTCCAACTCTCACATCCATACGTGACTACTGGAAAAACCATAGCCTTGACTAGACGAACCTTTGTTGGCAAAGTAATATCTCTGCTTTTGAATATGCTATCTAGGTTGGTCATAACTTTCCTTCCAAGGAGTAAGCGTCTTTTAATTTCATGGCTGCAGTGACCATCTGCAGTGATTTGGGAGCCCAAAAAATAAAGTCTGACACTGTTTCCACTGTTTCCCCACCTATTTCCCATGAAGTGATGGGACCAGATGCCATGATCTTCGTAAGGTCATTGAATGAACAGTAACTTCAATTCTACCTTGTTTTTGAGGTTAAGTCAATGGTTTTGTGTGTTTTGAATGAGGAATTTATACTAATCACTACCATACTTTTATTGACAATACTTTTATCATGCTACCACATAAAATGCCACAAAATCTCTGTGCCTATGAAAGGTATGTCTTCAAAGTGTAAAGCGAGTGCAAGTGGGATGGAGTCACTTTAGAGAAGAAAGTGGGAAGATACAGGTGGGGAGATAAGAAAAAAGAAAATTTCCCTTCTTCTATGGTACAGTCTTTTGTTTTCCCCAAATGACTGGAAGATGAAACCATAAGGAAAACTAGGGTAAACCCCACTCTGCATTCCAGACTCCCTTCTCTTCCTCTATCAATTATCCTTTCACTGAAAATTTCAAACTCTGTCTTCCTCTCAGCAAATTTTTACTAGTCTCTCATGTGAAAACCAGACACATATGTGCATTCAATTCTGTATCTTTTCTAGCTAGCTACCACTCTATGTCTCTTTTTAGGCAAACTTCTTAAAAAAGTAACTGCTCCTTCCTTATCTCTTCTTCATTTCCAGTTGATTTCTCAACCCACAGCAAATTGGCTCATTTTTCCTAATTGTTAAACTGAAATTGCTGTCACCAAAGTTGCTAACAACCTTCTCTTTGCTCACCAAATGGTCATTTCATCTGATGTGTCTTAAGCATGTTTTTAAGTGCTGACCACATCCTCTTCTTGAAGTTATTCTTTTGGCTCCTGTGACTTTGGTCATGTTGCTCTCTCTTGGATTTCTTCCCATCATTCTAGCTGATCCTTTTCCGTGTCCTTTGCTAACTCTTCTCTCTTAAGCTCCTCTTAAAATTTGACTCTTAGACTTTGGTTCTCAGTCTTCTGTTACTCTTTCCACTCTGAGTGACATCACCTACTGATTTCACTTCCACTTATACGTAAGCAAAGATGTCCCCCAAATTCCTATCCTCAGCCCACACCTCTCTCCAAAACTCTAGGCTGGGATGTACAACTGTCTGTAAGAAATGTGATGATAAATATACCACAAACATCTCAAATTGAAACAATGTCCCAAATGAAGGTCATTGCCATTTTCTCCAAAGTTGTTAAGAATCTTCCATTTCCTTTTCCATAAAACTCAAGTTGGACATCTGGAGTCACTCTTAATCCCTTACTATCTCTCTCTCCATACAGTTCTATGGAATCCAAGTGCCATAGATTCTAAAGTCATTAAGATCACTCACTTTTACTTCCTTCCTTATATCCAATTGCTTTAGTTCAGACCCTCTTTATAGTTGGCCTAAACTATGACAATGATTTAGAGAATCCCTGCCATTGGTCATTTGTGCCTTTTATCTTCCTTCTCAAATATCCTACTTGCAGTGACAATGTTGCCGTTTAGTCACTAAGTCGTGTCTGATTCCTCTGCAACCCCATGGACTATAGCCCATCAGGCTCCTTTGTCCATGGGATTCTCCAGGCAAGAATACTGGAGTGGGTAGCCATTTCCTCCTCCAGGGAATCTTCCCAATCCAGGGACCGAACCCAGGTCTCCTGCATTGAACACAGATTCTTTACCACTGAGCCACTGGAAAAGCCCACAGTGACAATGTGACCTTCCCCAAGTAGTAAATTTTACCTTGACATTAAACCTTTGTTTCACATTTGTCAATGTCTCTCCACTTAAGAAGCCCCTAAACATGAGTTCAGGGATGGCTGGTTGGGACTGTTCAGTACGTTGATTTGATGGAAGACGTGGAAGAGAAAGAGAAATGTGTATTTTTTAAAAGTTACGACTAGAAGATTCTAATGCACAGCCAGGTTTGAAATTCTTAGAGGAAGAGGCCAAACCAAATTCCATGGATGAAAGGAAATGAAGCACTCTGCAGGATCCACTCATACTGATGGGAACATGACCCCCACCATACCTTGTATCTTTCAGGACTATGGAGAGCTTCCGATTAGGAGAATCCAGTCAACACTCAGCAAGCAGACACAGAGTTCCCTGGTGTCAGGGACTATTACCTGGTCCCTGACTTAATTCTCTGTGCAATCTCCCACCATCTCAAAAAATCTTTTGTTCCAGCCGTACTAAGCTATTTATAACCCCCTAAATTTGTTACGGCCCCCAGGTGTTGCAGTAGTATCTGCCTGCCAATGAACAAGAGACCCAGGTTCCATCCCTGGGTCGGGAAGAGTTCCTTGAGAAGGAAATGGCAATCCACTCCAGTATTCTTGCCTTGAAAATCCCATGGACAGAGGAGCTGGTGGGCTACAGTCCATGGGGTCACAAAGAGTCGGACACGACTAAGCACCCATGCAGGTTCATTATGCGATTTTGTCCCTATATATTTTTGCAGATTCTTTCCCTGGTTCTGGAATGTCTTTCTCTTCTTTTTCTACATGGAGAACTCCTACTCATCCTTTAGACCAATTTCAAGCTTCTTTACTAAATTCTCCTAGACTCAGGAAATCAGAGTTAAACATTGCCAATGTATGCCCATATTCTGCTTGAATATATTCCTATAATTGCATTTAACTGCATTTAACTCTTTCCTTACACGTTTCTATTATCCATTAGCCTGTGATATCCTTAAAGAGAGTGTCTTCAACATTTTTAAGACCCTGTATATCCGAAATAATATATTTGTTGAATGAATGAAAATCCAAAGAAAATCCTCCTAAAAGATTAAATACTTAAATGTTAGAAAATGGAGCTAAATGGCAAGGATTAGCCTTTGATCTAAATAAGCTCCAATAAGGCAAAACTTGATTAACATCAATCACCAGTTTTTCTGGGTCCAACTCTTTCCTCTTCAAGGTGAACGCTCTGTTTCATGCCCTATTTGCCAAAGGGCATACAGATATTTATCTGGGTAACAGGCTTGTGAGCCTAAATGTTTGGAGTGTTTATTTTTCTTAAGCATAGAATAAACAAGCAAAAACAATTATGTTTTGTCTTCGGAGGAACCCACTATCAGCCAGGCACTGTTCCTGGCTTTGGGTATACAAAAGTGAAAGAAATACAACCAAACTGTGCCTCAGCTCTTAAGGTGCAAAGAGCTATTTGATTAATTCTGCTTGAAAGACTATGTCCAGTCTGATTCTTAAAACGTTAGTTTTTGGAAGTCAAATGATTTCTTAGGCAATGGTTATGGTCCACAAAAGAACTTGTACAAACAAGACGAACAACAATGCATTTATTCATAGTAATCCTCTATTTATGACAGGACAATCCTGATAGATGTCCCAGTGATCACCACAAAAAGCGGTAATGAAGTCATTAGTGGAGCTAGCCCTATGCAGTCATTTATTGTTAGGTTTGATCAAGATAGGCTGCATGCCTTATTTACATTTAGCAATTGGTAGAAGTATTGACTGAGCCCAGGTTCCCCATGTGAATGTTGAAATCACAATGTACTTTCTTCATCAATGGATCAGATCAGATCAGATCAGTTGCTCAGTCGTGTCCAACTCTTTGCGACCCCATGAACTGCAGCACGCCAGGCCTCCCTGTCCATCACCAACTCCTGAAGTTCACTCAGACTCACCTCCATTGGGTCAGTGATGCCATCCAGCCATCTCATCCTCTGTCGTCCCCTTCTCCTCTTGCCCCCAATCCCTCCCAGCATCAGAGTCTTTTCCAATGAGTGAACTCTTCGCATGAGGTGACCAAAGTACTGGAGTTTCAGCTTTAGCATCATTCCTTCCAAAGAAATCCCAGGGCTGATTTCCTTTAGGATGGACTGGTTGGATCTCCTTGCAGTCCAAGGGACTCTCAAGAGTCTTCTCCAACACCACACTTCAAAAGCATCAATTCTTCGGCGCTCAGCCTTCTTCACAGTCCAACTCTCACATCCATACATTACCACAGGAAAAACCATAGCCTTGACTAGACGGACCTTTGTTGGCAAAGTAATGTCTCTGCTTTTGAATATGCTATCTAGGTTGGTCATAACTTTCCTTCCAAGGAGTAAGCGTCTTTTAATTTCATGGCTGCAGTCACCATCTGCAGTGATTTTGGAGCCCAGAAAAATAAAGTCTGACACTGTTTCCACTGTTTCCCCATCTATTTCTCATGAAGTGATGGGACCGGATGCCATGATCTTCGTTTTCTGAATGTTGAGCTTTAAGCCAACTTTTTCACTCTCCACTTTCATCAAGAGGCTTTTTAGTTCCTCTTCACTTTCTGCCATAAGGGTGGTGTCATCTGCATATCTGAGGTTATTGATATTTCTCCCGGCAATCTTGATTCCAGCTTGTGTTTCTTCCAGTCCAGTGTTTCTCATGATGTACTCTGCATATAAGTTAAATAAACAGGGTGACAATATACAGCCTTGAGGAACCCCATTTCCTATTTGGAACCAGTCTGTTGTTCCATGTCCACTTCTAACTGTTGCTTCCTGACCTGCATACAAATTTCTCAAGAGGCAGATCAGGTGGTCTGGTATTCCCATCTCTTTCAGAATTTTCCACCGTTTATTGTGATGCACATAGTCAAAGGCTTTGGCATAGTCAATAAAGCAGAAATAGATGTTTTTCTGGAACTCTCTTGCTTTTTCCATGATCCAGCAGATGTTGGCAATTTGATCTCTGGTTCCTCTGCCTTTTCTAAAACCAGCTTGAACATCAGGAATTTGATGGCAAGAGTGAATGTCGACATTCTAGGAATCAGCGAACTGAAATGGACTGGAATGGGTGAATTTAACTCAGATGACCATTATATCTACTACTGCGGGCAGGAATCCCTCAGAAGAAATGGAGTGGCCATCATGGTCAACAAAAGAGTCCAAAATGCAGTACTAGGATGCAATCTCAAAAATGACAGAATGATCTCTGTTCGTTTCCAAGGCAAACCATTCAATATTACAGTAATCCAAGTCTATGCCCCAACGAGTAATGCTGAAGAAGCTGAACGGTTCTATGAAGACCTACAAGACCTTTTAGAACTAACACCCAAAAAAGATGTCCTTTTCATTATAGGGGACTGGAATGCAAAAGTAGGAAGCCAAGAAACACCTGCAGTAACAGGCAAATTTGGCCTTGGAATACGGAATGAAGCAGGGCAAAGAATAATAGAGTTTTGCCAAGAGAACGCACTGGTCATAACAAACACCCTCGTCCAAAAACACAAGAGAAGACTCTATACATGGACATCACCAGATGGTCAACACTGAAATCAATGGATCAGGTGGGCTTAAAAGAAGGCAGGATTTTATACAATCATATTTTCATGGAAAAAATCCCATACAAAAGGAATCTGAAACCCTAGAGAAATGAATAAATGATTCAAAATCACGTACTGGCAGTCAACTTCACTTCAGACTCCAAACACAGTTCTCTTCTCACCACACTCAATATGAATTACCGTTAACTGGCTAGATTTATAACACAAGTGTACACGGCCACTGGATTCACTTAACTGACCGCCCTTTCTGTCTCAGCAATGCTGTGGCCCAGCACGTGGCAGACCAATACAGAGAAGGGCGCATCCCACCACCACTCTGTCAGAAGCTTCTTCCTTGAACATACAAGCAACTCAGGAAGAAGAGTTATTTTTTAGAGAGCGTCAGGGGGAGAAAAGCTAGGGTTTAAAATCTCAGGCAGCTTCAAGTGAAATTTCTCATTGTGGTTTTTGTCTTCACACGGTAGAGCTTCTGACCTGAAAGGTGGAGCAAATGTCAAGAATTCTGCTGAGCACGAGGAGGCACCTGTTATCAACAGTGGGAACACCAAGGCTCTTGGGGCCCGTAGATCTTGGGTGAAACCACGTCCGGTTGCTTTCTACTCTTCTACATTGACACTCGGTTCCTTAGATAAACCATTATGCTAATAGCTGCCTTGGGGAGTAATTGTAGATGAAATAATGCATGAAAAGGAGTCTGATCTGGGACGTTCTTAGTGAGGCTTCCTTTGTCTTTCTTTTGTCAGTCCCCAGGACTATTCCTCAGGCTCCGATCGGTTTTCCAGTCTCTTTTCTTCCAAAAATTCAGATGAGGGTGAGGCAAGTGAGGCCCTCTGCTTGCGCACAAAATTTAACGGGGTGCCCAAAATATGGTAATCAAGGTAAGTAATAGTTTAATACAACATTCTAAAATTCAAAGCTACAAGAAATGAAGACAATATCAACATTTTAAATTAAAGTAGGATCCAGGGACTTCCTTGGAGGTCTGGGCTTTCACTGCTGGGGTATCAGGTCCAACACAAAGTAAATAAACTAGCTACAACAGAAAAGTAAACTAGGGACTTCCCTGGTGGTCCAGTGGTTAAGGCTATGCTTTCACTGCTGAGGGAACAGACTCCATCCTTGGTAGGGGAACTGGGACCCACAGGCTTCACGGCATGGCCAAAAACTTAAAAAAAAAAAAGAAAGTAGGATCTAACCCTCCACTTGTATAACGTGGCCTCCATTGCCTCAACCTCATACATATCTTGCCGAATCCTGTATTTATTTAAAAGTCTGATACTTTCTTCATCAGAGGTTTTCTGCATTAAAAAAAAAAAAATACTGCCTTAAAATATCATTTATCTTGATGAGTGTTCTGGTGAGCCTTAAATTTCACACCCAAGCCCAGGAGCTCACTCATCCCCTGGCGAGTCTTCCGGGTTCTGGAAGCCTACTGATGGGGGAGGAGGGAACACAGGTGACCTGGGTAGCTCGTGTCTCTAACACACCTCTGCGTCCCTTTTCAGTCTTCTCATGAGGAGAAAAGTTGGGGGAAAAGTTTTTGTTTCTTAAAAACAGATCTACTTCCTTGTATCAGATGAAAATTTCATATTCATGTTTCCTTCTTTACTATGGCTACAAGAGAGTTTAGAATTAACTTACTGCTTAATTGCTGTACCTATTATTAACCTAGGTTTTGAATAAATGTACTTTCCTCATCTCACACAATTTTTGACATTAACATACTTAAAACATTTTATTGTGAAGAAACTCAAATCCCTTTTGAAAATGGGTGGAAGTGTATATAATGAAGTGTATATAAATGGAACTCTACTGCCCTCTTTCTTTCAAGAATAAAATCCCAAGCAAGAAATTATGAGCAAGTAAATTTTTTTCCAACAATAAATGTGGAAAATACTATAACTTTAATTAACATATTGCAAACATCAATCCCCAAAACCATTTTATAAAACCAAGTATTTTTAATAAAATTCAAAGACGGGAATTCCCTGGTGGTCCGGTGGTTAAGACTCAGTGCTTTCACTGCAGCAGCCTAGGTTCAACCCTTGGTGGGGAAACTAAGATCCTATGCCCTCCTCCTCAAAAGAAAAATCCAAGACATTGAAAAACCTTATTAAAATTATCAAAATTTAATAGCAAATACTGTATAAACTGGTGAAGTACCATTTCCATTAAAATCAGAAATAAGGATGTTCCATACCATGACTATCATTCAACATTGTTTTGAATAGTGTACCTAATGCAATAAAAGTTTAAAAATCAAACAAGCAATAAAAATATTGAAAGATGTATACTCACCCTTACTTTCAGAGTGGTATACCTAGAATATCTGAATATCTCCAATAACTAATTAAGATGAGTAAGACTTATAAAGGTGAGTAGATATATGTAAAAATAATTGATACTTTTTCTCTGTATCACCAAAAACTAATTGGAAATGGGGGAAAAAAATCCTACTATAGTAACTACTTAAATAAACATACAGGATAAACTCGACACAAGAATCAAAATGTGTCTCAAAAGAAAGGTCTGGGATGTGTATTTTTTTTTAAAAAAAAACACCAATACAATCTTATGAAAGGACATAAGACACAAAAGCAGAGTGACTTATTTTCTTAGATACAGACCCTTAAAACCATAAAAAACATCCATCCTTCCCAAATTAATACAGGTTAATTCAACACTGCATTTCTTAGGAATAATTTAATCTGCAAGAAAATATTCAACTAACAGAGGCTTAAGTAACTAAAATATTTAATTATCTCACATCATAAGTCTGGAGAAAGGAACTAGAAGACCAGTTCGGTAATTTCCCAATCATAAAAATCCAGGCTCCTTCCAGCGTTCTGCCTTCCTTAAGAGTATTGGTCTGCTGCTCTATAGTTCCAAAAGGGCTGCTATCACTCCAGGCATCACATTTAAGTTCAAGAGAGAAGATGGTGCTAAAGATACATTTTTCTAAGTCAAAGAAACCAGATGATCTTCCACAAGTCCCAGGGCCACAATGGCCAGACCATAACACATCACCTCTAGATGCCGCAAAGCTGAGGAAGCAAGCACCTAGCTCTTCCAGTATCTAAGGTGGTAAAAGGTAAAGCAGACTGGGGATGGGTGTTTATTTAGCCAATCAAGCGTTAACATGCACCACAAATTCTAATCAGTGTCTTACTGTTCCACTCAAACTGTTCTGTTCCCCCCAAGCAGAATGTAAATTCCAGAAAATTTACCCTGCCTATCACTGGATCATGGAAAAAGCAAGAGAATTCCAGAAAAACATCTATTTCTGCTTTATTGACTATGCCAAAGCCTTTGACTGTGTGGATCACAATAAACTGTGGAAAATTCTGAAAGAGATGGGAATACCAGAACACCTGATCTGCCTCTTGAGAAATTTGTATGCAGGTCAGGAAGTAACAGTTAGAACTGGACATGGAACAATAGACTGGTTCCAAATAGGAAAAGGAGTTCGTCAAGGCTGTATATTGTCACCCTGTTTATTTAACTTATCTGCAGAGTACATCATGAAAAGCGCTGGACTGGAAGAAACACAAGCTGGAATCAAGATTGCCGGGAGAAATATCAATAACCTCAGATATGCAGATGACACCACCCTTATGGCAGAAAGTGAAGAGGAACTCAAAAGCCTCTTGATGAAAGTGAAAGTGGAGAGTGAAAAAGTTGGCTTAAAGCTCAACATTCAGAAAACGAAGATCGTGGCATCCGGACCCACCATTTCATGGGAAATAGATGGGGAAACAGTGGAAACAGTGTCAGACTTTATTTTTTGGGGCTCCAAAATCACTGCAGATGGTGACTGCAGCCATGAAATTAAAAGACGCTTACTCCTTGGAAGGAAAGTTATGACCAACCTAGATAGCATATTCAAAAGCAGAGACGTTACTTTGCCAACAAACGTTCGTCTAGTCAAGGCTATGGTTTTTCCTGTGGTCATGTATGGATGTGAGAGTTGGACTGTGAAGAAAGCTGAGCGCCAAAGAATTGATGCTTTTGAAGTGTGGTGTTGGAGAAGACTCTTGAGAGTCCCTTGGACTGCAAGGAGATCCAACCAGTCCATTCTGAAGGAGATCAGCCCTGGGATTTCTTTGGAAGGAATGATGCTAAAGCTGAGACTCCAGTACTTTGGCCACCTCATGCGAAGAGTTGACTCACTGGAAAAGACTCTGATGCTGGGAGGGATCGGGGGCAGGAGGAGAAGGGGACGACAGAGGATGAGATGGCTGGATGGCATCACTGACTCGATGGACATGAGTCTGAGTGAACTCCGGGAGTTGGTAATGGACAGGGAGGCCTGGCGTGCTGCGATTCATGGGGTCGCAAAGAGTCGGACAAGACTGAGCGACGGATCTGATCTGATCACTGGATTCCTGGTAACTGGCTGATGGTTTGATAAATAGCTTTAATGCAAACCGAACAGTCTGTTTTTTAAAAAAATAGCATTTCTATGTGATAGGTACCTTAGTCTATCACAACTATACGTTTAGTTTTCAATACTGTGACTAAACACAGGAGTTATAAATAGGGAGGATCCAAGGTGGCATGGCTGCCCATCTCTGGCTTAAATACTGCAGGAGACTCTCTCCAGGCTTGGTAAGTACTTCCTGTGTGTTGGGGACTGAGTATAATGCTCTCCAAGCATGATCTTATTTGTATTCACGAGAATCCTATGAGGAAAATACTATTATTTCCATTTCACAAATCAGAAAAATGAAGCAGAGCCTCAAAATGATACAGTAAGTGGCAGGGCCTGGATCAGAACTCAGGTCAAACCAACTCCAGGTTTCAAGTTCTGTACCAATAAGCTTTACCACTTGCAGTATTAACACAGTCCACTGCAATGCTAAGGGCTTCCCTCATAGCTCAGTTGGTAAAGAATCTGCCTGCAATGCAGGAAACCCGTTTGATTCCTAGGTCAGGAAGATCTACTGGAAAGGGTATAGGCTACCCAGTTCAGTATTCTTGGGCTAACCTTGTGGCTCAGCTGGTAAAGAATCTGCCTGCAATGTGGGTAGACCTGGGTTTGATCCCTGGGTTGGGTAGATCCCCTGGAGAAGGGAAAGACTACTGACTCCAGCATTCTGGCCTGGAGAATTCCATGGACTGTATATAGTCTATGGGGTCGCAAAGTCTGACACAACAGAGGGACTTTCACTTCACTTTCTTTCACT
Organism: Bos mutus; assembly: GCF_027580195.1. Lineage (NCBI taxonomy): Eukaryota > Metazoa > Chordata > Mammalia > Artiodactyla > Bovidae > Bos > Bos mutus. Next base: position 23,094,376 of record NC_091628.1, read on the forward strand.
GGGCTGGGCCAATGGCTACTGTGCTATTTCTGTTCATTGGCTTAGTTCTAGAGGAAAGCTCACTGAGTCGTTTACTACTACAGGATCACCTTACAAGGTCTCAGAAGTATTTCCTAACTGTGTTATCTTGGTCACCTGCTTTGGGACTGGAGTCTATTTGTTGAGGTTTTCCCTTAAAATGTGGCATTCCAAAGGAAACTTCAAGACCTCAGATCTGTTTACCAGGGTCACAGACTATCCTGTCTTATAAACTTGCCATTATATTTATACCTACTGTTATCTGAGATTGCAACAAGATTGTTGCAATCTTGTTTCCTAACAAGGCTTGTAATACTTTTGGCCAACAAAGCTTTCAAATCTTTTTTAGACAATTTGTTGCCAAATAAGGCTTTCCTCCATGAGTCTTTAAATGTATATAACTTGCATTCAGCCATGGTAATTTACAGTTAATTTTTTTGATACAGTTGTTTTGACCTATTTGGGCATAATGCTCTTTATAAATTTATTTAAACACACATACACACACACAGAAAACACAAAGAAAAAAACTGGATAAAATTTTAAAATTAGTGATCAAAACCAAATGTATACATAGTTCCTATATCCCTTTAGTTAATTAAAAATTAGTATTTAAATACAGTAAACATCAAATCATTAAAATACTCTTGTACATTTAAAGTAAAATGTTACATAAACTTCGGTGATTGTGGCCATTTGTATGTAAAAGTCTTATGGGGAAAAAATTTAACACATTATAGTACTTTAACACATCGATTTTATCATTGACTCTGGTAAAGAATAAATCTGAGATCTGGACCATGCTACTACCATTCTCTTTCTTGAGAATGAAGTGGCCGAAAACTGAGGAGCAAATTTAGGATATGACACTGTTGTAAGACGTTACAAAGGTAATTTAATCTACCTTTTAAAAGATTTAATCCAAAAGATTCCACTTAACAAGATGCTCATTTCAAAACATGCTTGTTTCACGTGTTACACCATGTCTTTTCTTCACAAATATCACAGAAGCAGAAGTGAATCATAACAGTATCATTTCTTGCTTACAATGGAAGAAACAAAAGTTCCGAAGAGTGCTATTTTCCATTGTTCAAATTCCATTCAGTTCTTACATACTAAGAGAGTATCTATATTAAATGTCATTAAATGTTCAGAGGATTGATTTACTTAATACACTCAGGAATTCTATGGGTAAGCGCACAGTGGATAAATCCCTGGGCCTCTCTATAAAATAATCCATCTTTCTTATCGGTAAGAGTCAGCAACCACATGGCAAAATTGTTAAACACAACAACAAAGCTAGTAGGAAGAAAAAGAATAACTTTCTGGTAACAGATACATTTTCTATTGTACTAAGTACGCCTTCAGGTTACAATTTTAAATATTTAAAATGAGTTATTCACTTCTGGATATTAGTTTGAATTACTGAAAAGATTTAACCCTTTTTTTCTTAAGCATGGAAACGTTCAATAAAGCAGTAAATATTTCCAACAACCCTTGGAAGATGTCACCTATAAACCAATTTCCTCAAGATGCAAAAAAGCTGAAGGAAAATTAAAAGTATGGTTAACACTACAGCCTTGGATTTTAAAAAATCAGAAATATAAAGAAGGTCACGTATAGGTCAAGTATAAAGATGCCCACTTTGATTGTAAGAAGTGCTTATCATAAGCAGGACTCTGCTGCCCTCTTGCGTATCAAGAAGGTAACACAAGCGTCAAATGGCCCCTTCCAGAAAAGCTGAAAAGCAAGCATGCTTTGTTTTACAAACTAGGTAGTTCGAAGAGCTGGGGCAGATGATACTCACCCAAGTGTCTTCATTTATACATTGTTTCAAACATTTCTGTTGAATAAATAAACTTGATTTATTCTGACTCTCTACAAAAGACTGATTTGGATTTACTCTCCTGAGGCTGAGGAGCAAAAACCTGAGTTTCCTGTTTTAATGTTGGCTTTCCAATCGATCCTATTTTAAAATCCAGTAATGTTTAAAATCAACAAAGGCAAAATGGAAGTAGAGCCTTGACTACTTTTGACCTAGCAGCCTCATTGCTTGAAGTTGTTCTTTAATATGGCCTGAGCTTTACAAAGTATATAGGTCTCCTTAGCTTCTCATCAGACTGCATGTATGCTTTGCTGGACAAACATTCCAATCTAAAGGCTCAATGCTTTAATGGAGGTTAAGAAAGATTACCTGTAGCCTTGGTTTTCTTTTTTTTTTTTTTAATTTTTCATTCTTTTTTATTTTTTAAATTATGAAAATATGGTAATACATTTACGGGAGACTTGGAAAATACAGAACAAAGTTACATATAGTTCCACTATATATTACAATCATTTTTTAGTAGATAAATTAAGAGTTTTATCTTAATTTCAATATCAAACTCTCAAAAATTAATAGAATGAATAGACAGAAAAGTAGAAGGATACAGTAGACCTGAAAAGCACTATGAACCAACTCAACATAATTAAGATTTATAGGACTTTAACACAATAGCAGGATTACCCTTGGTTTTCTAACTTAGAACACCCTACCCCTCTCTCCCAGAACAGATCTAGATGGTAGAGGCATAAAGAGATTCCATTTCTAAAGCAAAAATAGACGTAGTTACCACTATCATCTGTACCACCCACCATCTTAAAGCCACAACCTCTCCCAATATTTACCCACTTCAGCCCTCACTTCACGTGTAAATGAAGAGGAGGATATACTCTCAGTATCAACCAGTGATTTCATGATCGCTGAAATTATTCAATGGCATAATTATAGACTGCTTTTATAACAACAGAATCAAACGTTAATTGGAAAACCAGACAATACTGCATTTTCTTTGCAAAATTTTTATTTAACAGAAAATACAACGCATTTCTCAATTAATTTAACCATTAATCCAGAGAAAAAAAAGGTGAAATACCAGGATTACAAGCATGCTAATAAACACATTTAGCAGGGTCCACGCAAATATTACTTTCGGCAAGTTGTGTAAGAATCTGGCGTAAAACGAAGTTAAATACAACATTTTTGAAATGACAAAAATCAAACCTATATTCCTTCAAAGAGACATTTGCACTTCTTGAGCTGACTTGAAAGCAAAACAAACAAAACCTCAAATTATTTATTTTCCTCCAAGTAGATTTATTATTTGGCTAACTGCATAAATTTATGGCATTTTAATAAATGCAAAATTAAGGCAAAACTGATAGCTGGTATCAGGTAAACAGCACATTTAGAAGGACCTTTTCTAACAAGACGCCTTCAATGTACTTGGAACTACAGAATTCAAAGGGCACATCTGTACCTATTGCACACGTGAACCTCACTATTGCACATCTGAACCTCACAGCCTTCCTGAAGGAGGAAACACAATGACAGTCCAATTTCACTGACGAGAAAATGAAGGTGACTGGTTCAGGTCACACAGCTTAATCGATGGCACAAGCACACTTATTAACGGCCTTGGAGCACAGGACAGAGTCCCGTTGGTAGATTACTGTAAACACTGGGATAAAGAGGCTTTCCTGGCAGCTCAGACAGTGAAGAATCTGCCTGCAATGCAGGAGACCTGGGTTCAACCCCTGGGTCGGGAAGATCCCCTGGAGAAGGGAATGGCAACTTGCCTGGAGAATCCCATGGACAGAGGAACCTGGTGGGCTACAGTCCATGGGGTCACAAAGAGTCGGACACGACTGAGTGACTAACACACATGACACATGATTAGGATAAAGAGGGAGGCTGATATGAGCAAAGGCAAAGAATGATGTGAAAGAGACTATAATATGGCAAGTTTCCTGCCAACCCAAGAATAAACTAGAACAAACTGAAAAAATGGTCTTAATTGGGAGGCTAATATTCAGAACAAACGGGTTAAAAAAAAGATGCAGAAAGAAAAAAGCAGGAAAGTATTCATCTGCTCCAAGTGTTTGGCACACACTCTTATACAAATAAATCTAAAACTTCTTTGAGGTAGACAAAAGTTAGGAATGGACAGAGGTCATGTAAAAAAAGGAAAAAAAGAAAAGAGGCACCGAGAAGAGGACCTATTTTTCTTGCTACCTTTAAAAACATTCTAGTTATTTTTAAGATCCCTTTTGGTAAAGGGCTTAGACACCAGCCACTTTATTCCTGTTTAAGGATTGAGATTAAGCATCTTACAGCTAAAGCAGCGGTCCCCAACCTTTTTGGCACCAGGGACCAGTTTCGTGGAAGACAATTTTTCCACAGACCGGGCGGTGGGGAGGATGGTTTCAGGGTGATTCTAGTGCATCACATTCATTTGTGCACTTTATTTCTAACCTAATGCTGCTGCTGACCGGACAGGCAGTACCAACCTGTCCCCAGCCCAAAGGCTGGGGACCCCTGAGCTAAACAACCAAAGCCAAGTTGGGCCTTTAAAAGAAAGCCTACCGAGGTTCACAGCAAGGGCGCAATTTTCCATAACTTCTCTACCCAAAACTCATGGTTTTCCTGTCCTCAGTTTTTCAAGTTGAAGCTGAAACTGATTCCCCTGCAAAGACTCTTCAACTCAGACCTGTCGCTCCTCCTTCCAGAAGTCCAATCGCACGTGTCACTGTCACATCGTGTGGACTGTGAGCTACTCAAAGGCACGCAGACATCCCTGACTCTTCACCTCTGCATCTTCAGGGCGTGGCGCCCTGTGGGTTCTCGTTAATCAAGATCCCATCTCTCAAGCAGTTCATTGTTTATGAAGCAAATAAAGAGAAAGTTTGTGCTGCTTATATGAAATTCAATAAATTATGCTGCAAACCCATGTTAATTTCTCTGCTTCCCCTCCAGGGCAAACGAGTCTAGAGGGCAAATTACTGGGTTATTACCCTAGTCCCTCTTTCCCATCCTATTCTTCATTAGTTATTTCTTTAAAACATCCTTATGCATGTTCTGCTAAGTCGCTTCAGTCGTGTCCAACTCTGTGCGACCCCATAGATGGCGGCCCACCAGGCTCCCCCGTCCCTGGGATTCTCCAGGCAAGAACACTGGAGTGGGTGGCCATTTCCTTCTCCAATGCATGAAAGAGAAAAGTGAAAGTGAAGTCGCTCAGTTGTGTCCGACTCTTCACAACCCCATGGTCTGCAGCCTACCAGGCTCCTCCATCCATGGGATTTTCCAGGCAAGAGTACTGGAGTGGGGTGCCATTGCCTTCTCCATATGCGTGTTCAAGTGGAACTAAATCACAAGAATGCCCCACAACCTGGTTCATGATGATATAAAAACATGTGTCTCTCTGACAACGGGGTCAGGCAAAAATAAGGAAACAAATCCTTGTGCCTCAACATCAGTTGAGAGTATCTAACAGCAAATTCGAGAATCTGAGGATCTGAACTTCCAACTAAAAAAACCTCCAGGAAAAAAAAAAACAAACTAACAGTTATGAACTGAATAAAGAGAAATACCTATTCATGGGGATGTATTTTTGCACTTGCTTTGCTCCAATTTCAGCTACGTAGACTGCTCCGGTCTCCCTGCTGACTTCTAAGAGATGCGGGGAGACTTGATCGGCCAGCTGGATCGTGCTGACCACAGAGCAGTCACCGATATTTCCTACTGGGGGCGCCGCCAGGATTAAGAGCCGGCTCAGATTCAGCTGGGCCACGACCACGTATTTACCATCAGGAGTAAACCTGAGGAGGAGATGTCACACCATCAACCGTGCAAAACTAACATAAATTTTCATTTTTCCAATACACGTACGTATCCCTACGATATTATATCTTAAAAAGACCCACCTGCTGAAGGGTTCTTTTAAAGGACATTTAAAAATTGATCTGACTCTGCCCCTGAGGGAACAAGAGATTTGTGATGATAGACTTAGCCAAAAATGACTAGCTTACTACTTTTTTTTAACTTTTTATTTTGCACTGAAGTATAGCCGATTAACAATGTTGTGGTAGTTTCAGGTGGGCAGAGAACGGATTCAGCCATTCATATCCATGTCTCCATTCTCTCCCAAACTCCCCTTCCATCCAGGTTGCCACATAACATTGAGCAGAGTATTAAAAATAACACACAAACAAACTAATGGAGAATTGGTGTCAAGCTGGGTCTGAAACTATATAGACTCCAGGTTTTACTTTTTATTCTATGTTTAAAAATACACTGCACCTCAATGGCAGCGGCTGCAAGGGCCAGCCTTTATTATCTCAAACACATGGGAGTTTAACCACTTGCACTCTGCCTGGGGGAGGCGAGGGGGCGGGGTGCGGTTCCTAGATGGTGCTAGTGGTAAAGAACCTGCCTGCCAATGCAGAACTGCCAGAGACAAGGGTTCTATCCCTGGGTCAGGAAGATCCCCTGCAGGAGGGCATGGCAACCCGCTCCTATATTCTTGCCTGCATGGACAGAGGAGCCTGGTGGCTACAATCCATAGGGTCACAAAGAGTCTGACACGACTGAAGTGACTGAGCACTCTGCCTGAATCTGAAACGTGATTACATGTTCTCTGAGTACTTCTTTCCTTCCTCCTTTTCCCTGCTTAAAATTCACAACAAATATTTTAAACTTTCAGCTAGCTCTTCAGAGAAACTAACAAAAACCAAATCAAACAAGCATTTAAAGACAAAAAGAAATGATTACCTGACTGCAGAAGGCCCCTCTTCTGAGAAACAGTTCTTCCACTCTCCCAACCAATCCCCTGTGTCTTTATCAAACACTTGAAGTCTTTTATTGCCTCGGTCAGCCACCCACACCTGCAAACGCAGAAAGACAGTGACCGGAGAATGTCCACATCACAATGAAAAGGAAGGAAAAAGAAGAGGGGGAGAAAATGACTTTATTTTCAGCAGTTTCATAAGCACTCCCATCGAGGACTTAGAGGACCCCAAAGAAGAGCATGTTAAAGCCCCATTTTCAGATAATAAATTCAACTGCAGAAGGTTAAATACTTTGGAGTCAGCTTACAACAGATGGGAAAGCCACACGTGGCCTTGACCCAAAGCCTAGCATGTTCTGGCTGTTATGCTAAGCATCTGGCTAGCTAAACAGCTGGAACACTCCACTGTCATGCAGAGGATCAGAAGACACTGAGAAGCAGTCATTCACTCACTCCTCTAACAAGTGTCTGCTATCACCGAGTCTCACCAGCCTCCTAGTTCCTGGGTCAGCCAACGAGACCAAGATGTGGAAAACCCGGCCGCATCCTTAGGGGCTGAGGCCAGTGGGAAGCCAGCTGTTCACTCGTACCGCATCCTTAAACTTCCACCTGATTTACGAGGGTTTGTTCAAAGTGCCAAAGCACTTAAAGAGGAAGCTTGAGAGATTTTAGTGACATATAAAGCATGATAACAGTAGGTTTCACTTAGGTTTGCGACAGGCTGTCTTGAGTTCTTCAGGGAACTGTTACTGTAATACAGGAAGGTAGACTGGCTCTAAGTGGTGTTGAGTATACTGGGTTTGATGTATACAACCCATGGCATACATACAGTGAAATGGATTTTGTTTTTTGGTTTTGTTTTCTTCTTCATCTTTTGGCTGCCCCAAATAGCATGTGGGTTCCCAGTTCCCCAACCAGGGATCAAACCTGCACCCCCTGTATTTGCGGCATGGAGGGCTAACGACTGGATGGCCAGGGAAGTCTCAGTGAAATGGTTTCTAGTGACATGTGCCCAGGGCTGCAGAGCTATGCAGGAGAGTACGTGGGTATACCCAGTCCTGGAGGAACAGCCCAGATGCCCTGAGATACACATATTCACTAACATACACACACATCCAGGTGTGCAGACAGGCATATGTACACCAAGATCCATATATATTGATACATGCCCCACCCCCATATAATCAGACAGTCCAAACACAGAGATCAGACCATATATTTACCCGACCAGTGGAATCCACTGTAACACTGTGGGGTATGTTGAACTTAGCAGGTCCTGTTCCATTTTCTCCACGCAGCCAAAGGATCATAAAATCTATAAATGGTAAACACATCTGGTCGGTACAATATGTAGAATGCCTTATGCATTAGCATGTTATATTGTATGTCATGAGTTACAAACTATTCAAGTACACCCTGAGCTGATTCTGCCTTCTTGGCTTTCTGTTTATGTAAATCTGTCTAATGTATATGCTTAAAAAAAAATTCCTTCTCTGTTTCAAGCAATCTGCTTCTTCAACTGACTTTCTCCACTTAAATTTTTCATAACCCAAATATCATTGTTTAGGGTTCATGCCAACCTCTCCTTCAAATTGGTTCCCCCTCATAATCAATGTTATTTGGTATTACCTTGTCTCTGAGTTTACAAATTACAATTTCACAGGTGGCCATTTTTAATGCCCCTGTATCATATTGAAGATGTCCCTCTCGCCCCCCACCCCCCCAAAAAAGAGACATGCCCAAGTCTCAAATCTCCAAAGGTGTGAATGTGACCTTATTGGAAACTGGGCCTTTGCAGATACAGTTAAGGATCCTGAGGTGGAGATGATGGGTTTAGAGTGGACCCAGTGACCAGTGCCCTTCTAAGAGAAAAGGGAGGTGTGAAGACACAGGGCACACACAGAAGGCAATGTGAAGACAGAGGCGCTGACCGAAGCTCTGCGCAGTGTCAGACAAATGAGACCCAACTAACTGAGCCATACTCTTAGAGCAGCACACAAAACTAAGCCACGTACCTTGGGACAATTTGATCAACCTGTTATTCAATCCTCCATCTCCATCCACAATGTAAATATCTCCTGTGTCGTCTACATGTAATTCCGCAGGGTTATCAAACTGCAGGGGGTTCAAACCAGTGCCTTTTTTGCCTGGGGTCCCCAAAACTTGAACAAGATCACCAAAGGAATTGTATTTTTTAATAGTATGACCATAGAATCCTATAAAGACAAATATGCATATTTCACAAATATAACCACTGCGCAAACATTTACATTTTTCAAGTAAGCTGAGGGCAAAAAAATTGACAAAATTAAACAGTAATAAAAAGTTTAAATGCTAATAATTAAATATATTATATTTGACAAGCAACAAAGCTTCATTGGTTCTATTCACAGATTAGAATCTCATGTACTCCAAAATTAAGTAGATTCTAAATAAAATAAATACAACGAAAGTGAACTGACTCCTAAAACAGAAGGCTCATGATGTAAAAGTACTGGTACATGACTTTTTTAATCTTATGACTTTCAATAAACATGATTTGGACAACACAATCAAGCTACATCTATGCATATAACTGAATCACTTTGCTGCACACCTGAAACGAACAGAACATTGTTCATCAACTATACTCAGGTGTAAAATTTAAAAAGAAAAAGGAATCATAAGAAAAGAAAATCAAGAAGTTGAACAACTTATATCTGAAAACTGTTATTTCAGTTACTCTTGGGCACATCTCCAGTTTCAGTAGCTCAATGAAAAAGTTCTTTATAATACAGACACATATATCTATTTTCATGCTAATTTTTAAAGCTTCTTTTTAAATTGAAGTAACATTGGCTTATAACAATATTGACTTTTTTTAAGCCACATTTTCTCCAAGTGGAAACAAATACAACATTTAATCCATTAGCTTTTCTTTCCTAAATAAGGAATAAATCTTTCCATAGAGTTAAAATTATCTTACAAGCAAAGCATAAGCTGGAATATTAATAAACAAGGAAAAACCATAAAGCGGTTAACAGAAACCAACTTGAAGGCATATCAAGACCAACTAAATTGGTATGCATTCAAATGATAAACTGGAAACAATGTGAATCAGCTTGCATTACATCCTATCTTGACTTATTATTATACTTCTTTTGGAGACTTGAGCTAAACTTTGTAGCAGTAATTGAGAGCAAAACAGTAAAGAAAACAAACTTCAAAGTCTCTAAGGAATTGGAAAAAGGATACCCATAAATAGTGTTTTTTTTTTAAATGGCTAACATGCAGCCATGTTTTAACTAAAGAGCATTTATTCTTTGAAATATAGGAAGAAATAGAAAAACTGTCTTCAGATCTGTGCATGGAAAAACAAGCTATAATGGAAAGAATGAAAGCAAACTGTGTGTTCTTTTTATTTCTGGGAACCAGTGAAGTATTTTATAAAAAAAGGATCACATGAATGGAAGGAAGTAAAAAGTAAAGGCCTCCTTTTAACTGTGAATCCCAAAAAGGGGAAAAAAAAAGAAGCAAAAATAGTCAAACTTCAGTAAGGTCTAACAATGAGCTCAGAAGTAACCAAGATTTTCTGATTTAATCAAAATCTTACCATCCAAAATATAGCTTGAAATAAAGGACTCACGGACTAAGGCTCAGAAATCTGGGTACTGAGAACAGATATGGTTAGTGCACTGTTCTCAAAACCTGAGACCTCTTTAATTCCAGAATGGTATCTGAATTAACCCAAAGTGGGGAAACAGAATGACCTTCAAGCCATGAACTTATCTGGCACAAGACTAGAAATATTTTCTTTAAGATCTCTTTCTTTCCTGAAATAATAATACCAGCTTATCTCTTGAATCATCTTATCTTAAATCACAAGCACAGGCAACAGCTATCTCTGAACACTTATCTCACAGCTGTAACTTCAACTGTGCTTACTTTGGCAGCATGCGTGTGTCCTAGGTCACTTCAGTCATGTCTGACTCTCTGCAACTTTATGGACTATAGCTCGCCAGGCTCCCTGGTCCATGGGATTCTCCAGACAAGAATACTGGAGTGGGTTGCCATGCCCTCCCCCAGGGGATCTTCCTACCTTACGGATCAAACCTGAGTCTCTTATGTTTCCTGCATCGACAGGTGGGTTCTTTACCACTAGCACCGCCTGCACACTCTACTAAAATTATTTAATGGAAAGGTTTCAGACATGCTGAAGTCAGCAGGACTTCAGAAGCATTCACACCACCAGCAGTTTCTGCAAATCTTGCACTCTGGGCAAGAAAGCAGTTCTGGTTTTTCAGCAGAATCTCTCAGACAAGTGGTAAAGGAAAAAAACAGGCAAAGACCCCATTTATTAGCTTTTAGAGACTACCATTTTATTTGGCTTCACAGAAGTAGTCTAAGAAGAGCAACTGATATTTTAACATGCCAAAGTCCCATGACAAATTAAAGGAAAGATCACAATAATGATAGCCTCCTTGTTAAATGTCTCAATTATACATAACAACGATATAAAAATTTCGAAAGGCGATTTCACAAATCACTGAATAAATTACAAATAGATTCAGCCACTCTGATTTTAAAATGGACAAGTAAGAAGATGGGCAAAGAGGAGGTTTCTAGCAAGATAATTTAAGAGATATTACTACACATACCACTTCCTACATCCGTGATCCAGACGGATTTTTCCTGTGGTGTACTGGCCGCAAATATACCATGAGGTGTGTCAACTGTATAATTCCAGGATCGTAGGAAATATCCATCCTCTGTGAACACTAATACCTTTGGGATGTTATCCCCTCTCTGAAGGTATACAAAAATAACTGCTTAGATAGGATCAGTTTTAAGGAAGCAATCATTATTTTCACAACGAGAAACAGAAGTCAAAGATTAACCAAGAAATGACGTAATGTTTACAAAACCAAACAATATTAACCTCTATCAAGCTCAAAACCAAAACACTAACTTTAACTTAAAAAAACAAACTCCACAATTGGAGTAACATAAACGTACATAGATACTTAGTACAGTAACATAGGAAAGCTGTTTTCTTTGCGTTCATAACTTCAAAAACAAAAATCCCAGTTTTACTTACCTGGCCTACATAAACCAATCCGTTGAGGGAGTCAACTGCAACACAAAATGTTGCTCCAGTGAAGTATTCTGAATACTTCGGCCAATCCACATCCAGCCGGTAAAGAATCTCCTCAGCTCTCCAGGAAATTTTAAAAGCAAAGTGCAGATGTGGTGGGAGCTGGGGAGGAAAAGAAAATAAGGAAACTGAGAGTGTACTTACCTGGTGGCTCAGACGGTAAAGAATCTGTCTGCAATGCAGGAGACCAAGGTTCTCTCCCTGGATGGGGCCTGGAGAATCCCATGGACGGAGGAGCCCAGCTGGCTACAGTCCACGAGGTCGCAAAGAGTCAGACACGACCGAACACACACACCACATTACAAACTTTTTAACGCTAAGGGGCAACACGTCGGCGGTTCGGCCGCAGATGCAGTTTTGAGACGAGCCAGTGAGAGAACCAGCTCCATCTCCATCCCAAGACCACCTCCCAAGAATGCTGCTACCCGAGAAGCCATTTCCTAACCATCCAGCTCACCCGAGAGGCACAGAACCGCGAATGCAAAACCAGAAGCGCTAGGAAGAAGCCAGCGCCGGCTATGCAGACCCAGAATCTCGTCATGACCGGACGGGAAGACTGGCGAGGGAGAAGGACTGGCAAGCGGCTGGGGGCCGAAGGACAGCCTCAGGCAGTTCGTCGCCGCAGTGAGCTCTTAGCTCCAAAGCGCCTACCCTGGATGCCCGAGGTTTCAGAACCAAAAAGCACCGGACACCAGAGCGAAACACAGTCCCCACTGGGACTCCGCATTCCCGGCGCGCTCCCTCCCCGCTTACGCGTCACAAGCCCCGGGCTTACCACGTGACCGCCCTTCCGCCCATCCTAGCTGTGGACCTTTCCAAGCCACCAAGTCAGGGTGCTGGTGGATATGCCTTAACCACTAGACGTACATTCTTTTACATTCGGACTTACCAATCAAAACCGAGCACAATCAAACTCTAGAATTAAGGGCGTGACCCTCCAAAAATAAGTTTCAGGCTTTGGGAAGGACTTCTACGGCATCCAATTCCGAGATGTACAGGCATCTGACAGGGACACCTGCTTTCCCACACCAGGACCCCTTCTTGGGCTCTCAGGATAGAGGGGCCTAATCTGGCGGCGCAGAGTTGAGTTGACTCGGGCGCGACGGTCTCCATCGAAGGTCCCCTACGAGGCGGGGGAAGCCGTGGGGGTAACCAGGAAGCGCTCCCGGCGCTGTTGGCGCTGCGGTGTTCGGGAGCCCCCCTACCCGAGACCGTGACCCCCATCGCTCGGCTCCCGGTGCTCGCCGGCCGCCGGCCCGCTCCCGGAAGCGGTGGCAGCTGGTAACAAAGAGCCGGCCAGGCCGCCACTGCCCTGGCTGCGGGACCCAGGAGTCCGGCGGTAGCTACGGGGAATGAGCGAGAGCTGGGCCATGAGGCCAGCTTCGCCGCGGTGAGGGGCAGCCGAGGCGCTGGTGCGGGCCGAGAAGCTGGTGCCTCCCTCCTCGCCGGCCGCAGGATTCGGGGCGCGGGTGCCTCTGCTTCTCGGGCCGCTACCCCCGGGAAGGCTGCTTCCCCGATCTTCTTCCGGCGGCGCCTGGCCTTGCGCTGCGGGGACAGACGCTCTGCCTCGGGCCGCCGAACGCCGGGTTTTCTCTGCGGGACTCAGAGCACCCGGCTCCTCCCCGAGCGGTCCTGAAGCTTTGTGTAAAGAAGCCGGGGAAGCCTGACGGGTTTTGTTTTGTTTTGTTTTTAATAAAAAGTTTTTATAAGTCCCCATTTTTAGAAATTTTTGCAGACTTTGAAGTCCTCTACCTCTTGCGCATCCTTCCTCCTGCTCCTCGAGTCTTTTTCCTTAGCTGGAAACATTTTTTACTCTCGGAGCGGACCGGGGATGATCGTTTTGTAATTGAAACTGTAACTGTTAAAACCTCGTCGAGATAGTAGTCAAGATGGACAAAAAGTCCTTTGAAATGGTGCTGGATGAAATTAGAAAGGTAATTACACTTAATTCCTTCAATCTCTGAGTTACGAATTCTCATGATTTGTCCTTTTTGGGGAACTGCGAGCAGATTGTGTAAAATACGGATATAAGGGTTGCAAAACTGGTTGGAATTTTAACGTCTAGTGGTAGGAGTTTATATCTTGATACGTTTCACGATACGAAACGGAGATTTTTGCTAACTCCAAACTGCTCGAGAATCAGACCGGTATTGCGGAGCTTGTATTTAGAGCCCTCGGTTCCCAAGCCCGCCCTACAAATCTTGAATCACTGTATTTTTGGATAAGTGATTTCGTATTTCTGAACCGATTTCCTCATCTTTCAGTAAGATTGACTGAAAACTAAAAATACGTAGAAAGTTTATTTAACGGTGGTTATGATGACAGGATTTTTAAGTTTGAGTGTAAGCAGACTGTTGCCTCGGCAGAACAAAATTAGTATCCTAATAAAAAGTGTGGCATTAAGCTTAAAGGCAGATTCTTAGGAATGGACTTAAATAACTCGCATTTCAAAACTTTTTTCCTTCTGCTTGCCAGGTTTTTGCTTCGTTTTGAGACTATTGTAGCCTACATCCCACCAGACAGCAAAAAATTAAAAAAAATTGGAATGTAGCCTTGAGGCTTTAACAGTATTTTAAGCGCAAAAAGTTAAGCCTTTACAAAATTAAACCTGAAAATACTGACAGACCATTCGTATGTTAATACAGGGTCCTTTGCTTAGAATGTCAGTGCTGTTTCCTCGCCATTTTCCTATTTTCAAGACCCTTGATTGAGGCGGAAAGACTTGTTACCTTGTGCACTGGTGATTATTATTTATTTCAGCATATGAAATTATTAATAAAATTGCCTGTTTTTCTTCATTCTGTATAAGGCAAAATGCTGTTTTCCTTCATCCTTTGTTAATGTTTTTTTTTCAAATTTGCATGTTAGGCTACATTTGTAATGCTATTGAGTATTCTTTTTTTGAATCAAAATAAAATTTCTGCTTTTGCAAATCCAATTTGCCCAATAAAAATCTGCAATAAAAGGTCAGCCTGCTGAGTACATACTTAGAATTTGCCACAATTTGTTAATGAGCTGATGTTAAACTACTGTCTATGAGAAAACAATTTGTTCAGGGAGAGGAGTCGATTTCTTTTGGATGCTCTAGGGTGTCGGTTTGTATATTCTCTCCCTGCTAAATTGTGGAAAGATGACATGGTAAATACTAATGAAAGGAATAGGAACTTTTCTAGAGATTAAAGTCAAATTCATAACATAAGTCCCTTATTTCTGGTCTGAAATCAAGATGTATCTTTTTCTGCCTGTGCCAAATAATTAGATACATCAACATAGTACTAGGTTATTAAAATAGGATAAAAATATAGTGTATCTAAGTATGAGATTTACTGTTAGCTTTTCAAAATTGCTCTCAGACTTTGTAAGTCAGTTTAAACCAGGTAATCTCTTCCTGAGTGTTAGCATTATGTCTGTAGGTAATACTAGCTGTCACTATTGTCATTTAAAAACAAAGGCATGTAAGAAGACACTAGAAAAAGAAATAGGAAGAAGAAAGGAGGGGGGAAAGCAATATGTAATCTGCTTTCTAAGAAGAGGCTAATAATAATATTCATTATTGAGCACTTAGAGGGTACTTGTTCCAAGTACTTCCTCCATGCGTTATTTGATTTAATCTGCCGAATAGCTCTGGAGATGTGAGTTCTATACCCCTCATTTTACAGATGGCACTTCTAGTCTCTGGAGGTTAACTAGCCAGCTCAAAGTTACCCAACTGATAAGGGAGGGGGTTCAGTGTTCAAGGTCAGGGGTTCTGACTCCAGCTATGGTGTGCTTGGGGATACAGCTGGGCCTCTCCAGTGCTGATAAAAGAATTAAGACATGACTTGGCATCAACACAGTCCAGGATTTGGGCCAGAAACTTGCTCTTGATTGTGTCCAGTAATGGCAATAATAAACTCCCAAGAGTACATTATCCAGAATCCTATTCCTTTCCCTTTTTCATGAAAATTCAACTACTGAGCTCCCTGCATGTTTCTTTGTTGACTGGTCATGGTGTTCTAGCAGCATGATGCATGTAGAAAGTACAATTATGATTGCTCTGGAATGAATGCAAAGGGATTAGTTCATTTGGGGGGTGGGGTATGATTGACCATATTTTTATATGCTAGAAAGTACTATATACTAGTACTGTCCATATTTCTATATACTAGAAAGTGACCCCTACAGTAAATCTAGTTATGATCTGGCACCATACAAAGGGGATTAGTGGATTTTTAATGAGTGGTTGTTACCAGATTGTGACAGTCTGCTATTTCCATCTCTAAGCTTAGCATGTAGTTGCCAGGAGAATCATACATGATTTCCTATGGCTCTAGATGGTGCTGCGTCAAGGCCACAAACTTCTCTCTGAACTTGTGTCACATTTACTCTTGACTCTTTTAATCCTGAGGTGGGTAGTGATTGGTGTTCCCTTCTGTGGGTGAAGAGGCTCTCAGGGCAATTAAAATACCTCCCAGAGACCACACTGCCAGTTGGTGGCAGGCACACGGGTTGGCGTCTAGGTTCCTATCTCAGTAGAAACACTGAGAGCCTGGACTAGACCTTGTTTTACGCATGTGTTTCTATCAGTTAGTGCATATAGGTGTGCAGTAAATAATTATCTGCTGAATGAATAATGGCTAGTACATTTAACTTTAAAAATGATGGTTTGGTTGAGTTTGGGGTGATTTAAAACTGCAATCGCTTTTACAGGAATACTTAATTTCTATTAATGTAGAATCTTATCTGTTAAAATTCTACTCCTTTCCTTTGTAGGAGTGAGTAGGGAGGCCAGGGGTTTTCCTGGTGTCTAATTGTATCCCTAACAGCATGGAACCCCAAAGGTAGAATGTCACATCACCATGGTGACTTTATCAGCCTCCTTGTCTCAGGGCTACAGAAGGTCTGCCGCTGTTTGAGTTGCATAGGCAACTTTCATGTATGCATATTGCTGTTCTGCTTACATATATTTATTCTGTTTTTCTGTGTTTTTAGGCTGTTTTGACAGAGTACAAATTAAAAGCGATTGAATATGTACACGGATATTTCTCTAGTGAACAGGTATTCTTTTGTTTATTTAAGCAAAAGCTTTTTTTTTTTAATATATTTTTTTAACAGTGATGTTCTGATTAGTGCCTTTACTTATTTACCTACTGATCAAGTTCAGAATTGCTTTTACTTTGTTGCTCTGTTTATTCAGGAACTTTAGAAGCTTTTGGTTTTAACAGAAAACTTTACATAATTTATAGTTGGCATATTTTATAAGCATACCCACTTTCATCACGGTATCATATGCTAAAATGATTTTAAAATGCAGTGTCTGAAAAACACAGTTCAAAGTGTTTATATTCTGAGCACAGTATCATGTCTGTAAACTTCTAACAGTTAACATACCCAAATTTGTACAGTGTTTATGAGTCAGTAATTGCAGAATTCACTGCAATTTATACAACTTGGAACAAATGGTAATATATGTTCTTATGTGAAGCCACGAATAAGAAAAAGAAATAGTGTCTAATAAGTAGTTTCTGTATCTTCCAGAAGACTGATATTATCAAGTGGGATTGTTTAGTGGAAACTTTCACCCAACTTTAGGAGTTTGCTGATTTTGAAAAATAAGTTTGCGTGTATGTACACACATGCGGAGACAGCTGGATTTCCAAGGAATACTTGGAAAATACTTGGTAGAGATACGAAGCAGAAATAGAAATGTACATCTGGAGAACAGTTCTGGGAAATGGTGGGAACATGAGTAAGGTAGACAGTGGATGAAACTGTAGATTGAGTTAGTAAGTAAATGCCCCAACTTTTCATCTCTTTCTCAAGACTTTCAAAACTGGAATAACATTAAGACTAGTTCTGCCTCCTAAATTCCTGAGAGCTACTCTGTGATTTGCACATGTTGCTACCTGTTTAATGAGTGGTTTCCAGATGTCCCATAACTTTTCACAGTGCTTTTTTTTTAAATGTAAATGTTTCAGGAAGATTTGTAATTTTACATAGCTGATAGCTTTTCTTTCCTTCTCTTGTATGTGTTTCTGTGTATATGTGTGAAATTTTGTAGAAAACTTCCCATAGTAGAAATTTAATGACTTTGCTACAGTCATTAAAAATTTTATCAAGCTATTTCCCAAGTGTGGTCTTATAAGCCTACTTACTATAAAGCATATCTCCCATCCTGTATCAGACATGATAGTTTATAAAGTTCTATGGTTGGTGTAGTCCCGGGTGCATTCACTGTGTGTAGTAAAAACATTATTCCCATAAAAGGAAGGACATGCTCTCTTATCAAGTTGTATAGAAAGTACAATAACTGTTGGCTACTTATGTATCTCTCAGTGAAGAGTGAGAAGTGTTTTTACTCTTCTTTACATACCACCCCATTTTCTAGTGTTAACTTTGCTTTGTGGAATAATTGAACCCGTAACATTTTGAGGAACTCAGAGTAAAAGAATTCATTAACCCAGATTTCATTATCCTCTCATCCTGAGTCTTTGTTGTTGTTCCTTTTGGGGTGTCCTTGGAGGCGGTGAACCCGGAGACTGCAGTGCTGTGGTTTCTGCGCACCTCTCCCTGGCCATGGCACAGTGTCTCCCTCGTTCACTTGAACTTGGCTGGTGGTAGTACGAGAGAGCCTGGCTGGCTGTGCTCTCAAAGTGACTTACTATTTAGAAGCTGCTGGCGTGATTCAGGGTAATTCTCACCTTTTTAGAGAATAGATCTGTGGTCTAAATCAGAATAGTATGCTCTCCACATCTGAGTTAGAGAGTAGAAGTTAGTGGGCCACCACTAACCCACACTACTGAAGACCTTTTTCTATGATTAAAACTGTCCTTCTCCACTAAATGTTTTAAAGCTTTCCATTCATACTGTATCTTTATATTCCTAAGCGAACATTTTATGTCCATCTAGTACTTTTCCAACTTTCTTTTTCTCCAGGTACTTTCTTCTTTCCCTGCCTTATACATTCCTTTATTTCTAGTCCAAGACTGTGTGCGGCAGTGGGAATGCTCTCTCTCTGCACTAACCACGATGGTAGCTACCAGCTTCACACGGCTGTTGAGCCCTCCCTTACCATGTGGCTTATGCCAGTAAGGAACTGAGTTTTCTCTTTGATTTGGTTTCACTTGATTTAAATGTAAGTAGCTGCACGTGGCTACTGCGTCTCACAGTCTAAACTCTGGTGTCATGCTTATGCCTCGTCATCTGGGCCCAGCAGCACACTTTGAATAACGATTCAGAGTACAGAAATAAATCTTGTAGAAATGTTTGCAAACACGTTGTCGGTAGAGCTAAATTAGTTCTTTGCTTTTCAGGTGGTTGATTTACTGAGATATTTCTCCTGGGCGGAGCCTCAGTTGAAGGCAATGAAAGCATTACAGCATGTAAGTAATTTATTTTTCCTTAGAATGTAGGATTTTAAGTATTTTGAATTCTCTCCTCGTATTCTGTAATTCATCTCAAGTTGCAGTTTGTTTGCTTTAGTTGCAGGCACTAAATTCCATTATACTTTATTCAAAAATAACTATGTTAAAAACATTAAAGCTTCCCAAATTGTAAAATTCAATCACATGTACTATACTGTTAAATTGTAGAGTTCTAATTGGCAGATTGGAGTAGAAAATATTTCTAGGCAAGCAAAACATAAGATTCAAATTCATAAGTATTTTTATTTTGGAGAAGGCAATGGCACCCCACTCCAGTGCTCTTGCCTGGAAAATCCCATGGATGGAGGAACCTGGAAGGCTGCAGTCCATGGGGTCTCGAAGAGTCTGACACGACTGAGTGACTTCACTTTCACTTTTCACTTTCATCCATTGGAGAAGGAAATGGCAACCCACTCCAGTGTTCTTGCCTGGAGAATCCCAGGGATGGGGGAGCCCAGTGGGCTGCCGTCTATGGGGTCACACAGAGTCGGACACGACTGAAGCGACTTAGCAGCAGCAGCAGCAGCAGCAGCAGCATTTTTATTTACTTCCGTTTTTGTGTGTCTTCACCTTCCTGTATTTAGTCTTAGAAGAATAGTCAGACTGATCTATGCCTGCATTTTTTTAGACCAATGCTGTCCAAATGACCTTTCAGTGACAATACAAATGTTTTGTATCTGCTCTATCCAATATGGTAACTGGCCACATATGTTTTTTGTGCACTTAAAATGTGTCATCTGTCTGAGGAATGGTATTTTTAAGGTCTTTGATTTTCATGTAAGCAAGCAACATGTCTAGTGGCTACCATATGGATGGCACAGTGCTAAAGCCTAGATTTTCAGAGGCTCTGAAGTCAAATGGGGTCTGGATGGATAGAGGATTTCCCTGGGAGTATCAGGCACTGCTAGCTTTAAAGAAATCTGCTGATCTTGAGGGCTTCCCAGTGGCTTAGTGGTAAAGAATCCACGTGCCAGTGCAGGAGAAGCTGGTTTGATTCCTGGGTTGAAAAATCCCCTGGAGGAGGGCATGGCAACCCACTCCAGTATTTTTGCCTGGAAAATCCCATGGACAGGAGGGCCTGGAGGGCTACAGTCCATGAGGTTGCAAAGAGTTGGTACAACTGAGCGAGCACACAGGCACATACAGATCCTTATCTTCCTAAACTAATTTGCTTAAGGAAGTGTCTGGGTCTGTTAGTGCTTCTTCTCTTTAACAATTGCTTTTTTTCTGCTTTATTTAAAAAAAGAAAAGATTGTCTCACTCATTCACCTATCAGCAAGGGTTGAAAAATGTTTCTCTAAGGACCAAAGAAAAGGAGAGCAAAGCAGAGAGCTTCTGTAAAAAATACTGTTGGGGACCTTGGCTTATTTTATCAGAACAGCAAACTCATGACAAAGCTCTGAAGCCACCTTGCCTATCCACCCACCTTAGAATTAAAACTGAGAAGTGGGAATGCTGCACAGGCACACCTTCATGCACTTAGAGACAAAATCAGTCTGATTTCACTGTGTTCATACTGAAGACTGACTTTGACAATTAGGTTACGTTCTGGACATTTTCATAAATGAGCTACAGCAGTAGATCCAAGGTCTTCAGAAATATATAATAAACTTACATATAAGGAAATCAATCTTTTGCAGATATGTAACCGTCCGATAAAACTTTTAGATGTCTGTTTACAAACACGTAAGGGAGCATGCAGTTTTACTAATTCTTTTGGTGATAACAGGTTCAGTTCAGTTCAGTTCAGTCGCTCAGTAGTGTCCGACTCTTCGAGACCCCATGAATCGCAGCACGCCAGGCCTCCCTGTCCATCACCAACTCCCGGAGTTCACTCAGACTCATGTCCATCGAGTCAGTGATGCCATCTAGCCATCTCATCCTCTGTCGTCCCCTTCTCCTCTTGCCCCCAATCCCTCCCAGCATCAGAGTCTTTTCCAATGAGTCAACTCTTCAAATGAGGTGGCCAAAGTACTGGAATTTCAGCTTCAGCATCATTCCCTCCAAAGAAATCCCAGGGCTGATCTCCTTCAGAATGGACTGGTTGGATCTCCTTGCAGTCCAAGGGACTCTCAAGAGTCTTCAATAGTGTTTAAAAACAACTTCAGTTGATTCGATGACACCACCCTTATGGCAGAAAGTGAAGAGGAACTCAAAAGCCTCTTGATGAAAGTGAAAGAGGAGAGTGAAAAAGTTGGCTTAAAGCTCGAAAACTAAGATCATGGCGTCTGGTCCCATTACTTCATGGGAAATAGATGGGGAAACAGTGTCAGACTTTATTTTTGGGGGCTCCAAAATCACTGCAGATGGTGATTGCAGCCATGAAATTAAAAGACGCTTCCTCCTTGGAAGGAAAGTTATGACCAACCTAGATAGCATATTGAAAAGCAGAGATATTACTTTGCCAACAAAGGTCCGTCTAGTCTAGGCTATGGTTTTTCCAGTCGTCATGTATGGATGTGAGAGTTGGACTGTGAAGAAAGCTGAGCGCCAAAGAATTGATGCTTTTGAACTTTGAACATCAATAAGAATTGATGCTTATGTAAGTGGTGTTGGAGAAGACTCTTGAGAGTCCCTTGGACTGCAAAGAGGTCCAACCAGTCCATCCTAAAGGAGACCAGTCCTGGGCGTTCATTGCAAGGACTGATGCTGAGGCTGAAACTCCAGTACTTTGGCCACCTCATGCAAAGAGTTGACTCATTGGAAAAGACCCTAACGCTGGGAGGGATTGGGGGCAGGAGGAGAAGGGGATGACAGAGGATGAGATGGCTGGATGGCATCACTGACTTGATGCACATGAGTCTGGGTCAACTCCGGGAGTTGGTGATGAACAGGGAGGCCTGGCGTGCTATGATTCATGGGGTCGCAAAGAGTTGGACACGACTGAGCCACTGAACTGAACTGAATCTCCTTATGTTGACTTTGATTTTGAATTTCCTCCACTGCTAACATCAATATATAAATTGACCTGCTTTTCAAAAACATAGGTATCCTAGACAAATATTAAATTACGTAACAGTCCATATAATCCTCAAGTGTCACAATGCACATTAACTTTCTTAGAAGTCCTGCAGTAAAAGAACCTGTTAATATTTAACCCATGCCAACATCCGCTGGATCATAGAAAAAGCAAGAGAGTTCCAGAAAAACATCTATTTCTGCTTTATTGACTATGCCAAAGCCTTTGACTGTGTGGATCAAAATAAACTGTGGAAAATTCTGAAAGAGATGGGAATACCAGACCACCTGATTTGCCTCTTGAGAAATTTGTATGCAGGTCAGGAAGCAACAGTTAGAACTGGACATGGAACAACAGACTGGTTCCAAATAGGAAAAGGAGTTCGTCAAGGCTGTATATTGTCACCCTGTTTATTTAACTTATATGCAGAGTACATCATGAGAAACGCTGGACTGGAAGAAACACAAACTGGAATCAAGATTGCCGGGAGAAATATCAATAATCTCAGATATGCAGATGACACCACCCTTATGGCAGAAAGTGAAGAGGAACTAAAAAGCCTCTTGATGAAAGTGAAAGTGGAGAGTGAAAAAGTTGGCTTAAAGCTCAACATTCAGAAAACGAAGATCATGGCATCTGGACCCACCATTTCATGGAAAATAGATGGGGAAACAGTGGAAACAGTGTCAGACTTTATTTTTTGGGGCTCCAAAATCACTGCAGATGGTGACTGCAGCCATGAAATTAAAAGACGCTTACTCCTTGGAAGGAAAGTTATGACCAACCTAGATAGCATATTCAAAAGCAGAGACATTACTTTGCCAACAAAGGTCCGTCTAGTCAAGGCTATGGTTTTTCCTGTGGTAATGTATGGATGTGAGAGTTGGACTGTGAAGAAGGCTGAGCGCCGAAGAATTGATGCTTTTGAACTGTGGTGTTGGAGAAGACTCTTGAGAGTCCCTTGGACTGCAAGGAGATCCAACCAGTCCATTCTGAAGGAGATCAGCCCTGGGATTTCTTTGGAAGGAATGACGCTAAAGCTGAAACTCCAGTACTTTGGCCACCTCATGCAAAGAGTTGACTCACTGGAAAAGACTCTGATGCTGGGAGGGATTGGGGGCAGGAGGAGAAGGGGACGACAGAGGATGAGATGGCTAGATGGCATCACTGACTCGATGGACATGAGTCTGAGTGAACTCCGGGAGTTGGTGATGGACAGGGAGGCCTGGCGTGCTGCGATTCATGGGGTCGCGAAGAGTTGGACACTACTGAGCGACTGATCTGATCTGATCCCCTAATCGTGTGATTGGAGTACCTTTTTTTAATAACCCTATTTAGTACCATGGACTTCACTAGAAGTGCTGATTGTGACATAACCTAGCACTCCAACTGAGAAATTACGATTGTTTTCTAACTTTTCAAGCAGTGTGTCTCCCTTATTTGTAAATAGCCTCTTTTTATACAGCCTTTCTGAGGAAAGTAGAATATATATTTTTTTTTAATAGATGAACATATTGATAGATGTGGATAAGAAAGAGCACATAGGAGAACTTAGTTCTTCAATTAAAGTAATTACATTGAAAAAGCCTAGTTTTAATCCACATAGTTGTTAGGACTTACTTTTGATTAAGCAGCTTTCATCTCATATTTATATTAAGAACATTTAATTACAGTACCCCCCACCCCCAAAAGACAGATTCTGGCATGAAAATTTCTCATGTTGAAAGTAGAATTATTTTTTTTTTATTAATAGAAAATGGTGGCTGTTCACCCAGGAGAAGTGGTCAATATACTCAACTGTTTCACCTTCAGTAAAGACAAACTAGTTGCTCTTGAACTGTTAGCTTCGTAAGTATTTCTTCTTCTTTTTACTCAGAAAAATTTGGAAAACTTTTCAAACATCTTTTAACTCATTAGTGTATGTTAATGTGTCAGAATTATATTGGTAAATGGAACTAATGAAATGTATGAAAGCATAGAGCTGAATTCTTATATCTATGTAGTGTGCTCATTACACATGATTATAAACTTGTAAAATTAGTGGGGCTTATTGAGTTTAGTTATTTTGATTTGGCTGCGTATCGGTGACTTGCTTTGCCTTCCCACTGGGAATAACTTGAGAGGCTTGTTGGTAAATCCAGAGGACATATGGCTAGATGGGTTTTCCACGTTCTGACAGTGTATGTATTTTTTTGCTTCCTATACACTTATTCTCTCTGGATCTTGTTTTCCTCAATTGTGAAAATAAGGATCTTATCTACGTGGTAGGGATGCAGATTTTTAGTACTATAAAATTTAAAACACCCAGCACAGCATTTGAGAAATGATTGTGAAATAAATTTGAGAAATGAATGTTAGAGAAAAGGAACCTACTCTCCTATAATGTATTTATGAGAGTCTACAAATTGCTATGTATTTCCAGCACATGCAGTTTTTAAGTCCCTAATATATTTATAAATGACCACAAAAACACAAATTTAAAATAAAACATAAGATAAAACTTCATTTTTAGATCAACCTTGATTTTTATGCATTTACCACAAGGGTTTGTTTTATTGCCATTAGCTCTCCTGACACAGACAGGGTAGATTTGCAAGAATCTCAAAATAGTGATTTTTTTTTTTTTTTTAAATTTGAAATATTGCTTTGTTACTTTCAAGTAGCCAGATAAACATTATTCAGTTACTATATGTACCATATTTATATAAACATGTTAATTACACTCATCAATCAAAACTGAATAACCATACTCTTCTTGTTACATCATGGAAAAAAGCTTACTCACATATATCTGTGTATAAATGTGTGTGTCCAGGTTCTTAAATGAAAAGCTAAATTGTATTTCCTTGGTAGAAACATTGTTGATGCACAGAATTCTCGTCCCATTGAAGATTTGTTCAGGATAAATATGTCTGAGAAGAAACGGTGTAAGAGGGTGCTTGAACAGGTAATTTCCTCAAGATTGCTATGTAAGTGGCACGTGGTTTTCCTGAATGCTGATGAAAAAAACAGTACCGATCTTATTACCGTGCTAACTTTTGATGAATAACCTGACTGCTGTTCTGTGATGGGTTAATAATGACAGCCCTGCAGTCTGTGGTGGGGAACTAGAGCCTTTAGGGGTGAGAGGGGAACACTGGGGTGTGAAGAGATGGTTTGAGAGTGAGAAGCCAGTGGCGACTCAGTATGAGCCTCATGGGGTGTTTTTCTCAATCCCTTGGTAGCTCTGCCATGTCTCCAAGCTTTTGTCTTTAACTTTATGTGTTTAGGAGGAACTGACTCAGATGATAAAGAATCTGCCTGCAGTGCAGGAGACCTGGGTTTGATCCCTGGGTCGGGAAGATCCCCTGGAGAAGGAAATGGCAAACCCATTCCAGTATTCTTGCCTGGAAAAATCCAATGGACAGAGGAGCCTGGCGGGCTACCTTCCATGGGGTCACAAGAGTCAGACACCACTTAGCAACTAAACCACCACCAGGAACTTGACTTATTTGTCATCGGGCTTATTTTCATCAAACTTAGAAAAGATGAATAATTATAAGGCTAAATTCCAGTTTGTTCATTTAAAGTCTCTATTAGTGGGAGAAGTTGTACTTGTCCAAGTCTAGAAAACTTGATTCGTCATTCAAGGTAGTTATTTCTTAGGATTTTGACAGGTGGAAACTGGATTAGAGGTTAGAAACCTGCTCGAGGAGGGCATGGACTGTTCCCCCAGGAGCTGCAGCCCAGTCGTATTTAGTCCTTGCACACAATTTATAGAATCCATCGTCAAGAGGTCTTTGGGTAGGAGTCTACTAGTTGCAACGATAAAAACATTCGGTTACCATTTAAATAATTCCATTTAAATGAAGTGATTTTACTTACTAATTTTAGTCATGTTCACCAGTGGAAGTGCTGACTGATGTATGAACAGATTGAATGTGATGCTCTTCCTTAATCCATCCTATTTAGCAGGGCTTCCCAATATCCAGAATGCTAAATTTTGTGAGTTTATTTTATGTTTTTTAACAATCCTCCTCTTTGTTATGTTACAGGCTTTCAAAGGGGGCTGCAAAGCTCCTCATGCGATGATATCTTCTTGTGGAACAATCCCAGGAAATCCGTATCCCAAAGGAAAACCTAGTCGCATCAATGGAATTTTCCCAGTAAGCATACTTGTGTGGCTCCATGTGCAACTTCTTTGTATAAAATTGAACACAGTTATGGTATTTACAGAAAATGCCAGTTGTTGATGCTTCTACGAAGTAAAGGAATTTTACTATGTCAGCAACATAATTCATAGATTTACCACTGAAAGAAAGCTCATACATAAGCTATATTAAAATATTTCTGTAAAATATACAGAACAACAAGCTAGACAGAAAAGAGAGTGATTTGGTTTTGACTTGTTTTGGCAAGTATTTTAGAAGCACTGATTTACATGTAATAAAGGACTATTTCTCAGATTCTCAGTATTCTTCAAACAGTTTCACACTTGTGTGTTTGGGAAATCCTGCATGCAGTGTCTCCTTTTTGGAGAATCACATTGCATAATAAAGTCTCTGAGAAGTCCCACAAGAAAGACACTTATTTTTATGTCACCCAGTGTTCCTCAGATTTCTTTATGAAATAATTTTTTCAAAGAATGGTGTATTTTTAATGGCAATGTGACAGATAGCCTTAAAACTTAGTGGATTGAAACAATAAACGTTTAGTGTCTCATGCAGTTTCTCTGGACCAGGAATCTAGGAATAGTTTAGTTTGTTTGGTTCTGGCTCAGGGTTTCTCATGAGGCTGCAGTCATCTGATCGCTTGATTGGAGCGTGAGCCTGAGCTTCCAAGGTGAGTCACGAACCTAGCAAATTAGTGTTGAGGTTAGCAGGCAGGGGGGGGTCTTTGTTCCTCAGCATAAGGACATTTCCATAGTGCTGCTCGAATACCTCTAGACACGGCAGCTGACTTCCATCAGAGCAGGTAGTCCTGGAGACGGCCGGCAGAGGCCATGTTGTCTGTTATGGCTCAGTCTTGGGAGTCAAATGCCCTCAGTTCTGGAACATCCTGTTTGTTACATGGGTCAGTCCTGTTCATGTAGGGGGCTGCACAGGGACACGTAGGAGCTGAGGATCACTGGGAGCCGCCTTGGAAACTAGCTCCAAACTAGTATGTACCACTTAGAACACAAACTGTTGGGGGACACATTGTAATAGGGTGTCAGCTTATTTTCGTCTGTTAATTAGAGCAGTCTCGTGTGAGGTCAGTATAAGCGATCACACTTAATAGGTACAGAGAACACCATTTCTTATTACTTATTTTCAACTGTAATATAAGTACTGTTTTTGATTCTTTGAGCATCAGACACTGTAGCACTGGAGCTGTCTCTGGCTGCTCCTACTGTGCAGTGAAAAAATTAGAACATACTTCTCCTCCTCTGTCTCCCCATGTGTATTGTGTATTTCCTTGAACCTCTGTACGTGTTGTGAGGGCTGCATCAGGATCATGAGCCAGAGCAAGACTGGGGCTGTGCTCCATCCTTACACTCCTGCCAAGTTATGTTCTTTCTTCAGGGTAGCACAGCAAGGGTCTGGATTTGTTTTATTTTTGCTTTGGGGTTTGTATGGGTTTGTTTTGTTTTTAATCTCAATTATCTTTCCTTCTTTTTCTTTTTTTTGAAATAGGGAACCCCTTTGAAGAAAGATGGTGAGGACTGTTCCAATGAAGGCAAAGGAATAGCCGCACGGATTCTTGGACCATCCAAACCAGTATGTTTAGAAAAGAAGTGACAGAACAAGTCTTGATGCTTATATCTGGTTTTCTGTCTATTCAAAGCATAAATTTCATTTTTTGTTGGGCAGTCTAAAGTGCAATAGAAACTCTAGGAAAGTAAATGGGTTCCTAGGGAAATACACTACAATTGGTTAGCCGTGTTAAAGGCCCCTTTGAGGATTAATGGCATATTGTAAAGGTAGACCAGTTGAACTGCTATTAGTGTTTTTTTTTCTGCAGCCATATTCAGCAGTTCACTTGGAGACGTGGAGAGTAGAGAGTTCACTTTAACTAAGGTTGACCTACAAGACCTTTTAGAACACCCAAATGAGATGTCCTTTTCATTATAGGGGACTGGAATGCAAAAGTAGGAAGTCAAGAAACACCTGGAGTAACAGGCAAATTTGGCCTTGAAATACAGATTGAAGCAGGACAAAGGCTAATAGAGTTTTGCCAAGAGAACGCACTGGTCATAGCAAACACCCTCTTCCAACAACACAAGAGAAGACTCTACACATGGACATCACCAGATGGTCAACACCAAAATCAGATTGATTATATTCTTTACAGCCAAAGATGGAGAAGCTCTATACAGTCAGCAAAAACAAGACCGGGAACTGACTGTGGCTCAGATCATGAACTCCTTATTGCCAAATTCAGACTTAAATTGAAGTAAGTAGGGAAAACCCTAGACCATTCAGGTATGACCTAAATCAAATCCCTTACGATTATACAGTGGAAGTGAGAAATAGATTTAAGGGACTAGATCTGATAGACAGAGTGCCTGATGAACTATGGACGGAGGTTTGTGACATTGTACAGGAGACAGGGATCAAGACCATCCCCATGGAAAAGAAATGCAAAAAAGCAAAATGGCTGTCTGAGGAGGCCTTACAAATAGCTGTGAAAAGAAGAGAAGCGAAAAGCAAAGGAGAAAAGGAACGATATAAGCATCTGAATGCAGAGTTCCAAAGAATAGCAAAGAGAGATAAGAAAGCCTTCCTCAGCGATCAATGCAAAGAAATAGAGGAAAACAACAGAATGGGAAAGACTGGAGATCTCTTCAAGAAAATTAGAGATACCAAGGGAAAATTTCATGCAAAGATGGGCTCGATAAAGGACAGAAATGGTAGGGACCTAACAGAAGCAGAAGATATTAAGAAGAGGTGGCAAGAGTACATAGAAGAACTGTACAAAAAAGATCTTCATGACCCAGATAATCACTATGGTGTGATCACTGACCTAGAGCCAGACATCCTGGAATGTGAAGTCAAGTGGGCCTTAGAAAGCATCACTAGGAAGAAAGCTAGTGGAGGTGAAAAAGATGGGAATACCAGACCACCTGACCTGCCTCTTGAGAAATCTATATGCAGGTTAGGAAGCAACAGAACTGGACATGGAACAACAGACTGGTTCCAAATAGGAAAAGGAGTACGTCAAGGCTGTATATTGTCACCCTGCTTATTTAACTTATATGCAGAGTACATCATGAGAAACGCTGGGCTGGAAGAAGCACAAGCTAGAATCAAAATTGCTGGGAGAAATATCAATAACCTCAGATATGCAGATGACACCACCCTTATGGCAGAAAGTGAACTCAAAAGCCTCTTGATGAAAGTGAAAGAGGAGACTGAAAAAGTTGGCTTAAAGTTCAACATTCAGAAAACGAAGATCAAAAAAAAAAAAAAGAAAACGAAGATCATGGCATCTGGTCCCACCACTTCATGGCAAATAGATGGGGAAACAGTGTCAGACTTTATTTTTTTGGGCTCCAAAATCACTGCAGATGGTGATTGCAGCCATGAAATTAAAAGACGCTTACTCCTTGGAAGGAAAGTTATGACCAACATAGATAGCATATTCAAAAGCAGAGACATTACTTTGCCAACAAAGGTCCGTCTAGTCAAGGCTATGGTTTTTCCAGTGGTCATGTATGGATGTGAGAGTTGGACTGTGAAGAAAGCTGAGCACCGAAGAATTGATGCTTTTGAACTATGGTATTACAGAAGACTCTTGAGAGTCCCTTGGACTGCAAGGAGGTCCAACCAGTCCATCCTAAAGGAGACCAGTCCTGGGTAATCAATGGAAGGGCTGATGCTAAAGCTGAAACTCCAGTACTTTGGCCACCTCATGTGAAGAGTTGACTCACTGGAAAAGACCTTGATGCCGGGAGGGATTGAGGGCAGGAGGAGAAGGGGACGACAGAGGATGAGATGGCTGGATGGCATCACCAACTTGATAGACATGAATTTGAGTAAACTCCAGGAGTTGGTGATGGATAGGATGGCCTGGTGTGCTGCAATTCATGGGGTCGCAAAGAGTCAGACACGACTGAGCAACTGAACTGAACTGAACTGAGCTGAAGGTTGAGGTATGATGGCTGGATTAGTGTTAGTGAAGTGAGAATGGAGCCAGGAGGTAGAGCGTATTTTCAAGGGAGTGATTGGAATATAAACTGAGCAGGAGAAGACAACCTCGTGAGTTGAAGGATTGTACTATGAGAGGCCAACACACAGCCGCCTTGCAGTCCTGGCTGCCCACCTGACAAGAACTTGGGTGGCTGTTGTTTACAGTAAAATAGTCACAGATCATAGTCCTTGCACGGAACCAGCACATTATCCAGGGCTGCCATTAAGAGTGCTGGAGAGAGTCTAGGTTCCTCACTCCAGGGCATCCCGTCTGCTCCAAGATGTAGGTGCCAGCCCCCTCGAGGGGGTGTGTGTGCTCTCTCATCCTCTGCATCTCTGTAGTTACAGTTTCAGCATGTGGCCTAGCTTTGCTTACCTCTGGTCCTCTGGAGACCAGCTCTTTGAATGTTCTTTCATACCTAAGTCCTGTACACTCTAAAATGGAAGATTTGTGGATTCAAACGTAAAAAGACTAAGCTACTGAATTCATAATTCCAGTCTGCATTCTACCAGAGTTGTCAGAATGCCAAATGCCAAAGGAAACAGTGCTTGCTTGTTTCTTTCAAAAAGAGAAAAGCGGTTACGATCAAGATGACTTTCCAGGAGGATGTGGGAAGTCCTTGAGTAGCTGAGACTCCAAAACTTGGTGGGTTTTTTGTGTTCCATGGGAGGAGACAGGAATCCTTGGATTAACCTAAACTGGGTCAGAGAAGAATTTGCTGTTCAGGCTGAGGTTGGCCTTTTGTTGGAGATGATCTGCAACTGAAATAAAAAATTAACACCTCTACACCAGACCAAATGGAGTTGAGTTTGAGCAAACTCCAGGAGATGGTGAAGGACAGGGAAGCCTAGCGGGTCGCAGTCCATGGGGTCGCAATGAGTCGCACGTGACTGAGCGACTGAACGACAGCAACAGCAGCAGCAGTCTTTGGCAGGATCTCTCTTTGGACTTTAATAGGAGCCACATTTATTAAGCAAAGAAATTTCCCTCCTTTGTGCTATTTGTTAGTGCAGTGGCATTTGATATGCTGGAGCAGTTTTGTCGTCTTAGACCTAAATGTTTTGAAAGACAAGTTGTATTTTGTTTTGGCAGGAGACGGCTTCCTTGATGTTCTGCTAACTGCTGTACTTTCCCCTCTCATTCTAGCCTCCTTCAACATACAATCCACATAAACCTGTTCCTTACCCGATACCTCCATGCCGACCACACGCAACTATTGCACCAAGTAAGGAGCTCTTTCAGAGTTCACTTTTTTTCCTTTTTGCTCTGTATTTATTAAGTTGAAAGTAAAGGTTGGTATATGTACTCTGGAAATCTGGAGCACTCATGAAATATGCTATGCTGAGCTTTCCTTTGCCCATAGTTGGTTACTCTAGGGTATTGGTCTACAACAGTGCAGAGGACTAAGAGGATTAATATCTCATTTAGGATATTTTCCTTTTGATAAATTAATTGTAGATTTTTTTTTCATTGTTACTTATTTATATAAGCTTTTGCTTATGGGTAAATCATCTTGAATCCCTTTTTTGATAGTTGGTATTCAAAGACATCATTAGTGCATTTAACTTGAAAGGGCCAAGTGTGTGTGCTTGACATAAAAGGCAAATCATACACATCTGGCAGGTTCTGCCCACCGTGCCCTTCAGTGAGTTGAGCCTGGAGCGAGCCTGCACTGGAAATAGAAGTCTCTGCTTGTCTAATTCGAGCTCACTCTTCACCCAAGCCTCCATGTAAAACGCAACTGTACTAGATGACACAGTTTTAGAAATAAAGTCGGTGGCTGTGTCAATACAGCTTGAACTCGGAATGATGCTAAATTGTACTTTTTTTTTCTATTATATTTTTATTTTAGGTGCTTATAACAATGCAGGTCTGGTACCGTTAGCCAACGTCATAGCTCCAGGAGTGCCCCCGCCACCTCCATATACTCCTAATCCAGTAGCAGCAGGTAAAATCAGGTTGTTATGGGGTGTTAAAAGGCAATAACTTTCTCACCTTACATTCGGGGGGACAGATGTGTGGTGTGTTATTGTCCTAACAGGGAGCACAGCCCCCAAGCCTGCTGATGGAGCCGAGTGTGTGACATCCAGGCTCCACTAGAGTGGTCTCGGTCCACATGCAACAGATTTCTGTGTGTTAATTTTGTAGCCTGCAGCTTTACCAAATCCACTGATGAGTTCTGGTCATCTTCTGGTAGCATCTTTAGGATCAGCATCTATGTAGGGTCTTCTGTGTATAGTAAGTATCATGTCATCTGCAATCAGTGACAGTTTAACAACTTCTTTTCCAACTGGGATTCCCTTTACTTCTTTTTCTTCTCTGATTGCCATGGCTAGGACTTCCGAAACTATATTGAATAAAAATGGAGAGAGTGGACATCCTTGTCTTGTTCCCGATCTTAGAGGAAATGGTTTCAACTTTTCACCATGGAGTATGAGGTTAGCTGTAGGTTTGTAGCATATGGCCTTTATTATGTTGAGGTAAGTGTGAACATGACCAGGCCGTAGAAACAGAACCATTTCTCCTGAGTCGGACGCTGACAGGCAGTGGAAGAGCATCACTGACCTGGCGAGCGTCGCTCTTAGGGCACCTTGTGTCTGCCGTGGGGAGGAAAGGCTTGTTAGAAGGTGCTCAGAAGCGCTGAGCCTGCCCACACGCTTTCCAGGCCAGCCTTTCCTTTGGGCCCATTGGGAACTCAGGATATGAAGTGTAAATGTTTTTTTCTATCTTGTCAAATTGTTCCCCCAAAAGACTGCACCTGTTTATACCAGCCAGTGAGGGTATATGAGCATACCATTTCTCACACCCTTTTGAAATGGAATGATAACAGGTTTTTTGTTTTACTTTTGCCAATCTGATAGACTGATTCAGCTGATGCCTTCTTTTGTCTGTCTTTTACAAAAGTTTATTTCATTCAGCTATTTGATTTGACTCTCCTGAATTTTGTCTTGTTTAGGAAACCCTTCCCCAACCCAGAAGTGCAGCAACATCTATATTCTCTAATTACTGTTGTAATGATTGTTTTTAAGTGTATAGCTTTTCATTTACTTGCCATTTATTTCTGTATGTGTATAGGGTAGGGCTAGAACTGAAATTAAGTTCTGTCTTAATTTACTTTTGCCCTTCCCCAGGATTCAGAGTTACTTACTAAAGTTTAATAAATTCTTTTTTTCTAGTCAGAATGGTTTTGGTGTTTGCCAAGAGTACTCTGATTAAAGTTGCAAAATCTTTTTTCTAAAATCTGTCATTTTATTTCTTGCCCTTATTCACAGTATGTTTTAACCTTAGGGTTTTACATTTTTGTGTAGACAGACAGACAGACAGAGGTTGTGGAAGAAGAGCTGGAACCATGTTACCTTAGTCAGGTATTTTTAACCCTAAGTAGGTAGGCCAGGTAGTCTGGGTCTTCTAAGATTCCTACTCCATCTGGAATTCATTTTCATGTCGGGTGAAGTAGAGGGTTATCTTAATTTTTTTTTCCAGACAGTAGTCGGTCCGTCCATGCCAGCACTGTTTATTAACTAATCTGTTTTCCCTGCTGCTTTGAAATAATACATTTATCTTAAGTTTTCATTTACACACATGGCTCTAATTCTGGGCTCTTTATTCTGTTCCAATCTAGTTACTTTATGTTGCGATGATACTATATTGATTTAATTAGCAGATTTACAGTGTATTCTGACATCTAATAAAGCTAGCTTTCTCTCACTGTATTTTCGTATCTTTCTTACCCACTTTTGGAAATTGATTCTTCCATGTGAACTTTTAAGATCACCTTATGCAATTAGAAAAGAGTTGAATTTATGTATTTATAGTTATATAGTAATTTGGAGAGATGACTTTTTTATGATATTAAATTTTACCATTTAATTATATATATATGTACGTGTGTGTCTTTAAATCATGGCAAGTGGTAGTGTTTTTCCAGGTCTTATGTTATTGCTTGCAGTAAGTGTTTTTTGGGGTGGGGGAGGTTTATTTGAGTTATAGGTGATTTACAATGTGTTAATTTCTGCTGCTTTCAAGAAGATTTTGTAGTTTTCTTCATATAGGTTTTTTGCCTTAGGTTTGTATCTAGGAATTTTAGAGGAATTTTTTTGTTACAATTATAAATGGATATTTTATTTGTAGCTGCTTGTTACTGATTTCCTATTTTAGTTTTTTCTTTGAAAGTCTCTTCTGGGTATAAAATGTCAGCTGACTTATACTTTACTGAGTATAAGTAAGCTGCCTGCCCTCCCCGCCCCACCCACCCCAGCCTTATTGGGAATTGACCCTTATTGGGTCCACACTTCTTTTTTGTTTTCATTTTTCAGAAGTCTTTTGCCTGTATCTTTATTTTTAATATTATGATATATACTAGAATCTGATTTTTGTAAACCAGTGGGGAAGAGACTTAATAGGGGTTTCAGATATTCATAAAAATTGCATATTTGTTCTTAGTCCTTCCATTTTATTTTTATGCTCATTATTATTCTTTTATCCAAGTTTTTCATTTTTCTTATTTTTGTTTACTTGAAGTCATTCACATTGCTTTAAAATTTTTTAAAAACTTTTCTTTCCTTGCTCCTACTCAAACTTAGAATTTCTATCTTTAAATATCACTAGTGACCATCTTCATATTCTTAGTGGTTGTCAGTGTACAGAAAGTAAAAACAGCTGTCCTGCATCCCACCGTTGACTTCCATACAGCCTCTCCTTGATCATCAATTTGTGTCTCTTGATGGAATACGTTTTTCCTTCTGTGCCTCTGAACTCATGGCTTCTTAACTTTGTGACTTCTCTTTGATGCCCTGTCCTCATATACTCACTCTAATTTTCTTTTAGTAGAAAATTTCTCTAATTAGCTTTTTCAAAAAGGGTAGAGCTGTAGGATTATAGATGAGAAACCCAATTCTCACTAATTTTCTTTATGAGACCCTTAGTCTCTTTCTATAAACTTACAAAGAAGACATTCCTTATCTTTAGAGTTCACAAATGTCTTTAGTCTTGGAGTTCAGATATTTCACCAGGATATTTAGGTGTGGATCTTATGGTTAATCCTTTCTAGAACTCTGTAAGCCCTTTAGATGTGAAAACTCAAGTCTTTAAAGCTTTGGAAAATTTTGTCTTTATATTCCTTTAATTAATGATATTTTATCTCTTTTTTCTCCTTCTAGTACTCTTATTTTTCAGTGTATTTGTTCTAAGTCTCTTAGCTAGTCATTCAGTACTTAAAAAAATTTTTTTTTGTCATCTTAAATGGAACTTTTAATTTCAACTATGTAATTTAGCTTTCAGTAGTGTTATTTCTGATCTTCACCATTCTTTGCATTTATTAACTTGGAGTAGATTTTTATATCTAAAATCTTCAGCTTCTCTGCTTGTTTTCTTACAATATTATGTGTGTATATATTCTTCATTTGCATTACAGGATTTTAAAGTTCTTTTTCTTCCATTAAATCTCTGGATAGACACTGTCTAAGTTTATTTGTACTCAAGTCCCTTAAACAAGCTTGATCTTTTTTACTCTCTGTGTCAGGGCTTGTGGGTTCCCTTTTTGCACTTTACGCCTGTCACACTGATGCTTTCTTGGGCAGTTACTGACAAGCCACGAGAGGTCATTTGTTTGCCACTGTATCTCTGAATAATGGCTTGGTAAGATGGGTCCTTTCCCATGGGGCTGGAGAGGGTGTGCTTTAGGCTGTTGGTCTCATGGCTTCAGCTCGGGCAGTTCCCCCTGACATCTCCTAGCGTGGGGCCTTTTCTAGAACTGAGTACAGCAGTGGACAGAGCCACTTTCTCTCTGTTTGCTTGGTGACGCACCCACCTTGTGAGATTGGCCCCTCGGGCGGCAGTGGATCCTGCCCTCAGCGCCCACCTCCCCTTCCAGGCCTCCCCTGCACTGTAGGCATGCTGCCCAGCAGTGCTTGTCAGCTTAGCCGGTGACAGTGGCTCCTGTCTGCACTCCTACTGCACTCCCTCCTAGACGCACACCAGGCCTTCCACCGTCTTTCCGAAAAGCCTTCTTAAATGAATCTATAAAACAACAGTGTTTGCTTAAAGCCCGATATGGAGAAGTGGTGGGAACAATTGCTCATAATCCTTGCAGTCTTCCTATAGTTACTACTATGATTTTTGTTTATTTCCTTTTTTTTTAATAGGCGTATATTGTTTTTCCTAACACAGTATACATAACATATTCTGGATTTTTTTTCTTTTACCCCAGTCTCTGATTATTATGATGGTGAATAATTTGATTAAAGCTGGAAATCAACTTTTATTTATTTATTTATTTTCTCATAGAGAATGAAGACCTCTCCAGTCAGTCAAAACCTACACAGAATCAAGGTAAGCACCAAATTTGATGTCTGTCCTGGCTGCCTGCTCTGTTTTCCACTGAGATCAATTTGAGTTTGAGTGTATTTGAAATCTTTATGCTTTAGGGAAAGTTCCTGGTTAAAAAATTTAATTAATCAATGCTTGCTAAAAGTGACTTTAAGAGTGATACATTTTATTAGAAAATGAAATTTTGATGGTGGTACATTTTAAAGACATTGCATGCAATATATAAAATATAATCTATAAAATGTCTATCTTACAGAATCATCTAAGAAAGCTTTGAAATCCATATTAACTGGATTTAAAAATAATTATATGTCTCTGTTGCAGTTTGTAAAACTTTGAAGCCGTCTCAGTGCTATGTGGCATTATATCTGCATTCACTTCACATTGTATGATATTCGAAGCCTCATATTCTTAAATATATAAACAACATTTCTTTTTGATAAAAACCCTTTTTTGACAAATGCTGTGTCAAATAGATCTTTTAGACTTAGTTATTTCAATAAGTATTCAGAGTAGTGTAATTTAACGTAAGGAAAGAAGAAAGAGTTGACGAAGGGGCAGCAGAGCAGGAAGCGCAACCAGCAGGTGAAGGTGAGGCAAGGCCTCCACGTGGCAGCGGCTCTGTGACGTTTTCCCCTCCCCACAGTGGAGGATATGTGTGCTCAGGAAAGAGATGCTGTCTGCTGTGAGACAAAACCTGGGACCAGTTCTCACGTAGCAGAGTAGCACATGAATCTGAGCATCGCAGTGCACAGGTAGGAATCTTGGGAGAATTCCATTCCCCGAGAATGTGTGGCAACAGTGCTTTTTAGCTCGTAATTTCTAAGGCAGTAGCATAGCAGGGAGGAAAAGACCCTAAGTGAGACGTCAGGACATAATAGTATTTGATCCTGGCTCTGGTACCACCTGGTTTTGTAACCTTGAGCAGCTGATTTAGCTTCTAGCAAAGGGAGATTAAGGAAACTTCAGCCTTTATGCTCAGCTTTGTTAATAGATCTGTTTTTAAAGAGAATAAACAGATTAAGTATCATCAGCACCTTTATTGGAAGAGCACACTTTGCTTTTCCTTTGCTGTGTTATGTTAGCATACTTAAGATTGTTTTTCCTTTTTGAACCATATTACAAAATAAGTATAGTGCTTAAGAACACAAGTATGACAGACCTTGCTGAAGTCTTGGTTCTGTCACTTCATAGCTGCATGACCTTTTTATCATCATCATTATTGATATCACTGTGGTAAGATCTCTTATTGAGATCTACCCTTGTAACCAATTTTTAAGTACACAGTATAGTATTGTTAACTGGAGGCATGGTGTTGTACAGCTAATTTCTAGAACTCACTCATCTTTCATAACTGAAACTTTATGTCCTTTGAACACCACTCAATAGCTGCATGATCTTTTAACAAATGACTTAATCACACTAAGCCTGGGATTGCCCATCTCTAAAATGGGGATATCAGTGCCTGTCAGGGTTATATGAGGACAAATGAAATGATGGGTGTAAAGTACTTAGCACAGGATCTAACACGTCGTGTTTTGTGGTATTTCCCACAAAAGGAAAGTGTTATTTCCCATGGTGTGGTTTTGAGGGGTGGGGGGGTTCATTTTTGTTTTGTTCCACTTTGACTGCAGGCTCTGTGATTAATAGTGCGTGGCTTTTGTGTCATTATACGTAAAGCTGTCCAGCAGAGGTTGCTATAAAGAACACTGTGGGAAGCTTGGCTTTCCCTTGCCATCTGTCATTAACTACATGGTCCTCAGCATGAAGTTAAATAAGACAGGGAATTCTCAAATGTTTTCCCCACCAGATGTTTCCCACCCAATGTTAACCTAAATCATTTTTTGGTACATTAGTTACAAACACGAAACTAGGCATATATTCCTTGTGCTTCTAGTTCTTATAAAACAAATGGAATACAGAGCTACAAACCTATTTTCATATGTACTCTCAATTTAAAATGATAGTGATTTTCTTGAAACTAGATTACGGCTCATGATATGAATATGGTATGAACTACAGATCTTTTGTGGAGAAGGAAATGGCACCCCACTCCAGTACCCTTGCCTGGAAAATCCCATGGACGGAGAAGCCTGGTAGGCTACAGTCCATGGGGTCCCAAAGAGTCAGACACAACTGAGCGACTTCACTTACTCACAGATCTTTTGAGTTTAATGTTTATATATTTATGTTTTACTATTTGTCGATTCTCCTCCCATATTGATTGTCTAAAACAGCTGTAAAATTTGTTCAGCCCAGTGCAGCACCCTTTGGCCATCACTTAGTACAAATGCATTACGTGGATGTGGGCTTCCTCCATTCTTGTCCTGTGGTCCTTTCTCCATCTGTAATTAACACAGTGCATCACTTTATGGACCATGTCAGCTTCCTTATGTCCAGAGTCTTTATTATGCGTAGATTTAAAAAGTGAAGTCTTAGTCCATGAAAAGGTCTTTCAGTTGATTATCACTGCAAAGGGAACATTCTCTATTTACAACTGAAACAGACTTCAGTGTGAATATAGCATGGACAGTAGGTGTCATTATGACATTAACTACCTAAGTCTTGCATTCCATTTGGCACCAACAAGATCAGAAGCTAAGGTTTTCATTTATCGATTCAGGAGGGAATCCCAGGCATTCCCAAAATGCTTGTATTATTTGTAGAGTTTATCAGAATGGAAGTACTATAGAAGTTTTGAGAATAAGTCTTTGGGTGGGTTTGAGAACTGTAGCTGAAGTAATCGTGAGGTATCCAGCGCAGCAAACACTTAACTAAACACGTAAATGCCAGGCCCTGGGCTAGGTGTGAAGACTAAAGATGAACTTGATATGGCTTTTGCCCCTAAAGCCTAGGACAAACCAAGTAAAGTTAGAGGTTAAGAGGAGTCAGTATGAGAAAGTGCTTGGGGGAAAATCTGTAGAGATTTTGGTAATCAACTCCCACAGTGGCAACCAAGAATACTGCAGAGATGGCCTGAGTATACTCGATCACCTTGTGTGCCTCTAGAGGGGATGATGTCCTGACAGCTCTTCAGAGAGGAAATGACTTGTAATACTGCTCTAGACAAGTAGCCTGAGAGAATGAGTACACCAACACTAATCACAAAATAAATTCTTTGAATTTTTTTAAAATTGGGAAGCTAGGAAAGGAAAGTTTTATTTGCTCACTTGTCAAGGCTTCCTCACTGTGAACGGGAAGGCTGTGCTGATCAGAGTCCAGAACTCTGCAGGATCTAACCGAGGCTGCCTGGTGAAAATGGAATCCAGCAATGTGTACACTGCAGTAGCCTCTTAAACCTGTCATTGGTTTTTCTTTGACATCTGTTAAATATTACATAAACTTTTATCCATTTTCTTTTGAGTTAACATTTGAACTCTCAGCCGTGATGATAACCTCTTGCCTCTCCTCCTCTTCCAACGCAGCATTCTCCACCCCAGCCAGTCAACTCTTTCCCCCGCATGGCTCCAATCCCTCGACACCCGCTGCAACTCCGGTTCCTACGGCTTCCCCCGTCAAGGCAGGAACTCATCCATCAGCGTCGGCCACCGCCAGCCTCCCAGGGATGAACTTGGCGAATACCGTCCTTCCTGTGTTCCCGGGGCAGGTCTCCGCCATTCACCCGCCTCAGCCCATGACGCCGAATCCCACGGTGATCAGGACGCCTTCGCTGCCGGCCACCGCAGTGACCTCTGTCCACAGCACCACGGCCACGCCCGTTCCTTCCGTGTTTTCTGGCCTCGTTCCCCTGCCGGGTCCTCCCACCCTCCCAGCCCCGGCCCCTCAGGCCACGGCTGCGCCTCGGGCCACTCCGGCTTCCAGTGAAACGTTCACCAGCCTCCCCTTCCCCGTCGCCTCTACCGCTGCCGCCACCAACAACCTCAACTCCGCTTCACTGTCGTCGGTTTTCGCAGGGCTCCCCTTGACCCTGACGCCGGCGTCCCAAGGCGTGTCCAACCCGACACCCTCCGTCATCGCCGGGGGCTCGGCTCCCGGTGTCGCCTGTCCCCTGGCTGTGAACAGCCCCCTCCTGTCCGCCCTGAAAGGCCTCCTGACGTCCAGCGATACCAGCCTCATCAGCTCCTCCGCCCTGCCCTCCGCGGTGACCAGTGGGCTGGCCTCGCTCTCCTCCCTGGCCAACCAGGGCGCCGACCTCCCGGGCTCAGCCCCTAACAAGGGCTACGGGCCACCGCAGGTGCCCACGCCGGGCCTGGCGCTGTTCCCCGGGCTGCCCTCACCCGTGGCCAGCGCGGCGGCCTCCACGCCACCCGCCCTGCCCACACCCGCCGCCCCCTCCTCGGCCTCCTCGGGGCTGGCCGCGGCGGGCTGCGGCTCCTCCGCCGCCCACCCACACGGCCCCACGACTCCCGCCGTCACCACCCTGCCCGTGGTGGTCAAGACGGAGCCCACCAGCCCCAGCCCCACGCCCTCAGCCTTCAAGGGCCCGGCCCCCGCCGCCGCCGTGGGCGCGCTGGGCCTTTCCGGGGCCCTGGGCCGGGCATACCCCGCGGCCTCGGTGCCCATCAGCCTGCCATCCTGCCTTAACCCCGCGCTGCCGGGCCTCCCGGGGCTGAGCGCGCCCCTGACGGGCTCGAGTGCCCTGCCCGCCCTGCCCCTGGCCCCGCACGGCTCCTCCACACCCATCACCCCAGTCTTCACCGCCCTGCCTCCATTCACGTCTCTGACCAGCAGC
The DNA here is from genome assembly GCF_027580195.1 of Bos mutus. Classification (NCBI taxonomy): domain Eukaryota; kingdom Metazoa; phylum Chordata; class Mammalia; order Artiodactyla; family Bovidae; genus Bos; species Bos mutus. The sequence continues at coordinate 23,135,666 of NC_091628.1, forward strand.
TTCCCCCTGGCCGCCACCCCAGCCCTCAACCCCCCGGTCTCCGCGCCCGCCGCCCCCGCCTCCACCTCGGCGGCGCCTCCGCACCCTGGCCCGGGCTCCGCAGCGCCTGCGCTCCCCGGACTCTCGGCCCCAACACCTGCTTCGGCGGCCGCGGCCTTCCCCCTCAGCCTGCCAGCCGCCGTGCCCTCACTCTTCTCCGTGGCACAGGGCCCACTGCCGGCCTCGGCACCCTCCTACCCCGGCTTCTCCGTCTCCAGCGCCCCTGGGGCCCCCTCACTGCCTGCCTTCCCGGGGCTGCAGCCGCCCGCCACTGGTGCCGCCACTGCTCCGTCTCCAGCGCCCGTCCTCCCGGGCTTCGCCTCTGCGTTTAGTTCCAATTTCAACTCGGCTCTGGTTGCGCAGGCCGGGTACGTGCATGGTCTGGAGAGAGGGGAGATGGTTCTTCGCACGACTGATTGTGCGTGATCTCGAAGTTAAAATGAGTCAGAAGCGAATTGTTGGCCCCAAATTATCTTTTTCTGGGCCGACACGTAAAAGGGCTTAAAATGTTTATCTTAACCTGTTTCTTTTTGAGATAAATGTATAAACTATCAATGCCTGCTCAGATAATCAGCAGGGATTCCCTGGTGGCTCAGATGGTAAAGAGTGTAATGCGGGAGACCCAGGTTCGATCCCTGGGTCAGGCAGATACCCTGGAGAAGGAAATGGCAACCCCCTCCAGTATTCTTGCCTAGAGAATCTCATGGACAGAGGAGCCTGGCCCAGTGCAGTACATGGGTCACAAAGAGTTGGACACGACTGAGTGACTTCACTTTCACTTTCAGATAACTTTTAAGATTTGCATTTGGTGATTTATGTTGACAAAACAGCAAAACATAAACTCACTGAATTCAGAATAATAGACTTGATAATGGAAAGTAAGTTTTACGTCAGTGCGTAAGACTTATGTGAAACATTTTTAATTCCTTACAATAGAGAATGTCTAGGATGTTTTTTAACATCTTAAGATAGTATTTGACAGATGTAGAAACAATAGCTTTTATGTCTGTCTTGCATGTTGACCCGTTCTCTCTGTTTCAGCTTATCATCTGGACTTCAAGCTGCAGGCAGTTCAGTTTTTCCAGGCCTCTTGTCCCTCCCAGGCATCCCGGGATTTTCCCAGAATCCCTCACAGTCATCCCTGCAGGAATTGCAGCATAATGCAGCTGCACAGTCAGCATTGTTACAGCAGGTGAGCAGCCCTGCCTGGAGCAAATAAGGATGGTAATAGGTATAACATAGCTTCTGTAGTGATAACCTTGCCATACAGATAGTGGTATTCCAGCACTGACCCAAAATGGCTCTTAGCAGAATGTCTGGAGATTTGATGATTAATTCCCTCTCCCAAATCTACAAATTATCCTTGTTTTCCTTCAGGAGAGTAACAGAGGTGGTAGAATATATTCATCTGTGTGTTTTTTCTGCTTAGAGACTTTTAAATCTTAGTCTGGAGATTTTTACATACAGAATCTTTAGATGTAACAGTTAAATTTTAGCTTGTCTTCTTTAGTTAAAGCTAAAGTAGTGGACCATTGAGGCAAATTTTCTCCAGAAAACCTGTTCTTTTTTTAAAGAATGTTAAACACTTTAAAGGCATTTCTGTGCACCTCTACCATCTGAAGAAGTCTGAATGTTTCTTAAAAATTTCAGGAGACTGAACAGACTTACCTTGCCCCAGCATTTTTTTTTTTTTTTTTCTTTTAAAGAAAGAAAAAAGTGGGACTGGCCAAAGCAAGCACAGGCCTGATGGAATTTGGTACTCTGCTCACCTGTGTGTTCTTCTTTCTGTCAGGTCCACTCAGCGTCAGCTCTGGAAAGCTACCCAGCTCAGCCGGATGGGTTTCCTAGTTACCCTTCAGCACCAGGAACACCATTTTCTCTGCAGCCAGGCCTGTCCCAGAGTGGGTGGCAGTGAATACATTTTAACGCATGTCCTCCTGCAGAGCAACGTCAGAATTGCCCGAGGACCGCAGAGGACCGCAGTGAACCGTCTGACAAATGTGAAGTTGGCCAGAAGTCAGGAAATGGGGCTAAGGATGATCCTGGGGAAACTGTGATAAGAGTTTAAAAAAAAAACACAGTTGCGTTCTTTAAAAATGTTTTTAAGTGTGAACACTCCCCTATGTAAATATACTGATGACAAATTGTACAGAGAATAGTATTTTAAAAAGTGTTTGGGGACTTTTCACCTGCACCCTATGACATTTCGAACGGTGTACGTGAGCGGTGTAGGGGACTACTAGAGAGGATGTTGAACTCTTTCTAGCCGAATACAGCCTTAACTCTGCCTGTGCAGCATCCACTGACAGACGTAATGGTCGTGCCTCAGACTTACAGGTTGCATGTGGCCCTGGGGGAGTTACCACCCTTGATACGCTTAAGTGGTTCCTATTAGCATCGCTGGAACTCAGTATCCATATTCCAGATATATCCACAAAAGGGAACTTGAGACCCACCATTATTTTTAACCCCTGACATTAACAAACATACATGTACTGCTGAATTTAACCCAGTGTATTTCAGGTAAGTGAAAATGGTGCTTCATATAGTCCTTAGAATGACTTTCAGGTGTTTTCAACTAAAAACATATATATATATATCCAGAACTACTTTCTTACAGAAATACAAGTAAGGCCTGTGATAATTTGCCTTCAAAACATATTTCTTAATCTCAGCAGTATCCAAATGTGAGTGAGGAACATTGGACTGACCCTTGGGCCACCTCTATTAATTACTCATTGTACTCTGGAAGCTCTTGGTGAATGTTTACAATCATGGGATGTAGTATTTCTATTTGTACTTAGAATCAAATGCTTATCTAAAATAATGATGTGACAACAGATAGAGAAGACTTTGCTCTGTTAGTAAATATGCAGTGTGTACTCTACTTAAGGACCTGTGGTAGTATAACATGATTGAATGTCATTAATTTAAGTAAAATAACTGCCACATTCAGGGGGATCGGGGGAGTAGCAAGAATGATTTCCAATCCTGTGATTAAAAGTATGAACTATAGAATCTACTGTGGTACATTTCAGCATCTAGAAGTTTTACTTTTATAAAGACGGTGTCTAGAAGATGTTGCTAATGTATTTTCCTTCAACATGGGGAACAAACTTTTTAAGTATATTAATAAATATTCCTGTATGGTCAGTTTTTAACAGTTTTTTAAAATAAACTTTATGGATACAACAGATTTTATGTGTTTTATTCAGCGCTTGGATAAGTATTTTAAGTTTTTGTCTTGGAGCTAACATATAGGACATTTTTGTCTGAATTTAGTTGGAAGTCAGCGTCTACTACTGATGCTCACTTAACACCTCACGTGAATGTTGAAACACAACTAACACTTGACACGGACTATTTATGGCTGTAATTATCTTCCAGCACAGACTAGAAGTTGTTATTTGTTCTTTTTGAGTCTACACTCTGTGTGTGTGTGTGTGTGTGTGTGTGTGTGTGTGTGTGTGTGTGCGCGCGTGCGCGCGCGCTCAGTCACTCAGTAGTGTCTGACTCTTGGTAACCCCATGGACTGTAGCCCACCAGGCTTCTCTGTCTATGGATATTTCCAGACAAGAGTACTGGAGTAGATTGCCATTTCTTCCTCCAGGGGGTCTTCCCAACCCAAGGATCAAACTTGGGTTGGGAAGTTTGATCATAATGTGTGTCCTGCATTGGCAAGCAGATTCTTTACCACAGTACCACTGGGAAACCCTCATAAGTTTAATCTTAAGCTTTACACTTGGCTTGCTAGATGGGTCTCATCTGCCTTTATAAAGTAGTGTCCCAGAATTTTAGAGAAGACTTAACATCAAATCAAGTTTAATGAGCCTTTTTTGTTTTTAAAGGTAACACAATAGTAGTAAACAATGTCAAATTTGGTTCAACTAACATATGAAATAATAGACAATATAAAGTAAGTTGAGAAAAATGATCAAAGTTAACATATCCCCAGGGTCCTTGTACTCAGGAGGGACTTTATGATAAATGTTTAACTTTTAAACATTAGGCCCAATAAAATTTTATGATAAGGGTTAAAAGTTGTGTTTTTAACTCCTAATTGGTGAGGAGGAGAAAATAGAATAAGAAAAAATCATCCAGAAAGAAAGCACAGCAAAGTGGAAGAAATAAGCACACAGCAAGGTGTTAGTTAGCTCTGATTGCCTGTCTGTTGGTTTCACAACAGTGAAGACAGAAAGAAGCAGGCTCAGATGATTTTTCAGGCAGGTTCAACTGAACAGACTCTTCCAAGAAAATAGAAAAGCACCCCTCAACACGTTCTTATAGACATTATAACCTTGAAACAAAAACTGAGGCTGGAATAGTGTGAAAGAAAAATGTAAGTCAACCTTTTTCAAGAAGAGAGTAAAACATCAAAACGAAATACGTGCTACATAATGAAGAAGAAAGTGAAGTCGCTCAGTCGTGTACGACTCTGTGATCCCGTGGACTGCCTGCCAGGCTCCTCCGTCCATGGGATTTCCCAGGCAAGAATCTGGAGTGGGTTGCCATTTCCTTCTCCAGGGGATCTTCTGGACCCAGGAATTGAACCCAAGTCTCCCACATTGCAGGCAGACTCTTTACCGTCTGAACCAGCAGGGAAGCCCCATGAGCTACATATACAGAGCATTATTCTTAAACAATATGATACACCACGATCAAGTTGCATTTACATGAGGAGAGCAAGGATAAAGTAACATAGAGCTAAAAGTGTGAGACTTCCTGGTGGTTCGTGGCTCCCACACTCCCAGTGCAGGAGCAGGTTTGATCCCTGGTCAGGGAACTAGATCCCAGATGCCACAACTAAAGATCTGGCGTGTCTCAGTGAAGACTGACAACCCCAAGGGCTACAACTAAGACCTGGGGCAGCCAAATAAATATTTTTAAAAAGAAATCTAAAAGTGCAGTTCAACACATTAGCAAGTAGAGAAAAAATTTTCTCAGTCTCTGTAAAAAAAAAATCTGATAAAACTTAATCACCGTAATGTTTCACATACACACAGCAAACTAGGAAAAGGAGGAGACTATCAGGTAAAGGAATTATAAAAGCATAACACACAGTTTTTAATTATACAATTTAGAAATATCCTTTTACAATCAGAGACTGATCAAGTAAAATGCATTTCCTCATTTTACTAGCATCCTAGCTTGCATAGAAAGGTACAGAAAAAGAAGTAAATGGTATAATTATTGGAAAGAAATATATGCTTCGTGAGATTTACAGATTGTTATATTCAAAAGTCAATCCCAGTTTCAAATATGAGCAACAGCAGAAAATCACTGGATCTCCAAAGAAGTCCTATATGTATATTATTTTAAAAACTGTAAAAGCGAGAGAACACAATTATGGATTGTGGTTATAGGGAGGTGGGTGAGACTTAGGAAAGAATATTCAAATAGCTTGTGGTGTTGGTAATGTTCTCGTTCTAAGGTTGGATAGTATATTCATTGTTCATTTTATTCAATAAATATACACATACATGCATGATATATGGAGAAGGCAATGGCACCCCATTCCAGCACTCTTGCCTGGAAAATCCCATGGACGGAGGAGCCTGGTAGGCCGAAGTCCATGGGGTCGCTAAGAGTCGGACAAGACTCAGCAACTTCACTTTCACTTTTCACTTTCATGCATTGGAGAAGGAAATGGCAACCCACTCCAGTGTTCTTGCCTGGAGAATCCCAGGGACGGGGGAGCCTCGTGGGCTCATGGGCTGCCGTCTATGGGGTTGCACAGAGTCGGACACGACTGAAGCGACTTAGCAGCAGCAGCATGATATATAATTGCATATATTATTGTAATAATATTGTATGTATTATTTCACATGCATCATAAAATTTGCATAATTAAAATGTCTATCCAATAGAATAGTTTCTAAGGGGTAGACTAATCTGTCGGCTGGGTGTTCAGGTAGATCCCTTTTGTGCTCCAAGATGAATGTTCAAGGAAAATAAAATTTAGTGCTTCAGGGTACATCATCCTGTCTGTCAAGAGTAGGAATAGAAATAAGATTTATAAAAACTTAGCTGTCTACGTGGGGAATATTGCCAATATTTTGAAATAACTGTAAATGAGAAAGTAGCCTTTAAAGATTGTATAAAAATAAAAAATTTTTAATTAAAAAAGTGAAGTATATGGCTGTGCTACATGTAAAATAGTGCCAATTTTTATAATAATTATAAATGGGAAGTAACTTTAAAAAATTGTATTAGCAATCAAAATTTCTTTAATTAAAAAAAAAAAAATAGCTGTTCTCATTTCAGGACTTTCCCTAGCCAAGGAATTGACAGAATGAAAGTTTAGAACCACAGAAAAATCTTCATCAGAAGCATGTTACTGCAATTCTCAATCTGAAGGAGAGAAAATTCCATGAACTGGCGCACAATGGTTTCTATTTTAAGCAAAGGGAGAGGAAACATTGCAAATGGGCTGTTTCTTTCGTTTCCTGAGACTCTTGGTTAGGGACTCAGCTTGTCCTAAATGTTTCTTAGTTGTTAAAATCATTCTTGCTTTCGAGGCCGAGATATTGGAAACATTTTGCAGGAAGAAGAAAAACAGTTGCTTAGTCATCTTCCAAGGGCAATGTGTTTGCCCTAAATACTCGGGAGGTTCTCTACAGCTCCCACCAGGGAATAATTATTGTTACAGTTGTTTGGAACCTTGCCCCTCAGTGACTGGCGGTGCTGGCATAAGTGCTATTTGGCCAATATTAAGGGAAAATCTAAAAAGTTGAAAAAGTTGGCTTAAAGCTCAACATTCAGAAAACGAAGATCATGGCATCTGGTCCCATCACTTCATGGCAAGTAGATGGGAAACAGTGGAAACAGTGTCAGACTTTATTTTGGGGGGCTCCAAAATCACTGCAGATGGTGACTGCAGCCATGAAATTAAAAGACGCTTACTCCTTGGAAGGAAAGTTATGACCAACCTAGATAGCATATTCAAAAGCAGAGACATTACTTTGCCAACAAAGGTCCGTCTAGTCAAGGCTATGGTTTTTCCTGTGGTCATGTGTGGATGTGAGAGTTGGACTGTGAAGAAAGCTGAGCGCCGAAGAATTGATGTTTTTGAACTGTGGTGTTGGAGAAGACTCTTAAGGAGATCCAACCAGTCCATTCTGAAGGAGATCAGCCCTGGGATTTCTTTGGAAGGAATGATGCTAAAGCTGAAACTCCGGTACTTTGGCCACCTCATGAGAAGAGTCGACTCATTGGAACTGAGTTGACTCTGTGGCTGGAAGGGATTGGGGGCAGGAGGAAAAGGGGACGACAGAGGATGAGATGGCTGGATGGGATCACTGACTCGATGGACGTGAGTCTGAGTGAACTCCGGGAGTTGGTGATGGACAGGGAGGCCTGGCGTGCTGTGATTCATGGGGCCGCAAAGAGTCGGACATGACTGAGAGACTGAGCTGAACTGAACTGAAGGGAAAACCAATTTAGAAATAGCTAACCCGGCACTTGCAAAACACATTGTTTTCATGACTGTGATGGGGCATCCCATTTGGAGGGAAAGTGGCTTCCTATTGGAGACAAAGACTGTCTATGACCTAGTCCCAAGAAATGATGGAAACAGGAAGTTTTCCTGTTGCTCTTAACATCAGAGGTTAGTCCCAAAGTGGAAGTGACATAGTGATCAAGTAGAGGCCAGGAGGAAACAGTGGAATCTACAGATGGATGGTATAGGAGGAATGGACTTTGAGTTTTCAAATGTGCAGCAAACTGGAAAAGCATTAGACAAAGGCAAGAAGAGAGGTGATAAATGTTTGGACACACCTATCAGTCAAAGGCTTCCCAGGTGGCGCTAGTGGTAAAGAATCCACCAGGCAATGCAGGAGAAGCAAAGCGGTTCTGTCCCTGGGTGAGGAAGGAAGTAGGAAATGGCAACCCGCTCCAGAATTCTTGCCTGGGAAATCCCATGGACAGAGGAGCCTGGAGGGCTACAGTCCATGGGGCCGCAGAAAGGTGAACACACAGCATAGCAATCAATGACTCAGCAATCTTCTATCCAGACGATGCTGTGAAAATTAACCCCAAATTCCCATTTGAGAATGAAGACAGCTGAGTCCTGAGAAATACAGCTCAGTTCCCACTCATGGGAATAATGGTTATCATGTATTAATGCCAGTTACTATTCTGAAATTTTTTTTTTTTTTGGTCTGTGAATCATGTGGGATCTTAGTTCCCCAACCAGTTTCCCCACCAGGGATCGAACCCATGTCCCTGCAGTGGAAGCATGGAATCCTAACCAGTGGACTGCCAGGGAAATCCCTATTGTGAGTATTCTCCGTGTACTATTTCATATATTTCTCACACAGATGACCCCGGTAAAGACAATCCACATGCCCATTTTACAGATGGGGGAGAAAAACACAAAGGGGTTAAGTTACCCAGTGTCACACAGTTAGTTCATGGTAGAACCAGGATTTCTTTAAATCCAGGCAACATGAGCACAGAGCCTGTTTCTTAACCTACTATGACTGTAACATCATTTCCACACCAAGTCATAACCCAGGATGTATGAGGAGCATGCAGAGGACAGGAGTCTAAAGCAGAATGTCTCTGACTGTGCGTGTGCTTGTGTGTCTGTTTTAATCTGTTTCTGGTCCCCAGCCGCCTTTTCTTAAGTTCTAATATTCCATATTAATTCTTATAATTACAATCTGTGGATGACAGTCCTGCATGGTTATTACTGTAATTTGAGTTTGTGGAGAAGGCAATTATGATTATCAAGCAGTTGGCAAAATTAACCCACAATCTGGGAGGTTTTTTCAGATGAAGTTGCTAAGAAGAAAATAACTACATGTTTGGGAAGAAAAAAGACCAGGAAAGTTGAGATGAGCTGGGAAATCTCAGAAGTTGTTTTGTATTGTTTTGTTTCCACAAACAAAATATCATTTGGAATATTGGTATGAGAAAGATGAACATCAGAAAATTAGAAGATTAGTGTTTTTGGTATTGGAATGAGTGCAAAATTGCCCTTGTTTCCAAGTCATATGATGAAAGAAGGACTCCTGGGGTAGGAGCCTGGGAATCTGGATTCAAGAAAGAGCTTTACAATTTGGGAGCTGTTATCTTTGATAAGGGCTCCCTGATGGCTCAGTGGTAGAGAATCCACCTGCAATGCAGGAGAGATGGGTTCAATCCCTGGTTAAGGAAGATCCCCTGGAGAAGGAAATGGCAACCAACCCTAGTATTCTTGCCTGGGAAATCCCACAGACAGAGGAACGTGGCAGGCTACAGTCCATAGGGTTGCAAGAGTCGGACATGTCTTAGCAACTAAACTACCACCACCACCGTCTTTAATAAATTACTTATTCATTCATACAACAAGTGTCTGTTGGATGATAGCTATGTGTCTGCATTGTTCTAAATGCTAGAGGAGCCATGGCAGAAAAAAAAAAAAAAAAATAGACTCAGTTATTCCCTCATAGAAGTTACAGTGTACAGGTCAGGAGTCACCATTTTCTGTAAAGGGATAAACAGTAAATATGTTAGATTGTGCAGGCTATACAGTCTCTAAAAAGCAACCACTCACCTATGTTATGGCTGTTTAGTCGCTAAGTCATGTCCAACTCTTTTGCAACCCCATGGATTGTAGCCCACCAGGCTCCTCTGTCCATGGAATTTCCCAGGCTAGAATTCTAGAGTAGGTTATGGTTCCTTCTCCAGGGTATCTTCCTGACGTGGGGCTTGAACCCATGTCTCCTGCATTGATAGGTGGATTCTTTACCACTGAGCCACCAGGGAAGCCCAGAAGTGACCAAAAGCAACATAGAAACAAAAAGACATGGCCATGTTCCAGTAACAGTTTATTTACAAAAACTCAGTGGTAGGGCAAATTTGCCCAGCTGAATGCAATTAGCCAACCCCTGATCTAGAGGAAGAAACATTAACCAAATAATAATATGTATGGTAACATGTGCAAAGGCCCTGTGGCACAGAGGACACACGGGTTTAGTAGTTTAGTAGGGGTTTAGTAGGGTTTAGTTTAGTAGGGTTGATTGAGGCCAATGGGGCTATTGCTAAATGACGGATCATGTGAGAGCGGCTAGAAAAGGAGGGAGAAACAGACCAGCAGTTCTTTTAGGGCACATACGATTTTCATCTTTACGTATTAACCATTGGCAATCATTGGATTATTTTAAGCAGGATGGAGATATCAGATTCGAGTGTCAGAAGATCACTACTGCAGTGTGTACAAGGCATTGGATGAAATTTCCTCATCGGAAACTTAAGGGTGGCGATGCGTGCCCTGTGGATTGGACAGTTCATTATGATAAGCAAATTACATGTGGTATAGATGTGTTTTATATCAATGATACAGACAACTACATGGGGATAATCTACAAGAAGCAGCACAATCAGAAGGTCCTACACATACCTTTGAATTTTCTCTATGAACAGTGGCAGTCTGAACTCAGGAAGGAGATTGTTTTGTTTATGTGAACAGACTTCCTTCACCAGGGTAACTAATCCTTAGGGTGCTCACAAAAGAAGAGGAACTTCTTTCACTCTCTCACTCTGCCTCTCTGCTCTTTCTTCTCTCAAGCACATCTGGGTGCTTCCTGCAGCCTAGGTCTGGCTCCAAACCCATGAAAATTTGCCAAGAATAAAAGCTTCTCAAGAATGAGATGGATCCCGGGGCGTCCTCTCCAGAGAAGCTGGATAAAGAGAACTTAGTGGGTAAGTTCATTTTTCCTGCCTTAAGTTTATTTTATGTATATTACACAAAATGGGAGTTGTATCATTGCAGAGAGTGAGCACGAGGTGGATTAATGCATATTGAAATTGGCTTCAATTTCATTTAGAGCCCAGAATTTTGAAGTCATGGCATATTGTGGTTTTTATTTGCTTCTTGAAGACCAGTCTATGACTTGCCCTTTTTCTTAAGTGTTAGAGAGAATTTGTGTTTATCTTTATATTCATTTTTTGGCATTAGCTAGCAAAGTTATGTTGAGCAGGCTAAAATTTATTCATTCTTAAATATCATTTGATGATGGTTTGATTAAATAGAAAAGTTGGTTTGAGCTGCACCATGTCTGATATACTGATCTCTCAAATTGAGGAAAATAGAACAGCCTGTAAATATGAAGTGTAGCTTGAATACTAATGTTCTTCTGTATTGCAGAGCATATTGCTTGCATTATTTTAAATCTTAGGATATTTCTAAAGTAGATTCTTTTATAACTTCATTTTATGGTGGAGAAAACTGAGCCTTCGAGAGTTTGAAAACTTGGAGGTTCAGAAAATGGTGATGGTGATGATGGTGATGATGTTGGTATATGTGTGTGTATGTGTGTGTGTGTGTGTGTGTAAGTCCTAACCTGTGCTCTATACAAGTAACCTGTGCTTCATGACACCAGTTAGAAATGCAGGACACATTCGGTCTGATCATTTTGTAAAAAAGAAAATATACATTTAGAGATGCCTACCTAAATTGGAAAAGAGACTTTTCTCTTGAAGTAGATCTAACAACACAGATAGATTGAAGACCATGGACATCATTTGGAAGGTGCATGTGGGACCACTCTTCCAGTGAACCTGGATTACTTTTTTAAGAAGTTTCATGAGACTTTTTAGCTTCCACTTAACAGGTTAAGACATCAACTGGATAAAGGGCACGGCTGAAGCTGTATCACCAGTGAAATATTTTAAAGCGTTCGTGGGTCTACTTGGTTTTGATTTTTGACTACAAGGAACAACCTGCCCTATCACAGAACAAACAGAAGTAGGGCTTATACACAACTTCTGACTTCACGTGCTCTAGGCAGTTTATGAGGTGCGATGTCGGTCCTTCTCTGAGACGTGTGGCATGTGTTTGCCCTTGCCCTCCTCCATCTTGGACACACTGAGAAAACACCACCATTTGGTCTTTCAAGCTGTGTAGGAAATTCCACACACAATGTTAGGAGAATTAAATGAATAACTGAGTCCTAGTTATCACCCCCAGTAGGAGCCCTCTGCAGAATGTGCCTCAGGCTTGGACCAAATTTCGAAAGTCCCAAGGGTACATTTCTTCCTGACTCCAAGTTCCGTGACGTCACAAGGATAAATCAGAATGTACAGAATGCTATAAACTAGGGCTCTCCCTCCCCACCCAGGGACCTCATTAGCACTTCTCATTAGCCTTGGACAGAAAACCCTACCCCTTCCTTTTTTTCTTTCTTGTTTTTCTTTAAGAGGTAAAGTGAAGTTAATTGGCATCTCGGTCATCTCCATCTTAGAAATTCTTCTCAATGTCAACATGCAAAAGAATCTTCCTGGGGACTGTTTTTAAAACACAGATCTGGTCCTCACCTCTAGAAGTTTTCATCCTTCTCAGACCTTCTGAGTCTGAGATGGAATTAGAAGTTTGCCTCCAAGTAAATTCCTAAACTAGTGAGGTTGCCAGATTAAGATCACATTTTGAGTGATTTAATTTAAATTTGGTTTCTTAAATTTAGCAATTCTGCATTTTTCCTTAAGGAAAAAAAGCTCTTGATACAACAATCTGTGTGGATATTTGAGAGAAAAAGGGAGGACAGACAAATTGCAGGTGATGAAAAGATAGTGTTTACCTGTTGGGTTTCACTTTAGATTTTATGTTCGGTACTTAAAATCCTTGTTTCACTAGAGAAAGGACCAGGAAGTTGCTGAGACTCTGTTTTACTGGCTATATCTCCCCAGGATCAGAAGCAAACAGAAAAGGGGAAAGAATTTGTAACACTCTTTGCCAGGCCCAGAGAAAGTGATTGTTTTTATTCCACATACATTTTATTCCCCACCCAGCAAGAAGCATCTGGTCTTTCCTGTTCTAAAAATACACAAGACTTTTTTTCACTTGACTTGAGTAGTTTTTTTGCATAGAGAGTCCCATGGACAGAGGAGCCTGGCAGGCTACAGTCCATAGGGTTGCACATAGTCAGACATGACTGAAGAGACTTACCATGCAGATGGGTAGATTTTTATTTTTAAAGTGCTTTTTAAAATTATAATGGTAGCAAAAAATAAGAAAATTCTGAGCAGTATAAACCAGTCATATTTCCAACACTCAGAATTAACCACTGTTAATATTTTGGTTAATTTTCATCCAATATAGTTATTGTTGTTTTTTTAATGTGGACCATTTTTAAAGCTTTTATTGATTTTGTTACAATACTGCTTCTGTTTTATGTTTTGGTTTTTTTGCCCACAAGGCATGTGGGATTTTAGCTCTCCCTGCTCCCAGCATTGGAAGGTGAAGTCTTAACCACTGGACCACCAGGAAGTCCCCATCCAATATTTTTTCTAATCATACTATTTTACTAACAAGGATTATACTGTCCATATAATTTTACATCTTACGATTTTTTTCTTTTAACAATATACCACAGCAATTTTCAGCTTCCCTGGTGGCTCAGATGGTAAAGAATCCGCCTGCAATGCCGGAGACCCAGGTTCGATCCCTGGGTTGTGAAGATCCCCTGGAGAAGGGAATGGCAACCCACTCCAGTATTCTTGCCTGGAGAATTCCATGGACAGAGGAGTCTGGCAGACTAAGTCCATGGGGTCGCAGAGTCGGACATGACTGAGTGACTTACACACATAGCAATTTTTTCATGTTTTTGTAACTTAAAAATTTTTTATGGTTTTTTGGCAAGATGTCATGGTTCACTTAATTATCCCTCCATTGTACTTTCAGGGTGTTTTTCTTTTTTTTTCAGGGTGTTTTGATTTACTGCTCTCCTATCATGAGAATGTTTGGGCATAAATCTTAAGGACAAAGTATTTGTATTTATTATGGGTAGTTATTTCAGACAGAAAAGGAAAGGGAGAGATGAGAATGATTTTAAGGAAAATGTTTTCTCTTTATTTTCTTCCTATAATGGTGGGAGTTGAGAGATAACACCTATGAAGGCGAAAACTTGAGGACCTGTTGTTCTCAGGTTAATTGACTCTCTTGAGAGCAAACAGAATCTTCTCTGATGGATCATTATTTCCAAACAAGAAACTTCAAACATATCAATACATCTATCCATCCTATTGCTGAACATCATTTTTGATAGTCCAAAGTGTTGAGAGCACCGCCAACTTCATTCATTCAATGAACGAATCCAGAAACCACTGTGTTTCAGGAGATGGAGATGTCAAAATAAAATGCCTGCTCTCAGAGCAGTAAAAATTCACAGGAAAGTTAACTAAAAATTACAATGTACTATGAAAAGTGATGGTAGGCGGTGTTGTAGAAACTCAGAAGAGGAGCCCCTGGAGGTGAAGGTACGATTGGAAAGTCTTCCTAGAAAAGAAAGTGAGAGAAAGGAGAAGGTAGGGTGTGCAGGGGGTCTAGGGAACACAGAAGCCCACATAAAGCACAAGAACAAGTGAGGACTTTGGTGTTTTCTCTACCAAAGGGGATGTTTATGTGCTGTTAGCGTGTGATCTAGTCACCTAGATCCAGAAGTAAGAGAGACTGGGAGCTCCCTGGAGATTCAGTGGTTAAGACTCTGCACTTCTAATGCAGGGGGTGTGGGTTCGATCCCTCATCCAGGAACTGAAAGCCCACGTGTTGTGCAGCAAGGTCACAAAACTAAAACAAACAAAAACCGATAAACAACCAACTCCATCCCCCAAAAGAAAAAAAAAACAGAAGTGAGAAGAGAAGGCACTGCTACTTGAAAAACTAGATCGAAGATGCTCTAAGAGCCCATGTGTCAAGCCTGGTCTCTGAATGCCAGGCGTGGGAGTGCCTACTGCATTTGACCGATGGCGATGGATGGAGTCCCGTAGGAGGCTGTGGGCCAGGCTGCCTGGGGTGGGAGAAGGTTATATAAAGAGGGGCACGCGAGTGGGGCTTTGTGTTGGCAACGCTTACGTTCTTGGGCTGAAAGGGAGTGTGCACAGTACTAAAAACATTATTTTTACACCTTTTTGAATATTCCATTTCAAAATACATCTTAACTCTTTCTTTAAAAGAACAAATGGTTAAAAAGAAACTTAGTATTAATATAAATGTGTCATGAAGTTCATGTCTGTAGTTGAGATGTAAATCTCAGTTTAGAAAACTCTTGGGGTTATGGAATTTTATAGCCCTAAGGACTAGCGATGATGATTAAATCATCACCTACACTGATTTGGCAGTTTTACAGCAAAGATCTGGTTGTCTTTCTCAGTGTCTCTCTGTCTCTCACTCTCCTTCTCTTTCTAAAGGTTCTAAAAGTGGTCTGAAAGAACTCACAGAGTCAGTGACCAAGCCACTTTTTAGGAGGTAGAAACCTGTAGGAGTTAGGGTTTTATTGTATGTCCTCTTTTAAAATGTAGTTTTTGCACATGGAGAGGAGCCATCCACTGGATGGGCCAGAATATCCACAGCTGATATTTAGAATTGTATGGTAAAAATAAATAAATTAAGAAAAATATGGATACACGTATATGGATGGCTGAGTCCCTTCACTGTTTGCCTGAAACTACAACATTGTTAGATGACTATACCCCAATACAAAATAAAAAGTTTAAAGTTTGGGGGAAGACAAAGAAAACAAATGTCAGTTGTCAAAGCACGCACTGACCTGGACAAAATTAAATAGGCAAAAAAGGAAAACCTTACTCAAGCCTATTGCCGTCGAGGAGAGAGGAGGTCAAAACTCAGTCTGAACCAGCACCACCGAAACGAAGAGGTGTAGGGTGTTTCTTGTTTGTTTTTATACAATTTTGGTTGTTGTTTGGCTTGCGGGATCTTAGTTCCCCAACCACAGATGGAACTCAGGCCCGGGAAGTGAAATTGCCCAGTCTTATCCATTAGACCACTGGGAAATTCCCCAGGGTGTGGGGTTTTTAAAGGCTGCAGTGCACTAGTGGAAAAGTATGAATGACTTTGCAGGGTGGTCATAGACCATTTGGGTTTGATTTGCTAATAAATTTCACACATCTTTATGACGGGCAGTATATTTTACAACTTGCAGTGCAGTGTCTACTGAAGTCAGTCTCCTACCGCCCACAGAGACTGGGAGTGACGGGTGCTGTCTTCTTAGCAGTTGCGTTTCAAGAGAAGGTCTCTCAGGTCCTTGAGATAGATAGTCCCAGATTGCAAAAACCGGCAAGAGGTTTTGAAAAAGGCTTACATCTCAAAGGGGCAGAGAAAGAATTTACAAGGATAAATGTTCTAAAGGAAGTGCTCATGGAAAAGGGAAATCAGGGGCCTTGAGTCAAGAAGAATCTCTTTAAAGGTTCATCAAGCTGAAGGAAATGTTCAAAACTTGAGGAAATTCCTAGGCAGTGGCCTAGCTCACTAGGGGCTTCCTAATGAGATCAATGATTTCTTTGTGTGTGTTGTGTGCTCAGTCACTTCAGTGGTGTCCGACTCTGCAACCCCATGGACTGGAGCCTGCCAGGCTCCTCTGTCCATGGGATTTTTCAGGCAAGAATACCAGAGTGGGTTGCCAGGTCCTCCTCCAAGGCATCTTCCCAACCCAGGGATCGAACCCACATCTCCTGTGTCTCTTTCACTCCAGGCAGATCATTTACCACTAAGCCACTGGGGAAGTACTATTAATTCCTTTACATGTAATTTATTTAATCCTCAAGGCTAGCTATAATTGTGCTAACAGAGAAGGAAACTAAGACCCCAACAGGCTGAGTAACTTGGAAGGCGTCATCTAGCTTTCATGTGCAGTGTCTCATTTAGAACGCAGGGTCACGGGACCTGGGACCTACAGTTTCCATCCCTGTAAGCACTGCCCACAGGCTGGTTGTGCTAAAGCTCTTCCATTCTCTCCATCCTCTTTTTTTTCCTGAGTTTGCAGAGCAAGCAGTGAGCTTTCCATCCTCAGTACTATCCTGCCCATGGGTACAGTGCATAAGTCTTAAACCCTTGGCTTGAGAGACTGAATACACAAACAGACAAAAGGCTGGAGCGTATCTAAAAATAGGACTCTGACCACCAACCTGCAGCAACCAGCCCAGAAAACCAACCCTTCATCTATAATAACCAGCCCAGGAAGCCAGCCTGCTAGATGGCAGATTTGCAGGGAGTCAGATTGTTATCTCTGACAACAGTTCAGGAAGCTGAACAATTACTTCTGTAACAATCAACCCCCAGTGGCCAGGGCTTGATTAATAACTGACAGCTCTCCTGCTCTCTGATTGCAACTTAGGATCAACAGAAGAAAACCACACGGCACTCCTCTGTGATGGTTCTCCTAGACCATCACATAGGATGCTCTGCCTCTAGTTTGTCCACGCATAACTTCACCAGGGTGACAGCCTCCAGTCAAGGCACACCTGGAGCCTTCCATTTTTCCCCACTGTAAAGCTTTCCCACTCCTCTGCCTACCTTTTAGTCTCTGCTTGTGATAGCAAATCCTGAATAAATAGCCTTTGCTTTTCTCTTTGCTGGCTGGTTTTCATTCCCACAGGCTCAATATGTGTAAGTCTATGTAATCACCACCCAGATCAAGATACGGAACATTTCCAGCACCCTGAAAAGCTCTCTCATCTCTTCCCAGATAATACTCAACTGCCCAAACTCCACTACCCAGAGACAGTCTACTCTGACTTCAAACATAATAGATTAGTTTTGCCTTTTCTTGAATTAAATGATACAATACGAGATCATGCAGTATGTATTCTTATGTTGTTGTTGTTTAATTGCTAAGTTGAGTCTGACTCTTTTGAGACCCCATGGATTGTAGCCCGCCAGGCTCCTCTGTCCGTGGGATTTCCCAGGTAAGAATACTGGAGTGGGTTGCCATTTCCTTCTCTAGGGGATCTTCCTGACCCAGGGATCAAACCTGTACATCCTGCCCTGGCAGGCAGATTCTTTACCGCCAAACCACCAGGAAAGCTCATGTATTCTTATACATGGAATCAGAAAGTATGTACTCTTATGTCTAGCTTATTTTGCCCAATGTTTTGTCTATGAGATTCATTCATATTTTGAATATTTTGAATTCATATTTTGAATGCTATAGGAGTATAGCTTTTGTCTTTTTTCCTGAGTAATCTTTTATATGAACATAAAACAACTTTATTCATTCTACTGTTGATGGGTCTGGATGGTTCTTTGTTTCTTGGATTTTATGAATAAAATTGCAATCAACATTCATGAATATGCTTTTCTCCATGATCAGCCTTCATTTCTCTGAGATATTACTTAAAAGTTGAATACTAAGTCATAAAGTAAGTGTGTATTTGGCTTTAATAGATACTTTCAAATAGTTTTTCAAGGTGATTTTATCAATTTGCATCTATGAAACCTCCAATTGCCCCACAACCTTGATAAAATGTGGCGTTGCTGCTGCTGCTGCTGCTAAGTCGCTTCAGTCGTGTCCGACTCTGTGCGACCCCATAGACGGCAGCCCACCAGGCTTCCCTGTCCCTGGGATTCTCCAGGCAAGAACACTGGAGTGGGTTGCCATTTCCTTCTCCAATGCGGGAAAGTGAAAAGCGGAAGTGAAGTCGCTCAGTCGTGTCTGACTCTTCGAGACCCCGTGGACTAAAGCCCACCAGGCTCCTCCATCCATGGGATTTTCCAGGCAAGAGTACTGGAGTGGGGTGCCATCGCCTTCTCTGAAAATGTGGCATTATCAGTCTTTAATTGTTTGCCATTCTGGAAACTGTGTATTATTATCTAATTGTGGTTTTCATTTCCCTGATGTATACTGTACATCATTGTTTTGGTGTTTTTAAACAAGGTCATTACCTAAATGGCTATTTCTGCTTAGAGAGGAATTGACTATGTATAGTAACACATATCTGTGGGCTTGAATTGTATATAGTACTGATCTCGACTGAAGTGACTTAACAGTAGCAGCAGCAGCAGATCAAGACAAAATTGGGAAATAAGCAAGCAAGTCATCTAAACTATTTGATTTCCTAAAATTTGTTTCTACTTATAATGCCATCTAAGTGGGGTTAGTGATCTAGAATATTCCTTCCCTACTTCCTAGCCTCATAGGAGTTAACATCTTGCCTTGAGTGTTTACACTTAGTCCTGGAGGGTATTTAAGTCTCCTCTGGTGCTATGGGCTGCGTCTAAGCTCCAGGAACAAAGCCCCAGAGGCATGCACCTACAACTTGAAGCTTGGTTTTGCCTCACTGCCAAAGATTGTGGAACTTGCGGGTACCATTTTACTTAAACAGAGATTAAGGGGATGGTGACAGTGCTAACCAGGATGCTTTCTGGCTGCAAAATGAAGAGTTGGCCTCAGTTATCCCTAAATCCCTTCCAACTAAAATCCCAGAGTCCTTCTCCCCAGAGTCAGCAGTGCTGGGACTCCGGTTTCTGTGCCGTATGGCTCATCTTTTGTTTCGCCAATCGAGGGGAAGATGCTCACTAGACACTGTGCTGTTCTTCATCCCCACTTACTTCACCAGCTGTGCGTATCTGAGAGGGAAGTGCAGCAGAGCCAGGACCCTGTTATCACACTGTCCTGTTGTCGATTTCCCTGTTAGATGTGAACTCTTATTGGAAAGTTCCCCGTTTTATTCTCTTGCATCTGCAGCTCTAGCACCGCGTACCTGACATATAACTGCTAAAAAGCGAAAAAAGTGAAGAGTTAGTCAGTCATGTCCAATTCTTTGCAACCCCATGGACTGTAGCCAGGCTCGTCTGTCCAAGGAATTTCCCAGGCAAGAACACTGGAGTGGGTTGCCATTCCCTTCTCCAGGGGATCTTTCTGACCCAGGGATTGAACCCAGGTCTCCTGCCTTGCAGGCAACTTCTTTACCGTCTGAGCCATCATGGAAACCCCAAGCTGGTAAAATATCTGTTAGACGGATGAAGGAGAAATCCGGGTCAATTTGCTGCCCCCAGCAAAGTCCAGTTCTCCACCAGGGAGTAATATGATGGCAACTTCATGGTATGGTGACAATTACGCAGTTGGATGGCATCACTGACTCAATGGACATAAGTTTGGGTAAACTCTGGGAGTTTGTGATGGACAGGGAGGCCTGGCATGCTGCGGTTCATGGGGTCGCAAAGAGTAGGACATGGCTGAGTGACTGAACTGAACTGAACTGACAATTACCCAGAGGAAACACCCCTCCACATATTAGGATAAAGCAGGAGATGAACAGATGGCTAAAGCAGGAGATGATCAGAGAGGATATGGCCCCTTTTCTTTCCACCACCCCCTCAAGGGAATGGCTCAGGGAAGGCTCTGGAAGGATCCTTGTGTAGGATAAGGTAAAGGGTGGGTATGGGAGATGTATGAAGAGCCTTTGTAATACAATCTCAGTATTTCCTTTGAATTGGAATTGTAATCCTCAAATCCACTTCTCAGCACAGCATCCTGGTTTTAGCTGTGGGGGAGGTGGGGAGGAAGAAGGCTGATTCTGCAGGAGGCTGCAAAAGCAGTTTGGTGCTCCCCCAGAGTTGCTGTGCTCACAACGCTGAGCTGCACAGCCTTGAGGGGACGGCGACAGCCCCACTTTAACCACAGCTAATGACACCCCAGGCTCCATCGATCCTCCCGGGGCAGCGGCCTGGGTAATTCTAATGCTCAGGTGTAAATCTTGGAAGATTAATCATGTCCTAATCATGTCCTCATCTCTGGCCTCTCTCTCGGCACATTTAGTACTTAACAGAGCCACGCTCGCAGGTAATGATGCTAGGGACTGCGGCGGAGCTCATGGAGGTCAGGGCATTTTCTCCGTGACCAGCACTTTCTATTGCAGCTTGGTGTTAAGGCTGTAGAGAGTCTGGACGTGTCTAGGGCTTGCTTGGGCTCCCCTGGTGGCTCAGACAGTAAAGAATTAGCCTGCAATGTGGGAGACCTGGGTTTGATCCCTGGGTTAGGAAAATCCCCTGGAGGAGGGCATGGCAACCCACTCCAGTATTCTTGCCTGGAGAATCCCATGGACAGAGGGGCCTGGCGGGCTACAACCCATGGGATCGCAAAGAGTTGGATACAACTGAACGACTAAGCACAGCAAAGGGCTTGCTCACAGCATAAAGTGTAGCTGAGGTCCTTGTTGGAGTCCCAGCTCCCTGTGCATGTGGTAGTGTAAAGTCACAGCCCCCAACACCCCTAGGTTTCTGACCACCAACTGTGACAGTGTCAGCAGGGCAAAACACACCAAAGGGGCAAGGACTGTGCTGCGTTCTCAAAGCTTTCCTCAAGATGCCAGCAAAGTGCGAATCATCTGGGAGAGTCGTGTCCAAGCACGGTTATTGCAGCCTTGTTTGTAAAAGCAAAATTGCCAGTAACCATAATATCCATCAATAGGAGAACAGCTAAATAAAACTTTTTTTTTTTGAGTCACACATTTAATATATGAGGCAACAATGAAGAAGAATAAGGTAGATCCAGATGTAGTGCCATGGAAATATCTCCAAAATGTATTCAGTGAATATATTTTGAAGGCAAACGGAGAAGAGGAGGGCAGAGGATGAGATGGTTAGATAGCTTCACCAACCAACGGACATGAATTTGAGCAAACTCCGGGATATAGTGAAGGACAGGGAAGCCTGGCATGCTACAGTCCATGGGGTCGCAAAGAGTCAGACATGACTTAAAAATTGAACAACAATATTCATTTTAAAAAAAAAAGTAGAAACAGTGTGATGCCATTTCTCACAAAATCTACAAATCAAAACCAGGGTTTTCTAACTGTAGATACAAGTATGTAAATACACAGCAATCGGTCTCTAAGGACATATACCAAACTAAGTGGACTGAGGAGAGGATGGTTGGGGGACTCCAGTTTTATTCATATTTCTTGGATTTTTTATTAATGAGAATGTACATATACAAGGTCTGTCATTAGTAATAACTTTAAAATGCTAATAAATAAAACAACAAAGATTCTATGAGAAGGCACAAAATGGCATTTTATCCTGCATAATAATAGTCTGATCTACTATTGTATGATCAGATACATAATAGTATGATCTACCATACATAATAGTAGATCATACATAATAGTATGATCTACCATACATAATAGTATGTATGTAGATCAGATACATAATAGTATGATCTACCATACATAATAGTAGATCATACATAATAGTATGATCTACCCGATGTGGTCCAAAGTTTCGGAAGGTGATATATTGGAAATTTAAACTTTGATGTACGCAGGTAAACCCTTATTGTTATGGAGTAGATCTTTATGTGCATTTAAAGCCTATTAAAGAATATTTGCACTCAGAAGTTTTTCACATGAAATATGTATCTGAAACTTAGATGCTTTTCATTTATTAGAATGCAGCAACTGAAAAGACTGAAAATAAATGGTGAGGACAGGGAGTGTGGGAATAGGCACAGGGTACGAACTCTTTCAAGGGCACTTACCATCCATCAAAATTGTAAATACTAATCCCCTTGACCTAACACTTCCACTACTGGGAATTCTCCTACACAAGTCCACAAAGATACACATTAGGACTCCTCACAGCATTATCTCTAAGAGCAAAATCCTAGGATCTTGTCTCAGTTCAGTTGCTCAGTCTTGTCCGACTCTTTGCAACCCCATGGACTGCAGCACACCAGGCCTCCCTGTCCACCACCAACTCCTGAAGCTAGCTCAAACTCATGTCCATCGAGTCAGTGATGCCATCCAACCATCTCATCCTCTGTTGTCCTCTTCTCCTCCCGCCTTCAATCTTTCCCAGCATCAGGGTTTTTTCCAGTGAGTCAGTTCTTCCCATCAGGTAGCCAAAGCATTGGAGCTTCAGCTTCAGCATCAGTCCTTCCAATGAATATTTAGGACTGATTTCCTTTAGGATGGACTGGTTTGACCTTCTTGAAGTCCAAGGTACACTCAAGAGTTTTCTCCAACACCACAGTTCAAAAGCATCAATTCTTCAGTCCTTAGCTTTCTTTATAGTTCAACTCTCACATGCATGTATGACTACTGGGAAAAACCATAGCTCTGACTAGACGGACCTTTGTTGGTAATGTCTCTGTTTTTTAATGTGTTGTCCAGGTTGGTCATAGCTTTTCTTCCAAGGAGCAAGCATCTTTTAATTTCATGGCTGCAGTTATCATCTGCAGTGATTATGGAGCCCAAGAAAATAAAGTCTCTCACTGTTTCCATTGTTTCGCCGTCTATTTGCCGTGAGGTAACGGGATTGAATGCCATGATCTTCGTTTTTTGAATGTTGAGTTTTAAGCCAGCTTTTAAGGATCCTTGTAAATATTCATAAATGCATGTTTGTCAAAGCACAGGTAGTAGTAAAATGGATAAGTGAGGATGAATTTAAGATGGTATTAGTGAGGCTTAGTGACTTCTGTGGTTGGCCTGGACAACAGTGTGGATGGCTAAGGCAGTCATTGAGACAAAGGTAGCATAAGGTGTATGTGGATCATCTGAGTGGAGATACCAGCAAGTATTATTAGTTCCAGTGCCTGTGTGGAATGGGGAATTAATCAGAGGAAGTTAGGAGTGAGGGTGTGGTTGGTTGTCAAGGAGAAGAGAACAAGAAGCAGTAAGGATTTAAAACAAGGTGAAATAGTGAATATAAATAATTCTAAAGTACAGGGATCTACCAGACCTGGATGCTTTACAGACAAGAATCATAGTACTTGAGAAATTATGTAATTGATGTGATTAAAGCTATAAAGCTTTAAGTGGCTGAAATATGGTTTGAATTTAGTTCTATCTCTTCCTAGGTGATATTAAGCTAAAATGCCCCTGCTGTGGTAGTATGTGATTAGCAAAAAGACACTGAATGTAGTGAGCTGATGTAACAAAATTCTATGAAAAAACAAAATTATCAAATATCAGTGCCTGACAAGTCTCTGTAATATTCATCAATCTGTAACATAGGGACAATGGTAGTAATAGACATTTACTAAGACAGATATAGGGCCTTTCCTGATGGCTCAGCAGGTAAATCAGCTTGAAATACAGGAGACCCAGGTTCAGTCCTTGGGTCGGAAAGATCCCCTGGAGGAGAAAAATGGCAACCTACTCCAGTGTTCTTGCCTGAAAAATCCCACGGACAGAGGAGCCTGGTGGGCTATAGTTCAAAAGGTCATGAAGAGTTGGACATGACTGAGCGACTATGCACAAACACGAAGGTAGATACTAATGTATGGGTTAGGTGCCTTATGTAAACAATCCCATTTAGTCCTCATCAAGTTCTTCAAGGTAGGTAATATCTGCCCCCACCCTACAGATGAAGAAATTGAGGCTCAGAAAGATTGAGTGGTTTTTCTGAGATCACTAGGGAGTTAAAGACTCTCATAGAAACTCAAACGTAAGCACTCTTGAAAATGTTTTTCCTTGTGCTACAAGGTCTCCTTTGGGATAATAGTACCTGCCTATCTGCCTCAGAGGTTGTCTTGATTTCACCTGGGGAATTCTGAGGCCCTGGGAATCTGTCTTTTATTTATTTATTCCATTTTATTACTTTTGACTGCACCATGAGACATGCAGGCTGGACCTGTACCCTGGACCACCGGGGAAGTCCTCAGGAATCTGTCTTTTAAGATGGCACCCTGGTGATTTTCATGTGGGTGGTTTTATGTGTTTTGAGAGTAATAAACCATGGCAGCCCTATGTAAATGCTATGGTTATTATTATTATTGATTGCTATGAGATGTGTCTTGGAAGGGACAGGTCCATCTTCATTTAAAAACCTGAAGGAATATTTTCTGTGTGTGTGTGTGTGGTATTACTGCCATCAAGAGTGTGTGTGGATTCAGGTTGCTTCCTCAGCCCCATTCCAGCTTGGCCAGCTCCCTGGATGGTTTCTTCATGCATGCCACTGAATCACTTTCCTAAGAACCATGTCAGTTACAGGCTTGCCTCCTTCCCGTTACCTAGGCATCAAGAATAAAGGGCTTGGTGTATGTGGCTGGATCCTGCTTTTCCTTTCTTTCCTGCTGATGGTCATTACCTTCCCGATCTCCATATGGATGTGCTTGAAGGTAATACCCTGGGAAACAGATTGGTCTCTCTGTGTGAGTTGATGAACCATTAACACTAAATGCTCTCCCTTCATCTCTTAGATCATTAAGGAGTATGAACGTGCTGTTGTATTCCGACTGGGACGCATCCAAGCTGACAAAGCCAAGGGGCCAGGTATAACACTGGTTTCGTTGAACTATCATCAGGTTTACTTGAACTCTGTGACATTGCTAATGTTTGTTTTCAACTCACTGAAATGGCAATTTCATAGGACAGATTCTAATATTCTTGAAAGAAGAGTCTATTCAAACAGTAACTTAAAAGGCACATGGAGGAGAATGGTTATTTGCTACACCTCTCTAGTAACATCTGTTGTCTGCCCCCTAATAAGATGTATTTAACTAAAACCATTCTCTGTTCAACTGTACTGTGGAGTCTCTGGGGAACTTCCTTATTCACTCTGTGTGCTCTGCACTTGGCCATGTACTAAAGCAGGCACTCAGGTGTCTGTTACATTTTTAAACATATGAGAAACTTCAAAAGGAGAAGCTTGTTACAGAGACTTGGCCATTTCAAGTAGTATGATCCTACTTGTCTAATACAGACTTCCCTTGTGGTCTAGTGAAAGTGAAAGTCACACAGTCGTGTCTGACTCTGTGACCCCCATGGACTATACAGTCCATGGAATTCTCTAGGCCAGAATACTAGGGCTGCCCTGGTAGCTCAGTCTGTAAAGGATCTGCCTGCAGTGCAGGAGGCTCAGGTTTGATCCCTGGGTCGGGACGATCCCCTGGAGAAGGAAATGGCAAACCACTCCAGTAACCTTGCCCGGAAAATCCCATGGACAGAGGAGCCTGGTGGGCTGCATCTATGGGGTCGCAAAGAGTCAGGCATGACTGAGTGACTAACACTTTCACACTGGTGGTCCAGTGGCTAAGTCTCTGAGCTCCCAATGCAGAGGACCTGGGTTCAATCCCTGGTCAGGGAGCTAGATCTCACATGCTTAAATTACATGCTTCAGTGAAGACCCTGTGCATTGTCTAATAAGGAACCTAAGGGAAAGAAAGCAAGAAATGCTTGTTAATGGGTATTTTTATGAGTTCATCCAAATAGTGGTGATGGGATTATCCAACTGAGGAATTACAGAGCAAAGGTAAACCCTTTCTAGTCATGTTTCACCTGGTGGAGCCAAGGTTATAACTTAGGAAAAAAAATGGATTTGAAATAGGTGGAATAACCACAGCTTGAAGGACTCTGGAGAAAAGTCTCTTCTAAATGAATTTTCCCAGAAGAGTTCACCACTAAATGTCCCAGGGTAACAAATCTCGTCATACACGTCTCTGGGGCTGAGGAGTTACCTCAGAATGTCACAAGAGCCAGAGGGAAACAGGCCAAATTGCTAACAGAGAACCTCTCCACTTCTGTAAATCGTAAACTATTCTTTAATAATAAAAGTATTCATAACAGGAGTTACTACTTCTTGAGAACTTAATACATGCCTGGCACTATGATTTTTTTTAATAATTTTATTTATTTATTTTTATTTGTGTTTCTTCTGCATCCTCCTTGCTGTGTGGGCTTTTCTTTAGCTGTGGTGAGCGGGGGCTACTCTTTAATTGCGGTGTGCGGATTTCTCATTTCAGTGGCTTCTCATGGTGGAGCAGGGCTCTAGGGCATGCAGGCTTCAGGAGTTGCAGCTCCCGGGCTCCAGAGCACAGGCTCAAGAGTTGTGGTGCATGGGCTTAGTTGCCCCGTGGCCTGTGGGATCTTCCTGGACCAGGGATCACATCTGTGTCTCCTTCATTGACAGGTGGATTCTTTACCACTGAGCTACCAGGGCACTATGTTTAGCATTTTATTGCGTTATCATGTTGTGTGTGTACTGGTCGCTCATTTGTATCTGACTCTTTTCCATCCCATGGACGGTAGCCGGCAAGGCTCCTCGGTCCATGGGATTTCTCAGGCATGAATACTGGAAAGGGTTGCCATTCCCTTCTCTGGGGGATCTTCCTGACCCAAGGGTTGAACCCAGGTCTCCCATATTGCAGGCAGATTCTTTTGCCATCTGAGCCACCAGGGAAGCCCTGATCATGCTTAATCTTCACTATCATCTTATAGGAATTGGGTGACTGAAGCTCAGAAAAATCAGATGAATGTTTCTAGGTCACAAGCTGGTAACCAATAGGGCTGGGACTTACCTCTGACTAGTTCTAAGGGCCATGATTTTAACCGGTGACTTAGCACCCAAAAAAGGAGTAAATTAGGAAGTAATCCTTACCTCAGAAAGGCTTAGAGACCAAAAGAAAGAAAGCACCTTAGCAGTGTTTTCTGTTGATGCTACTAGCCCTTTGCAAGGTACCCAATGCAAAAACTTGTTTCTTCTTTGAAAACAAAAACAGAATCTTTTCGGTAAATGGAAAAGGATGGGTGTCCCCATCGTGCTGACATGCTTGTGATTCTAGTCTTGGTCACTCTTGCTGTAGAGAAGCTTCACCAGAGCAAAGTTAAGGCATCATGAAATCCTCAAAGCAGTGTCCTCAGCCCTCCCTGCTCCCCAGTCTAATACTTGACAGCTCAGAGAGAAGTAAGAGTATTCACAATTGAGGAAAGTCGTTGTATATGAGCTAGAACACAGTTACAGAGAAACTGTAAATGTTGTAACACATTAGTTTTAGGGACACTGAAATCCTGGGAAGATTTTAATGCTAACATTCCTTCAGTCCTGAAGAATATAAAAGAATGTGGACAGACATTGATATTCAAGGCCTAAAGTCTATGCTTGAATCTTTGTACAGATACCTTTAACCCAGGGAAAAACCAATTTCCAAAATATTCTTATAAATAAATGTCTAACTCAATACTTGAATAGAAGTAGGTCCAATGTTTTTTAATTTTTAATTTCAATTGGAGGATAATTGGTTTATAATATTGTATTGCTTTCTGCCCTCAGCATGAATCAGCCACAGGTATACATAAGTCCCGTCCCTCTTGAAGAATATCTAATAATTAAATGTTAGGGCTTCCCTGGTGGTCCAGTGGTTAAGACGCTGTACTTTCACTGCAGGGGTGTGGGTTTGATCCCTGGTTGGGGAGTTAAGATCCCACAGGCCTCTCAGCCAAGAAAAACCAAAACATAAAACAGAAGCTATATTGTCACAAATTCAATAAGGACTTTAAAAAATGGTCCATAGAAAAAATATTGAAATAAATCAAAATTATATGCCAAGAATCTTTAGCTTCTTAACAAAAGATTTTAATTTCTAGGGAATCACTTTCCTTTAGTCCTTAACTCATCAGGTCAGTTCAATTCAGTCGCTCAGTCATGTCTGACTCTTTGTGACCCCATGAATCCCAGCACGCCAGGCCTCCCTATCCATCACCCACTCCCGGAGTTCACTCAAACTCATGTCCATCGAGTCGGTGATGCCATCCAGCCATCTCATCCTCTGTCGTTCCCTTTTCCTCCTGCCCCCAATCCCTCCCAGCATCAGGGTCTTTTCCAATGAGTCAGCTCTTCGCATGAGGTGGCCAAAATACTGGAATTTCAGCTTTAGCATCAATCCTTCCAATGAACACCCAGGACTGATCTTCTTTAGGATGGACTGGTTGGATCTCCTTACAGTCCAAGGGACTCTCAAGAGTCTTCTCCAATACCACAGTTCAAAAGCATCAATTCTTCTGCACTCAGCTTTCTTCACAGTCCAACTCTCACATCCATACATGACCACAGGAAAAACTATAGCCTTGACTAGGTGAACCTGTGCTGGCAAAATAACATCTCTGTTTTTTAATACGCTATCTAGGTTGGTCATAACTTTCCTTCCAAGGAGTAAGCGTCTTTTAATTTCACGGCTGCAATCACCATCTGCAGTGATTTTGGAGCCCCAAAAAATAAAGTCTGACACTGTTTCCACTCTTTCCCCATCTATTTGCCATGAAGTGATGGGACCGGATGCCATGATCTTCGTTTTCTGAATGTTGAGCTTTAAGCCAACTTTTTCGCTCTCCTCTTTCACTTTCATCAAGAGGCTTTTGAGTTCCTCTTCACTTTCTGCCATAAGGGTGGTGTCATCTGCATATCTGAGGCTATTGATATTTCTGCCGGCAATCTTGATTCCAGCTTGTGCTTCTTCCAGCCCAGCATTTGTCATGGTGTACTCTGCATAGAAGTTAAACAAGCGGAGTGACAATATACAACCTTGACGTACTCCTTTTCCTATTTGGAACCAGTCTGTTGTTCCATGTCCAGTTCTAAAACTGTTGCTTCCTGACCTGCATATAGGTTTCTCAAGAGGCAGGTCAGGTGGTCTGGTATTCCCATCTCTTTCAGAATTTTCCACAGTTTATTGTGATCCATACAGTCAAAGGCTTTGGCATAGTCAATAAAGCAGAAATAGATGTTTTTCTGGATCTCTCTTGCTTTTTCCATGATCCAGCGGATGTTGGCAATTTGATCTCTGGTTCCTCTGCCTTTTCTAAAACCAGCTTGAACATCTGGAAGTTCACAGTTCACGTATTGCTGAAGCCTGGCTTGGAGAATTTTGAGCATTACTTTACTAGCGTGTGAGATGAGTGCAATTGTGTGGTAGTTTGAGCATTCAGTGTCAGACTTTATTTTTTTGGGCTCCAAAATCACTACAGATGGTGACTGCAGCCGTGAAATTAAAAGACGCTTACTCCTTGGAAGGAAAGTTATGACCAACCTAGATAGCATATTCAAAAGCAGAGACATTACTTTGCCAACAGAGGTCCGTCTAGTCAAGGCTATGGTTTTTCCAGTGGTCACATTTGGATGTGAGAGTTGGACTGTGAAGAAAACTGAGCACTGAAGAATTGATGCTTTTGAACTGTGGTATTGGAGAAGACTCTTGAGAATCCCTTGGACTGTAAGGAGATCCAACCAGTCCATTCTGGAAGGAATGATGCTAAAGCTGAAACTCCAGTACTTTGGCCACCTCATGTGAAGAGTTGACTCATTGGAAAAGACCCTGATGCTGGGAGGGATTGAGGGCAGGAGGAAAAGGGGACGACAGAGGATAAGATGGCTGGATGGCATCACCGACTCGATGGACATGAGTTTGAGTGAACTCCGGGAGTTGGTGATGGACAGGGAGGCCTGGCGTGCTGCGATCCATGGGGTCGCAAAGAGTCGGACACGACTGAGCGACTGAACTGAACTGAACTGAACTTGAGCATTCTTTGGCATTGCCTTTCTTTGGGATAGGGGGAAATAATTACCCCAAAGTTAAAGATGTACTTATTGAAGATCATCTGATATACTCCCACAAAAATAATGTACTGTATATCTAGGAGACAATCTATTGCAGTTATTTTCAGTTGGTCAAATTTTAAACTGTATTTACTTTTGCACAGGTCTGATTCTGATCTTGCCCTGCATAGATGTGTTTGTCAAAGTTGATCTCCGGACCGTTACTTGCAACATTCCTCCCCAGGAGGTAATGCTGACTAAAGATATGTTTCTGGAAATAAAGCCAATCTCTTCCCTGTTACGTGGACAGTTGAGAATTCATAATATGTTTTCAAACGATAAAGGGAAAGATGAACTGAATTCTTAGAGACCTGCTGGAGGAGTCCTAGGTGGCTCCTGAAACCTTGGGGCCTTGTTTTGCCAGATGAGAATGGAGCCAAGAGCAAGGGCTGCAAAGCTAGAAAACGTGGAATGATTGGGTGGGAGAAAGTCTGGAAGGAGAGAGAGAATGGATACAGAAGGTAGAGAAGCTGAGATGCAGAATGACAAGCAGATGCTTGGGAGAGTCTGATAAATGATTTTAAGAAGGAGCTGAAAGTAATTTGGTAGATGGCACTCACTGGTTATGATATTATCCTTTTCATCACCTTTTCAGGAAATGCTTTAGTGTCATCTATATCTCTCACCTCTGCTCTAAATTGTTTATCTGTTTGGATCCAGCAATGTGAGATGGGCATGGAGAAAGAACACCCAGGGCACAGGGCTCACCTGCAGTTGGATTTCAAATAATGCTTTTCAGTTCTTGAAGTACTGAAACTGAATTAACCAAGCCAGTGACTGGGGGACAGGGGAGAGAAACAGAGTTATTAATCGTCATGCAACTTTCTAATAAACAAAAACAATCCAGGGAGAGAAAAGAAAGTGTGTGGAAGAGCAAAGGGGATTAGAAGAGAGAACAATCAACATCTTTGGGTAAATGATAATTTTCCTCTCTCTGGTCCAGAAAACTGAATCAAGACCCAGCCATGATGTCTTCATAGCACTGGCGGGAGTTACAGAGTCCTTACCTTAGAATTCAGCCCTAATCATAAGAGACCTTGGGATGCCTAGGGACCTGTCACAGGCTTTTTATGGCTCCGTGGTAAATAGTTCTAGGTGGGAGAATGGAGTTCTAGGGTCTAATTTCGTGGTATGCCCAGAAATCTGGTTTTTTCCGAAGTCCCTTGTCATGTTAGTTCAGAATAACTAATGCAGAGCCTCTATAAAGTTAAACTGGTTTTTCTTTATCTGAATATAGAACACGGATCTCTGGTGCCATCTATGTTTTCTAAGAAGCATTGCTATTCATCAAACTGATGAAACTGAGAACCGAAAAGATTTCAAGTATCAGGGAAATGACTTTTCTACCTCTATTTAGAAGGTAGAATTTCAGCAGGGGTCTACATTTTAAAGTGGAAACACCTGCTTCACGTCTGAGTAGGGGATGTGAGACTTCCATAAGATGCAGTTACAGGGATAGGTACATATCACACCTATGTAGGAATTTGGTTACTAATTAGGATGATAGTAGATTCAAGTCAGGGCAGATTTTTGGTGATGCTGGCATGAGTTGTGATGAGCGCTCTTCTTCTGTGGAGTGGACTCTGAGGTAGTCTGCCGCTGTTTTGGTCATTGTGAAAGTCATGTGTCTCTGTGCTCAGTTGCTCAGTCGTGTCTGACTCTTTGTGTGAAAGTCACATGCATGTGATTTTCCGTGTTCTTGCTCTCCAGATCCTCACCAGAGACTCTGTGACCACTCAGGTGGATGGAGTGGTCTATTACAGGATCTATAGCGCCGTCTCGGCGGTGGCTAATGTCAACGATGTCCATCAAGCCACGTTTCTGCTGGCTCAGACCACTCTGAGGAATGTCTTAGGGACACGGACCTTGTCCCAGATCCTAGCTGGCCGAGAAGAGATCGCCCATAGCATCCAGGTAAAGCCTGCATTGTTAATCCACTCATTTTAATTATCGGTGATAATCAAATATCAGCAGTTCAAAGCACCTCCTCCATGTGTGCACACACACATGTGCACACACACATGTGCACTGCTGCTCTTAACACATGGGCTTCAGTTTAGCATTTCTTTTTTTTTTTTAAACAATCATGAGGTCCAGATTTAAATATGTAGGTGGGAAGAGGGAGCCACTGGAATTGCTTTTGGAACTCAAAATGTTGAATTGACATCATACACTTCAGCTTTTTCCTCCTAGGAAAGCTGACTTCATGCTCCCAATGTCAATAAAGATATGAATAGTAATCGTAGTTATACTATTGATGAGGATGTAACAGGTAGCCGTCTCACCTCTTGTTCACCCTAGATTATGTATATGTGTGTATGTGTGCTAAGTCTTGTCCAACTCCATGGACTGTAGCCTACCAGGCTCCTCTGTGGAATTTTCCAGACAAGAATACTGGAATGGGTTGCTATTTCCTACTCCTACTTCCTGACCCAGGGATTGAACCTGCATCTCTTGTGTCTCCTGCATTGGCAGGCAGATTCTTTACCACTGTGCCGCCTGGGAAGCCCTAGATTATAGACAATCACATTTCCGTGTTTTTGGAATCAATTATATTTTTATTCTGAGCCTGCCTTCTCTAAGAGGGAAATTCATCTTTGGTCCTTCTTGGCTTCTCCTCCAGTCTCTAAGGTAGCACAAAGTCCCTGAGGCTTTATAAGATAATATCAGTTCTGCATGATAATGCTCCATGCCATTTTAAGAGCTTCACAAGTTCAATGACTCAGATGTTTCCCCATCACAGTCAGGTCAGTGGCTTCTTGGGAGTTCTCCCCATCTCCCGGCTCTCTGCAGGGATCACAGGAAAGCAAGGGCTCACTTGCTATTTGGTAGCACGGAGATCTCTGCCCTTTACGCTTTAGGAGAACTATTCATCTAATCTTGCTATTTCTTGAGGCATTCTTTCTCATCCCTACCCCTCCAGGATAACCAGCAAGTTATCTTCAGTTGTCTGAAGCTCTAACGAAGGATGAGGATGTCTTTGGTTTTAGGCTTCTTCTGCCCTAAAAAAACATGTATGTCTTGCTACCTGTTTAAAACTGAGCCACAGGTCAGAGGTTAAACAGAGCAAGAAAAAGCGTATCTCAATAAGTACCCAGTGATAATGTTAAGATATATTGAATTATTGCTGGGCCATGATAGATATCTTATGTGTATTCTATCCAAACCTCATGGCAATCCTGAAAGAAAACCTGTCATAGGTATGAAGACTGAGAATCAGAAAGGTTAAGGAGTGAGCCCGATGATTCACAGCTGTAAATGGCAGAACCAGGACAAATGCCATTGCTGCCTGCTTAGTGTCAGTGACAAGAAAATGTGGGGTATCTGCTCAAATCTAGATGAACAGTGTTTGTTCTTTAGGAATGGTTTGGGTGCATCTGCTGAGTAACCACCTCTTAAAAGAAATACCAACTTATGTTTCTGAATCCTTCCTGGGATTTACTTCAATTCCAAGAAGGCAGCGATAAGAACTCCTATTTTCTTCCCAAATGGTCTCACTCCAAATGCTGTAAATTCAAAAGGAGAAAAGGAAGAGTGTTTCTCTTGCATATGTAAAATATAGCAGACTCTTTCATTGCATTGCCTGTATTCTGATTGATGTCCTTTCTTTTGACTTGGAAACAGACCTTACTTGATGATGCCACTGAGCTGTGGGGGATCCGCGTGGCCCGGGTGGAAATCAAAGACGTCCGGATTCCCGTGCAGTTGCAGAGGTCCATGGCCGCTGAGGCCGAGGCCACCCGGGAAGCCAGGGCCAAGGTAAGGGCGACTCCAGTCAGTACTGGAGGGTGAGCCCCCCACCCTGGAGCCCATGAGGATGGAGCTTGAATGGAAGCTCAGGCTTCCTCAATGATTTTAATAAGAAGGCTGCTTCTTTTCCTTCCTTTGTTGTTGTTGTTGTTTTTTTAGAAGTTTTACCGAGAATTTCTTCCTGAATTAAAAGGTCATGGGCAACTTTGAGGGGAAGGATGAGGGAAGGCATATTAAGGGAGTTTGAAATGAACATGTACATCTGCTATATTGAAAATGGGTAACCAACAAGGACCTGCTGTAGAGCACAGGCAACTCTGCTCAATGTTATGTGGCAGCCTGGATGGAAGGGGAAGTTGGGGGAGAACGGATACATGTATATGTGTGGCTGAGTTCTTCTGCTGTCCATCTGAAACTGTCACAGCATTGTTAATCAGCAATGTTGTTGTCGTTCAGTTAGTCAGTTGTGCTGGACTCTGCGACGCCAGACTTCCCTGTCCTTCACTATCTCACGGAGTTTGTTCAAACTCACGTTAATCATCTCTACCCCAATGCAAAATATTATAATATAAATATAGATTTATATTATACACAATGACTTAGCAAGGTGGGTCCCCTTGAGAGACATGAGCAAGGCAAACACCAATCCCCAGGTCTCACCTCAGACTCAGTGAAGCAGAGGCTCCAGTGGGCCCAGGAACCTACATTCTCATGTAGCTGGTGATTCTGATGTAGCAACCTGGTGCCTGTCTTTCGAGCGTTAACCCTCTAGTATGTTAAATGAACACACTAGATTAAGAGGACCAGGTGCCTACAATCCAGGTTAGAGTTACAAAATATGAGCACAACTTGGTCTCAAGTGTTCTTGAATCTATTGGATTCATAGCCTTCTTGTCTGTGTGGAGGAATTTCCTGAAGTATCAGAAACCCGTTGAGATTAGAAGCCTCCAACTATCCTCTTTGGAATCTTACTTGGGAGTCCAGGAAGATTCCCTCTGCTTATCTCTGACTTCTCTGTTGAGCTCCAGCAGCTTCTAAGCTGTGGACTTGGGAGGCACTTTTGCACATGGGCAGCGAGTGCCCACGACAGGGAGTTGAGTTCCAAGTCATTCCTGGGCAGCTTGAGAACCAGAGGAGGTGCAGGGTGCTTAGGAGGGTTCCAAAGAGGGTTTGCAGACTGCACTAGCTGCTGCTTGTAATCAAGAGCAGGTGGAACTGGAAACAATTCTTACACTGTAAGAAGGAAACAAAATTGGAAATTTTTTTGTTCTAATTCTGTGAAAAGTGCCATTGGTAGTTTATTAGGGGCTGCATTGAAACTGCAGATTGCTTTAAGTAGTATAGTCATTTTCACAGTGTTGATTCTACCACTCCAAGAACGTGGTATAGCTCTCCATCTGTTTGTATTATCTTTGATTTCTTTCATGAGTGTTTTTTAAAGTTTTCTGAGTACAGGTCTTTTGCCCTCTGTAGGTAGGCATTTTATTCTTTTTGTTGCAGTGGTAAATGGGATTGTTTCCTTAATTTCTCTTTCTGACCTTTCATTGTTCGTGCATAGCACAGGGAGCTCAGCTCGGTGCTCTGTGATGACCTAGATGGTGGGATGGGGGGTCTGGTGGGAGGGAGGTCCAAAAGGAGGGGATATATGTATACATATCGCTGGTTCACTTCCTTGTACACAGAAACTAACACAATGTAAAGCAATTATACTCCAATTAAAAAATGAAACAAAATTGGCAACAGAATGAAAAATTTTTAAAAATCTGTGATAAATGAAACTCACAGAAGAAAAAGCCAGTTGGAAGCCTTGAATTTCAGACTTCTCAGCAAATGAAAGCAGCAGATGGGGAGCACAGATTCAAGAGCATCACTATGGTGGCTGGACCTGTATTTGTTTGGGTTAAAGGCAGGGCTTTTATTTTGTTTGGAATGAAAAGTAGGGACTCATAATTTGTAAGTTATCTCCCTGTTTCCTGCAACCTCCTCAAATTTCTCTAATCACATAAGGATATGAAACTCTAATCCTTGCCAAACATGGGTGAAACATGGGTGGCCAAGTGGGGGCTAGGAGAGAAACATCATTGCAGACCCAGAAAAAGAAAGCAAGCACTAGTCACAATCGGGAACCTTATTTCTAAAGTCTTTTCTTTCTGTTGGTGTAGGTCCTTGCAGCGGAAGGAGAAATGAATGCTTCTAAAGCTCTGAAGTCCGCCTCCATGGTGCTGGCCGAGTCCCCGGCAGCCCTCCAGCTGCGTTACCTGCAGACCTTAGCCACCGTGGCCACAGAGAAGAATTCCACCATTGTGTTTCCTCTGCCCATAAATATGCTAGAGGGCATTGACGGCATCACCTACGACAACCACAAGAAGGTCCCCAACAGAGCTTGAGGTCCTCCTGCTGCCTCTGGCCATCACTTAGACATATCTGTTCCTATGGCAACCCCAGCACTTAGAAGTGTTGAGAATGTCAACACTATTCAAGCAGAGTAACTTTACAGCTGGATCAGCATTAGCAGGAAAAGGCATAGAGGATACAAAAAAAAAAAGAAAGAAAGAAAGAAAGAAAAAAAGAAAAAAAAAGAAGGGCTGTATGCTACTTTTATTTTTAAGAAAGGAAAGAAAACTTTGCATTAGTCTTAGGATAATCAGTAAGTAGGCATCGCTGACTTAGAACAGGAACTTTCTTGCTGTAGCTGGGGTGATCTTTGGGTGACCGTGATTACGATTTCAGAATTGTTTTTTAATGAGGTTAAGCAGGGCTTCCCCGGTGGCTTAGATGGTAAAGAATCTGCCTGCAATGTAAGAGACTTGGATTCAATCCCTGGGTTGGGAAAATTCCCCTGGCACTCTAGATAATCGACAAAGTAACACATTTATACTAGCTATTTGCCTTATCAATCGAAAGTGATTATTTGCTCACTTTCTAGTTCTAGCTATCTGCTTTGTAATTCCAAAGTAGTTATTAGCTAAATTTCTAATTGTGACAACAAATCCCCAGAATGCTTAAAATTATGATTGATTTTGATGTTAAGGACTAAAGAGGCACTGAGGCTTCTGGCTGCAAATTTATCACCACCTCCCTCTTCCAGGCAGATTGCCCTCAGCTCCCTGGCTGCGTGTCCTCCTCCTGGAACTGTGGCCAATCCCGGCCTCCCAGCACCTTTGTCAGAGGGTGAGATAAGACACTGCGATCCTGCAGGCTCCAGTCTGCTTATTTGTTCACAAGTGAGAAGCTGGCAAAAGGCTGTGTTATTTGAAATCACTGGGGAACAATAGCCTGCGAACTTCATGTTTTCAATCTATCCTTAGTCCCAAGAGTCACAAGTCATCAAGGATTGCTTGTAATGATTCTTCCTCTCTAACCCATGCCCCCAAACCTCTCAAAAATAAAGACGCCATAGAATGTGACTGTATTTTAAAAATTGCTTTTTTGGAGATTATTTTGTTGCCATGGTGCAGTTTTCTTTTGGGAGCCATTTTGAGCAACAGGATAGAATTTTTTAAAGTTACCCTTTATTGAATGTCTGCTGTGTGTGACACTGTGTTCCATCCCGCATGGATGCTAAGAAGTATTCTTACATTATAAAGGAGAAAGTGGTGTCAAAAAGTTGAATGACTTATGCAGAGTCCCTTAGCCTGTGAGTGATAGATTGGGACTGGAAATCAGATCTGCCTCCAAAGTTCTTGCTCTTAAATATCATTGAGTTTTCCTGGGGAGAGGTGAGTGGGGGAGGCGATGGAGCCCTTCCATTGCTTTTTTGCCTTCAATTCCAATCTTTTAGGTTCTAGAAGTCTGGGTGCTCACTATAGTTTTCCACTGTGTCTAGGACTCTTCAGACTTGCACACACATGAGCACACAAATCCTCATACACTCAAACTCCTTTTCACACTCTACCCATACTCCCCGTGTAACACCCACACTTACTTTCTCCCCCTCCACCTACCCCCATCTCCACTCACATCTCCTCCGCATGCTCCCCTCAACACACAGGGACTCAGTTCAGTTCAGTTCAGTCACTCAGTCATGTCCGACTCTTTGCGACCTCATGAATCGCAGCACACCAGGCCTCTCTGTCCATCACCAACTCCCAGAGTTCACTCAGACTCACATCCATCGAGTCAGTGATGCCATCCAGCCATCTCATCCTCTGTCATCCCCTTCTCCTCCTGCCCTCAATCCCTCCCAGCATCAGAGTCTTTTCCAGTGAGTCAACTCTTCACATGAGATGGCCAAAGTACTAGAGTTTCAGCTTTAGAATCAGTCCTTCTAAAGAAATCCCAGGGCTGATCTCCTTCAGAATGGACTGGTTGGATCTCCTTGCAGTCCAAGGGACTCTCAAGAGTCTTCTCCAACACCACAGTTCAAAAGCATCAATTCTTTGGCACTCAGCCTTCTTCACAATCCAACTCTCACACCCATACATGACCACTGGAAAAACAATAGCCTTGACTAGATGGACCTTTGTTGGCAAAGTAATGTCTCTGCTTTTCAATATAGTATCTAGATTGGTCATAACTTTCCTCCCAAGGAGTAAGCATCTTTTAATTTCATGGCTGCAGTCACCATCTGCAGTGATTTTGGAGCCCGAAAAAATAAAATCTGACACTGTTTCCACTGTTTCCCCATCTATTTCCCATGAAGTGATGGGACCGGATGCCATGATCTTCGCCTTCTGAATGTTAAGCTTTAAGCCAACTTTTCCACTTTCACTTTCATCAAGAGGTTTTTGAGTTCCTCTTCACTTTCTGCCATAATGGTGGTGTCATCTGCATATTTGAGGTTATTGAGATTTCTGCCGGCAATCTTGATTCCAGCTTGTGCTTCTTCCAGCCCAGCGTTTCTCATGATGTACTCTGCATAGAAGTTAAATAAGCAGGGTGACAATATACAGCCTTGATGTACTCCTTTTCCTATTTGGAACCAGTCTGTTGTTCCATGTCCAATTCTAACTGTTGCTTCCTGACCTGCATACAGATTTCTCAAGAGCCAGGTCAGGTGGTCTGGTATTCCCATCTCTTTCAGAATTTTCCACAGTTTATTGTGATCCACACAGTCAAAGGCTTTTGCATAATCAGTAAAGCAGAAATAGATGTTTTTCTGGAACTCTCTTGCTTTTTCCGTGATCCAATGGATGTTGGCGATTTGATCTCTGGTTCCTCTGCCTTTTCTCAAACCAGCTTGAACATCAGGAAATTCACAGTTCATGTATTGCTGAAGCCTGGCTTGGAGAATTTTGAGCATTACTTTACTAGCATGTGAGATGAGTGCAATTGTGCGGTAGTTTGAGCATTCTTTGGCATTGCCTTTCTTTGGGATTGGAATGAAAACTGACCTTTTCCAGGTCTGTGGCCACTGCTGAGTTTTCCAAATTTGCTGGCATATTGAGTGCAGCACTTTCACAGCATCATCTGTCAGGATTTGAGATAGCTCAACTGGAATTCCATCACCTCCACTAGCTTTGTTCGTAGTGATGCTTTCTAAGGCCCACTTGACTTCACATTCCAGGATGTCTGGCTCTAGGTCAGTGATCACACCATCATAATTATCTGGGTCGTGAAGATCTTTTTTGTACAATTCTTCTGTGTATTCTTGCCACCTCTTTTTCATATCTTCTGCTTCTGTTAGGTCCATACCATTTCTGTCCTTTATCGAGCCCATCTTTGCATGAAATGTTCCTTTGGTATCTCTAATTTTCTTGAAGAGATCTCTAGTTTTTCCCATTCTGTTGTTTTCCTCTATTTCTTTGCATTGATCACTGAGGAAGGCTTTCTTATCTCTTCTTGCTATTCTTCGGAACTCTGCACTCAGATGTTTATATCTTTCCTTTTCTCCTTTGCTTTTTGCTTCTCTTCTTTTCACAGCTATTTGTAAGGGACTATCTGCATATAAATGCGAAACGGAGATCCCACTCTACTTTTGATTTTCTAACCTGTTTTTTCCCCATTAAGCCATATCATGCTTTATATGATTTTTGGACAATTCACAACTTACAAATTTTTCAGTAGATTCAACTGACTCTATAACTCGAGTGAAAGTGTTGCATCTGACTCTCTGCAACCCCGTGGACTGGAACCCACTAGGGTCTTCTGTTCATGGAATTCTCCAAGAGAGGATACTGGAGTGGGTTGCCATTTCTTCCTTCAGGTATCTTTCCTGTCTCAGGGATCAAGCCACATGTCTCTTGCACTGTAGGCAGCAGATTCCTTACCTTCTGAGCCACTAAGGAAGCCATAGAGTCCAAGAAGGCTAACCAATTCCTAGACCTGTGTGTCTTTCATATGCAAACC
Organism: Bos mutus; assembly: GCF_027580195.1. Lineage (NCBI taxonomy): Eukaryota > Metazoa > Chordata > Mammalia > Artiodactyla > Bovidae > Bos > Bos mutus. Next base: position 23,175,831 of record NC_091628.1, read on the forward strand.
AAGCAATTCAGAGCTCCTACCCCACCCGCCTCCTTTCTCTGGCTCTAACACTCTGGTCCAGATCTATGTGCTCCAATCACCCCAGCGCCAGGCACTAGGTAAGCAGAGACAACTCTGTCTAGAGCCCAGTGAAATGATTCAAACCTAATAATTTCAGCTCAGTGTTCAGCTCATCCTACACAAGTTCACCTGCCTTATCCATCCCTTCCCATGGAAACCACAGTAGTGGCTCTTGCCTACACTTCACCTTCACTCCTTTTGCCTCCTGATGGACACTGTGGCTCCCCTGGCGCTCATTTTGGGAGCTGAGTATAATAAGTATCTTTTCAATGGCAATTATCTCTTAATCTGTTGGCCTTGTCATACCTGAATTATAATAAAACTTACATTTAAGAGTTTTATTGGGCTTCCCTGGTGGCTCAGAGAGTAAAGAATCTGCCTGCAATGCAGGAGATCCAGGTTTGATCCCTGGGTGGGGAAGATCCCCTGGAGAAGGAATGGCAACCCACTTCGGTATTCTTGCCTGGAGAATCCCATGGACAGAGGAGTGGGGTGGGCTACAGTCCATGGGGTCGCAAAGAGTTGGACACAACTGAAAGAGATGAGCGATGGCAACCCACTCCAGTACTCTTGCCTGGAAAATCCCATGGACGGAGGAGCCTGGTAGGCTGCAGTCCATGGGGTCGCGAAGAGTCGGACACAACTGAGCAACTTCACTTTCACATTTCACTTTCCTGCAATGGAGAAGGAAATGGCAACCCACTCCAGTGTTCTTGCCTGGAGAATCCCAGGGACCGGGCGCCTGGTGGGCTGCCGTCTGTGGGGTCGCACAGAGTCGGACGTGACTGAAGTGACTCAGCAGCAGCAGCAGCAGAGAGACTAGCACTTTCACTTTCTATTTAAGATATGGCAGCTGGTGGTTAGGCAGGAGTCTGTATAGGGTCAGCTCAAATGGGCCTGACTCATCTCCTGATGGCTTTTTTCTCTAGTCAGGTCCACTTTGACTAATTCTGGCTTGGGGACGTTTCCTTTAAATTGAGCGCCTCTTGGGGTGGTTGTGACTTTCTGGCAGGGAGATCTTAGTTCTAACTGTCAGTATCCTCGTGGAGCTGGATGGTCAGTCTTCCCTTTCTTGGTTCCATTCCCCAAGCTCCTGAAGGCCAGGCTTTCTCCCTCACAGCTTGGAAATTTCCAGCACACAGACCTTCTTTTTCTTCTGTGGCGGGGACTGACCAATCCATCCACATATCTCTGTTGCTGATCACAACCTTTCTGCTAAAACACAACTTTTTCTCCCCTGACTCTTGGAAGTGTTGGGAGAACTTTGACACAGGAGTTTCCCGTCCCCCCAGCTCCAATAATTCTGTGTATTTTGCCCATTTTAGGGGGTAATTCTTCAATAGCAGGGCTTCCCTGATAGCTCAGTTGGTAAAGAATCCACCTGCAATGCAAGAGACCCTGGTTCAATCCCTGGGTTGGGAAGATCCGCTGGAGAAGGGATAGGCTACCCACTCCAGTATTCTTGGGCTTCCCTTGTGGCTCAGCTGGTAAAGAATTCGCCTGCAATGCAGGAGACCTGGGTTCAATCCCTGGGTTGGAAAGATCCCCTGGAGAAGGGAAAGGCTACCTACTCCAGTATTCTGGCCTGGAGAATTCTGTGGACTGTATAGTCACGGGGTCACAAAATAGTCCGACATGGCTGAGTGACTTTCACTTTCACTACTTCAGTACCAATAAAGGGCTGTCTTTTTGTTTCCTTTTGGCATTAAAATATTAGGGAATTCCCTGGTGGTCCAGTGGTTAAGATTCTGTGCTTTCACTGCCAAGGGTGCGGGTTCAATCCCTGGTCAAGGAAACTAAGATCCTGCAGTGTGGTCAACAACAACAAAAATAAAATAAATACAAACTAATGTAAAATTAATAAATGACTGATTTAAAATAATCAAATGATATTAAAATAAACCAAACGAGATTACTGACTTAGGTTTGTTGCTGTTGTTTAGTTGCTAAGTCTTGTCTGACTCTGCGACCCTGTGGACTGTAGCCCACCATTCTCCTCTGTTCCTGGGATTTTCCCAGCCAGAATTCTGGAGTGGGTAGCCATTTCTTACTCCAGGGGAGCTTGCCAACCCAAGGATAGAACCTGAGTCTCCTGCATTGGCAGATGGATTCTTTGCACCAAGGCACCATGGAAGCCCATTAACTTAGGTTAACTTTGCAAAGAAGTGACTAATCTCCTTGGCAGTAAAGACCCTTGGCAACAGATCAGATGAGTTGGTTCATCTTCACCAGTGCAGCTTAGCCAGGTCTAGTCAACCTTCCCTCTCATCTGCCATGGCCCCACCCCGTGAAATGTTAGTCACTTAAGTATGTTGTTGTCTCTAAATATCCATTGCCCTGGCAGCTCTCTGGCCGTGTCTGCACCTGTTACAATGGGTAGGCAGGTGCTAAGACCCTGAGGAGCAGCAGTATTTCACCACCAGCATTAAGGAAGTCATGGGGTAGACAGACCTGTAGGTCCCAGGGTGAAAACCTACAGATGCTCAAGGCTGTAGAATCAGAATGGAAAACAACTGCCAGTCATTGCCGACTACAGGGATCCCGTGATTTTTGTGTGGCTAAAAGGTATAGAATACACCCCAATAACTTAGCCGTTTGAACACTTTATGTTTATACGGGTTTTATTTATATTCAACATGTGATATGTTGTAAAGGAAAACAGGTGCAGTTATAAAACACAAGGGGAGCAAGAATTCATTTAGACATGGACTTAAGACTGCATAACTCCAAATTGTTTGCATAATTGAATTCCCAGGGATAAACTTCAATATCCAGCAAATATGCAGTGCCTTAGTAAATAGAAAAAAAAACCTAGACTCTGTGTGAAGAATTCCCATGGGAAAAATCACAAAGGCTATTAAGTTCTCAAATAATTCTATTACACACCGTTATGTCACTCGGGGGCTAGATAAATATAAATTTGTCGAGTGTTTTGGAGGGCACTTGATACACAAGCAGGCACTTAAAATGATTATAAAGCACACAATTCTTTGTCCAGGATAAAGTTTTTTGTATAGACAAATGGACTTAAAAAATATCTTGCCAAAAGCTTGAATTCCTAAAGCCACAGACAAAGACTCTGCTTTGTATTCTTTTTGTAATGTGCTTAATGTGGGCCCTTACAGAAATTTTCTTTTAGTCTTACTAATAATTATCTTCTTATATTTTAAGTGATTTTTATTATAATGGTCTTTGTTTTTAATATTAGTTTTTAAAGTTTACGTTTCTCTTTTCTTTCTTCTTCTTTTTAGCTACAGTACTGAGATTTCCTGTTACAGGATCACTCAAACATCAGAAAAAATAAATGTCTGTAGCAGAAATTCACTGAGAGTGTCTAAACAATCATGTACTCAGTGGAAGCCACATCTGGGCAGCAGTAAAGGAGTTTTGTGCATTTGATGACTGTAATTTTAAATACTTCAACAGTGTTAACATTTCAACAAAGTTTCTGGCCATTCATTTCATTCCAAGGTATTCCATCATCCAAAACAACCTCATCTTGTGATCTTTGACCTTTTATTCTTGCTCAATTAAATTCTTAAAGGGATGTTTTTTACATTTTAAATGTCAATGTTGAATCTCCACTGAGAGAAAAATCAAGACACAGATTGTCATCACATTATTCAATATGATGCCTTTGATCTTTTGCAGGAAGTTCTTTTCTCCTCCTTCATCCAAAAGCCTTAACGTTTTCTAAAGAAGGGACACTATACAAGCCCTGTGCTCACTTGCCAGCTTTCAGATGACTGAGAACACTAACGATTTAGTGAAAACAGTAACGGTTTCAAAACTAAAAGGGAAGCACTACTGAAAAAACAACAGATCTCAGAGAGGGTAAAAAACAAGCCCACAAGAGAAACAAGGACATAAAGGAGGGAAAACGGAAAGAAAACAAAGTGAAAGTAGATGTCGTTGCTAGAGCAGTAGTTTTTGATGTTGTCGAATTTGTTCTTTAGCAAAACACAATATTGAAAACAATATAAACAAATATTAAGGAACAGAAAGCAAATGCACTTGAAAGACAGGAAAGGAAAAAAAAACACCTTTCTTGTTTAAAAGTTTGTAAGTTCAACATTCTCATTTTTCTTCCATGAAAAAAAAGAGTCTCACATTAGTCTGTATTGTTTATCAACTTTAGTTCTAAAAGAATCAGCTTTCTTTCCCTATTTTAAAGGTTTCTTTGTAATCTTTTTAGTAAAAACTGTAGGAAAATATCATGCATTTCTGTTTTAGAATCTCTTATCAAAATAACTACCAAAATCTCAAAGTACTATGTTCTTAATATCGAAGGATATGGAAACAGAGAGAATTAAACACGGTTACCTTGAACATATGGATAGTTTCTAAGAAGAAACTAGAAACCTATGTCATTCAGTTCAGTTCAGTTCAGTCGCTCAGTCGTGTCCGACTCTGCGATCCCATGAATCGCAGCACGCCAGGCCTCCCTGTCCATCACCAACTCCTGGAGTTCATTCAGACTCATGTCCATCGAGTCTGTGATGCCATCCAGCCATCTCATCCTCTATTGTTCCGTTCTCCTCCTGCCCCCAATCCCTCCCAGCATCAGAGTCTTTTCCAATGAGTCAACTCTTTGCATGAGGTGGCCAAAGTACTGGAGTTTCAGCTTTAGCACCATTCCTTCCAAAGAAATCCCAGGGCTGATCTCCTTCAGAATGGACTGGTTGGATCTCCTTGCAGTCCAAGGGACTCTCAAGAGTCTTCTCCAACACCACAGTTCAAAAGCATCAATTCTTCGGCACTCAGCTTTCTTCACAGTCCAACTATGTATTAATAATACTTGAATCAGTTCTAGGGAAACGATCTCTTAAGGAAACACATTAACCTTTGAATTAGTATCAAAGAAACTCCCACTATGGTCTGTTTTTACAAATGAGCATTGTGTTGATCTTGAAAATCTTCATAATGGGCAATTCCAGTTAAAACTATGGTTTTCGGGTCATTATTTCCTAGAAGTGTGATTTTTTTTTTTTAATGCATGTGAGCCTCCGTGTGTGTGTTAAGAGTAGTATTTATAGTTTCTGGCCAAATTATACTTTTTAAAGCCTTGACAAGTTGGGCTGTTGAGCATGTGTGTTCTATTCATTTGTCATATGGTCAGTGAAGACACCTGTTTCCATCCTTTTATTATTGCTATCATGGCTAGAAAAAAAATGAAAGTTTCAAAGATCCATAATATTCTGGCTTTCAAATTAGTACAATTATGTAAATTCTAATTTGTAAATTATTTGCATCTTTAAAAATATTTCTTTTCTTTTTCCTATTAAAGTATAACATTGATTTCTAAGTTAATCCTAAATAGATATTTTCAAAGCAGTAGCTGAAATCAAATTTCCAACTCTTAAAATCTAGATGTCATTCCATTTCACTGTTATTGTTACCCTAACATTTCTCAGGCTGGGGCTATTTTAACCCCTAGCACCAATTTGTCTGAGGAAGGGCTCTCTGTGGTTTTTACTCAGTTCTGTTTTCATTTTGAAAATTGACTTTGGAGTTGGTGAGTAGGCTGGTGGCTCAGATGGTTAAAAATCTGCCTGCAATGCAAGAGACACAGGAGACACCGGTTCGATCCCTGGGTTGGGAAGATCCCCTGGAGAAGGAAGTGGCAATCCACTCCAGTATTCTTGTCTGGAGAATTCCATGGACACCAGGCAGGATACAGTCCGTGGGGTTGCAAAGGGCTGGACATGACTGAATGACTAACACTTTGGAGTTGGTAACTTGGAAAATAATAAGAGGTAAGACGACTTGATAAAGAGGCTCTTGGTTGCTTCCAGAACTGAATCCCTTGGCATTGAGCCCAGAGTCAATCCTCCTGTCACAAACACTCTGCAATAGAATGGCAGCGGATTACTAGTGGCCTTTCTTCATATCATTCGCAAATCGTGATGCTTGTGTGAATCACAGCGTGCGACTTTAGGACATGCGGTTGATGTTAAAGAACCAGAAGAGCTTAGCTGTTACACCACATCCTTGGAATAAAGTAGGCCTATCTTCCATGAAGAAGAAAAAATACGCCGGGCCTCCCACATCACTGGGGCTTCCCTGGTGCCTCAGTGGTAAAGAATTTGCCTGCCAATGCAGGAGATGGGGGTTCAGTCTCTGGGTCAGGAAGATCCCCTGGAGAAGGAAATGGCAACCCACTCCAGTATTCTGGCCTGGGAAATTCCATGGATAGAGGAGCCTGGCGGGCTACAGTCCATGGGGTCACAAAGAGTGGGCCTCAACTCAGCGACCCAACTCTCTGCAACATGCTTTCTCTGCACAGTTGTGTAAAGGATGATTCCATCAAATTTCTTATTTGAAATATTTGGTGTTAGATCTGTGTTCAGAATGATCCATAACATGTGGGGTTCTTTAGATGGAGAGGAGCTGACTCCTCTGCTCCTGTGGAGAGAGGTTGTTAAACTATAGTTCACAGATAGGCTTAGTGTCTTCTTCATCCAAGAGGGAAACAAATGCAAATCTTGATCCCTTCAGTCCAAAGAAACAGCCTCATTTGATGGTAACCTGCCCCAGGGTACGAACAGTAGCTTGGGCTAATCCTAGAGGAACATTGAGTAAACATTAACTGAGGGAACGAACTGAAATAAATAAAACCATATGCATTTTAATGCTTCATGGTTCATATGTCAGGTGAGCAGTTAATGCTTAATATTGAGTTTTGTGTTTCCTATGCAATGTCAACTTGTTTTGTTGGAGTCAGAAGCTACTGAGATCTAAGGAGTGATTACTGCTTACACCCTGTCCTCTATGGGAATTTATTTTAGGTATTTATTTTATGTATATATGGGAATTTATTTTACTAGAATGATTCTCTAAAACTAGAATATTGAAACTATTCTATAAGGGTCTGTCTTACTGTACAGAAAAGCATATGTCTGATGCCTTTTTTTTTCCACTAAAGAGTTTTTAATGATTAGACATCTATTAAATCACATATTAAGTATACATATATTAACAAATGATGCAGAAGTCCAAGTAGTTCATACTTAAGAAAGCTATACCTGCCTATTTCCCATAGGCTCTTTTCCCTCCACCCCCATGGGGAAGGAAGAAGAGAAAGGGAAATAGAGAAGGAGATGGGCAGAGAGGAAGAGATTTTTCTAGAAAGGGCATTTTCTATATTACGTGAGCTCTCCAATTTATCCAGTCATCTCACCAGAACAACTCATTGTAGAGAGAAATTTGGTATAAAACCAGCCTGGCCCAAAGGTTTACAATAGCCTTCTTGTAATGACGCTTGCCTGATAACATAGTCAGTGATAGAAACCCCCAAGGCTGTTTGACAATCAGGCTCAGAGCATCTTAATAAAACATAATATAAAGTCAATTGAGAGTACTTGCTCTAAGTTTCCATAAAACTGAATCCAATGCTAAGTTGTAAAAAAAGTCCACACACTATTTAAAGTTGCTAAAGAAATGCCCATTCTTATGCAAGTCACGAGGTAGCCAAAGAAGTCGCTAAGCATCTACCAGAAAGCAAAATAAAAGGGAAAGTGATCATTAAGAAAGTATTAATGTTTATTTGATAAGTGATCTCCTGGGTCATACAGTACTTTCTGTGTATAGAAGTCCTCCCGTGGACCACCTACACTGGAGTTGTAGGTGACATTTATGTATTCCCCAATGCAAGAAGACTACAGTCTACCCTATTCTTTAAAAGACTTTGAATGTCAAGTTCAGGGCTGCCCCCACTTCTGGCCTCTCTCCCAGCACCAATGTCACTTCTTTTCTCCAGTGAAGTGAAATGACTGGGGCTCACAGACACCAGCTTGAAAGTGCCTGAATGACCCGAGGAGGCCGCTGTGACTGTATTAGTCAGCCGTGTCTGACTCTTTGCCACCCACGGACTGCAGCCCACCAGCCTCCTCTGTCCATGGGACTTCCCAGGCAAGTGGATTGCCATGCCCTGCTCCAGAGGATCTACCCAACCCAGGGATTGAACCTGCATCTCCTGCATTGCAGGCGGTTTCTTTACTGACTGAGTCATTGACCTTCTAAAAATCTCCAGTCCACCAGAATGTCCAGCTTGGCCAGATTATACCTAGGCATGAGAGGGAATCCCAGACAGCACTTGAGAGGGAGTCTTTAGGTCAGGTTCTTTTCCTGCTGACCTATTTCTGCTTGAAATACCTGTACTAACTTTTGGAAGATTGGTCACTAAACTACTGACTTATCAACTGAAAATTCCGCTATTTGGTGAAACCACATTTCTCAGAAAGACAATAGGAGGCTTTTCAAATAAGCTCACTCAAGTTCCTTGGTTTTTAACCCTGGAAACAGTATTTTTAGATACTGAGATGGACTGCAATGCAGTTCATTTCACAGAACTGAAGATGTCAGAGAGCTGAAGCTTTTTCTTTGATCAAAGAAGAATATGATTGGTGATTCCCTGGTGGTCCAGTGGTTAGAACTCTGAGCTTCCACTGCAGGGGGCACAGGTTCGATCCTTGGTTGGGGAAGTAAGATCTTGCATGCCTTGTGGCATGGCCAAAAAAAGAAGAAGAAGAATATGATCAGTGATGCTGGCCATCTCTAAGATCATCTCTGGAATGACGGTTGAAGGGATTCCCATTGTTTGGACCAGGTGCTGCTTAGGAAGCTAATAAAATGCCTTCTGGACAATTTACATTTAGGACCTCATTGTGCAATGCTATTGCGAGGGTTAACCTCATGTGTCATTGTCAAAATGTTCTTTTATTCTATAAAGTATACGTAAGAGGCACTTTGGTTAAACATATTATATTAATAAATACCACTTTCTCCCTTCACCATCATAATGACATTTCTCCTTATCATTTATGGGTTAAATACTGCAAACATCTAGGCTCAGTTCTTCGAGAACATTGTCTTGTAAATGGGGATCTAACTCTATGGCATTTCTTCATCATCAAACTGTCACCATCCTTCTCATGTCCCACAAATGAGCACCAATAAGGTATATTATCACACAAGAACTCTACTATTTCTTACTATGTACCCAAACAGAGCAGTCTCTCTTCAACCATCTTCTCCAGACTCAACATATTCTTTGGTTTAATTTAAAATTAAATAAGCAAATGAAACAAGCAGGATCCGAAGAAGATGAGGAACAAAGCAAATGCAAGTGGCTGAGCTACTTGCCCTCTATCTTTCCTTCCACTCCCTCTCAAGTAGGAAAAAAAGGTGATTTGTGGGTTGAGCTACCCTTGGTCATAATTCTATGCTGTCTTCGCCTATTAGAAAACTTGTCACCATAAACAATGTGTTTATCATTCTTCAAGACTACTGATGAAAACCTTTCGAGTACTAAAATGTTATGTAATGAATAAACAGTGTGATAATTGCACCTTCAAGATTCACACCAACATAGCAACAAGAGACTCCTGTTAAGTTTCTGAAGGAGTCTGTGAGCACCAGGTTCATCTCCACTGCGTAGAGAAAATGCCTAAGGTGAGTACATTCGTCACCGCCTACCATGGCTCTGTGTACACCTGGATATGCACTTGATGCCTTCTGGGCAAGAGGAAAGATGTGGTCTACGGTCTGAAGGTGTCCTCTGATGCCTGAATGAGTAGACAGAATGCCAGTCAATGTTCACTAGTACAGGCAGGTCCTCTGAGCAGCTTTGTCACAGAAGTCCCCAATTCTCTGCTGTCAACAGAAGCACTGGGTTGGTTTTGATTGTCTTTTCTTGGGCACTGGAGGAAAAGGCTGGGTTTCCCCTGCAGCCATCAAACCTCTGAGCTGTCGCTGTGGTGGCTCACCGAGGGCATCATGGGCTCACGGCTGCTGGGGTCCTTGGGTGTGTCCTTCCTCCTGGCACCCTTCTTGCCCTGGTGCATCCTCACCGCGACGGCAGTGAGGATGACGGCCAGGAGTCCCACCACGACGCCCCCCACCACCGTAAGCAGGCTGACCTCAGAGCTGGGACTGTTGAGCTCCCGGGGGAGGACGCCGTCAGGGGAAACCCTCCCATGAAGGATCTGCTTCCTGCTGCTGCGGTCCAGGGCGACGTGCTGGATGTTCGTTCCCCGGTTGTTCTCAGCCCCGATTTCCCACGCCAGCGGAGGGCTGCTTCTGATCTCCCTCTTCTTCCGGCTCTTGGTAGCTGCCTGGGGCTTCCCTTGACCCACCAAAGAGTGGTACCGGTACTCCACGCTGCGTTTGCCAATGCCTCGGTTGGCACTGTCTTTCGATCTTACCGTGTAGATGGTGTGTACATACCATTCTCGACCCAGAGCAACCTAGAAACACAATTCTACTCATTAGAAAATTTAATCCTAGGGCAATCTAAAAATTCACAACTCTCTGCAAGAGAAATTCATAACAGAGATCATGAATAATCATTTAATTTAGTCTGCAGAATTAATATATTTAATATCGCTGTATGTGTAGTCTGTGCAAGGCTTTGTGTAAAGCACTCTGTAAAATACTCTGTGCAACTCTTAAGGGAACATGTGCAGGTAAATATCTGTCAGGGCTGCAGAGAACTCCAGACCACACAGTCTAACGTATTCACTTAAAAAATGAGTGGATGACACAGACACAGAGAATAAATGAGTGGTTACCAGCAGAGGGGAGGGTCAACATAAGGATTGGAAAGTGGGAGATGAAAAAACTATTGGATGCAAGATAGGCAATAAGGATGTACTGTATGACATGGAGATAGAGCCAATATCTTGTAATATTAATACCGGTAAATGAGACAGTAACCTTTAAAAACATATAAAAATTTAACAATTAAAAAAAGTTTAAAAATGAGCAAATGAGAATACATAGCAGTTAAGTGACTTGCCCAATATCATTGAACTAGTTAGAATCAGAGGCAGGGCTAGAGGTAAGACTTTCTGAAGCTCAGAACTCTTTTTCTAGTGTGTCTTGCTGTGTATTTACATATAAGGCCATAGAAAACTTTTTCTGCTTTTTTCAGGGTCTGTGAAAAGAAGGTTCTTCAAAGACTTCAGGATTTGACTTCAGGTCAAATGCTTTGAGGGCTAACAATAAAAACAAACAAACAAAAAGTCAGGATTTCCCTGGTGGTCCTGGTCCTGGTGGCTCAGTTTATGTGCTCCCAATGCAGGGGCCTGAGTTGAGTCCCTGGTCCGGGAGCTAGATCCTGCATGCCGCAACTCAGAGTTCACATGCTGGAACTAAAGATCCTGCTTGCTACAGTTAAGACCTGGCACAGTCAAATACATAAATTAACAAGTAAATATTTTTAAAAAATCATACTTTGACTTCCTATTTGAAAAGATTCAGGATAACAGACATGCTTCCTTAAATTCCCTCTTTAGCAAAATAGTGAAGTGAGAGTTGCTCAGTCGTGTCCAACTCTTTGCGACCCCATGAACTATAGAGTTCATTCAATTCTCCAGGCCAGAACACTGGAGTGGGTAGTCTTTCCCTTCTCCGGGGGATCTTCCTAACCCATGGACTGAAGCCAGGTCTTTAGCATTGCAGGTGAATTCTTTACCAGCTGAGCCTCAAGAGAAACCCTTAGTGGAATAAGGGTAATATATTTCTCCAGCCCATCCTATTTAGTCAATTTTCAGTAAACATCCTGAAAGATGCACTTGCTACCCCAAGGATTCACAATATGAACACATCTCTGAATTTGTCTCATTTGTCTGCTCAATGTTATGGTCTCCTGGGTATCTTTCTACCTTCTGTCTCTAGGTTAGCTCTTCTTATTTTGGTCTATGAAGAATGGAGATTTCTGTGCTGTGCACAATTGTTTTTCTGAGTCCAGCTGTTCATTTAAGATCACTCTAATAAAGATAGTCATAAAAAGTCAAATGAAAGGAGATTTTGAAGAAGACCACCAGAGTTCCTAACCAACAGGTTTAGATTTATACTCTGGGCTGAATAAGGGTCTTCATTACATATAGACATAAAACATGATGAATATATTGATAAACATAATAATAGCTAACGTTTATGGAATGTTCATGATGCACTCGGAGAAGGCAATGGCACCTCACTCTAGTACTCTTGCCTGGAAAATCCCATGGGCGGAGGAGCCTGGTAGGCTGCAGTCCATGGGGTCGCTAAGAGTTGGGCACGACTGAGCGACTTCACTTTCACTTTTCACTTTCATGCATTAGAGAAGGAAATGGCAACCCACTCCAGTGTTCTTGCCTGGAGAATCCCAGGGACAGAGGAGCCTGGTGGGCTGCCATCTATGGGGTCCACAGAGTCGGACAAGACTGAAGTGACTTAGCAGCAGCAGCAGCAGCAGCAGTATGATGCACTCAGGACGGTCCGGAGCGGTTTACATGCATTATCTTACTCAAAGTTCACATGAACTCTACATAATACGGCAATTACTGCCTCTTATCTGGGAAATGTCTGAGGCATTCCAGTGTTAAGTGGCTTGCATGTGATTGCACAGCTATTGTAAGGAACCTTGTTTCTGGCTCACCTGAAAGAGTGGTGTTGAGTCGACTTTAAATCCATCAGATCCAGGCTGATTCACTAAGAGGATAGCTTCAGGGTCATCCACTGCCAGTTTGGCATTAAACAGGACATTTCCAAAGCTGGTGGCTTGTGTCTCTGGTTGAGCTTTGTCCTTTAGGCAATAAGGAAAACGAGGATTGCTGTGGATAATGTCAACATTTGCAAACACAGGAGGTTTTCCTATTAGTTTTGTGCAAGTACCCTTTACCATAAAAGATCACCATTTGGTTTCATTTTTAAAAGATGCTTTTGTTTTAAAATAGAAGACAGAAACAATTAACTTTGACTGTCTAATCTGGTGCATTGTTTGGGTCAGAGCACTTACCACAATTTTAAATCTATATAAGAGTGAAGGTGAATCAGCCAAGCAGCCGTATTCTGCGTTCGTTGGATTGTACTTGGGAACATAGCCGTCAGCCCCGGTGCACAGAAACACCTTCTCAATGCTGCAGTAAAAGGAATCACCTAGATTCTGGACTGGATCCACCATGACCCGACCATAAATGATATCACCTGCAACAGACATGTGGAAATGTCCTTTCTATTAAGGGATATGGTGTGTCTCTGTGACGCAGCAAACAGTTTATGACAATAATGACACTAACAATAATATTCCCTTCTCTTTCTAATCTGGTATCAAATGTTGAAGGACTGTCTGCATGAGCTTCAGGGTCTCATACACTCCCAGGCCTCAGATAGGACCACTTGGCAGATGACCACAAGTACTGAAGATTTATTGACCTTTACATGCCAGTGGGAATAACCTCGAGGCATGGCTCATAACTTAACATTCATAACATCCCGTTGTAGTTTAAGTCCAGTTTACACAATACATTATTAGTTGGCAAGATGTAGGAAAATCATTATAGGATAACACAAAAATGAAAACACCAAACAAAGCCAAATTAGCTTTGTTTGCTTTTAAAGGAGGGTTTAATGAAACTCCCTGGTATTTCCTCATCTATTTCACGGCCACTACTGAACACCTACTGTGTGTACTAGGCATTTTGCTAGGTTCTGGGAATATATCACTAAACAAGACAGATACAATCCTAACCCATGAGCTACATTCTCATGTACTTGGGTGTATGAAATATTGAGTGTGTGCAACACACAGTAAACTGTGGAAAATTCTGAAAGAGATGGGCATACCAGACCACCTGACCTGCCTCTTGAGAAACCTACATGCAGGTCAGGAAGCAACAGTTAGAACTGGACATGGAACAACAGACTGGTTCCAAATAGGAAAAGGAGTACGTTGAGGCTGTATATTGTCACCCTGCTTATTTAACTTCTATGCAGAGTACATCATGAGAAACGCTGGGCTGGATGAAGCACAAGCTGGAATCAAGATTGCTGGCAGAAATATCAATAGCCTCAGATATGCAGATGATACTACCTTTATGGCAGAAAGTGAAGAGGAACTAAAAAGCCTCTTGATGAAAGTGAAAGAGGAGAGTGAAAAAGTTGGCTTTAAGATCAACATTCAGAAAATGAAGATCATGGCATCCAGTCCCGTCACTTCATGGCAAATAGATGGGGAAACAGTGGAAACAGTGTCAGACTTTTTTTGGGGGGCTCCAAAATCACTGCAGATGGTGATTGCAGCCATGAAATTAAAAGACGCTTACTCCTTGGAAGGAAAGTTATGACCAACCTAGATAGCATATTTAAAAGCAGAGACATTACTTTGCCAACAAAGGTCTGTTTAGTCAAGGCTATGGTTTTTCTAGTGGTCATGTATGGATGTGAGAGTTGGACTGTGAAGAAAGCTGAGCACCGAGGAATTGATGCTTTTGAACTGTGGTGTTGGAGAAGACTCTTGAGAGTCCCTTGGACTGCAAGGAGATCCAACCAGTCCATTCTAAAGGAGATCAGTCCTGGATGTTCTTTGGAAGGAATGATGCTAAAGCTGAAACTCTAGTACTTTGGCCACCTCATGTGAAGAGTTGACTCATTGGAAAAGACTCTGACGCTGGGAGGGATTGGGGGCAGAAGGAGAAGGGGACGACAGAGGATGAGATGGCTGGATGGCATCACTGACTCTGTGGATGTGAGTTTGAGTGAACTCTGGGAGTTGGTGATGGACAGGGAGGCCTGGTGTGCTGCAATTCATGGGGTCGCAAAGAGTCAGACACGACTGAGCGACTGAACTGAACTGAACTTGCAAAACAAAAAACATCCAAGGAAAAAATTCCAGACTTGTTTCAAAAATCACTTCAGTTCAGTTCAGTCGCTCAGTCATGTCTGACACTTTGAGACCCCATGAATTGCAGCATGCCAGGCTTCCCTGTCCATCATCAACTCCCGGAGTTCACCCAAACCCACATCCATTGAGTCAGTGATGCCACCCAGCCATCTCATCCTCTGTCGTCCCCTTCTCCTCCTGCCCCAATCCCTCCCAGCGTCAGAGTCTTTTCCAATGAGTTAACTCCTCATGAGGTGGCCAAAGTACTGGAGTTTCAGCTTTAGCAGCATTCCTTCCAAAGAACACCCAGGACTGATCTCCTTTAGAATGGACTGGTTAGATCTCCTTGCAGTCCAAGGGACTCTCAAGAGTCTTCTCCAACACCACAGTTCAAAAGCATCAATTCTTTGGCATTCAACTTAGTTAAGGGAAATCTCAGTTGGTAAAGAATATGCCTGCAATGCAGGAGACCCCGATTTGATTCTTGGGTTGGGAAGATCCCCTGAAGACATGATAGGCTACCCACTCCAGTATTTGTGGGCTTCCCTGGTGGCTCAGGTGGTAAAGAATCCATCTGCAATGCGGGAGATCTGGGTTCGATCCCTGGGTTGTGAAGATCCCCTGGGGAAGGAAAAGGCTACCCTCTCCAGTATTCTGGCCTGGAGAATTCCATAGACTGTATAGTCCATGAGGTTGCAAAGAGTAAGACATGACTGAGAGACTTTCACTTCACTAAGTGAAATAAAGGTTGATTTTCTGAGAATAAAATTCATCCTGTAACATATATCTGGATCCCTAGGTGGCTCAGTGGTAAAGAATCCACCTGCCAATGCAGGAGATGTAGGTTCGATCCTTGGGTCAGGAAGATCCCATGGAGAAGGAAATGCCAACCTACTCCAGTATTCTTGCCTGGAGAATCCCATGGACAAAGAAGCCTGGAAGGCTATAGTCTATGGGGTCGCAAAGCACATTAAATACATATCCAGTTTCAATGACCCCTCCCCCATCCCTGCCAAAATGATAAAGACCCAGTTACATTCTCAAAACCATAAAATAATTTGTAATTGTCCCCCTCAATCACAATCCCAATAAAGCAAAGGACAACAGACACAATGGCAAACAGACAGAGCAGGCCTCTCGTTTGTAAAGTGATACCTTCTGCAAAGGCAACGTCGCTCTCCTGCCCAAATCCCATGGATCCGTCAGACAGCCAGAGGCTCTTCTTGGAGAGGAGGTACATCTGGGTGTTCAAGCTAAACTCAGCCGCCACTGGGTCACTGACCTAAAACCAAGTGTAAAAGCCCTCTTATGTGTTGTTGATGGTTTTGGTGGTGCACAAACACATTATGTGCAGAAACACACATGCGCTGTACCCTGGCATAAAAAACACTAAACTCTGCACTGTGATCAGTGTTCATGTCCAACCAAACCGACTTAAGGAATTATGACACTGGCTTTGTCCTTCTTAAGAAGGCAAAATGGTCAACATTAAACCATTTTTTAAAACACTTTTTTGATGTGGGTCATTTTTAAAGTCTTCATTGAATTCGTTACAATATTGCCTCTGTTTTTTATGTTCTGGTTTTTTTGGCTGCTAGGCATGTGGGATCTTAGCTTCCTGACCAGGGATCAAACCTGCGTCCCCTGCATTGGAAGCTGAAGCCTTAACCACTGGACCACCAGGGAGGTTCCAGGGTTAAATCATTTTTTAAAATGGGACTAACTAGCATTGCTTGAGCTTATTTCCACTGATTTATTGGGATATATAAAGGATGTATATACATATCCTTTATATATATAAAGGATATACAAATATCACGGTCAGTGGAAGGCCAACATTTAGTGTAAGTTCTTGGGCAAAAGATTTTCTCATATTTCTTTTAATGCATATTGACGATTTGGTACTTTGAGGCGGCGTAAATGACAGGATATTCATTCTCCTCAATGATCAAGAGCAAGACAAAGAAGTGTAGAACTCTGGGGAAAAGTCTCAAATCTCCAAGGTAGCAGACTCCAGAGGAGACCAGATCACATAAGAAACAGTAACCCTTACAGACTCTTAAACTGTGGATTTGATATACTGAACCAGTAAGGAATAAAGGGCAATTCTTTCCTCTTTCTTTCCCCTCTTGCTCCCTTCCTGCCTGACTTCCTTTTTTCTCAGCATGCAAGAATTGAAGTCACTGGGTGAGAATTTTTTTTTTAACTGATAAAAGTAAACTATGCCTTTAACAAAGGGCTTCTACATGGGAAAAGGGACTTCCCTATAACTCAAACTGTAAAGAGTCTGCCCACAATGAAGGAGACCAGGGTTTGATCCCTGGGTCTGGAAGATCCTCTGGAGAAGGGAATGGCAATTCACTCCAGTATTCTTGCCTGGAGAATCCCATGGACAGAGGAGCCTGGCAGGCTACAGTCCATGGGGTCGCAGAGTCAGACATGACTGAGCAACTAACACACACACGTACACACGGGAAAAAGCATTCTATGAGACACACCTGTTGGAAGCGGATGTCAAGGTCAAAAGTGATAGGCTCTCTGGGGTTGCAGGTGACAGGCAGGCGGAATTCCTGATGGGATGGGGTGGTGCATGGCAGCAGTTTTACTGTGTAGGTCCCCGAGTAGTCACGGACCTTTAAGGAGCAGAGAGTTTGTGCTTTTCACTTAAAAATCTGAGGCGCAATCAAAGGAAGTAACAAAGACAAATGAAGAGTCTTAGTCACTTACTGCAAAGTCAGATACGAAGCTCCACTGCTGGACTGGCTGGTTATAGGTTGGTTCACTTCTTATGAGACGCAGGGAAAACGTTAGACCTGGATGATCGACTGACATGATCATTGAGCTTGTGAAGGATGCTAGAAAATTGCCAACAACAATAATGGTCTAGTGGTTAAAAGGATCATAACAGTTTAGAGTGTTCAAAGTGCCTTATGATACCTTATTTGCATGTATTCTTATAATAAGCCTACAAAGTTGGTATAATTATCCTCATTTCTCAGATAAAGAAACTGGACTAAGAGTGACTGTGTGACTCTCTCCGGATCTCTGGCATATGTGCCTTCTCATTCCTAATGCAGTGCTTTTTCCACTCTATCATTCTGCCAAAAAATAATTGTACAGAAATGCTCAGATGGGTCAAGGCTACTTTCCAGGGAGGCACAGCAGTTCAATAAAGGCTGATGTGAATGTACTCATTGTGCACTGAAGCTATGAAGTGAACCTCAGTCTACTCGCATCTGGGTAGACAGATCCGGGAAAACCCAATTTATAAATGGAGTCTAATTTTAATTAGATTGCCTCAATCGTGTCTAAACAAAGACTCAGTTTATTAGAAAGGTAGACATGCAGAAGGACACTGTAAAGACCAGGAAATCCCATTTTGCAAAACAGTCAGCTGCAATAAAACTAAATGATTCTTTTTGGTTCTGTATTTTGGAACTCAGACTCACAAAATTACAGCAAACCATCTTTCTCTTCCTGTGTCTTCAGCCATAGCCTCTCTTTTGTTTAGAGCTTGGATCCAGAAAAAGGAAGGACACAGAAGGCAGCACATGAACTATTTCCCCCTTCCAATCTGACATGAGTTGGCACACCAGTAAAATGTGCAAGCCAGTTTAGTAATGTGAAGTCGAATAAGAAGTTATTTCTGATGAAATGGAATTTTTAGAAAAGCTTAAACATGGGACATTAGTGACTGCCACATTATTGATATACATAGCACAATCTGCCAAATTAGTAAAATTACGTAGCTAATTCTTTAGAAAGTTAACATGTCTGAAACTAGGTATCATAGAGAAATGTTACTTCTGACACCATTATAACGGTCTCTTACAATACCTGGAAAAGAGCTGTGCTTGCTGAATAAATGATCAAATTTCTGAACAACGCATTTAAAGTAGAGAATGGGAATGTTATAGCTATGCTCTCTATCTAAAGGAAAATTCCTCTTAATTAACTTGGTAGATTTTTCTTTTATTTCTTTTGTTTAATTAATTTACTTTTTTGGCCGTACCACGTGGCTTGTGATCTCTATTCCTTGACTAGGGATTGAACCTGGGCCACGGAAGTGAAAATGTTGGATCTTGACCACTAGGGAACTCCTGATAGAATTTTCGTTTAAATTAACTTTAATCTTTTGGTATTTCCTCTAGAAGTCTACAGTGATGATTTTGTAGTTTATGAGACATATAGCTGAACAGTGATCAAGCCCTCATGTAGATACTCGCACATACACAATTCATTTGAAATTAAGGGCTTCAAAGCTCATAGGTAAGCATGTGGAAACACATGCAAATATGGAAAACCTATCTTCTTTTTTTGTCTGCAGAGTGGCTGTTTGTGGGTAATGGGGCTTACCAGGATGTGACAGCACAAACAAGCCATGGAACTGAGCCTCCGTCTTGAAGTTCACGACCAAACGCCCCTCTTCACTGATGCGCATGCTGGTTGGGTAGAGAGAACCTAGGATGGGACGATTCACAAGAGTGGAAATATTGGTGACCAGCAGCTCCAAATGTATGGAGTTTCTTCCAAAACCAAATTCAGATTCATCTCATGTTTAAGCATTCTAGCCAAAGGGTATTATCAGAAAAATTCTAAGTGATCAGAGAGACAGAAGTATTCTTATTTTGTTCTGTTTTTCTAACAAGAAGAATTGTCTGGAAGGCAGGCAAAATAGAATTAGGTCATACGAGTGAGGTCCATATGAAATATATGGATTGACGACAATAGGCCAAAGTATTTTTGAAACTTTGGTCTACATAAATTAAACTGTAAATGAGAGACAGAATGAACTGGTCAGACTTTGAAGATCTGCACATGTAGGTGGAAACAGGTTTTTGTTCTCCAGAATAATTCCAAATGTTATAGGCTTAATGAAAACTCCAAAGGCTTCCTAAGAAATTTAGCAAGTTGATCAAAGTTGGCTCCAGGTATAAGAAGGAAACCTGAGATTCTTATGTGGAAGCTGAGAACTGAGCGATGAATCTGCAGTAAGATTCACTTAAATATACATTTCTAAGGCAAGATATGGGATTAAAACGTTTGCAGGGATCTAAAAGGTTTATTCAGGGTGATCATATTACCTTTCACATAACCTTAAGGTAATCTTAAAGCCAGTCAATTCTGAAGGAAATCAGCCCTGGGATTTCTTTGGAAGGAATGATGCTAAAGCTGAAACTCCAGTACTTTGGCCACCTCATGCGAAGAGTTGACTCATTGGAAAAGACTCTGATGCTGGGAGGGATTGGGGGCAAGAGGAGAAGGGGACGACAGAGGATGAGATGGCTGGATGGCATCACTGACTCGATGGACGTGAGTCTCAGTGAACTCCGGGAGTTGGTGATGGACAGGGAGGCCTGGCGTGCTGTGATTCATGGGGTTGCAGAGTCGGACATGACTGAGCGACTGAACTGAACTGAACTGAATCTCTTTAAGATAATAGATTTTGAGATTTTTGAGAAAATATCAACAGTATTTTCTCTCTGGCTCATAAAAGGTCATGATGGTCAGACATGCAAGGAACCAGAACAGCAGTATGTGCTTGAAAAGAAACAGCATTAATTCTACCAATGGACTAATTTACCTTATGCTTATGGACTCTGAATTATGGTTCTGACACTGAGATTGAAACTAAGTTATTATTTGGGGCAAATGATTTTGGGGCCCAACAGTTAGTGGCTCACACCACCACTCTTCCAAGGCATTCAGCTTAAGTATTACAAAATAATAGAATTTTTAAACTGAAAGAATATTAGAAGTCTAGTCTATCTTTCATAAGAAGTTGAGTGCCAGAGATTAAGCAATATGTTTGAGATCACACAGCTAGTTAGCTGTAAACCCAGAAATAGAATCTGGGACACAATTTATACTAGGCTTTAAAACGCCTCTCCCACTTTCAGAAACAAAAATGTGGAAGTTTTTCTCTGAATTCTTTCTTTTCTTTCAATTGGAACTTCCTCCATCCATTATCTAAAATCTAGAGGGAGAGACAGATTGTGTTGAGTACCGCATGAGCGATTAATTAGCTTAAATGGACATTATATTTAATAGTCACAAATGCAAAAATTTAAGGCATTGATATAATTTAGTTAAAATAGATTTTTCCGTGACAAAATGAAATTATTTTAAAGTATGAACAATAACAGTAAAATTATTGAAAGTTGCTTCTCTTATTTTTAGCTGCGGTAAAAATGTCACTTAAGTCATTCATACAGGTAAGAAAAATGTTAATTTTCCAAGTTTCTGTTAACTCACCTTGGAGTTCAGCTTCTGGGGGGCTGCCAATTCCATCGGTCCACAAGATGGCAGTGTCATACACGAATGTCAGACGGAGTTCGGACTTCAAGTCAAAATGCTGCCAGCCTCCGACCCCAGCCGGGGAGTGGAACACATAGGAGACATACAGAGGGACTCGAAGAGTCACATAGGACTGCACGAGGTTTAGGACCTAAAACAATACAATTATATCTATCAGCACCATCTGGGGTTAATTAAACACACTTAATTTTGTATGAGCCATTTTCTCCTTTCACTTATCTGAAGATTTTGAGTTAATCATCGAGGAAAAGAAATGAGAGCATGGACAACACTACTGCCCCCTCACTTAATTTTGGATTGGGGTCATGGAGGATAAATAATTATGTACTGAGCGCCTACCACTGACATTGTGTTGGGTTCCCAAATAAAGCTACTCAATATTTTCATTCTCTCCCATAATTGTATTTATAGGTATGTGTGAATGACTGAATGAATGGATAGAGGGGTGAAGGATAGAGACAGGAGAGTTAAGACTGAAAGAAATAAAGCAAATTTCCCAACAGAAATTTCCCACGTCCTCCTGGAGTAGCCCTGCCAGTAACAGATACCAGTCTTTGGCCCATGCTTGTTCTACTCTTTCACACTTGATTATATTCCAAAGCTGAGCGTTGTCTTATGATCACCTACCAAAGGTTATCATCCTTAATTCTCAGAATAGCCCTGAAGAATAGCAGGGCAAAGACAACTATCTTCTTCTTATACATGAGGAAATGGGCTTAGGTCAGATCATACTGCTCACAAGTTTGAGTCAGGTTTTCTGATATATCTATTTCTCCTTCTAGGTTGAGCTGGCAACAGGAATCACACGTGTGAGTTATTGAATAATTAAAAACATGATAAACTCTCATTTATCATGTTTTCATGGAGCTAAAAGTAAACTCCTCAAATCACAAAATGACCACCTGAATCACGAACAAAAATATATCAAATGAAAACCATCTGGGGCTTCCCTCATGGTAAAGAATCCACCTGCCAATGCAGGGGACACAGGTTCGATCCCTGATCCAGAAAGAAAAGATCCCACGTGCTGTGGAGTAACTAAGCCCGTGCACCAAAACTATGGAGCCTGTGCCCTACAGTCTGTGCTTCACAACAAGAAAAGCCACCTCAATGAGAAGCCCTTGCATTGTAACTAAAGAAAGCCTGACCAGGAACCAAGACCAAGCACAACCAAAAATAAATAAATAAAAGAAAACCATCCACCAAGCTGTGGATTATTTGATTCTCAGCTGTGTAGTAGCTAATACTCCCCATTATCTTCTAATGTAGCCAGCAGAAGAGGGGCTTTACGTCGGGGTCTTTTAAGATAGCATTTTCTAGGACTTGCTATTCTTGCAGGCATTGAAAAATTGATCTTGAAGTGCAGTTTTAACACCCTGACAGTGTAATGGAGAGTGATTGCTAATCCATATGCCACGAGTAATTAAGATGACTCTTTTATCCTGTGATTTTAATAAACACTCATTAAAAAATAGGCTGCAGACATGGATTCCCAATTAAACTAAAAGAATAATTTTGCCTACATTACACACTATCCATCAAATGTTACCAAGTGTGCTATTTTGGAGAAAACTAACATTGATGTCCTAGGGACAAGTTACTTGGTGTACAGCTCTCTTACTATTTCTTCTTGATTTCATTTGATTTCACTGGTAAACTAGAGTTTAATTGTTCCTGGATGTGGAATCAGCATCTTATTGCATCTTCTTCTCAGCTTAGAATCTCTGTCTAAAAGAATTGGAACCTAAATGGAACTAGGTAGATCATTCAGGTCATTTACCTGTTCATTCCTATAAAAATGAAGAATGCAATGCATTCATTTAACTTCTAAATATCATGTGAATGAGCAGTTAATTTTCTTAATCCAGTACATCAAACATACATTTTAATATGCCACCAATAAACATAATTTTAATGTAATATTTTAAATTATTATTATTATTTTTGCGCCAAGTCTTTGAAACCTGGTATGAATTTTACATGCACAGCACATCCCATTTTGGACTAACCCCATTCTGAATGCTCAATGGCTACACATGGCTAATGACTGCCATATTGGACAGCACAGATTAGACTCTTCTACCTGAGGTCTTTTAATTAGAGCACACATTGAAAACAACAATCATTTAAAAATGTTTGACAGTCATGTATCAATAGTCATGATACTCTATGTGGGATACGTGATAGCCATGATATTCTGTGTGGGATATGTGACTTGTGCTTATGTCAAAGGAAACTGAGCCAGAGTTGTTAGAATCTTACTTGAGGATTTCCCACTGGTTGAGATTTTTTTTCTGTTGCTGCTTTTGTTGACAGACACATGTCTATACCATCAAGATGGTGGTGTGTGTGAATGTGTAAGAACAGCTCATAGATCTCAATAGCTTGAAGTCTCAATAAAGTGTGTACTTAGCTACTCAGTGGAGGACATTGTTTGAACAAGTCAGAACTCTTAGCCAAGGTCTCTTGAGTAATAGCAGTCTACACATCCAGGAACACCTGGACGGAGATCTTGGCATCTGTCCCATTAGACGCCTTTCTGAACAACTGTGGTATCAGAGATGAATGAGGGACCTTGAAACAAGGAGGAGTCAATACTAGTCCACAAATTCTTTAGGACAACTCTGTAGGACATTACAATAGTAGAATCAGAAATAATCTAAATGACCAATAATAGAAGAATGGTTAAATAATTATGATGGCATGCCAACAAGGTGAAAGATCAAGTTCAGTTCAGTTCAGTCGCTCAGTCGTGTCTGACTCTTTGTGACCCCATGAACCGCAGCACGCCAGGCCTCCCTGTCCATCACCAACTCCCAGAGTCCACCCAAACTCATGTCCATTGAGTCGGTGATGCCATCCAACCATCTCATCCTCTGTCATCTCTTCTCCTCCCGCCCTCAATCTTTTCCAGCATCAGGGTCTTTTCCAATGAGTCAGCGCTTCACATCAGGTGGCCAAAGTATTGGAGTTTCAACTTCAACTTCAGTCCTTCCAATGAACACCCAGGACTGATCTCCTTTAGGATGGACTGGTTGGATCTTCTTGCAGTCCAAGGGACTCTCAAGAGTCTTCTCCAACACCACAGTTCAAAAGCATCAATTCTTTGGTGCTCAGCTTTCTTTATAGTCCAAGTCTCACATCCATACGTGACCACTGGAAAAACTGTGGCCTTGACTAGACGGACCTTTGTTGACAAAGTAATGTCTCTGCTTTTTAATATGAAAGATCAAGTAGTAACCAAAAATCATGTTTATGAAGGACTCCCTTGGTGATCTGGTAGTTAAGAATCGGCCTGCCAATGCAGGTGACACAGGTTCGATTTCTGGTTCAGGAAGATTCCACATGCCACAGGGCAGCTAAGCCCACACACCACAACTACTGAGCCTGTGCACCCTAGAGCCTGTGCTCTGCAACAACAGAAGCCACTGCAGTGAGAAGCCCACACACTGCAACTAGAGAGTCGCCCCCATTCGCTGCAACAAGAGAAAGCCTGTGCGCCGCAACGAAGACCCAGTGCAGCTGAAAATACACAAATAAACATAAGGCTTCCCTGGGGACTCAGTGGTAAAGAATCTGCCTGCCAATGCAGGAGACAGGAGTTCGATCCCTGGTCCAGAAAGACCCCACATGCTGCGGAGCAACTAAGCCAGCGTGCCACAACTACTGCAGCCTGCACACTCCGGAGCCTGTGCTCCGCAGCGAGGGAGGAGCCCTGCTCGCTGCAACTAGAGAAAAGCCTGCACAGCGACAACAACCCGGAACAGCCAATAAGTAAGTAAAATCTAAAACCATAGAAAAAATCATGTCTGGGATGAATTTTCCTTGTCAAGGAGGAAAAGGGTTATAATATGTTAAATTAAAAAGCCATAACCAAAGAGTATAAATAATATGCTGTTACTATTAAAAATGCATATACATATTGAAAAGAGACTAGAAAATATGCCTGTGTACAGTGATTGTGGATAAGGAGTGAGTTCTTTTGTAAACTTTTGGTTTCCCAGCTTTCCATAGAACTATCATTACTTTCACTAACAAAAAAACCTACATCACTAAACATATTGACAAGCTTGACAACATAGGAAGCAATGTACTTCATGGAAGTTATACATTTTGGATTCTTCTTGCTATTTCTCACAAAATGATTTAGAGTGGCTTACAATTTTTTTTTTAAGAGTAAATTGGTGTGCTAAGTGGAAAATAATGGGATGGAAAGAGATGACTTCTAAAGTAGATTCTAGCCTCAGGGGTGTATGTTTCTAAATCAAACAGTTTTTGTTTTTTTTTTTTAAAGGAAAATTATTCCACTGATCAAAACAACTAAGAAAAAACATGCATACTTTTCCAGAATTATATTATGTCTTTTCATGAGTAAACTGCCATTTCATGTGATTGAAGTTGAATTTCTGCAACTTGTTCATTCTCCTTGAATAATGTTATCTGTTGCTAATAAGGTGAGAGTTAAACCTCTGACCTTTCAATGCTGCTGACCAGGCTGTGAAAGGTGGAATGAACTGAGATCTTTTAGTCTTAAGAGAAGTCGTTTACAAGAGAAAGTCTCCAAAAGAATCCAACAGTTTAAAAATTTAGTTCAACTTTAATGACTATTTTGCATCACTAGTGTTTTTCATTGTTTCATTGTTTCACCCAAACAATTTAAAAGTTTATTCATAAGCGAGGTCACACAAAACGATGGAGCAGAATAATTTTCAATTTATCTCTATTTCTCTCTTCCTGCTGAATCTGCTTTTACATTTTAGAAACTAACTATTAAGAGGGATTTTAGCGTTGACTATCATTAGAGAAATTCCAAATTTCTTTTTGTTGGAAAGTAAATTGTTAACTTTTATAAGAGTGAGTATTTAACTCCTGTAACTCGACTTGGAGGGAGTTTAACGTCTGTGTTTGATGTCCTCACCGGGTACCCATACAGACCCTGGCACAGAGTAGGTGCTTATTCAATATTTCTTTAATGAATAAGTGGGCAATAAATTAGATAGAAAAAGCAGAACCAGTCTTGTGTGCGTGTGTGCTCAGCTGTGTCTGACTTTTTGCAACCCTTTATATTGTAGCCTGCTAGGCTCCTCTGTCCATTGGATTTTTCAGGCAAGAATACTGGTGTGGGTTGCCATAACTTACTCCAGTTGATCTTCCTGACCCAGCGACCGAACCCACATCTCCTGCATTGCAGGCGGATTTTTTTTACTGTTGAGCCACAATGAATAAGACAGAAAAAGCAGAACAAGTCTTAATATTAGCTAAAACTAGTTGTAATCAAACTGAATAAAACTTAATAAAACTTCATTTGCTGTTAACAGAGAACTATCTTGGATATTTCATGTGATTCTTTCAGTTTGGCAACTCTGTCTTGTAAGTTAAATAACTTGAAGCTGGGAGGTTAGACAAGCCAGAAACCTTTAAAAATGTGCTACAAAACAGCTTTTTAGTCACAGAGAAAAATGCAGAGACCTGGCAATATTTCCAGGCAGTAGCTCTTGCTACTAAGAACATGAAAGATAAAAATCGGTCCTTCATCATGTTGTTCTTGGCAGAAGCAATTACCACTTAGTAAAATTGGTTTGCATAGTGATTACCTTGATCTAAGTTGGCAAGTCTAGAAGAGGACTAGAAGGAGCAAGGTACATCTATTTGCTGCTTGGCCAGGGAGATGCGGTATTGGCAGAAGACAAACAGACCCGGGCTTATTTCTGTTCTTGTATAAGGAACAGAGAACAAAGTTTATTTGTCTTTCTTGCAATTTCATCTGTGACCATAACCATTCCTCATGTTCACCCAACTAAATGACACTGAACTTACTCAAATAAATGTCCAGATAAGTATCATGATGTGGTTAAGAGCAGAGGCTTACAAACAAATTGAATTGGGATGAGTTATTTGAATTCTCTTTGCTTCAGCATCTCCAAAAAGGGAAAAAAAATCATATTTGTCTCATAGTGTTTTTGTGAGGGCAGATTTAGTGGAAAAACGTAAGGTACTTAGACATGATGACAGGTATATAGTAAGCATTAAACAGATGTTAGCTATACTATTATTGTCTTCCCTGATGGCTCAGTTGGTAAAGAATCCGCCTACAATGCAGGAGATGCAGGGTCGATCCATGGCTTAGGAAGATCCTGGAGTACGAAATGACAACCCACTCCGGTATTCTTGCTGGGAAAATCCCATGAACAGAGGAGCCTGGCAGGCTACACTCCATGGCGTCCCAAAGAGTCGGACACAACTGACGTGACTGAGCCAGGGTAACTGCAGGCTTTTCAGGAGGGAAGCCTGTCTGGATTGCATGCATAAAAGATAGAAAAGTACTGCCATTTTGCAGAGAAGATAGAAAACATTCTTGAGACTAAAAAGTGACCATAGACTCGATAAGATCTACAGAGAAGCTCCATGGTACGAAAAGCTTTTTAAAAAACAAGAACCAGAACAACAATGGAATCCTATTACTATGTCCCACTGTGTTTATGCCAGTAGAGCCCGTGACTCTGGCAAGATCCTGAGAGAAGAGCATCCAGACAGAACACAGGAATGATTTAATAATGCATCGAAAACAGGCTCTGTAAGGAACAATCAAAAGACTGGAGATACTTGCCCTCTAAAGAAAAAGGCTGATGTAGATGTGTCAACGTGAGTCTTTATTCTGGGGATAGGACTTTGTTTCTTTCATGTTTCTTCCAGGTGGCAAAGAGCGACTTGAAGAGGTAACACTTATGAGGGTTTAAGTAACCTGCCCAAGAAGACGGAGCTAGAAAATGTCAGAGCCAACTTTAGGTCTGCATTTGCTAAATATCAATATGCAGGCTCTTTACACCCTTCTATACTGTCTTCCTGTTGGTGTTCTTACTTGGGATTTTTAGTAATTCAAGCAAGTTTCTGGGCATTTGTTGCTTTTAGAGGATGTAGAGATAAAGTCTCACATCCTTGGAGTCCAATAGATCCCAGACATAAAATACATGGCCATTCGACATCAACGCCAGCAGAACTGCTCCAGGTTTACAGCTTTGCTCTGGGGGTAAACCCACAGTTATGATCTACGTTCCCCTTACTACTAGTTTTCTTATATTTTAACATCACAGGAATATAGCACAGAAAGAAATATAGACTCATGGTTAAATTTTGAAAGACAAGATTATTCTGGATACCATTTGACACTTTAATGTATGCATGTGTGCTAAGCCTGCTAGGCTCCTTTGTCCATGGGATTCTTCAGTCAAGAATACTGGAGTGGGTTGCTGTGCCTCTTCCAGGGGATCTTCCCGACCCAGGGATCGAACCCACATTTCTTACATCTACTGCATTAGCAGGCAGGGTCTTTACCACTAGCGCCACCTGGGAAGCCCTAGTTTAATGTATAAGCCTACTTATATAAACTTTTGTTCAGCCCGGTAGGACGGAGCAAGAGTTTTAATTAAAATACTCATTTCAAATCTAAGCTACACCCTATATATTTTAGATTCTCTGTTATAACTGCTAATGAAGACCTTGCTTCACCACCATTTTAATAACAACTTTGCTGCTGATGGTGGTGGTGATGGGGGGTGGAGTGTGTGTATGTGTGTCTATTTTTATGTATAAATGTCTGCCTGTGTAGTATGAAGAGGAATAAGTAATTGTAGAGTAGAAATAACAGTAAGCTTTAAATGAAAATACTTTTGACTATGTTAGTGATGGACTATGTTAGTGATGAACCAGATAAGGAAGAAAAGGGGAGAAAACTAGAAAGATAAAGAAGGCACAATGGAGGTAGAAGGAGAGAAAGATAGACGGTAGGTAAAGAAGAAAGTAAGGAGGGAGAAAAACTGGACTGACTCTGAGGACTAAATCCTTACTTTAGATGGTTCATGATACATCCCAGGCATCTGGAACACAACACAAAAAATGCAAATGTATACTTTGAAGAGAAATTAGTATTTGCAGTTTTATAATATCAGAGTAGATTTGGAGCTTACAGCATAGTTATATGGTGTCCTTTCAATCCAAAGATAATGCTACTGACCCATTGCTTAAAAAAAGACATAGATTTCTAGAAATAGACATGGATTTTTATAGCACTCGTGCCAATCACCTACTCTTTCTTGTGCCCAGTAACCCCTATCACCAAGATGGAAAACAGGACTTCTGTCCAACCGGTTTGTCCAGTGACCAAAGCTCAGATGTTAAATGTCCATACCTGTCCATCGGTTCCAATGGTCCCTCCACAGTCAGTGAGCAGCTCGGACATGTCGTAGTAGCTAACAAACTCCCATAAGCAGGCCTCTAGGTTCAGGTTTCGGTAGAAGCGTAAGGTATTGGAGCCTCTGATAGATGAGCTGTACTGGTAAGGATAAGTCTCTCCAATTATTTCTGGATTTTTGGTAGCATCAGTCAAGAAACCGTGGTGGGTCTTTACTTCGGTGTAATCCAAGAGGTTGGAGCACTTGTGGTTTCCAACACGGGTACCATCAGGGCTGAGTGTGAGCTCAAAGTTGGAAAGCTCTTTGGTAGAGATTACAGGGAGCATGCCTACAAGGAATTGTGATAATCACTGTTACCATTTTCACCAACAGCAAAGGGCTTTGAACACTCGCTTTATAATCTCTTTATCTCTTGAAAAGCTAAGTGAGCAGTGACAGTTCAGATGGTAAAGAATTGCCTGCAATGCAGGAACCAGGGTTCAGTCCCTGGGTTGGGAAGATCCCCTGGAGAAGGCAGTGGCACCCCACTCCAGTATTCTTGCCTGGAAAATCCCATGGACAGAGGAGCCTGGTGGGCTGCAGTCCATGGGGTCGCTAAGAGTCGGACATGACTGAGCGACTTCACTTTCACTTTTCACTTTCATGTATTGGAGAAGGAAATGGCAACCCACTCCAGTGTTCTTGCCTGGAGAATCCCGGGGATGGAGGAGCCTGGTGGGCTGCCATCTATGGGGTCGCACAGAGTTGGACATGACTGAAGTGACTTAGCAGCAGCAGATATATATAATATTGCCTAATATTGCCTAAAGCTTCCTGTCCATTAGCTACTTAAACTATAACTAATGTACCAACTAATAGAATTAATGTTTATATACTTTAGATATAAAGTGAATTAAGAGGAATAGAATATGAAACTGTCTTCTGTACATTGGGAAATGTTCCTAAAGTGTGGATAAAGTTACTGACTCAGAAATTCTGGCTGCACTTCGCTATCCAGAGAAAATGAACACAGAATTTAACATTGTTAGGGGTATTTTTATCTTATTTTAATGCCTAAGAAATGTCTTAGTTGTTGCAATAAATATTGGCAGAGATTTATGAGATTCTTGCTATGAAAAAGCAAATAGATGTTGAAGGCAGGGACTGAGATATCATGTGCTTTAATGTAAGTCTAAGTTCAAGAGTTTTGAAGGCACACTATGCCATTTTGTAAAACCACATCAACCAAAGCTTTGTTTCATTGTGTTGTGACATGTATGACACTTACCTAATTTTAAACACTGAAATTGTCAGAAAAAATAAAACTGGGCAGACAGATAGCAAAATACACTCAAAAGAAGCAAGACTTGAAACTTAATGTAAACTGAGCATTTATTGTACACTTGGTTATTCAGAAAACAGGCAGACCTCAGAGATACCACAGGTTTGGTTCTAGACCACCGCAATAAAGTGAATATAAAAATGAAGTGAGTTCCATGAATTTTTTTGTTTCCCAGTGCAACTATACTGTAAAGTGTGTAATAGCGTCACGTCTAAAACACAATGGACCCACCTTCACTGAAAAATATTTTATTGTTGAAAAATGCTAACCATCACCCGAGCTTTCAGTGAATCAAAATCTTTATGCTGGCAGAGGGTTTGAAATATCGAGAGAATTACCAAAATGTGGCACAGAGATGTGAAGCAAGCAGAATGCTGTTGGGAAAACAGTGCCAACATTGCTGGAAGCAGGGTTGCCACCCACCTTCAACTTGTAAAAACCGGAGTATCTGTGAAGTGCAATGAAATGAGCTCTGCCTGTATTTAGTAAAATAAACCAGGGAAAGAGAAACCCAAGCCATCTCCACGCTTTGCTTACGCAGTCACCTACCGTCTGTGTGGGGCATCGTGACGGTGAGCTTGATGAGGTTCGTGTACTCTGAGTCCTCGGGGCCCGTGTAGCGCAGTTTAGCTGAGAAGGGCTCTGCTCCCACTATCCCTGGCACTCGGGGCTGGCAAAGACCTAAGGCACAGTGAAGACACTTATGCTAAAAGAAGATAACGGTTGACACCTAAAGTATATACGTTTTTAATAGGCACTATTATTTTTCTCTACTTTAAAATTCTCTGTGGACCACGGCATTGCTGAGAGTAGATACTATGAGGAATCAAAAGACCATTGTGTGACAAGTAATTCCAGCAGACAGTCCAATGGCTACTTCTTAAGACTTGGAGTATCTTCTAAAGTTTGAGAAAAAATAGTTATTGTTCAATGTGATTTAATATATGCTGTACATCATCGGTTATGGTCATATTCACAAGATCATTTTATTATAAACAGATACAGTAAAAATGACTGAGAAACAATAGGAGAAAAGTGTCAGTTCAGTTACTCAGTTGTGTCCGACTCTGTGACCCCATGAACTGTGGCACGCCAGGCTTCCCTGTCCATCACCAACTCCCGGAGCTTGCTCAAACTCATATCTATCGAGTTGATGATACCATCCAACCATCTCATCCTCTGTCATCCCCTTCTCCTGCCCTCAATCTTTCCCAGCATCAGGGTCTTTTCCAACGAGTCAGTTCTTCGCATCAGGTGGCCAAAGTATTGGCGTTTCAGCTTCAGCGTCAGTCCTTCCAATGAATATTCAGGACTGATTTCCTTTAGGATGGACTGGTTGGATCTCCTTGCAGTCCAGGGGATTCTCAAGAGTCTTCTCCAACACCACAGTTCAAAAGGTATTTATGAGAATGTCAACAAAATCAGAATCAGGCCCTAGCATCAGGCATGTCTGTTTTATTAATAAAGGGTGATTAAAGTCATTGTTTAATTTTTTTGGCATCAACACAATACTTTGGCTTTAAAAGAAACTTAAAAATCATACATTTTAATCCTGATAAAAGAACATGTTTACTACACTGTTTATTAATATATATTGACCCTGAATATATAAGGGTGGGAGATGGTCCATATAACCTTTCTTGCTGCAACAAACATACTTCTGAAGAATTGTATACAAATGGAATTTTTAGAAATAGAATCTTATAAAAAGAATGATTTTTAAACTCTAGGTTAAAAATTGTGCAGAGTAGAGGGTTAGTTTATGAAGTGGATTTCCTGTCTTTTCAATGTTGTCTCCAGCCACATCTATTTCCCACCTCCACTGTGTCTGGGCTCCAGTCCTGCCTCATCATCAGTTACAGTCAAATTCACAAGATCATTTTAATATAAACAGACATAGTAAAAATTATTGAGAAACAACAGGGAAAAAGTAACTGTGGTTTAACTAAATGAATGAGATTGTTATCCTAGAATTAAATACTTGACTAGTCATAAAATATACATTATTTGTAATAAAATAAAGTTAAAAATGTACTCATTTTAGAAATGAAAACTAGAATCAGAGAATCTTAAAGAGACCAAAATACATAGTTTTCTCTCTATATATGGTTTCTTACAGTATGTACTTCCCTTATTAACTCCCTTGTAATATAAAGTATAGACACTCTTGCATACCTCTGTTCTTGGACTGTCCTTCCCCTCCTGCCCCAGCAAGCTCCTGCTCATCCAACACCCAGCTGGGAGTGCCCTGGCTTCGCACCTTCACATGAGCCACACTGCCCAGATCCGACCCGCCTGTACCATCTGCTTCATCTGATCACCCCTCCTCTCCCCTACATGCTGCCTTATTTCTCTGCTTGCAGTTCCCAGAATACTCTAGGTTTCCTCATGCATCTATGAGTCATTGCTTATGACTTTCCCCCACTCCTGTTTTCAAAATTCAGCTTAAGCATCTCCTCTTTGATGAAACCTCTCATGATCCATTCAGATTAGAACTCATCATGATGACTTCTGCATTTCTGAGCCCTGGCCAGACTAAAATGTGTCTGTCTTCAACTTGAGTGTGAAGGAAGGGCAGGAATATGGGAGGGCAGGAATCCTGCCTTATTTTTCATATTCCAGCAAAATTGTAACATTTGTGTGGTGATTGAAAAATGAACAATGAGTATATATTTGTTTTCTAATGTCTATTTTTGTGAAAATAGATTATCATTTTAAAATACCTATCATTTTAAGAGCAGCAATGGCTCAGATGGTAAAGAATCCTCCTGCAATGCAGGAAACCAGGGTTTGATTCCTGGGTTGGGAAGATCCCCTGGAGAAGGGAATGGTAACCTGCTCCAATATTCTTGCTTGGAAAATCCCATGGACAGAGGAACCTGGTGGGCTACGGTCCAGGGTTGCAAAGAGTCAGACACAACTGAGTGACTAACACTTTCACTTTATCATTTGAAATTATCAACGTATCACAGAATACATGGGGCATTTGGAGGAATGAAAATAACTAGAAATTAGACATATATAACATTCCTCGGTATTCCAGCAAACATGATGTGAAAACTACCTTCTTCTCTGCCGATGGTCACAATAGGACTCATCAGCTCCAAGCCTTCACTGCCGTCAGCATTCACAGCTCGAGCTGCACACTGCACTCTGGAGCCAGGCTGGAAGTATATGGAGTCTAAAGTGATCATCTTGGACGAAGTGAAAAAGGTGTCAAAGTCCACTTCTCTCATGGGGCTGGTCACGCCGTCGGGGCCCGAGGGGCGCTGATCAGCCATCGGTACCGGGTCAAAGTGTCATTGATGTTCTCACTTGCACAAATAGAGCCTGTTTTTTCATAGTCTGGATATTTAGGGTTGCAAGCCTATGGGAAACAAATAACTATGTTAGGGCCACAGGATAGAACAAGGTGGAAATTATTCCTCTTAAATTCTCTCTACTTTAGTATCTTTGGTGCTATTTTTTTTTCCCCCCGAAGTCAACAATGCTATTCATGCAACTTTCAAATTCCTATTCCTAGCCATGCTAGCTTTCAGGAACTCTGATCTTGCATTTCAAACAGCTTATGGGGCTTTTCCACCTTTAACTTGGTAACTTGAGTAAAAGTGACACTCATTTCATCATCTCTCGCATCCTTAGAGTTGTCGGATCATCCCTGTTCTTTCTCGCTCCCTCACTTTCCTCTTTTTATTTTGTCCCCCATGTCCAGTGGGTGAGTGAACTTGGTTGATTCTTTTTGTGCACTGTCTCGTAAGTTGGTCCCTTCTTCCCATTCCCAGCATCACCTTTCTATCTAATTCAGAGCCTTTCTAGTCAGGGGACCATTGCTGCCATGGTAACACTTCAATACAACCCCTCTGCTCATGTCATTCTTCTGGGCAAGAGCTCCCTGCTGCTGCTGCTGCTGCTAAGTCCCTTCAGTCGTGTTTGACTCTGTGCGACCCCATGGACTGCAGCCTACCAGGCTCCTCTGTCTATGGGATTCTCCAGGCAAGAATACTGGAATGGGTTGCCACTTCCTTCTCCAGGGCATCTTCC
This sequence comes from Bos mutus, assembly GCF_027580195.1. Classification (NCBI taxonomy): domain Eukaryota; kingdom Metazoa; phylum Chordata; class Mammalia; order Artiodactyla; family Bovidae; genus Bos; species Bos mutus. Next base: position 23,210,407 of record NC_091628.1, read on the forward strand.
CAACCCAGGGATCAAACCCTTATCTCCTGCATTGCAGGCAAATTCTTTACTGTCTCAGCCACCAGGGAAGCCTGATACATACACTGCTGCTGCTGCTGCTAAGTCGCTTGAGTCGTGTCCAACTCTGTGCGACCCCATAGATGGCAGCTCACCAGGCTCCCCCGTCCCTGGGATTCTCCAGGCAAGAACACTGGAGCGGGTTGCTATTTCCTTCTCCAATGCATGAAAGTGAAAAATGAAAGTGACGTCGCTTAGTCGTGTCCAACCCTCAGTGACCCCATGGACTGCAGCCTTCCAGGCTCCTCCGTCCGTGGGATTTTCCAGGCAGGAGTACTGAAGTGGGGTGCCAGTGCCTTCTCCGATACATACACTACCATGTATAAAATAGCTAGCTAGTGGGAAGCTGCTGTAGAGTGCAGGGAGCTCAGCTCAGGGCCCTGTGATGACTTACAGAGATGGGAGGGAGGCACTAGAGAGAGGAGATATATGTATACGGACATATAGCTGATTCACTTTGTTGTACAGCAGAAACTAGCAGAACATTGTAAAGCAATATAAAATAAGTAAATGTGTCCTGATTTTTGCTCACAAGGTGCTTATAATTTATAGCAAAGAGAGGGTAACTAAAAAAAGCAATGATAATATGCCATTTGTAATGCAACCATCATTTTGGAATAATATTTCCTTATGTGACTCAAACTAGTGACCCTCCATCAGACCGTCCCAAACCTTCCCTCACAGGTGGAGCTGCGGTTCTATTTCCTAGTTTGTATCATGATAATGCTCATCTTGCCTTATAGTAGAGTGACAGAGTCTTACATATTTTCCTCTTCCTTATTTTTAAATTCCTCGAGCACAAAGTTTATATCTTACTAATTTTTCTCCCAGTGACAGATTCTGAGATAATATGAGATACATACCATGGGCACATCAGTTAGTAAACCTCTGTCAGATGAAAGGGAGAAAAACGGGAGCTTCACTTGAGTAATATTTTCCTCTCCAAAGACCAAAGAGTAAATACTGCAGTATTTTCCCACTTTTATCTCATCATGGCAAAGCCCATGCGACCTTGGTTAATGTTCATAACTATTTTTACTATTTCACAATTTTCCTCCATTTCCTACTCACTGTGATACAGATGACAGGATAACCAGACACAGGCCCAGCACTCTCTTTGGCCCTGGAAGAGTCATCGTACATCAGCAAGGACACAACTTGAGGGACAGAAGGAAAAGTGACATCGGCCATGCTGTTCATTTCTTCTATATACACAATGGCTTTGGTCGCCTTGAAGGAAAAGATAAGTTACCCATGATTATTGAAATATCAGACTCTGGATGCTTCTACTGTGCAGAACAATACCGACAAGTAGGCAAGTACATAGTTTCAATATAATAGCAACTGTCACACCCAGAGACCCTGCGGTGTGACAGGCCCTATGTGGCTTGTTTCTAATGACCCTAGCATGTACAAGGGAGGGGACCTGCGCCCAGGGCAGTCTGTTGGCCAGTGGTCCACAAAGTATGTGGTGGTAATTTTTTCTCCAAATGGTAATGATACTGGCTAAATGTAACTGGGTTTGAAGTGTTGGGGTCGTAAAGTGGAAGACGATGACAAAGTCAGTTAATGAATAGTGGGAGGAAAGCTGAAGGAGCCATGGGAGAAGGTGGATTCTAGGGGTCACGTGAGATTGTGGATCCTGCTGAAGGGGATGGCCGTGCAAAGTGAAGCTTTAGACGGGCAGAAGCACAGCGTGAAGCAAAGGCAGAGGGAGAAGCTGAGTCGCAGACAGAAGAGGGTCCTGTGAATATCTACTGCTCGTAGGGTGATAAGAACACCTTGCTGATACATTTGCCTTAGCTCCTGAACCATCTTCCAATATCTGATGATACCTCACAGTTCCTAAGCCTATACTTACCAATGTCCTCTTAAAAAGGCTTTGATCACTTAAAGTCATTTGAGTGAATCTCTGTTCCTCTTACTCGGGAGAGGTTAATACAATGCTCCATAAAAATTAAAGACTCATTTCTTAGGTGATCAAGACTTACATTTGAAAAAGATTTGCTGTTCCTACTTCTTGAATTTTAACTATGACTTGAAAAAAAAGCCAAGTAGCAAAAATTATAAAATATTAAAAATATTTGTACTTAAGGGAAAAATATCTTATACTAATAGTGAAGTCACTGATATATAAAAGAAATAGAATAATATAAACATTGGTCAGTTTCTTAAATCTTACGATATCACTTATATGCAAAAATCTTAAAACAATGATACAAATGAACCTATTTACAAAACAGAAACAGATTCACAGATTTAGAGAATGAATTTATGGTTACTAGCGGGGAAGGGTGGTGGGGAGTGATAGAATGGGAGTTTGGGGCTGACATGTACAAACTGCTCTATTTAAAATAGATAAACAACAAAGACCTACTGTATAGCACAGGGAACTTTGCTCAACATTCTGTAATAACTTAAATGGGCAAAGAGCTTGAAAAAGAACAGATACACCTATATGCATAACTGAATCACTTTCCTGTAAACCTGGAACTCACACAACATTGTTAATCAACTACTCTCCAATACAAAATAAAGATTTAAAAATCCTTTAGTTTTAAAAATTAGGTTTAAAGGTCAAAATTCTATGGAGATTATGGTTATCTTGAAGAAAATCTGGTCGATGATACAATATAAAATAAAATGAAAACAGAAAAGAATTGTTAGGACCGTAACATTTGAGTCTTTGAGCCTCTGGACATCAGTGTAATAGTTATGATGAACAGGTGGGGATTTTGAGGGTTAGAAAATAGTTTCATGGGTTAAAAATGTGTGTTTTAATGAGTTATGGCACTAAACTAATAGCCTCATCCTTGTGCTGAGACTACAAAGCACAAAGGTTAATCCCAGATTCAATCATTATTAGATTCAATCATTATTGACTGAAATGGGAAGGGTAAACTGGGCTGCTGTGGGACTCAGAGACTCTAGTCCTTGACTTCCTACAGACATGATTTTTCAAGAAAGAGACAGGAATCTTTTTTTTTTTTTGGCCGTGTCACTTGTCTTGTGGGATCTTGGTTCTCTGACCAGGGATGGAACGCAGGTCCTTGGCAGTAAAGGCGTACAGCCCTAACCATTGAACCACCAGGGAATTTAGGAATTTCTTCATTCTTGTTTTCCAATGGAAGTAACATTTATTTAGGAGGTGAAGAGAGATTATGTGCATATTCTTTATACAAGTCTAAAGTCCATGACTTAGCTGTATACTGGGGATGGTTACATGCATTTTCCCTGATAAAATGTTGGCCATGACTTTATATCCATATCTGATTACTTACCTGTGTCTCTGCTATCATATTTTCATCAGGTTTTAGGTGGACAGTGAAGGCCTCTCTCATTTCTCTTACGCCATCGAATATTACTTCAATTTCAACAATGTGCTGGGTTTCTCCCTCCTTAAACTCAATTTCTACAAATGCAAAATCACAGGTTTAAATCCTTTACATAGGAATATGAGAAGCTTCTGGTAACCTTTGACAATGACCCACAATGAGAAATACATTTTATATTGTGGCCCAGTATACTTAGACTATGTAAAGATACTCACATATCTTGCACGTTTATGTGCACATGTGGGTGTGAATAAAATGAATAAAGTTTTTAAAACATCATCTATTCTCACTATATGCATTGCATGCTAATATTTTTCCATTCCATTTTATCCAGAAGAAAACTCTAATCATAAGCTACTAAATTGATTTTTTTGATTCACAGTTTGAAAAAATGCAGAGTGATGGAATAGGCAATTCATAATTCTAATACTGGAACAACCAGACAAACTCACCTCTCATTTCCCAGAATTTCCAGACCAATAGGACGTGTGTCAAATATATGATCACACAGGTATTACTGAGTGTGAATAGTATTTTCATTATGTATGTATCTAGAAAAGCTGGACATAAAATGGTTGCAATTTTTAACATCATGTCAAATTATATTTTAAAAAGACTTCTTTTGGTTGTTGATGTTAATCTTAGAAATGCAGAACATTTTATTAACAAAAGCGTTAATGGTGTTTTTGCTCTCACCCTGTTCCTCCTCACTAAAAATAATTCCTTCATTGTTATGAAAATTAAACCCATCATGATAATCCCTTTTTAATCATTTATTCTAAAATTCTCAAGATATTAAAAAATTAATTGATTTTATTGAACTCATGAATAAGCAGCTGACCAAAGTTGGATAAACAACTTTGTGGGCTTTACAATGCCTTTTAAGAAACTGGTTCAGGAGAGAAAATAAAGAATATAATGCATAATCATTCCAATCTGAGAAGATAACAGATGCTGCAGTATTTGATCATTATAATTCTAAATTAAGAAGTCCTTTAAAATGTAACAGAAGAAAATGTGTCTTTAATGTATCTTTCTTTGCCTACTTCCATCAATTATGAAAAAGATTTTTTCTTTAAAATTGTGTTAGTAAGCCAGACTCATCTTTCAAATCAGTTCTGTTTCTCAGTACAGCCATTTCTCACATTGGCCTTAGCCTATAATTTGAGTCCATCAGTCTTATATTTCTCCCACGCCAGGAGGGCTTATGCTTCTTGTTTCAGAGGGTGAAAATAGCTGATCACTTTCGGGTCATCAATTTGTTTGGCTTGACCTGTGGTGATGTTGCAATGGAAAGTTAGTTTCTAATCCTTCAATATCCGGGGATTTCACAGGAAAATACAGATTTTTCATATCTTTTGCACTTTTCTGACTGCACACTGTCATCTGTCTATGACCATACAAGTTTTGCTCAGCAGGGAATGAACTTTCTTGTTGAAGATTTCCATTATTCCATCTTTCCCTCATACCCTCCTTGATCTACTCATTTTCATTGCTTATCTTAGCCTTATAAGCATCTGAGTTCGGCAGTGCTGTGAATTATACAGACCCAGTTTCTAAGAAGTCGAAAACTTCAGTATTTATTTTAAATGCTTAGATTACTGTCTTCTTACATATATGTGCTAAATGACAGTTCTTCCTTCAATCAATATATAGTCTTTATCTGCCACTTTAGTCATTTTTTTAGGGTTTCTTTTTTTTTGATGTGGAACATTTAAAAAATCTTTATTGACTTTGTTATAATACTGCATCTGTGATGTACTGTGATGCCTTTTTGGCAAAAAGGCATGTGGAATCTTAGCTCCCTGATCAGGGATTGAACTTGCAGTCCTTGAAATAGAAGGCAAAGTCTTAATCATTGGACTGCCAGAAAAGTCCCCAGACATTTATAACACAAAACTATTTCAACTTTTATTCTATGTTTAATTTTTTGTTTATTGCAAAGGACTGACCACAATTTGGTCCATAAGAAGATGTTATGTTTCAGGAAAGATTAAATTTTTATTATAAACATTTATAAATAGCATGCTCATATTTATAGGACAAAAGAGACACAGGTTGATTTAACATTTTATGTTTTCTCTGACTTCATTTGTCAATTTACTATATACATATGATTTTGTTTTTGTTTTAGCAAAAAGAATGGTTTTATTTCTAAGAAAAATATTTTCTGTTAAAGGTCATATTGTACATATTTAGAAGATGCTTCCTTCATGTAAAACATGCTTATGTTAGAGATACTTATTTCAGATTTTATAATTTCATAGCTGATCAGTTTTTTCCTCTCCTTTTCAGTTTTATGTGATTTATTTCAAATAGATTATCATTCTTTACATAGGAAATAATATGAAGATAACTTTGAAGCTCTATAGCAGTTCATCAGACTTTTACCATATATGCAAAGAAAATACATGGTTCTTTGTAGAAGATGCTGTTTTTTCCTATTGTCTCATTAACTCAGTCAGTGACTGATAGTAACTATTAGTCACTTTCTAAACTGTTCTGAAGTTAGCAGACCAAGATGAATGCCTGTAGTCTATGATCACCAAAAACTGTTGGCTGTGGCAGGTAGAAAACTAGAAACGAAGTGGGTAAGGACAATTACTACTACTAAGTTGCTTCAGTCGTGTCTGACTCTGTGAGACCCCACAGACGGTGGCCCACCAGGCTCCCCCATCCCTGGGATTCTCCAGGCAAGAACACTGGAGTGGGTTGCCATTTCCTTCTCCAATGCATGAAAGTGAAAAGTGAAAGTGAAGTCTCTCAGTCATGTCCGACTCTTAGCGACCCCATGGACTGCAGCCTACCAGGCTCCTCCATCCATGGGATTTTCCAGGCAAGAGTACTGGAGTGGGTTGCCATTGCCTTCTCTGGATAAGGACAACTAACTACAAATAATCCATAAACTTAATTTTGGACATCATTTTATGTCTATTTTGCCAGTAAATAATCCAGAGAGAGAGAGAGAGAGAGACTAATTGATTTGTTTTATACTTCTAAAAATAAATGGTGAAATGATCCAAAAGTTTGAAGAAGAAAAGGGATGGATGAAATGTGTTTATGACAAGCTCGTGAAGCCCAGAGAATTCATGGTCTCTATAGTTGGTCATCTGTTCCACTTTTCACTGCCTTACATTAACACAAAATTTTCAAGCTTGACGTTTTGGATTGTTGGTATTCTATAAACTAAAAAAGACTATCTTCTTGGCTATGACATACATTTTCCATGTAATAGAATATTCAGGAAAGTTATTATTTAATATCGAATGACCATAATGAAGGTAAAGATTGTTGAAAATGAAAGTAGACTCAAAACATCTAGCAACTTTACTCAAAATTTCCTTAAATCCTAAGACATATAGTCTGTAAATCAAAAAGGAAACGCCTGGAAATAAATTCCATTGACTTTGTTTTTCTGAAGGAAGTTAACTTAAAGGAGTATGTGCATCTGTATTTCAGGTAAATGGATATTTCTCTTCTTTTTCTTAAGGACACCAGCACCAACGCAGTGCGAGTACAACTCATCCGGACATCCCGAGAGCCCCCATACCTTCGGACACAGGGTGATAGTCCTCTCCAGAAGTGGCCGAGCCATCCTTGGTGTGAACTCTCACGATGGAAACTTTTGAAGTGTCTCCTTGGCGAATCACTGGAATTTTTATAACCACTGACTGTCCTGGTTCTTTGGGTTCACTGACGCTGAATTTGGTCTCTCCAAATTTAATAATTGTCTCTGAAACAATAGGAAACATGGGCAAATTAGTTTGTAAAGGGAATGCTTTTTCCTTCATTTCTGACAGTTTTTTTTTTCCACGTGTGTGCATGTTAAGTTGTTTCAGTCATATCCAACTCTTTGGGACCCTATGGACTGCAGCCCGCCAGGCTCCTCTGTCTATGGGATTCTCCAGGCAAGAATACTGGAGTGGGTTGCTATGCCCTTCTTCAGGGGATCTTCCTGACCCAGGAATTGAACCCCTGTCTCCTGCATTGGCAGATGGGTTCTTTACCACTAGTGCCTCCTGGGAAGCCCCTTTTTCATGTGGGAGGAGCTTAATTATATCATATGCTGGGCTTCTCTCTGTTCCCTCAGTATAACTGGTGAGTGTGTCAGGAGAAACTGGGCATGCGTGGCCCAGCTCCTTACTTGGAAATTAACCAGCCCCCAGAAATCGCGTGCTCTGGGCTGTCTCTGTGTGCCAAAAATTTTTACATGAGTGGGCCACTGACTGCGGGAGGGGAGGGAAGAAACTGTTGCTCCAGAATTACCTGCACTGAAGGCAGGAGGAGGAACAAGCAGGTATGAGTGCTCTGGACTCAGCATTTACGTATAAACAATGTTCTTCAACATCAACTTACGGTTTAAATGGTTTACTGCATTCTCCATTTATCTTAGTCTTTTTCCTATTTCTTTTTAACAATCTTTTTTTTTTAAGTTCTTTTTATTTATTTAGCTGCACCACACGGAATGTGGGAGTTCGAGTCTCCAAATAGGGTTTGAACCTGCACCATCTGCATTGAAAGGTGGAGACTTAACCACTGGACCGCCTAGGAAGTCCCCTTTTTCCTATTTCTCAACCACTTAAAAAGCCTAGTCAGGAAGAGGGGCTTATTTTCTGAGCTACCTAAAACTTGAACACAGATGGATTTCAGTTCCCAATTTACAGCTGAGCACAAGACACGGCTTCTTACTATCAGCATCGTCTCGGATCCTTATCAGAGTTTCATTTTGTTCCCCAACTGCAGCTCCAAAAGGAGAGTTGCTTTGTGGGGTGCCAAGAACCAGTCGGAGCTCCTCTACCTCCTCGTACAATACGTCATCCATCAGCTCCAGGATGCAAGGCTTTTCGATCTCCCCTGGAACGATAATCATGAAAGCAGGTCAGTCATATCCCTTAAGCCATAACGGATACCTCTGCAGTAGAAGGTAAACACCACGAGGGTGGGGATGTTGTTTTGTCCCTTGCTGCATCAGTAGTGCAAAGAGCTATGTCTAGCATGTAATAAGCCTTCAGTTACTATTTGCTGAATGAACAACGAGGTTTGAATGTACGCAATGACAGGTTCCTATTAGTACAGGGAATTTCTTCTGTCTTTAAGTTTTGTTACTCATGTCTGAAAACAAGGGGAAAAGAGCAAATGTTAATGTCATTTACAAATTTCTAACATTATGATCAGGATGCAAATTTAGCAAATTTGTACCAGTTGGTCATTGTCAAATGGATCACAGTACATGTTTCTTGGACTGTATAGTCCATGGGGTCGCAAAGAGTCAGACATGACTGAGTGACTTTCACTTTCACTTTTCACATGTTTCTTACACAATTATTGGATCAAAGTAGTCAAGTATTTTAAGACATTGAATCCATATTGAAAACGTGACACCTATTTCTTTTCATTTCTATCATTTGAACACTAAGTCTTTCCCACTATTGTAAAATCTGTACATGCCATTTTCTGCTGAATAAGTTTTGAATAAACCATATAGCATGTGTGCTCAGTCGTGTCTGACTCTTTGCGAGCCCATGGACTGTAGCCCGCCAGGCTTCTCTGTCCATGGGATTCTCCCAGCAAGAATACTGGAGTGGGTTGCCATTTCCTCCTCCAGGGGGATCTTCCTGACCCAGGGATCAAACTTGTACCTCTGCATTGGCAGGTGGGTTCTTAACCGCTGATCCACGAGGGAAGCCCAAACAATATAGCACATCACTAGAAACTAATCAACACACTGACGCAGAAACCAAAGGGAAATGCATTCAACCTGCTAAAATCAACCTCACTTCATTGTCATCTAGTGCACATTAAGCCATGTCAGAAGCTTGAGGGAATCAAGAACTTGTAGAATCAAGTATCCTTGATAGATACTTCACACCCAAAACTTGGCTTCTGCAAACTCCAAACAAAAACTTCAAGCTGACACGTACCAGGGAGGAATGTGATGATGGAGATGTCAGTATTGGGGCGTTCTTCGAAGTCCATCATCACCTGTGCAGAGCCCTGTCGCGTGTAGCATCTCACTGAAGACCTGTACCGGGTATCCCCACTCCGGTGGATCGTGGCGACTATCTGCCCATCATTTTCATTGCCAGTGTATACTCGTTCTTTGAATTGCATCTTAGGTACTGCAGAAAACACAAGAACATAAATACCTGAATCAAAGTGAACAGAAATTTGAGGAAAATGGAATTTCAGAAAACATGGCTCAGTGGGAAGAATACCAAAACAACAACAACAAGAACTGGATCCCAGTCTCTGCTCGGTTACTGGCCGGTGTTTTGGGCTTGAGCTAACCACTTAACCCAGAGTTGCGATTTCCTTATCCTTGACATTTCGCTCTGCCTCTTTTGTGGAGTAGGGAGACACAACGAAATGGGAAAAAGTAGATAAAACCAGAGACTTTAAGATATCTGTATCTATATACATTGGGTTTCCCTCATAGCTCAGTCGGTAAAGAATCTGCCTGCAATGCAGGAGACCTGGGTTCAATTCTTGGGTCAGGAAGATCCCCTGGAGAAGGAAATGGCAACCCACTCCACTATTCTTGCCTGGAGAATCCCATAGACAGAGAAGCCTGGTGGGCTATAGTCCATGGGTTTGCAAGAGTTGGACATGACTTAGCCACTAAACCACCACCATCTATATATATTGCTTAATCAAGAGCCTTTCAAAATTTCTTCATATGAAAAACATTAAAGATTGTGTACATAATTACAAGCATAGTTACCCAGACCATAATGGAAAAGATGACAATGACTATAATATATATATTACATAATACATGTGGAATTGCATCAAGAAGTGTTAGTTGCTCAGTCATGTCTGACTCTTTGTGACCCCATGGACTATAGTCCACCAGGCTTCTCTGTCCAAGGGATTCTCTAGGCAAGAATACTGGAGTGGGTTGCCATTCCCTTCTCCAGGGGATCTTCCTGACCCAGGGATTGAACCCTGGTCTCCTGCACTGCAGGCAGATTCTTTACTGTCTGAGCCACCAGGGAAGCCTTTATAGAAAACACAGGTGACACCTATACTGGGTCAATTAACTATAGATCTCATTGACGAGTTAGACTCCTCCAAGTAATGCCAAGATCATCATGGTAGAAGGTTATTTAGAATTTCCTTTCGACGATGAATCAGAGAGCCTCGCTTTTGGCATATCATTAGGAGTAATTTCAGGACTGTCTCTGTGTAAGGAGATAACAGGAAGTGTCTGCTGTTGAGAAGTGGGAAAAGACCATTAATACTCGAGGGTTTGTGCAATCTCACGCAGTTGCACCAATCTGTGGGAGGGAGTTCTTGACACACAAGCAAGGTAATGATAACAATCTCACTTTTATTTTAATTTGAAAGGAAGACTAAAAGTTTTTCTTCTGAGACTGTCTAATTCTATCAAAACAATAAGAAAACAATCAGGAGAAGAAAGAAAGACTTTGTCAGCTAAGGTATTATTATGGGATGAACTGTCCTCCACACCTCCCTCCCTGCCCCCTGTTCATAGAGTGAAGTCCTAACAACCAATACCTGAGAATATGACTTTATGTGGAGAAAGGGTCTTTACAGAACTAATGAAGGAAAAATGAGGGCATCAGCGTGGGCCTTAATTCAATATGACCGGCGCCTTTATACAAAAGGGGAAATTTAAACACATAAATACACATAGAAGGTGATGTAAAGACACATACAGAAAAGATGGCTATCTACAAACTGAGAGCTGGAACCGTTCTTTCCCTCACATCCCTTTGAAAAGGCTGTTGCTGTTATTCAGTCGCTCAGTCAGGTCTGACTCTTTGTGACCCCGTGGACTGCCACACGCCAGGCTCCCCTGTTCTCCACTATCTCCTGGGGTTTGCTCAAATTCACATCCATATAAAGCCTAGTTTATCATTTTACTTAACATTTATGTAAACACTAGCCATCTTTTTACTTATGGTCATCAGTTAATAAACACTCACAATCTGAGACAGAATCATTTATGGTCACCGTGGCTTTGCTGGGGTCCCCAAGGGCTGCATTCATAGGCATTCGGAGCACCAATTCAAATTGCTCAATACCCTCCAGCATTGGTTGTCCGAGATCATCCAAAATGATAACACGAATGGTTTGCATGTTGACTCCAGGTGCAAAATCTAAATTACGGCTGATTCCCACGTAGTCTGTTCCAGCTGTGACAGGAACAAAAGAATGTTTCAGCTGGGGACTGGCTAAATGCACACAAAATTACGAGATGAAAACTATGTTTTCAACAGACTTGTTTATAATTCTTTAAAAAATATATTGACTAGCATAACATTACAGAGAAGTGTATTTAATGAAATGTAAAAGATTAGCATTTACATTGGATATGAGATGGTAGCTCAAAGACCAGGTTCCTAACTCTGTCGTATCTATGTCTAAGGTTATTTTACTTTTCTGTTATTTTAGCTTTCTGTCTTGTAGTTTATCTATTTTGGAATTCTCAATTAGAGCTAATAAAAATCAGGTCTAAAAATAATCTGCATATCAATCAAGTATTTGATCATAACAAGTTATGAAATATAAACATAGAAATAGTTAACCATAGTTAAAAAACCATTTTTTATTTTCAGAAGTTACTACAGAACATCTTATTTAGGTGTGTGATTGCCTGCTGGTTAAAGCAACATATTTTAGATATAAGCTTTTGTCCAACACACTTCACCCATTCCTATCCCTGGCAAAGAAAGCAATCTTTAATTCTCAAAGACATATTTCGCTTTTAGTGTATTATTTTTCAGACTGTGGGGTGCATACTAATGTTGACACCTCCATATATGTCTAAAGTATTTAAGAAACAAAACTTTCTCTTAATCTTTAGGCATGACATCCATGAAGACTGGGAACAGGGGAGACGGTTCAGTATTATCTCTTTGTTTTCATATCTAATGCTCTTCTAACTCTCATTTTGTATCTATTTACCTCTGAATATGCAACTATAATTAAGTACATGTCTTTATTTTTAAAAATCTCTATCTCGTTGTGTTTCCTTTTGTATTTTTCTTGTCCTCTGCTTCTACATCTTAATTCTCATCTCTTTGATTGGAATGTTCTCTAAAGAAATGACTAATTTGGCTAAACAAAGGTTTATTGGACACGGACCACATTCAAAGCACTCTACTGGTTCTATGACATTTAAAAAGTGAAAACTTAAGGGTGACTTTTAAAATGGAACGGCCACTACTTGCTTTGTGTGTGAGCATGTGATGAGTGTCTTATGTGTGCATGTGTGTATGAATGAGAAAGAGGTAAATTGTACTATTGTTCATTTAATTTTTTTGAAGTATTTTCATTTACTTATTTATTGGGCTGCACTGGGTCTTAGTTGCAGATGTCACGGTTTCAGCACGTGGGATCTAGTTCCCTGACCAGTTCGATAACTGGATCTCTTGCATTGGGATCATGGAGTCTTAGCCACTGGGCCACCAGGGAAGTCCTTTATTGGTCATTTACATGAGACAAAGAGAAGGCAATTTCATATCTTATGCTTGTCCTAAGTTTCATGATCAACTTTTTGCACATGTAGATTCCAGAATCAAAGGCAACCATGTGTCAGCTAGGACAGATTGTATAGTGAAAGGTAGAAAAAGTCTTTGGGGCTCAAGTACTTATGGGGATGTTTGTTTAAAATGAAGAGGGAGCTAAGCCAGAGATCCACACCTGCATGACACTTAAATGTCACTAGATTCTGTAAGGGTGGCCAGCAAGATTATTCCTGTTGTGCAAATGACGCCATAGGATTCAGCCATGGTAGATTTGCCAGGTATAGATAGAACCCGTTCAGGCAAAAAAAGGCATTCAAAGTTAGAGTTCTTGACTTACATGTTCATAACTTAGCTTTCGATTTGTGGCCCTGGGGTGCATTTTCTCACAATAGTAAACAGAGTGTAAATTTACTTACTATATAGCAATAACGTCAGGAAAAAAGTACAATCAGACTGCTTCAACAGAAGTGAAGTATTTGGGCTTTAAGGTATTTTGTCATAAGAAGTTGAAAATTGTAGAATCATCAAAAAGAATCATTGTAGGAAACTGCTCACCATCGGCTGAGGGAGGGTCTGTTTTCTGCGATGTCACGGTGACACTAGAAGCCTGGGACAGGTCAGTGCCGCTCCTCCACACCCGCACCTCCACCGAGCCCGCACTCTCATCCACGGAGTACTCGACGTCACCAAAGTAGAAGACAGGATCTGTGAAGAAGGAAACAGAAACCACTTCTGTTACATTTGCTTTTCCACATCAAACTCTACATACGTAATTACCAAGAATAGTTAGCCTCACCTCATAGACATCCTTAGAAGGTCATATTATTTCCTTTTAGCAAGATAACACCTCTGTATTTAATTTATTTTGGCCATGCCATGCGGAGCCAGAGTCCTAGAACCCTGACCAGGGACCAAACCAGTGCCCTCTGCTTTGGGAGCACTGCGTCTTAGCCAGTGGACCACCAGGGAGGTCCTGATGACATCTCTTTAATGCCTAGACTTCTACAAGGCTTCAGATTAAAATGTCTCTGTTGAAAAACAGAAATACACACAGTAAAGTGTCTAATGGAACTTTTTTTATGGCTTGTTTTGGTTTTGTTTTGGCCTTGTCTTGCTGGAACTTAATTCCCAGACCAGGGGTCGAATCAGTGCCCCCTGCAGTGGAAGCTCGGAGTCTTAACCAATGGACTGCCAGGGACGTCCCTCTAACGGAACATTCTTCTTTTTTTATTTTATTTTATTTTTTTTTCTAATTTTATTTTATTTTTAAATTTTACATAATTGTATTAGTTTTGCCAAATATCAAAATGAATCCGCCACAGGTATACATGTGTTCCCCATCCTGAACCCTCCTCCTCCTCCCTCCCCATACCATCCCTCTGGGTCGTCCCAGTGCACTAGCCCCAAGCATCCAGTATCGTGCATCGAACCTGGACTGGCAACTCGTTTCTTACATGATATTTTACATGTTTCAATGCCATTCTCCCAAATCTTCCCCACCTCTCCCTCTCCCACAGAGTCCATAAGACTGTTCTATACATCAGTGTCTCTTTTGCTGTCTCGTACACTGGGTTATTGTTACCATCTTTCTAAATTCCATATATATGCGTTAGTATACTGTATTTATGTTTTTCCTTCTGGCTTACTTCACTCTGTATAATAGGCTCCAGTTTCATCCACCTCATTAGAACTGATTCAAATGTATTCTTTTTAATGGCTGAGTAATACTCCATTGTGTATATGTACCACTGCTTTCTTATCCATTCATCTGCTGATGGACATCTAGGTTGCTTCCATGTCCGGCTATTATAAACAGTGCTGCGATGAACATTGGGGTACACGTGTCTCTTTCCCTTCTGGTTTCCTCAGTGTGTATGCCCAGCAGTGGGATTGCTGGATCATAAGGCAGTTCTATTTCCAGTTTTTTGAGGAATCTCCACACTGTTCTCCATAGTGGCTGTACTAGTTTGCATTCCCACCAACAGTGTAAGAGGGTTCCCTTTTCTCCACACCTCTCCAGCATTTATTATTTGTAGACTTTTGGATCGCAGCCATTCTGACTGGTGTGAAATGGTACCTCATAGTGGTTTTGATTTGCATTTCTCTGATAATGAGTGATGTTGAGCATCTTTTCATGTGTTTGCTAGCCATCTGTATGTCTTCTTTGGAGAAATGTCTATTTAGTTCTTTGGCCCATTTTTTGATTGGGTCGTTTATTTTTCTGGAGTTGAGCTGTAGGAGTTGCTTGTATATTTTTGAGATTAGTTGTTTGTCGGTTGCTTCATTTGCTATTATTTTCTCCCATTCTGAAGGCTGTCTTTTCACCTTGCTAATAGTTTCCTTTGATGTGCAGAAGCTTTTAAGGTTAATTAGGTCCCACTTGTTTATTTTTGCTTTTATTTCCAATATTCTGGGAGGTGGGTCATAGAGGATCCTGCTGTGATATATGTCGGAGAGTGTTTTGCCTATGTTCTCCTCTAGGAGTTTTATAGTTTCTGGTCTTACGTTTAGATCTTTAATCCATTTTGAGTTTATTTTTGTGTATGGTGTTAGAAAGTGGTCTAGTTTCATTCTTTTCCAAGTGGTTGACCAGTTTTCCCAGCACCACTTGTTAAAGAGATTGTCTTTAATCCATTGT
The DNA here is from genome assembly GCF_027580195.1 of Bos mutus. Classification (NCBI taxonomy): domain Eukaryota; kingdom Metazoa; phylum Chordata; class Mammalia; order Artiodactyla; family Bovidae; genus Bos; species Bos mutus. The sequence goes on from NC_091628.1 coordinate 23,225,931, forward strand.
GTATTCTTGCCTCCTTTGTCAAAGATAAGGTCAATGTAATACACCACATTAACAAATTGAAAAATAAAAACCATATGATTATCTCAATAGATGCAGAGGAAGCCTTTGACAAAATTCAACATCCATTTATGATAAAAACTCTCCAGAAAGCAGGAATAGAAGGAACATACCTCAACATAATAAAAGCTATATATGACAAACCCACAGCAAACATTATCCTCAATGGTGAAAAATTGAAAGCATTTCCTCTAAAGTCAGGAACAAGACAAGGGTGCCCACTTTCACCATTACTATTCAACATAGTTTTGGAAGTTTTGGCCACAGCAATCAGAGCAGAAAAAGAAATAAAAGGAATCCAAATTGGAAAAGAAGTAAAACTCTCACTATTTGCAGATGACATGATCCTCTACATAGAAAACCCTAAAGATTCCACCAGAAAATTACTAGAAATAATCAATGACTATAGTAAAGTTGCAGGATATAAAATCAACACACAGAAATCCCTTGCATTCCTATACACTAATAATGAGAAAACAGAAAGAGAAATTAAGGAAACAATTCCATTCACCATTGCAACGGAAAGAATAAAATACTTAGGAATATATCTACCTAAAGAAACTAAAGACCTATATATAGAAAACTATAAAACACTGGTGAAAGAAATCAAAGAGGACACTAATAGATGGAGAAATATACCATGTTCATGGATTGGAAGAATCAATATAGTGAAAATGAGTATACTACCCAAAGCAATTTATAGATTCAACGCAATCCCTATCAAGCTACCAACAGTATTCTTCACAGAGCTAGAACAAATAATTTCACAATTTGTATGGAAATACAAAAAACCTCAAATAGCCAAAGCGATCTTGAGAAAGAAGAATGGAACTGGAGGAATCAACCTACCTGACTTCAGGCTCTACTACAAAGCCACAGTTATCAAGACAGTATGGTACTGGCACAAAGACAGAAATATTGATCAATGGAATAAAATAGAAAGCCCAGAGATAAATCCAGGAACATTCTTCTTTTGAGGCATATGAGTTACTTTGTCCCCTGTACGTGGAATTATGAATGGTTCCTAAATGCATTTCCTAAACATTTAGCTGGTAAAATAGCAACAAAATGAAACAAAATAAATAAGACTGAAATTTTATAAATTTGGCCTGACTGGTCAAAATGTCTCCTACTAAGTTATCACTTTGGAGACTATTTGTATAATGACATCTTCTAGTCCACTGAAAGTGAAAGTTGCTCAGCCCTGTTTCTTTGTGAATCCATGGACTATATAGTCCATGAAATTCTCCAGGCCAGAATACTGGAGTGGGTAACTGTTCCCTTCTCCAGGGGATCTTCCCAACCCAGGGATCAAACTCAGATCTCCCGCATTGCAGGCAGATTCTTTACCTGCTGAGCCACCAGGGAAGCCCAAGAATACTGGAGTGGGTAGCCTGTCCCTTCTCCAGAGGATCTTCCTGACCCAAGAATTGAATCGGGGTCTCAGCAATACATGAACCATGAACTTCCAGATGTTCAAGCTGGTTTTAGAAAAGGCAGAGGAACCAGAAATCAAATTGCCAACATTCGCTGGATCATCGAAAAAGCAAGAGTTCCAGAAAAACATCTATTTCTGCTTTATTGACTATGCCAAAGCCTTTGACTGTGTGGATCACAATCAACTGTGGAAAATTCTGAAAGAGTTGGGAATACCAGACCACCGTGCCTCTTAAGAAACTTGTATGCAGATCAGGAAGCAACAGTTAGAACTGGACATGGAACAACAGACTGGTTCCAAATAGGAAAAGGAGTACGTCAAGGCTGTATATTGTCATCCTGCTCATTTAACTTATATGCAGAGTACATCATGAGAAATGCTGGGCTGGATGAAGCACAAGCTGGAATCAAGATTGCTGGGAGAAATATCAATAACCTCAAATATGCAGATGACACCACCCTCACAGCAGAAAGTGAAGAAGAACTAAAGAGCCTCTTGATGAAAGTGAAAGAGGAGAGTGAAAAAGTTGGCTTAAAGCTCAACATTCAGAAAACTAAGATCATGGCTTCCAGTCCCATCACTTCATGGTAAATAGATGGGGAAACAGTGGAAACAGTGGCTGACTTTATTTTTTGGGGCTCCAAAATCACTGCAGATGGTGATTGCAGCCATGAAATTAAGAGACACTTACTCCTTGGAAGGAAAGTTATGACCAACCTAGACAGCATATTAAAAGCAGAGACATTACTTTGTCAACAAAGGTCCGTCTAGTCAAGGCTAGTCAAAGGTCCGTCTAGTCAAGGTTTTTCCAGTGGTCATGTATGGATGTGAGAGTTGGACTATAAAGAAAGCTGAGCACTGAAGAATTTATGTTTTGAACTGTGGTGTTGGAGAAGACTCTTGAGAGTCCCTTGGACTGCAAGGAGATCCAACCAGTCAATCTTAAAGGAAATCAGTCCTGAATATTCATTGGAAGGACTGACGCTGAAGCTGAAACTCCAATCCTTTGGCTACCTGATGTGAAGAACTGACTCATTGGAAAAGACCCTGATGCTGGGAAAGATTGAAGGCAGGAGGAGAAGGGGATGACAGAGGATGACATGGTTGGATGGCATCACCGACTCAATGGACATGAGTTTGAGTAAACTCTGGGAGTTGGTGATGGACAGGGAGGCCTGGTGTGCTGCAGTTCATGGGGTCGCAAAGAGTTGGACACGACTGAGTGTCTGAACTGAACTGATAAGGTTTTGAGGGTACTCTATACCAATGGAGGTTCCACTAGAGAAATAATCTCATACCAAGGAGTTTACATTTATCTTAAACATGTATGAAAATTGTGTGACTCAGGTCATTAAAATAGACACATACATTGGAGACTTTATATTTGTTTCCAGTACTGATGATGAATTCCCCTTGTGACCAGGAGTTTACCTTGCAAAACAGCCGGGAGTCTGAGGGACTGCAGTTAGCTGACTAATGAAGAAAGTAGAGAGATGATTTGTAAGTTTGCTTTAAAAATTCCCCAGACTTATTCTGAAATATTTATAGGCTCATGAGAAAAGGCAAAAATAGCATATAAAGCATATACTTTACCCACTGTGAGCTTATTTTATAAGCAACCATTAACAAAGATAAATTAATTGCATATATTCACTTAATAAGGCAAACAGCCTTTGGCTCGAGACATTTTAGTCATCTGTGTTTGGTTTTACAAGACTCCAAAGGACTAAGTCTAAAAGGTCACACAACTCACATCAGTGTTTCCTAAAAGGCAGGGCCGTTCAGGAGATGACTATCCCATTTCAGAGCGTCTAATTGAATTATCAAACACAAAAATCAGACAAAACTCTGCAATTGTGGCTCACAGCCACACAGGAAAGCCAGTTTGGGGTACTGCTCAAGTGGAGTAAAGATTCTTTATTTTCCTGTCTGCAAGATAAATCATCTTCATTGAAACTGGTGTTTTCTTTGTTTCTTCCTAAGGCATGTATAATAAAAAGCATAGACCTCCGTGGACTCTTGAATAATACACAACCAACCTTGGACATTTTGCCTGCATGCTTTGGTTCATGAAACGATAAACCTGCCCATAGCATACTTTCACCGGCCTCTCATCCTTTAGACTTGGAGGGTGCCTGGGCATGTCAGTGGATGTGTGCGGATGAAGGTTATCTTATTCACCTCAGCCAAGGTGGACCTCAACTACAAGCCAATAAATTCCTTACATTTCTCACACCTGAGGAGGGGGCAAAGGTGAAGACAGAACTCTGAAAATGCTTACTTGGACCAGACAGCTGCATCAAGCACATCTGTATGTCTTTTAAAAGGCTTTTATTAACATAATTATGGCAGAGGCCTGATCATTGGCATCCAGCGAGTAATCTAAGGCTCTTGACATTTCTGACAAACCACATCATTGTGCAGATTAGATATGGGTTATGGGGGAGATCTGGGAAGTGCAGTAAGGAAGACCCCCTATTTAATCATGATCCCTCCTGTCCTCCTGTCTCTCTACGCCTCCCAGACACATACTAGAGGTGGAACAGAATAAAATCATGTGAGGGAAGGTGATCATCAATCACCACATGGGCTCCGCAGAGCCAAAGCTCTGTTCTGCCTGTGTGTGTTCAGACTCACTCCGTCAACTGTAGGTCACGTGTTTTTATGGTATCGCTCAATGTGCATTTCAGTAAGAAAAAATGTTTTACATAGTACTCTGAAAAATTTTAATCCTAATTGTTGTTAAGAATGAAGAGTAATGATAACAGTTACCATATGTAGGACATTTATTATGGGTCTGACCTATGTTCTGTGTGTGTGAGAGAGAGAAAAACAAGAGAGAAGAAGAGAGACAAGTGGGAGGTAACGGTGCATGTAACAATACATAATAAGATTTATGGGAATAATGCAAACAACATTTTCATATCACCATTGTGTAGTATGTAGTACCTCCAGCAGAAAGAAAGAGGGAAGATGGAAGAAGGATTTTAATCCTAAATCTCTCAATTTTATTATCACAGGTAATAGAAGGCATTAAGAAAGATTTCTTTCCTTAAGATGGACTTTTGCCTATCTATGGATTTGAGTTATTTATGTAATTTCCCTTCCTCTCTGTGCTCTATTCATGATGACTGGCAAATTGGTCTACTATTCAATTTGAAATCTTTGTGATTAAAGTATAAAGTGACTATAATGAAATTAAAACACAATTGAATATTTTTAGAAGAGAAACAGCTCTTGTTAACTGCCTAGTTTCAATTTCTCAATACCTCATCATCCGTCTCTAAAACTTAAATACTATTTATAATTGTCATCATTTGGACAGAATCTCATGTAATATGAAGGACTTAAACATTCTCAAGCAATGAGTTGAGTTATAAATAATCACTCAAAATAACTGGCAAGAGGTTACTGGACATTTTAATGCATAGATAATAATCAAGTAAAAGGAAGAAAGAATAGATGCATGAAAACTGTCAAAAGCTGAAAGACATTTGGGCAAAATCCAAAAAAATTGCTTGTTCTTGCAAAACTATTATAATTTATAAGTAAGATTTTAACTCAACTTTCTTTGGTACAATGCTTGTTTGTTTTTATATGGGCACTTGGTTTCTCCAAAAGTTAAGTAAACTGTAAACCTTTGTCTATTAGTTTTATAAATGTCCACATTACAACTTCAAGCAAATCAGAAAAAAAAGACCCATTTAATTTTGTGAACAAAAAAAATTTTTTTTGTCATGCCTTATGGCATGGATCTTAGTTCCCCAAGCAGGGATTGAATCCGTGCCCCCTGCATTGGAAGCAAAGAGTCTTAACCACTGGACCACTAGGAGAGTCCCTAGAGTCAGATCTTAAATACACGCTATGTCTTGTAAGTTCACAGTCTTAATAAAGAAAAGTCAGCGGCTGATATTACTACCTGGAATAAGAGAACGATCAATTAAAGTCGTGTATGCCACAGCCCACATCCACAAAATGCCATAAAACAGTCATTCTTCCCCACTCCATCATCCACAGAAAACATGCAGAATGCATGTTAATTCCCTCTGGAGACAAAAGATAAGTTATATCCAAATAGTGTGTGAGCACCACAAGGAAAGTTTATAGCTTGGCCACATGACATAGTGTGAAATTAAGGGAAGCCAAGCTTTACTCTCTGTATCCTTTGTGGTCTTAACACTTTTAAATAAAGGGCACAGATCAAGGCAATGACTACAGAAAAGTCTGTTTTAGTTCATTAAACATTAATATGCCTTTCAAGGTTGGAGAGACTTTCAACACAAATAACACAGATAGGATCATGTCTATTTCTTACAAACAATGCTGATGAGGACGGCTCGACAAGTAGCACAACACACACACCTGCAGTGAAGACAAAGGGAAAATAACTCGTTTTTCCCCACAGGGAAAAAGTGAACTTTTTTCCCTTGCTGAGTCTGTGGTGTCTAGATTGATGTTTACAATTACTTTGTGTCTCAGGAGATGAAAGGAAGAGGTGCCTGAAGTAATTGCTATCTGGAGCCAAATCTTATTTACTCACGTGTACCTGGACTATCAGTCAAGTAGGCGTTGTAGCTCTAAGATGTTTGCTTAGAACTGAATGAAAAGAAAAATACACAAAAACTTTTATGCCGTCTTTTGGTTCAGTGCTGTAAACAATAGAAAGGAACCTCCCTAAATTATCTCCAACTCAGATCTCTCTTCTGAGCTTTGGACCTTGATAACCAGCTGCCTATACAGTCCCATGCCACAGGCACCTCCAGGCAAACTCGCAGTAGACTCACCACCACTGCCCCGCCCCTGGCTTCTCTCTCTGTCACAGCCACTACCCTAGATACAGCCAGCATCACCCACCATTGAACCCCTCTAGCAGCCACTCAGCCAGGTTCCTAACCAGAAGCCATCCACCAAAGAAAATCCCATCACGGTAATGCCTTTGCGGAAAGCCTGTCAAGTGTTTCAGTGCTCTTAGGATTGAAAACAGGCTTTTTTATTTTAAATATTTTATTTTATATTGGCATATAGCTGGAAGAAATACCAACAACCTCAGATATGCAGGTGATATCACTCTGATGGCAGAAACTGAAGAGGAACCAAAGAGCCTCCTGATGAGGGTGAAAGAGGAGAGAGCTAGCTTAAAACTCAACACTCAAAAATCTAAGATCATGGCATCCAGTCCCATCATTTCATGTTAATAGATGGGGGAAGAAATGGAAGCAGTGACAAATTTTCTTTTCTTGCGTTCCAAAATCACTGTGGACCATGACTGTGGAGTCATGAAATTAAAAGATGCTTGCTCCTTGTAAGGAAAGCTATGACAAACCTAGACAGAGCATTAAAAAACAGAGACGTTACTTTGCCAACAAAGATCCATCTAGTCAAAGCGATGGTTTTTCGAATGATTGTGTATGGATGTGAGAGTTGGGCCATAAAGAAGGTTGAATGTTGAAGAATTGATACTTTCGCATAGTGGTGCTGGAGAAGACTCTTGAGAGCCCTTTGGACAGCAAGGAGATCAAACCAGTTAATATCAAAGGAAATCAACCTTGAATATTCATTGGAAGGATTGATGCTGAAGCTGAAGCTCCAGTACTCTGGCCACCTGATGTGAAGAACTGACTCACTGGAAAGACCCTGATGCAGGGAAAGGAGAAGGGGCGGCAGAGGATGAAATGATTAGAGAGCATCATCGACTCAATGGGCATGAATTGAGCAAACTCTGGAAGACAGTGAAGGACAGGAAAGCTGGGCGTGCTGCAGTCCACAGGGTCGCAGAGTCGGACACGACTTAGTGACTGATCAATAGCCAGTTAACAATGCTGTGATAGTTTCAGGTGGACAGCAGAGAGACTCAGCCATGCATATACACGTGTCCGTTCTCCACCAAACTCCTCTCGCATCCAGGCTGCCACACAACACTGAGCAGAGTTCCCTGTGCTATATAATAGGATCTTGCTGGTTATTCATTTTACATATAGCAGTGTATACATGTCCATCCCAAACTCCCTAACCATCATTTCATTAATTAAAAACGCTGGTTTGTAAAACACTAAACATTTGGTTTTAAAAACATTTGCCTTTTAAACTGCATTTTGGCCTCCTTTCTATCCAACAATCCAGTGTCTTGAATGTCAAATGTGGCATGCTCAGTCTTCACTATGCCATTGCCATTGTCTTGAACACTCTTCACTCCTCCTCATTGGGATAACTCTTGATCCTCTCAGGTTTTTGTTTAGAAGTCACTTGTGCCAGGGAGTCTCCTGTCTTCTCCATCAGAGCCCTCCCTCCCTCCAGCCTCGGCAGGCTTGCATCTCCCATAGGCTCTGAGCTCTCTAAGGGGGGGAATTCAACCTCCTTTATTCACTGATATTTTCCTAACAATGCCTGGCCATAGGGTGCTCCATTAACATTTGTGGAATGAATGAACATCCTGTAAAATAGGACCTTTAATTCGCCAGAGCAAATGAACAAATACGGGAAGTCCCCCTACACATGAACCTTCAAGTTGCGAACTTTCAAAGGTGCGAACGTGCTTTCCTGTGTCCAGACACAAAAGTTAGTTCACACGTCTGAACTGTCATGTGTGTGCAGCCTCTACAAGTGGTTGTGCTTTTGTGTACTTTATTATACAGTGCTATGTACAGCGGGCTTTCCAGGTGGCTCAGTGGTAATGAATCAGCCTGCCAGTGCAGGAGATACAGGTTTGATCCCTGGGCAGGGGAAGATTCCTTGGATGACGAAATGATAACCCACTCCAGTATTCTTGCCTGGGAAATCCCATGGACAGAGGAGCCTGGCGGGCTACAGTCCATGGGGTCACAAAAGAGTCAGACATGACCGAGCAACTAAGCATGCACACACGCACTGTACAGAGTGCAGTAACACAATATTTTTATTTTGAACCCAGAGTGTCCTGAAGCAGGTATAAAGGTAGCAGTAATGTAGCTGATATTACTGTGCTGCTGCTGCTGCTAAGTCGCTTCAGTCATGTCCGATTCTGTGCAACCCCAGAGACGGCAGCCCACCAGACTCCCCCGTCCCTGGGATTCTCCAGGCAAGAACACTGGAGTGGGTTGCCATTTCCTTTTCTAATGCATGAAAGTGAAGTCGCTCAGTTGTGTCCAACTCTTAGTGACCCCACGGACTGCAGCCTACCAGGCTCCTCCATCCATGGGATTTTCCAGGCAAGAGTACTGGAGTGGGGTGCCATATTACTGTACTATAAGATTAAATATGTTTTCTTCTGGAAATAGAACTGCCTTATGACCCAGAAATCCCACTGCTGGGCATATACACTGAGGAAACCAGAATTGAAAGAGACACGTGTACCCCAATGTTCATCGCAGCACTGTTTATAATAGCCAGGACATGGAAGCAACCTAGATGTCCATCAGCAGACGAATGGATAAGAAAGCTGTGGTACATACACACAATGGAGTATTACTCAGCCATTAAAAAGAATACATTTGAGTCAGTTCTAATGAGGTGGATGAAACTGGAGCCTATTATACAGGGTGAAGTAAGCCGGAAAGAAAAACACCAATACAGAATACTAATGCATATATATGGAATTTAGAAAGATGGTAATGACAACCCTATATGTGAGACAGCAAAAGAGACACAGATGTATAGAACAGTCTTTTGGACTCTGTGGGAGAAGGCAGGGTGGGAAAATAAATACATAAAAATGTTTTCTTAATTTTTTGTTTTTGTGTTTTGTATATATTATTAACTTAATATAGCACAGTTACAATTACAAACCTATTATAGTACTATATGGCAAATTGTGTAAGTTGGGTGAAAAGTGTTAGTTGCTCAGTCATGTCTGACTCTTTGGGACACCATGGATTGTAGCCCACCAGGCTCCTCTGTCCACAGAATTTTCCAGGCGAGAAAAATTTTCAGGGTTGCCATTTCCTTCTCTACAGGATCTTCCTAATCCAGGGGTTGAACCCAGGTTTCCTGCATTGTAGGTGAATTCTTTACCATCTGAGCCATCACTGCTTACCAAGGTTGACTTTGTTGGACTTAGGAACAAACTGGACTCACCAGTGTGCCGTCAGAATGGAATCATTTGTATGTAGGGAACTGACTGTGTGTCTTTGTGGTGGGTGAGTTAGAAGACCACAGTCCTTAGCAGCAGGGAGTAGGGGTTACAAAGCCTCAGGAGGATGAAGAAGATGTCTTTGCACTAAAATGACTGTGGAGGGCAGCCATTTGAATCTGGAGCAAGCCCACAGGGGCGAGGGAAAGCCACCACCATGAACTCCAAGAGATTTTTTTACTTTCACTTTTAAAATACTTTGCCTGCAGGCTTTTCCAGGTTAGATGCGCATCAGATTTATCCAAGGAAATTTAAAGATACCGAGGCTCGGTCTCACCTCCCATTTATCGAATCAGAATTTCCGGTGGGTGACCCCTAGGCACCAGCACTGTCTCTTTTTCTTTCTCATTTTTCAGTTGACTATATTTTTTAGAGTAGTTTTCAGTTCCCAGCAAAATTGTGCAGAAGGTACAGAGGTTTACATATACCCCGCTCCACTCACGCATCGCACCAGTGTTTTTGAAAACCTCTACAGGTCTCAGCAATCTGCAGGTTGTTTTTTGCTTATGTCAGTGTTTTAGCAAACGGTGATTCGTGGTTAGATACAACACTATCTTACTTCATCCTTACAGCCACCCTGTGAGGTATGTGAGTCCTGTTTTCACAGACAAAGAAACTAAGGATTAGGGAAATTAAGAGATCTGCCTAAAACCACGCATCAGGGAAATAGTGGATTGTGATCCAGACCAAGAAAAAGTGTGTGTCCTTGTGTGTACGCTGAGCTGATTCAGTCGTGTCTGACTCTTTGCGACCCCATGGACTGTAGCCCGACAGGCTCCTCCATTCACAGACTCCTTCAGGCAAGAATACTGCAGTGGGTTGCCATGCCCTCCTCCAGGGGATCTTCCCAACCCAGGGGTCAACCCCACGTCTTTGTCTCTTGCATTGACAGGTGGGTTCTTTACCACGGAGCCACCTGGGAAGCCCTGTGTGCCCTTGAGCTAATTAACTTTAAGGCAAGAGAGAGGTCATAATACAAAAGGTGGTCACAAGATTTTAACGAACATAACGTTCACCCCACAGTTCAATAAATGGGAGTTTATCATACAGAAATGTTAACATAAATGTACAAAGACACATACACAGGTATATGTTGTACTTCATTTATACTAGGGCAAAAGTGAAAACAAGCGCAAATTCTCCCAGAAGGAGACTGATTGTATTAAGTTCATTCATAAACTGAAACACCAGGCTAGGAAGTTGATTTTTTTCCTTTCCCTTTTTAAAGGTATATATGTATACATAAAAGCTAGTAAGACATTGATGTCTGGTTAAAGACAGTTTTGTGATTTTACACCCTCTACTTGGCTTCATCAGCAGTAATGAGAGATTAAAAATGAAAGACAGCATGACATTTCTTTTTGGTAGCTTTGAAGATTTTCACTTATCATTATTATACTTGATAAGGAATGGGATAGCTGTGCTCAAAAACAGGTAAGCATTTCTGTGAACTAAAAGTGTAACAGAACAACAGGACTTCATAGTGGTGAGTGGAGCCAGAAGTGAATTCTTCTGCTGGTATTTTAAGGCTGTGAACCAATACTGGAATCGAAGAAACCAAATGAAAACAGAATTCAAGGGCAAAATATAGATATTTTCAGCAATCAAAAACAAAGGTTTTACTCACTTATAGATACACATTGAGTAAAATCAAAGAGAAGAACTGAATGAAAGAGATCTGGCTAAGCAACGGATAAAATATACTGGTAAATCCAACTACTTACTGCAAGCATAAATGATCATCATAAATGATATTTTCAACTTAATGCTGAAACTGAAACTTGAAACAACAGAGAGGAAGTTATAAATGGAGGAGTTCAGTGGGTCTCTAAACTCTTCCATGTCCTTGTCTTTTTCAAGAGAGTAAACTTTGTTAGGCAGATAGTAAATTATCTTCATTAATATTATGCTTTGCCACCAATAGGACAGAAACCAGCAGAAAATAAAAGTTTCACAAAGGATACAGAAAACTTTCTGGACAAAAGAAGAAGCTGTAAAGGAAAAATCCATACAGACAGATGCCAAATAAAAAGCACAAATATATTACTTAATTAGAATAAGGTACACTGTTTAACTTTTCTTATTTAAAACTGATAGACTGGATTAAAGAACAAAAAGACTTATAAACATAGCTGTAAACAAAACTGGAGGAAAACAGGTAAAATACAAGGATGCAAGAAGGCTATATGAAGCCAATAAGGAAGAAGGAAGGTGGTGTAGAATGGATATAGACTGTATATCAAACTGCTGACTCGTTACGTCCTAGAGATGGGATTAGGAGGAAATTTTACCTCCTTTGCTACGCGTTTCTTCCACATACTAATTTGCTATAGTTTACTGTTTTTTTTTTTCCAAGTAGCATGTATTACTTTTGTAAATAGGAAGAAAAACAAAATCAGGTTAACTTCCTTCTATAAATGACATCTTAAAAAAAACTAGTGTTAAATAATTTTGACTGGGCCTTTCTGTACTTTTCTTTCAAAAAATACATAAACATTCTTAAGAACGACTCCATAGTTAGTCTTTAACAAGCATTTTCAAAATTTCTGTTGGAAAAATAAAGTTCAAATATAGATTTAGTATATATCAGTTTAAAGGCATGTTTTGACATTTTTTCCCCTTGCCAACTATAATTGCCTCAGAAAGAAGAAAGAAAAGACAGGACATGTCTAAAAATGCTTATAACTTAAGGACTGAACCTTTCCAAGATTTCAGCTGAGAATATGTGGGGAGCTTTTCTCCAGAAAAGACAATGTTATCAGAGATTCTACTGTCAATCTGGTTTTACTCCCAAACTCTGATTTTGTCATTTTCAGGGTTGCTATAAGTTTAAAATAAAATTTAAATGTCAAGATCATTAGAGTTTTCTACCATCCAGTAGCCTCTGAAGAAGGCTTCCTGAATATTATTTATTCAACAAACACTGTTGAGAACCCACCTCTAGAAGAGTGTTTTTAAGACTTTTAATATTTGTTTCATATAAACAAGGGACAGGAAGGAAAGCTGATCATAACTCACTAATTGATTTCTCAACTCAATGGATTCAATGTACAATTCTCTAACCACTATCCTTTATGGCATCTAAAACCTAATATAATGATAAACACTAGAGAAATAAAAGATATTTTGTACATGTGAAGAAGATATTTACTATCTCATATGTGTAACAGAAAAAAGATCTGAAAACAACTTAAATGCTCATCAGTAGGGAATTTTTAAAATACGTTACAGCCACATTGTGAAATATTGTGTAGCCACTGAAAAGAATTAGTCAGGTTTATGGGTACCATCATAAAGTTTTTCATGATACACTGTTCCGTGAAGTAAGCATAACATAAAATAATATTCATAACACGGTCATTCAGTCATGTCTGACTCTTTGTGATCCCATGAACTGTAGCCTGCCAGGCTCCTCTGTCCATTGAATTCTCCAGGCAAGGATACTGGAGTGGGTTGCTATCCCCCTTCTCCAGGGGATCTTCCCAACCCAGGGATCAAACCTGGGTCTCCCGCATTGCAAGCAGATTCTTTTACCATCTGAACCAGCAAGGGAAGGACAAGTAAAATAGTAAACATTAATTGAGTATTTTTAGTGTGCCTGAATTGTTTTAAGGACTAATAACCCTTTGAGGTAGGTTTGTTATCATCTCTACTATACAGATAAAGAAACTAAAGTCCAGGAATTCAAGATCAATAGCCAGTAAGTGGGAAGGAAGACAGACTGTCTCCCATATTCTAGGAAATATGTGCTTGTTGCTTCTTTGCTATAACAACAATTAATTCTAGTCAAAGTCAAAAGAAATGTGTGCATGTGACTGTGTATACAGAAAAGCCACACACGGTACTCAAGTGACCTCAAGGGAGACGGGTGGGTTTGACGAGGGAGCTAAGGCTACTGCCATTTAGGTGATGTTCTTCTATTTGGTTCTCATGCAATAATTTTGTAATAAAAATGTTAATACTAAGCAAGAGTTAATCTGCACACCATACCTCCATGAACCACAGCCTCAAAATACTAAATCTAATATTTCTTAAAATATTAGATTTAAGAAAAGTATTTATGACAAAGCAGAGAGTCTTTTCTCTCTTGTTAAGATCGGAAACATTTTAAACTCGTTAAAGATTCTGGCCTCTTTACCACCTTGCTGCAGTATTTTGCAGTGCTGTGGAGGAGTGTGCTTTCCAGGGAACTGAGTAGTTACTGTGCTTTTCAAAAAATCATTATCTAAGAGTTTGCAAGGCCCTACAGAGTTGGTCTCTTTCCATATTCACATATGGAAGTTGTGAATCCAGTTGACATATATCCATGTGGATATCCATATATCCACATATCCAGTTGACAGTCAAGCATGTCCAGCCAGCTCACACTTCCCACGTCACACTTTTCACACTCTGTTCACTCACTCACTCCTCTCCCTCATTAGGCAGAGACACCCCCAAAGGCAGAAATCAAGTACTGTTCATCCGTTATCATCTGTAAACTCCAATGAGAAGCATAGAGCCTGACACATGAGATAAAAAAAAAAAAGTATGCAGACTGCTTCCAGTGTTACCAATACAAATCATCACATTTAGGGCTTCCCTGGTGGTCCAGTGGCTAAGACAAATAAATAATAACACACCAATAAATAATACAGTTAGTGTAAGAGTAATATTATGACGTAATCGCTACTTTTGCTGAGTGTCTGCCTCTTTAGGTCACATCAGAATCTCTAGAATCTTGTTATATTAACCTATGGTGCTCCCAACAGCCTATAGGTTAATAGGCTTCTAAGGTCATTGTTTTTATCTGCTGTTTACAAACCAAATGAAATGTAGACTTAGATTAAATAATTATCTTAAGGTTACATAGTGTGGATGTAGTAGATGCAGGATTCAAGCCTAAGTCTCTAAGGCTGCAAAAGCTGTGTTTCTTTTCATGATGTAGTGCTGTCTCTGAAAATAATTAAATAATGGAAAAGTTTGCACTTTAAGAATATTTTTTTAAAAAGAAGCTTAATGAGCATCTGTAAAGGCAGAGCCCGAATATTCCATGTAAGAGAAAAATTAGAATATGTTATAGATCAATATTTTTCAGTTATGAAGAAAAATGTCTTTATTAAAAATAATAACAAGATCAGACCTTTATAGAAAGAAAAGAAAAATAAGGTGTCACGTTATGCTTAATTTCTCCATTCCTTTAAAATTGTTACTGCTCCCCAAATCACCCATCAGAAGGCAGGCATGTACATTTTTGTTCCTGCTGACTAAAGAGAATTTCATAAGTAAGATTTCAGAATCCATAGAGACTTTGACATCAGGATGATTTATGTGGGAATCCCAGAAGAGTACGGCCAACATGGTGTCAAACACAGTCTGTGTGAGGTCTCAGGAATAAAGGCATGTGGTTGACACTGGAAAAACAAATAACCTTGACCACAGACTGTTCAATAATTGACACTTGAAACACGCCTGCAGGCAGCAAAGAAAGGGATTCTAGAATAAAGAGCTAAAGCCATTCCATTTCCAGCTGAGACAATGGGCTCCCTTTGTGTAAGAATCCTCCTTCCTCGTTTTCCCCTGTATTACTCAGTAGCAGCGGGTGATTCTGCTTTATTGCTTTTTAGTGTAGACCCTCAAAAGTGGTCCAGGGCTCTTCCGTCCTCTTGTAGTGTGATTAGGAAACACAAAACAAAACAAAACAAAAGAAGCTCTCCTACAAGCCATGAGTGAAGGCCCCTTTCAGTCATTTCAGAAATGCCTGACACTGGGAAAGTCAACCTCTTTGGTTCTTAGGTTTCTGGTCTGCAGTATGGAGAATCCAGCCCAGCTGTGCAAAGTCAGGTCACTAAGCTCTCAGGTCTCTGCACATCCCCTTCCTGGCCTTCTCAGGTTGGTGCTTTTCTTGTTGATAATGATACTAGTTGGCAGCTATTTCTCTCATTTAACATCCATGTGACCTGTTTATGCTGACTATCCCCATTCTTTATTGCAAGGAAAATAGTTGCTTCCTCTCAAGGAAAAATAGGAGTCAGAAAATCATTCTTTCTTATAAATGGTTTGCACAGTAAGGAGAAACCATAAGCACAGAAGATAAAAATATAGACATTACGATTTTCAAACGATTTCTCATATTCAGATAAAATTTACTCAGTAATATATCTGGGTCCCAAGATAACATCGTATTTCACCCTTTCAACTTGTGCTTTGTCTTAATTTATAGAGAAGAGCTGTCTGATATTTTTAAAAAGCAAGATTAAAAAAAATAAAGCCATATAACCTCCTGGGATAAAAGGGACAGCTTCAAGTGTCTGGGGGCTCAGGAAGCATTTGGCATGGCTGGTATGCTACTTGGGGTGAGGAGATGGGGGAAAAGGGAAAACAGAAGGCATCAGCCAGGGACTTCCCTGGTGGTCCAGTGGCGAAAATTCTGAGCACCCAATGCAGGGTACCCAGGTTCAATCCCTGGTCAGGGAACTAGATCCCACATGCCACAACTAAGACCCAGTGCAGTCAAATAAATACAAATAAAAAAGAAGGCAACGGCAGGGCACGTGTGCTGTGCCAAGGGGTTGGAAGCTTACCCCAGAAGTTATCCCATAACAAGTGGGTTCAGTTTCAAGAAGGGGAGGGATGTGATGAAACATGCATGTACAGGGTCTAGAGGATGGATGCCCATGGCAGGTGGCAAACTGGAAGCAGAGAGACTAGTTAGCAATCTCAGGAATTTAGCCCAGATAATGAAGCTGGCTGGGTGCTTCTCCAGTGGCTCAGCAGTAAAGAATCTGCCTGCAATGCAGGAGCCTCAGGTTTGATCCCTGAGTCAGGAAGATCCCCTGGAGGAGGGCATGGGAAGCCACTCCAGTATTCCTGCCTGGAGAATTCCACGGACAGGGGAGCTTGACGGGCTACAGTCCATGGGGTCACAAAGAGTCGGACATGGCTGAAGCGACTTGGCACGCATGCATGGGCGTGAAGCTGGCTAGCACAAGATGGGAGCGGTTCTGATGGGTGTAAAAGACAGCAAACACATCACATTTGGAGGTATAAGGGAGACAGAATCAAGGATTTGGGGTGGAGAGTGGAAGAAGAAAGTCTAGTCATGGTAGAACTAGTCACCAAGATTAAGGAATCAGGAGGAAGGACATCCCTGGTGGTCCAGTGGCTAAGACTCCACATTCCCCATGCAGGGTCCTAGTTTCAATCCCTGGTCAGGGAACTAGATCCCACATGCCAGCAACTAAAGAACCCACATGCCATGACTTGGTGCAGCCAAATAAATAAATAGCAAATAAAGTAATTAAAAAAAAATACAGGACGAAAACCAGGTTAGAGCAAGGACCACTGTTCTCTATTTTTTCCCTTGATTTGCATTGATTTCTTTCAGAAGCTAAGGCCTTAGGGCCACGGTGACTCATATGTCTATAGTACTTTCCTTGTTTCAAAAGAAAAATAAGAAACAGACCCCTCACATAACTCAATTATCGGGTCCCCCACAATGATAACACAAGAGTTTAATGGAGTTTCCCTCTTCACAGAAATGTCGAGGGATATCATGTTTTGAACACGGTAATGAAATTGTCCTCAGAGAATTAATCAAACCTCTCCTGCTAATAGTTTATTTGTCCTCTTGGTATATTGAAGTAAGTCTGGTATACAGAGCTGTTAAGATGTGCTGACATTTTAAAGAACTTTATATATTCTGGACCAATATCAGTTAAGGCAAGCAAGCTAGATGCGTTGGGAGGATAATGACCCCTTGGAAAGTGGGTAAACTCTCAGTACATCCCTGTTGTGCAGAGTGCCTGCTCGCACGGTAAGTCACTTCAGTCATGTCCGACTCTGGACACGACTGTAGCCCACAAGGACTGTAGCACACAAGGCTCCTCTGTCTGTGGGATTCTCCAGGCAAGAATACTGGGGTGGGTGGTCATTTCCTTCTCCAGGGGATTTTCCCGACCCAAGGATCAAACACGCATCTCCTGCAGCTCCTTGCATTGGCAGGTGGATTCTTGACCACTGAGCCACTGGGAAAGCCCATTGTGTAGTGTAGATAGTATTTTACCAGTTTACTGAGCTCGGGACCACACACCACAGATCCACAAAGTGTAGAAGTGGCATCTATACCCTCTACAATTTTCTTCTGTACTTCGAGGATCACCTTGCAGCACTGAGAATGCAAAGCTTTTTAAAGCTTT
Organism: Bos mutus; assembly: GCF_027580195.1. Lineage (NCBI taxonomy): Eukaryota > Metazoa > Chordata > Mammalia > Artiodactyla > Bovidae > Bos > Bos mutus. The sequence goes on from NC_091628.1 coordinate 23,243,707, forward strand.
CCCTGGTGGTGGGTGCAATCCTGAAAAATCACCCTTCTGAATAAGCGTGATTCTCAAACAATGACAACAAAAGAAGAACGGGTTTCTTGTTGGCATTTTGACCGCAGAGTTCCAGCTTTGTGGCATCCTTCCTGAGATTGTAAAGCAGGTTGTTTGTGAAACACCATCAGGGAAATGGAAGCTGAGATATATTTCAGCCCTATGAAGTGTAAAGAGAAAGCTATTTTTCTCTCGCTGGGTCAATATACTGACTCTTCTGAGTTTTAAGTACTGACTAGTAAAGCTCTACCAGTCGTTTGATTTCTTTCCCCAGGACTGTGTTTAACTACATGATTGCTGACCTGTCCTGTGATTTGGCTCATCTGGACACTGTAGTGGTCTTCATGGTGATGAGCCTGTCACAGCCCGAGGGGATATGTGACAATGCACATCAGTTTCTGGGCTGCCAACTCCCATGACTCAGTCTTCCTGACTCTTGGTGTGGCTTTTCTGGAACCTCAGGCCGCACTCGATGTTGTTTTGAAAACACCCATTGCATGTGGCTTCCCTGGTGGCTCAGAGGTTAAAGAGTCTGCCTGCAATGTGGGAGACCCGGGTTCGATCCCTGGGTCGGGAAGATCCCCCGGAGAAGGAAATGGCAACCCACTCGAGTATTCTTGCCTGGAGAATCCCATGGAGGGAGGAGCCTGGTAGTCTACAGTCAACGGGGTTGCAAAGAGTCAGACACGACTGAGCTATTTCACTTCACTTCATTGCATGTGGAGCCTGGTTTTATCAGTGGCTAACTTGTATCCCTTTGCCTATTTTCTTGCGGAAATCCTCTATAGATTGGGCCTGTCTTGTTCATCACGGTGTCCTTGGTGCCTTCAGGGGTGCATGCTACTCAGGAAAGGTACTACTAAGTGTTATGTGGTGTTGATGTATATATATATACACACACATATACATATCTATATACAAATATATATATATATATATATAGAGAGAGAGAGAGAGGGTGAGTGAGTGAGGGCAGGAGAAATCCTTTCTCTCTTTCACCCTAGCACAGCATTTGGGGCATTAGAGATGCTCAGAAAATGTTTTAAATAAGCAAATGTCTGAATATATATTATTTCAGTCGTCTGTCTCACTACATCAGAATGAAGACCTGTTTCTTAGGAAAAGGATGAAGCGATGCTTTACGTCTCTAGAAGTGTGAAGGGGAAAGTTTTACCCATAATTTTAAGTGCTTCAAACTGCTACAAATGGCCCAAAGAAAAGAGGTTTGTTTAGTTTTAGCTACACTTTATAATCCTAACATACATTATCATTGTGATCTTTGTAGCACAATGTAGCTCGCTGGTTTTATCAAATGATATTACCTGTATTCTTTATTGGGTAATTTTGTATCTCTCGAGGTCAGTAGCAAGTTTCTTGACGTCATTTAAAGGCAGATTCAAAAGGCCAATGACAAAAAAAAAAGGTATGTATATGACTGATAAACTGGGAATAAAGGGAGAGAAGAGATGCAAACATCTGCTTCAGTAAGGCAGAATGAAGACCTGCTTCTTAGGGAAATCATAAAATTCATGAGCCTCCTGTGAAAGGTAACAGCTACCTGTGCAGAGCAAGGAAGACATCCCGAGAACACGGTGACCCTTCAGGACTTCTAATCTGAGATCTACCTTCATTTGGTGACAAGTGTCGTAGAAAACCAAACTAACAAGTGTCACATTTCTACGGTGACCAGTTGCTCAACCAAATGTCTCAGAAAATAGTACATAAATTCCAAAACGCTTTCTTAACTTTTCATTCTAAAACAATTAAAGAAGATGCTGTTGTCTAATTAGTAATCGATTTTATGAAGCATATATTTTCAACAGACCACAGGTACATATATGTGCACTGTCTGGACTTATTAAATAAACACTCAGACCTCTGTGATTTCACTGTAGTGTTTCAAAGATTCTGACCTCTGTTTACATCATGGAGCATGCAGATCAAGGCTTTAAAAGTCCTGTTTTCAGCTAAGCTGTAGCCTCAGATTATCGGCATTTTCTTTGTGTTTTATGATTTAGACAAAAGGATACGTTAAATCTCTGTTGCTGGTGAATAATTTGGAGTTTCTGATGCTGACACTAAGATTTACTAAGATATCTTTTCTAATGGTTTGATCTCTAATGAAGTTTGTTGTTTTTTAAATTGTAATATCTCTTTTAATAATAATTTCAAGCTTATTGAAATTGGGCTTATTAAAATCTGAAGTCTAGGATCTGAGAAGTTGCTTCTCACATTTATGTGATTTTTAGCACTAACGTGGAGTTCACCTGTGACTGAGATCTTGAGGTTTCTAATGTTTTTAGTGACTTGCTTCCAGGGATTTAGTGATATAAATCAGCAATATTTATCCTTCGACATCTACAAGACGGTATTACATAGCCAGCATTCTCTCTCCCGTGTGGAAAAGATGGGAGTGAGGCAGATAGCATTACCGTGCAAAAGACAAAACAAACACAAGATGCCATTTATCCATAAGGGCTTGACAGGACAGTTCCAGCCCAGTCCTTCAGACGGGAAAACCTTCCACTAGGCACTTTGCTAAATGGTGTGGAAAAGCAATGCTTTACTTTGTACAACTGAACTGCCAGACTCCACTCATATGTTCTCCTAGTGATCCTGGAGGAATTTTAACTGATAAAGGTGAGCCAAAATAATTCATGCACTAGTTAGCCGAATATCTGTAACTGCTAACATTTGAAGTATTCTAGGATCATCAAGTGCAACATGCATAGAAAAGTATACAGCGTGTTTCATCTCTACTAGGATGCCTCATGCTATTTTTGAATATTACAGTATAAAATATACACTCTATAATAACTGTTCAATATACATGCTGCCAGTACACTATGATGTGGGCAACATACCGATTGTGCCATGGACTCTGTGTTGTCAGCCTGGCAAATTCTTCTCAGCTATTTGACCTTGAGCAGGTTACCTGGCCACTCAAAGATAATAAAACTGAGTATAACAGAACCATGCTCATAGTCTGTGTGTCTCTGTATTAAATGAAATCATTTAAGTAAAAGGCTTAGCACAGCTAAGCTACTGTTACCATATACAATAGTTATATATAACTATGCATGCATGCTAAGTCGCTTCAGTCATGTCTGACTCTCTGCTCCTCCATGGACTATAGCCCAGGCTCCTCTGTCCATGCGGATTCTCCAGACAAGAATTCTGGAGTGGGTTGCCATGCCCTCCTCCAGGGGATCTTCCTGACCCAGGGATTGAACCTGCATCTCTTATGTCTCCTGCATTGGCAGGTGGCTTCTTTACCACTAGGGCCACCTGGGAAGCCCCTATTAATGACTATAGATTATAGTTATTGGGCTTCCCAGGTGGCTCCTGTAATGTCAATGCAGGAGACATGGGTTTGATCCCTGGGTTGGGAAGATGTCCTAGAGGAGGAAATGGCAACCCACTTCAGTTTCCTTGTTATAGTTATTATTATATGACATATATGCTGTCTATAGAGACCTGAAAAACAAAGATATGAGTTGACTTAATACTGCAAACAGTACGATCTGTTCAATACTGCAGCCTTAATATCTTAGAATCACTCTAGAAGACAACACAGCTGTTAGCTTACACTCCATGAGTTTGAGAGCTTACTTCTGGGTGAACCGTTCCCAAGCCCTGGCACGGTTCCCTGTGCTCACTTTCTTGGGAGCCATAAGGTCATTCTTCAATGCAAATTATATAAAATGGTGAGCTGTTCTCATAGAGAACTCTGGAGCTCTTCTTGCCTTTTCTGGTAATGGTGGTGAATGTTTTCATGCGACTGGCAGAAGAGATTCAAGTGGCTGCTTGCCAAGTTCGTGTGTGTACAAAGGAACAAAGCTCTGAATGCCTTTCCTGCTGTGAGCAGTACACTGTATCAACAGTTTCAAAAAAACTAGTTCACAGCAGCATTGTGGCAAAGTCCTTTAGAGCCGATGACCATACCAGCTTGAGTCAAAGGTACCCCATTGCTAATGAACCCATCCCAGCAGCCTCAGACCCTTGCTCACTTGCCTTTATTTTAATGCATGCCCCTGTACCCCCAGCTCCATGTGGAGCTGTTCCCAATAAATAGCTGGCCTTCTAGGCTCTGTGTCCAGCCAGGTCCAGAATTAAGAGAGGACTGGGGTTGGGGACCCTGTGGGTCCTCCCATGGTCAAGCCTGGAAAGTCTCCCTTCTCTGGACCCTCCTAATCATATTTAGGGAATGACTCACTCATTCACATTCACAAACACTCTTTTTCTTCCTGCCCTCTCCCACTCATGAGTTTATCAAAAATAAATTGATCCTGTAATTGCACAACTCCTCTCCTGAAACGATTACAATTTGAAAAATGATATGAAGTGGCCCTTTATCATAATATGGTTTATGTTTAACCCAAAGGATGTACAAAATGAGGGAAGTAGACCACACCATTTTAGTTTTTAGTCATTTTAACAAGAGGCAACATTTAAAACCAGTTTGTTTTAAAGGTCTAAAGTCCCTTCTCCAGTACTTTGGCCACCTGATGCAAAGAGCTGACTCATTAGAAAAGACCCCGATGCTGGGAACGATTGAAGGCAGGAGGAGAAGGGGATGACAGAGGATCAGACGGTTGGATGGCATCACCGACATGAGCTTGAGCAAGCTCTGGGCGATGGTGAAGGACAAGGAAGCCTGGCGTGCTGCAGTCCATGGGGTCGCAAAGAGTCGGACACGACTGAGCGACTGAACTGAACTGAACTGCCATCTTCTGTCTCCATTTTACTGTCCCAAATGATCATTTATAAATTATTCTCCTTTAACCTTTTATGTACTTAGGTTTTTTTCCCCGAAATAGATTTTAAGCTTTGTGAGATCTTGGCCTCCACATTAAATGTCTCTATAGTTCCCACATGTTACACTTAGTAAGTACAGAATAAATACTCACTGTGTGTGTGGTACGTGAGGTTAACTATTTTTTTAAAAGGCAAGACATTTCCTATATGTTTTCCTTTATCTTATTTTTGTTTTCAAAGAGTGTAATATCTACATCATTAAACTAGTAGTCTTCCCATGTGGAAAAACTGGTATAATCTTTACTATTCAGCGCATTCTTGCAATGCCTCCCACAGACTAGAAACTCATTAAACATCCATTAGCTTTCACTGAATCCTTAGCATTATCAACTATATTAAACAGTCTGTTAATGGCTTCAATGCATTAATATTCTGAGCAGTTAGAAACTCATTTTTCCATTTCTTGATTTTTAATATTGTTCTAACTCAAGCATACTACATACAGAATGTAACTTTGTCATCATTTCTTGGCCTTTTGGCTAAGATGAGGAATGTCATTCTTGGCAGAATGTCACTTCATCAAGCTGTTAATTTAACTGAGTTTGGCCATTCCTTACATATTGACCTGGCATTACTTAACTGGTGAGGTGAAGGTGAAAGTTGCTCAGTCGGGTCCAACTCTTTGCAACCCCATGGACTATACAGTCCACGGAATTCTCCAGGCCAGAATACTGGAGGGGCTAGCCTTTCCATTCTCTAGGGGATCTTCCCAACCCAGGGATTGAACCCAGGTCTCCTGCATTGCAGGCGGATTCTTTACCAGCTGAGCCACCAGGGAAGCCCTTACTTAACTGGAGTTTACCCAAATGCAAATAAAAGTATTCAAGAATAAAAAGGATGGTGATCAGGCCTGTCAGTTCAGTTCAAACGAATAAACCATATTTCACCCACACACCATACCATGATGTATTTTTCTAGCACTAGAAATATTTTCTTCTCTATAGTACTCCTGCTGTTGAGAAAGCTTTTTTAACGTCAGTAAGCTTTTGAATGGCACTGACTTGACTTACATTTACCACAGGGTGCATCATTCTACCTTTTACATGTCTCTGGTTTATATCTACCAGCGTGATAATTTCTCCAGGGTGGCTGAGGAAGCCAGCCCCTGTAGCTAAAACCTCAGCCACCATAGCTAAAACCCCAACCCCTGGGTTGGCACACAAAAGCTGAAACTGGAATCAGCTGAAATGTTCCTTAATTAACTGCCAAAGATTGACAGCAAAGATTAGTGAAATATCGCTAGCACTGACTTAACACACTCTTCCTAATGAACAAATCTGTGTGTGTGTGTGTGTGTATGTGTGTACTAGTCGCTCAGTCACATCTAAATCTTTGTGACTCCATGGACTGTAGCCTGCCAGATTCCTGTATACATGGGATTCTCCAGGCAAGAATACTGGAATGGGTTGCCATTCCCTTCTCCAGGGGGTCTTCCCATCCCAAGGACTGAACCCAGGTCTCCTGCATTGCAGGTGGATTCTTTATCATCTGAGCCACCAGGGAAGCCTGGGAGGATTATTTTATGGTAATTAGGTTTCCCTCATGAAGAAGAGTCAGGATAAACTCTCCTCCTTTTTGGAAGCCTGTTGGACTTAATTTCCCGTATACTTATCACGTTCCTAGTTCTTCGTTTAATAGAATTGTCTGCTAGTTTCTTGGTTAAACAAATTCAAACACAGAGATTCGAGTTACAAAAAATAAGCTTTTACAATTGAAGCAAAACAAATAAAATAACAAATCATTTATTAAAACTGCTTCGATTCTTCGCCATGAAATTTTTAAATTTATTCACTTAACGGGACATGGCATTGTCAAAGAAACTGTACACAGGAGAAAACACGCATAGGTGTGGCTTTACCCTTCCAAAGCACTAAAGCGAGAAAGACAGTGGACTCATGCAGCCAGCCTAGAAACCTAATCACACTATAAAGTCAAACATAAGATAAATGCACACATGAAAATTCTTTCACACTCTCATTCTTTCTGTTTAGAGGGCTTTGCCTCTAGAAGGTTTAGAGGGCTGGTCTGCCTGGTAGGAGGAATAATTTTTAGGTAAATTAGTACTTACCGTCGTCTTTGTCGGGTTTGATTGTAACCTGAGCCCCTGGGAACTCTGATCCAATTCGCCCACCCATCGGCATGCTCAGGAGAACGTGGAATGTTTCCTCCTCTTCAAACAAGGAGTCATCAATTATAACGACCCTGCACATCTTCTCCCGCTCATCTTTGTCAAAGCGGATAACACTGGTGTGGTCCTCGGGCCGGGATATGTAATCAGAATAGGAGAGCACAGACGTTGGCACGGTTCCTCTTGCCGTTCCTGGAGGCAGGGAGGATCCAAAAGGGGCTTATAAAACATACTATAAGAGTATTTCCAGAAACGATTATTTTCATCTGTAGCATTTTCATGGTCCATCGTATCTATGAATACTCCTGGAAATCACAATAGCGCCTACATACTATTCTGGCATTATGAGTCATCTTCATAATGGTCTCCAACATATGACAAATGTTACATTTCAAGTGTTTTCTCCTCTACTTCCTGCCAGTGGTCTTTTTAAAGCAACACAATAATATAATATAATAGCTCCTACTCTTCAAATGCTTGCGGTGTACAGGCAAAGTGCCAAGCGATTTCCATGCATTGGCTCCTTAATCCTCTTAACCAGTCTATTGGGTTTTACACGTTTGGTAACTGAGGTTTATAGAAGTCAAACCACTTGCTCTGGGACCCAGAGCTCAAGGTTGATCCTGAAATTTGCATTTTGACCACCATACTTTATTGACTTTCAACTCATATACATTAATGAAAATTTTAATGAAAGTCTGCTAAGGTGTTAACTGTACCTAAGACCTTTTCTTTTATATGCTTAGAAAAAATTTACCTGTTTCCTAGAAAGGTGTTTAGAATATTAATTATATTATGTTTTGATCTAAATTTTGTGTTACATAAAATCACCTTTCAGAGCATGCTGACTCAATGAGCAAGACAAGCGTTTTTAAATTTGGTTGCAATGAGTCTCAAACTAGTTTAAAATTAGTTCTTTTCCTTGGGTATGCATTTCCTTGCCTCTTCTTTTGGTTGTTGTTTTTAATAGTAATCTCCTTCTACTTGAGCAGGCTTGAGTAGAGGAGGGGAACTTCAATTTCCTGCAATCCCAAAGGCCTTGAGTATTAGAGTAAACCAAGTATATCAGAAATGTTTTCAATAAGCAGCAAAGTCCTTCCAGACCCTCAAAGGTGCCATAGTGAAGGAGGATGTCTGCATGCACTTTTTTTTTTCTTTTTGAAAATTGTACTAAAAAAGTATAATCTTCATGGCTTAATGTTATAGCTCTGACATGTTAAGAGGCTTATTTATATCTTTGTGGGGACATTTTATTTCATTTGCAAATCAAGCTACCTTGCCGCGTATAACAGATCACCATCAACTCCTGGCTCACGTCTCCACTTCTCCTGATGGGAATGAACAGTTCGCCAACATCCTCTTCAATGGAGTACTCAGACTGGGGGATGAACACAGTTGATTCTAAGGAGAAAATACAATTGTTTTTGTCTGAGCTTCTTATATGTGAAACGATCTTGTGCAAATCAAAACTGCTCTCGTGACTGATCATTTCCCCTTGCATATTCTTTTATTTTAAAATTTTTCCTCATGTACGATCTCAATTTTATTTACTTATTTGTTATACATCTCAGTTTTATTCTTCTTCTTAATATCATTATTATTTTGGTTCATTGTTACCCTCCTGCTCTCTTCCTCCTCTTTATCATCATTATCATTATTTGCATAATTGTTAGCGTGGTGCTCTGTGATGACCTAGATGGGTGGGACAGGGGAGGTGGGAACAAGGTTCAAGACGGAGGGGATATTTGTACACTTATGGCTTATTTAGTTTTGTTTTTAATTGAGTACAGTTACTCTGTGCTGCTGTGTCAACTTCAGCTGCACAGTAAAGCGAATCAGCCATATGTATATAACATCTCATCTTTTATTTTTGGATTTCCTTCCCATTTTGGTCAACACAGAGCACTGTGCTATACTGTCGGTTCTCATTGGTTACCTATTTTATACACAGTAGTGTACATATGTCAAGCCAAACCTCCCAATTCATCATTGACCTTCCCTGCCCCGCCCTCCCTCCATGCCCCCACATATCTACATTTCTGTCTCTATTTCTGCTTTGCAAATAGATCATCTTTACCATTTTCTAGATTCCACATATATTCATTAATATACAGTATTTGCTTGTCTATTTCTTACTCTGTATGACAGTCTCCATGTCTCTGCAAATGACCCAATTTCATTCCTTTTTATGGCTGAGTAATATTCCATTGCTAAAGCTGAAACTCCAATACTTTGGCCACCTCATGCAAAGAGCTGACTCATTGAAAAAGACCCTGATGCTGGGAAGGATTAGGGGCAAGAGGAGAAGGGGACGGCAGAGGATGAGATGGCTGGATGGCATCACTGACTCGATGGACATGAGTTTGAGTAAACTCTGGGAGTTGGTGATGAACAGGGAGGCCTGGTATGCTGTGATTCATGGGGTTGCAAAGAGTCAGACACGACTGAGTGACTGAACTGAACTGAACTGAATATTCCATTGTATATAGGCACCCCGCCCCTCCCCCTCCCCACATACTCTTTCAGAAGAGCTCAGCATGAGGGGAAGGAGGAAAGAGAGGGGAGAAGAAACAGCTATAATGCAGGTAGGCTCCAGACCAATGAATTCTTAACCCAGAAATAGAACACAGCATTGCATTCAACTCCAGTAATTGCTTTTTTCTCAATTAGTAAGTGCTGCTGACACACTTCCTTTAAATCCAACCTCATTCTCTTGGTGAAGATCACCATCTTCCAATGGAGCAGTTTGGCTTTTAGATGTAGAAGAGACCATAGAAGTACTCTTGTCTCACCCCTCACTTTGATGAGGGAACTTGGACCCACGGAGTTGAAATTACTTGTCAAGAACTCTTACTGATCAAGTTCAGATTAAAATTCAGATCTTGTAATGGCCATTCTATTATTTTTTTAAGCCCATGTGTCCCTTCTAAATGATTAATGATTAAAAGTATAATTATGCATTGTTTAACACCTGGTGATTTTGTTTGTAGTCCCTATAGAATTGATACATCTATATATTGACCGTAATGAACACATCTATCATTTCTTGAGTATACAACATTATACAATACTGTAAGTCTCAATGATTCATTTTGTAAAGTAGAGGAGAGGTACAGTAAATAGTAAAAATGGCATAATGAAGTTGTTGAAAATTATGGTTCAATGTAAAACTGTCTATCAATCATGTGCTCAGTCAGGCCCAATTCTCTGTGACCCCATGGACTATAGTTGCCAGGCTCCTCTGTCCAGGGGATTTCCCAGATAAGAATACTGGAGTAGGTTGCCATTTCCTCCTCCAAGGGATCTTCCTGGCTCAGGGATTGAACTGGCATCTCCTGCATTGCAAGCAGATTCTTTATTGCTTGAGCCATCTACCAATAAAACATTCAATAAAACGTTTAGGTCAATAGCTAGGCATGATAAACCCCAAAGAGATGCTTTGATATTTGTCTGGGAGTCTGTTTCACTGAAAGTCCCACATATACACAGAAAATGTTCTGGTTACTTTGAAAACAGTAAGCCACACTGCTCTGGATAATTATAAAAGATGCTGGAATAATGGACACTGGTCATCAAGGTCCATGTTCCACCCCTCTCCACCCTGCCCTGTACCCCAAGGCTGACTAATGTGAACCACATCAAAGGTTTCCCTTGTTCTCTGGCTTCCGGCTGGGCCAGCCAAAGAGCAGCACAGACAGGACCTTCCCCCGCCTGCCCTCAAGGTCCCAGAGCTGGCAGCACCCCAACAAATAATGGTCATTGTGCCCACTGGTTGCCCCAGCTCACACACTGACTCAGCTAGCTCCTCCTTCTCTGTTCCCCCAGGCTAGAGGTGGTGATGGTACCTGCTCTTACCAGCCTTAAGGCACTTAACTATACCTGTGTTGTGCTCATTTACTCAGTCACGTCCAACTCTTTGGGACCCTGGACTATTGCCCACCAGGCTCTGCTGTCCATGGGATTCTCCAGGCAGAATACTGGAGTGGGCTGCCATTTCCTTCTCCAGGGCATCTTCCTGACCCAGGGATTGAACCCACGTCTCTTACATCTCCTGCATTGGCAGAGATTCTTCACCACCAGTGCCACCTGAGAAGCCCTGGTGGTTTCCCAATCCTCGCCCTCACCTTTGCAAATAGTCTTGTTATTCAAGTATTTTAAAACTGCTAATTTTGAATGTGTCTTTTGTTTTCTCCTGGGACTCTGATATACAAGTTTAAAAAATGTCACCATTAAAAAAGCTGTGGATATAAGCTTTCACAACTAATTATTCATTTATCAAACGTTGATGGGTGACTTCAACTTGCCAGACACTGAACTAAGCAGAGGAGATATGGAAGTAAAAAAATCCCTGGTCTCATGGAGTTTTCATTCTAGTTGGGACTGAAGAAGAAGAAAATACACAAATATTCAAGAAAATACATAGTATGTGAGGAGGTGACAAATTATATGGAGAAGATGGAGGGTCCTGAGGGTGTAGAGAGGGCTGGGGCATGTGTATGCTGTGGCAGGTCTGTATTAAACAGGAAAGTCTCTTTGATGGAGTCACATTTTAGCTGAGATTGAAAAGTGATAATGAAATACCCCATGTGAGTAACTCGAGAACAGAACTCCAGGCAAAGGTATGAACAAGTGAAAAGGGCCCCGGGCCAGGTATATACAAGGAATGGTGGTGGTGGTTTAGTCCCTAAGTGGTGTCCGACTCTGTGACACCAAGGACTGTGGGCTACCAGACTCCTCTGGCCATGGAATTTCCCAGGTAAGAATACTGTGGGGTGTTGCCATTTCCTTCTCCAGGGGATCTTCCTGACCCAGGGATCGAACCCGTGTCTCCTACAGCATTGCAGGCAGATTCTTAACCACTGAGCCACCAGGGAAGCCCATACAAGGAATGGCCAGGGTGCTAACACGGTTCGAGTAAACTGGGCAAGGAGGACAGGACAGAACACGGGGCCAGTGAAGTGGTGATGAGGTGGATGGTAGGTGGATCCATGGAGCTTTCAGGACTAAAGTCCACTGGAAGCACCTTGGTATTACTCAGAGCAAGATACTGTGGAAACAAAGACCACCCTACGGGATGAAACAAGCAAAGGCGATTTATTCAGAGCTTTGGAGGGAATGATGGTGAAGCTGAAATTTCAGTACTTTGGCCACCTTATGTGAAGAGCTGACTCATTGGAAAGGACTCTGATGCTGGGAGGGATTGGGGGCAGGAGGAGAAGGGGACGACAGAGGATGAGATGGCTGGATGGCTTCACCGACTCAATGGACCTGAGTTTGAGTGAACTCCGGGAGTTGGTGATGGACAGGGAGGCCTGGCGTGCTGGGATTCATGGGGTCGCAAAGAGTCGGACACGACTGAGCGACTGAACTGAACTGAACTGATAGCAGGGGAGTCAGCCACCATTACTTGTATTTGGCTGAGACCCAAAGCAGTCAGAGGAGGGGAAAAGTTTTATTGTGGAATAAAACTTATGGTTACCAATGGGAAAAGCTTGAGGGAGCAATACATTAGGAGTCTGTGATTAATAGATACACACTACTGTGTACACCGAGAGACAAGGCAAGGGTGATACTGGAGAAACAGTTGAACTCTCTACTAAGTAAATGTGTGAGCTGGGCTCAGTTGTGTCCAACTCTTTGCAGCCCCTTGGACTGTAGACTGCCAGGCTCCTGTGTACATGGGATTTTTCATGCAAGAATACTGGAGTGGGCTGCTATTTCCTACTCTAGGGGATCTTCCTGACCCAGGGATCGAACCTGCGTCTCTTGCATCTCCTGTCTCCTGCATGGGCAGGAGGATTCTTTATCACTGTGCCACCTGGGAAGCCCTGACTAAGTAAACAGAGACACAGAAAAGAGTGGCCGCAGGGTCATCCCCTGAGAGGTAAACACTGGTTATTTTCACACGGTAGGACCACAGGTGACTTTCATTTCTTTAAATCTCTGAATTCCTGACAAGGAACGTGTGCTACCTTTATGTCTTCAGATTGGTCTCACTAGTCTTTGTTTTGAAAGATGAAGTCGAATACAATGAATGTACTCTTTATTAGCCTGTGTGGCTAAGTTGAAAGGAGTACTTTGATTCATTTAACAGCAATTTTATTTTTAGGTTTTGACTGCACTGTAACTCAGGCAAAAAATGACTTCTGTTCTCAGAAATAAAACAGTTGTAACTACATCTGAAAGATGTCCTTTTCTCAACTATATTGAGCAGATTGAAAAAGAGAGACTGCTAAAAACAGGATAGAAAAAATATCTCCTAAAACTCTTTGCTATAATAGAACAAAGAAGGGAAAGAAAAATACAGTGCCTGGATGAAGGTAGTGAGTGTCCATCATCTTTAAGAAGTTTGGCATATTCAAAAATGACCCAGAAGATATTCTGGGACATCTTCAGGCTGCCCGTATGCCCTCAGACTAACCAACAAATGGCACTGAATGTGGAGTCTGCCAATGATTGGCGAACATGGATGGAAAGCTTTCTTACATTTCAACGTGTTTCTTTTTTTTTAAACTCCAAAACAGATAAATAGGCTAATTTAATAGGAACTTTAAAAATAAGACTAATAAAAACATATATAAGTCACATAGTAAGTATGGTAAGTTCACATTAGGATACCATGAGGTCCAAAAATTATTCTAAAGCACTATGCAAATAGTTTGATTAGAGTGAATCTTTGGGTAATCTTCCTTCATATCATTAAATGTTTTTATTTTGGAAAGTTTTCCATCACATGAAATAGTTTTATTTTGTACCATTTTTTTTTTCTTATTGACCTTTTGGTACCAGAAACGTATAAATGTGTGTGGACCTTTGAACAAGTGTTTAGTAATTTTTTCTTTCTCTTAAGACAATGACCCATGCTTCACAGCAATCGAATTCAAATAGAAGAACTGTATCAAGTAAAACGCCTACACTGGTACAGAAGCCTGAGACGTAGTGAGGTAAAGGAGTGAATGAAAGGATGTGTAAAATGTGTTGAGGATACTGGCTGCCACACGGCAAGTGCTCCATGAATTTCAGTTATTATCACTATCAGTGCCAGTTATGGGTAAGTAAAGAACCGGCAAAAGCGTACTTGTGTGTGTTTATATAATATTAAATGGCTCATAAGTAAAAGCAGTCCCCAGCCTAAGACAAAGCAGAGTTGCTGTTCTCCCCTTCTTGTTCCCATAAGGCACTTTCTTTGTTGTTTTACATTATTCTTTGTCCTACTACATCACACTCTGTTGCCATCACTTATGTATAGAGCTCTATTTCCCATTACTCCATACACTCTTTGATAGAGGGGATTTATTCTATTATCTTTGCATCCCCAATACAGAGTGCTGTACTCAGCACCAGTGTGAGTTGGATACATTTTTAATGCATGCAAAAACAGTCTCATAACATGTTCTAGAATTAATATGCAGCAAGAGAGCTTATAGACACAATGGTTCCTAGAGCTAGTGAATTTATAGGTGAAGAGTTATAAGAGAGAGTAGAAAGAAACGACTGAACTTTTGAAATGGTTAGGAAAGCAATCCTTTGTGGAAAGAAAAAAGATTGTTTAATCTGTGAATATGAAATCTAACAAACATTATATTTATGGTAAGAGAAATAACAACCGTATTTGTATTGTGCTTCTTGTTTTTATGGAACTCTTTCATAAGAATTTCTTTTTTGTTCATTGGGAAGCAAAATATTAATAAAATATAATTAATTAATAATTGATAAATTAAATAATATTAATAGTAATAAAAGCTATTTGACTTGATTAAGGTCAGACAACTAGAGATGGTAGAGTTGGGAATCAAAGCCAGGTCTTGTAATTTCAAGACCACTGGTCTTCAACAAGACAAGGAACATACCAGGCATTTGCTGTATCAGAACATTTGTCAGTCATCACAGGGATGATCATGGCCTGGAATGAATGGGGTTGAACTTCATCCAGAAAATGCCAAGACAGCTTAGATGACCATTACATAAGATGAAATTATGGCAAGTTTTTATTTGGTAGCCTTTAAGGTTATATAAAGAGTATGTGTGTGTGTGTGTGTGTGTACCTGTGTGTATTTGTTATTAAAACCCCACTTCTCAGATTTAATATGAGTAGAGAGTATTCTGTGTTATGCTGGGCTTATAAATAGGAGAGCACATGAATTTAAGTGTCTTATTCCTTAAGGTCAGTATGGCAATTATACCAATGGGCAAATACCAAGCAATGGCTTCAAATAAGCTCTAACTAACGGGCCAGTTTATATGTAGTAAAGCTGTCATAGGCTTCTTCCAAAGAGAGAAGCTTTATTATGCTAGCTTACCCAAAACTTACCCCAAACTCAGGACTAAAAGAAAATTTAATTGTTTATTCCCAGATAATGCAGATAAAATTGAATGTAATTAAATTGTTAACTGTTCTTTAATGGAAATGATAAACATAACTGAGCTTCATTTTCAACTAAGGATAAAGATGTTAAACAAGCAGAGCCGGAGCTCCGGTTCTCCCATCCTCTTTCTTTAATTATGCTCTGTTGTTAAACCCAGAGATTTCCACATACGTCTCCATTTCATGTACTCAGTAGATTGTATCTTCACAGACCATTTAAGAGTTTTCTGGCTGATGAAATAAAGTAGGCTGGCAGTATGAAAGAAAGTCATGTCTGTCTTCTGACAGGATTTCAGCTTTAGCGGAGTCTCTCCAAGTTTTGTATAAATGCCAGCCCTCAAAAAGCCAATTCAACCTTTTTTTCCTTCTTGGCTGCAGTGAGACAAGTCAGGACTGTAGGAGTGTGGCAGGGGAAGGGAAGGTCAAATTACACTCAAAAGCAGTGAGGTTCATTTTAACCAACATCAGCCAAGGCTGTGCAATGACAAGAGAACATGATCTCATAGAAGTTAGGAGCAATGATTCAAGAGATTTTTCACCAAAAAGCCGGGGTGGGTTGGCGGTCATGTAAAAAATATGGAAACGTACGGCAGGATGAAAAGTTTTGACTGATGAAGATATGAATAAATTTGAATAATTAAGTGTTATATGGAGAACAAATTAATCCCCAAACCGTCTAATCCTTAAAGTATTTGTTTAAACGACATTTAAAAGACTTTAAAAAGTCCCTAATGCTGGGAAAGATTGAGGGCAGAAGGTGAAGAGGGCGTCAGAGGATGAGATGGCTGGATGGCATCACCAATGCAACGGACATGAACTTGGGCAAACTCTGGGACATAGTGAAGGACACAGAGGCCTGGTGTGCTGCAGTTCACGGGTCGCAAAAAGTCAGAGACGACTGAGCGACTAAACAACAACAAAGTCATGAAATAATTCTAGAAAAATGAGATCAGTGATGTACATGTCGATAATCCTATGCATACTCGTAGTTCACTGACTTAAAAAAAGTACAGCTTCTCTTCTTTCATTTTTGAGTTCCCCAATCCAGCAGCATATCTAAGAATGCTGACCCATTCATCTAGAAAAGTCTGCGCTATGGAAATCCAAACATTACATGTAAAAACCTCCTCCGCAAAGTGCTTTGTTATAAAAAGCCGACAGCGACAACACGAGCGAGGTGCCGGTCGCTCTTACCATCTCCTGGGTCCACGATCTCCACTGTGGTCACCGCGGGGAACTCCAGGGCAGCCAGCACGGGCTCTGCGAGAACCACCTGGAAGGTCTCGGACTGCTCGTGCGCCCCGTCGCTCAGAATCCGCACTCGCCACGTGGCCCGGGTCTGGCCTGGGTTGAACTGCACTTGCCTCTGTGCTTTGCCCTTGAAGTCCTTGTCTTTTTTTGCAGTCCCGTCTCTTGTGCCAATACCTTCACAAAAACACAACATCATAGCCCTAGTGTCATTTTCAGTTGGGTTATTAAGGTTTTCCTTGCTGTTAACATTCTGTGTTACGATATCCTGCAGTGCAAAGTAAATCCTGCTTCGATTCCATGAAATGGATAATTTTAAGTGTCTTGTTGTAGGTATTAACAGTCCATGATTTCTGTTCTACTGTGGCCCCAGTATGGTTATTTCACATATTCTTTTTTAAAAAATATATTTATTTGGCTGCTCCAGGTCTTAGTGTGGCAAGCAGGAATTTTAGTTGAGGGATATGGGCTCTAGTTCCCTGACTAGGGATTGAACCCAGGCCCCCTGCAGGGGGAGCACAGAGTCTTAGCCACTGGACCAGTGGGGAAGTCCTTCCGTCATATATTTTTGAGTTAAGTTTGTATTAGAACTGCTTGTAAAGTGAGATAGAGGAAACTGATGCTCACACTCTGAAACAGTCGTACACCCACAAATTCATGTAATCTAAAAACTCTTCACACTTACTTTTTTGCATGGGTTGTATTGTATGTGTCATATTTTTAAAACTTGAGAAAAATTCTCTAACTAGAAAATATAAGCCAGCAAGAGACTCCGTGAGTCAGTGAATTCTTTGATAATCTGAGCTGTAAATGACCAAGAATAATAATAAAAATTTACTATATTCACTCAACATTAGAACCCTTAAAAAATCGAATTTACTGTTTGTCAACATGACCACTGCCAGGTTTTTCTTTGTGGAGCGCTCCAGAATTCCATGACGCCAAGTGAACAGAACTGGAGAGCTAAATATATACGACTTTTGTGAGCAGTATGTTTGGCCTACTCTGTGGGTTCACGCAAGGTCAATTTCCACTAGCTGGGAAGGTTGAAGGATCTCTGAGTCTCTAAGAACATTATGAGAAGATCTTTGTTTGCCTACTATGCCACATACTCAAATAATAAAATATATTATCTATAAAGCGATGAATAAGAGTCAACAAATTCAACATCACATAAAAGTTACAAAATTGCAGTTAGTACTTGTTCTATCTTTGGGTACTAAATCAGAACCTCTTAATGATTCAAGTTAATAGGATAATTTTCAAATATATTCCTTTAAACATTGGTCATTTTCAGAGAAGTTGGTAGAAAGATTTAAAAGGAGAAAAATAAACTTTTGAGCCTATTGGAATGAAAAAATCTGAAAATGAATTCTTTGCATCACTTCTCACTTCTCACATCATTTTTCAATTAAGAAAAAATTATCTTGTTTCCAGAAAAAAAAAGTCCCTTTGTTCTTCAAACTAGAAACTGGACCAAGTAAGATTTATTCAACCACCAATATACATAGAGCACCTACTATGCACTAGACGAAACAGATAAAACCTCTGTCCTTGTGTGCTTATGCAAGAACAATTTGAACTTTATTTCTTCATCTGAATATATCACTTGTTATAGATCTCAGAAATATTGCCTATCGTTCAATAAGAGGTAAAGCATAATTTACTGAATGGCAACAAAAAAGGGGCACAGAACCAGGAATTTCAGCACTACATATCTTGTTGAGCATTTCAGACTTCCTGTTAGCTCTCTGGTTCCTAGAACACACAGAGTGGCTGTCAACACTTCTTAGATCCACTACAATTTACTGCCAAGGTGATGATGAAAGGAATCATTCTCTTTGAGGTTCCAGCACACACGCGGCTCGTTGACCCATTTATTCCCAGTGGAACGACCAGCAAAAGAATCTATTATTTTGCCTCTGATAGCTACTGCCCACTTTTCTGTTTTGTTTTGTTTCATCAACAATGCATTATTTTCCCAGAGATTCAAAAGGCAGTGAAAAACCAGAAGGATTCCGTACAACATAAGGAATGTCCGCTAGTTCCAACTAGTCATCCTTCTAATTGATAATTAAGTCATCCAACCTAATAAAAAATAAACTGCAAAAGCAAATCTCAGTTGTTGCTGCCAAAAAAACACCCAGAAATTTTCTGGTGGATTTTATAAGAGATTTTCAGTTGGATGTGAAGTATAAACAGACAGTATCTTTGATTTATCAAATGAAGAGAAATAGATTTCTATTTCGTGGGAAAGATTGTCATCTTAAACTGTTTGACATGTTTCTCAAACATGAGAAAACAATGAAAGGCATGTCATCTTTTTTAAAAGGTTGAATAAGAGCCAGATGGAATATTAAACTTGCTTGGAGTAAAAATAAAGATTCCCTTTTCATAACTAACACATAAGACCTACTCTAAACACAGGGCTAGTCTACCTTGTTACTTAAAGTGTGGTCCATGGGTCAGCAGCTTGAACAAGACCTGGGCACTCGTTAGAAATTCAGAATTTAAATCCATACCCCAAACTTACTTAATCAGAATCATTTTAACAAGATCCTCATGTAACATGCGTAAGACTCACACGGGTGGGTAGACACATACGAAATACGTCATACCTCCACGAAGCCCTAGACAGAGGTGCCTAACTTTAATAAAGGATGAAGAAATGGTGTACAGATTGTGGAGGAGATGGTCCACACTTGAATGCAATAGGCAAGACAGTCACATAGTCAATGTTCAAAAATTTTGCTCCTACTTGGAGATACAAATACTCATCTGGTAAAACCATACCTGTTATAGAAATATTATTATACGGGGCAAAAAGAATTCTGGAAAGTAAAAGCTTACAAATTAGGCTTAAATTGATGTTTTTTTTTCAAAGATAACTATTAAAGAAAACATATTACTCTGATTTACTGAATTTACAATTTACAATTGCATCTCTTCCTGGGGTATGGAAAAATGGCATGGAGGTTAAGTAAGGTCCTTCCCAGGTGGTGCTAGTGGTAAAGAACCTGCCTGTCAATGCAGGAGATGTAAGAGACACAGGTTCGATCCCTGGGGCAAGAAGATCCCCTGGAGAAGGGAATGGCAACCCACTCCGGTATTCTTGCCTGGGAAATCCCACGGACAGAGAAGCCTAGTGGGCTATAGTCCATGGGGTTGCAAAAGAATTAAACGTGACTTAGCAGCTAAACAACAACATCATAATGACAGTCACTACCTTATAGTCCATTTTCTAACACAGTGTCTGGCACTTACCAAGCACTCATAAAATACTAGTTGAGTTAGTGAATAAAGGATTGTAAAGTGTAAAAAGCGATGGATAAAGTACTTAATGTGCTTAGCTGAATAGCTTGTATTTAGTAAATGTTTGATAACTGGAAGCAATTATATGTTTGAAATTGAATTTCTTCTGTGAAATGCAAATACAGATTTAATTTATCAATGGGTTATTGTGGTTATAAAATGAACGATTATTTCTGGGAAAATACATATATAAAACTCATGGTTTATTATCTGTGTGCCTGTAGGTAAGCAACTCCTGTCTTTAGCTATAATGCACGCATGCTCAGTTTCTCAGTCATGTCTGACTCTTTGTGACCCTACGGACTGTAGCCCACCAGGCTCCTCTGTCCATGAGATTCTCTAGGCAAGAATACTGGAGTTGGTGTCCATTTCTTCCTCCAGGGGGATCTTCCCTATCCAGAGATCAAACTCGAGTCTCCTGCATTGGCAAGTGGATTCTTTATCACTGAGTCACCTGGGAAGCCCCATTAGCTATAATAAAACTATCCAATTCTAAATGTCCATACATAAAATTGGAGGTTGTAGGGGAACAGTAATATGAAAAAATATCCATTGTAGAACTTCCATGGGATCACCCTTTACATTAACCTGACTTTCCCATTCCAGTCCTAATGTAAATTCTATTACCATCTTCAATGATTGATGAGTGAGGGCCATGCACAGAAGTCTTTCCAACTTTCCATCACCCCAGGTTACTAAGTAACCTGGTGAGGTTAACCTAGTAGAGCTATAGAGCCTTTATAGGATTGTGAGTGGTTTCCATACTAGAAGGAAATACTGGTTCATTGAAAAAAATGAACTGCAGGAGAAAAAAAAGAGCACTCATTCAGTATTTTAGCATCCAGCTTAAAAGTGCAACAGAGAAAAATCTGAAAAGAGTTTAAAAAAAATATTTTGTTTGATGTGGGCCATTTTTAAAGTCTTTATTGAATTTGTAATAACATTGCTTCTGCTTTACGTTTGGTATTTTGAAAATATTTTTCAACTATTAACTTTCCCATTCCTATCAAGTGACTAAGTGAGTGAATAATTAAATTCACATACTAGGAGTGGGAATTTAGGTAACACGCAAATAGATGAAACCTTGCTGAAGAGTCGCTAAGATGCTCTATTTTTTAGTTATTATTTTCCCTGCAACTTATCTGCTATATTTTCAAGCACAAAGCACAGTTAAGGCACATCTCTCACTGACCATGTAAGACAGAATTAATCAGATTTCTGATCTGAAGGTCACATTGTGTGTGCAGAGAAAGAGCACAGGTCTTTAAGGGCAATAAGAGCATTCACTGTGCTCTGGAAGGTTAAACACAGACTGTAAATGACTGTCTACAATGAGGCATGTGCTAAAAGCAAAGCTGGGGGATGGGTCTAAGGGTCAACCAGTACTTCTGAAGCTAGAACAATCTTGAGGAGCTGGCAAAGCACGGTGTGGAAAACCCTCCTCTAAAATTAAAACAACAAAAAGCATTTTTGAAATCAGGGGCAATTAATATACTGCATGCAGGCATCAGGAGGAATCCTGGCAGGTGGGTGGGGACAGTGGTCCTGGCAAAAGCTTGGTGTGTGGAATGTGTATGTGTGGGCTTGTGTGTGTGTGTGTGTGTGTGTGTGTGTGTGTGTGTGTGTGTCTGTGTGTGTGTACGTGCATTGATATGGATCTACTGTTAAAAGTTTTTTAATTTTGTGGACCAGTAAAATTTCAAATAATCATTTTGGAAACAAACACAGGGTTATCCGCTTTTTTATTTTGCCAACATTTCCCTAGATTCTTACCTTAGTTGATACTCTCAATGAAAGCTATTTCACCCCATGAAAACTCTATGAGCCTAGATGTCTGTATAACATTGCTGTTCTTGTTTAGTCACTAAATCATGTCTGACTCTTTTGTGACCCCATGGACTGTAGCCCGCCAGGCTCCTCTGTCCATGGGATTCTCCAGGCAAGAATACTGGAGTGGGTTGCCATTTCCTTTTCCAAGGGATCTTTCCCACCCAGGGATTGAACCTGCATCTCTTGCTTTGGCAGGTGGATTCTTTACCACTGAGACCAGAGAAGCCCCTATATAACATAGGCTACTAAAAAATAATATAATTGCCTGGGAGGCAATCACTTTTCACTAACATGCCAAATATTTTGTGCTGATAAAATGGCTGCTTAAAAGTACAAATATACCTACTTTTCTCTATTTTACACTTACATGAAATTGAATGTGAGATTAGAGCTGATAAAGGTTTTACTCATGTGTTTCTGACTCTCAGTTTTACATAAAGGGGTAAAGCAGCAAAAAATGATTAATGTTTATTAACACCTTTCTGTTAATGCTGGAAAAAAGTAGCAACGTATACCTTTTATGTAGTGTTAGGATTCTTGAAACTTTTAGTGACCTACTAGAACATTTGAAAGCAACAGATAGTAAATTATACTTCAATGCCTAATAGGTCACTAAGTAGGTTTCTTGTTTACTTATTATCAAACTAGCTTTCATAATTTGATATTTCAGCAGACTTTTATCTTATAAATTACAGAGTTGCTTGAGCCTATTCTAAGATTTTGGAGAAGGAAATGGCAACCCACTCCAGTATTCTTGCCTGGGAAATCCTGTGGACAGAGGAGCCTGGCAGGCTACAGTCCATGGGGTTGCAAAGAGTCAGACATGACTGAGCAGCTAAACAATCTTCTAAGATCTAGTGACATTTAAATTATTTTCACATATGAGCGATTATTGCCCTTTTGTTATTAATTTATACCAGGGCAACATCATATGTAGGTAGAAATTTTGAAGAGATATATATTCTGATTACATATTCCTTATTTTTCAAGCTTTGTTTCTTTGATTTAGCCTCAACACAAAACTTTTGGTATGTTTTGTTAGCAGTTTAAAGAGCCTTTAAGTGTCAATCTCTCCCTAAGCTTTAAACCTAGACCAGAAAAAATGAAACATTTTTTAATTATTATAAAATCATGAAATTTTGATAGAAAAAGGGATATGGGGACAGAAGTGCAAATTAAACTTACTTATAAAGGAAGTCTCTCCCAAATAACCTCTACGCTTAAGCATGACATCTAGAAATTTGGAGTCCTCATTGATCAAGTAATATTCCTTTTCAAAGGAGATCCATGCCCAATTCAGACGAAAATGCTGCTTGGTTAATTTGTTTCCACCTGGAAAACAAAAGTGTAAAGCCTCAGATTAGTGCTCTCTTTAATGAATGACCTTAGACATTCCAAAGATGACTCAAATGATGTAGCATTAAGAATCCCTCTAGTTACTTGGCTTGATTCACAATCTAGAATATATCCAAGGAAAACCAGCTTACTGTCCACCCATTGTTACGAAGACACACAATAGCTGACATAAATCTTCGCAAAATGCCTTAGTCTTTAGCAAGGGAAATGGATTACTAGGAAGGAGCACAGGACTACCAAAAGCGATTCTGTTTCTTCACAAAATCAAATATTCCAGCTGAAGGATGAGTCACTCCCCACAAGGTGCCGCTAGAGAGCAAGTTTTGCCAAAAAGAATGCTGCAAGTCGTTTTCGTGGTGTTAAACATACACACACACACAGCTTCACAAATACCTTTTTCTGGTTCACTGAGCAATTGGGTGGAAGGCTTTAATTATAACCACTTAAGGAAAAACAAATATCCCTTCTCCGCCTCCCTTCCCCGCTAGAGTCCACTCCATTCCTTAGAGCAAACAGACAGCTCCTTTCATTGATTTCATTCTACTCTGAAGATAAGGCTTTCTCCTCCCCCCATCCCCTCAAAATGGAGCTGGCTTCCTATGCGGGGGAAAATAAACCTTGTGTGTGATCTCTATAATGTGAAAGCTGCTCTGCTAGGTAAAAGAAAAGAGAAGTGGTTATCAGCTGATCACTGTGCATGTATCCTTCTATTTCCTTTGATCTACACCAATTATTTCAGAGTAAGGTGAGGTTTATAAACAAAGGCATCAATAATTGCTTTTAAGCCTTTCTGTAAAAGGGTGGGAAAAAGCCCAAATACTAAACACAGCTAGAGGCACAATTTTAATTTCAGTTTCTTCCCTTCTGAGTTCACACAAGGCTATGCTAGAGAGAGAAATGAGACAGGAAAACATCAAGGCTTTAATAAAAAATCTGCACATGGAGAAACATAGTGAGTGAACAAACACGTGAAAAAAAATGTTCATCTTTGCTGGAAAAAAATTTTTTTTAATTGCAGCATCTTTGAGCTTTGAAATGACATGTGCTAAAGATGAAAGAGGACACCCAGTACAGCTGAGATTACGTAAGGAAATTGTTTTTCTTGTTTATTGCTGTTTAAATCGTAAATTAGCACAAGCCATTTAGACAGCTACATGGCAATGCATGTAAAAACAAAAAGATGTTCATACCATGTGCTCTCCTAAGTCCTTCTATGGGAGAAGCAAAAATATATTTGTAAGGGACTGTGCATTGCGATACATTCTGTACTAGCCTCCAAATAGAAAATCTTAGAATTTATTATTTTTATGGTATATAAAAATAAACAAAAGAGAATTCAGCCATTAAACAAAAAAATATGAAATTTTTATTGAAATACTTAAAACACTTAAAATACAGAAACAATATTGATGCTTGTCAATGCAGGAATATAACATGAGACGTTACAAGTAGGGAGCTGCTTGGTGTTTAGATGGGTGGGGTTGAAGATGTTTCAACTTTTCATTTAAGTTTTAATATATAAGATAAATAGATTGGAGAACAGGAGTTCCTTCCACATTCTGTTCTTAATTGTGCCTGCCATGTCCTAGATAATGGGTACTGTTCTGGAGGGGGTGGGCGGCACAGGCTGAGTGCTCCCCAACCTGGAGTCCACAGCCTACTTCACTTCTATCTGCTGTTTGATTTTGAGCAAGTTTCTTTCCTAGACCTCTGTTTCCTCATCTGGAGAGTAAAATGAAGGTAATGTTAATTAAGGCTTGGGTCAAGTGAGATAAGCCTTGCATGCATCCATTACTACTGCTGTTGCTAAGTCGCTTCAGTCGTGTCTGACTCTGTGCGACCCCAGAGACGGCAGCCCAGCAGGCTCCCCCGTCCCTGGGATTCTCCAGGCAAGAACACTGAAGTGGGTTGCCATTTCCTTCTCCAATGCATGAAAAGTGAAAGTGAAGTCGCTCAGTCGTGTCCGACTCTTCTCGACCCCGTGGACTGCAGCCTACCAGGCTCCTCCGTCCATGGGATTTTCCAGGCAAGAGTACTGGAGTGGGGTGCCATTGCGTTCTCCGATGCATGCATTACAGTGTGATACAAATGTAGCCTCCTTCGACAAAAGTTCGCCGGTTCCTCGCGATGCACCAAGCATTCTCAAATCTACCCAGCTCACCAACTGCCTGACTCTTAATCTGCCTTAAATCCTCAGTCCTCCTTTGCCCCATCTCCCTACAGCTGCAGCGCACATCAAGCCATGAGGCAATCTTTGCAGATTTCTGGTTTCACCTGCCCTGTCTTATTCCATTTGCCTCTAACCTGCTTACTCTGAGGTTTAGCCAAGAGTCTTGCTGCTCCGTGAATTTGTCACCCTGGCTCTTCTTGCCACTTCTACTCTCCTGCCTACAGTGATGATGTCCCCATCACTCTTCTGCTTGAACTTTCTACTCAAAGTCTCCCTTTACCATCTCCTCCATGAAGCCTCCTGTCATCATTCCAGCCCTCTCATCTCAGTAATTCTGCATCTGTTCATCTGTCGATTGTTTTGGGCAGTTTTGCAATTTACTGGATATCCTCTCCTACTGTTTAATTATACACATTTCCTAATTGTAGTCATTTTCATCAGAGACTGAGAGTGGCCATTCATTCTTTTACCATCACCAAGACCTGGTCTTGCTGTCTTTAAAAATACTTTTTTACATTATTGCCTTTATGTTCTATTATTGAGAACATTTCTTCTAAAAAGTCATAGATAGCCAACAAAAATAGAATAACATTTAATTACCTAAATTAATACCTAACAGCTTTCTGATTTCTCATTATTACTTGAAAACAACTTTATGCTGCACTTCCCTGTCATTCAGATTGTGGCTCCATCAAGTCCTAGACTTTCTTCCGAACTTCTGGTCCAGCTGTACCAAGCCAGTCAGTCCATCTGAATACCTACAGCTTCATGTCCCATCGCTTCTCCATGGGGAGGAACAGCCACTCATACCCAACTTCTCATTGTTTTCTGAACTTGAGTGATTTTTGCATGTGGGAAGTCTTCTGCTCAGAATACCTGTAGCTTCCTGCTCCTCCTTTATTTGTTTAAGGCCAAATCACCAGCTCAGGAAGCCTGGCTTAGCATGCTGTGGGTAGTTCTTCTGTATCTTCAATCAGGGTAATTGTAATTCTTTATCTTCATGCTTATTCTACCCGAGCACCCCCCCGACTCCCCCACCCCAGGACAGGCCCTGGTCAAATTCATCCTGCTAGTCCAAAGCCAGTGTAATGGCAGGGACACTGTGAGGTCTACCGACTTCTTCCTTGACTGTCGATAAAAGGCCTATGGAGTAAATATGATTTTCAGTTATAAAATGGATACTTTGCAACTCCTGTTTTATTCCTTATTTCTTAACGGTTCTCAGCTTACAAAAAATTAAAATAAAACACATACTACAGTTTGACTTGACTGTGATTAATCACATCTGACCTATTCAGTAACTCTTGTGTTTAATGTGTTCAACAAATGAATTTTATTATAGTTCTGTATACTTTCTTCCTGACTGTCTCTTCCCCCTATGTCTAAGAATGAGATCATTAAGCATACCATTTCTCTTTAATCATTTTTAGCTAATTTTAAGATCTGATTCTCTTTCCTGAAATACTCTGGAAAATATTACCCTTTTCCTAAATATTGTATGTTTTAAGAATCTCAAGTTAATGAGGCCTTTTGACATTCAATATGAAATGGCAAACACCAATAAAAAACCCAGCCTTTTCGAGCACCTTTATTCTGGTAATTTTTCCTTACAGTGCTTTCCACAACCTCGTATCCCATTTACGCTTTCGTTTTTGTTTGTTCACTCTGCTTCCTCCCATTGTAACCCATGACCTAGGAGAGCAGGGAGTTCATTTTGCTTACGGTTAGAAAAATGCTGATTTAATGAATTAGACACTCTAACATCTTGGTTGAAAGAAGTTCAGAAATGCTTCATTTATCGGGCAATATAAATATCCTATATAAATGTAACATATCCCTTTTAGCGCTGTATCTTTTTAAAACAACAACAAAAATTTTAATTAAAAAAATCTTTTTTTGACTGTGCCATGCTGCTTACAGGATCTTAGTTCCCCAACCAGGAATAGAAACTGGGGCCCTGGCAATGAAAGTCCCAAGTCCTAACCACAGGACCACCAGAGAATTTCCGAAATAAAATTATTTTTCATAGCACTCTTTCTGAAGTGTCTTGCATACGTCTATGAACACTATGTAAAGATTTTAAATGATTGCCTATGAATGTGAATTACTGGAATTTGGATTTGTCTAGATTAGACCTCCAGAGGTTATTGATGACAAAAGCCCTGTTTAACCCTTCTGTTGCATTATAAAGTAGCAGAGATGGTCTTAGGGATGGCCAATTTCACCTCTACTTACAGATTTATAAAGCTTATTTTCCGGTTGGTGTTTATGTCCTGGAAGGATCAGAGTGCCAGGTTACTGGTTAATCAAGGGTTTCAAGTGACAGACAGCTGAATAAGTCCACCAAGGACTTCATATGTCCACCACTTTCAGCTTTTATTTGAAATAAAATTCCAAAGAAACACTGAGAAACTTTGCTTCACAAGACCAAGACTCAGTCCAGGTAATTGTTTTAAATGCTCAGTGTTCAGTCTACATTGAGGATTTTTAAGTAGATATCTTACTAGAGGCTAGAATGTTAGTGTATAAAGCTTCACTCTAAATAGAATTAAATAGTACAGGACTCTTCTGATTTCGACATACGGGAATCATATTGCATCTCAGAATCTGCAAAATTTTAGGCACTACTTATTGTGCAGGAGTACTATAAGGACCTGAAGAGCTAAGCTGAACTTTATTGTAACTCTGATTATTAAAACTGACCTTGCACATAAGTTCATTTTGATGCAGCTCCTATTTTTAGTTCAAAGGAATGAAATTCTGCAACATTAAAAGATTTAAGGATAAAAAAAATAAAATAAAATCAGTCTTGCACATGGAACTCTGTACTCCATCTAAAGAATGTAAAGGGACTTCCCTGGAGGTCCAGTGGTTAAGACCTCACCTTCCAATGCAGGGGGTGCAGGTTCGATCCCTGGTTGGGGAGCGAAGATCCCACATGCCTTGTGGCCAAAAAAAAAAAAGCCCCAAACATAGAACAGGAGCAATACTGTAGCAAATTCAATAAAGTCTCAAAAACTAGTCCACAGAAAAATAATGTAAAGACACGTTATTTATTACATGTTACAGGTTACCTACCATGTAGATTCCCATAAAACCTCAAAGTATAGGAATAATCAGTGTTGACCCTTTTAATAATAATAGCCACAGCTTACTGAATATGAAATTTTAGATGAATTTAGAGAAGGAAATGGCACCCCACTCCAGTACTCTTGCCTGGAAAATCCCATGGATGGAGGAGCCTGGTAGGCTGCAGTCCATGGGGTCTCGAAGAGTCAGACACGACTGAGCAACTTCACTTTCACTTTTCACTTTCATGCATTGGAGAAGGAAACAGCAACCCACTCCAGTGTTCTTGCCTGGAGAATCCCAGGGACGGGGGAGCCTGGTGGGCTGCCGTCTATGGGGTCGCACAGAGTCGGACACAACTGAAGTGACTTAGCAGCAGCAGCAGCAGCAAGCAACCTAAAAAACTGACAAAATTTCACTTCCACATCATTCTTTGGTTTTCTAAGAGATTCTGCCATCAAGAAGCTATTCCCATTGGAAACAAATTAAAGTCGAAACGGTGTCATAAATCCATACAACAGGTGTCTGACAGCTGATAACCACACTCCCAAATGCTTTGTCCCCAAACCCTGACAGCACAGCCATTAAGGCTGTGATGAAAAGACCTCTTTTGAACTTTTCCAGCTGGTCTTCAGTCATCTTCAGCTTCTTTCTCAATGGGAACACAACAGATTTTTTTAGAATAACAAAGAGTCACAACCTTCAATTAGCCCTCCCTAGGAACTTAGGGCTGCCTAATTTCTGTAAAGACAAAGCACACTGCTTTCAATACAAAACTGGTGGTGTATCGACTTTGACTTGTGCTTAAATAAACGGTCATTTCTGGGTGCCTGTTTAAGCTCTGACAACTTTTTTTTTTTTCATGAAGAAAGTTAGCTTCCAATAGAACATAATTCCAGTGGTAATATTTTTCCAACCTGCTAAGATTTTCTTATCGAACCTGGGTCTCTTGCATTGCAGGCAGATTCTTTACCATCTTAACCACCAGGGAAGCCCTAAGATTTTCTAGCTTGCTCAGTTCTCAGTTCATTTGCTCGTCATGTTTGACTCTAGCTTGCTACAGTTCCATTTGTTTAGAATAAAGTTCAGCCTGGGAGTGAATTGGAAATCAAATATATGGCTGTTTGAAAAAGCTGGATATCAAGCTTTAAATCAGCAGTAAAGATAGATATTAATATAGAAAAGATTAAGATAACAATACTACCTAATTTATAGGGAAAATTTGATAATTTGATTCTTAAGCAGTCTTGTTCTCTTAGAAAGTAAGGGCAGTGGCCATGCAACTACCATCAGCATCAATGTTATTAATTATTGTGAAAATCAAAAATTAAAATTAAAATAAGGGATTTATTTCATTGCCCTTTTGGTGTTAGGATGAACTTTGAAACTTTGCTTGAGATTGTCATACTGAATGAAGTAAGTCAGACAGAAAAAAATATCATGTGATATCACTTATACATCAAATCTTATAAAATGGTATATATGAACCCACTTATAAAACAAAAACTGAGTCACAGATGGGGAAAACAAACTTATGGTTACCAGGAATGAAGTGGGGTGAGGGATAGATTGGGATTGACATATACACACTATTATATATAAAAGAGATAACTAATAAGAACCTATCATATAGCACAGGGAACTCTACTCAATACTTATAATGACCATGATGCTGGGAAAGATTGAAGGCAAGAGGAGAAGTGGACAACAGAGGATGAGATGGTTGGATAGCATCATTAACTCAATGGACATGAGTTTGAGCAAACTGTGGGAGATAGATAATGAAAGACATTGAAAAAGAGAGTTCCAGAAAAACATCAACTTTTGCTTTATTGACTACGCCAAAGCCTTTGACTGTGTGGATCACAGTAAACTGTGGAAAATTCTGAAAGAGATGGGAATACCAGACCACCTGACCTGCCTCTTGAGAAATCTGTATGCAGGTCAAGAAGCAGTTAGAACTGGACATGGAACAACAGACTGGTTCCAAATCAGGAAAGGAGTATGTCAAGGCTGTATATTGTCACCCTGCTTATTTATCTTATATGCAAAGTACATCATGAGAAATGCTGGGCTAAATGAAGCACAAGCTGGAATCAAGATTGCCGGGAGAAATATCAATAACCTCAGATACACAGATGACACCAATCTTATGGCAGAAAGCGAAGAAGAACTAAAGAGCCTCTTGATGAAAATAAAAGAGGAGAGTGAGAAAGTTGACTTAAAACTCAACATTCAGAAAACTAAGATCATGGCATCCAGTCCCATCACTTCATGGCAAATAGATAGGGAAACAGTGGAAATGGTGAGAGACTTTATTTTTGGGGGGCTCCCAAATCACTGCAGATGGTGACTACAGCCATGAAATTAAAAGGTGCTTGCTCCTTGGAAGAAAAGTTACTACCAACCTAGCCAGCATATTAAAAAGTAGAGACATTACCAACAAAGGTCCATCTAGTCAAAGCTATGGTTTTTCCAGTAGTCATGTATGGATATGAAAGTTGGACTATAAAGAAAGCTGAGAGCCAAAGAATTGATGCTTTTGAACTGTGATGTTGGAGAAGACTCTTGAGAGTCCCTTGGATTGCAAGGAGATCAAACCAGTCCATCCTAAAGGAGATCAGTCCTGGGTGTTCATTGGAAGGACTGATGCTGAAGCTGAAACTCCAATACTTTGGCCACCTGATACGAAGAACTGACTCCTTGGAAAAGACCCTGATGCTGGGAAAGATTGAAGGCAGGAGGACAAGGGGATGACAGAAGATGAGATGGTTGGATGGCATCACCGATGCAATGGACATGAGTTTGAGTAGGTTCCAGAAGTTGGTGATGGACAGGAAGCCTGATGTGCCGCAGTCCATGGGGTCGCAAAGCGTCAAACAAGATTGAGCAACTTAACTGAACTGAAGGAAAGGGAATCCTGGTGTGCTGCAGTCCATGGGCTTGCAAACAGTTGGGCATGACTTAGCGACTGAACAACAACATGGGAATAGAATCTAAAAGCGAGTGGATATAAGTGACTCATTTTGCTGTACAAAGAGAAACTAACACAACATTGTAAATCAACTATAATCCAACAAGAAAAATTAATTAGTAAAAAAAAAAGAACAAAAATTTGCTTGACCTTAGAATCTTCCATAACAGAACCTCTGAGAGCTCCTGGAATTCTGTTTTCTGGCCCTTATAGTCAGGTGGATTCTACTGTTTATGGAAAAGCACCAGGTGCGAAGCTGGAGCCAACTAGCTCTTAACATCCACCCTCCACCCCCAGGAGTTGACACTCAACCATGGAAGATGGCTTGAGTACATAGATAATGTGCATAAGCTAGAGGCTGACAACTGCTAGGAGAGCGGCACTGATAAAGAGCTGGGGGAGCTCACAAGAGGGAGAGATTATGCTGACCTGAGGGGATCAAAGACAAATTCACGGCAGAGATAGCGTTTAAATGCAGTCTTAAGCACAGGTATTTGGATACTCAGCGAGATGGTGGGGAGGGGAGGTGAAGTGTTCCTGGAAGATTAAGTATAAGAACAGAGATAAGAAATTCAGTAAAGGGGGAACTTCAAAGAATTTGATAGGAGCTCAGGACATTTACTCAATATTTATTTCCCTCTCCTTTTTCTATTGAAGTAACTGGATATTAAAGACAAAGAGGGAGTAAGTAAGTAAGTGTTAGTCACTTAGTCGTATCCGAATCTTTGCGACCCCATAGACTGTAGCCCACCAGGCTCTTCGGTTCATGGAATTCTCTAGGCAAGAATACTGGAGTGGGTTGCCATGCCCTCCTCCAGCGGATCTTCCAGACCGAGGGATTGAACCTGCATCTCCTGCATTCAGAAGCAGACTCCTTATTGCTGAGCCACAGGGGAAGCCCTCCCACTATCAAACACGTTCTAAAAACTAGGGTGCACAGCACAAGGGGTCAGATCCACAGAGACATGTAGAGAATATATGTAGAAATGTATAGAAAAACAAGCACCATGACCAAGACCCGGAGGGGGAGAGAAATAAGCATAGCACATGTTGACTTCTATGGATACATGTGCTTGTGCAGAGGTCTTCTAGGCTATTCTTAGGAAAGGCACTTACACACACACCCTTCCTAAGAAAAAAGCACACACGCACTGTGATATCTGGGTAACTATCACATAAGCCGCGTGGAATTGAGCTTTAGTGTGCATTAGTTCAGTCATGTCCAACTCTTTTGTGACCCCATGGACTGTAGCCCACTAGGCTCCTCTCTCCATGGGATTTTCCAGGCAAGAATACTGAAGTGGGTTGCTCTTTCCTTCTCCAGGGGATCTTCCAGACTTGGGGACCAAACCTGCATCTCTTGCATCTCCTGCATTGTCAGGTGGATTCTTTACCACTGGGACATGGGCTTCCCAGATGGCACAATGGTAAAGAACCCACCCACCTGCAATGCAGGAGACACAGGAGATGTGGGTTCGATTCCTGTGTTGGGAAGATCCCCTGGAGAAGGAAATGGCAACCCACTCCAGTATTCTTGGCTGGGAAAACCCATGAACAGAGGAGCCTGGAGGGCTACAGTCCATGGGGTTGCAAAGAGTCAGACACAGCTGAGCGACTAAGCAACAACAGCATCAATAGTATGTGATAGACCTAGGATTCAGATACAGCCTGCTAGTACTGCTTTTACACTTCTTCTGAGTAATCACATCACTTCCCTTAGGTCACCATTCTATGTATAGGTGACTCCAGCTGAATTTTAATTTGCTTTAACCTAATTTCTAAATGACTGCCTGTGGACTGAAGCAAAACTGATGGTCTGAGTGTGCTTCCCTGGACCATCAGGAAGCCCTCTTGTGTTATGCAGAGTGAGGCTGACAAATAATAAGAATTAGGTAGGGAAACAAGGGTATGAAGGTCAGTTTTCAAATATCTGAGACTGAATCACAGAAAAGTTAAGAAGGATATGACCCTTTGGTTTTATGAACGAACTGGGAGCCATAGCCCAAAGCAAGGGATGCTGGGAGGAGAACCCTTCTTCCAGGTTAACGGATGTGCTCCATCAGGGCCACAGCTGGGTCAGTCAGCAAGCCCCAACCTGCAGGAGTCCTCCAGAGTTCTCCAAGCATGTCCCTTCCCCCAACTCCATCTCTAGAGAAAAAACGAATGTGCTTATTTTCAGCGCCTGTAACAAAATGAAAAAAGTAAGGGGAGAACTATGAGCTTATATCTCCTAACCTAGGGCTTAAAAATACTTCCTTAATCAAACCTAATCGTGCAATACTTTGCTTTCTTCGTTAGGAGTTTAAACCTGGTGGAATGAATGTCTTCCCTCTTGGTATGTATGCCTAGGATACGGAATTCAGAGGTAGCTCTAGAGAGGACAAAGGACAAGGCAAATGTATAATTTCAAGGTGAACTCTCATTTACAACAGGCGGGTTCCAAGCTGATCACGTGCAGTCAAAATTAAAAACTAGCGCCATCATTTTCCAGTGGTAACATGAGTAACTGGGGAGACTATTTTCTGAAAATGAAAGTGGGATTCTGTATTCGAATCAAGAACATCAACTAATTCAAGAAATAATTATGTTGTTGAACAAGGCATGTACACACTCCAAGCACTTTAGAGCAAGAATGAACTCTTGATTGCATCTTTTCTCTTGGCCCTGTTTTTGCAAGATCCGGAAAGGCTGTGATTTGAATAAGATTACAAAGCAGCTATTTGCAGAAGAGGAATAAATCCCGGAGGTTTTCACTCCTAGTCTACTGGTCTTTCCATTTAAGAGACTGTGATCTCAAACACTGTGGTTAAGCAGAAAATCATAAAAGTCATGTGTTTAAAATGATCAAATATTATATACATATTTAAATGTGGGGAGACTTACTCATTTCTTTTAAAAGCAACCAGGAATAATTAATTTTCTATCATTTCCTCTCCCCCTCCCCATTTACAAATAGGAGTAAAATTGAAAAACCACCATACTTTCATAGAAACAATAACTACTTCATCAAAAATGTGTCAGTTAAGTCTGTCAAGAAGATTCACACCCTCTCCTGCTTTTGGGGAAAGGAAAAAAAAAAAAAAAAAAACCAAACACCTGGTGCAGCAAGATTTCACGCATGCACTGCCTGCGGCAATGGAGAAATTTATTAGATCTCTGGCAACACATTCTTAAAATAAACTTAATAGCCTTCAGGTTTCTGTTCAAACTGGAGCCTAATTCCTTTTGTGGCGCCAGACACCTCCCCCCAACCCCAAGGAGACTCTGCAGGGAAATGAAAGCCACGGTTCTTTCTCCTGTACCTCTTGGAGTAACCGGTTTAGCACCATTTAGTTAATTCCCTGTGAAGTGAGGTGGCTCCCTAATTCCTATTTGTATGAGAGGACCATGCACATTACTACAAGACACAGCCACAACAATTAACAAGGATTATACACTGAGTTCTATTTTGGACTGTCTTTTGAAAATGTGTTATATCTACTTTGAGATAAAATTATAAAAGAGGGGGGGAAAATGCCAGAAGTGTTTTAATCTGGTCGTTAAAAAAGAAACCTTCTTTAACCTAACTTGTTTATATTATCACCACAATTTAAATTTGATGGCTAGGATGGAGGGATTAGTGTGGTATGGCAACACAAAAGGCATTCTATCCATAAAACAAGATTTTTAACTTAGTGTCCTAGGATGTTAGTGCTACATGAGAATTCCCTGAAAATTCAAGCTTTAGGTTAACCTATTGCCATTGTTTTTAAATATGAGTCATTAACACGTTTTTAGATATATTTGTTGTCAGAAGTAAAAGCGAGATTCAGAAATTTTAGATTTTTAGATTGAAAATTAAAAAGAAGTGTATGGAATTGTATCACAACTGGTTACCTAGTATGGCTCCTGTGACAAACTAAAAAAGCCTTGTCATTGATGTCTATCCAGGATGAAAGGAGAGAGGGAAGAAAGGAAGGAGGGAGAGGGTGGGGGGAAGCCAGGAGAGAGTGGAGTAGAATACCATCAATGTCATATGTCTGTTTTCACTTTTCTGTTCATTTATTTCAGATTAGTTTTTCAAAGCTGGCTCTTGTGCTCAACTTGTGCATTATTTAATTAATCAAACTTTTTGGTGGTTGCTCTGATCCCTTTAAAATTATGCCGGAGCTACCCCTGGTGATTTTACTGTCATATATAGCTGCCAAAAGACAATAGACACAGTAAGTATAAAGACAGGTTTGTGTAGTTTAAAGCACCAGACCTTGGAAGGAAATAAGACAACATCCAGCGAATGTGTTTGCTTAATCAGAGCCCTGTACAAACACACGTGTTGTACAGTATAAGGATGGTTCATGTATAGTACCTTCTGTTAAGACTTAGACTCTAGCAAGGAGCGCAAAGCAAAACCCATATGTAAATTATAATGCAAAAATGTAAGGTGAAACGCTGAACATACAGCATCTGGGCTCAGAGGAGGGGAGGGAGGACATTCAACTGGAACCACAAAGATCTTGGCACGAGAGACACCTTGGAGGGGCGGAAGGATGGTGCCACTCCAAGAGGAAGAAATCCCAGGAAAACAGGTGCAGAAGGAGGAGAGCCTGTTATGTGCATCAGTAAAACAGTCCAGCTTTGTAGGGTTTGCCAAAGTGCAGTCGGGAAGGAGGAGATAAGTTGGGGATGGTGGGGCGGAAGAAGGAAATTTGGGGTAGAGAAGGGTAGAATCTGAATTCTGCTTTAACAAATGTTAATTTGGTAGAATTATCCAAGGACTTGTTACAATTGGGATTGGGAATCAAAGGTATCATTAGCAATGTTATTAATAATGTTATTTATTTGTTTACTTATCTTTGGCTACCCTGGCTTGTGGGGATCTTAGTTCCCCCACCCAGAATTGAACCCCCAAACTCACAATGAGCCAGCAGAGCTCTAACGACTGAACCACCAGGGAATTCCCCATATTAGGTTTCTGCCAGTGGACGATATGATACAACTGAGCATATGAATATTGCCATACGAAAAAAAAGTTTTGCTTACAATAAAAAAGGAGTCCTTAAAATATTAAAATTTACCCAAGAATAAATAACATGGCTAACCAAAACACCCACCATGAACAGTCAGTCAATGTCATATACTTTGTAGAACTGGTCGATTTAACATAGATTTTTGCCAAAGTGCCCCAGGTAAAAGTTTCTCTCTGACTCCTCTCTCTCTACTTAAAATGACAATCAATGTGACAAGATTCTCTTTCAGGCCAAGATAAGCCACATATTCTTCACTTGGGTAATATGCAATGTTGGTGGCATGATTTGAATATTCTGAGGATGTGAGACAACGCTGACTGCAGAGAATTCATGGGTTGCAGAAAACTCTTTGAAGACAGAAAGCCAATGGACTTCCCTTGTGGCTCATCTGATAAACAATCTGCCTGCAGTGCGGGAGATCTGGGTTCGATCCCTGGGCTGGGAAGATCCTCTGGAGAAGGGAAAGGCTACCTACTCCAGTATTCTGGACTGGAGAATTCCATGGAGAATTTCATGGGGTCGCAAAGAGTCAGATGCGACTGAGCGACTTTCACTTTCAGTAGAAAGCCAATATATTGACTTTGCAACTCTGAACCTAGTCTAAACTGATAGTTCTCAGTGAGGGAGAGAAGGTTAATGATTTTGCCCTCGTGGAGACATTTGTCAACACTGGGAGACATTTTCGGTTGTCACAATGGGGGAGAGAAAGAGGGGAGGTTACTGGTATCTAGTGGGTAGAGGCCAGGAAGGTAGGGACCCTATAGTCAGAATTAGACTGTGAATTAAGGATTAATGTCAATCTTCTAAAACTTCCTATATTCAGACATATCAACATAACCTCTCATAAACATATTTACTTTTCTCCGTAAATTCCATGCTTTCTTATGAATTGATGGTACATGTGGTCGAATGATAAACGTGCTTCTCTTTTCACATGAATATGCAGACATTCTTAAAACCATTGTTTCAGGAAGTAGTTGAGCCAGTAGTTTTCCTACTCAGTCAAAATTTATGGCTGATCAGCGAAGTTAGGAGCGACTATCTCAAGAAATGCACAAACTATGTCAAAGTGACAGTGTATGCATGATGGATTTTAGTATGAAATCAAGTGGGCAGTGATTTCCCATGAGG
This sequence comes from Bos mutus, assembly GCF_027580195.1. Classification (NCBI taxonomy): domain Eukaryota; kingdom Metazoa; phylum Chordata; class Mammalia; order Artiodactyla; family Bovidae; genus Bos; species Bos mutus. Next base: position 23,281,153 of record NC_091628.1, read on the forward strand.
AGCTTCTCAGCAGATGCGGCTTCATCAGAAACAGCTGAGAGTTGAGAGCCTAAAGTTGAAGGGCTTTCAAAGGTCATTTTAGGAGGGTGAAGCTGGGCACAGGTCACCCTGTTTTCCATTTTTTTTTTTTTTTGTAGTTGAAAAGAGAAATACTACCTATTCAAATGCACCTGTGTGCTGGCACACACTTGTGTGCACACACACACATATCCTTTTTTTGGCTTATACAAAGAATGAAAATACTGTCCAAAACGTCCTCCAAAAGTACAGAAAACACCGCCCTTTGACAGGTCTTCCGCTGAACGAGTTAGAGAGGCATTTCCCAGGACACATTTTTTCAAATCGTGTGTTTCCTGTCTGTTCATAAGCATTTTGTTTTGAAAAAAAATCATCCTGAGTCAATGAGGAGAGAAATGTCCTGGGATTAAACTGTCTAAACAGAACTCTTCACTGCTGCAAGTCTTAGGGTTTAATATGTGAACATCGCTGAGCAGGCACAAGAAGCGTGCTAGAGGGTGATGAATTTCCCAATCTCATTTCACCAGGGAACCCAGTCCTGAAGCTAGCCTGTGAGATTCTGGTCTGCAGACTATACTTTTGGATAGGTTGACTTCAGGTACGCTAAGTCACTTCAGTCGTGTCCGGCTCTTTGTGATTCCATGGACTGCAGCTTGCCAGGCTCCTCTGTCTATGGGATTCTCCAGGCAAAAAATACTGGAGTGGTTGCCATAAAGCATTTAAAATCCAGATATGAGCAGAGAGTCCTGTGGAATGTCAATCACATCCAAGTCACATTGCTTTCAGTTGTTCGCATTTGACACCAAACATTGGAATTGAAATTCACAATCTTGAGCAAAAACCAATAAAGTTAAGGGATTTCCTACTATCAACATACAAATTCTGGCTCAAGGTGCTTCCATTTCCTAATCTGAGTGGAAAAATAAGTATGTTAGCTTGCAGAACGCCAAGAAAAATAAACTAAGCTCAGGTAAATACAACTGATTACTGGTAAACTTGTTCCTAGAGACCACATTTACTGTTCAAGCACACATGCCCTGCCATTTTTATGGCTTCACACTATAATGCCTCAGCTCTGTTTTTTAATTAGTCAAATGTGGGATCAGATGTCAGAAGAGACAAAGACTATAATTTTCATCAGTTCCAAAAAAACACACCGAAAATCACCAGCAATGTACAACGAGCCATGTCAGCCTCCCATTCGCAGTTGGATCTCACTCACTGTGGATATTTGAACCCGATGATCTGCCCAACTCTGATAAGGGATTTAAAGGCTTACTAAGGAGAATGTTTCTGAAGCTATTAAAACAACAGGCACGGGAAGAACAGACTTAGCTGGGTTTTGGAAAGAGGATAAGGCTGCAACAAAGACTTTTAGGTTGATAAACAGATTTTTAAAAAAACGTGAGAGCATATTGTTTCCTAGTCTGTACTTCTTCCTCACCCTGATCAGTAATTATTTCACATGAGAATATCAATCAATATGACAGCTCTGTACTCATCAGTTTCAGGAGGAAGCAGAAAAGCATCCTTGGGTCATCGATTCACATCTCAACTGACTGTTGTAATGATACTAGCCAGCTCTCCTGGAAAACATTGTTTACTCACTGAAGGACGAAATGCAAATAGTTAATTAACTCCACTATTGGGGTATATATTTATAGAAGAGTATATATGTCAAAGTGTATATATACTTAGATACACATTCAAGAAACTGAAAAATCTTTACAAGAGAAAATTCACACAAACAGAAAACCAGACCATGTGTATCTTTTAAAGAATAATAATAGGAAAACTATTAGAAATATAGAAGATTATCAGGATGCTTTTTTTTTTTTGTCTGCTCTGTGACAATGCTGGAGACTTAAGAGACGTGGTCCGATCCCTGGGTCGGGAAGATTCCCTGGAGGAGGGCATGACAACCCACTCCAGTATTCTCGCCTGGAGAATCCCATGGATGGAGGAGCCTGGCAGGCTATGGTCCATAGGGTCGCAAAGAGTCGGATACAACTGAAGCGACGTAGCATCCACGCACATGGTGCATGTGGGATCTTAGCTCTCTGACCAGGACAGAACCCATGCCCCCTGTATTGAGAATGCAGTTTGTTTGTATCTTTAATTGGAGGATAATTTCTTTACAATGTTGTGTTGGTTTCTGCTGTATAACAACATGAATCAGTCATATGTATACATGTATCCTCTTCCTCTTGACCCTCCAGCCCATCCCCCATCCCACCCCTCTAGGTCATCACAGAGCACCAGACTGAGCTCCTTGTGTTGTACAGCAACTTCCCACTAGCTCTGTTTTAAACATGGTAATGTATATATTTCAATGCTACTCTCTCAGTTCATCCCACCTTCTCCTCCCTGAGCTGTGTCCACAAGTCCATCTTCTACATCTGGGGAGTTCAGAATCTTAACCACCAGATCACCAAAGAAGTCCCAGGATGCTTTCTTAAGAGATGAAAATCTTATAAATATCTTTTAGTCTCTTCAGTTCAGTTCAGTTGCTCAGTTGTGTCGGACTCTTCGTGACCCCATGAATAGCAGCACGTGCCAGGCCTCCCTGTCCATCACCAATACCTGGAGTTCATTCAGACTCATGTCCATCGAGTCAGTGATGCCATCCAGCCATCTCATCCTCTGTCATCCCCTTCTCCTCCTGCCCCCAATCCCTCCCAGCATCAGTGTCTTTTCCAGTGAGTCAACTCTTCGCATGAGGTGGCCAAAGTACTGGAGTTTCAGCTTCAGCATCATTCCCTCCAAAGAAATCCCAGGGCTGATCTCCTTTAGAATGGACTGGTTGGATCTCCTTGCAGTCCAAGGGACTCACAAGAGTCTTCTCCAACACCACACTTCAAAAACATCAATTCTTCGGCGCTCAGCTTTCTTCACAGTCCAACTCTCACATCCATACATGACCACAGGAAAAACCATAGCCTTGACTAGACAGACCTTTGTTGGCAAAGTAATGTCTCTGCTTTTCAATATGCTATCTAGGTTGGTCATAACTTTCCTTCCAAGGAGTAAGCGTCTTTTAATTTCATGGCTGCAGTCACCATCTGCAGTGATTTTGAAGCCCCCCAAAATAAAGTCTGACACTGTTTCCACTGTTTCCCCATCTATTTGCCATGAAGTGATGGGACTGGATGCCATGATTTTTGTTTTCTGAATGTTGAGCTTTAAGCCAACTTTTTCACTCTCCACTTTCACTTTCATTGAGAGGCTTTTTAGTTCCTCTTCACTTTCTGCCATAAGGGTGGTGTCATCTGCATATTTAAGGTTCTTGATATTTCTCCCGGCAATCTTGATTCCAGCTTGTGTTTCTTCCAGTCCAGCGTTTCTCATGATGTACTCTGCATAGAAGTTAAATAAGCAGGGTGACAATATGCAGTCTTGACGTACTCCTTTTCCTATTTGGAACCAGTCTGTTGTTCCATGTCCACTTCTAACTGTTGCTTCCTGACCTGCATACAGATTTCTCAAGAGGCAGGTCAGGTGTTCTGGTATTCCCATCTCTTTCAGAATTTTCCAGTTTATTGTGATCCACACAGTCAAAGGCTTTGGCATAGTCAATAAAGCAGAAATAGATGTTTTTCTGGAACTCTCTTCCTTTTTCCATGATCCAGCAGATATTGGCAATTTGATCTCTGGTTCCTCTGCCTTTTCTAAAACCAGCTTGAACATCTGGAAGTTCATGGTTCACGTATTGCTGAAGCCTGGCTTGGAGAATTTTGAGCATTACTTTACTGGCATGTGAGATAAGTGCAATTGTGTGGTAGTTTGAGCATTCTTTGGCATTGCCTTTCTTTGGGATTGGAATGAAAACTGACCTTTTCCAGTCCTGTGGCCACTGCTGAGTTTTCCAAATTTGCTGGCATATTGAGTGCAGCACTTTCACAGCATCATCTTTCAGGATTTGGAATAGCTCAACTGGAATTCTATCACCTCCACTAGCTTTGTTCGTAGTGATGCTTTCTAAGGCCCACTTGACTTCACATTCCAGGATGTCTGGCTCTAGGTCAGTGATCACACCATTATGATTATCTGGGTCATGAAGATCTTTTTTGTACAGTTCTTCTGTGTATTCTTGCCACCTCTTCTTAATATCTTCTGCTTTTGTTAGGTCCATACCATTTCTGTCCTTTATCGAGTCTTTTACCGATCATAAAATGAGTAAAATGGTTATTAACACTCCTGTTTCTTCTCTTTTGGGCTCTTGTTTCTTTTTTCTCAATATGGGAGGGTCAGGAGAGATGAGGGATGAGACTCAAGCAAGGGAATATCTGATAGAAATTATAGGCACTGGACTAAATGAATTTAAACAAGGGGGAACTGGACTGAATTGCCCTAGCTTGTGATCAAGTTCTGAGTTAAGATGTCTGCATTGGTTTGGAATGCTACACCTGCCTAGTGTTTGGAACTCTGCTCTGGTTTTCATCAAGGGCCCAGCTATCACTGCCAGGTAGGCAACATCTATCTGCCTCTATGTATCTCTTCTACGCCTTTGTTCTCTGGAGGAATCAATCACCTGCAGTCATTTAAAGCTCTTACTCCTTCATGCCAGCCCTCCAGCTCTGCAATTTCCCTTCTTTCTTCCTAACCTCCATTTTAGTCCCCTTTACCTGAAAACAGTCAGGTGCTAAACAACTTCTCTTAAGTAAGTCAGCCTAAAATACATAGACCTTTATTTTTTCATGTTTTTTTTTTTTAATAAGTGAGGAGCTTCTTAACATCAAATATTTTTCCTATAGTGAGATATTTTAAAGCATGTATTTCAATAATTGTTTCCTACCGTAGACCATTATTCTTACTTAATCTCCCAGGGAGAAAATTCATAAAATTACATGGTTGCTGCACTTTATCTTTCTTATACCAACCTCTGGCCAGCCAGCATCCCTTACCCCTATCATTTCTAGGGAGAGATTTTTGGTTAGAAAAGTGATCTGCGTGTTCTGAATGAATGTGGACATTCTTATGTGTTTTGGCAAAGTCAGGATCAGGACCTTATCACTCCTCATGATCAACACATTTAGACAGTATTACAGATCTTTCAGTAGGAACAGTCTAAAGACATATGGAAGCTTCTAAATGCATACATTTCTCTACTTATGAATTCTGTTTGCAGCCTTACCAAAAAGTTAAATAGGCTTGGAGATGCTGTCATGAAGAAAAACAAAGTACATGGTTACTAAACCTATGTTTAGAGCTTCTTGTTGGCATAGAAGTGGTACAAAGATCAAGAAGATCCCCTGGAGAACAGCATGGCAGCCCACTCCAGTATTGTTGCCTGGAGAATTCCATGGACAGAGGAGCCTGGCGGGCTACAGTCCGTAGGGTCACAAAGAGTCAGACACGACTGAGCAACGAACGCACCACACACACAAAAGCCAAGTTAGGACAGATGAGTAGAGATGACTGCAATTCTAAGAGCTCTATAAAAAGTACACTTGTTCATCTAATAATTATTTCAACTCGATTCAGTGAGGCAAGATTTCCTGATTTGTACAGGGATCATGAAAGTGAGAAATGGGATCCGAGTCTTCGTATAAAGAAATGCTGAGATCTAGAAAGTATACATTACTAGAATGTGAACTGGGCACAGAGGGTAGCTGTGGGGAGCCAGGAAAGGAAGATGAAGAAATGAGATAGGCAAACACATGCAGGCAGAAAATTCCTGTGTTTGCCCCCAGATCTCTGCTAAGAATATGGATAATCCCCAACAGTGACCTAGTCAACTTCCTGGTTTTGTTGTGCTCCCATAATAGAGAAAGAAAGAAAAAAAAAAAAGTAACTGGGTTAGCATGACAACCTAGACTTCTTAGGTCAATAGAGGACAAGAAGGGAGAAAAATATAAATATTTTTAAAGTTTACATTCTATTTCTTCATAAACATTTTTAAGAAGAGACAAAATATGTGAAAACCACACAGGAAAGACAGAAGCAAGCCTGGTGTCTCCAGGGAGGTGATTAAGTACCACCTCTCAACTTTTATAAGCACTCATACCCCAGAATGAAACACACAGAATGCTATTATGAAATGTCAGGGACTATATCCAGAACAAGTATGGGATGGAAGGTCAAATAACTGTATTTAAATGAGGTATGTTTCAGGAAAGTTCCTAAAGTTAATTTATTTATTTGGCCATGCCAGGTCTTAGTTGTATCAGGTGGAATCTAGTTCCCTGACCGGGGACTGAATCCAGCCCCCTTCACTGGGAGCACAGCGTCTCAGCCGGTGGGCTACCAGGGAAGTCCCTCAGGATAGTTTTATAGCCCCGATTGGAGCTTTTTTTATAAAGATGTATCACAAAATATGAAAAGCACGCTCAACAAAACTTTCATTTTATTACTTCATGATTAAAAACATACTTCAACAAAATCTAAAATAATTGAATCAGATTAAAGCCTGCTTAATTTATGAATATTTAGCCCCAATCATGGGATTCCATGTACTACTTATGTGTGCCTTAATTTCTATTTTCTATGTTTTCTACAATAGTTCTCTTTACCATGCAGGCATCACCTTCATATTTGAGGATTATTGGGTCATTCGTACTAGCTAATATTTTAATGGCCATGAAGTCGTTTGCCTAAGCGAAAAACAAGATATAATCCAAATGTATACAGTTTGACTTCTAGTGAAAAACAGATGATTCAGTGAACTCCACAGTGTCATGCTTGTTTATATAAAGCTAAATGAATAATGACTGTGATTATTTGTTATCACATGGCCTCTATGAGTAAAAGTCCTGTTGAAATCTGCTTAATTACTTGGATAAGGAAGGTGGCATCCTTTGTCACTGAAGAGTTGGCTTCTTTTTTTATAGAATTATTTGGGATTATCTTAAGTTCAGAAACAAGTTGGAGTCATTCAAAGAAAAACTAAGGTTTGCCACTAATCTGTAAACTAGAGCTGTAACAACAAAATATTTTAGATGCTTTTCTTCTGACTTCACAGATGTTGGTAGTTTATGGTCTTAGCTGACACTCTTCAAACCCAAAACCTCTTCATGTTTATTCTGTTCACTTTGTCTTTTTCCACCTCTCCCATTTCTGTGGGAATTAGGAGAATTTGTCTTTATATATTTTTGTAAGTATTTCTCTGGTCTTAGGTAACCTTTACATGTAATTGTTTCTGTCTACCTACCTACCTACCTAGCTTTCTACATGGCTAGCCATTTTGTTAAGCCATTTACTGTACAAGTAATTACACGTGGCTGCCATGAACCAGGCATTGTGCTAGGTGACCATGGATGGAAAAAGCCACCTCATGATGTAATAAGGGAAAGCGCATAGAGAGCTATCTTTATTGTTCTGCTTGTTAAGGACTGAGATAATCAGAGAGTAAAGGGTGCTACGGTGCTTGGCTTAGAGACTCCGGAACACAGTTATGAACAGCTGTTATTACACTACTCTGTAATAAAGCAATGCCTCTTGGCTTATTGAGAAGCACAAGGCTTTCTGTACTTAACACTAAATAGACTCCATTGTGCCCTCTGAGTTTCTGGCTTGTTTTTAAATAGATTTTTCTCTTTCTTCTATTATTGTAAATTGTTTGCTGTCAATTTATGTTATAAAAGCTTTCCTCTTTTAAGTAGATGCTCTGCACCCATCCTAATGTGCTCAGTCGCTCGGTCGTGTCCGACACTTTGTGACCCCGTGAACTGTAGCCCACCAGGCTCCTCTGTCCATGCGATTTTCCAGGCAAGAATACTGGAGTGAGTTGCCATTTCCTTCTGCAAGCCATCCTGATATCATCTTTGAACTCTGCTGGGGGCCTGGAATAAATGACTAACTGAACTCCATAGACCGAGCGAAGCAAAGAGGAGCAACCTTGGTGCACCATGTTTTTTTTTGGGAAATAGCATAAAGATAAAGAACATACTATTCAGACAGAAAAGAAAACTGACCCAGGTATGCCAAAAATTAACTTAGCTGAAGCCTCCCTGGATTGTATGAGTGTAGATTTGGACAAAAGGAGATCTTCCCTCTCCCCAGCATAAGGGATGTCTGGAAGGAAGGCAGATGAGATGGGGTATCAATTTTGTTCCTCAGAACTTGTTTTGCTTTACTTGCTCCTTTTTTTTTAAAAATCAATGCTCCATATAGATAAGTTTGCCAAGTATGCTGTGTATCACACATGTGAAATGTTACAATATTTTCGGTCCTAGTTCAATGCCTAAGTTAGTCTAGCAAACCTAATTCAGACCTTGTGATTGGGCCATTTCCACCAGTAATACGGTTGCTATTGCCCTGATGGTCATTTAACAGTTGCAGTAATTCACAAGTGTTGGTTCTTGCCAACATAGAAGATGTGTGCGTGTGTGCATGCTAAGTCACTTCAGTTGTGTCTGACTCTTTGCAACTCTATGGACTGTAGCCCACCAGGCTCCTCTGTCCATGGGATTCTCCAGGCAAGAATACTGGAGTGGGTTTCCATGCCCTCGTCCTGGGGATCTTCCCAACCCAGGGATGGAACCCATGTCTCTTATGTCTTCTGCATTGGCAGGCTGGTTCTTTACCACTAGTGCCACCTGGGAAGCCCAATTTGTATCTGAAGACACTAAAAATTGAGCTCAGAAATTGATGGTCCCAAGTAGATCCTCACAGTTAGCCTCTGTTTTATCCCCTCTGAAAAATTCACATTATGATAACTTTTCTAGTCCATAAAATTTCTCTGTATGAGGAATTAGATCTCACTTCTCACTTTCATGATCCCCATGCTGTATAAATTAGGGAATCCTGCCTCATGGAACGTAGCAGAAATAAACACTCATTATTAGATGTGCATGTATATGTTTTTTTGTAGAACTCTTATAGTATATCCATCTCTACCCATCTGTCCTAAATGGGTCTTTAAAACACTTCTACAGAGTAGTAACTTTAAACGTGAGCTTCATCTCTGGTAGAGATCCTTAAAACCCGAACAGTTGAGAGCACTGCGTGGAAGAAATGTTGACAGATAGGAAAATAATTACCTAGATGTTATTGTAAATAAGGTGCTAGTTTGCCTTATTTTAGGTTCATAACTCAAAACTATATTTTTAGCAGTTTATTTCTAGTGTATGTCCAGCCTCTAAACAACATGCATTTTTTTTTAACTTTCAGTATTTATTAGGTGAACAAGAGAAAAAAAAAAAAATCAAAGGATCCTCAGGGCCTCCTCTATCCTGACAAGCATATCAAGACTTCAGCCCTAGATTTACACACTTTGGCTTTGGCAACATTTACACTGGTATTTTGATGAAGTGATTCCCATTTGCACATCCTCAGAAAAATATGTGCCAGGAGCAGTGGCTGCATAACCATCCGTGTGGATAATTACCCTCCATGATGGATGAAGACAGCTGCATCAACTCAAGTAAGGGAATGAAAACAATGCTTCCTAAAGGTTAAGAGTCAGGGAGCCCATTAACTGAAGTGCTATTAAGGTAATAACTACCTCAGATTTGTGCCGTTTCCTAGGAAAAACTAAAAGCACAGAACCTTAACATCTCGATGCACTTCTGACAATGATTTGCTTGCCATACAGAGGTCCATGTTTATAAATGTTTGCCACAGACTGCATTTCACATCCTCAAGAATGGATTTCAATGGTTAGTGTATATTGATTATTCATAAAGATGTGTTGAACTCCATACTGGTGGTAATTCAGTGAGTAATTTCAGGGCATTAAAGTCCTCATTAGGCTACCCACTCCAATATTCTTGGGTTTCCCTTGTGGCTTAGCTGGTAAAGAATCTGCCTGAAATGTGGGAGACCTGGGTTCAATCCCTGGGTTGAGAAGATCCCCTGGAGAAGGGAAAGGCTACCCACTCCAGTATTCTGTCCTAGAGAATTCCATGGACTGTAGAGTCCATGAGGTCCCAAAGAGTTGGACACAATTGAGCGAGTTTCACTTTCACTTCAGGGGGAAACTCTGCTTGTTTGTCACTTGTTTGTCCATAATACTTCTTCCATGTTTTCAGTTCAGTTGCTCATGTCTGACTTCTTGTGACCCATGGATGGCAGTACCCCAGGCTTCCCTGTCCTTCACTACCTCCTGGAGCTTGCTCGAACTCATGTCCATTAAGTCGGTGATGCCATCCAACCATCTCATCCTCTGTCGTCCCCTTCTCCTCCCGCCTTCAATCTTTCCCAGCATCAGGGTCTTTTCCAATGAGTCAGTTCTTTGCATCATGTGGCCAAAGTATTAGAGTTTCAGCTTCAGTATCAGTCCTTGCAATGAATATTCAGGACTGATCTCCTTTAGGATGGACTGGTTGGATCTCCTTGCAGTCCAAGGGACTCTCAAGAGTCTTCTCCAACACCACAGTTCAAAAGCTTCAATTCTTTGGTGCTCAGCCTCCTTTGTGGTCCAGCTCTCACATCCATACATGACTACTGGAAAAACCATAGCTTTAACTAGACGAACCTTTGTCAGCAGAGTAATGTCTCTGCTTTTTAATATGCTGTCTAGGTTGGTAATAGCTTTTCTTCCAAGGAGCAGGGAAGTGTCTTTTAATTTCATGGCTGCACTCACTGTCTGCTGTGATTCTATGTTTTAAAATGTGTTAAAAGAGCATAACATGCTTCTGTAACTTGTTCATCTTTCTATTTCATAATGTCTAGCACTGTTTCACCCTCTTGTACCCTACTGGTGCTGTGTTGGACATAAGTCTTGTTTGTCTTGCTTGTGGCCAGACTACTCTCTTAGCAAGGGTCTGAATCCCAGCTTTTCCAACTATTCCTTGGTACTTGAGGTCTCTTATTCTCCCTCTGTGCCTCAGTTTCCTACCTTGCAACTTTGAGCTAAACACCTTGCAGGATAGAGATTTGAAGTCAATAAGAATAAAGCAAAATCATATATTCTTTATATTATTACATAAGTTTTTGTGTGTGTGTGTGTGTGGATGACCTGCATGTACATACGAGCATTGCATTGTTGAAGGGTAAAGCTTAATTTCACCCGCTAATTTCACTCTTAAGGCAGGAAAGAGCCAAGAGTTGCAAGTCCAGTCTCATTTCTATCTTTTAACACTCACCATTAATAATGGGGCAAGCTTCCAAAGGCATGCCTTGCATAAAAGTTTCCTAAAACCTTAACATACAAGAAGTCATTTTAAAAAATTGATCACATGCAACTGTGCTTCTATTTCCAATTAAAATTTCAATTATCATCAGCACTTACTGATACCTACAGGGCCAATAACACTACTAAATTTTTCATCATGACAGATGCTGTAACAAAACCAGAGAACCAAATACAGAATGATCTGTTTGTTTCCTCAGGAAGAATAAGGCTTGCAAATGGGATACTGTAATTTTCTTTGCTTCTTTTGTAAAGAATGAAGCACACAGAGCAACATGATCATTAGACTCACCCACGGACTCCAATTAATGAAATCAACAGTTCACTATTTTCATCTGAGAAGTCCTAGTTCCTAATAGTGCATGTTTTGGTAAAGGCCTGTTTCAGTTTGTGCGTGTGTAAGATCTCAACTTACTCTCATGCTTGTTTTCTATTTTGCTATGATTCTTTACTGTTTCTAAGTCAAAATACTACATTTCTATAGCATGAAACTATAGTATGTAATGAAAATGTTATTTTTAAATCATTTTTTTCTCTATGGCTTGTTAAGTATTTGAGCAAACAGCCTACTACTTATGTTTCAATGAATGACTTATTTACTTACACAAAAACATTAATTGAGGACATATTAAAATAGATTATTATAACTCACTACTGAAAGTTTTCTTAGAGTTTATAAAAACACAGTTACAACTTTTGGTAAAAGGATGGATGTGGTTTGGCTTTGAACTGCCGAAAAGAATCAGTTAAATTATAGGTGGAAGGAATAGCTGAACACTGTGATCCATCTTGTTATTTTTCACAGGCTTAAATGTAGCCACTCTAAACCGAAGGACAAAATTATGCTGGTATTAGCAGGCAATAATACCTTTCTCTGAATGCTCTCAGACTTTGTGTATATCAATTTGAGGTTTTGATACCAATCACATGGCTAATTTTTAAAAAGCAACTTTAAATTACATTACAATATATTCCAGTTACGTTATCATGATCAATAAAACAAGTTCCAGCTAAGCACTGCATAACCAAGTAAGACTCCAAATCTGTGTCTTCAGAGGCAGGGGCTAGAATCTCTTTGGGAAACAGTGGCACTAAAGTGATCTGTGGTAGGTGTTTTTGTTTTGTTTTTATTTTTTGGCCACACCACGGGGCATGTGAGATCTTAGTTTTCCAACCAGGGATTGGGCCTGAGTTCCCTGCAGTGGAAAAGTGGACTCTTAGCCCCTGGCCCACCAGGGAAGTCCTCATGTTAGCTGTTGTAGGGATGGTGCAGAGGTTCTATTTGAAAGGAGGGAACACGGGAGAGCCAGTGAGAGGGGCGATGAGAGGAGACTTCTTGGAGCGCTTGGGTGTTTGGCTGAGTTTTAGAGAGAAGGATAATCAGGGTGGGGCTTTCCTGGTGGCTCAGAGGGTAAAGAATCCACCTGAGATGCAGGAAACCCAGGTTCAATCCTTGGGTCAGGAAGATCCCCTGGAGAAGAAAATGGCAACCCACTCCAGTATTCTTGCCTGGAGAATCCCATGGACAGAGGAGCTTGGCAGGCTATTATAGTCCATGGGGTCACAAAGAGTTGGACACGATTGAGTGACCAACACAACACTTAGAGGCATGTGTTTAGAAAAAACACACTGAAACCACGTTCTGGTTTCTAGGAAGGAAACAGTATAAGGAAAGGAAGGCAAATACAGGCGGAACCATTCAGTATTATGAAGGGCCAGGCTGAACAGACCAGGCGTTGTCAGTCTCAGAGGGCTACACCTAAAAGGTACCCCATTTTTCTCCTTCCCATAAAAGTCAAGGAGGACTCAACCTAATAAATACCAGTTTCTTCATTAATACCTGATCTCTATTGCAGCAGGTGCTCTGGTCCCTGGAAACCTGTGTTCACCAAGATCACCAATCAAATCTCAGTAGTCAATTCCATTGGGCAGCCTTGACGCTTGCACTTTGCCATAGATATTTGAAAGAAAAGTGAACACTGTGTATTCCTTCCTTCAGACTGGTCTTGGATACTGTTCTTAATTTAAAGAAATCTAAAAAGTAAAAACATGAGCATTCCACACACCTCACAATGAAATAACAACTGTACAGGGGAGCTTCTGGGATTTCTAATCATTCAAAAGTGAAATTTAACTCATTGGTTTATTAATTCAACAAACTATAAAAATGTGCAATGTGCAAGGGGCTGTTTTAGGGGTAAATAGTACCAAGATGAAGGAGACATAGCCCCCAAAGGGAGATGGACAAGAGAACCAGCTGCTGAAACGCCCACACAGGTGTACACACACACTCAGGACTTTCATGGGTGGGGAGCACAAAGCAGTGACACCATCTTTGTCACTAACAGTTTACAAAAGGAGACCCTGCAGAAGCTGACTCTTTAAAGACAAAGAGGATTTAGTTTAGATAGAGACGGGAGTAAGGACATTTGAGACAGAGAGACTGTCAAATGCAAAGGGAACTAAAAGTAAACTGTAAGAGAGGAAACAAATAAAAAGAATTATGGAAGCAGTAACGAAAATAAACAGTTTATTTAATTGTGTGTCTTCTGCTAAAAGTTAACATTACCTATTGGTGAATGGAATTTTCATCACAGGGAAATGTGTTGGTTTTGAGCATCAGTACACATTTCTTTCCATGGTGGTTTTCCACTGTTTATTTAAACTAGGAATATCCACTTATTATCTTCTTTGTTTTCCTAATGCTTGAGGTTGAATCCATATATCTATGGATCTGCATCTCTTACAAGCCCCATGATCAAAAGAGTCTTGCTATATATTATGGATGGAGAGAATATAGTCTAATATATAAATAAACATTTGGGAGGAAAGTGTATAAATGGAACCATTTCAATGCAAACCACCAAAAGGTTTCACATGTTGAAAGAGCATAAAATACTACAATCAATTATAAGTACCTTTTGTTTTTTGAAAAACAATGCCTGGTCCCTGGTTAGAGAGAGCAGTTTTGAGGATGTACTCATTAATAAAATCATAAAACTTCTAAACAAGTTGCCTTCACAGATCAGTCTCTCCATCCTCTATTTCCCTCATCTGCTTTTAGATGTTTTCTTTTGAAACAATTTTGCAGCACCCCAAGGCCAGAAAACACAAGCCAGTTAGAACCACTTGCTACAAACCATTCTTCCAAATAGGTTACTTTCTAGTTAAAAATTATCTTTCAAGGTTTGAGATATCTTGTATCATTAAGTGAACCTCTGAGGCAAAGAAAAGCTTGATTGAGTAAACAGTGCAAACTAGTCTGGTTCAGAGTGCTTGCGGCTGGATGTGTGTGTGTGTGTTTGGGGGTGGGGGTGTTAGAATATACAGAAGTGGATTCATGAGTCAAACAGAACCACTCTGCATCACCCCCACCCCCCGGCCCCCATTCTGCCACTGACTGCTAACCCTCTGCTCCTTGGATAAATGGGGATTCCAGTTTTCACAGCAACAGCATCTCCGTGACTTTGAGGGGATCTGGTAAACTAAATCCCATTTTCCTAGCTTCATCACCTGGAAAGAGGGGTGGAGACAGTAGCTGGGATGGGGACGCAAGGGGAAGCCTTCAGTGTTACCCACCTGGGCAGGTGCTCACGGGTCCCCCATGCGCTCACTCACCTGGAACAAGGTTCCCAACAACGGAAAAGCCAACTTCTGGGTCTACTCTAAAAGCCACTCCGTTCGTTCTCTCACTAACCAAAACATTTTTGGACTCTTCACTAATGTGTATTAAGCTGTCCAGCAACAACTATTTAAGTTGTCCTAAGTTGTTCCCGAGTAAGCATTTTTCAAAAGCTCTTGCTATGATGTTCTGCTACAGTGATAAGTAATTTCTATTTTGATAATTTTTTTTTTTTTACCAAGAGTAAAAACTGAAAATAGGATGACAAAGGAGCAGTTTTCTTTTTCAGAGATATAATTAAGAAAGAACCATCTTACTGACATAGAAATATATCCATAATGATACAATCATAATGAATGTATATAAAAATATAACTGCTTTCCATTGTAGTAAGTTCAGGAATGATTTTTTTTCTTTTACTTATTTGTAATTATTCTATTATGTATCACTTATATCAAAGAATTTTTAAAATGCTAAAAAAGAAAAAAAGCCATCAAAGTGAGCAGATCATTCCTGCCTTAAATGAACTTCAGTTGCAAATATAGCCATTATTGGATATATATACATTGTGGTCAGAGGTCTCTGCTTATCAAAATGTGACCATATAATTTCTAAACTAAGGGACACATTTATAAATTGGATTATGATACATGTTATAAGTTGAGATGATTTAAACATCTTACGGTGGCGCAGCGGTAAAGAATCAGCATGCTGAGGCAGGAGATGCAAGAGATGTGGGTTCAATCCCTGGATCAGGAATATCCCCCAGAGTAGGAAATGGCAACCCATTCCAAAATTCTTGCCTGGAAAATTCCATGGACAGAGGAGCCTGGCAGGCTATAGTCCAAGGGGTTGCAAAGAATCAGACACGTGACTGAGCACAATACAAACATCTTAAACATAAGAGTTAGCCTCAGTTTCTAATAATTATATATAGTATGAAGATATTAAAATTCTCCATAAGGAAAAATAGTGAGGCTGAATAATCTTAATATACTTTGATCCAAATGACATATCACTGCAGATTGAATGCAGAATCAGATATGAAAATCAGATTGTCTTTTAATTAAACCTAATGTTAAAGAGATTTTTAGAAATGCACAGCAGTGCCACTTTTCTCACTAAGATTTTTATTTAGCAATATATACACATTATCAATAAAAATATTAACTAATAAAAATGCCAAATAATAATGGGTTCATTATTATTATGTTTAAATGAATTAATAAATGAATACTTTAACATTTTCTTAGTTTAAATTATGGCATATATCCATAGATATGTCTTCCCAAAGGTTCTTTGCAATCCTCGAGAATTATGCAAGAATAAAAAGAAGTTCCAAATCCAGAATAATCTGAGAACTGCTGCTATACAATATGCATAAACAATAATTTAATCACAAGGGTTCAAGGGTCAAGGAAAATCTTTTAACCGTTTATATAAATAAAATACTTCATAGCTGCAAAAGCGAGAAATACATTTTGTCCCTTGAATCTGTCTGAGGTTCTTTTTTCTCATGTTGTTCTATGCCTCCTGCTAGGCTCAAAAATGTATATTGAACATGTGAAGTTCAGAAAACATTTGATTACTGAAAAAATAGGGCAATACAGGCTATTTTTTTTACAAAGTGAAAATTTAAAAAAATATATAAGCTGAGTTTTTAATTTTTTTTAACTGTTTCCCCCCCCACCCAGTATTTTAAAGTCTTTATTGAATTTGTTACAACATTTTTTCTGTTTTTTGTGTTGGTTTTTTGGCCATGGGGCATGTGGGATCTTAGCTCTCCAACCCGGGATTGAACCCACACTTCCCACACTGGAAGGCAAAGTCTCAACCACTGGACTGCCAGGGAAGTCCTGAAACTCCTTAAGAATGAGCTCATTTTACTTGGTTTGTTCACTTGAAAATATGTTTTAAATAAGAACGTAAATAGGCATAAAGTCCAGTTTTTAGTATCAGTGTTGCTTTCCTTGCATTACTTACATAACCTGTTCAGTAGGCTTCCTAAACACTTGTTTAGGTGAAGTTTTTTTTTTCCTGACTTGAAACTAGAAGATTTATTTTTATCATTAACTGGGTGGTAAATACAGTTCTATGTAAGCTAATTATTTATCAAATGCAGACAGCTTACGTTTCCCTAAGATAAATATGAGAGGTATTTTGTCCAAAAATTTTTTACAACAGTAAAACAAAGGAAAGGGATTTGAACTGAAGAATGACATTATGTCTCCATTTTAATCATTATACCACTTGCTGCAGATACATGTAGATTAAAGATTTTTAAAACTTTTTTTTTTGGACCACTCTGCGTGGCTTGTGGGATCTTAGTTCTCTCACCAGGGATTGAATCTGGGCTCCTGGCAGTGGGAGCATGGAGCCCTAACCACTGGACCACCAGGGAATTCCCTAAAAAGACTTTTAAAAAAAAAATTATGAGAAAAACCTTCTACTGTAATTCATGTTATCAGTGGTTAGTGAAATTATTTTAGTGGTGGGTTGCAACCAATGTCTTAGTAAGAGTGGTAGACCAGAAAATATCCATTTCCCGTAGATAGCAGGGATGAGTATGGTCTCTGGAAAAGAGCTGTGCCCTTTGTATCCCTGCTCTGTTAGAGGCAGACATTCCTGTGCATTCGAGGTTATCTTTTTCCCTCCATGGTTTTGTCTTCATCACACCTGCACATCCCCAGGAGAAACCATTGCCCCCAGATCGTCTCCACTAGAGGCTGCTCTGTTCTGACCACTCATTCACTAGTGAAGAGGAGGCACTGATCCATTCCCTCCTCCGCAGCGCCTCTTAGAAACTGGCAGTTCTACTCCCCATTCCCGTCTTCAGAGTCCATAGTACTGTCTAGACCTTCAGGACACCCTTTCTTGTTACTTGACGACTCTAGCAACGGCCTGACGGTTTTCCCTCTTTCCACCATCTGTTGCCATCCTCTGTGCAGGTAACCAAACACTCCATAATGAAGGCTCTTTCGTATTGTCCTTGTCAAAGAGCCTCTTGTGACATTGCTTTCACCCCTGATAGTTCTTGAACCATTGTAAAATCACTGAGACAATATCACAACAATGCAGTAATATTTCTCACCATTAGTGTGATTTCTTTCCTCATTGTCACACCTCTTCCTGTCAGGGACTACATCTTGGCAGTCTCTGTTTGTCTATTTTAATGTGTTATTTGTGTGAAAAGTATTATAAACCTATTGCAATATAGTACCATGTGGCCGACTGTGTTCGCTGGGTACCTAAGCTAACTTTGTTGGACTTAACGAAGAAACTGGACTTACAAATGTGCCTTCAGAGCAGAACTTATTCACATGTAGGGAACTTACTGTAATGACATAAAGGATCCATTTGACAAGCTAATACATACAACAGGGGACTTGCTGAAGGCTACTTCTCACTGACATCTTATAATTTCTGTCTACTCCCTCTCCCCCCAGGAACACCCATATGATGTTTTTTAAGCCAACTTATCTGAGAATAACTTTCATCATTTAATGTTTATGCTTAAGTCATTACAATTTTCTTGATTTAATATCTAAATTAGTTACCAAGTAAAATAAAGTCAGTGAAGCAAAAATTATTTCCTCAGAGGCTACGATTTCTGGTAGTTAACATAGAGCTCTCAGTCTTATTTAAGTTATTTTCTTTTTCTTGCCACTCTTATGAAAAGTTCTGTGATATAAAATTTTGAATGGAGTCCTGTTATTTAAAAGGTGGTAGGCAGAAATGGAATACTAAGCATTAAGCTTTGCATTTGGATTTAAATTCAAAAACAAAATGAATGCATCCTTTAGTTTAAACAACATTCACAGCAGCATTAGTATTTCTCAGCAAAGACATAGATGAATACTTTGAAGAAGAGAAACTTATGGAAAATTAAGTTGCATAAAAGATACTTTTATAGTCATTTGGGTATATTTGCCTAGAATTTACACTTCTGAAACTTGAAGAAAAATAGCGTCTTTGATCTTTCCCTCCTTTAATATACAAACAATAATATTTTTGACTATTTTCCTCATCTTATCTGCACCTATAAAACGAAGGCAAGGAGCCTTATCTAGATGACAAATCATGGTTCAATAAAAGCGCTTTAAACTTGTAGGAATAAGCCATGAGCACATCTCAAATCACATAGGTGCAAATAATAGGTTTCGGGAGGTGGGGAGTGAGGGTGAGTTGCCTGAGGAATAGGTCAAATATAATTCTTTTACTTTCTTCTTACAACTCTTTCCAAGAAAGTGCCAAGTCTTAATGAGAATCTCCAGGAAGGCAGCATTCCTTTCTCCCAGAACGGGATACTGATTCACACTGATAGCAAAGCGAAAGCTCACAGAAATGCCTGTAGCAAGCACCTAAGTGCCTTTACTAATTGCCAAGCTGCCAAGTTCACCTTCCCTGTTCATGTTCCATGTATGAAGTTCTTAGATGCCACTTGCATTTTTACCACTGAATAATGGTGGAGAGAATCCCTTTATAAACAAAAAGAGTAACCATTTATAAAGAAGCTAAATGTGTAATAATCCACTCCTCCCCTACACTTTTTCTTTAAACAAATGCACCGGCAGCATACCGGAACAGTCCAACCGAAAATAAGAGAATCCTAACGGTACAACAGATGATAAGACATCTTCATGCCTCAACCCAGGGGTACCAGGGGATGTGCACGACAATGGATTCTCGGTTTATTTAGCATTAACCGAAAGCAGCATTCTACACTGTTTCTAAATTCTTGGCCATCAGGGTTCACTCCCCTCATTGCATTGTTTACAACTACGCTATATTTGTACAAAAAAAAGGAATCTTTCCTAGTGTTTTTGATCTCTTCATTTATCTACCTCATAGATTTGTAGCTTTATTCTCACAGCCATCTCTGTTTTATCATTGAACAAATTTGGATAAAACTATGGTTAGCCAACATAAGATAACTTAACGTTTACTGCCAGATCATAAATAAGGCTATCATTTCTCCTGATGTTACTAATTCAGTATATGAAACAATTTTAAATACTCTATAATTATGTACTTTTTTGAAAGAAACATATTGAGCCCAGCTTTGACCACAAACATTACACCACTAGGTATGATAAAGCCCACATTTAATAGTGGTGCAAACATCTAGAAAGCTTCAGTTCACCGATCACAATTCTGTACTCATCAAATGCATCACTTATAAACAGGTATAGTGTCCTTAAAGAAGTATTCATGGGTAAATAAAGTCGAGTGAGGATTAAACCCAAGTCCTTCAGAAACACTGAAGATGACAGAAGTAAAAGTAGTCTAAATTCCTAGTTTGGTCTAAAATTCAGTGATAATGATTAAAATAAAATTTAAGAAAATCACAATCTTGCTGATGTTGCAATAATGGAAATTATATGCTAACATGTTCCTGAGGCCATGACAGAATTACATTACCTTTTTGGACAGCTATGTAGCAACACATTTCAAGAGTGACATACAAGTTCTTATCTTGCTATTATCTCATATATAATTCAGGGGGGAAATTTCACATGCACCAAAACTCATCATTCTCTCCATAGTGTCTATAAGCCATGTTTTGGAAAGAAAAATTCTACGGTATCCTAACTGATGCTACTTGAAAAACAAAATGTCTGTGATCAAATGAGTATGGGAAATAATGAGTTAAAGGTTTCTTTTCTTCAGAACTCTCAAACTTTTAGGGCACTTTATGAGGAAGATAAAGTAGGCAGTAGTTCTGAAACATAGAGCTTACTGTATTCTTTCTTTCATGGACTATCTCATGAGCTTAGTGACTTGTGGAAATGATAGGGTTGGGAGCTTTAGTGAATGTTCCATCTCAAACACAAAGCCATTGATATGTGACCTTCTCAATCACTCAAATGGAGAATACCTAAGCTCACACTCATTGTATATTCAGTCCTGTAGTATTAATCCTGCTTGGTGAAAAATGGTAACACTGGCCTACCAATAATAGCATTGGTGCCCTGGTCCTTATCAAAGAGTCAGAAAACCACCAGGCAGAAAAAAAAAAAAGGAAAAAAGTATACAATGTTCTGTATTATTTATGATATCATGGGCTCACCAGAAGTTTATCTGAGGATTCTAGTCTTGAATGCAACATGAACTCTCTGTGTGAATCTAAGTACATCCTAAACCTCTACTTGCCTAATTTCCTTCATCCAAGAAATGGGCCGACCTCACATCCAATATGCATTTATAAGGTTAATGTGATTTGGCTGAACCGCTCGGTGCTGTTGCTGCTATGCAACCAGCTGCACACAAGCCATGCTCATCTAAAAACTTGGATTCACTTGCAATCATAATTAAAGATAAATAGAGTTAATTTTATAGTTCTGAATTGTTCCACTTCCATCACTAAAATTACATAATGAAATTATGAAATGTTATTGGCAGAAGCCAAACAGGGCTGAAGAAAGAAATTGAGAGGTTATGCAAAAAAGCATGAGTACATGGCAACACTTATTACATATCAATAGATAATAATTAGAAAAGGGAACGGCTACCCGCTCCAGTATTCTGGCCTGGAGAATTCCATGAGCTATACAGTCCATGGGGTCGCAGAGAGTCGGACACGACTGAGTGACTTTCACTTTCACTACTCTGTGCCTAGGACTGTGCTGCATGCACGCTCAGTCATTCAGTCCTGTCTGACTCTTTGCAATTCCATGGACTGTACCCTCCAGGCTCCTCCATCCATGGGATTCTCCAGGCAAGAATACTGGAGTGGGTTGTCATTTCCTTCTCCAGGGCATCTTCCCGACCCAGGGACCAAACCTGAGTCTCCTGCGTTGCAGGCAGATTCTTTACCACTGAGTCCCCTGGGAAGCCCAGGGGCTATCTATGTTAAGTGCTAGATAAAATGATGACCAAACGTGGTTCCCACCTTCAGGCAGCCGGCAATATTTTATCAATAAAAGAAACATTTTCAAATGCATTTGAAAAGCAGAAGGTAGATCTGTATCTTATATAGCATTTAAAATAAACGAATCAAATAGTACACTATGCAGAGGAATTCTTTTAAAATTACTTGTATCAGTGATATGGTACAGGTTTCTATCCTTTAGAAGCTAAAACCTAAATACCTACAATTTAGAGGTGTTTTGGTGCAATAGAGGAAAATTTCTGGTTCAGTACAGCTGAAATTGTACCTAAAGCATAAAAACTACCTCCGACAATCTTTGGGGAATTAAAACAATACTTTCTTTGCACCTTAATTAAAGTCAGGAAAGAATCTTACTTTGTCAGACCTGACAATCACCACCTTTCATTTCAACTATTTTAATTAAAATACCTAGCAACTTGGCAGTAGTCTTACCGATTAGCTGAACCACCACTTAACTCTTTTAGAAACAGCTATCAGATTCCAAATGAAGGTGCAGCAACAGCTGTTAAGTTCATTATATGCATACTGGGTAAATATTTTATTTTTTTCTACCCACAATCACACATCTAGGCTAAAACATCAGTAAGAATAGTTTGGGCAACAAGAAAGCAGTTGCAATTTCTTTGTCTAAGCTCCCTACAGCCAGACTCTTTTCTAGTGGAGGGGGGAAAAAGGCAACCAAAAGTATTTTTCCACCACTCTTTCGGATATCATTTTTAGCACTTACCAAAGGTATCTGGGAAGGGGCTTCTCGGGTGGTGCTAGTGGTAAAGAATCTGCCTGCCAATGCAGGAGACAAAAGAGACGCCTGTTTGATTCCTGGGTCAGGAAGATCCCCTGGAGGAGGGCATGGCAACCCACTCCAGTATTCTTGCCTGGAGAATCCTATGGATGGATGAGCCTGGTGGGCTACAGTCCATAGGGTCACAAAGAGTAGGACAGAACTGAAGTGACTTAGCACAACGGTATCTGGGATAGTGAATAATTCTCAACCTTTACTTAGCACCCCTGCCCTCATAAACACATAATAGATGCCACTTACAAATTCATACCTCCAGTCTTAGATGAACAATCTATATTTTCTGGTTTTCTGTAGTTTGTTTTGGCCACATCCTGTCGCATAAGGGATCTTAGTTCCCCAACCAGGAATTGAACCTGCACCCCCTGCATTGGAAGCAAGTACTGAGTCCTAACCTCTGGAGCGCCAGGGGAGTCCCTGATTTTCTGTATTCTTGATGTTCTGGAATCTGGGGTCTTGCTCCCAGTCAAAGGCTTTTCATATGCAAAGCAACTTATCCAGAGCTTGTACTCTTTACCAACTCCTCCATCAGGTTCTTACACTCTAGGAAGCATACTCCTCTGCTTAATCATCCCAGGGCCAGGTACCAGACTGCTAGAGACAGCCGTGTTCTCCAGAGACTGCTGAAAAATTTCAAACTGGCCTCTCCTAAGCCTGCCTACCCCACCTTGCCTGTGCAAAAGAAACAGTAAAGGCTCCTACCCATGCTTTCCCCTTTCCCCAACCCTGGTGCTTCTCCACATGGCCCCACATGACATGATGTACTCCTGCCTCTTGGGGACTGTGAGTAACAAACTTTTTTTTTTTTTTTTAATGTTTTGGTTTTTTGGCCCAGAGGCAGGTGAGATCTTAGCTCTCCAACCAGAGATCAAACTTGTACCCTCTGCATTAAAAGGTGAAGTCTTAACTCCTGGACCACCAGGACCACCCAAACTACCTTTTTAATAGCAGTCATAGACTAATCTGTTGGCCTCACCATATATAAATAATAATAAAACCCACATTTCAAAATGGGCCCAGACCTCAGTAAGTCCTAGATCCCATATGAAACTGCACACCTGCCACCTCATTTGGAGACATCTCAGTCTTGCTGTGTTTAAAGTAGAACTTTCCATTTTCCCCAAACTTCATCCCCACACCACCAAAAAGCCTTGCCGTTTATCCAATTACTTGAGCTTGAAAGATGCCCAGATCAGTTCTCTATAGATTTCCAAAAGTAAATTAGATGAATGTTTTCAGTTGCTCAGAAACTCTCCATGACATCCAATGTATTTTAGATGGAATCCATGGTTATTAAGAGGGTTGTGTGCATGCTTAGTCGTGACTGACTCTTTGCAGTCCCATGGACTACAGCCGACCAGGCTCCTCTGTCCATGGGATCTCCCAGGCAAGAATACTGGAGTGGGTTGCCATTTGTTTCTCCAGGGGATCTTCCTGACCCAGGGAAGATCCAATGTCTCTAGCATTGCAGGCAGATTCTTTAGCACTGAGCCACCTGGGAAGCCTGTTAAGAGGGTTAATGTCTCTGAATGATCTGGCTTCCACTCACTTTCCCTCTACTTCACTTTCCTTCAGCTACTCTGGTCTTCTTTCAGTTCTGAAGAGGTGAGACTTTTCTACCTCAGGCCTTGGCAGAAATGACCCACACTGTTCATTCTGAGTGTCTCATTTTCTCCCAAGTCTTCCTTGGTCTAAATCCTTCTCACCTATTAGGGCTCAGCTTAAATGCAGGTTGGGGCTTCCTTAGTGGTTCAGATGGGAAAAGAATCTGCCTGCAATACAGGAGACCTGGCTTTGATCTCTGGGTTGGGAAGACCCCTGGAAAAGGGAATGGCAACCCACTCCAGTATTCTTATCTGGAGAATTCCATGGACAGAGAAGCCTGGCAGGCTACAGTCCATGGGGTTACAAAGAGTCAGACATGACTGAGAAGCTAACACTTTAAATGCAGCTTAATGAGGGTCTTTACTGGTCTTGCCTAGGAAAATTTTAATACCTCCTAATCTCCTCTATTTCCCCATCATTCCCCCACAATTTGTTTCCTTTTATTTTTAGACTACTTACTATGATCTATAACCATTTGAAAATGTTTTTACCTGTCCACTGGTTTTTTTCCCACCCTTAGAAAAACTATAAAGGCATGGATTCCTTGTTTTCTTCATTGTCTAAAACCTGTACCTAGTATTGTACCTGACACAAAATTGCTAACTAATGAACAGCTAATGAATGAGTAAATTCTTAAATGAATGTGTGTGTCTGCACATCCATTTACACACCCAAATCACTGCCTGTGGCTGACAGAATGTATGCTGGGGTTACGTACAATTCCCCGAAAGTCCTAGGTATAACTTCATCTTCTTCTTTTCTTCCCTAAAAAGTATACTTCAAAACAAGTGTAATTTACATTTAAACACTGTCCATTTCAGGACGTATTTCTTTCTCCCCCAGCGACATGGATAAGCAATCAGTGCACAGGCAGATACAAAGGAAACTTTCTCTACGTAAGCGGTATCATCAAAAATTTCTTCTTATATCTGACAAAGTGAAAAACTGATGCCTGTGTTAACAAGCTCTACTTGCTTACTGTGTGCCAGACACAGATATTAACAGATTCAAGATGAGTAAACATACTGACTGCCGCACACCTCTTCAGCTGGCCTTTAAATACTTCAAAGCTCAAATTTTCAACATTCAGCAAGACTGTCTGCAAGCCTCTTCAACAGATTGTCAGAAATGAGTAATAAACAGGACGTATTTGAAATCTCATGTTTGATATTAACTCTGGGTCATAGACTGAATCTCTGAGGTCAAGTAGTCAGGCAGTAGGATGAAAAAAATATTACCAGATATAAACTCTGCTTGATTCTATCTTTACATCATCTTGTTAGAACAGAGGTTCTCAAAATGTGCTTCTGAATCAGATACTCTAGGGGTGGGGCCTTTTAATCGGTGTTTTAACAAGCCCTACGGGTTATTTTGATGCATGCTAAAATTTGAGAACCGCTTCTCAAGCAATGTAGACTTAGCTGAGTCAGTCAAATCAGTGTTAAAAAAAAAAAAAAAAGAGGTCAGAATTCCAGGCAGGATTTAGAATTTAGAATCTAAGTCAGTGTTTCTCAATCTTTGGCTGCATATTAAAATTACTGGAGGAGTTAAAAAAATAGCAAATGCTTGGGTCTCAGCTCCAGAGATTCAAATTCCTGGGACTGGCTTGGGCTTTGGGATTTTTAAAAACTGTCCGTGCACTTTTGATACCTGACTGGGACTAAGAAATTACTCTCTCTAAGCTATAGGTAGTATTCAGGAAGGACGGTCACTGTTTTCATTTTCAGAGTTTGATTTTCTGGCACTAGTAGCTTTGCGCACCATAAGGAGATAATGAGTGTGTATTTATTCCACTAAAATGTAAGAGTAAACATTACTTAATTTGCTGTTACTTGGAATAAAATTTGGCAGATTTCATTCAAATGACTGGATTCAGCAGTGCTAAAATGTTATTAAGAGTTAAACTAGTCTCAGAAATAAGAGTTATGAAAAAAGTCAATATTTTTTCCCTTGCAGCTTCACAGTGTGTTGAAATTGTGTTGGGTGAATATGCATACTCTTTCTCATAAAATGTGCCATTAACCTGGCTTTTGGATCAGCATCAGTCGATGTCATCTTTGACACATCCACCATTGTTCTGGTACAAGTGATGAGACTACACTTTTTTTTTTTTCCCTAAGATTTTTTCTGATGCGGACCATTTTTTAAACATTTATTGAATCTGTTACAATATTACTTCTGTTTTTTGTTCTGGATTTTTGCCCACAAGGCATGTGGGATCTCAGCTCCCTGACCAGGGGCTAAACCGCACCCTCTGCACTGGAAGGTAAAGTCTTAACCACTGGCCCACCAGAGAAGTCCCAGTGGAACTGTTCTTAAAGATCAGTTTACCACTGTTGCACAGCAAAGGGGCTTCCCAGGTAGCTCAAATGGTAAAGAATCTGCCTGCAATGTGGGAGACCTGGGTTGGGAAGAGCCCCTGGAGAAGGGCATGGCAACCCACTCCAGTATTCTTGCCTGGAGAATCCCATGGACAGAGGAGCCTGGAGGGCTACAGTCATTGGGTTTGCAAAGAGTCGGACATGATGGAATGACTGTCACAGCAGAAGCACCCAGTGGCTATAAAGCTGTGTGGCTGGCATGCCTTTCTGTCCCCGGCGGCTCCCTCTGCCTCCCTCATCTCCCTCTGGTCTGCTGTCTTGACCCAAGGCTGATCCTCTCTTCAGGGTTGCTCTCTCTTGCCTTCCTGGTCCCTACCTATGCGCCCCATTACTCTCTTCCCTCTGATGTCTTATCAGTTAATCTCAGTTTCCTCAAGTTCTAGAGACATCTGGAGTCAATTTCCATGCACTGTCAGCCTACTAAACATTTTTTTTTCCTTCCTGATCTACCAAACACACAGTTACTTCAATAGTCACAGCACCTCTTTTCATCAGTCACGATCAGAAAGATCCGTGTGCTTCCACACTGAGGATACCCGTAGTAGTATGGGATCCATAGTGAGGCGAGCAGTAATACATCTTAGAAAAAGGTCTCCTTCTTTTGGACCCCAACCCTCTGGGTACCCAAACCTCTGCCCCCTCACTCCAGGGGCCCCATGACATTTAGATTCAGTCTTTCTCCCTCCCTTTTGAAGTGGGTTGCTTGATCCTGATTTCTTAGTGTCTGTTTGTCCCATAAAGTATTTGCAAAATGCTCTGCAGCATCTTCACTTCAGTTCAATTCATTTGGACTGAGGACTTTAGCTTTCTGCCCATTGGGCTGTGGGCTGGGAGCCTACCCTTACCCTGGTCCAGCTCAGGCTCAGTACCTCTGTTCATGGGACACTCCAGATACTTAATTTTATAGAATGTGATTCAGACAGCTTTCTTTAATTCACATAGATCATTCCTACCTGAATTTATAAACCCAGGTTTTCATATGTCGGTATCCACTCAGCATTGAGACAAAATTCATATCTGCGAGAGCATATGTGGTCTTCCCAGGTGATGCTAGTATAAAGAATCCGCCTGCCAATGCAGGAGATGCAGGAGACTCAGGTTCAATCCCCGTGTTGGGAAGATCCCCTAGAGGAGGGCATGGCAACCCACTCCAGTATGCTTGCCTGGAGAATCCCATGGACAGAGGAGCCTGGTGGGTTGCAGTCCATAGGGCCGCAAAGAGTCGGACACAGCTGAAGCGATTTGGCACGCACGCATGTAGAGCACATGTAAGCCCATGTTTTTAAGCAATGTGGCTTGCACATATCAAGAAATCAATGAAATTTTGTCCAATTGAATTGACTACATTTAGTGTCAAAGTCTGTAGACAAACCTACATCTCCATTCTAGTTGATAGTGAGCCAACTGATTGGCTTTAATCTGTCAAGTATCAACAAGAGAGTAGTAAATAAGGATTAAGAATACAGAAAATATATCAAGGAAAAGTTCCAATGCTGTTTGTACATGCCTCATATTCCTGAGTAAGGGGGACATTTTACCAGTAAGACAAGCTCTGGGCCAAATGATGTAATAGACTAGGAAGAAAATTAGCATCATTATGCTTTCTCTTTCAATGACTTTCTTTGCTACCCTTTTCCCTACTTCTTCTCCTGAAATATTCCTTGTATTCAATAAGTTATCAACAAATCTCCTGAATTTTACTTGGGGGAGTCTTAGTGACTTTTGCATATGAACCTCAAAGACAGTAATTCTGATGGTGGATTTTCAGGTATCATGGCAGGCAGTGGGTGAGATATGTTTGCATAGGATGATCTATCTTGTGCCTCTTGAGTTCTAATAACTTGTGGACCAACTTGGGACTTGACTTGTCACTTGGTTTATTTCCTACAAGCAGGATTACTTTAGTAGGAAGAATAATGGCTCCCCAAAGATAGCCTCATCCTAATCCTTGGGGAATCTGTGGATGTGTTAGCTTATGTGGCAGAGAGGAGAGGGAAGCCTGGCGCACTGCAGTCCATGGGGTTGCAGAGTCGGACACGACTGAACAGCAACAACAAAATGGTGATAATAGAAATCACTGACTGCTCTTTTGCTAATCCAGTAAATTGACTAGGGTGGATTGCTGGTTACCTAGGAAGTATTCAATACATACTATTTCCTATCTCTTCTATCTGCTGGCCCATACCAACCTGCCACCATAAATCTTGCAATGATGGCTCTATTCAAAACTGAGGGGATGTAATTAACAGATAATCATCTAATAGACTTAATAGAATTATCTCTTAAATGTATTAGTGTAATTTTTTAAGAGAGAGAAACTGGTAGAACAAGAGCTATTAGCAAATACTAAAAAAACTCTGGTATAGCTTATCACTAGGGGATATAAAATGACTTCGGAGCTAGTAGATGCTCTGAATAAGCATGCCAGGAATTCAAAGTTCAAAAGATTATTATAAACCATACTTTCTTTCCATTAATCCTAAAAAGGGAAAAGGAATGCCGAGGGGGCCTTGGTCTCATCAACTCTTAAAAGTAACAAGAATATAGCTTGATTCCACCTGTTAATATGGAAGAGCAATATAGATGGGTCTAAAAATATTTTATAAAAATGTTTAGAACACTGAGAGAACAGACATACCATTAATAGAAATGGGGACGACAGAAGCATCGAGTGTGATAATAGCCACCTAACTACTGTAAGAATTAAATGTCAAATCAAATTACCATCCAGGAATAACTCAGAATGTGAAAAAAATTTTCAGCCTTTTTTCATATTATCACTTAAGATGGCAATTTTGAAATTGATATCAGGAAATGTTATTTTAACTCACTAAAGTGTAAAGCTGGTTGACAAAAAAGTGATACACTAGGATCCCGCAGGAGAAGTCTCTGTGTGTGTGAGTGTGTAAGTGAATGTGTGTGTACTGCCTTGTTTCAAAGTAACTGATCGGGTAAAAATAGAAACATATATAAAATGCTTCCTGAATTCTACTTAATAAAGATACTGAAGGATCATTAAAATATGAGAATGGGTCTATATTGATATATTATCCCTAGTGTTAGTCACTCAGCTGTGTCTGACTCTGCGATCCTGTGGATTTTGGTCTGCCAAGCTTCTCTGTCCATGGAATTCTCCAGGCAAGAATACTGGAGTGGGTAACCATTCCCTTCTCCAGGAAATCTTCCTGACTCAAGGATTGAACCTGAGTTTCCTACACTGCAGGCAGATTCTTTACCATCAGAGCCACCAGGGAAGCCCCAGTATATAATTCCTAAGGAAGTAATAAGAATATGGCAGAACCTGTATTAAGGGATCTTGCTAGATTCAAAGGCGCCTTAATCATGAACTTAGTTGCATATATTATTTACAATAAAAAAAACCTTGGGCCAAGTAACTCAATCACCATGGATTAGGCAACTACCTAATAAGGCAAAATCATGTTTTTCTAGAGAATTACAGAAGAACCCTTACTCAAAATCAGTCTATACATCTGTGTTTCCAGTCTGCCCTATTTTCATCTAATTCCTTAATTCTTAGCTTCAGGAATCTATAAGTTAAACCATTTAATTTAAAACTGTTTGTGGTCACTGTGGATATTTGTAGATAGTAATAATGAAGTGTCAAATGCTCTTTTTAATTCATGTTTTTATAATTGCATGGACTCAGTTTACTTCATTTTTTCATGGAAAAAATTGTTTTAGAATTCTAAAATTATTTTCAATTTTTAAATTAAGTAGTAAGACTTTTAAAAACTATCTCTACGTGAATATATTAAGCTACTGACTTGGTCAACATATTAAAAGTTTTTAGGAATCTTCTATTTAAAAGGAAACTTTTTCTCTGAAATCTCAAAATCAAATGCTATATTGTGTCTAAAATTCTGAAGATTGTGTAAATACAGTCTTCACCACATACACTATATAAATTCATACAGGGAATGTTTAATCAAGCAGGTAAAAGTAGATACTAGTTTATTTCTAGACACCTTTACTTATCACATCACTTAGCAACATCATTTATTCAGAAGAATCTCTGGCATAAAATGCTCTGCTAATCCACTTTATCTCTTACAGTGTTACTTTTCTCCCTAATTAAATGAAACAGATATCAGGTAACATTTAATTGACTTTGTATCTTTTCTTATCAATGCTGACTTTCACCACACACATACTTGAGGTGGTAGAGGGAATAGGGAGGGGAAGGGGTGAGTAGTTTTCTCATCTTCGTCAAAATGATGCTGGAAAAGGGGAGTGAAGCGAGTCTATTAAGAATATAAACTCATTCCAGTCTCAGTGGTGTCTAGAACATAAATCAGTAAGATTCAGTAAGCTTATTATTATAACTAAGCCAGAGAAATCACAGCATCTACAAAAGCTGAAATGTCTAAAAGCTAAATCTTTAAACTAGAATCATATCCAGGCATTACAGGCAAGAAGAGGATCTCAGTTATAATAAAACCAAGACAGAGTCTGATGTCACCATGAAAGTCTATGCGAAGAATATTGGGAAAGCACATGTTCACACATAAGAATGTTCAAAGTGTTAGTCTCTCAGTCGTGTCTGACTCTTTTCGACCTCATGGACTCATGGACTGTAGCCCGCCAGAGTCTTCTGTCCATGGAATTCTCCAGGAAAGTACACTGGAGTGGGTAGCCATCGCCTTCTCCAGGGGATCTTCCCCACCCAGGGATTGAACTAGGGTCTCCTGCATTGCAAGCAGAGTCTTCACCCTGTGAGCCACCAGGGAAGCCCAAGAATGCTCAAACCACATACACTTGTGCTCATTTCACAAGCTAGCGAGGTAATGCTCAAAATCCCTCAAGCCATGCTTCAACAGTACATGAACCAAGAACTTCTAGATGTACAAGCTGGGTTTAGAAACAGCAGAGGAACCAGAGATCAAATTGCCAATATCCATTGGATCATAGAAAAAGAGGGAATTCCAGAAAAAACATCTGCTTCACTGACTACACTAAAGCTTTTGAGTTGTGTGGATCACAGTACACTTGGAAGATTCTTAAAGAGATGGGAATACCAGACCACCTTAGCTGCCTCCTGAGAAATCTGTATGCAGGTCAAGAAGCAATAGTTAGAACCAGTCATGGAACAACAGACTGGTTCAAAATTTGGAAAGGAGTACATCAAGACTGTATATGGTCACCCTGCTTATTTAACTTATATGCAGAGTACATCATGAGAAATGCCGGGCTGGAGGAATCACAAGCTAGAATCAAGATTGTCTGGAGAAATATCAGTAACCTCTGATATGCAGATGATACCATCCTAATGGCAGAAGCAAAGAGGAGCTGAAGAGCCTCTTGATAATGGTGAAAGAGGAGAGTGAAAAAGCTGGCTTAAAATTCAACGTTCAAAAAATGAAGATCATGACATACAGTCCCATGGCAATGGGATAAAATGTGGAAACAGAGGCAGATTTTATTTTCTTGGGTTCCAAAATCACTGCAGATGGTGACTGCAGCCATGAAATTAAAAGATGATTGCTCCTTGGAAGAAAAGCTATAACAACCCTAGACA
Organism: Bos mutus; assembly: GCF_027580195.1. Taxonomy (NCBI): domain Eukaryota; kingdom Metazoa; phylum Chordata; class Mammalia; order Artiodactyla; family Bovidae; genus Bos; species Bos mutus. Next base: position 23,313,080 of record NC_091628.1, read on the forward strand.
GCATATTAAAAAGCAGAGACATCACTTTACCAACAAAAGTCCATATAGTCAAAGTTATGGTTTTTCCAGTAGTCATGTTTGGATGTGAGAGCAGACCATAAAGGAGGCTGAGTGCTGAAGAATTGATGCTTTCAAATTGTGGTGCTGTTAAAGATTCTTGAGAGTCCCTTAGACTGCAAGGAGATCCAACCAGTCCACCCTAAAGGAAATCAGTCCTGAATATTCATTGGCAGGACTGATGATGAAGCTGGAGTTCCAATACTTTGGCCACCTGATGTGAAGAGCCTACTCACTGGAAAGGACTCTGATGTTGGGAAAGATTGAAGGCAGGAGGAGAACGGGGACAACAGAGGATGAAATGATGGATGGCATCACTGACTCAATGGACTTGAGTTTGAGTAAATTCTGGGAGACAGTGGAGGACAGGGAAGCCTGGCGTGCTGCAGTCCATGGGGTCGCAAAGAGTTAGACACGACTGAATAACTAAATAACAATGAACAACAATAATTACAGAAGTGAGGGAAGAGTTTGATCTTGTGTCAAATCATTGCCCAGGGAAGGTATCTTCCAGCTTGTAAAAGCTTCTTGAAATAAAAGATGACATGGAAACAAAAATTTTAAATTATCGTATAAATGGCAGCACAAATAATTAAAAATAGCATAAGAAGACTTCCCTGCTGGTCCGGTGGTAAAGAATCGCCTGCCAATGCGGTGAACACAGGTTCGTTCCCTGGTCCAGAAAGATTCCACATGTCATGGGGCTACTGAGCCCGTGTGCCTCAACTACTGAGCCTGTGTGCCCTAGAGCCTGCGCTCACACAAGAGAAGCCACCCAATGAGAAGCCTGTGCACCACAGCTAGAGAGTAGCCGCCGCTGGCTGCAGCTAGAGAAAAGCCTGCGCAGCATCGAAGACCCAGTGCAGCCAAAATTAAATAATAATAGCATACTATAAGGTTGTTAATATACTAAGCAGTACGATATATTATGTATACATATATGTGCTTTATAAAAGTGTTTCAAGCGTAAGATTATAGTACAACTCACTCATCAAATCTTTTTTTTCAATGCCAACAATTTCTTAAATGGTTAAGCATAGCTTACCTTCTTTTTAAATTCTAGAGCAATGATGCAGTGCATTTAATTTGGGGCTATTTCTACATAAACATGTAAAGCAAGAGAAAGACTATGGGAACACAAAACAGTTCTTTTCTGGCTCTTGGATTTCTGAAGTCTACTGACCAGTTTTACTACTTTATTTTCAATTCCTGAAGTGGCTGTCTTGAGCTACGGTTGAAAACACTGTTTTCAGTGTTCTCCAATCATGCCTCTAACAGCTACACAAATGCAGTTAAAGGTAACAGGCAGGGCATTACCAGGATGAAATGATCAGGCCTTTCTGCACCAAGGAAACCAGCAAAGAAATGGAAAACAGGCAGGTCTGCTGTCTCAGTTTGGAGGAAAGTCATCAGAGCTGTCTTGAAACAAAACAAGGAGAATTGTGTCCTGGCTTCCTTCATCAAAAGACACTCTAAATGTGCTATTTTCTAAGCTTTCTTTACAATTAATAAGAAGGATAAAAAGTAGTTCTAAACTGAAAACTAAATATAGCAAGATAATTGTTTCCTTAATCTTTTCTTTTGAATTTTTTAGTACCAAGAATATTAGTAGCATTGGCAAACACTGAATCTTACCCGAGACAGTACTAGGAATAACTGAATAATTTATTCTGGAATCTTCTACCATAACAACACTATAACCATCTAAAGATACATTGTTTTCTTAACCTAATATTTATATTATTTATTCCCTAAGTGAAAAATCACTTATGCAACACGGCTTGGCAATTGATTTTTTATTCTTAGGGGCAGAAACAGGTCAATAAATTAATGATTTTAGTTAATTTACACTATTTTAAAACTAAATATTCAGGAAAACTTTTCCCCTTCATTTACACAAACATTATTGCTCCCAAGAAACGTACATTATGAAATTGATCCACATTTGTCAAACAAGAACCAAAACATCTATATTTTTGTGTGTACGTGTGTGTGGTTCATACATTCCTCACTTTATCACAATGTTAAGCTTCAATAAACCATATTTTCCCTGATTTGCAGTCAGGATTAAGTATGACATTTGTCCCTTTGACTTCACTGGAATATTGCAGAAAGATCCATTGCTTTAATACTTACAAGGTAGAAACAAATAAATGAGGCTGCTAAATAAAATGTACGAAAGTTGCTCAGTTGTGTCTGACTCTTTGTAACCCCATGGACTATACGGTCCATGGAATTCTCCAGGCCAGAATACTGGAGTGGGTAGCCTTTCCCTTCTCCAGGGAATCTTCCCAACCCAGGTCTCCCACATTGCAGGCAGATTCTGTATCAGCTGAGCCACAAGGGTAGCCCAAATAAAATCTATAAAGTAATAACTCAAACACTATTTATAAGAACATTAGAGGGACAAAGTTTTAAAAAGCAACTAGTTTTCTTGTGATATCATAGGAAAATAAGATTTCACATTTTTATTACACAGAATCAAGAAGTATCTGTCTACTACAAATCATTTGCATAAGCAATATCAAATTTTTAAGGAACATGTTAGGAACAAAAATTAAATATCCACAGCCCTTATTTTCCAATGACCTCAATGAAGAATTTAAAAATATATGCTTCCTTATTACTTAAATTTACTAATTTTCTCAAAGACGCATTTATTGAACTGTTTTCTTCTTTATAAGTCTGTCAGCTGCATGACTACAGCATTCTGTACTAAATATATTTAGTTGATTCTAAGACCTGGACAAACATGGTATGTTATCCCTATCTTCAGCTGGTTGCAGCCCAGCGTATTAGACTTGCAATCAAAACTATCCTTCGAACCTCCCACAACTGCTAAATCGAGGTGTTTTGGAGTACTATGTTTTGGTAAAAGTGAGTTACTATATGTAATGTTCAAGTCTATAAAATGTACACTTCCAAGCACCAAAAAAGAGAAATAAAACATGTACAGTGAGCTCAAGAAGTACAGTGCTTTGCATTTCCATGATTTGGCCAAAGTGGAAACTCATTATTATTAGAGTAATGGAAATCTTAGCTTAGCTACTTACTAGTGGTCCAATAACTTTGGAAGCATTCTTAGCCTTTAAAGTGGGCACTGAACAAATGTTAATTATCTTTCCACTTTCATCCCTCCTATCCCATCTTTCCACCAAAAACAGACAGTTAAACTTTACACACAGTTACTGTGAGAAAGCCAAGAGAAAGGAGGAAAGAAAAGGACAGAAGAAGGAAGGGAGAGAGGGAAAATAAAAGCAAGGGGAAAAAAAAAGAAAAAGAAAAAGGAAAAGCTCTGGAGACTCTCACTGTAGTAGCTACCTGCACAGTCGCTACCATGCCACAGAAACTATACTGCATGAATGATCCTATTTCCATGAATAATTTTACTGAAATCTTCAAAAGAACCCTAATAGCCAGGTGCTATTATTGTCCCACTTTTCAAATGAAACCGAGGCTGAGAAAGGCTCAGTCTCCTGGCCCAGGGTCATATCACCAATTCTTGTCGGAGGCAGAACCTCTATTTATTCCAGTTCCAACTCCCCTCACTCTGATGGAAAGGAAGATACGCAGGGTCAAGAGACTGGCCTTCCTGTGTACACATTTCAAAGAAGTAAGACATCTTATAATTAAGACGTTCGAAGTGACCTCTTCATTTCCCCCTTAGACCGTTTCCACGCCCCTCTAGTCTTTCCCATCTCAGTGAATGCAGCACCACTCTCCTCTGGCCAAGAAACCCAGCATCATGCTCACATTCTCTTTTTTCCAATTCATCAGTAAGTCCCGTAGATTGAGGTGTGAAATTATGCAAGCCCATCCTCTTCTCCATGTCACATCTGTCTTCCTGCATCAGCCCTACATCGATCTCCCTTCTTCCTCCTTGAAATGCCCCCTTGACTCTCTACTGCTACAAGAGCCATCATCTGAAAACATAAATTAGAACTTGTGAACTTCCTTGTTTTAAAAAGATGTGGGGGCTTCTCTATCCCTTAGAACAAAATCTGAATTGCTACCCTGGGTTTGTAAGGCTCTGTACCATCTGGCCCCCATCTAGCTCTCTGGCATCCACTGCCTAGTGCTACTCTCTCATTTGTTACCTCAGCTCCAGGTGTGTTGATGCTCTTCTGGTCCCTTGAACACACAAAGCTCAGGGCCTTTGCACATGCTTTTCCTCCCATCTGGAACATTTCTTCCTCCCTTCTTCCTGTGACAGCTTCATCTCATCCTAAGTCTAAGCTTAAACATCACCTTTCTGAAGCCTTTCCTGACAGGTGCATCTTTATCTTGGATTTACTGACAACCTCTGCAATAGTTTAAACAATGAATACATGTTGTACTTGTCTACTGTTCTATTATCCATACCTATCATAACCTCAGATCAGATCATAATTGCCATGACTGTCACTGTTTTTCAAGATCCCAATAGACACCTGAAACATAGTGGCTGCTCCAAAAGTACTTGCTGAATAATTCAATAAACAAATGAATAAGGAAATAATTTTCACCCGGTAACTTTCACCATAGAAACTCTTTCATTGCATTCTGGTTTTATTGTATTCTTAAGTGTGTGTGTGTGTGTGTGTGCTAAGTCACTTTATTTGTGTCTGACTCCGTGCCACCCTGTGGGCTGTAGCCTGCCAGGCTCCTCTGTTCAAGGAATTCTCCAGGCAAGATTACTGGAGTGGGTTGCCATACCCTCCTCCAGGGGATCTTCCGGACCCAGGAATGGAACCCGCATCTCTTTATGTCTCCTGCATTGGCTGGTAGGTTCTTTATCACTAGTACTAGCTCAAGTCATGTCCGACTCTTTGCAACCCCATGGACATAGCCCACCAGGCTCCTCTGTCCATGGAATTCTCAAGGCAAGAATACTGGAGTGGGTAGCCATTTCCTTCTCCATGGGCTCTTCCCCACCCAGCAATTGAACCTGGGTCTCCTGCATTGCAGGCACATTCTTTACCATCTGAGCCACTAGGGAAACCCCATTGTATTCTTACAGGTTCTAACAAATATGCAATTATACTAGCTACAACTGTGTACTAGACCATTGAACACCACATTCTATTTCTCCTGACTGCCCAGAGCAAACTTAAAGAGACAGACTGGAATATTTTTGAGTTATGTAATATATACCATGAATAAATATTTGATTTGAAACTGTGGTATTTTAATCACTTATGAAACATTTGCTTAGTTTTTAAAAGGTGATTATCATTTGTTGTGAGAGTAACATAGAACCATGCTAAACTTCAAAGATGTGTCTAATACTTATCTTGGTTGCTTCCAATTGCTGACAGTTAAAATAAAGCTGCTATAAACAACAACAAAAAAATGATATATCTAATACAGATTCACATTCATGGGAAGATTTAACGATTTAGAAAAAGCTTCCTCTGAACTAAAGCTAATAAAAATGGTACATCCATAAAATTTTGGAATGAACTTAAAGAATAATTAATAAAATGTAGTTTATACTTTTCTATTTAAAAAGTACAACTTCTTTCATGGATACAGCACAGATATTTTATAGATTCATACTTTTATTTTTTTTTTCTTTTTGGCCATGTGATTTTAGCGGCTTGTGGAATCTTAGTTCCCTGACCAGGGATTGAACCAGTACCCTTGCAATGGAAGCATGGCATCCTAATGACTGGACTGCAGGAGAATTCCTGATTCCTGCTTTTAAAGGCAGGGGTCTGGCATTGAAAGAGCTTGATGACTTGAACTGTTCTGAACTGCTCAATGAAAAAAGAAAGGCTTACAAACATTATGCCATAGTCACCAACACCTCCTCCCAGGATCAGTTTTCTAGTGGATCTGTGCTCTCTTACAGATTAAAAAATACTTGCATCAGTGCCTGACATTACTTCACTTTCTTATTATAACTCCCTGAGACACTAGTATCTTTCCTCTGGTTCTCATGTCACTAGCAATTAACTTTATTGCCAAGAATGCTTGCTTTTTTCCCCTCTCAGCTGAATATTTGTATAATCTTTTAATGCTTGTACTCAGACCTCGTTTTCTGACTTACTGTGCTTATCTATATTTTTCCAGCCTTGCTTTAAATTCAAGCTAATTATCATTAATGACTTTGCCTTCAACCGTGAAGTTACTGGTCACCTTCCAGCAGAAAGTTGTGCTCCTTCTCGCCAGAATGAGAAGCGTCCAGTCTCCTTGTGTCTTGACTATTCAATCGTCAAGTATGGACTAAAAATCTGCAAGACTCGCCCTCCACTGACATTTCACATACAGAAATGACTTGGCAGCTTTTTTTTTAACTATGTCAAGAAGCTATTTATATCTTTCAATAGCATATGAATTAGGGATCTTGGCGGATGAAAAACTAGGCACCACAAAGCACAATCAAAGACAGTGGCAACACACATCTGGCTACGGACCAGATGCTTTACAATGGCCAACACACATATTATGTCTGACACCCCAGTTTCAGGGCTGAAACCGGAGACAGACTCACTTAGTCGGCGTGCCCGTGTCATATGAGAGCTGAAATGAGGAAATGGCCAACCAATTTTCATAATGGAGAAAAAGGAGAGCCCCTCCTACTTAGTATAACTAGCCAGATGATCACATATCCTAGTTCTTTCTTCTGCCCATCAAAAAGTACTTTGATTTATGTCAGAGTTTGGGGTTGACATGTACACACTGCTATATTTACAACAGACAACCAACAAGGACCTACTGTATAGCAGAGGGAACTTTGCTTAATATTCTGTAATAACCGAAGGGGAAAAGAACTTGAAAAAGAATGGATGTATGTATATGTATAACTGAATCCCTTTCAGTTACCTGAAACCATCACAACATTGTTAATCAAGAGAGATCGCAGAAAAAGCAAAGTATCTTGAATCTGATGAATCTGATGCTGACACTTTGAGACTTGAAACAAGAAACAGAAAAAATGTACATAATGACTTTTTAATAAGAGTTGAGGATATTTTATGCTAATATACTTTCTACTTCTCTTCTTGTCGTAAAGTTGTCTCACATGAGGCAAAAAAATTGGGGTGACTAAAAACACTTTAGGCAGTGGTTCTGACTTACATATTTCAATGATTTATAAAAAATGTCTATCTCTTTAAATTTTTAAAATTGCATTATATGATACAATTGTTTATAGTATACCGTCAACTATTTTATTTTCTGAAAAGAATTCTTTAAGAGTAACATGAGCTCTAAACTGGTGTTTACTATGAATCTCTTCAGTCTTAAGTATATTTCACTGAAGATTTCAAAGGCATTTTTATAGGAGTTAGTTCCATGTGTTTAAAAATGTGAAAGCTTTACTAAAAATCTTTTTTGGTGCCACAGGGATTTAAATTAATGCTAGGATAAGAGAATGTTCCAAAAGAATGCACAGGTCCCCCGGGGAATTGTTTATAGGAGCTTTTCATAGAATACTATTTAATTGATCCTTATATAAAATAGAGCTTCTTTTTGCCATTTATCTATTCATTTATATTAATATTTGTGAAATATTTACTCTGTGTTCACCCAAGTGTAGGCACTGTGGTTAAAGATTAATGACATCTTTTTGATTTGAAAAAGTTTCTTCTCTACTAATGAAGATCTTCACAGTAGCAAATAATCAGGATACAACATTTTTGTTATAAATAAAGACAGGGACAGAAGCACACACACACACACAAAAGGCATGACAAATTTTGTTATCAACACGTTGGGAACAGCCCTAGAGAGGGAATGACATTTGAGTTGAAAGTTGAAGAGTGATTAGCAGTCATTAGGGCTGAGGGTGGGGCATGCCTGAACAGTTACCTGAGACTGGGTTTCACATAATAAAGAGCTACAGGAGTTTATTGGAGAGAAAACTAAAAAGGGACAGGAGCGCTTCCATGTTAACATACACAGAATGTGAGAATAGGAAAATTACAGAGTTAAATGCTGAGAAGAAATCAGGCAAGAAATGCTCTGTTAAAAGGGGAGAAAAGAATGTGTGCTTTTCTCAGAAATAGAGGCACAGACATATAGAACAAACTTGGATAACAAGGGGGGAAAGGTGGGGTGGGATGGATTGGGACATTGGGATTGACACATAAAACTACTATGTATAAAATAAATCACTAATGGGAACCACTGTGTAGCACGGGAAATTCTACTCGATGCTCTGAGATGACCTAAGTGGGAAGGAAACCCAAGGAAGAGAGGATATAGGTAAAACGTGGCTGATTCACTTTGCCGTGCAGCAGAAACTAATACAACACTGTAAAGCCACTATACTCCAATAAAAAAATAAAAGAAAAATAAAAGAATACATGCTTTTTTCTTCCCACAAAATTCCAGAGTACTAGATCTGGAATTTCATTCAAAGAGGCAATTATCAAAAGAGGATATATTTTCCAAGTCTGTATTATTATTATTATACAGAGTTACCCTTGAGAAGGCGTGTGTGTGTGTGTTAGTCGCTCAGTCGTGTCCGACCCTTTGTGACCCCAGGGACTGCAGCCTACCAGGCTTCTCTGTCCATGGAATTCTCCAGGCAAGGATATTGGAGTGGATTGCCATTCCCTTCTCCAGAGGAACTTCCCAACCCAGGAATTGAACCCTGGTCTCCTGCATGGCAGGCAGATTCTTTACCGTTTGAGCTACAGGGAAGTCTTGAGAAGGCATAAAGAATAAAAACAAAAGACATGGAAGACAGTTTAGCTAAATCCAGGTGGTACAGTGGTAAAGAATCCACCTGCCATGCAGGAGACACAGGCTTCCATCCCCGAGCTGGGAAGATCCCCTAGAGGAGGAAATGGCAACACACTCCAGTATTCTCGCCTGGAAAATTCCATGGACAGAGGGGTCTGGTGGGCTACAGTCCATGGGGGTACAAAGAGTCAGACAAGAGCAAGCATGCACTCACATAGGTGATTGTAACGCACACTCACGTAAGACATCTCCTCAGCAGAAGCCACAGATGACAGAAGCACATTTCGTAACTCCAGAATCTGACCTTTTAGCTTGTAACTATGCATATGCATGTGTTGTTTGGCCCCAGAAAATCTGGATGGATGACCTATTTTGATATAATATTTCTTTTTTTTTGGCTGCACCATGCTGTTTGCTGGACTTTAGTACTCTAACAGTGAAAGTGTTAGTTGCTCAGTCATGTCTGACTCTTTGTGACCCCATGGACTGTAGCTTGCCGGGCTCCTCTGTCCATGGGATTCTTCTCTTCAGTCAAGAATACATTTCCTTCTCCAGGGCATCTTCCCAACCCAGGGATCAAACTCGGGTCTCCTGCATTCCAGGTGGATTCTTTACCATCTGAGGCAACAAGGAAGCCCACCAGGGATTGAACGCGGGCCCTTAGCAATGAGAGTGCAGAGTCTTAACCACTGGATCACCAGGGAATTGCTGCATGTTCTTTATTAATATTCCAATACACATATTTCATTACTAAATGAGCATTATGACAGACTTTATAATTACAAATTTTCAGGGCTGTATACCGTTTTCTGGTGTTGATACCATTACTAAAAAGCTCTTCTTATTTTTATTGGCATTTAGAGCAATTTCCAGATTGCTGTTGTTCACATGGTGACATATCTGTGCCTACAAGTCTTTACCTCTGTTAAGCTATGTCTCAAGTGGAGTCTTACAGCCTTCCTGACTCCATCTACAACTCAGAGATGTTTCTTCAACTTCATTTTCTTAGTTTTCAACTTCACAAATAGTTTGGAAGTGTAACTGTTTCATCATAATCCCTGAGGTGATTTTTTAAAAAGTTTCTTTGTAATTGATAAAACTAGTATAAAATGGTATCTTAAGATTGATTTGATTTGTGTTTAACTTTAGAAAGAATACATTCTTCTCCACATGTAGTTAGAAAAATTACAGTATGGTACCAGGAAAGAATACTATAAATGTTAGGATACAGTGACCTTTAAGATATTCTAAAATAAAAGACTATATTCCAAAGGATGAAGAACTTGTACCTATCAGCAGATCCAATCTTCTCATAGGTAAAAGGAGGAGAGTGAAAAAGCTGACTTAAAGCTCAACTTTCAAAAAATGAAGATCATGGCATCTGGTCCCATCATTTCATGGCAAATAGATGGGGAAACAATGGAAACAGTGAGAGACTTTATCTTTTGGGGCTCCAGAATCACTGCAGATGGTGACTGCAGCCATGAAATTAAAAGACACTTGTTCCTTGGAAGAAAACTATGACCAACCTAGACAGCATATTAAAAAGCGGAGACATTACTCTGTCAACAAAGGTCTGTCTAGTCAAAGCTGTGGTTTTTCCAGTAGTCATGTATGGACATGAGAGTTGGACTATAAAGAAAGCTGAGCACTGAAGAATTGATGCTTTTGACTGTGCTGTTGGAGAAGACGCTTGGACAGCAAGGAGATCCAACCTGTCCATCCTAAAGGAAATTAGTCCTGAATACTCATTGTAAGGACTGATGCTGAAGCTGAAACTCCAATACTTTGGCCACCTGATGAGAACTGACTCATTGGAAAAGACCCTGATGCTAGGAAAGATTGAAGGTGGGAGGAGAAGGGGATGACAGAGGATGAGATGGTTAGATGGCATCACTGACTCAATGGACATGAGTTTCAGCAAGCTCCAGGAGTTGGTGATGGACAGGATAGCCTGATGTGCTGCCGTCCATGGGGTTGCAAAGAGTTGGACATGACTGAGTCACTGAACTGAACCAAACTGAGCTCTTCAGTCTCATCTATTGAACATGCAAGACTCAGTCTGGAGAAACCAGAGGATTTGAGCATTCTGCCCTCTTAAGTCTCTCCTGAATGTGTTGAAGTTACTATTTGGGGAAAGAATCCGAGATTCAAACTGGCCTCTAGCTGCCTCATTATGCAACTTGCAAGAGGTCAGTTACCTATATCTGTGATTCAGTTTCCTCATCTGTCATATATATATTTTACCATGCTGGGAGCTATGATGGCAAAATTGCATAAATGATAGTTCTGATAAAAGATCTAATTGAAAGAATAATGACATATTGAGTATGTGCGCATGTGGTATGAATACATATGTGTGTGTATAATATATACCTGCTATATTAAGCAACAATCATTACTTCCAAACAGGGTAGAACTCCCTGAGGTGAAAATTCTGACATTATCTATTCTTTGAATAGATAACTCTATGGTCCGGTCATTTGGTAATTGCCCCCAAGCCCTCCAAAAACTGAAAAGCAGAAACTCTGTCCTAAGCACCACCCATTAGTAGGGGATGGTCCCAGTCCATTACTAAATGTTAACAGAAAAATTCTGTGGCTAGCCAGGTTCTTGTGATAAATCTGAAACAGAAGATTTTAGTTTTCTGTTCTCCTCCTCTCTTCTCCCATTCTTGATTCCTGAAATTAAAAGCTATATTTTATTTTTAAGATTATTTGAAGATTCTATTTGCTCTAGTAAATTTATTTAGACAGTTGCTATCCTAAAATAAATATGGTAGATTTGAAGAAAGTGAATTTAGTAGGTTGAAGAGAGAATTGGTGGTAGAGAGTTCTTGGTTTTATGACATGAGACTTTGACTTGCTTCCCAGTGTGAAATGCTAAAAGCATTTCATATATTTCATGAGAATGGTTTATAGACATGCTTACAAAATTATATAAAGTATTGATTGCTGTTGTTTAGTAGCTAAGTCGTGTCCAGCTCTTTGTGACCCCATGGACTGTAGCCTGCTAGGCTCCTCTGTCCATGGGATTTCCCAAGCAAGAATACTGGAGTGGGTTGCCATTTCCTTCTCCAGGGGATATTCTCAACCCAAGAATTGAACCCACATCTCCTGCACTGATAAGCAGATTCTTTACTACTGAGCCACCAGGATAGTTAATAAAATATTGATAACTGACAATAAGTCACAACAGCTGAATTCAATAACCAAACCCTCTGGTCTAAAAAGTCTGTCATCAAATGGATGGGAAGATAAATACCCTTGTTACTTTCTGGAAGGATGGTTGTGTTTGGGGAAGTTATCTGGTTGTTCCAAGACCTAGATCCTTCCAACTGAGAAGCAAGGCTAATCCTTGTTCATAAGATTCAAGTACCTGCCATAATTCCTGAGACATACATATCTTTGAGAAGTGTTAAATGATATCATAAATGTGTCTTCATAAACATGTCATCTAGTTCATGAAATTTACATTGTTACATTTGACCATATTGAAAATATGTGTTTCTATTACACTCTATAAAATAGGTCTTTTCTAGAGTATATTTTGGTGAAATTATTGGCTGTACAACTAGAAGATACATAGCTAGTTCAGAAAAAATTTAAAATTCTTAGTATAATATTTTTGTAGAAAGGAAAGACAATTATTTTTTTTTCTCACAAATATTGCAAAAATATTTTTTTGTTTTACTTCTGTTTGTCAAAATACCTCACACTTTCCAGACAGAAGAATTTCACTCAATATTCTCTGTAAGTTTAAATAGCATTGCACTTCTCATTCAAATATTAGGATATGTTATAGACAATGCAAAAAATAAGTATCAGACTAAAAATATTTTGAAATACATATGTGACTTTTCAGTTTTTAACCTTGCAGGTCTCTATGATTATTCTGTCAAAGAGAAGTTTTCTCGTATTGGGGAAATTAAAAATAAATTCTGTTCCACCAAAAGTTGCCAGAATCTGCCTGAACCCTATAAGTAACACATTATCAGTGAGGAAGAAAAGAGTAAAGGACAATATCTCTGGAAGTTTTCGCTCTCTAATGAAACTCTAGCTCTGAAAAAGCTCCCGAAATGATTTAGTTCCTATTTCCATAAACACAGTCTTTAGAGGCTCATCCATTTTTCCAGCAAATCCAAAAATAAACCCAGTCTCTTCAGCTAGTCATTCCTCACTTAATATTTTGAAATATGATACAGCATAATGTTTTCTAATATTTGAATACAGACCAAAATTTCAGAGTAAATACTAAAAGTCCATCCAGCTAAGGAAAGAAATGTGCAAAATAACAGAGCATATATGTGAATAAAAAGAAAGAAAAAGTAAAATACATAGAAAAGCAAAAGCTATGATGTCTTAGAATTGTAGTCATCAGATTTCAAACTTTTTTGGCAATTTTAAAGAAAATGATACTTTTGTTATTGAGGTTTATTCAGTCATTCTGAGATATATACATGGTGCTTTGAGCCAACAATTTAGTCCTTAAGTTTATATTATTTATATATATATATATATATATGAAAAGTGAAAGTTTCTCTGTCATATCTGACTCTTTGCAACCCCATGGACTATACAGTCCATGGAATTCTCTAGGCCAGAATACTGGAGTGGGTAGCCTTTCCCTTCTCCAGGGCATCTTCCCAACCCAGGGATCGAACCCAGGTCTCCCACATTGCAGGCTTCCCTGGTAGCTTGGACGGTAAAGCGTCTGCCTACAATGCGGGAAACCTGGGTTCGATCCCTGGGTCGGGAAGATCTCCTGGAGAAGGAAATGGCAGCCCACTCCAGTATTCATGCCTGGAAAATCCCATGGACTGAGGAGCCTGGTGGGCTACAGTCCATGGGGTCACAAAGAGTCGGACACGACTGAGCGACTTCTCTTCACTTTCTTCACTTCTTTACCAGCTGAGTCACAATGGAAGCCCAAGAATACTGGAGTGGGTAGCATATCCCCTCTCCAGTGGATCTTCCCGACCCAGGAAACTGAACCAGTCTCCTGCATTGCAGGCGGATTCTTTACCAACTGAGCATGAGGGAAGACATATATATATATATGTGTGTGTGTGTGTGTGTGTGTGTGTGTGTGCTCAGATGCTCAGTCGTGTCTGACTTTTTGTGACTCTATGGACTGTAGCCTCCTACACCCCTCTGTCTGTGGGATTCTCCAGGCAAGAATACTGCAGTGGGTTGTCATTTCCTCCCCCAGGAGATCTTCTTGACCCAGGGATAAAACCTGGATCTCTTACATCTCCTGTGTCTCCTACATAGCAGGCAGATTCTTTACCACTATGCCACCTGGGAAGCCAATAAATATATGTGTGTGTATATATACACACACACAAATATATGTATATAAAATACAAATTTGAATTACTTCAGAGTCTAATTCTAAAGTTTACTCACAGTGAAACTTCCCATTTGAGCAGCAAAATTCAACAAGCAGATTAGTTTTCTATAAGTTGATTTCCTTCTCAGAACTTGGTTTCCTACTAAGATTCACTTATCAATATGTCGAATAGTAAAGTATAATTTGGTTGCTAAAAAATAAAGTTATTAAACTTAACTAAATTTAGTTGAACCCAAATTGACACTTTTTTTTTTTGCCTCTCTGGCACACACTCAGCAGATGTCATTTTTCAGAGCTTGCAATCCTGTTACATCCAATGATATTTTAAACAAGCGCTATTTAATACTTCAAAAAATAGGAAGGGTGAGCACGGAATCTTTTTGAGATAGATGACAGAACAGTGTGCATTTTTGTAAAGTGTCATAAAGAAACAGATGACTGAACTGGAATTATTTCTCTCTCTCTCTTCCCTTGCACACATGTCCCCCCATTTCCTGTGTCCTATTCACATATTCTTTCTGAGGTTCTTTTGCTTCTTCTGAGAGCAAACGAGAACACAAACATCTTTATGATCAATCTAGAAGCGGCCAGTTTTCCTCCTAGGGTGAGGAAGAGAACTGAACAATGTGAGTGGCTGTCAGGGCACTGAGGGAGTGATGACAAAAAAATTACTGAGGTGACTTAGATCTCAGATCATAGTCTATTCTCTGCAGTATTCAGACTCCACTAAGGAAAAGTTTAGCTAGACTAAGTCACTAAACTTCCCAAACTAAGACAATCATTAGACATACTGAACTTGATGAGATGAAACATACATTTACTTAACATTGATCTCTTGGTGAATGCTATGTATCATCCACCAGCCTTAGTCCACACAGCACCCAAGCAAATTAGAAATAGGCACCCACTTTGGGCAAACACAGCTAGATAGGACATGCTTTGCAAGTGGGGCTGGCTGGTTCAACATCTTCCTGTTGCCTCCAGTAGGAAGCTTTATGCAGAGCAAAATCTGAACAATTGGACATGAGGATCCTATTTATATAGATCTTTCTCTTTAGTGCTCTATAAATCACAAGACAAAAATAATATAACTAGAACATGTATTCACAATCATTGCAGAGTAGGACTGTGTCAGATTGAGAATGCAAGATTTTCTAGAGAAAATACCAAATTCACTCCATATAAATTTAGGTGAGCCTAAACTGATACTTGATACAGATTCCTTGTATGAAGGTTGTCAAAGAGCAATGAATAAAAGCCACTCTCCTTGTTTACACTAACAGGAGAGTGAATACTTACCCCCATCTTCAACTGTAAACTGGAATATGTCACTTACGGCATTAGCCCCTTCTCTTAAGACATAGCATATTTTCATATCATCAATGTCAGCTAGAAAACAACCAAATAACAAGATGATTAATTACTAGGGCAAAACCAGTGACTCATTATGTATCGTAAGTCCTATTGGCTGTTACTCTTCTGAACCACGTTTAGGTCCTCTTCTCCTAAGGGAATAGAAGCTATCTTATTTCTCCTATCTCCAAGCCCCCTTGATTTCAGCTGTCCCTTGGAAATCTGATCCCTTACACAGATAAATAGAGTGTAAGAGTTAGGCTATAATAATAGCAAGGTGTTGCCCCTCCCAGTGGTATTTGCATGTTCGTGCACCAAAGGAGTGACTATCTAAATACGGAATGTCAGACTCCATGACAGGTGGAAAGGGAGATATTTTGAGGCATGGCAGATTTCCTGGCACTACAGAAATCACACCCTTTGCCTCCCTGGCCCTGAGAGGACAGAGGTTCCTCTGCTTTCCCTTTAGGCTAATTTTTCTTTTCTCTTGTGTTACAGCAGGCTGTTTTTAAGCTCTCCAAATTTTTGAGAGAAAAAAAATGAAAATTAAAAAAAAAAATCCCACAGATTGAAGTTACTATCATGACCCAGTACCAAAGAGAACTCAGAAAACATCTAGTAAAAGCTGAAACCTTTATTCAGAGTGAAAAATTATTCTGCCTCAGAAGTGTTTTTTCCTGCTATTTTCTATTCTAGCTATCAAGTTCACTGGTATGGTTTGTTTTCAGTATTGACTAATACGCAATTTTAAAATTTATTCATCCATTGTGTGTTTGTCTCTGAAACAATGCCACTCTTCTTAGGTGCTTAGCAGAAAGACAACACCATCTGGTCACGTGGAAAGAGCTTGGTCCAGTGTTCCCATTCGATCTTTAATTCTGTAAGAAAATCTAAAGGCTGTACTATAAGAAAAAGAAAAAAACACCCAGTCCTTGTATTAATGTTTTCTACACAAAAACTATAGTACTTGGGAGACAGTTTCATTAAAACAAATTACCACTTCAAGGGTGATTTTTCAGAAGTTTTCTTTTTTAAACTAATGAGAACATGAATTCAGTTATAAGATACACAAGAGTTAGATTTTCCCTCCAAGTTAGACCTAAACTATTGATTAGATGAAACAAACAAAAACTCATTTTATAATTTTCTTAATAATGCACTGTTCAAAATCTCAAGTAAAGACTTTGATTATAACAGTTATTCTACAGGTGCCTCTTTATATGAGTATATACTTTTATATATACGTATTTATATATGTGTATATATATACACTTCTCTCTATATAAAATGTGTTTATATTGTATATAAGGCTTCTTTGGTGGCTCAGTTGGTAAAGAATCCACCTGCAATGCAGGAGACTTAGGTTCAATCCCTGGGTGGGGAAGATCCCCTGGAGAAGGAAATGGCAACCCACTCCAGTATTCTTGCCTGGGAAATCCATGGACAGAGGAGCCTGGTGGGCTACTGTCCATGGGGTCACAAAGAGTCAGACACGACTGAGTGCCTGAGCATATATTATGTTTATATATATATAAACACTTGCCTCTTAAGGTACAGAAGTATTAAAAAGATAAAAACCTGATAGCCAAAATACTTTTTAAGTAAACTTAGGATAATTAACTAGATTTTCTTCTTGCTCTTAAACTTGCATCAGATTTATTTCAGTTTATCTACACAATCATTTCATGTTTTTTTTTAATTCTAAATTAATTGACATTCCTGGTAACCACACCCTAGTTACCTTTAGGGAAATTTCTGAAAGTAATAAATTATCCCCCATAAGATATTACTATGTATTTGTCATAGAGAAGAAAATCCTGGTACTTGAGACCTGAGGTGGACAGAGCAAAGAAGCATACCTCGACAAAACATGAAGTTTGAAAAGAACAAAAAAAATTCCCTAATTTGTCTAATTCTACCTTGGTTACTTTTCCTAATAGTGAAAGTTAATAAGTTTTTTTTTTTTTCGTCTTAGGGACCATTTAGTCAATCTATTTGGCAATAACCTTCCCAAGCCATATATGCTAAGCTGACTTAATTTAGTGTATTGAAAATCCATCAAAATATTGTTCAGCTTGTCCCTTCATGAAAAAACGAAGAAAAAGACAGCACAGTTGTCACTTCAGACACTGCTTCCACTTCCTCTGGCAGAGGATGAAATGGTTAGATAGCATCACCGACTCAATAGACATGAATTTGAGCAAACTCTGGGAGATAGTGGAGGACAGAGGAGCCTGGTGTGCTGTAGTTCATGGGGTCGCAAAGAGTAGGACACGACTGAGCGACTGAACAACAACAACATTACTTCCTCTACTGCAAGAGCAGCCATGGTAACCACTATAACGGAGCTTTCTCCGTTTTTACTCACTCATCTAATTTCCATTAAACTCCTCTGAATCAAACACCAGCCTCAACTTGTTGAAATGAGTCCTGTGTAATTAAATAAAAACAATTTTCCTATGTTCAAATTCGCATTCTCATTGGAACATGATGCTTTCTCTTAAAATGTAATCTTAAAAACTTATATTCACTTTTTATAATAAACTCACAGCTACTCTATATTTACAAATGACTATAAAAAGCAATCACGGTGATTCCAAGTCAGTGACAGAGCAATGGTCTGTACTGAAATAGAATGATTTAATGGCTCAGTATTCAGGAAATAATATTCCAATATTTTGAGCTGTTGCACTTGGCCCATGGAATTTAAATTAAATATCCTTGCCCTATTTTCATTCAGAAATTCTTTTTTTTTTAATCACTAAAATCAGATTCTTTTTTCTGATCACAGGATTCGTTTGAAGTAACATTTTCGATTCTCTGAAGAATATCCTTTCACTATTCCTTGCATCCTCTTTCCTTTCCAAGAAAAGAAACCAGTGCAAGAGTGCATGCATCTCTATCCTCAGAAAGCCTTCACACACAAGTTTCCTGCTGGTCTGGCATGACACTTGGCACCCAGTTTTCCTGTCCCTGCAGGCCCTGGGATATATATTCAGGCTTTCAGCCAAGAATCAGGAGGTTGAAGGGTAGGGCTATTTGCCAGAATCTAAAACAGAGAAGCAGTTTACTTTACACTCTGCGACATCCATGTTTATTAAAGCATTTGTTATCTAAGAGTCTAACACTGTTACAGAACAATAACACTCCCCCTTGGGAAGCCCTGGGGTTTAACTCCATCTCGAACCCACAGAGCTCACACAGGAGAGATCTGGTTTCCATTCTGACAAGGGTGAGATTTTCATGAAAGCAACCCAAAGCTCTTTGTAATGAAAGTTGCACATTCTAGAAAACAGAGGTCTAACTCCCAAGCCAGCAGATTGAATGGGCTTCTCCTTTTAGTCACTGAGTTAACTCTGCACAGGTCACCTGCCCTTCCTGTCTCAGACTCTGTGGACACACAAAGAAAATTGAGGTTACAAAAATGCATTCATCTCCGAGAATGCAGATGCTTGAGGCGATGCAGTTTGTTACTGTGTTTGACACAGGGCAGAGAGGAGGTCTGAAATGAGAAAATAATTTCCTCCTACTATGAATTTTGTTAAAATATCTTTAGGCTCTTAACAATGAACTGGATATATATTTTGGTGATGGGCTTCCTGTCTTCTTGCTTGTGCTAAGTCACTTCAGTCGTGTCTGACTCTTCGTGACCCCAGACTCCTCTGTCCGTTATGTTCTCCAGGCAAGAATACTGGAGTGAGTCGCCATGCCCTCCTCCAGGGGTCTTCCCAACCCAGGGATCAAACCCGTGTCTCTTAGGTCTCCTGCATAAGCAGGCAGGCTCTTTAACCACTAGTGCTACTTGTACTGACATAATCATTCTAAATGTAGATATGTGTTTACCCGTTATATCTTTGGACAGGTGTTAGTCTCATAAAATCTTATAAGAATTCTAAAATCTACAAAGTAAATATAAATGCATCTTTCTATTTTCATTACAAGGTTGTTAACAACAATAATAGTCTTAGAACAACCCTCCAAACAGCAATCAAATTAATACAAATTGGAAGGGTCTGTTTGAATGGTAACACACTGATTTGCTCAGTCATGTCCGACTCTGCAATTCCACAGACTATAACTCGCCAGGCTCCTCTATCCGTGGAATTTCCCAGGCAAGAGTACTAAAGTGGGTTGCCATATCCTACTCCAAGGGATCTTCCTGACCCAAGGATGGAACCTGTGTCTCTTGTGTCTCCCGCATTGGCAGAAGGATTCTTTACCACCGTGCCACCTGGGAGGCCCCTATTTGAATGGTGGCTGGTAATAATAATAATGTGGATTCAGAAAATTTAGAAAGCACATCCTTCTCTAAGATGCTAACATGCTTCATGAACTGTCTTCCGCATACAAAACAGGTTGCTCAGAGGGAAAGTGGGGCTGATGGAACAGAGTTGAAAAGCCTGTTTCAAATTTAATTCACCAAAGTTCAGCTCTTTCTTTGGCATCTTAGCTTATATTTTCAAAATACAATACTCCTACTAATGAAGGTCACTACAGTGGGACATGTGGCAAGAAGGGAGCTGTTCTCTGACGAAACAGAGTCCCTGTATTTTCGCCTTTCCTTTATTTCCCTTTCCTTCTCTTTCCTTGGACTCTATTTTTTAATTTAATTATTTTTTGGCAGCACTATGTGGCACGTGGGATCTTAGTTCCTGGACCAGGGATCAAACCCACACCCCCTGCATTGCAAGCATGGAGTCTTAACCACTAGACCACCAGGGAAGTCCTCCCTGGCCTCTAATTTGATGCTCTACTTACAAAGTTATCAATGACAGCCGTATCTCAAGAAGTAAGACTTGGAGTGCCCTTTGATTATAAAGAAAGCAGAGTGAACCGTACCTTGTGTAAACTCAGTCACACTGTGGTTGCCCTGGCCCAGGTTGAGGAGATATCCATGTCGAGGGGCCTCCGTCACAATAAACCGGAGAGAAACGTGTAAGCTGTCTCTGTCCTCTGCTTTCAATACTTTACTTGTGATCATGAACCCCAAGTGGCCTGTGGCCAGAGTGCGAAGTGTAGAGGCCCCTTTGTTCACGACAATTTGGGGGACTCTGTTGTCAACAGCTAAGATCCGGATCTTCATTACTTGGGGTCTTCTTGTTTCAAATACTGTATCAGGAAAAACATAGAAATCTGTATGGGAACCATCAGTCACTGTGAAGGAGAAGCTGTCTTCACTTGACTCGGTACCGTCATGTCTGTAGCTGATTAAGTTTTCATTCAAGTCCTGCTTGGTAAAAATCATGGCGGGTCTGGTATTGTTGAATAGGAGTTGACCATGAACAGGCACTTGGGTGACAGTGAATTTCAAGAGTTTGTCTGGAGTATCCCTGTCTTCCACAGTGAGTTCAAAGGGAGTAATCAGCTTCTTTTCACCTTCGCTGACAACCAGGTTATGGATGGTGACCACTGGCTTTTTGTTGTCCACATCGCTGATGGAGATACGGAATGTCCGGAAGACAGGGTTACGTCCATCAGTGACCTGAAACTCAAAACTGTCCATCTTTACCTCGTCATCAGCTGTGTGGATATAGTAGATTTTATTGCCAGCCAGTTGGAGCTGAGTGAAAGATGTGATAGACACTCGAGGCTGGTCTGTGCTTTCTAAGTGGCCTCTCATGGGAGCCCTGGTGATGGTAAAAACTAAGTTTTCATCAGGACTGTTCAAGTCACTAGTGCTCAGTAGATCTGTTGTGAGGGTGACCTTACCACCTTCTTTCAAGGACACTCCTTTACTTATCACATCAGGGAAGACAATGTCAGGGCTTCCAATAGACACATAAAAGTAGCGATCTATGAGGGCATTGATTCCATCAGTCACGTCAAATTTAATTAGATCCCGAATGCCCTCTTGCCCAAAATGGACATACTGAATCAAATTGCTGTCTACTTCATCCTGGGTAAAATTCATGCCCAATGTGATATTTTCAAAGACACCTGTAGGTGTTTGTCTCTGTAATAAGCCATGTCCTGGCCCATAACGAATAATGTAAACCAAGAATTTGTCTTCAGAATCTAAATCAGTTGCCATTAATATTCTGTTGTTGATAATTTTGGTTTCCCCAATTTCTATTTCCAGTCCATTATTGATGGCCATCCTAGGGGTCTCGTCATCAACAGGAATAACCATGATGAGGACCATCTTTTCCACAGAGTGCTTACCATCTGTGAGTTGAATCACGAAACTGTCTTCCTGAGTCTCAGAGTCATCGTGCTCATAAATGATGCTGGAACTCTCTATGATCTGGTCCAAGGTGAAGCTTTCCACCAAAACGGTGCCATTTATCAGCTGGTTCATGATGTGACCGTGGGTGGGAAACTTGGTGATAGTGAAAGTTAAGTCATCCGGGGGAACATCAGCATCAGCGGCATTGAGGATGGGTGTATCAACCACCAAACTCATGCCTTCCATCACCAAAAATTCCCTGATGAATATTTCTGGCTGTTCATCGTTGGTGGGAATGATTACAATGGGGAAAAAATGTCTCTCTGAAAAGTTAATGCCATCAGAACAGCGAAATATAAATCTGTCTTCCACCGGTTCTACTCCTTTATGGACACTCTGGACGTAGTTTATATGACCTTGCCTGAGATCTTTCAGAGTGAAAGCACTTACAGCAATTCCTGCTCTCGATTTTTCAGAGCCAGGGGCTGGAGAGATGTTCTCCACGTAACCCGAGGTGGGCTGAATGACGATGGTGCACAAGATGTCATCATTGAGAGAATCCATGTCTTCAGCACTTATGTGCATTGAGGTTATAGCACTTTTATCGCCTTCCAGAACAATAAACTGCTCACCTACAGAGATTTCTGGGGCCTGGCTGTCAACAGGGAGGATGGTCACCCACACGGTCACTCCTTGGATAGTGTTACCACCTATTCTCCATTCTTGAGACATATCCGACAGACTCAGGTTGAAAGAGTCTTCTTTGGGCAAGAGACCTATCTCCCCGCTTGTGTGAGCGTAGACGACGGAGCCCTCCAAGATGTCTCTTTGGGTAAACTGCTCTGCTGGAACTCCATTGACCAGGATTTCTCCATATAGGGGTGGATCTTCCAAGAGGAAAGTCAACATCAAATCATCAGCGTCCCCATTGGTCCCCCTGATAACATTGGCCGTGATTTCAGTAGCCCCATTTTCTAAAACGTCTAGATAGGACCCCAGAGTGCCTGCAGGAAGGCTCAGCATGGGCAGCTCACCGTCCATTGGCCGGACATTCACTCTGAGAGTGATGGGTACCACGTGGTGTCTGTCACTGACCTCCAAGGAACAGCTATCGGTCAGAGACTCAGCCCCATTATGGGCATAGGAAATCCGACCCTGTTTTATGTCCTCCAAGTGGAAAATCCCACCGACATGCAAGACCTGTCCAGACAGCTTCATGTGGCCATGTTTGGGCACCTGTATGAGAGTGAAGGTGATGTGGGCCACATCAGTGTCCACATCATTCACACCCAACTCAGTCTCACTCAGGATGTGATGGCCCTTCTCCTGAACGGTGAAGCCAGTGTTGAGGATTTCGGGTGGCTGGTTGTCCACTGGCTGCAAGTAAAAGGTGAAGGTGCCTGGAGCCACGTTCCCAGCTCGGTCCTCCACCTGGAATTGAAACTGGGCCACTCGGGCAGCCACTCCCAGCTCCTGATCTGGAGGCCTGTAAGCAATTTTATGGTGGTTGACCTGCGCTTGTGTAAAATGGGCCACAACCACCGAAGGATCATCGGTCAGGACCAAGGTGCCCAACGGGGCTGGTGAGTGGTTTTCATCTGTGTCCATTGGGGCTGGGTCACCGTGTAACGGAGTTCTCGGTCATCCGTGTCCAGGTCCGTGTAGCGTAGCCACTTCTTCCTTAGTGGTGTGAGCTGGGATTCCTGTACCACCATCCGAAGGGGACAGCCGCTGCCCAGCTCGGGAGGGAGG
Source organism: Bos mutus (assembly GCF_027580195.1). Classification (NCBI taxonomy): domain Eukaryota; kingdom Metazoa; phylum Chordata; class Mammalia; order Artiodactyla; family Bovidae; genus Bos; species Bos mutus. The sequence goes on from NC_091628.1 coordinate 23,336,433, forward strand.
CGGTCCACAGGATGAATGCGTATCATGAACCTCTGTAGCCCAGACTTATTAGGGGGGTCATGGTTATCCTGGACACGAAATGTGAACTGGTCAATCACTGGCCCAGGACTGTGGGGCCCAGAGTGCCTGTAGAAAAGTCTCCCCTCTGTTATGTCTCGCTGCCGCCACTGTGTCACTGTTTTCTCATAGAATATTCCCTGTTTTCTCCAAGGGCTCCCAAGGAGCATCTCCTCCCCTTGGGGAGGATGGGTCTGGCGGAGAAGCAGATGCCCTGCTGTGGAGGAAGGTGACTCGAGCACAAAAAGCAGCAAAGAGTCCTCTGAGTCCATGTCAGTTGCACTCAGAGCTTGGGGCAGGATGGGCACGGTTTCACCCTCTGCCAGCGTCAGCCCTGTGTTGGCATTGAGGACTGGTGGCTGGTCATCCACAGGCACTAAGGTGATGGGGAACAGAAACTGCACCTGGTGCCTGCGTCCTCCGTCCACCATTCGGAGCACGAGGTTGTCACTTAGTGAGCCATCTTTGTCATCGTGATGGTAGACCACTCGGCCAGCTGCTAGCTCAGCTACAGTAAAGGTCTTAGGGGCAGAGTTGCCATTGGAGGCACCCAGAAGGACGAGGTGACCGTGCCGGAGCCCGGCCACCACCTCCAGCTGTACGGCCTCTAAGTCGTCTTCATCACTGATGACCAAATTTTGTGGTCCACTGCCTGCAGGGCCAGTGAGGGGCCGAGACTGGCCCTCGTAGAGAATGAGACCAGTGTTCCGGGTGACCACTGGAGCCAGTGTGTTCATGGGCTTCACCACTACCATGAAGGAAAAAGGATCAGAGGCAGCGCCTTCTGGGTCCACTACTTCCAGCTCGAGTTCAAAGAGACGCTCCTGGTCAGAGTCTTCAGAGGGGGGCTGATAGGCAATTTTCAGGAGGTGCAAATCCCTCTGAGTGAAGGAGGAGAGGGGCAAACTGCGGTCGTCAGTGCTCACCAGGAAGCCCTGGCCGGGCTGGAATGGAGAGGTGAGATTGAAGATCAGCAAGTCTGGGGCACACTCCGCATCCTCCGCTGCCAGCATGTCTGGGGTCAGGGCGGTCAGGACAAACTGGTCCACCTCCATCATCATCATGGCCACAAAGCTGGGCTTGGGGGCGGTGTTCTCAGCCCCTCCTCGGATTCTCACCAGCACTTGGAAGTGCTCGCGTTTCAAAGCCGGGCTGCCCACAGGAGACCCTCGCGATCGCAGCTCCACTACCATGGGCACCCAGTCCCTGTTCGGAGAACGACTTGGGGCGGTGTGGCGGTAGCGCACGCCCAGTTCCTGGAATGCTGTGCAGTCCATCAGGAGGGGCTCCTGGCTGTCCCCCTCGCTGGCCGAGCCCGGGACCTGCGGGTAGTGAAGGAGTTCCCCGTAGCGAGGCAGCGCGCCCAAACCAGGCAGGATGCCCACGCGACACTCCTGGGTCTCAGGCTGGTAGGCGAATTCCAGGCTCCGCGCGTCCAGGGCATTGCTGGTCCCCAGCAGCTCCTCCACGACCAAGGGCAGGTTTCGCGTCACAACCTCCAGCTGGGTGAAGACCACCTCCACCTCCAGCACCAGGGGGAGCACGGCCGCCCCACCCGGCGCGTCGTAGCGCAGCTGCAGCCGGACTCGATCCCGCGACGGGCTGCGCGCGCCCAGGTGCGAGTAGCGCACCTCTCCCGCGCCGAAGTCGCAGGGGAAGCGCTTGGGACTCAGGCGGCCGGGCCGCTGGGCCAGCGCGTCATTGTCTAGCACGGTCACTGCGCACCGATCCCCCGGTTGCACCTGCAGCACTAGGTCCTGCAACGGATCCAGCCAGACCTCACGGCCGAAGGGCACCCGGAGCCCGCGGTTCGCCAGCACTATGGCTTCTTCGGCGGGGACCCCTGCAACCCCCGCGAGATCCGGGGACAGCAAGGCCCGGCCGGGGTCAGGTGGCTGTGCCCGGACGCGGCTTACCAGTGACAGGAGAAGCAGCAGCACCAGCCCGGACGGCGTCGGAGGCGTCGGTGGAGATTTGGTGGGGTTTCCTGCGGGGCGCGTGCGCGCGGTGACCCCGGGGGTCCCGGTGACTTGCATGGTCCGGTTGTGACGGCTCAGCCCGGTCCCCTGGAGAGCGCACTCAGTCCCAGTCCCGGGCAGGAGGTGAGAGCGTCCTCCGGAAAGTGCCAGGAACTCCGCACGGCGCCCGCGGGGTCTCGCTGTAGCCGAGGCTGGACCAGAAGGATGGGAAAGTGGCCTGGCGCGGTCCAGGCTGGAGCTGCGCTGGGAGGCTACACCATCTCGGCCGGCCTAGCTCCACGGCTCGCGGCTCAGACGCGCGGAGAACTGAGTCTCCTCCACTCCTCCTTTCCAGGTCCCGGGACCCTGAGCTTTGAGGGAAATCCCACCCCTCGCACCCCCTTACTCCAGTCCTCCAAGGAGGCCAATCGTGAGTCCGGGGAGGAGGCCCCGAGACCAGGGTTGGGTAGCGACTCCTGCCAATCAGGTCCTGGGGGCCGAGGCGGGGAAACCGCGCGCAGGGGAGGAGATAGAAGGCGCAACAGGTTGTCCTGAAAGTGAGGGGGCTCCCTTCTTTCTGGGCTGCTAGGGTTGGGACTTCAGCCTCCTGCGATCCACGAGAACCCCCAGTTTACCTCCCACTCCCCAAATCCAATGGGAACCCGTTCAAGGAATGTTTATTTCTCTCTGCAATTTGCAAACCCAAGAGGCAAGTTAGAAGCAACGTGGCTGGAGTTTGAATCAAAACCCAGGGCAGTAAAGGGAGAAACGCGGGCGCAACTTTGCATAAGAAGGAGAGCTGGAATTAAAAGCAAAACCAGAGGAGACGGAGCCTCCCCTCGCCCCCTGCTGTCTCCTTGTAAATTATGACGGGTGCAGTTCTCGGGACTGGTGAGATTTCAACAAGTCCCCGGTTTGCAACCAAATTTCATAGCGAAAAGAGAAAGAGGCTTTTGGAAAGGGTGAGAAATGCAGTCAGATCGAAATCGCGAGGGTCGCCCCAAAGAGTAAGTTCTGGGGAGTGTAGCCCCAGGCTCTTCCAAAGCCCGCTGTTGGGGCAGCTGTCATTAAAGACGTTCCTGTTCCCTTCGCAGTAATTAGACCAAGTACGAACTAAACCCGCCTGTCAGCATCACAGTTCTTGGCATGCCGAGAGAACTGATAAATATCCGGAGGGCGAGCTAAAATAGGTTAGCTCCTTCAGGCAGCCGGTTTTGAAGCCTGACTCGAGCTTTGCCTGCCCCCTTGTGTTTGTCAGGTTTCAGAAGTGCGGAGATTCCCGTCCGGAAAGGTTTTCTAATTGCTCCTCTCCTCCTTGAACCCTCACAATTAAGACGCTACCGTTTTCACATTTGTTCTTTAAGCAGTCTTGCTTTTCCTGAGCAAAATGTTTTATTTTAAGTCACATTCTTTTCTCTCCAATAATACAAATCGGATAATTGGAATATCAAATTGAAATAATGGTCATTCTGCCCTTTTTCTGCTCAAGGGTATTTTAGATTTGGGGGTGGGGGTGGGGAGGGAGTGTAAGACAGTGTTAAGTCCTTTTACATTTTGGTCCAAATTGAAGATGTAAGATACGTTGTTGTTTAGTCGCTAAGTCGTGTCCGACTCTTTGCGACCCCATGGATTGTAGCCCCACCAGGCTCCTCTGCCCATGGAATTTTCCAGGCAAGAATACTGGAGTGGGTTGCCATTTCCTTCTCCAGGGGATCTTTCTGACCCAGAGATCAAACCAGCGTCTCCTGTTTGGCAGGTGGATTCTTTACCCCTGAGCCACCAGGGAAGCCTTTAAGATGCATATGGGGTTACATTTCGGTGAGAAGCATTTATCCGTTTAACCGTTTGGTGCTTTTATCCGGAGCTCCTCCAGCTTAGGTTTTTGATCCCTACCTGCAGCATTGAGAGCTATTTTCCAGGACCCAGCACCACTTCTACATAAGTATTGTTGAGTGATGTCAGAGTCGCTCCAGGAAGCCCACTGGGCAGCCTCTGCGCCTGGGAGTGGAGAGGGAGAGAGTTTAAGTGAGCCTCTTATCCAAACAAATAACATTTTGTTAGCCTAATATGTTTCAGCCTATTGTACTTTGAACTCCTGTGTACAACTCATACATGCATTTTACAATTTAGTACAAAATGGACATCCAGGAACACAGAAGGGATGTGACTAATCTTTTAAACATGAGAAAATCCTCACCCAACTCTTCATCAATTTCTGATCTGTTTTGGTATTATTATTTTATAATTTAATATCCTTGTTTATTATTATGTACAGAATTCAAAAGAAAAATTCTATGATGTTCTGTTCACAAAACGAAATGGAAGATGCCAAATGAAAAGGGACATGATTTTCAGAATATGGTTCTTTATGTGTTGTATTTCAAATCCTGGTTATGGATCTTAATTGAAAAATGTCAGGCATCGTGACTGTGGGTTCGTTCTGAGAAGTGAGACCACCAGCCTGACCCCTGGTGCTTCCCAATGTCTGGAGGGCTTTCCTTTCTTCCTTTTAAAGTCCAACTCTGTTTGACTTGCAAGTAATGATAAGATCAGCATTTGAGGTATGGCAGTATGCCTGAAGGGCAGAGTTCAATATTTTGTTTCATGGTAAGAAGAATAGAGGTCCACATTTATTTTCAAGTAGCCTAAGGAAATCAGTAAATTATAATTTTTTTGACTTTTTAATTTAGCTTGCCTTGATTGAGGTGAAAGAGTGACTCTTAGAAATTATTTTTGGTAAATATCTTGGGTACTTGGGTTTTTTTAATTACATAGAAAGTGACACATACGTTTATTTACTTAAATGTATTTTGCATTGATGATCATTGACAAAATAGTAAAATACTAAATTCTCATCTGAAAGCAAAGATTATTGATAGTAATGATCCCTCATTAGGATAAATACCTCAGTATTAAAATATTTCTATACTTAAATTGGCAAAGAAATATTTTATGACCAACACTTGCAAATCTTAAGAGATAAAATAAGTTGACAAACATGTAGTTTTTTAAAAATACCAAGCTTAAGTCTTCAGTTCTTGCCTTTTAAAGCTTTTGAACACCTGCTGTATATATTCTGGGGAAAATATCCTTTACAATAAATTTTTAAATTTATTTACTCTATGGAACACACACCAGAATGTCTCTTCAAACCAACTTAAAGCTAAGTTTATTGATTGTTAAAACTCAAAGGATCTCTGACCTAAGGTTAAACACCCAAGAACTTCTTGTGTTGTAAAATAAAAGATGCAGGCAAGATATTCAGGTAGAAATGGGATAGAAGGTTTGGGGCTCTTAAGTCAGATGCACTAAAGACACACGTGGTCACATTTTGATTGTTCAGAGTGGTTTCTCGGTTTATTTCACCTCTCTTATGTTCCGCTACTGGCTCAAGAGACTACTAGAAGAGATTGCCTGATAGGCATCTTAAAAGTACTTACAGACGAGTGATTAAAGTTTTAGGTAAAACATCTGTAATAGTTCTCAATAGAATTTTATTCTTTGATAGTTTCAGAACCACAGCTTACTATAAATCCAAACCTAACTAATTTCAGAGTGGTGCTAAAAGGGTAAACAGCCTTGTGCCCGTTGACCAAAAGCTGGATTTCAGCCTTGGCTCTGACATCCACTAAGTGACTTGCAGCAGCTCCCCTTTGTTTAGCAACCAGTCTCCTCAACTATAAACCAAGGCCCTCAGTCTTTGTGGACAAATTCCTCTTTGGTAATATTTTGATTTTTGGTGTTTGGTGCCTTAAACCAAATTTATGGGTGACCTTCCAGTTCCTTCTTTATGTTCTATGCTCAGAAGCAATAGTTATCATTCTTGCTGGAAAGACTGACTCGGCTAATAAAAAAATATGACTACTATCTAGTTAGAAAATTAGAAGTCAAAGCTCATGCCCTTTGACAATGAATCAACTGTTTCTTTTTAGATAATATGAAACAATTTTTACATTCATTGACATGGGTAGCTTACATACATCATTAAGTAACTATATTTTTTAATCAAAGAGAAATTAAAACCTAGCAATACAAAACTAAATTAAAATTCATTAGGAGGATAGATAAATTTTCAAGATGAATCTATTATAAGGTGATACACATAGTGTCATATATACCCAATCTTTTAGATAAAGCTATGCTCAAATAGGGGTCTACTCTGTGGAAAAAAGAAAGAACACTGGACTAGAAGCCAGAAACCCTTGTTTTTTTGAAGCTGGCTTTTCCACTTACTTGCTTTGAGCTCTGGACAAGTCACTGTCTGCATCTCTAAAAAAAAGTGATTGGAGAGGAGAGAAGGAAGATGAAAATATTGCCTAGACTTTCCTCATGATGCTATTGGAAAGGTGAAATATTAATAATAAAATATGCATGTGTTTATGTGTATGTATATATGCAAAGTTGAAATAAAGAAAAATGATCATTGCTTTCAAATACCTTTCTATATCTAGAAATATGTAGATATAGATTGATCAATAGAGATAATATTCCAAATTTTTACTAAGTAAAGATGGCAAACTCTTAGTTTCTCTTTGGTTCTCCTTATCTCATTTGCTCAACTAACTTCTTAGTATCTTATATCCTGACCCAGGAATCGAACTGGGGTCTCCTGCATTGCAGGCGGATTCATTACCAACTGAGCTATCAGGGAAGCCCCCCAAAATATTTGGGTCATTGTGAAAGTGAAAGTCACTCTGTCATGTCTGACTCTTTGCAACCCCATGGACTATACAGTCCATGGAATTCTCCAGGCCAGAATACTGGAGTGGGTAGCCGTTCCCTTCTCCAGGAGATCTTCTCAACCCAGGGATCAAACTCAGGTCTCCTACGTTGCAGGTGGATTCTTTACCAGCTGAGCCACCAGGGAAGCCCTATTAGTGAAAGTGAAGCATTTGATTGTGATCATAACAAATAATAAATCCTAACCATGTCTATTAATTGTTCTATTAGTTTTCCTCTCTTGCTTGGATTTCCAGTCTTTATAATTGCTTCCTCTTTGATTAAAATCTTGCTTAATTTTTCCTATTTTATAGAAAAATAATGTCCCTCGGAAACAGCAGCCCCTCTCATTTCTCAGCCCCACACATTTCTCTCTTCCTGAATTTTTTGAATCATTTGTATCTACTGTTTCAACTTTATCACCTAACAGATTTATAAACCTGCTACAAAGTGACCTTCACCCCTCAAGTCATCCAGACCATGACTCACCTCATTCTCTACAGCTGTGAATTGTAGAGACTCTATGTCCACAATGCTGTTCACATCTGTCCTCTGTTCCCACTCTTATCTGTCATCATCCTAGTTCAGTTCATCATTTATTTTTCTTTTTTTTTTAACTTTCTTCAAATCCCAGTTTCCTGGCTGTTGTATCTGCCGTTCTATACATTGCTCCAGAAAAAAAATGAAAGTTCTTCTTTGATCATAAGCATTTTGCTAAAATTTCTTCTAGGCTTCCCATTGCCTGTCAAGTAAGACACACTATCTTCATCTCTATATTTTACGCCAAACTCCATATTGTTTGGGTTTCCCTGATGGCTCAGGTGGTAAAGAATCTGCCTGCCATGCGGGAGATCCAGGTTTGATCCCTGGGTTGGGAAGATGCCCTGGAGAAGGGAATGGCAATCCAATCCAGGATTCTTGCCTGGAGAATTCCATGGACAGAGGAGCCTGGTGAGCTACAGTCCATGGAGTCACAAAGAGTCAGACACATTGAGCAAGTAACACTGAGCCACTCTGTTTAGGGACTGGACTTTCCAATACTGGGTGTGAGACAGCAGCTCTGCAAACACCACCTCTGCTTCTTTAAGATTCCAGATGTCACGGCAGCAACTGACCAAATGAATTCTCTCTCTCTATCACTGTAAATTCACACATCCAGACAGGAGGGGATTATCCCAGCTTAAGTCACAGGCCCACATTCTAGCTGCCAACGGTACAGGGAACCTGTGCGTCTGGTGTTTTTGTCCTCCTGGTGTTGAGTGGCTCTCTTTACACTAAGATTCACACTGCAGGAATTTCTCACTCAAGAGAAAGAAGCCAAAGAAGCTCCAGGGAGCCAAATACAACCACAGCACATCATAGTAGTTAAGTATCAATATTACCATTTTATATTTGAGAAAACTCTTCCCTGGTGGCTCAGATGGAGACACAGCTGGGTTCATCCCCCCTCCCAAGTTCATGCCATTAATCACCAAATTAGAATTAAATAAATTTGATGAGATTAAAAATGAATGAATTACAATTCAAGTCATCTGACTACTGCTAATTTGTTTTTTCTTTTACATTCTGAAATATGCCATTAAAAAAAACACACAAAAATCCTTGAAGCACATTTGGCAAAGGCTTCCTATGTTTCTATTATTCAGGCAAAGGCTTACTGAGCACTGCAGAGAGGAGAAAGTGGTGCATAATAGCATCACATTTTTTGTTTTTTAATTTGGAAGATAATTGCTTTACAATGTTGTGTTGGTTTCTGCTATACAACAACATGAATCAGCTATAAGTATATATATATCCCCTTCCTCTTGAGCCTCCCTCCCACCCAACCATCCCACTCCCAGCATCATCTTCTGATGGGCTTCACTAATAGGGATAACTAGATCCACACACTTGGAAACCTACTCAATCCATACAATTGTGAAAATTCTTCCTGTTGAAGAAAGCAATCAAAGAAGGAAGGAGAAGAGAGCGGCCAGGTCATTGTGCTTTGCAGGGACCCGAGCTGAACTAGCAATAAAAACTCAGCGTGGCTCGAGGTTCAGCATAAATGCCTTAACTTGTCACCCTTTATCATAGTTGTCCCCAATATCTGGCTGTGTCACGCTATGATCTTTTCTTTTTTTAAGTCAGTGATCCTAGGATACGAATAGCTGTGGATTTTTCACCCATAAATTTTAAGCAAAACTCCGAACAAAGTGGAATTTGAGTTGAAACAAGAGACCACCACTCAGCTTAACCCAGAACTAAACAAAGAACAAATAAGGGCAAAAACTCTTACTGGGATTTAAATTTTTAAAAAAATGTATAGGATGACTTCTGTAGGTTTCTTACAGCAATACTATTCTTGACCCCTATTAACAGGCCTTCACTGAGGTATGCATAGTGTCCTAGGAATAAACCACATGAGTTTTACAAAAGCCCCTCTGAAGCAGAGAACTTTGTCTCATTTACATCTCACGCAAATTAAGTTCTATAAGACAGAGTAATTTAAGGGACAAATTTTAAAAAGTTTTTAAAAATCTATCTAATTTTAATATGAGATGAATAGTGCATATACTTCTAGAGAGGGAAAAGACCCTTTAACGGCTTCAAAACAGAATTATAAGCTCAGAACACAGAAACCATTACAGATTTATTTTCAGAAGCTATTTTTTAAGATGACTTAGTTCTTGAGAACAATTTCATTGGTAGGTCACTTAAAGGTTTCCAAAAATGTTTTCTTTCATTTATTTATGAATCCATCTCTAGACCCCATTTTCCAGGAATTTTCTAGCCCCCACCTAAAAGATGCCAGCCTTGCTTCTGCTTGTGCCCTCCTAGGATCTCCAGCCATATTCCTAATTTGCTCTCTCCAGGCTCAGCCCTGTTATCTTTTGCCAGGTCCCCCAAATTCCATCCCCATCTCCTGCCTTCCTGGCCAGACTTCAGTATTTAAATTTCACCAGTTGGATAAATGGTCATTTGGCTGCAGCTAGAGCCCCTCCAATGACAGAAAGCTTGTTACTCCAGATGGTAGTCGGGTTTATCCCTGAAAAGCTGTAATTACTAGAAAGTTCATCCTTCCATAAAGCTGAACACTGCCTCCTTGCGATTCCATCTATTCTCTTCGCTGGCATGAAATGGATTCTATCTACTCCTTCTTCCACATGACAGCTCCCTAGGTATTTGAGGTCAGCCATCGTGTCCCTACCAGTTATCTTTTCTCCAGACTAAATATCGCTGCTTCGCTCAACTGTTTTTTGGGGATACCTTTTCCAGATCCCTTGCCATTTTATTTGCTCTGTTTATCAGTGCCTCTTTGAAAAGGTGGCACCAAGATCTAAGCACAATAGCTTTCTTGGGATGGCATGACTGATTAGTGAGTGAGCTGGGCTTTGAACCCAGGTTATATAGATCTGATGACTGGGTTTTTCTATTCTACACAATCTTGTCTGCCAACACAGTGCTTCCATTCTTTGTGTTTCAAGGGTATTTCAAAGTAAAATAAGCCACATTACCCTGCTAAGCACAATTTAAAACAGCAGAAAGAAATTAACTGGAAAGTTCCCTAGCTCCATTTTAACCTCTTCAATTTTTAGAGAAACAAACACAACATCAGAAATTTAAAAGGAAAAGAAAAAAACAAAAGGGATGTTAAGTTATAGAAAACGTGTACACTGTTACCACACTTTCTGGAAAGAAATTAGCTTATTAGTGTATTGGTTGGTTCACAATGAAGAGATGATATTTTTATTCCTTTGAAGAAGTTATTGTCATTTTAAGAACTTATCCTAGGAAGTAATGCAACGTTAAAATGAGTTCTATACAAATAGAGATGTTTATGATAATATTATAGATTTTAAAAAGTCACAAAAAACTGTCTAAAAGAAAATAGAAAGATAAATTAAAATTTAGTAAACTAACAGAGAAATCACTTGAGGAGTCGCTTTAAACAATAGGGTAGGCATATGCCACCTTTTTATATCTGCTGCTGCTCAGTCATGTTCGACTCTGCAATTCCATGGTCTGTAGCCCACCAGACTCCTCTGTACTTGGGATTCTCCAGGCAAAAATATTGCAGTGAGCTTCCATTTCCTCTTTCAGGAGATCTCCATCCCACCAGAAAATCATGTTAGATCAATGTTTATTTAACAAGTGCTTGTTATAATTATTTATAATATTTTAAATATGGTTCCTAGAACCAGATGACTCAGGTGGCTGTAGGAACAAGGAGAAAAAAACAACACTTGGAAGTAAGAATATATCATCACTGCTGCTGCTGCTAAGTCACTTCAGTTGTGTCCAACTCTGTATGACCCCATAGACGGCAGCCACCAGGCTCCCCCGTCCCTGGGATTCTCCAGGCAAGAACACTGGAGTGGGTTGCCATTTCCTTCTTCAATGCATGAAAGTGAAAAGTGAAAGTGAAGTCGCTCAGTCGTGTCTGACTCTTAGCGACCCCACGGACTGCAGCCCACCAGGCTCCTCCATCCATGGGATTTTCCAGGCAAAGTACATATCATCACAGGTCATTTGAAAAAATAATTTTTGAGTGCTTATTATGTGCAAGGCTAAGCTGCAGGGATTTGGATGGATGAAGGAAGGAGATCCGGTCTCATTAATGGAAATTATCAATTATAGAAAACAAAATGTGTTCACCTCACTGTCAATGAATGGATATATTTTAACTTAAATACTAAATCCAATAACATCTAAGAAACTAACTTAGTTGAAACAAACTTTCTAATTGTTAGCTTATTGTGTAAAATGTAATTACATTCTTTTCTACTACTTTTAAGAATACTCAGGTTTCTCACCTTCCTTGGTTTGCATCTTAAGAAAGCTAACTAGAACAGCGACTGGAAGAACAAGAAAAGTAAAATCTGCTGAAGCAATTTTCTGAAAGAGTTTTCAAAATCATATTAATGACTTTGAACTTGATGTAACCTGCTATTTCCCATAACTTACATATGATGCTTATCATATTAAAGACATCGATTTCTTAGAAGGAAAAAGTGATTTTTTTTTCATTTCTTTCAATTATTTTATTCAAGACATTTTCTGACTTAGTGCATCAAGATCAGTTATAACATTGATAAAATAAGTAACTTTATCTTCTAAGCCTAGTACTCATGACTTTTGAGCTTAAAGGTGGTGATTAAAACCTGTCTTACCTTTTAAAAAAACTGAACCATCAAATTGGATAGACCAGAAGGAAATTAAGGGAAAATTAGAAAGGAATTCAGAATAATATGTAAATAAATATTGAAATTTGCAACATAGACTAAAGACTGTAATTGTTTAGGAAAACAGAAGTACTTGAAGTCAAAGATGCTGCTGCTGCTGTTGCTAAGTCGCTTCAGTCGTGTCCAACACTCTCCCCTGTCCAACTCTGTGCAACTCTCTCCCGTCCAACTCTGTCCAACTCTCCCCCATCCTTGGGATTCTCAAGGCAAGAACACTGGAGTGGGTTGCTATTTCCTTCTCCAATGCATGAAAGTGAAAAGTGAAAGTGAAGTTGCTCAGTTATGTCCGACTCCAAGCAACCCCATGGACTGCCCACCAGGCTCCTCCGTCCATGGGATTTTCCAGGCAAGAGTACTGGAATCGGGTGACATTGCCTTCTTTGGAAGTCAAAGATAGGAAGGTTTAATGAAGGGAGTAGGTTTGGGTTAGAAACTGAAGGATGCACTTGGATAACTGAATAAAGAAAGGAGAGCTTGCAGGTCAAGGAGGACAGCAGAAGTTAAGGGTGTGGGTACACTGTACCTTAGGGAATTCCCTGGCTGTCCAGTAGTTAGGATTTCATGCTCTCATGGCCAGGTTCAATCCCTGGTCAGGGAACTAAGATCCCACAAGCCACACAGCACAGCCAAAACAAAAACAAAAACCCTACATCTTAGTAGCAGACAGTACTGATAAAAATAGACCATTTAGTGATATAATAAAGTACTGATGAGTTTGCTGTAGTCATTCATGTTAGAAAGTCACTTTAAAAAAAGGAAATGGACCAGGGTTGGAGGGGAAGGTGGGACAAATTGAGAGAGTAGCATTAACATATAGACACTACCACGTGTAAAATAGCCAGCTAGCCAGAAGCTGCTGTATAACACAGGGAGCTCAGCTCCGCGCCTGTGATGACTCTAGAGGGGTGGGATGGGGGATGGGAGGGAGGCTCACGAGGGAGGGGGCATAAATGCACATTTATGGCTGATTCATGTTGTTGTACAGCAGAAACTAACACAACCTTGTAAAACAATTATACTGTAGTTAAAAGATTTAAAAAGATGATATTAAGACTTGAAAACCAAACTAGCAGTGATTGTTGGGGATTTTCAAGGTGATCAATAATTAGTGTTGTCCTAAGAAGAGTAATCTGGCAGCTAACTTCCAGCTGTGGTAAATGAGAATATAGTGCTTAGGATGTCATTTCATTGGAATGACGGGGGTAAGGTGAGTAGGGTTGCTGCAGAAATAAGGAGCGAAAGGTAAGGCTAGAAAGTTTGGAAGTGAAAATATGTCCGTAGCAAGTACTTTGAGGAAATACTTGTTGAATGCTTCCTACATGCAAAGGAGTATGCTAAGAATGGACAGGATTGTTATAGTGTCAAGACGACGGAAAAATGAAAGACAGCTTTATGGTTTCTAACTAGAAGAGTGGAAAAATAGATTTCATAAGGCATAGGAATGGAAGTGTGAGACCTCTAACATGTGGGAAGACTTCATAGACCCAAAGAACTGGAACTAAATGGGACCTGAACAAGGGAGTCTTGTTCCAAAAGAGCACATGTTTACATACATGTCCATGTACACACCCACATCCACTGTGCTGTCATCAAAGGAAGGAAGGCTGTGATTATATACACAAGGCTGTTCACATCTCTTTGATCTATTCCTGGTGTAAAACTGTTATGCTCCAAGATATTCATCATGGGCTCTGGTTACAGAGAGTTGTAATGTCTCAAACTCCACTGAGTGTTTTCCTTCCAGCTCTTTGCGCTATTATTTTAGACTTTAAAATAATATAATTACGATATTTTAAACAGTGTAACTTGCCATTTAAATTCTAGAAGAAATCTTCTTCTTTTAATTATGTAGTCAAACTAATATTTTTCAGCACATTCCTACTTACTCCTCCTAAAGCCTCCAGATTCCTGCATGTTGATATCTGTCTGACTAGTGTCTATGAGTATAGCTTTCCAGTGTAGGTAGGACGGTTTTTGTAAAAATATGCTGTTAAGCTACATGAGTCTTAACTCAGAAAAACATATATGTATATCTTTGGGTTCCATGTTTTATCTAGAAACATGTTGCTTTTATAGGCATGCTGATACGGGTATAAGATACTGCAGCATAATATCTTTTTCTATGTTATGATGAAATATTTGACTCTCCTTACTATCTCTTTTCCCTGGAGTATGTAACTCACCATACTCATATTATGTTTCCAATAGGCTACTGTGTGTGCTTAAAAACAATACCTTAGGTACTGATTTTGCTGTGCTGGTGCCTGACTATAGGAGAGCTATTAAAAGAATAATAGAAATATGTACATGTCTAAGATTATATATATATATACACACAGAGAGAAATAGAAAAAGTTGGTAAAACATTTTTATGAGATAGTACTACTATGATATCTTCTGGGAGTTTATGTGATGGAAAGTACTGGTGCATTACAATTATAAAAACCGAAATATTTCACAAGTGTTCTGGATAATATTAGATAGAGGAAAATAGCCCATTAAAAGAACTAATTAATGCCTTCAAATGAAAGTAGATGCTAAGTATGGCTTCTTTTGGGGGTTATGTTGCATGTCCTCAATGCAGGCGATGTGAATAAAGGAAGACAACTATAGGAATATCAGAATCCATCTGACTTCTCCGATACTGCACGATTGATTATTTTCCCAATGTCACTGAAATGACATATTCAATTTTAATACTGTTAGAAAAATCTCAGCAATTTTGTAAGATGTGATGGCTCTGATTTATAGAAGTTCTTAAAAGGTAGCAATAAGAAAAATAAAAAATGTAGCAATAAAAAACAGGCAATCCATGAGAAGAATATCAAATATAACATTCCTCTTCGCTGAGGGCATTCATCATCAACACTCATACGTTACTTGTATAATGCCAATCAGCTGGGGCAAAGACTCTGAGTTCTCTGCTGGTCTTTTCATAGGACAGCTGCTTTGAGTGTTGACTCATGACAGCTCATGTCCTCTCCCTTCTGTCCTCGGCCAAATGAGAACCACCTCAATAGATCAACCAATACTCCCTTCTACTCATTCACCGTTAGACCAAGGCCAATGATGTAAACAGCAAGCCTCTTTACCTCAAGGTGGGACAGACTCTGTGGAGTAATTCATACTTCAGAGCTTTCTGGAGGAATCACACTAAAGCTAGGTTTTAGTTAAGATTACATTCTTGCTTAGTTTTTTTTTTTTTTTTTGTCCCCTGCATTGTCCTGCTTCTGTCACTTCCAATCTCATGAGAGTTCTTCCTCAATAAATCACGTGAACAAGAATCTTGATCTCAGGCTCTGTTCCCACTGAACCCAACCTAAGGCAATGTGATGTGGATAAAATCAAATGCTATAACGTGGGTTCCAATCTTTCAACTCTCTCAGTGGCTTGGTGATGACTTAGTAACCTGAGTTTCTTCTGATTCCACCTGATGATGAGCAAATAATAGATCACATATTCATTGAGACACTATTGTTTTTGGATCATTTCTTTTCTTAAGGACCCCTTTTTCTGCTCTACAAAACCAAAAAAGACCCCATTAATATTTGTTTTTGTTGTTCAGCTGCTAAGTTGTGTCCAACTCTTTGAAATCCCATGGACTGCAGGGATCCCACACCAGGCTCCTCTGTCCTCCACTCTCTCCCGGAGTTAGCTCAGACTCATGTCTGCTGAGTTGGTGACGCTATAACCATCTTGTCCTCTATTACTCCCTTGTCTTTTTGCCTTCAATCTTTCCCAGCTTCAGGGGTTTTTCCATTAGTATTAATATTTACCCCTACCTATTTTGAAAATTTCTGCCAATATCTCACATATAATCACAATCTCTTTAGGAAGGATCCTTTCATTACTTTTGCTACTGATGTTCCCTGTGAGACCTCTGATTTTTTTCCCCCCAGAGGGCCATCTCCCAGAACCTTCCAGGTAACCATATGATTGTGTCTTTCTCCTGCCATCTGGAGAAGAGAATGGCTACCCACTCCAGTATTCTTGCCTGGAGAATTCCATGGACAAGGAACCCTGATGGGTAACAGTCCATGGGGTCACAAAGAGTTGGACACAACTGAGCGACTAACGCTTTCAATACCACCTTCCATCTACCCATGCAGCCATCAGTTGACCCATCTATTCATCCATCCCCACATGCATCCTCATATTTAATCAACAAATGCCAACAAACACAGATTCTGTCTTTGCCCTAATGAGAATGTCCAGTGGTGGATACTGATAAGAAAACAGACTAGTGCAATATAGATTGTCAAAGAGTTATGAGGTGTGATTCAATGATGAAAGCTCAAAGATGAGTGGGCTGCTTACTGTGCTAAGGGGGAACTACATTGTTCAGGCACAGTCTCTCTGAGCAGAGCAGACTGTTGATCTCATACATGGTTCAGAAAAAGAACGCAGTTCAGAGTCTGGCAGAATTTCAAGCATGTCAATGAATTGAACATCATCTGTAGAAATAGATTTTGAGGAGCTTGCTGTCAATTGGTTGGCACTTAAAGGAGAGTTGAGAGGACTGAGTCTGAGTCTATTTCTGACTGGCCAATTTCTGATCCACGAGGAGCTGTTACTGCTTGGCTGGCTTACAAAAGTATGTTCCCTGAGGCAAGCTGTCAGAGATTAAATTGATTTTACAATGCTGGTGGCTACTTATTAACATGGCTATATAACCATTAGTCTTTTCCTAGGAAAATGGGTTTTGTTTATAATTCACAAATGAAATTCCCCCCAAGATGGAATCTAAAAGCATCCTGTGGAATCACCTACTTGGGATTTGTAGGGATTCAAGAAAGCTTTCAAGAGGAGGCCACTTAGAACTGAAGGAGAAATAAGAACATTTGCATATTATGGAAGGCAATAAATTCCCCTCTCTAATTTTTTTCCTTGGGCTATTTTGAGCTGACTTTCTATTAATTACATCTAAAATGTCTTGCTAATCAAGATAAAATTAACCTTTTTATTATTAACCTATTTTATTATAACTTAGTCCCATTGAATGAAGAAGCGTTTATTACCTAATTCTGTTAAGGATGTTCTTTCATTGGGATGGGGCTTCGCTGGTGGCTCCGATGGTAAAGAATCTGCCTGCAGTGCAGGAGACCTAAGTTTGATCCCTGGGTTGGGAAGATCTCCTGGAGAAGGAAATGACAACCCACTCCAGTATTCTTGCCTGGGAAATCCCATGGACAGAGGAGCCTGGCAGGTTAGTCCATGGCGTTGCAGAGAACTGAACATGACTGAGTGACTAACACTTTTACTTTTTCACTTTTTTTCATCAGAATATTTTCTGACTTAGCTTGGACACATGCTGTGCTTCTATTTTGTATTTATATTTTAAAATTTTTAGTAAATTGCTTCAGTCTTTAGACTCTTTGTGAGTTCAGTATTCAGAAAAAAAAAATGAGGACTGAGTCCTTTGTTTTTCTGTTTCTTATACCTTGGTTACTATATAAAGTTGAATTACTGTAAAAAGTTGAGAACAGGATCTCTTTTTGATTGCTTAGTTCTAAAATCTCTTTTCTGAGATCAGCCTGAGAAGTCAATTGTTAGAATCATCTATTTTTAGCACAAGGGCGTAGTAATCTGAAAATGCTACATTTTAGATGTAGTGTAGGTGAATACCTTTTCTAAAACTCGGCATTTTTAAAGTATTAAACCTGTCATTGAATACCAACTATCACTGTTCAGGATGGAAGGTGAGATGTATCATAGAAACTCTATGATTTCAGTGATGTCATAGCAAACAGAAATATACTTTTAGATGTACTAGCAGAAGAAAGAGAAACAAATAAACACAGACATGTGTATGTATGTATGCGTCAGTCGCTCAGTCGCGTCCGACTCTGAGACCCCATGGACTGTAGCTTGCCAGGCTCTTCTGTCCATGGAATTTTCCAGGTGAGAATAGTGGAGTGGGTTGCCATTTCTGTTTATTTACTTACTTGTTTCTCTTCTATACATACATACATTTTCTGAGAGAAAGGACTCCAGAAAATATTTGAAGGAAAGCCTTAACTTCAGTAAAGCCAGAGAGCTGGCACTTACAGGGAAAGAAGACACAGCAGCAGTCAGTGAGTGTCAGTAGAGCCATTGCTGTTGGGAGAGAAGCCTCACTCTGAGTCATGACAAGCAGAGCTGGAGTGAAGGGGTCCTGCAGGCTTGGGAGGGTGACCTTTAACGTGGTGGGAGGGGAGCTGGGGAGTTCCTGTTAGTGTAATTCTAATTTACCCTCATCAGCTAGCATAACAGTAGTGCAATTTACAATTCTGTTTCTTATCAACACTTTTTCAGCTAATACTTCCCTTGTGTTTCTAAATGAAACATTTTTTAAAAAATTTCTGAATAGGATTTGATGTGTGACTCTTCTTTACTTTTTATGGCAGTAATTGACCCACATTTGCCTGTGCCTGGGAGATGTACAGCTGCAAGTTTGCCAGCAGGAACTTCCCCGGTGGTCCAGTGGCTAAGACTCCTCACTCCCAATGCAGGGGACCCCCCTCCACCAGCAATTCGATACCTGGTGAGGGAACTAGATCCCACATCCCACAGTGAAGACCTGGTCCAACCAAGATAAATAAATGACTAAAAGTAAAATTATATATATAAAAAGTTTGCCTGCAGTTTCAAGGAGTTCACAAAGAGGAGCTTTCCACCCCTCCAGTTTATCCGTGGTATCCAGGAGTTCATGGATCTTAGATTTAAAACACCTGCTCTATAGAAACTAACAGAAGAAGCAAACAGCAGGCTGAAGACTGAAATTTCAACAGAAGGATTAAAATGGAACAGAGCCTGGAAACAGGAGAGGGAATGATCGAGAGGCGGCCAGTAACAGGATCTTTTCAGATTTAACCCTTTGGCTGAATCATAAAGTTCATCCCACATTGTCTTGGTTTCTTCTGATTCTCTCTCCTTCCTTTCCTTTCCAGAAGTTTTGAATTCCAAACTAAGGCTGACCGGTTGCAGAACCTCCTACTCAATAACCTTTGATTCTTTACACATGTCCGGAACCCAGCGTCTGTTTGCCTTGTCACTCAGCTTCAGGGTGACTGATGTGGACATTCAAATGGAAATGACAAATAGAGAAACACTGTATGGATATAACACGAGCTTTTCTCAACAGGGAATATGTTGCCTTTTGTTGCTCACCTTGTGTGAACCTTGGTGTTTTCTTTGATTTACTTCATGACTGTGGGCAAATGACTTAACTTGAAATCCGTCAACTTTCCCACAAAACCTTTTCTTTACATCACCTGGTGGCTGACGCCGTGTGTCTGTCTTTGATTCGCAGAGGTCTGAAGGCTCTAAGATTTTTGGTGCTACTGCAGGCAAAATACCATGCGTACATAATTGACATAATTCCCTCTCAGGCAGATTTTTATTATGCAAACACCAAAAAAACGACACCCCGTCAAGTTTGAACATGTAAAGCAGAGTTATTTTTCTCTCCACCACGGCATGCCTCTTTCTACCTTAGTTAGGCTGATGAAAAGCAATGCTGACAGTTTGAAAAGCAGGCATATGTTTCAAGAGGTAGATAAGATGCAGAATGCTGCATGCATGCAGTGTAGGAAGCAGGAAATGCTTGTTGATTAAGTTTGTAGCCAATTAGCTGGGTTGCTAAGCCACTCCTTGGTTCTGCGCACCAATCTAGACTTTGCGTTATTCACTCACTCAGGCGTGCCAGGCTCTGAGCTTACACTGTTGAATTAAAACCAAACCTATTTGGAGGGCAGGAATAGAGACAAAGACATAAGAGTACGGACTCGTGGACATGATGGGGGATGGAGAGCATGGAACGAATTGAGAGAGTTAGCATTGACATATATACGCTACCATATGTGAAATAGATAGCTATTGGGACGCTGCTGTATAGCACAGGGAGCCCAGCCTGGTGCTCTGTGATGACCTAAAGGGGTGGGATACAGCGGGTGGGAGGGAGGATTCCGAGGGAGGGCGTATATGTATACTTATGGCCGATTCACATTGCTGTACAGCAGAAACCAACACAGCATTGTAAAGCAATCGCTCCCCCAATTTAAAACAACAACAACAGCAACAACAAATCAAACGAAATGAAGCAAAACAAATGTATAACTTAGCACAAATGGTAAACAAGCAAATCGCAAGTTTTATCACCATTAAGGAAAAATGCAAGATACTCCCAGTGGCATGATGTTTATGACTTTACAAAAAGTTTTCCCAATTATACTGTGGAAATGCAATGACATGTAGAGGTTTAATGACACATTCCATAGTTCAAGCACAGAGAAGAAAACTTTTTTGTTTTTGCATATTGGCTTCTTTATCTGATTGATAAAGACAGAGGTTTTTTTTTTTGCTGCTGATTTGGGTCCTAACATTGTAGAGGGTGTGGAGTTGCCATGTAGAGCAGCCACTCTGACACTGACAGGGGCGAGAGGGAGGCAGTGAGATTTGCATATTTCAAGTGGGAAATTGCAAGTGAAACAAGCATGGGTAAAACGGATTGAGAGATTACAGGAAAAGGCAGTTGTGTGAAAAGGCTGGACAGTAATAGGGCAACTGAATTATTGTGTAGTTTAAAGAGCTGGGAAAAGTGAGCAGTTATTCTAAGTTCCACATTGGGTTTGGGGGGACATGGCAGTATAATTTTCATTGACAAGTAAACAGGAACAGACAGCAAAGAGTGACAGGAAAGAGAAGGTCCTTCCATTCACTGAGCACCATTCGTTTAATTTTCCTTTGATGATCCTGCTGCTGACTCCTGCCCTTACTTTGTACATGCATTTAGGATTGGAACACCCCTGTTGTCCACAATGTTGATTTTGTCTCAATGCCCCGTGAGAAAATGCACATTCTGGGTTTCTTTGGAAGAAGAAAGACATCTTTAGAGCCGGGACGTACCCCTTAAGGCTCAAAGCTCACAGCCTGGGAACTAAGCTTTTAAATAGAGAGAGATGACCCGAATGTCCTACAGATCCTAAGGGAAGCATGGTTTCTCTTGACCCTCTTGTTCATCTTTCTGTTCCTAGAACCTAAAATAAGTCAGACACAGGGTTAGTGCCCTGCACTTTTGTGAATGAACACAGCTCACCCTGTATTTCCCATCCCTTTGGGTGAGGATGGGGGTGGGGATTAGTGCATCCCTTTTAATGTTCTCAGATAAAATCACAAAAAAAGGATGAAGAACACTTATGCACTGGGGAGCCCTCCAGAAAGGCGAGTTACATCTGATGTGAGAATTTAAACCTAGAGTTAATACTTGCAATGAAAAATAATTATATTTTCTCCTTTGTTTAATTTGGGAAAAAAGCTTCCCACCCAGGGTTCATGTGAAGACAGAATTGGTTCAGTTATTACTTTCAGAGAGGAAAAGGTTAAAAGTGCTTCTAAGTTTTTTCTGTGTCAGTTTTCTTTTTATCTCAACTGTAAGAGTTACTGATTGTAAGCAGCTGGGGTCTTGCCCAGGTCTTCAGTTCAATGATTCATACAGCTTCTCATCGTAAGAAGACAATTTGGAACTGAGTTTGTGAGCAGCCCCCTTTCTTTAAAAGAATGTGCTTAGAAGAAAGGACAGTGGAAACTTCTGCCCCCTGCTCTCCTCTTCCAGGGAGAAGAGAAAGAAAAATACTCCATGCCTGTTTATTTAAAGTATATTTTCAGAGTCCTTGCAGAGTAGATCAGAACACATGTGGCTGTTTTACTTTTTAATTTTCCTTCTCTAATCTATAGATTGATAAATAGCAAAGCTCAGGGTAAGATATCAAGAGTTTCCAGTTTGGAAAGTCTGGATGAATCAAGAGTTAAAAGAGAGTAATTAATGAGCAATTCTTTTTCTTTCTCTACCCTCATCCTTACCTGTATTTCAGGAAGATAATAAAACATGATAAAATTTCAATCTTATCATTATCATTAAAGTTCAAGGTAGCTTTGCAGGCAGATTTTTGGGAGAGGGAGCATCTGAATCTTTGGATAATCCCTTTCTTCTTTAGGGTATATGCCAATCAGCCACAGAATTGACTTTTTATCTCAAATTTTAATTTAAATTGTAGATTATGAGTGAGCCCTGTTTAGCTTGGATAATACATTTTTTTCCCCCCTCCTTTCTGGGTTCCCAGGAACTCAAGAATAAGCATATAAAGAGAATGATTTAAGATGTTTTGTATTAATATATATTGCCTTTCTGGTTTCCAACAGAATCATTTTTTTTTCATATTTAGATCTATTTTTTGTAGTCTTCATTTCATTGTAGTAATCCATATATGTGAAAATATAATATTATGGTGATTTCTTTAATATCTTACAAATGCCAAAAATTGCTTAGAACACTGTTTTCAAAAATAAATATTCAGTCCTTTTAAGCTTCTCTTTCTCTCTAGCTCACTTACTCTTCAAAAGGTCCTTGGATAAAACCAATTGCAGCATAATGTCATAATTGTGGAAGCTTGGCCTTCATCCATGCTGAAACTTCATCAGAAGCTGCTGGTACAGGGAGAAATTTAGTAGTGAGCATGTCCAGAGACACTAGAAATATTATATTATGGGTGTCCCTCTAGTATTTTAGTCTAAATTAAATATCTAAAAGGGATATGGAGATTTCAGATTCATATTTAACAAGAAACAAAGTGGATATTAAGACTTAAATGTTGTAGTTTACATTTCAGCCCAGTGCTTTAATTCTAGCGTGGGAAATGGACATACAATTAAGAAAAACCCCAAGCATATGGTCAGGGCACCCATGACAGGTATGTGTATATGGCAGGGCAGGAGGAACTGAGGCAGGGGCGTGGCTAGAAGAGGGAAGCAGGAGAGGGATCTGATACGCATGTACTCAGGGCAGCAGGATTCATTATACTCTGCTGCTTCATGTTGGTGAGTCTAAGCCCACAGGAATGAAGACTCTCATGATGAGGACTGGCTGAGGGTCTGAGCTGAGCAAAACTTAAAAGTTCAGTAAAGATAATGCCTGCAGATTAGAGAAGTTGGAGAAATTAGGCACTAACTCGTCCATCTTGGAAGCAACCCAGGTCAGAACAAATGACCTGGGTGAGTGTGTCTCTGGGTTTATATGAGATGCCCTTCCCTCACTCATTGTCGCCTTTAGTGTCCTTCAACCCAATCCTCACAATCAGGTCACATAGAAATGTACAGATATTGCAACTGTCTCAAGTGTGATAGAACAAAAAAATATAATTGTAGATGAAATAAAGAAACCCACATTTCATATTATTTGTTTTGTGACAGTGTGAATAAATAGCATAACATTTTCACCAAAACAGAAACTAGTAAGTCATGATAAAAGTGCCACCTCCTAGAGATATTTACTGATACTGTACTAATCCATCTTCTGTCAATTGTGAAGATTGCATTATTTGGGGTAGAGGATGTTGTTGTTTACATCTTTTGATGTTACTGACCAGACCAAATGTACCCCAAAGAAAGTATATCTCTATAGGAAAGACTCCTGGTGGTCATAAATTCCATTTTTTCTTCTTGACCAGATATAAAAAGCACATTTTGCAGCTTTCTTCAAAGCTGGGATGGTGCTGTGTGACTGAGTTTGGTCACAGGATGTGGCAGGAGTAAGGTACATAGTTTTGAATCCTGGTGATAAGAGCCCCGTGTGCTACCCTCCTCACCTTTTCCCATGTACAGATGTGAAAAAATGAAACACATTGTTGATCCTTGGCTTAGACCACCTCGCAGCCATGAAATTAAAAGATGCTTACTCCTTGGAAGGAAAGTTATGACTAACCTAGATAGCATATTGAAAACAGAGACATTACTTTGCCAACAAAGGTCCGTCTAGTCAAGGCTATGGTTTTTCCAGTGGTCATGTATGGATGTGAGAGTTGGACTGTGAAGAAAGCTGAGCGCCGAAGAATTGATGCTTTTGAACTGTGGTGTTGGAGAAGACTCTTGAGAGTCCCTTGGACTGCAAGGAGATCCAACCAGTTCATTCTAAGGGAGATCAGCCCTGGGTGTTCTTTGGAAGGAATGATGCTAAAGCTGAAACTCCAGTACTTTGGCCACCTCACTCGAAGAGTTGATTCATTGGAAAAGACTCTGATGCTGAGAGGGATTGGGGGAAGGAGGAAAAGGGGACGACAGAGGATGAGATGGCTGGATGGCATCACCAACTCAATAGACGTGAGTTTGAGTGAACTCTGGGAGACGGTCATGGACAGGGAGGCCTGGCGTGCTGAGATTCATGGAGTTGCATAGAGTCGGACACGACTGAGCGACTGAACTGAACTGAACTACAATGTGATCATGAAATATACTTTTGGTATGATAAGCGACTGAGTTTTGGGGTTGGTTTAGCCTGTCTTAAAGTCTAGAGAGACAGTCTTACTGGTTAAGGGACGTATAAGCAAACTGACTGAGATTCATTCCAAAGAAAAATTAATCGATGACAGAGGTGGGGAAGTTACAAGGTATTCTTGTATCTGGAGATGCACTGGAAAACAAGAGATTAGAATCTTCAAACCAAACAGAAGTAACTTTATCCTCCCTTTTGAGTTATTTATTGTAGTATTACAAATTACCCTAAGCTTAGTGGTTAAAAACAATTAAACATCGGCTTTCTCCAGTTACTGTGGTTCAGGGATCTAGGACTGGTGCTATCTCGGATCTCAAGTGAAATTATAACAAAAGTGTCAGTCAGGACTACTGCTGCTGCTAAGTCACTTCAGTCATGTCTGACTCTGTGCGACCCCATAGATGGCAGCCCACAGGCTCCCCCGTCCCTGGGATTCTCCAGGCAAGAACACTGGAGTGGGTTGCCATTTCCTTCTCCAATGCATGAAAGTGAAAAGTGAAAGTGAAGTCACTCAGTAGTGTCCAACTCCTAGCGACCCCATGGACTGCAGCCTACCAGGTTCCTCCATCCATGGGATTTGCCAGGCAAGAGTACTGGAGTGGAGTGCCATTGCCTTCTCTCATCTAAAGTCTTCACTAAGGGTGGAGGATTCAATTCCAAAAGTCTCCCTCACATAACTGTTGGCTGGAGGTCTCAGTTTCTCACCATGGAACTTTTTCTGGGACTGTTCACAACATGGCAACTAATTTCCACAGAGCAAGGGATCCCAGAGAAAAAGAGAGAGAAGCAGAAGCCACTACATCTTGGAAGTAACATACTGTGCACACTACAATTCTTACTCCAACTTGCCTGAGTTTGGTTAAATTTCACAAGTTCAGGGTACAGTCTTGTACAAGGCTGCCCTCAACTTCAGACACCAGATCACCTGCACTTCTGTTCTGATGGCTACAAATTTGAGGCTTCCTATTATCCTCTCAAGTACAATAATTCACTACAGTGTTTCACAGAACCTTGCAAAGCACTATATTTATAATTTTATAATATTACAATTATATTTATATTTACATAAATATATGTGATTATCAGAGAAGGCAATGGCACCCCACTCCAGTACTCTTGCCTGGAAAATCCCATGGATGGAGGAGCCTGGTGGGCTACAGTCCATGGGGTCGCTGAGAGTCGGACACAACTGAGTGACTTCACTTTCACTTTTCACTCTTATGCATTGGAGAAGGAAATGGCAACCCACTCCAGTGTTCTTGCCTTGAGAATCCCAGGGACAGGGGAGCCTGGTGGGCTGCCGTCTATGGGGTCGCACAGAGTCGGACACGACTGAAGCGACTTAGCAGCAGCAGCAGCAGTAGCAGCAGCAGCATGTGATTATAATAAATAGCTATAATTACATTTATAAATTTATAATAGTACAATAAGGCTTCCCAGATGGCTCAGTGGTAAAGAATCCGCCTGCCAATGCAGGAGATGCAGGAAACTTGGGTTTGATCCCTGGATCAAAAAGATCCCATGGAGAAGGGAATGGCAATCCACTCCAGTATTCTTGCCTATGAAGAAAAGAAATGTATCTATATATTTTGCTTGCATTTCTTATAAAGTATTATTGGAATTATTAAAGTACTCTCACATAGTAGACATTTAATAAATATTTTGGGGTTTGAATTGGAAGGTAGTAAATAGAAATACAAATTTTTTCTTCTGGAGAAGTAAATTATGATGCTTAATTTAAAATTACATTAATTACACTTAGTTTGCAGATGGCAGCACTTAAGAAAAAACTAGGAGACATATGCATTTCTGTGAGAGGGTAAATTTTTTTCTAATAATATTACATTGAATATAAACCAAGAAATGAAATGTTTTGTAAGAAAGCTTTGTAATCCATTCCAAGACAAATAAAGGAAGAAGGAAGGCTAATTAAAAAAAAAAAAAAGAAACAAGATCTTTTCTTGTTTGGTCCTCATTTTAAAATCAATACGTCTGAGTTAAGGGAGATTTTTCTGCTTGGTGCAATCAATTTTACTTCCTAATATGACATAGAAATTAACTTTAGGTATAACCTTTCCACTGAATTACAAAGTAAAAGGATTTAAGGAAAGTTTAAGAACAGCCAGAGTTAATCTTTAACGGAGGTAAAATAGCAATCCAGTCATGTGGTTCAATAATTAATGAATACAGGACATTTAAATAAATGTGGTATCTTGTTTGCTTTAATCATGAATTTAAACCAAATGACTTTGTATGCTATGATATCAGATACTTAGAAATTTAACTAAGTATGTCCCATCCAAAGAGTAAATTTAATTTATTTTATTCCCTATTCATTACCTTTTTTTGTGGTCCTCTGAAATGAATCTTTTCCTCATTGGAGCTTAATGGTATAAATCTTTGGAGTAAATCTAATTTATTTTATTCCCTATTCATTATCTTTTTTTGTGGTCCTCTGAAATGAATCTTTTCCTCATTGGAGCTTAATGGTATAAATCTTTGTTTAAGCCTGTTGACTCTTTTTTTGTAAGTAGTCTTTGAAAAGGGTGTAAAGAATCAGAAGACAGTATGCTGTTATGAAGTTATTTCTTATCTTTACCTTTATTAGTGAAGGACAGAATTATTTTCAAGTCAAAATGATTCATTCTTAGCCTTTTTTATTCTTTGTGCAATAAAGTGGACCATGTAATAGAAATTTCTGAAGAAATACAACTTTCAGATTTAGAGTTACCTTTTTAGGGAGTTATCTAAACACAAAGACAAGACTATTTTTAAATCATCTTGGATTGAGCTCAGCAATTGTCCGGCAGCACAAATGAAACATGGATAGAAAATGTTAGGGGCCCAGCAGGGCTTTTCAAAATTATTTTATTTAGATCCACGAGAAGACTAAGATTAGGGTATTTAAAAATAAATCAAGCAGGTGGTGGAAGAACCAAACAATTATGACTTGATGACAAAAGAGGCATGTTCTTATCTGGATATCCAGATAACAGATTATGAGGTCCCATGAAGACAGGATTCATGTATCAAAGCTCTCAATTTAACTCTAGTAATCGAGCTCTTTGGATTTCATAGATTCTGAGCTGTATCACCGCCCATCTCTACAAGGCTTCATTGCTAGCAATTTAAAGAAATTCAAGTCTAGTGCAAGATTCTAAAAACCTGTGAAAGGAGTCTATCTTTCATCAGTTTTTATTCTGATGAAACCTAGGAGTCTGCCTAGGAGATAGATCAGTCTACAAGTGCATGATAGCATAAATTGCAGAAGCATTGATAGGAGAGTTTCATCTAAAAATTGCTTTAAAAGACATCCCATCTCTGGGCCTAGAGAACTATTTTCAGATGAGAAGATTAAGTGACGGTATTTAGGAGATAGGTATCTCAGACCTTTTAAAAAAGCGCTAAGAGCAACTATCTTTTGATCGCTTACTATATACAAAGTTCTCTAGTCTGCTTAATGAAGAAATAAAGAGACATAAAAGATACCATTTATACTTTGAAGGCATTTAAACAGTGTGTAGAAAAAGACACGTTATGAAAACAGTAATTGGAAGTGAAGTGAATGATACTGGAAATGTATATATTATATGTTATATATTATATAACCTTAATATATGTAAGAATAACGTTTAAGTCTATTCATAGAGGAATTTCTGAAGTATATATATCTGAGTTCAGTTCAATTGCTCAGTCATGTCTGACTCTTTGCCACCCCATGGACTTCAGCACACCAGGCTTCCCTGTCCATCACCAACTCCTGGAGCTTGCTCAAATATCTGAGAGAGATGCTATTTATATCAGTTCAATTGTAACAGAGGGAATCTGAAGATGAGTAAGGCCAAAAGCCTGCAAAGACAGGTTTGGGGCAAATTGTAAGGTGATCAATGAAAAGTGGAAACTACTTAGACTATTTGAGATTAAAAGCACTTGAACTTGTATGATGGTAAAGTGAATCCTGTGAAATTACTGATATTTGGCCATGTTGGACCTACATTAATAGAAACTTCATATGGCTAAATATAATAAGGTGAAGATTCAGTAAAGTTTAGTATTTGAACAAAATATGTTTGTGTTAGTCTATCGGTTGTGTCCACTCTTTGCGACTCCATGGACTGTAGCCTGCCGGGCTCCTCTGTACATGGGTTTCAGGTGACTTGGGAAAAGATGCTTGTTCACAAACAGAGGCTTCCCAGTTGGCGCGAGTGGTAAAGAACCTGCCTGCCAATGCAGGAGATATAGGAGAAGTGGGTTCAATCCCTAGGTTGGGAAGATTTCCTGGAGGAGGGAATGGCAACTCACTCCAGTATTGTTCCCTGGAGAATGCCATGAGCCAAGGAGCCTGGTGGGCTACAGTCCGTCTACAGGGTCACAGAATCGAACACAACTGAAGCGATTTAGCATGCATGCACCACAAACAGAAAATTAAGAAAGGAAAGCCAAGTGGTATGTTTTTTAGATGAAGGCTGGGAGAGTGAATAGGATCTCAAAGGAAAATGACGACAGGGTTGAGAAAAGAATACGATCAAAGAGCCACTTTTTAAGGTGGGGCGGGGGGCAGGTGGAGAAGGCACGGTCAGAAGTAGAAGGGGATATGGACTGGTTCAGTAGGATCTTGTCTGATGAGAAATAAACATCAGTCATTGAATCTGATGATCAGAAGATGATGCACAATCTTTGGGAAGTTAATTTAGTAGTGGAATGAGGATGAAGCCAGACTCTTTAGGAAAAAGAAAGCCCTGGATGAACATGGTCAGAGCCTTCTATGAACAAGGTGGGCAGTACTGGCAGAGCTGTCAGTCTGGCTGGTCAATAGAAGAAAATCCACCACACTCCATGACTTCTGCCCCTAAAGAAGACCAAGCAGTGATCTCTTGTAGTTTCGCGCATGTTTGGGCTTCCCTTAGGAGCACTCCAGAATATAAACAGAAGAAACGGTTTTCAAGAAGTTCCAATTTACAATTAAGAATGAGAGCCATGTTTACTATGATACATTTGCTTGTGAATTTCCACCCTGACCTCAGCTATCAGGCCTGAAGCATTCACACCCAGGTGCAGAGGCTGTGGAGGCAGCTGGCGCCTTGTGCTCCTGTAAGGCTGCCAGGGTCCTTGGATCAGGAGTGGAGATAACCTAATAGAAGCTGGCACAAGCAACCATAGCCTGGAAGGAACTTCTTTTCCTTCTTGGTTTTTGTTTAGCCCAAACAGCAAAGCTTTAAGTCAAATGCCATCTAGGCAACAATCATGACTCAGTAAATAAACTTATTAGTTCCAATTTACATTATTCCTTCATAAGGCATTCTCATATTTTTGGTTATGTGGTTATGATTTTCATTTCTATCTCATGTATTTTTTTTATTGTTTGGGTTATTGAAAACTCTTTGGAGAAGATTTTATTATAGGAGGAATCACATCAACACCACGTGGAAATCACAGATAAAATTAATCACACTCTGGAGACTATGAAGATAACAAGAAAATTAACTAGATCATATTCACATTGCCATGGTCAACTGAACACTGAATCCTGATGTCAATTACTGAATTATTTTAGGGATTACTATGTCAAGACAATTTTCATAAATTACTTTTCCCTAACTTTGGTATGATTACATTTGCAATTTTAGTATTAAAACTAAATTTTTCATTAGACTTAAACTTTAATTCTTTTTTCTCCTACTAGCCATCACACCGAAGTAGGATTCTATAAATTTTCACTTTTTTATGCATAATGCAGGAGACCTGGGTTTGATCCCTGGGTTGGGAAGATCCCCTGGTGAAGGGAGTGGCTACCCACTCCAGTATTCTTGCCTGGAGAATTCCACGGGCAGAGGAGCCTGGCAGGCTATAGTGCATGGAGTCACAAAGAGTTGGACATGACTGAGCAACCCAACACACACACACACACACACACACACACTCTCACACCCTCCCATTATGAGGCCCAAGAACTAGAAGACTCCACTGTCTGTGCTGTGTGCCACACCCTGATCCTGTCTGTCAAGGAGATGTCTTAGGACAAGCCTGGACCAGAGCTAACAGGAGCAGATAGAAGACAGAGGGCATTCTAAGTGCTTATACTAATTGCCTTTTTCTAAAATACCCTTATTTGATTTTCTTAACTTTTTGATGGATGTACAACTGAGACATGAAGAAGATAGATTTAACATTTTCTTAATATAAAATGAAAAGAGTTGAGAATAGGATATGACATTTTACCATGAATAACATCATTAGAGTTTACTGTTGCAAAGAAAAATGTTCAGAGTTCAGATATGGGTAAAACAATTGCCTCTGGCTTTTGAAGAATTGAGAATCTAAGGGCCTACCCAGGGCAAATCAGTAAAAAAAAAGAGCCATAGAAATCTATGTCATGATTAGGAAAAATTCAGCTTTAAATAAGCTAAAAGAAAAGGAACACAGTTTCTTCTTTCAGTGGGAGAGATATGTGGCTGGTAATCATAACCGTGGACTTCCCCAGTGGCCCAGAGGTTAAAGAATCTGCCTGCAATGCAGGCGTTGCAGGTTCGATCCCTGAGTTGGGAAGATCTCCTGGAGGAGGGCAGGGCTACCCACTCCAGTATTCTTGCCCGGGAAATCCCATGGATGGAGGAGCCTGGCATGGCACTACAGCCACGGTGTCACAAAGAGTCGGACACGACTGAGCAACGGAGCACATGTGCAGTCATAGCTGTGCCGCTCAGTCAACCAAGTGTACTGAGCGCCTACTGGGTGCTAGTGGTCTAGGCACTGGGAATGCAGTAGTGGAGGATCTCTGCCCTCGCAGAGTGCAACATGCATTCCTCTGTTATTCCTTCTGGGTGCCAGGCTCTGGGAACACAGAGGAGGATGTTTCTCAGCCTTAATATCACAGTTTCAGAGGTGGAGGAACTTATAAACACTCAAGTAAGTGCAATAATATAATGTACTAAAGACAGAAACCATTAGTCATTGGAGGGAGACATTTATTTAACAGTGTATTTTCTGGATGCTCAGAAAATACATCTGATACAGGACTTTAATGTAACTCTTGTTTTTTTTTTTCAGTTTTTGAGATTGGCCAGTAGCCCTATGGCCTAAGGAAGTTGTTAGAACATCTCTGCTGGACTTCTGTTTATGCTTCCCATTGGCTCCTGTTGTTTCCGCCATTCTGAATCAATTCATTCTTTTTTTTGTTCTGTGTTTAAAGGTACCTTCTGGGAACAACAAACAGAGAACTCAGTTTTATTGACCCCTCTTGATTAGTGCAAGATTTTCCTGTCCTTTGGTGTGGGCATACCAAATAAAAAGCATCTTTTAATAACAATGCTGGAACAAAGATTGGTTTGGTGGGTTGTTTTGTATGCAGTCAAGGTGCTAATTACTGCCAGGAGAAAAGCTAGTCAATTTCACCACAATCTATTCTTCCTTACCGGGTCACGTGCTTTTGGTCACACAGCCATCACCAATCTTTTTAGCTAGACATATATGTCTGCCAGAATTGTATCCAGTATGTATCAAAGGAAGAAAGAAGTATCATAACATGGCTCATTCTAATCTTTTTTTTTATGGACTTCAAACAATTCCTTTCAACAGTGTTTGATCTCTTTTTTTGGTAAAGTTCCATAAACCAAATAAAAATACGATTCTAATTTTACATAAGGCATTTGTAGCTATTCCTCAGTCCTCACAATTATTTTAGAAAACAAACATGTGTCTTGGTTACGAGAAACAGCTGCCACCTGAAAAGGAGGAGCCTGGTGCTGATTTTTGCTCTTGGAGTCAGATCAAGGTTTCCATTCTTTTCCCAATAACTTTCCTCATTGGATTAAAATGGCGTGATGGGAACCATTCCCTGATAAATAATGATGTCTTCCATGACTGTTTTATTATTGTGCTGGTAGAAACAAAAACTTCATTTGGTCAGGGTTATGTTCTGCTTTTCCTTTTATAAAGGATTGGGATTTAAATATCAGGTCTCTTGGCCTTTTGCACCGAATGAGCAAATGTAATGACATACAAAACTCTTGGGCCTTAGCCACAAGTCAACACAGTGTACCAAATGACCCTACTGGTCATTCCTTTTTTTCACCACCAGTGTATGGGGAGTTAAGAATGTCATTGACACAGAAGCAGACATACAATCCAGCAGCTTTCTACGGAGCTACATGGTGAAACATTTGCCAGAAATGTAAAATAGTGAGAAGTTCCTTGCTTCTTTTTCTTTTAGAAAATGTAGTTATTTTTCATAAAAGTATGTTTATGCATGATAACACCCAATGGATTTGCATTGTGCTTAATGAAATTAATTAAAACTTTTTTAATGTGGACCATTTTCAAAGTCTTTAATGACTTCATTACAATATTGTTTCTGTTTTGTTTTTTTGGCTATGAGGCCTGTGAGATCTTAGCTCCCCATCCAGGGATTAAACCTGCACCCCCTTCATTGGAAGACAAAGTCTTAACCACCAGGCTGCTAGGGAAGTCCCATGTATTTTAAAACAAGGCTATAAATTCAGCTTTTAAAAATTTCTCAATTAAATTAATTAAATTAAATTAATTAATTAAATTAATTTTTAATACAGTGAATATAAAAAGATATAGCCTACATAAACAAAAAGCCTTTGAGATCTTCAATAAATTTTCAGAGCATATTTTGGAGCACGAAGCGGCCATAGGGCCAAAAAGTATAGCATTTCTTTTCTACAGTGTATTACAGGAAAAATCAGGAAAAAGATTTTTTTTTTTTAAGTGCAGAAAATCAGGAGGCCTCATTGCCTAGTATTATGTAAAATCTACGTAAGGCAACTGGAACCCTGGTTGGAATGTCATTCTGGTGTTTGTATTGGGAGTTCATGACTTCTTGCTAAGGTATAATTCAGATTATAGAGCTATCAATGTATAATTCAGGAAAATAATTTAAGTGAGTTTCTGTAGCATAGTGTAAAGTTGTAGAAATCAGAGGCAGAATGCCTGAGTTTGAATCCTCCCTTCACCATATACTACTTGTGTGATCACTGAACAGATTGTTTTATTTCGTCAGTTCTCAGTGTCTTCATTTGTAAAATAGAAATACGAATATTCCTTGAGGTATTGTTGAGCTGAGTGGCTACAGGAATTGGATGAAATAGTACGTGTAAATGGACGGTGATTGCATCAGAATCATCATTCACCAAATACTATCCATTATTTTGTTTCTTCCTGTCCAATACCTCTCCCACTTATTATGTTCCTTTCATTGCTTTCAGTTTCTAACATTTTAGTTGATAACTGAATTGATAAAAATAATGCTCTCTAATTTTTAATTGCTGAAATAGTTTTATGATGCATTCTCAATGGGCATGTACATATACTACGGAAAGATTTTAGGGTATCAGTAACTAATGCTTCAGGGCTTCCCTGGTGGCTCATTGGTGAAGAATCCACCTGCCAATGCAGGGGACACAAGTTCAATCCCTAGTCCAGAAAGATCCCCTGGAGAAGGAAATGGCAACCCACTCCAGTATTCTTGCCTGGGATTTGGAAATCCCATGGACAGAGGAGCCTGGCAGGCTACAGTTCATGGGGTTGGAAGAGTTGGACATGACTTAGTGACTAAAAAACAACAACTAATGCTTCAGGCAAACAAACCTGGAAATTTCCAACCTGCTGATTCCAATAGAACATCATGTAAAATAGTCTTAGAGAAGTAGCGCACACACGCCAACTTAATAAGCCGAGAGACCATGTTTAATGCTTAAATCTGTAATTTTTTTTAACGTTCATAAATCTTTGCAAATAGGTTAGGGCCTTGAGACATTTTTCTTGGGTTAGGCAGCTTTTGGAAACAATCCAGGATTTATAATACCAGAAGAGGAACATTCTTCAACAGTGGCAAGGATGAAAAGATTAACATAGCAAATAGGGATTTTGTAAAGAAGGTTTTTTTTAAGTCGGGATTTACATTAAACAAACTAGCCATGTGTTTACCATCTTCTGTCTTTACTCTTAGAGTCTCTTTACTCCTTTTACTCCTCCTGGCCTAGTGTCCTCACGTTGGCAGAATCAGACATCTTGATTTTAAGAAATACACACTTTGCCTTACTGTACACCAGAGGATGTGTATCAGGTGAGAAACAATCCAAGGGAACAACTTTTATAAAACTGACCTTTTAGAGAAGGGACATGTGGACACAGCGGGGAAAGGGAAGGACAGGATGAACTGGGAGAGAAGCATTGACGTATATACGCAACCACGTGTAAAGTAGGTAACTAGTGGGAAGCTGCTGGATAACGCAGGGCATTCAGCCTGGGTACCAGTGTGATAACCTAGAGGGGTGGGGGTTTGGGTGGGGGTGGGAGGGAGGCTCAAGAGAGAGGGGGTATATGTATATTTATGGTGATTTACACAACATTGTAAATCAGTTATCATCTAATTAAAACTAAAATGTTCGATGAAACCTCAAGAGAAAAACCCACCAAAACTGACCTGTTGACATGAGTCCTTCAATTTGTTTTACTTTGTAGAATTTGCCCACAGCCAGCCTTTTACGCATAAAAAACTTCTGCTACTTTACAGGAATGAGAGAAGACTGCGATTCTGTGTATTGTGAGAACTCATTTGGCTTCAGAGATTCCTGGTAAAACTTGGTGAAGTTCCTTCCACACACAGGTTGCATTTGTGCCCATGCAATCCCATAAAGACAAAAGGAGTTCTTAATAAAGCAGGCTGGCTGCCCAGACATTGTGGGCTAAATGTAGGGATAGACAGACATGTATTATTTTATGTTATTAATATATTGGGCTTCCCTGGTGGCTCAGGGGTAAAGAATCTGCTTGCCAATGCAAGATCCCTGAGCCAGGAATATCTCCTGGAGAAGGAAATGGCAACCTGCTCCAGTATTCTTGCCTGGAAATCCCATGGACAGAGAAGCCTGGCGGGCTACAGTCCATGGGGTAGCAAAGAGTCAGACATGAGTTAGCAATTGAACAACATTAATATATTAGAAGGTAAAATGAGTCCAGATACATTTTTAAAAGAGTTCTGTGCCTCAATCCATCACTCACAAGTGAATTTAGGCATTAGACCACTCCTAGATTTCTAAGGAGAAAAATAAGAGAGTATCCCCAAATCATCTCTACTGATGTTATAAATCTGCGTTCTTGAGGATCAGTTTCCTTGCCTTAGACTTAACAAGTTTGGTCTTCCTACCGACTAGTTGGTGGTAAAGTACGATCAAATCATATGAGATTTATTATATAAGCTTTCTTCTAAGGATGCTAAAATGTTTTTTTATTGTTAATTGATTATCCCACAGAAGTATGGTTTTTAAAATTCCTTTCACTTGAACCATATCCCTTGCTTTTATTTCCTGATGTTTAGCTGTTTAATCACATCTGTCATCTGCTTCTTACTCCTGTTTTGTATTTTGTTTCCTGTTTGTGTTTCTTTTCCTTTGATCATTTCTCTGCCCTCCTTTCATATTCATCTATTTATACTCCTTCTAATTTTGTCATCTATTTTTATACCCTAAGTCCTGGCCAGACTTCTTTTTTCTTCTCCTCTAATCTAACCATTAAGAGATTATTTAGTGGTAGTTAGGTTAGCTACCGAATGGCATTACAAAGACAATTTAAAATGTTTTCCTCTGACTTAGGAAGGACAGAGGTATTGTTTAAGATTGGGAAAGTATTAGAAATAGTTTCACTTGAGTGTCAGTGGCAGAAAACTACTTTTAGAATATGAATAATGGTGACTTTCTAATTTTGTAACATTTCTCAGTCGTGTAAGTATTTGAATCTTGACATTCATTTTATATTCGAGTTCAATAGGCAAATAACCAAAGCTTATTCCTAAAGAATTTGTATTCCTAGTAACTAATGAGTATTCACTAAATGTTTGAACTGAACTGAATTGTTTGTTAAAGTAAGAAAAGAAATTCCACAGGGTCAGTCTTCAAGTATATACTCTATGAGCACTCTAGTTCTAGATTCAATTGCGAATACTTGGACGCAAATGGAATGATTAATGGCTCTCATTGCATAAACAAATAAGCTAGGAATGCTAACTATCACTTTAGGTACTTGTCTTAAAACCTATGAAAGTAATGACCTGAAACACTCTGCTGAAACTTTCTTATTTGGCTGTTGTTTATATGTTACATCAAATGAATTAAAAAACACTTTCCTTGGTTATGGCTTCCTGATTACAAAGTATTAAGGTGTTTTGTTTAAAATATTTAAGCATATAGTTTTCAACCCCTGTTAACACAAAGCTCTCTGAAATGGTTTTAAGTAAATTTATTTTTAAAATGTCCATGGTCTTAGGAAATTTCTTTTCTAGGATGCAATTATAGCAAGTCCTTTACCACTGAAAATGAGGGGCTGAGATAGATGTTTTATATAAAAGCATTAACATTGTTATTTGCATGCCTTGTATCAGAAAGTGTTCAATCAGAGAAGGAACAGCAGTAAGAAATGTGTATTAAGACATGTACTGCAAGGAATTGGCTTATGTAGTCCTGGGGATGGTAGACAAGTCCCATATTGACAGGCAGGCTGTCAGGACAGGCAGGCTAGAACTCTGGAGCTGAAGATGCTGTCTACCAGTTCAGTTTCTTCTTTACTTAAGCCTCATCTCTCCTCTTAAAGGCCTTTCAACTGATGGATTCAGGCCGACCCAAATTATTTACTTAATGTCGACTTATTTGAACTTGAATTACATCAGCAACTAAATGATTGCTTGATTGAATAATTGAGCATTGTAGCTTAGCCAAATAGACCCATCAAAAGACCATTATACCCAGAAACTCTTCAGTTTACTTTTAATAACCTTCTCCTTATTTATTGCTTTTAGTGTGGTTTTTTTTTGTACTTTTGCCTTTTATAATACTCTATTTTATTGATTTTAAAATGTGATGTTTCCATCAAAAGGGCTTATTTTTCTCAATTAAGTTGTTGAAAGCTTGCTTATTCTGCTCATAATACTATATTTCAGCAAAATAGCTTCCCCAAATCAACTGTCTGCTGAGAACATTACGAATGTCAGGATGAAAGTCTCCTACACCAATAGCATTTGTACCATAGTTCATTTAAGATCAGCCAGTCTCAGGGATTTGTGTAGAAATTCAGACATTCTTACACATCAACTATTTAATGGATTCTATGAGCACTGAAGAATTGATGCTCTTGAACTGTGGTGTTGGAGAAGACTCTTGAGAGTCCCTTGGACTGCAAGGAGATCCAACCAGTCCATTCTGAAGGAGATCAGCCCTGGGATTTCTTTGGAAGGAATGATGCTAAAGCTGAAACTCCAGTACTTTGGCCACCTCATGCAAAGAGCTGACTCATTGGAAAAGACTTTGATGGTGGGAGGGATTGGGGGCAGGAGGAGAAGGGGACGACAGAGGATGAGATGGCTGGATGGCATCACTGACTCGATGGACGTGAGTCTGAGTGAACTCCAGGAGTTGGTGATGGACAGGGAGGCCTGGCATGCTGCGATTCATGGGGTGGCAAAGAGTTGGACACGACTGAGCGACTGAACTGAACTGAACTGATGATCTATTATAATTCATGTAAGCACTGTTTTTATTAAGCAGTTACTAACACCCCATGCTTCACAAATTATACTCTGTTCTGTATTTAACTTGCCCCCAGCATACACATACACACACACACATATTAGCCCCTATATGTGCTTCTCCCTCCATTTTCTATATGACTTCCTCATAGTCCTTGCATTTTCTTCCTTACATAGCATTCTGCTGACATCTCATTTCTTTCTAAACCAAGCATTTACTGTAAAGTCTGTACAGAACATTGCTCTATTATATGAGTGCTATCAGTCAGTTCAGTTCAGTCACTCAGTTTTGTCTGACTCTTCACGACCCCATGAATCGCAGCACACCAGGCCTCCCTGTCCATCACCAACTCCCGGAGTTCAATCAGACTCACATCCATTGAGTCAGTGATGCCATTCAACCATCTCATCCTCTGTCATCCCCTTCTCCTCCTGCCCCCAATCCCTCCCACCATCAGAGTCTTTTCCAATGAGTCAACTCTTCGCATGAGGTGGCCAAAGTACTGGAGTTTCAGCTTTAGCATCATTCCTTCCAAAGAACACCAAGGACTGATTTCTTTTACAATGGACTGGTTGGACCTCCTTGCAGCCCAAGGGACTCTCAAGAGTCTTTTCCAACACCACAGTTGAAAAGCATCAATTCTTTGGCACTCAGCCTTCTTCACAGTCCAACTCTCACATCCATACATGACCACAGGAAAAACCATAGCCTTGACTACACGGACCTTTGTTGGCAAAGTAATGTCTCTGCTTTTTGATATGCTATCTGGTTGGTCATAATTTTCCTTCCAAGGAGTAAGCATCTTTTAATTTCATGGCTGCAGTCACCATCTGCAGTGATTTTGGAGCCCCCAAAAATAAAGTCTGACACTGTTTCCACTCTTTCCCCATCTAATTCCCATGAAGTGATGGGACTGGATGCCATGATCTTCATTTTCTGAGTGTTGAGCTTTAAGCCAACTTTTTCACTCTCCACTTTCACTTTCATCAAGAGGCTTTTTAGTTCCTCTTCACTTTCTGCCATAAGGGTGGTGTCATCTGCATATCTGAGGTTATTGATATTTCTCCCGGTAATCTTGATTCCAGCTTGTGTTTCTTCCAGTCCAGTGTTTCTCATGATGTACTCTGCATATAAGTTAAATAAGCAGGGTGACAATATGCAGTCTTGACGTACTCCTTGTCCTATTTGGAACCAGTCTGTTGTCCCATGTCCAGTTCTAACTGTTGCTTCCTGACCTGCATATAGGTTTCTCAAGAGGCAGGTCAGGTGGTCTGGTATTCCCATCTCTTTCAGAATTTTCCACAGTTTATTGTGATCCACACAGTCAAAGGGTTTGGCATAGTCAATAAAGCAGAAATAGATGTTTTTCTGGAACTCTCTTGCTTTTTCCATGATCCAGCAGATGTTGGCAATTTGATCTCTGGTTCTTCTGCCTTTTCTAAAACCAGCTTGAACATCAGGAAGTTCATGGTTCACATATTGCTGAAGCCTGGCTTGGAGAACTTTGAGCATTACTTTACTAGCGTGTGAGATGAGTGCAATTGTGTGGTAGTTTGAGCATTCTTTGGCATTTCCCTTCTTTGGATTGGAATGAAAACTGACCTTTTCCAGTCCTGTGGCCACTGCTGAGTTGTCCAAATTTGCTGGCATATTGAATGCAGCACTTTCACAGCATCATCTTTCAAGATTTGAAATAGCTCAACTGGAATTCCATCACCTCCACTAGCTTTGTTCGTAGTGATGCTTTCTAAGGCCCACTTGACTTCACATTCCAGGATGTCTGGCTCTAGGTCAGTGATCACACCATCATGACTATCTGGGTCGTGAAGATATTTTTTGTACAGTTCTTCTGTGTATTCTTGCCACCTCTTCTTAATATCTTCTGCTTCTGTTAGGTCCATACCATTTCTGTCCTTTATCAAGCCCATCTTTGCATGAAATGTTCCCTTGGTATCTCTAATTTTCTTGAAGAGATCTCTAGTCTTTCCCATTCTGTTGTTTTCCTCTATTTCTTTGCATTGGTCACTGAGGAAGGTTTTCTTATCTCTTCTTGCTATTCTTTGGAACTCTGCATTCAGATGCTTATATCTTTCCTTTTCTCCTTTGCTTTTTGCTTCTCTTCTTTTCACAGCCTCCCCAGACAGCCATTTTGCTTTTTTGCATTTCTTTTCCATGTGGATGGTCTTGATCCCTGTCTCCTGTACAATGTCACGAACCTCATTCCATAGTTCATCAGGCACCCTATCTGTCAGATCTAGGCCCTTAAATCTATTTCTCACTTCCACTGTATAATCATAAGGGATTTGATTTAGGTCATACCTGATTTAGGTCTAGTGGTGTTCCCTACTTTCTTCAATTTAAGTGTGAATTTGGTAATAAGGAGTTCATGATCTGAGCCACAGTCAGCTCCTGGTCTTGTTTTTGTTGACTGTGTAGAGTTTCTCCATCTTTGGCTGCAAAGAATATAATCAGTCTGATTTCGGTGTTGACCATCTGGTGATGTCCATGTGTAGTCTTCTCTTGTGTTGTTAGAAGAGGGTGTTTGTTATGACCAGTGGATTTTCTTGGCAAAACTCTATTAATCTTTGCCCTGCTTCATTCTGTATTCCAAGGCCAAATTTGCCTATTACTCCAGGTGTTTCTTGACTTCCTACTTTTGCTACTACTTTATGGGTGTTATATTTGATATTAATTTTATTTTGGTTTGGTGACTCATTCATATAAATATAGTTATATGCATTCTTTCTCTGATAAAAAATACTTCATAAATGTTTTTAGTAATATTGGTGTTTCAGCATCTATTTCATGCTTAAAGTACTACTATATTTCCAAGGGAACTGATCTTTCAGAATTTATAATTAGCTTATATATTCCTTGTGTATGTATTTAAACATGAGGATATATAATGGAGGGATGAAAATTGAGTCCACTGGTTTTGATGTTTGGGATATGTTTATTTCATAAATAATATTTTTCAAAAGCATGGTGTCCAATTGGCTGCATATAATATCTGGCAAAATAGACATTTATAATGGGCAGGTATGTATGCTTTCTCTGGAGGAGGGCATGGCAACCCACTCCAGTACTCTTGGCTGGAGAATCCCATGGACAGAGGAGCCTGGCAGGCTACAGTCCATGGGGTCACACAGAGTTGGACACAACTGAGCATGTATGTATGTATGTATGAGCGGCAGCATATGTATGCTTTCGAACTGTGGTGCTGGATAAGACTCTTGAGAGTCCCTTGGACAGCAAGAAGATCAAACCAGTCAATCCTAAATGAAACCGACCTGAATATTCATTGGAAAGACTGAAGGTGAAGTTCTAATACTCACTATCTAAGGCAAAGAGCGGACTCATTGGAAAAGACCCTGTTTCTGGGAAAGATTGAGGGCAGGAAGAGAAGGGGGCAGCTGAGGATGAGGTGGTTGGATGGCATCATCAACTTAATGGGCATGAGCCTGAGCAAACTCCGGGAGGCGGTGAAGGACAGGGAAGCCTTGCATGCTGTAGTCGACAGGATCACAAAGAGTTGGAAATGACTTAGTGACTGAACAACAAATGTTTATAAACACAGGAATTTCTTAAATTTGAAAACATTTTCTTTAGCATAAAAAACTAGGGCAGAGATATGGTTGCCAGGAACATTTATAGCTAGAAGACATCATTTATCTTTATCCCTCTGCCTAGAATACTTTCTTCTCACATTTCCTTCTGGCAAGTCCTTAATCATTCCAAAAGACACGAAAATATTACTTTTTCTGTTAAATAACCTATATTTCCCCTGAGATAGTCACATCTTTGCACTCCCCAAATTCCCTCGTCTTCATCAGAGAGTGCAAGTCAGATTTGTATGTAATTATATTGGATTAGCTTTGTGTCTCCAATTCAACAGCAAATTCTCAAAGGTAGGCTGCATCCTGTTTACCTCTTGTGTTTTTCCAGGTCTGTATATTGTGCTTGGGGTAGAGCAGATGCTTTCAAATATCTGTTGAGTTCATGAAAAATTTAATTGAAAAATACATTAAAGACTTTTTTACATTCTTTCTATCAACCAGCATTGACCAAAATAGAATGCCTCAAAATGCTACATTTCTTGTGAAAAAGCTTGACATAAAAGGAGGAAGTGGATGTTTGGCCCTTGAGTCAGATTATAAAAGAGCTCTTGATTGATAATTCAGTTCAAACACATACATTTCTCGTGGCAAAAATATACCCTCTGAAAAGATGTCATCTTGTTCCCTTGACATCTTCCCTCTTGAACTCTGTGCTCTAAATCACCAGACTGAATCCAGAGGTTCTCGTTTTTTCTGTGCTTGGCATGCTTTTCTCTGCTTAGGAAACATCCACCCACCTTCGAGATTAAACTCTAATGCCTTGTCTTTTATAAATCCTTTCTTGCGCCCCCTGGAATACTTAGCTGTATCATCTTCTAATACCCAGGAGTACTTGGATGCTTTTCTATGACAGTCTTGTCACTTGGTGTTTATTTGATTATTCATGACTACTATCACATGGTGAGGATCTCAAAACTCAACAAATATTTGTTACAGTTAGAAGAAGAGTCAATGGGCACTGATTTCTTATTCTCATACTCAAGCTAAATAACTTAGAAAATTCACAGCAATGCATGAACTCTCTTAACATATATGAGCTTAAAACAAAGACATGAAACTTGAATATGATTATGTAAACTGATGCTGATTGCTCTTTGAATTATAAAACCTAATCAATTTATTGTTGTCGGACCAGGGCCTAGCACTGTACTTGATATATAGCACAAATCAACACATAGCTACTGAATTAATAGTCACGTATAACAATTTTTATCTGAGATTCTTAAGGTTGACATGTGTCATAATCTTGTTTGACATACTCTCAGGACATGCAGACAGGTATGATGTCTATGTGACTGTCAATTCTAGCACTAGCCTGAAAATGTCACAAAGGAAGGGACCACGCTTAGTTAGCTAACTGTTGACTCTTTAGCACTTAGAGATGTTCATTTATAATTCTTTGAATATTGTTAAATGCTAAACTCCTAGGCATTACAGAATAGAGTTTAACTTTGATGAGAAAGAAAAAAGTTCTACTTATATTAATATCTTTTATTCCAGTTACATATGCTTTCTTTTAAATAATGATTGGATTCATTAATAATTGAATTAACGAGCCCATTAAGTGATTTATTGGAAATATTGAGGTAGGGATAATAATATTTTACTCAAATGTCTTGATATTCATATAATGAAATAGAACATGATACTTATACATGCTATCTATAAGTAAAGGTTAAAAATTTTGGAAGTTGGGAGTTACTTCAGCTCATCCAGAGAAATGTTTTCGTATAGCTCAACCCAGTGATTATGCGTGCTTCATTTCTCAGCTGTGTCTGACTCTTTGAAGCCACAGGGACTGGAGTCTGTGAGGCTCCTCTGTGCATGGAGTTTTCCAGGCAAGAATACTGGAGTGAGGTGCCATTTCCTATTCCAGGGGATCTTCCTGACCCAGGGATCGAACCCGTGTCTCTTATGTCTCCTGCACTGGCAGGTGGATTCTTTACCAGTAGGGCCACCTAGGAAGCCCCAATATAGTGCTTAATACAATCTCATGATTGAATTAAGGAAAGTAACTCACTCAGTGGCAAACTTTATGTTCAGAGTTGAGAAGATCCCCCCCTCCAAAAAAACCCCCCAAATCAGAAACGTTACCTTTATCTTGCAAACTTTGAGTTTTCCTCTGATACAGATGGCATGGATAAATGTTATCCAGTATTCTCACCTGGAAAATCCCATGGACAGAGGAACGTGGTGGGCTACAGTTCATGGGGTTGCAAGAGTCAGACTCGACTTAGAGACTAAACCACCACCACATACTTATTATGGCTATGCATCCTTAAAAAAATCTTTACGTATTTTCCCACTTGAGTGATAATTTTGATGGTTAGAAATAATTTTCTTTCAGACTCCAAGGTCTGCTAGTTTCCAATGTTGTAGTTCAGATGCCTGATGGTACTTTGATCCTTGATCCTTTGATTTTGATCATTTTTTTCCTCAGTAATTTTTATAATTTATATCTTTTATGCACAGAGTTCTGCATTTTTTCTGATGCTGTATTTTCACACAGGTCTTTTTTTGTCTTAGGAACTCGTGGGCCTTTTCAGTCCAAAAGCTCATACCCAGGTCTGGG
This sequence comes from Bos mutus, assembly GCF_027580195.1. Classification (NCBI taxonomy): domain Eukaryota; kingdom Metazoa; phylum Chordata; class Mammalia; order Artiodactyla; family Bovidae; genus Bos; species Bos mutus. Next base: position 23,380,426 of record NC_091628.1, read on the forward strand.
GAATCATTTCCTCTCTAGTTGTTTTTTTGGTTCTCTGTCTTTCTAAAAGGCCTCTATTTTGATATTGATTTCTAATTTTCTTATGTACTTTATATACATATATTTTGAATTTTTTCTTATACTTCCTGGGAAACTTTTTCAACTTTGCTTTTCAATCTGTTTTTAACATTTTCCATTCCTGTAATCTTCTTTTCAAAATTTTCTAGTTCTTGTATCAGAATGTTCTTTTTTTTTCACAAGACCATTCTAGAATTCCCTGGTGGTACAGTGGTTAGGACTCTGCACTTTCACTGACGGGGCCTAAGTTAAATCCCTGGTGGAAGAAAGATCCTGCATGCCGTGTGGCTTGGCAAAAAAAAAAAATTCTATTTTCACTTTAAGAATATTATATACTCTCTCATATTTTTGAAGATAGTAATTAAAGTTTTGGGATGTTTTCTTCTGCTACTTGCATTTCCTATGTTCTTTTCTGAGTTACTTCTTTGATTATTTTGACCTTTGCCTTTCAGGTTAGAAATTAATTAGAGAGAGAGAGTGTGTGTCTGTGTGTTGGAAGGACCTCCCGGGTGGTAGGTCTCGAGTAGGGTGATCTGGCTGGGTTGTTTCATTGGAGAAGCACTCAACAACCAGCATATGTGTGTGTTCCCTCTTGGTCTGCTTGGTCTGGATGGTTTCCCCTGAAAGGGGTTTTCTGTTCTTAGAAGGATGAGAATAAGTCAGTTAGTGTTTCCTTAGGGTTAACAGTGCCCCCTGTGGCTCAGCTAGTAAAGAATCTGCCCACAATGCGGAGACCTCGGTTCGATCCCTGGGTTGGGAAGATACCCTGGAGAAGGGAAAGGCTACCCACTCCAGTATTCTGGCCTGGAGAATTCCATAGACTACAGGTCGTAAAGAATTGGACACGACTGAGTGACTTTCACTTTCAGGGTTAACAGGGCTAAATGGGGGGAGCCTTTTCTTACACGGGTTTTTCACCACATCTGCAGTTCTCAGTTTCAAGGGCTCACACTTTCTAGCCAGTGGAGCCTGGTGTCTGGTCTCACATTCTCCCCAGTTCAACCTTTCTGGAAGGCATGCTTATCTTCTGCCTGGGTGGATGAGAGGCAGTTACTCAGTATGGTGGGGGAAGAGTCAGGATCTGGGGGCTAACCACTACATACCTGCACAGTTAGCTTATCTTAGTTTTATTTTTAACTGAATCCTTACTTTCAGGTACACAGTCCCTCCAATTTCTGGGCTGCTTTGGGTTTCTGCAGCCCAGATGGTTTTTACTGCTGGCCTTTCTCTGCTGCCAACTCAGATCCTGGCTCCCTCTATTCTGTAAAGTTAGATATTAATCAGTTCACTGGATTCTAGCTTCCAAAAATTGGCTCCTGCCACATCTTCTCTACCATTGATCCTTGTGTATTTATGTTTTATAAAAAAATCCCCTTAACATCATTTGAGTGAGTGTCAGTAAGAAATAGAAAAAATACCTGTATGCAGTCTACCTGTGTTTCTCTCTCGTTTCTCTCCTGTATTTTCCATAGTCATTCAGTTAACTGTATGTGTTATCTCATCAAGGAATTCTCCCTGGGCTTTAACCATGTTAAATCTGGACCTCTGTCATCCTTTCCCCAGATCCCTACCTTTTTCTTATGTCTCACTCTTCTATATGGCCCTTTCTCAAGTGATTTTGGAATATGCTTTTCTTTATAAAATGTCTCAATGGGCTCCTAATGGACTTAAAAATAAAATGATATTTAATGAATTCAAACTCCATAATCCATGCTTCTGGATGCTTTGGCTTATTGTTGGAAAAAAAAAAAGAAAAGAAAAAGGAGAGAAAACAGGATTATTAGTTGCAATAGCCTAGGGGAAAGATTGTGACCTAAAAATCCACTTCTTCCCTTTTTCATAAATTCCATACAATTTTTAAGCTTAACTGCAATGAAATTTTGTAATTCTCTTCATTAAACTGTATTTACTGGGCTTCCTTGATGGCTCAGAGGTAAAGAACCTGCCACTGTAGGAGACGCAGGAGACGCTAGTTCGATCCCTGGGTTGGGAATGATCCCCTGGAGGAGGGCATGGCAACCCACTCCAGTATTCTTTCCTGAAGAATTCCATGGACAGAGAAGCCTGGTGGGCTACAGTCTATGGGGTCACAAAGAGTCAGACAGAAATGGAGTGACTTAACACACCCACATGCAAGCTGTATTTAATACTACCAAATATTAATCAAAATTTGCTAATTTCAATTAATTCAGCATTTTAGAAATCTGTTGCAGAATAAATTATTTTCACTATTTTTTATAACTGAAATATACATGAAGCAGGTTTTCTTATGACTATCTAAAAGAAATATTTGGTTTAATTTTTACATTATAAGTGTCGACTAAAAAAATAAATACAAAAACTAAAAGTTAAGAACTATGTTTTATTCCATGGACATTTTTAGGATTTCGTCTCAAGTAACCCTGAGAGAACTGCTCCATGGAGGCAACGTTGGGGGAAGCAGCATATATGAGTTTTGCAACAAAGAGCAGATTGCACAAAGTGCTAGTAATGCTCAGTCGTGTCTGACTCTCTGCGACCCCATGGACTGTAGCCCACCAGGCTCCTCTGTCCATGGGGTTTTTTCCAGGCAAGAGTACTGGAGTGGATTGCCATTTCCTTCTCCAGGGGACCTTCCCGACCCAGGAATCAGGCCTGTGTCTCCTGCATATCTTACATTGGCAGACAGATTCTTTACCAGTGAGCCACTTGGTAAGCCCAAGATTACTGTTAATTAAAGAAAACTAGACATCTTAAGCTAAGGGATTTCATATTTTTCTTTGTATGGAAAGATGCAGGAATCTGGGCTCACTGAAATCATTCCTTTGATATGCATCTCTGCTTTCGGAGCCTGCCCTGTGCTTACTCATCCAGAGTATCCTCAGGGCTCACCATAGGGAGTGGCAGTCTGATTGCTGCTGAAAGTGTCATTCGCTCAGTTGAGACCAACTCTTTGCAACCCCATGGACTGTAGCCTGCCAGGCTCCTCTGTCTATGGAATTCTCCAGGCAAAAATGCTGGCATGGGTTGCCATTCCCCTCTCCAGGGGATCTTCCCAACCCAAGGATCAAACCCAAGTCTCCTGCATCACAGGCAGATGGTTTACATCTGAGCCATCAGGGAAGCCTTGTGGTGGCTTCTAGAAGGCAGGTATTTTTTGTTCCCTTCCTAATTCCCTCAGGGCTCACCAGCACACTATAGGCTGCAACTGTGATATCACGTGACTGACATCATCATGACATCACATGACTGTGACATCATTTGTTCACTAATATGGCAGACAATATTCTATTTCTCATAAGGTATTTTATATTTTTTGGAGAAGGAAGTGGCAACCCACTCCAGTGTTCTTGCCTGGAGAATCCCAGGGACAGGGGAGCCAGGTGGGCTGCCATCTATGGGGTCGCACAGAATCGGACACAACTGAAGCAACTTAGCAGCAGTAGCAGCATTTTATATTTTTAGAGGGTAATAAAATCAAATTGTAAATGACCTATTTGTAGTTGTGATAATGATTCAATAGCAATATATGGATTCAAGGTTTTCTTATCCCCAAATTCAATATACTCAAATCATTCTTTAATATGTAATATGTTCAGAATAGCAACATATGTTAAAAATTAGTGAAATAGGTGTTTTTCTTAATTGTGTATAGGGTTTGCTTCATTTGGAATTGCATTTAGACTTTTCTATGTTAAAGATAATCAATGTCTATATCAAATGTCTTATCACTCATCTAACATCACATCGCTGTGTTAGAGTAGACACAAACATTGTTTACTAAATATCTGGTGGTGACTATTCTGACCATGCATTTCCTGGGCTACACATACCCTCAACATTCTCAGCCACAAAAGTCTCATAATGTGGAGTTAAAGTTTAATAGGTCTTTGCTGATAACATGCATTGATGGAGAGTTGCCTGACCTGCTCAACTTGTTCTTAATGACTTACCATTCAGAGCAGACGTCCACCAGACATTATCCAAAAAGCTGGATGCACACTGGTATGTTTTTGTTATTGTTGTTTTTCTTTTTTCTGGCCATGTCACATGGCATGTGGGATCTTAATTCCCTACCAGGAATTGATTCCACAGGCTGTGCTGTGGAAATGCAGAATCCTAACCATCGAACCACCAGGGAATTCCTTGATGTGTTTTCCTGTTCACCAGTCACCCATGCTTTAGATGGGCCACCCCTTTTGGACCTTATTGGAATCCCTTTAGGCAAAGTCTGTGTTGATACTGTGAATTTTAAGTTTATTACAGGTTTCAAAGATTACCAAAAAACGTTATCTACTTATGTATCTTCCTACGGCCTGGGTTTATTTCTTTTTTTTACATGATTTCTAAAGGTTTATTTCAGCAATTATATGTGGGAAAAAAATTAGTTTTGTCTGACTACCTTTATTTCATTTAAGCAGCCTTGTAAGTTAGCAGAAAAAATCCTGGCTAGTAAATGTTGAGAACACGGCAATGACAATGACAACCACAATAGAGCATCTTACTATAGAATAAACATGCATTAACGTGAAGATCTTGGCTATTTGACTATCATAAACTGTTTCTTGCTCTGAATAAATTCTAAAGTAGCTTTCATCGAGGTTATCTAAATATGGAGTCATTGATAATTTTTTCCTTTGTTATTAATTTCTATACAAAATGATGTTTAAATTTAAAGTAGAATTGACTTAGTTTACTGGATTTTAAAAGATTCTGTAGAACATACCCAAATTTCTGCTTGGTAAGGATACTTCGAGAAGAATTCTAAGATGTCTCACATTTGCTTAATGTGAGAACATGTGCAAATCAGTGAATAAATGAAAAAGTACCATGTACAGTGAGCATCGTTTTGTATCAAGTAGTGGAGGTCTCTAAGGAGAACCAACATATAGCACCTTACCCAGCAAGTTTCGCACAGATTAAGATGTAGGCACGTGCTGTGCTTAGTCTCTCAGTCATGTCCGACGCTTTGCAGATGTAGGCATAAAAGAAGAGTAGAGCTGGCCTCATCACCAGCAAACAGCTTGCTTCCAGGCTTGCTCCAAAGGAGAAGAGGCAGGGCATGTTTATTCTTACTAAAATTATCAATCTAAGTCATTCCACTTGAGGCTGACTAAGTAAAGGGGCAAAGTAAGCCCAGATGTCCCCAGAAATTCTCTTACAATTGGCATGGAAGAAGTAAAGAGCAAGGGAAAGCATTTTCCCTACCACCAAGTATTGTACCAGGCTCTGTCCCACCCACCTTAGTTATTCACAGTTAGAATCCACCACCATGCTTGTTGTTCTCTTTCTTGCTTTTTTCCTTTTCTATTTCTTTTTTTCTAAGGGACCAGTAAAGAGTCATCTGTTTAGTATTTCTAAAAGCTTTGCCTCACATACAAGGGTTTGACAATATTCTGATATTTCTGTGTTGAAGTGTAAGATGCTAAGCTCTTCTGTGATACTCTAATCTTTGTAATCTTTCCCATGCTCTGCAGGGAACTTCCATCAATCCTCAGGTGGCCCAACACCTTTAGCAGATTCTCTAAGTGGTACATGATAGCAGAAGTTTAAAAAACTACTGTCCTCTAGGGCAGGTAATATCTTCCTGGCATCTTGATCAGTAAGCATGGCTATTCTGCGTCTCCAAAGACAGACTGTCCTGGGAGAGTAAAACTCTATTCTATTCCCCAGTTGATTGGCTGTTATTTTTTAACATCAGTGTCTTGGAATTACCTTAGTCCTATTCACATCATATATCCAAAATGCCCATAGCTGTCTACACAATAAATGGATAAATCCGCTTTGTCCTGCTTGGACCTCCTCTAAGCCTTATCTTTAACCCAGGGGACATGTGTGTGCGGAGGGGTTTCTCTAAATTCTTAGCAACTTTCTCCCAAATCCTGCTTCTATGGTGCCATCTCTTTGACTCCAAAGTGAAAGTGAAGTCGCTCAGTCGTGTCTGACTCTTTGCGACCCCATGGACTGTAGCCTACCAGGCTCCTGTGTCCATGGGATTTTCCAGGCAAGAGTACTGGAGTGGGTTGCCATTTCCTTCTCCAGAGGATCTTCCCAACCCAGGGATTGAACCCGGGTCTCCCAATTGTAGTCAGATGCTTTAGCATCTGAGCCACCAGGGAAGGCTTGGTTTCTTCATGTTTGGTTTCTTCAATCTAACAAGACTGAGGGTGGGGATGGGGATGTGGGGAAAGAATGACCTATAGATGAAGTACTTTTGCATGGATTTTTTTTTCCCCCTTAGGTGTCTATTATGTGCCAGGGACTGCCCTAGGCTCTAGGGACATTAAGACAAATAAGACACAAAGCTTCAGTTTGAGAAGGGGGTGGATTATAGACATTATGTGATTTTTCATATTCTCATGTTGGACCAAAGGAAAGTCTGATATATTCCCAAACAGTACAAAACCCAATAGAATGGACCAGAAATGGAAGACTGGAAATTTTCAACACTTAAATGACTATGAGGATATAGATAAAATCTCTCAAGCTAGTGTCTGACAATCTTATTTCCCCTTAGAGGAACCGGTAAACTAATAAATGATAGACCTCAACTGAAATAAATGTGTGTGTGCTTGTACAGTCATGTCTGACTCTTTGGGACCCCATGGACTATAGCCCTCCAGGCTCCTGTCCATGGGATTTTCCAGGCAAGAATACCGGAGTGGACTGGCATTTCTTTCTCCAGGGGACTTTCTCGATCCAAGGATAGAACCTTGGATAGGTGGATTCTTTACCACTGAGTCCCCAGGGAAGCCCTTCATGGTTAAAGGGGCTGATGCAAATATTGTCTACTTTGGAAAACACCAGGATCAAGATTCCCCTCTTCTGAATCTTTCATCTCTCCCTTAAGCAAAGGAAACTCAAGAGGCCATAAAACTCTCCCTTTTTGCCCAGCATCCCTTCAGAAGGAAAAACCCAGGGCCACCTTATTGGTCTTCCTCTCCTTCTTCATCCCCAAACAAAACCATGTTCAACTTCTTCTAGCCTTTTTCTATCTGTGTGACCCTCTGGGACTCTCAAACATCAGCAGTCCCTAAGTCTTCATCATAAATGGTGATGAGATGAATACAATTTATGCCCCAAACATTTTTAAGTGAGTAATGTTTGCCAGAAACAGTACAAGGTAACAGGGATGTGTAGTGAACTTAACAAACACGGTCCGTGTAGTCCTTGTAGCTGTTAAACTTCATCTAGTGGAATAGACTGAAAACACATAAAGGCATAAGGAAATGGCAATTGTAAAAGTCCCTATTCAGGAACACACAGGAAATAGAGGAATAAATCAGAGAGCGCGCTGGTGCAGTTACGGACCACCACAATCAAGTGCGTCACATGACGTTTTTGGTTTCCTATTGTATATAAAATTGTGTTTGTACTATACTGTAGTCACTAAGTATGCAATAATATTAGGTCTCAAAAATGCATGTGTTAATTTAAAAACGACTTTATTGCTAACAATGACGACCATCATCTGAGCTTTCAGCAAGCCATAATCTTTTTGCAATATTAACATCAAAGATCAGTAACGGTAGGTCATCATAACAAATCAACAACAACGAGAAAGTTTTGAAATATTTCTAGAATTACCAAAATGTGTCCCAGGATGTGAAATGGGCCAGTGTTGTTGGAAAAATGGTGCTGATAGACTGGCTCCAGGCAGAGTGGCCACAAATCTTCAATGTGTAAACAACATGAAGTGCAATAAACAGAAATGCTATAAAATGAGGAATACTTCTACTAAGCTATGTGGTCAAATTCAGTTTGGAGAACAGGCAAGGTCGTTCTGCAAAAACGAAGTTTCAGTTTTGATGGAAGGATAGTAAGATGGCATCCTTGGCGACAAAATAATACACCAGGAAATTTGCCTTTGGTGCACTCATGGAACACAGTATCATTCTAGGAAGCCAAATATGAAAATATTGCTTTGCTGCAGACATTCTTCAAAATTATATGAAAGAAAAATCCTGAGTCCTTAAAGTGATTCAAAGTGGTGACTTTAATGCGATAAAGTGAGTGGAGAATTAATAATCACTTAAATTTTGTTATCAAAATAACTTGACCCTATCTGCAACCATCCTTAATCTTACTGACTTAAAAAAAATATGTGCCACCTAAAAGTTGAGAGTTATGTTTTATTCGGTAGGAAATTTTTAGGACGTCAAGCCTGGGAGGCAGCATCTCAAGTAACCCTGAGAGAGCTGCTCTGAGGAGGGTAGGGGGTAACTAGATTATGCAGAAATTCTGCAATAAAGGACAGGTAGTCTGGACCATCAGAAGATGATTGCTAATTAGAGAAAAACAAATATCTCAAGTTAAGGAATTTAGCCCTTTTCTGTATATGGGAAGTTGCAAGAGCCTGATGGCTGCTGCTGCTGCTGCTAAGTCGTTTCAGTCGTGTCTGACTCTGTGTGACCCCATAGATGGCAGCCCACCAGGCTCCCCCGTCCCTGGGATTCTCCAGACAAGAACACTGGAGTGAGTTGCCATTTCCTTCTCCAAGGCATGAAAGTCAAAAGTGAAAGTCAAGTCGCTCAGTCATGTCCAACTCCTGGCAACCCCATGGACTGCATCCTACCAGGCTCCTCCATCCATGGGATTTTCCAGGCAAGAGTACTGGAGTGGGGTGCCATTGCCGTCTCCCTGATGGCTGCTAGATGGCAGGTATTCTTACCTTCCTGAGTTTCCTCAGGGCTCACTGGCTCACACTGGAGGGCTTCAATCATTGATGACATCCTTGGTTTACTGATAAGGTAGGAAATATTGTTTCTCAATCACAGTGCAGAGTTCAGGTAGCATTATGAATAAGGAAAGCATCTCTCTGTTTCTCTGACGATGCTTGATTTTAGCTCAGTGTTATTTATGATGTTCTTGGCTTTTACAGTACACATGCTTTTGTCTTACTTACAAGAATTATCTCTGCATTAAACTTTATTGATGTAAAGTCTTTATATTTTCAGTGAGAGAATAAAACATGATGGGTTTTCTTTTTTAAGATTCTGGTTATTTTCCCCCTATGAAAAAATCATAACAACCTAAAAAGTGAATAATAATAAGGGCAGTATCGGACACTTCAGGTTCCAGGGACAAAGACACTCCTCTTGAGGGGAGCTTGAGCCAAGGATTTAACATTTTGGCATTTAAGTTAGAAAGCAAATAAAATTATTCTAGCAAGGAAAAAAAACAAAAAACAAAAAAACAGGTGCAATGTGCCTCACAAATAAATTCCCATTCCAAGTACTACTCTTTCTTGTTTTTCACCTGAAAGCCACCGAAAGTCATCACATTCCTACTTGCTGGTGTTTTAAATTTACTTTTGCCTTAAATTTCTATCTTTTGTTTTGGCATCTGTCCCCCAATACTTGCAGGGCTTGGGCCAGAGCCCACATGGAGACCCACATCCAATACAGAAGTTCTGCTGATGGATCAATGAGATTTAAATGAATAATAAAATAAAGACATTCATAATTTGTACTTATTATTTATTCTATGAAACTTTTTTAATGCTATTGACAAATGAAATATTTCCTGCCCTATCGGTAAACAAGGATGTTACTGTCACCAGCAATTGCAGCTGCAATGGATGGTGAGCTAGTGAGACCTGACGGAACTCAGGACGGAAAGAATACTTGCCATCTGCTGCTGCTAAGTCGCTTCAGTCGTGTCCGACTCTGTGCAACCCCATAGATGGCAGCCCACAAGGCTCCCCCGTCCCTGGGATTCTCCAGGCAAGAACACTGGAGTGGGTTGCCATTTCCTTCTAGCGGCCATCAAATGGCTGCTGCTGCTGCTGCGAAGTCACTTCAGTTGTGTCCGACTCTGTGCAACCCCAATGGCCGCCCCTCCCAAATGGTGAGCCCTGAGGAAGCTCAGGCTATGAAGACACAGGATACTGGCCCCAGATACCTGAGATGCATATCAAAGGAATGATTTCAATGAGCCCAGACTCTAGCATCTTCCCAAACATAGGAAAGCACTAAATTCCTTAACTTGAAATACTTGGTTTCTTTAATTAACAGTAATCTTGTGATATTCCTGACTACCCACGAAACACTTTGTATATCCTGGCTGCTCCTCTCATGTCCTCAGAGAGTTTCTCAGAGCTATTTGAAATGCGATCTACCAAGCTGCAGTCCTCATTTTGCCCCAAATGAAACTTAACTCACAACCCTTACACTGTGCAAAAAAAATCTTTAACACCATTTTAGCAAAATCAGTAATTATGTTGTTATAATCCAGATTTTCATGTAAATCATGTTTTATTGTCAGGAATGATCTAAGGCATAAAGAAAGAAAATAATTATGCAGCCTTAAATCCCAGAAGCAAAGTCAGCATTCAGAAAAATTTGAAAGAAGTTCTAAGTCTTCAAGAATGTTGCGATTGTAGCCTACCTGGAACTTTGCCTAAAATCTGCCTTCCACCTCTATCCTTTTTGTCTATTACTGCCTCCTTGCAAAGCTGCACTGCTGCAAGCTTATCTTCTCAAGTGTAATTCATTGACGAGTGAGATTCAAAAAAAAAAAGACTAAACATTCCATGAAATCAAAGACAAAAAGGTGATCACAGTTAGTTGAAATGAAAGAATACGTGGCTTAGATCAGTACTGGTACAGTGTCTGTGAAGTCATTTATGAATTCATGGTAAATATGTATTAATTTCTAATGTGATTTGCCCTATTAAGTGGGAAAAAGGTATATCTGATCCAAAATACTTTCAACTGGCAAAAAGGCTCCAAGTTAAAAAAAAAAAAGTACTGTGTTGGATGAATAGGAAATCTGAAAAGAGATGTTATTTGGACAGGTTCCATCTGTCCATCAGTTAAATTTGATATATCATTCATTACAGTGTTTACTCCAGGAGTCAAAGGAATTTCAGTTATGATTTAGCACAACAGGATGACTTGGGGCATCTTTAATAGCTGCCAGAATTCAGATAGTGCCCATAAAACCTACAAGGAGAGTCTGGGAGTAAGTGAGGGAAATGGGTGTTTGTGCAGCTTCTGTTAGGAGCCAGATATGTATCAAACTTATTATCATAAGCTGTCTCATTTCATTTAACAGTATTCTATGGATACTATAGATTTAACAGAACACATATAGGCAGTCATTCTAATTGCAAGGATCAGCAAATCTGTCTGGCTAACACAAGGAAAGGTGTAGTAATTATTAGGAATTTAAGAAAAACATATCATGTAAAACTCACAGTGTGCATGCATGCTCAGTCACGTCTGACTCTTTGAAACCTCATGGATTGTAGCTCATCAGGCTCCTCTGCTCATGGAATTTGCCAGGCAAGGATACTGGAGTGGGTTGCCATTTCCTTCTCCAGGGAATCTTCCAGATGCAGGGACTGAACCTGTGTCTCTTGAATCTCCTGAGTTGGAAGGTGGATTCTTTACCACTGTCCCACCTGGGAGTCCACTAAACCCTTAACAATGGCTTCTGTATAATATCTCCACTCTGCCTTGACAATGACTCAGCCCTCTTAGGCTCTGCTTCTCCAGGGTCTCTTGTCACTTTCCTCTAAGTTGTCAGATCAAACAAATCATTCTATTTCTATACCTTCTCTGTGTTGTTGTTGTTCAGCGGCTCAGTCATGTCCGACTCTGCAACCCCATGCACTGCAGCATGCCAAGCTTTCCTGTCCTTCACTATCTCCTGGAGCTTGCTCAAACTCATGTCCATTGAGTCGGTGATGCCATCCAACCATCTCATCCTCTGTTGTCCCCTTCTCCTCCCGCCTTCAATCTTTCCCGCATCAAGGTCTTTTCCAATGAGTCAGTTCTTTGCATCAGGTGGCCAAAGCGGGTATTGGCATTTCAGCTTCAGCATCAGTCCTTGCAATGAATATTCAGGACTGATTTCCTTTAGGATGGACTGGTTTGATCTCCTTGCTATCCAAGGGACTCTCAAGAGTCTTCTCCAACACCACAGTTCAAAAGCATCAGTTCTTTAGTGCTCAGCTTTCTTCATGGTTCAACTTTCACATCCATACATGACTATCTATAGCATCTATTTACTAATAATCCAGTTCATTCATAATCATCATATGACTAACTACATTTTTTTCTTTATGACCTTTTAGTTTTTCTTTCAGTTACTAAATTTTTTTTGCATGTTATTCAAATTTCTAAGAGGGAACAATCTCATTGACTGAGTTCTTTCTTACTAGATGGAGTTTTTTGGAACTCAGGTTACTTCACTGCCATTGGCAAGCTTACGTATCAGCTGTCTTTCAGATGCCTAGCCGTGTGGCAATCAGGGTGGTAGCACAAGTCAATTGGGAAAAAATGGTCTCCTCATAAAAATGGTGCTGAGAGAACTGGGCATCCACATTCAAAGAATGACATTAGACTCTTATCTCACCCTATACACAACGACTGACTCAAAGTAGGTGAGAACCCTGAATGTAAGAGGTCAAACTATAATACTCTCAGAAGACAATATGGGTATAAATCTTTGTAACCTTTGAGTAGTCGGTGATTCTTAGCTATGACACCAAAGTACAAACCAGCAAAAAGCAGACTGGACATCATCAATATTCAAATCTTATGTGCTTCCAAGGACATCATCAAGAAAGTAAATAAACAACTTACAGAGTGGGAAAAAATACTTGCAAATCAAGTCATGTTTTTGATAAGGGACTTGTACCTAGAATATATAAAGAACTCTTACCATTGAAAAAAGGCAAATAACCCAACTGAAAAATGGGCAGAAGTTATGAATAAACACTTCTCCAAAGAAGATATAAAATAAGCACAAGAAAAGATGTTATTAGTCATTCAGTTCAGTTCAGTTCAGTGGCTCAGTTGTGTCTGACTCTTTGTGACCCCATGAATCGCAGCACGCCAGGCCTCCCTGTCCATCACCAACTCCTGGAGTTCACTCAGACTCACGTCCATCGAGTCAGTGATGCCATCTAGCCATCTCATCCTCTGTCGTCCTCTTCTCCTCCTGCCCCCAATCCCTCCCAGTATTAGAGTCTTTTCCAATAAGCCAACTCTTCGCATGAGGTGGCCAAAGTACTGGAGTTTCAGCTTTAGCATCATTCCTTCCAAAGAAATCCCAGGGCTGATACCCTTCAGTATGGACTGGTTAGATCTCCTTGCAGTCCAAGGGACTCTCAAGAGTCTTCTCCAACACCACACTTCAAAAGCATCAATTCTTTGGTGCTCAGCCTTCTTCACAGTCCAACTCTCACATCCATACATGACCACTGGAAAAACCATAGCCTTGACTAGACGGACCTTTGTTGGCAAAATAAGTCTCTGCTTTTCAACATGCTGTCTAGGTTGGTCATAACTTTCCTTCCAATTAGTCATTAGGGAAAACAAAATCACAATGAGATACCACTTCATACCCACTAGATTGGCTATAATAAAAAGAGAATAAAGAATATTGGTAAAGATGTGGAGATATTGGCATCCTCGTATACTGCTCGTGGGAGTGTAATATGAAAAAGAAAAAAAACATTAAAAAAACCAGTATGCCAATTCCAGAAAAGGCTAAACATAAAGCTACAATGTGATTCAGTAATACTCCTTCTACATATGTATCCAAGATAATTGAAAACACACATGTCCACCTAAAATTTATATGTAAGTGTTCATAGCAGCATTATTCATAATAGCTAAAACAGAAACGTCAAGAACAGACCTGTGGACAGGGGAAGAAGGTGGGATGAAATGAGAGAGTAGCATTGAAATATATACATTACTGTGTGTAGAGTAGCTAACTAATGGGAAGCTGCTGTATACCACAGGGAGCTCAGCTCAGTCCTCTGTGATGACCTAGAGGGGTGAGATGGGGAGGGAGGTTCAAGAAGGAGAGGATGTATGTTCCCTTGTGGCTGACTCACATTGTTGTATAGCAGAGACCAACACAACATTGTAAAGCAAGTATCCTCCAATTAAAAAAAAAAGACGTGAAAACAAGCTAAATGCCCATCAGCTGATGAATGAATACAAACAGATGATTGTCAGATATCTCTCACTTATAATGCTGAGCAGACAGTCACAAAGTTACAGTAAGCACTCTATTTATTTTGCAAAGTTATGTACTTTGAAAACTCAGAAATCTCTGAAATTTGGAGACATCCTGTAAGAAGGTAGTAACCTTTGTATGCATGAATATAAGGTAGAAGAAACTATTGATCAGACAGAATAAGAGGAGAAAGTGTGATTCTAAGCAAGTGGGTTGCCTTTTTCTGCTAATGCTCAGCAATTGAGACAAAGGTTTTCTTTTTGTACATTGCCCTGGAGGCCAATAAATTGGGATTCTCCTGTGTGGAAAGGAAGTCAGTTTTAGAGCCAAGCCCTTTCCACTCTATTTTTTTTTTTTTTCTGTCTTCTTGCATTGATACATGACACACTGGACCAACTGTCTCTCTTTTCAATGAGAGTCTCTTCTAGAGCCTTGAGAAAGACTTATCCTAAGATGCTGAGCCTTTATAATTAGGATTGAAATGTCAACAGCAAATATTACATAATGTCTTTTCCTATCACACGGGAGCAAGACTTTTTCAAAAACATTCCCCAAAGTTTCTGTTACTCTTGTGCTGTCAGCATGAAAATACACACAAGCACAGGCCCATCCAGACTCTCTTTCTGACAAACAGACCTTGTGCCTACACACTCTCACAGTGCTTTTGGTATGAAATAGTACTTCTTGAAGCAATATTTCAAAGAGCTGTCCTCCTGCTTTTCTTCTCGAAATGTCTTAGAAAAGTTCTAAAACACCAATGGCATCAACAAATAACCTCGACCTGTGTAGCCCTTTTGAGAAAGTAAACTTAAAAAAGATTGCAATGCCACACTTAATTACCATTGTTTGAATCTACCGAGTACATTGGAATGAACTAAATATGAAATTGCAGAAAATGAGTATAAAATTTACCTATTTTTTTAAGTTTAAAAATTAAAATTGAAGACTTGGGATATTATCATTCTTGGACAGTTATGCCTTTTAAATATCTTATTAGGCATGGAAATAATTAGCATGAGACAGTGCTTGTTCTCACAGTCGGGAATCATGCAGAAAAATGAAATCTTAAGAAAGCGGTCAGTCCAGCTTAAAAACAAGGAAGGTTGTAATACTATGTGAAACTGGTGCTTCCAGATTCCAACTTCATAGAATGAATTGCAAAGCAATGAACCAACTGATTAAAAAAATATATATATCTGTTTCAGTTCCGATAACAGAAATTCGTTCTACTCACGTAACTTTACGTTTACACTCACATTTTGCCGCCCCCACCTCGCTGCCTCCGCTGCTGTCCATCTGACACTGACAATGTGCCATGCACTGCTGTGCACTGGGAATAAAACATAGCATATATGAAATAGGGCCTTTCTGGAGGCCTGATATAAACACAGTCTCACTCAATGCCATTTGTCAAAGTGGATAAAATATCACATAGGACAGAATTACAGTGTGTTCTCATCAGTGGGCTTCCTTGGTGGCTCAGTTGGTAAAGAATTCGCCTGTAATGCTGGAGATCCTGGTTCGATTCCTGGGTTGGGAAGATCCTCTGGAGAAGGGAAAGGGTACCCACTCCAATATTCTTGGGCTTCCCTGGTGGTTTAGCTGATTTGTGTATGTATAGAATCTGCCTTGGAGAAGGCAATGGCACCCTACTCCAGTACTCTTGCCTGGAAAATTTCGTGGGCGAAGGAGCCTGGTAGGCTGCAGACCATGAAGTTGCTAAGAGTCAGACACGATTGAGCGACTTCACTTTCACTTTCACTTTCATGCCTTGGAGAAGGAAATGGCAACCCACTCCAGTGTTCTTGCCTGGAGAATCCTAGGGACAGGGGAGCCTGGTGGGCTGCCATCTATGGGGTCGCACAGAGTCTGACAAGACTGAAGCGACTTAGCAGCAGCAGCAGCAGCAGCAGAATCTGCCTGCAGTGTGGGAGACCTGGGTTCAATCCCTGGGTCAGGAAGATCCCCTGGAGAAGGGAAAGGCTACCCACTCCAGTATTCTGGTCTGGAGAATTCCATGGACTGTATGGTCCACGGGGTCGCAAAGAGTCTGACATGACTGAGCGGCTTTAACTTTCTCCACATTAAAATTTATTTTTTGTTCCTTATGACTCATGTCACTACTTTACATAATATTATTTAATAATGCTTGTTAGGTTTTCTCCCAATAAAATTTCAGCTTCATGAGAGTAGAATGAAATCTCTCTTTATGGAAGAAAGCCTGTCATAGACTGGTTACCCAACAGATGTGCATTGAATGAATGAATCAAAGAATGAATGAAAGCAGATGTAAGCCATCAAGTATGGGAGTTTTTACACTTGATGGATTTTAAGGGAGAAGAAATTCAATGCAATTAAAATATATATTCCTCTCACAGTCATTAATTTTTTTAAAAAAGATATAATGAAGTATGCCTAATATTCAATTTACCAGTTTAAGCATACAATTCAATGCCATTAAGTATATCTGCAATGTTGTGAAACCATCACCACCCTCCAGCTTCAGAACTGCTTTTATCTTCCAAAATTAGAGCTCTGACCTCATTAAACAGTAACTCCTCACTCCTTCCTGCCCCCAGCCCCTGGCAATCATCATTCAACACTCTGTCTCTATGAATTTAACTACTTTAAGTACCTTATGTAAGTAGAATTATACACTTACACATATGTATACATAACATATACATATATATGTTCTTTTGTGACTGGCTTACTTCTCTTAGCATGATGTCCTCAGGGTTCATCTATGTTATAACATGTGTCAGAATTTCTTTTCTTGTTCTTGTTCAGTCACTAGGTCGTGTCTGACTCTTTGTGGCCCCGTGATCTGCAGAATGCCAGGCTTCCCTGTCCTTCGCTGTCTCCGAGTTTGCTCGAACTCAAGTCCATTGAGTTGGTGATGCCATCCAACCATCTCATCCTCTGTCATCATCTTCTCCTCCTGCCCTCAATCTTTCCCAGCATCAGGGTCTTTTCCAATGGGTCGGCTGTTCGCATCAGGTAGCTGAAGTATTGGAGCTTCAGCACCAGTCCTTTTAAAGAATATTCAGGGTTGATTTCCATTGGGACTCTGGGGTTTTTAAGCCTGATTAATATTCCATTGTATGTATAGACCACAGTTTCATTATCAATTCCTCCCATGATGGACATTTGCATTGTTTCCATCTTTTGGCTATTGTGAATAATGTTTCTATGAACATGGATGTGCAAATATTTGTTCAGTTTCTGTTTTAAGTCTTTAAAACAGAAGAGAAATTTGCTGGGTCATATGGCAATTCAGCTTACATTTTTTCTCACAATTATTTTTATGCCTTTTTTTATTTTGTGGTGTGTATATTTTTCTTTTTAATTCATTGGCATTAAACCTTGAATCTAATGAAACAAAACCACACTTATTTTAAGGGAATGCTTTTAGGAAGTAAATATCAAAAATAATTCCTGTTGGCAAATTAGCAAATCTGTTGCAAAGGATACATAATCCACTTGTTTCATTCAAAAAACCCATTAGAGCAGTCACAGAAACAAAACTTCATCCTGCTAAGCATCCCTGAATGTGATGTAACTATTCTTGGAATCTTGAACTAAAAAAAAAAAAGAAAAAAAATCAGGCCACCCAAGATACATTGAAAAAATTTAATTATTGAAAGGGATTGTAATGAATAATCTGTGCAGGGGGCAGATATTTGCTATTGCTAGAACTGGCTTTCAGTTGACAACACAGTTTTTTTTTTTCTGAGCCTGAAACGTAGTTGGATAGCACAAGTCTCCCTTTGGACTCAAGCACATACAAACAGTTGATAATACTTATTATTATAAATGCAAGCTACAGCTGTTTATTACTTACTATGTACCAATTACAATGCTAAGCCTCGCACATTAATTACCCTATGAAACACAACAGAGCTGCAAGGCAGCTTTTTACCGTTATCAACCTGGTAGAGTCTGTTGCTGTCCACTGATACTCTTTCAACTAAAACTCAATGGACAGCACTCCTGAGTTTTAGTTGGAAACATGAATGCCCAGCCAGACTGCATTTCCACTTTTTTGTAGCTCACCTTGCTGCCTGTATCAGTTGTTGTTTAGTTGCTAAGTCGTGTCCTACTCTTTGTGACCCCATGGATTGTAGCCCCCCAGACTCCTCTGTCCATGGGATTTCCCAGGCAAGAATTCTTGAGTGAGTTGCCATTTTCCTTCTCCAGGGGATCTTCCCAACCCAGGGATCAAACCAGCGTCTCCTGCTTTGGGAGGTATCCTCTTTACCACTGAGCCAACTGGGAAGCAAATTTGTTCATGTCAGTAGTTCATGGCTTTTGATCACTGACTTGTATTTGGTTGTGCAGACTTGCCACAGTTGTTTATTCATTGTCCTACTGATGGATACCAGGGCTTTCTGTTTTTTAGACATTATGGAAAAGAACTGCTGCCAACATTTGTGTGTTTAGTGAGTATGTTTATTTGAAATGATGGAGAATATTGTGATGGGGTTTACTGGGAGGTAGAAGCACTCATCAGCCCTTCGTGACATCTCTGATGGCCCACAAGGAAATCATCTGATTCTCCACAGATGAGGCTAGGACCTGCATCTCTTGTCTGGTTTTGCCAGCCTCCTGCCCCAAGATCAGGAATCAATTTTTACCTCCATTCCTTAGTGTTCCCCACCTACAATACAACCCCCATTTGATATAACCAGGGAATTCACTTCTCACCCTTCAAGCTGCAGTCTAGATTGCATATTTCTCTAGTTTGCATATTGATTTAGACCTGGAATCAACTTGGGCAATCATCTCACTCATGTGGCTACTTGGTTTAGAAGTTAGTCTTACTGTCTCTTCTACCTGTTACTGCCAGCCTGACATTCGGTGGACAATAACAAGCCATATTTATTTATATTTATTTCTGGGGGCTTCCCTGGTGGTCCAGTGGTTAGGACGTCACACTTCTGCTGCAGTGGGCATGGTTCCACTCCAGTTGGGAAAGTAAGATCCTAAAAGCCAAAATGTGGCCAAAAATAAAAGGAAGGAAAATAACTACTTCTGGATGCCCACATGTGTCAGAAATTCCAGTCCCATTGTTTCTAATATGTAGGATAACTATTATTCAAACAAGTAAAGAGAAAGCTCAATGAGAAAGCAAAAGCAAGTGGTAGCTATTAGAATAATGTGTATACAAGATGTTCTTTTTCCATGTTACTTAGTTAACACGTGAACATAAAATAGAATGAACTGTCTATGTTTGGACAGAGGAGATCAAAATGCCATTTCTGTTTTCTGCATTTAAGTCAGCAGCACTTACGATCATGTCTTGTATATATTAGATATCTGATGAATGTCCATTGAATTTATTAATAAATGAATGAATGTTAAGTAGGTTGTGCCCCAGTGGCACATGCTAAGACACAGCAAACATTTTTTTCTCTGTTGTTTGACAGTGGATGTAAGCCGCAGCTGGTCAGAGAGCTAAAGCAGATGCTGTGAAAGATGCGTCCAAGTATGAAATAGCTGAGTGTGTTTGGGAGCAGGCTGCTTCCTATGTCATGTATCAGGTGTGAATGGATTAGAGACTCTGTCTACAGCAGCTTAAAAAATAGTTTCTTCTCACAGTCCTATCCAACATGGAAAACCATGAAAATAAATAGCAGTGAAGTTATTTACACGAAATTGAAGCTATGACTGTATATGGTGATAGTAGTGAATTGCAGCTCATTCTTTCAAGTAAAGTAGTGAGTGAATCGGAGAAGGTTATGGCACCCCACTCCAGTACTCTTGCTTGGAAAATCCCATGGACGGAGGGGCCTGGTGGGCTGCAGTCCATGGGGTCGCTAGGAGTCAGACACGACTGAGCGACTTCACTTTATTTTTCCACTTTCATGCATTGGAGAAAGAAATGGCAACCCACTCCATTGTTCTTGCCTGGAGAATCCCAGGGACGGGGGAGCCTGGTGGGCTGCCGTCTATGGGGTTGCACAGAGTCGGACATGACTGAAGTGACTTAGCAGCAGCAGCAGCAGTGAGTGAATACCACATGAATGTAGAAAAAGATTATTCTTTGTGAATCTTATAAAACAATAAATATGTTGAGAGTTAACAACTGAAAAAAAGCTCAATTACCACCCCTAAATGTGTTAATTTCACTCTATAAAGATTGTAGTTTCAAACACTGTGTGAGAAGCCCAGTCATTCATTGAAATACAAATAGGAAATGGGAAGGGGTGGGGAAGAAGAAGAGGAGAGAGAAAGAGCGAGTGAGCAAGAGAAGTTCCCTTAAGAAGCATGCCCTTAGTAAAAGAGTAAGGAAATCCAGATAAAGTGTGATAAGAGTTTTCAAACTGCCTGAGGCACGCATTCAGTCCCACTTCAGTATTCTTGCCTGGGGAATCCCATGGACAGAGGAGCCTGGTGGGCTACAGTCCATGAGGTCACAAGAGTTGGACACAATTTAGCAATTAAAGCACCACCACCACCACAGGAGTTTTTAAACTGCTGAGGCATGCATTCAGTCAGAATCATTATGCCCCTGGTCCAGATCAAGACAAGATTACATCTGCCTTTCCTGTGTCCAGCCCTTTCCGTGACCATCAGGAATGCCTCTGTGGCTGTAAACCAAAAGTCAACATTCCCAAACAGGCACCTAAGTAAGATGGAGTCTCGTAATATATATTAACCAGCACACTTACAAGCATCAGTGCTTATCACAAAGAGCCTGCAGATTCGAGGCCACATCAAATATTTGTGAGTGCTAAGTCGCTTCAGTCGTGTCTGACTCTTTGTGACCCTGTAGTCCTGGAAAATCCCATGGACGGAGGAGCCTGGTAGGCTGCAGTCCATGGGGTCGCTAAGAGTCGTACAAGACTGAGTGACTTCACTTTCTCTTTTCACTTTGATGCATTGGAGAAGGAAATGGCAACCCACTCCAGTGTTCTTGCCTGGAGAATCCCAGGGACGGGGAAGCCTGGTGGGCTGCCGTCTATGGAGTCACACAGAGCCAGACACGACTGAAGTGACTTAGCATAGCATAGCATAGTCCGCCAGGCTCCTCTGTCCATGGGATTCTCCAGGCAAGAATACTGGAGTGGGTTGCCATGCCTTCCTCCAGGGAATCTTCCTGACCCAGGGATCAAATCAGCGTCTCTTTTTGTCTCCTGTATTGGCAGGCAGTTTCTTTATCACTAGTGCCATCTGGGAAGCCCTACATCAAATGTACATCAACATAAATTAATTTAAAACAAATCTCTAATTTTCTATACATTTTCTATTTCTATAAATATTTCTGTACTTAATCATACCTATTTATATTAAGCTAAACTGTGAGTTCATACTGATATCTCCAAAATGAATTCGTTATCCTGTGGATTATTCCAGCCTTTCCCTTCCTGTAATAAAATACCCTACACATAATGCATTTTTGAATGCAAAGCTTTAACTGAGAATACTCCAAGCACCTTGGAAGGGACCTTGAGCTTATGAGACTCTACAGGTGGAAATAGCTGTATATAGTTATTTGCCTGCACACTGCACACTCCTGCATACCAGGAAGATTATCTGCTTCAGCAGAGTATACCCTTCTGAGAAGATATATGGTCAAATAATTCATCTTTGGCAATTAATTAAACTTGTTGACCATTCTTGTGCATTAGTGGTTCTTAAACCTAGAAATCCATCAGAATCAACTTGTGGGTTAAAGAAACAAAAAAGCAAAGCAAAGCATTCTACCCCAAATGACTGAATCAGATTTTCACTCCAGGGAGTAATCAGACCCTGTTCCCTTGTGAAAAACTCCATGTCCACCAATTTGACTCCTCTGTCCATTGGATTCTCCAGGCAATAATACTGGAGTAGATTGCCATGCCCTTCTCCAGGGGATCTTCCTGACCCAGGTATCAAACCCAGATTTCTTATGTCTCCTGTATTGGTAGGCAGATTCTTTACCATTAGCGTCACCTGGGAAGTCCCATCAATTTGACAACAAAGGTGAAATTCACTGATTCCTTGAATGACATAAACTACTGAATTTCACAGAAGGAGAAATAGATCATCTGAATAGGACTATACTATTAAAGAAAGTGTATAAAAAAAATCTTCCAAGTAAGAAATCACCAGGTTCAGATAGTACCACTATGGGATTCTACCAAACATTTGAGGAAGAAATTATACCAATTCTCTATAACCTGTTCCAGAAAATAGAAGCTCTTACTATGAGACTGACATTACTCTAAAATTATATAAAGACATTACATGAAAGAAACACTACGGAACAATTATGTTTAATGAACACACCTGCAAAAATCATCAACAAATGTTAACAAATGAAACTCAACAATGTGTAAAAGAATCATACACCACAAGGAGGTGGGATTCATTGTAGGAATGAAAGATTAGTTAGATTAATCAATTATATAGAGTAAATAAAGCCATGTGATTTATGAATATGTTTAGTACTTCGGTTGTGGTGATGGTAACACAGGTGTATTTATGTCCAAACTTATCAAGATGTATACATTATGTGGGTACAATCCTTTGTATATCAATTTAACCCCAATAAAGCTTTAAAAAAAGGGAAAATGATGTGATAGTATCAATAGATACAGAAAAAGCATTTCACAAAATCCAACCCCTATTCACTTCATGGCAAATAGATGGGGAAATAATGGAAACAGTGACAAACAATTTTCTTGGGCTCCAGAATCACTGCAGATGGTGACTGCAGCCATGAAATTAAAAGATACTTGCTCCTTGGAAGAAAAGCTATGACCAACCTAGACAGCGTATTAAAAAGCAGAGACATTACTTTGCTGACAAAGGTCCATCTAGTCAAAGCTATGGTTTTTCCAGTGGTCATGTATGGATGTGAGAATTGGACCATAAAGAAAAATGAGTGCTGAAGAATTGATGCTTTTGAACTGTGGCGTTGGACAAGACTCTTGAGAGTCCCTTGGATTGCAAGGAGATCTAACCAGTCCATCCTAAAGGAGATCAGTCCTGAATGTTCATTGGAAGGACTAATGCTGAAGCTCCAATACTTTGGCCACCTGATGGGAAGAACTGACTCATTTGAAAGACTCTGATGCTGAAGATTGAGGGCAGGAGAAGGGGACAACAGAGGATGAGATGGTTGGAGGCATCGCCGACTCGATGGACATGGGTTTGATCAAGCTCCGGGAGTTGGTTCCCTGGTGACAGGGAAGCCTGGTGTGCTGCAGTCCATGGGGTCACAAAGAGTCGGACACAACTGAGCGACTGAACTGAACTTAACTGCTATTCATGGGTGAAAAAAAAAAATACTCAACAAACCATAAACAGAGAACTTTCTCAACTTGATAAAAACTTGTACTATTAAAAAAAAATAAACTTATAAAGAAGTGAAAAATAAGTGCTGATAAAGCAAAACTTGATGAAATGGTGAATAAACTTTTAAGATGCTGAGGTATTTTTGACATTAAGGATAATTTGTTTTACATGAACTGACATTGAATTATGAGCGATTTCATTTGTATTGGCTAGGTTACTTCAAGGGTTTGGTTCTAGAAATATTTTGTTGTTATATTATCTTTGCATCTTCACAATTCATGTTGAATGAGAATCAAAAGCATCAAGTCCAATGAGAAAAACTGTCTAATCTTAATTTATGTAAATACCTTCTGACAATTTCAGTATTAGGAGTTCCCATTATAGAATTGTCACAAAAGAAAACCAGAAAAAGATTTCAAGCTGTTTTGAGAGTACTTTATAAATATCTCAAGAAGTTGTTCATTTGGAATGTTTATGTAAAACCAATGTGCTAAGTTACTTCAGTCGCGTCCGACTCTGCAACCCCATAGACGGCAGCCCACCAGGCTCCCCGTCCCTGGGATTCTCCAGGCAAGAACACTGGAGTGGGTTGCCGTTTCCTTCTCCAATGCATGAAAGTGAAAAGTGAAAGTGAAGTCGCTCAGTCGTGTCTGACCCTCAGCGACCCCATGGACTGCAGCCTTCCAGGCTCCTCCATCCATGGGATTTTCCGGGCAAGAGTGCTGGAGTGGGATGCCATTGCCTTCTTCATAAAACCAATACATAGGGTCAAAAAAACAATTTCTTTCTTTCTTCTTCTGGTCAGAGATGAAAAAGAATTTATTGGAGATGTGAGAAAGATTCAGACGGCAGTTCATTTACCATTCAGACAGCAGCCCTTTGACCCCTGAGAGAGAGAGACTTTGCTA
Source organism: Bos mutus (assembly GCF_027580195.1). Lineage (NCBI taxonomy): Eukaryota > Metazoa > Chordata > Mammalia > Artiodactyla > Bovidae > Bos > Bos mutus. The sequence continues at coordinate 23,404,635 of NC_091628.1, forward strand.
TCTCTTTCCACACCTTTTTTTTTTTCTTTTTCCCAAAGCAAGAGGAATTGACAATTTAATTCAAGACCTTTTATTCACTGGGTAGCGCTTCTCAATGGGGAGGATTTACTGTACCATGGGGCTTTCTCTCTCACCCCCTGTTCCCACAAACTAAACTCACAAGCACAGTTACCTCTTTTTAAAAAGTCCTCCGGTGTTTTTTGTTCCTTCCTCATCAATGAATAATTGCAAGTATGATCTGTCCAAAGACTCAGTGAATTTAAATTCAAGCTTCACCTATTCTTACCATCCACCAAATACTTCAATCCCAGTTGTTACCAGGACTTCACCTTTAAAAATACTGGGATTTCACATCAGAGCCCACAAATTAGAAACGGCCGACTTGTTGAAATCGCAGCTTAACCTGTATTTCTACAACATATGCTCATTTTATTATCTAAATAATCATATGGTTTCTAGCCAAATCATGTTTAATAAAACTTACCAAATCTGTTCTTTCTATTTTTGCTGAGAACTCTCTGGATATAACCTTTGGGTGATGATTTCCTTTTTTCTGGGCTTCCCTGGTGGCTCAGAGGGTAAAACATCTGTCTACAATGTGGGAGACCTCGGTTCGATCCCTGGGTCAGGAAGATCCCCTGGAGAAGGAAATGGCAAGCCACTCCAGTACTCTTGCTTGGAAAATCCCATGGACTGAGAAGCCTGGTAGGCTACAGCCCACGGGGTCGCAAAGAGTCAGACACGACTTCACTTTCACTTTTTTCGTCTTTTCTATAGAATGCATGTGGCACACTCAATCTGATGGAAATACTAGTATAAAACCCATTGACACGTTGAAATAATATGTTCAAAAGTTAAAGGTTGCATAATGTTATAGCCTTATAAGTGATGTTTTGGATAATGCTTCTGTAAAGTATGATCACTTTTGGATAACACTTTATACGGTAAATATTTGAGATGAGACTTGGAGGAAAGATAACACAGAAAAAAGTTTTTTAAATAATTTACTAAAGGAAGTCATAAATAGGCAGAAAGAGCAAATGGTTGGGGTTTCTAGTTGTAATTCTGCCATTATTTTAGGTGGTTTTAGGCAATACACTGTGATCAGCTTCCTCTTCTATAAAGAGGAAAAAGGGGGTGAAATGCGGACACTGTTGATCTCTGAAATCTGTTTTACTTGGAAGGCTGACTAACTAGGCTTTTATGAGACCAAAGCCTCAAGCACTTGAACATTTTTGGAATGTTTAACCACCTGATGCTATCTCTGTGTGAGGGAAAGGGAGGGGGAACTTCTATTTTCTTGTGATTTTTATAATTTTTTAAATGAACTTTACCTTTTTAAAGGTTGCAGAGCACAAGGTTGTCTTAGAATCTTTTTTTTAAAAAGTAATTTTTATTAGTGTATAGTTGCTTTACAATATTGTGTTAATTTCTGCTGTACAGCAAAGTGAATCAGCTACACATATACATATATACCCTCTTTTTCAGATTTCCTTCCCGTTTAGGTTATCACAGAGCATTGAGCTGCGTTTCTGGTGCTATACAGTAGTTAGCATTAGTTATCTATTAGTTCACATTAGTTGTCTGTTTTATCCATAGAATCTATAGTGCATGTATGTTAATCCCAGTCTCCCAGTTCATCCCACATCCCCCTTTCCCCTTGGTATCCATAAGTTTATTCTCTACATCTATGTCTCTGTTTCTGCTTTGCAAATAAGATCGTCTATAGCATTTTTCTAGATCTCACACATGTGTTAATACACAAGAATTTTTTGAAATGCGTCAAGCATTTCTCCACTTTCCTGAATTACCTGGAAATATCTTCAAATATTTTTGTGACATAGAGCACAGTATTCCTTACACCCCATCAGAGCTTGTTCCACACCGTGAAGATGAACAATGCACGAAGCAGCGGGTATCCTCAGTGTTTCTTCTTTAAGGAAGGAACGTGGGTGATTGTTTAGCACTCCACCATCTACTCTAATCCACTGTTAGAAGAAAAAGACAACAGGAACATTTTACTTTTTATTAATAGATTTTATGTCTTAGAATAGTTTTAGGTTCACAAAAAATTGAACAGCAGGTACAGAGATTTCCCACACAAGCACAGCCTCCTCCATCATCAACATGGTCACCAGAGTGCTGTTTGTCACCACTGATGAACCTCCACGGATACACACTAATCACCCAAATCCACAGTTTACATTAGGACTCACTCTTGATGGCATACATTCTATGGATTTGGACAAATGCATAATGACAGGTGGACTTGCCAGGTGGCTCAGAGGGTAAAGGATCTGCCTGCAATGTCTGAGACACAGGAGTTGCGGGTTCAGTCCCTGGGTGGAGAAGATCCTTTGGAGGAAGGTATGGCAACCCACTCCAATATCCTTCTCTAGAGAATCCCATGGACAGAGGAGCCTGGCGGGCTACAGTCCACGGGGTTGCAAAGAATCAGACATGACTGAAGTGGCTGAGCATGTGCGCATAATGACATGTATCCACCATTGCAGATTCATACAGAGCGATTTCACTGCTTTAAAGTCCTCTGTGCTTTGCTTATTCAGCTCTCCCCTCCCTCAGTCCCTGGAAACTATCGGCCTTCTTACCATCTCTCTGTGTGCCAAACCACTTCAGTTGTGTCTGACTCTTTATGACCTTAAGGGCCATAGCCCACCAGGCTCCTCTGTCCACGGGATTTTCCAGGCAAGAACTCTGGAGTTGGTTGCTGTGCCCTCCTGCAGGGGATCTTCTCCACCCAGGGATCTTTTCATCGCCACTATTTATGGTTCTTATCCCATATCTCTCCTATATATAACGTGATTTTCTGCCAATCAAAGCAGGTTGCCAGAGATTCTTTTAAAAATGCAGGTAATCATGTCACATTATAGCCTAAAATCCCCCACTGGCTACTCAGGCTTTTAGATAAAACTCAAGTAAGCAAGTACAGATATCATGACCTCATCATCAAATGCCTGCCTACCCACCTAATGTTGTCTGTCACCTCCACCAGTTGTCCACGTGTCAGTCCCATAAAACTTCCTGACATTCTCTCAGAACGGTGACTGTTTTTGACCTTCTAGCTGTTACTTCATCAGGGAAAACTCTCTCCAACTCTGCTCTTGATTAGTTCCTGCTGGCCCCAAGGTCCAGCTTAGGTTAAATCCCCTGGAACATCATGTCAGATTTGCGGTTTTTCTCCTAAAGTTCTCATTTACATCTTCCTTCTTTGACCTTTGGTAGTAAACTCTGACATTTACTATATTTCTTTGGTGGTTTTAGCTGCTTTTGTCACCAAACTGTGGCCTTTGTAAGGTCAGGAATTCTTTCAGAATAAACAATAAATATTTTTTTTCATACATGCTCAGAGAATCTAAGATCATATATTTGTGTATCCATGGCTTTCGATTGAATGGCAATAGTTCACTATACAAATGGAAACAAAGCTCCAACACATTACAGGGATAAACTGATTCACATGTCCAGGGCTTTTATTCAGGTTATCTTTAGCTGGATTTCAAAACCACAAAAAGAAATTTATCACCACTGCTTTCCTTGGAGCATAACGATTCATGTTTTTTATGTTGGAAGTTGTTTTATCACTTATTTGAAGAAGTCAAATCCATTAACCCATCTCATCAGGCAACTGCATCAGTGGAGAAGTAGGACCGTGTGGTCTATGTGATTTCTTTAAAGAAAGTGGCATGTTTTGTTAAGCATCATATCCACCGCCACCCAGTAGGGTTAACCGCAATTCTTGCAGTGATAAAGATTTCTAGACCACCTGGGTTTAGTAGTCATGCTCAACTCTTTTAGACTAGGCAGACTTGAAAAGGAGAAATCAGTGAACCAAGTGCATGGAATTATTTCAAAGGAACAAATATTAGAAACAGGTGTGAGATACTACCTAGGGAAAATAAAGCATTAATTCATTCTAACTGGCAGTGGACCATGCCACATTTCCTGAAGAATTAGCTGCCTGAAAACATTTTGATAAAGGAGTTAATTATACATGTTGCTAGTTATTTTTCATTTCCGGCCCAATTTTTCCGAACCATAAAAGTGCATTAAAAACTTTTATGCAATTATGAAGTCTCAAAAAGCATTTTTATTTTCCATCTATTTCCCAGTTAAATTATATTTTCTGAGCATCTGTATATATGAAGTGAATTTTTTATTATATGGAAAGCTTATAATCCATGTTTTATACTTGTCCTATGGCTCAAATCCTACAGTAAAATGTATAGCATCATGTATATATCTTATGTTTAGTTTTATGAAATTTTTTACCCACTTGCTTCATTCCTGAAAGGATTTGAGGTTGTGGCATTGAGGAAGTTGCTTATTGATTACCTTAGTTTTAACTGCATCACATACTCTTTTAATATTTAATTTTTATATGGGAAAAATGCTCTTATTTTGCCAAAAAATTATTGATTAAATAATTACTTGTTTGATAAGAGCATAGCAGTTATAATCTTATAATGTCAATAAAACATTAATCACTATAAATGTTTAACATTAGAATGTTTAACTATCTCTATGGCTCCTCTCACAGTTCCTTCTGGTGGTCTATTAGCAAATGTTTGCTTCCCTTCATTGCAACTTTGGACTTTTATGATTTAAGTCTTCTAAGTTTCCAAGAAGGAGTGTTTCCACTGGGAGATACAGAAATGGTTTCATAAAATGAAAGGCTGAGATTTCCACATGTCTACTTTGTGTTTTTCATAATATGAATCAAACATTTGACAAACTAGATTACTTGATTGGCTGCAGTGGTTTGTACTAGCCACTGGAGATTGAGTTGCTACTACAAAATGGTTTGAATAAGATAGGGGCACACAGGTACACATATACCATGGAATATTACTCAGCCATAAAAAGGAATGAAATTGGGTCATTTGTGGAGATGAGGATGGACCTAAAGACTGTCATACAGAAGTAAGTCAGAAAGAGAAAAACAAATATCACATGCGGGATCTGAAACAGTTGATACAGATATCTTATTTACAAAGCAGAAATAGAGACACAGATATAGAGAACAAATGTATGGATATCAAGGGGGAAAGGGAGGCTGGGATGAATTGGGAGATTGGGATTGACAGATATACACTATTGACACTTTGTATAAATAGACAACCCATGAGAACCTACTGTGTAACACAGGAAACTCTACTCAGTTCTCTTTGGAAATCCAGAAAAGAGGGGATATATCTACACGTATAGCTGATTCACTTTGCTGTATAGCTGACTCACTTTACAAAACTGTAAAGCAACTATACTCCAATAAGAATTTTTAAAAAACAACAGCACATAAATTTTGAAAGATTCAAAGTTCGTACCTTAATTTCATAATCTTTGAAGATCTATAAAAATGAATTTATCATTAGAGTCAGTATAGCCACAAATTGCTTAATTCTTAATCTTTACAGCACCTTCTGGAGATGACAGCAAGAAAGTCTTTAGTCAGAATGTGATAATGTTCAAAATACAACACTAATGAAAATAATTTTCTATTAATGCCTGTGTATAATCCAACTACACACACACAAAAACACACAGAGCCTTTTTCTTTTGATGCCTCACGTGACTTAGATTAAGAATGTTATGGATCTCCTGCTTTATGTAGAATATCTGTGACACTGACATGGACAGTGGTTTGCCCTCCAAATTGGACTTCAACAGAACTAGCTGACAAGTTTAATCATCGTAAATCAGGAAACAGTGTTAACTCAGTAGCTTTTCTCCTCATTTTTGACCTTTTGCCCAAAGATACATATTTTTATGAATCCCTTTAGGTGAAGGAGTTTCTTGCATTCCAGCTGTCTTAAAACTGCTGAGGTTTCCTGAAATCAACTTCAATTCACCAGCCAGACATCTACAAACCATGTTAATACCACATTTGCTTGTAGATTTCTTGTCTGCATCTCAAACTTCCAAATTTTGTGTAGCTTCTTCCCGGATTTTCAGAGATCTAAACAAACAAGAGCTTCCTTTTCCTGCTGCTAAGCTCCTCTCCCCTTTTTCTTCTCTGCTATTCCTCTTACTTCTTGAGAGCAGCCTTTGGCAGTCTCTTCCTACAGGTGTTCTTCCAGCCGCCTCTCGTGCTAAGCGGCATTAATGCTGCTCTGCACTCATGACCACAGCCATCAAAGGTAGTCATGAGTGAAATCAACAATGTTCTGATCATTTGCTTCATCATTCTTGCTTACTAGATCCTGACACTTCCTGGAGACCGGAACTTCTGTCCGTCTAGCTCAGGTGGGGTCAGGATGTAGATTCTCATTGTATTTGTGGTGAAAGTTTTTAAGCACTGTTTCAGAGGATTCTTTGTACACCTTGCTGTCTTGTGCACGCTTTGCTGTGTTGTTTCTGGGAAGGAGGGCAAGGGTCTATTTCTTTTGTAGGCTGACAAGAAGAGCTGAGTAGAAAAGCGGTAGCAGGGCCTCTCTGACTCTGCTTGTGACCACAGACATAAATGCATCTCCATAGAACTATTCATTTATTTATACTGCCCCAAATGATTACGCATTTTAAGGAAAGTCTGGGGAATGCAGACAAATATTTCAAAACACTGTGTACCTTCATCCTTTGGCCTAATGTTTTAAAATTTCAGAGTGGTGTCTCTCACAAAGAAGAGCATGAATAGAATAAAAACTGGTCAGACAACCTGCTTCTTCTGTCAGCTTTTAAAAATATGTGAATGACTTATTTGCTGATGAAACTTATTTTCTTTTCATGTGTGTTTTGACATTCTGAAAGAGGCTCAGAGAATATTTTGTTAATAATAGGAAATACAAATTACCTGTTTTGTATCCATAAATCAAGTTTATTATCTCTGAGCCTTATTCATTTCTGGGGCAAAATGTAAAGTGAGACACTAATCTCTCAATTATTATAGATTTTAAGTTTTGATTAGTAGAATATGACTTCTTTTCTAATTTCTTACAGTTATATGATATATATATATATATTATATATATATAAAAACTCTCTATATACATTCTAAAATGCAATACAGTGAAATGATTTAACTGACCACTCAGATCTCAATGATTTGGGGACCAGTTAATGCATCTTAATTCTGAATATTCTCAACAACCATATTTCAAGATTATTTTAGTATGAAATTAAGGACAAAACTCTATTAGAAATATAACTACAGAATTTCTGCTTGCTAGTAGACAGCATTATTCAAATAGGTGATCTGTGTTCAGACTAATTTCTTAAATTTCACGTCTTCATGATCTAGTAAAACTGTTAAAAAAATAAATTTATTCTGAATGTCACTTTAATTCAAAATGACTAGACAAAGTCAATTCAAAATGACAGACACATAGCAGCATGATGAAATTGCTGGTTGTCTGCCAATTTTCCCAAATGTTCATTGTTATCTCAATAGGGAAGCCTTCTGTCTCTTCATCCAAGCAGAATCAATTACTTCATTTGCTATGTCCCCTCAGAAATGTGTGTTTTGAATTACGTAGACTCCAGATGTCTGTCACCCATATCCATACGATGTTTGTTGTTTCGTGTCTGTTCTCAAAAACCTCAGTTGTACCTAGGTTCTAAAAGATGGAAATGAATCAATTTCTTTTTCTCATTATTTATGTCTTCTCTCTTAGACCTTTGAATCTGTTTTTCTCTCTGCTTGAAACATTCTTACCTCAGAGAACCAAATTGCTGCTCTCTAATATCCTTCAGCCTTTGCCCAAATATTACTTTACCAGTGAGACCTTCTCTGATGATCCTATTTTAAACTTTAAACTCTGTGCTCACTTTGGCAGCACATATACTAAAACTGGAATGATGCAGAGAAGATTAGCATGGCCCCTGCGCAAGGATGATACGCAAATTTGTGAAGCATTCCGTGTTTTTAAGAAAGCTGTGGTACATATACACAATGGAATATTGCTCAGCCATTAAAAAGAATACATTTGAATCAGTTCTAATGAGGTGGATGAAACTGGAGCCTATTATACAGAGTGAAGTAAGCCAGAAAGAAAAACACCAGTATAGTATACTAATGCATATATATATGGAATTTAGAAAGATGGTAAGAATAACCCTGTATGCAAGACAGCAAAAGAGACACAGATGTATAGAACAGTCTTTTGGACTCTGTGGGAGAGGGCGAGGGTGGGATGATTTGGGAGAATGGCATTGAAACATGTATATTATCATATGCGAAATGAATCGCTAGTCCAGGTTCGATGCATGATACAGGATGCTTGGGCCTGGTGCACTGGGATGACCCAGAGGGATGGGATGGGGAGGGAGGTGGGAGGGGGGTTCAGGATAGGGAACACATGTACACCCATGGCGGATTCATGTCAATGTATGGCAAAACCAATACAATATTGTAAAGTAATTAGCCTCCAATTAAAATAAATAAATTTATATTAAAAAAATAAATAAACTTTAAACTCTTTCTGAAGTGTAATTTTCACAAGGTAAAATCCTGTAAGGAAAAATGAATATTTTTAAAAATGTCATTTAACTCATTAATGAATTAATGAGGGAAGAACCTATAAGATGTTAGTACAAGTTCAAAGGAGACTCCTGACATATGTATAAATGTGTATGTGTACATATATGTCACAGTGCTTCCCTGGCGGCTCAGTGGTAAAGAATCTGCCTGCCAATACAGGAGATGTGGGTTCAATCCCTGGGTGGGGAAGATCCCCTGGAGAAGGAAATGGCAACCCACTCAGGTATTCTTGCCTAGAAAACCCCATGGACAGAGGAGCTGGTGGTCTACAGTCCAGGGGTTCGCAGAGTTGGACATGACTTAACACGCCCATACATATACATATACACACGTGTATAGTCAGGAATGCTGAAATGAAGTTGCTAATAGATACAAAGCTGGTAAGTATTCTGTAAAGCAGTAAAATGTTTGAGATGATCTTTTAATTTTTTTTTACAGAGTAGAAATCGATTGAAACTCTACCAGACAAAATTTATTTACATCATGGTGAATGGTAGTTATACTCATTAATATCATTTTTATACAAGTTAATTTATACCCCTACAGAGACGTGAAGTAGTCCAGCCCGTAATAATCAATCAAAGGTACACATTCTTTACTTTAAAAGTTTTATAAATTTAAATTTATTCACTCTTGGTTGTGCTGGGTCTTTGTTGCTGCACAGGCTTTTATCTAGTTGCGGTGAGCAGGGACTACTCTTGGTCACGGTGCGCTGGCCTCTCATTGCAATGGCTTCTCTTGTTGCGGAGCACAGGCTCTAGGGCGCGTGGGCTTCAGTAGGCGCAGCTCTGTGGGTTCAATAGTTTCAGCTCCTGGGCTCTAGAGCACAGACTCAGTAGTTATGGCTAATGGGTGTAGTTGCTTGGTGGCATGTGGAATCTTCTTAGGTCAAGGATCAAACTTGTGTTTCCTGCATTGGCAAGTGGATTCCTCACTCCTGAGCCACCAGGGAAGCCCCACAGGGCATATTCTTATGTGTTTAGGACTTAGGGCTGGAGAGCAAAGGGGAAACCTCAGCCTTCCATATCTTTCTTCCTACCTTCAGCTTCCTTGTGCAGTAATATTAGGCTACTGGCCTGTGGACACCCCAGCCTCAGGGCTGGATGAACACATACCCTTGACCCTGTGGTTGGCTTGTTCAGACAGGAGGTGCATGGCCGGTGAAGGATCAGAACAGGTGCTTCTAAACTTCGAAGCCCAGAGCAGGAACCTAGTTGCCAATGTCTAATGGCTGCAGATGTTTTCTGCCATGAAACTTACCTACTTATTTACTAATACTTGCTCACTGTTATCCTTCACTACTTTGCAAATTCCATGTGGTTAAGAATTTTTATCTGTTTTATTCACAACTGTAATTTTAGCTCCTGGAAAGATGTTTGACAGCAATTTTTTTTTAAACTTTGTATTTTGTATCGGGGTCTAGCTGATTAACAATATTGTGACAGTTTCAGGTGAACAGCTAAGGGACTCAGCCATACATATGCATGTATCCATTCTCTGCCAAACTCCCCTCCGATCCAGGCTGCCACATGACATTGAGCAGGGTTCCCTGTGCTATACAGTAAGCCCTTGTTGATTATCCATTTTAAATATAGCAGTGCATTAATAAATATGGTTGAATGAATCCTTGTCCTCAACACAAGTATTGTACTTGTTTTGTAAGATATATTTGTAAATATATCTTTCAGGAAAGAATGATGGTTTGAACAATAGTGGAATAAAAAATTAATTTCTGAAGTACAAACATTTTAAAAAATTTAATAACAATATGTAATATAATGGTGCATTATAGATTTTAAAACAGCTTGTTGATACATAGTTCATATACTGTACGGCTTGCTCATGTAAAGTATAAAGTGTAATCGCTTTTAGTTAAATCACAGTATGTGCAACCATCATTACAATCAATTTTAGAGCAACATAAAAACTTTAACAGATTTTAAAAAACTGAAATATGGGCTTGCAATAGTTATACCTCCGAATATATGGATAAAATAAGTGCCATTTTGTAGAATAAATTTTGTGTGCCTGTATAATTATATCTAAAGGATTAAAGTTTGCAACTTACATTTTTCATAGAGTTTCTGAACAATGAAAATTGCATGAAAAAATTCAAAGCTTCAAAGGATCTAATTTGAGGTATTCTATAGTCCATTGTGTCTTCACAGGTTTTAAGCCAAAAATTCCTATTTGTCTACTTCAGATGCTGTTTCAAGGGCTAAAGATGATATCAAAGAGCTATTACTTTAAATAATCTTAAAAATTTTGTGACTCTTTAAACCAAACCAAACAAAAAATTAAAAGTATCCTTAACAAATTCTATGGACTTTTAAAAATGAACATGGGAAATGTAGACTATTGAGGCTAAAACTTTTTATAATGTTCAACCAACATCTTTATTTTCTGAAACTGCTTTCACATTCCTTAATTATCTCAAGACCCTCCCCCATTGAAAGGGAGGCATTCATTCTTTCAAAAAGTCCCTAACACAAAGAAATTGCTTTGAGGTTTAAAATAAGTACAGCTTGTTGAGTTCTTAGGAAAATCATAGCCTAAAAAGTAAGTACTTTTGAGTTGTAAAAATCAGACTTAGTTGAAGGAAGAACAGTTTTTCCTGTAAATCCTGAAAGCCACAGGATCCTGGAAATCTGAAGCATATTTTCACAAAGAATTAGTTACAAGGGTTAAAGGATGGTGGTGGTGGTTTAGTCGCTCAGTTGTGTCCAATTCTTGCGACCCCATGGACTGTAGCCCCTCAGATTCCTCTGTCCCTGGGGTTTCTCAGGCAAAAATTCTAGAGTGGGTTGCTATTTCTTTCTCCAGGGGATCTTCCTGACCAGGGATCAAACTCATGTCTTGCGTCTCCGGCATTGGCAGGTGGATTCTTTACCACTGAGCCACCAGGGATGCCTAGAGGCTTTCTAAAAAGGCAGCTGAGAGCTGTAGGACTAAGTGACTTGAGAGAGTTGAGAATTTGAATCTTTTGTCTTAGATTTGAAGGCCCAGGAAGTAGGACTAAGTTTTTCATCAAGGAAGTCACCTTGTCTACTCTTTGAATTGTATAATAAACACACTGAGACAGGTTCAGATGAGTTAAGAACATCAAACTCAATGCTACTCTTTTGTGAATGCTACCAAGGAAGTGTGCAAACCTTTCAGTTCCATGACATCCCCTGGAACACTGAGCAAGCACACCAAAGGCACTGAGGCCCAGGTAGGAGAGAGGGTGTCCATGTTCATGTTGGTGAGTCTGGGGCCAGCCCACCAGGCATTATGTTCTCCATGGGGGTGGAGGGGAGAGCAACTGAGTAGCTGCTTTCCTGAGTGGAGGATTTGAGTACAGAATGCAGAAGCATTCAACATCAGTATATTGGAAGAGACTGCTGGGAAGGGGATCCCATCATGAAGGGAATGGCAGGCTCCATGCTCATGAGTGTGAGATACCAGCCCAATGCTCATAAGACCCACAGGGATGCCAGACCTCAGAGGTGCAAGTTCAGGGAGTTAAAAGAAATCTGTTCAAAATCTGGTTATGCTATGAATTTCTGTCTGATGATGAGTTCATTGTTTAAGTTCTATGAACATCTCTTTAGGTTTAAAAAGTGAGCCTAAAATACCTTCTTACAAGGTGGTTTGGAGGATTAAAAATAAGGTGTGTGTGTGTGCATGCATGTGTGTGTGTGAGTGTGAGTGAGTGTCTAAAAATGTGCAAGACACATCATAACTCCCCAAAGCTCTTTAAAGAGTCAAGTCTAGAATCCTGGGTTGCTTCAACCACACCTCTGCAAAGAAAGGCAAATAATGATTTAAAACACTTAAGCAAATTGGCCATCTAGTCCATTCTTTACCACAGATGCTAAAAGTGGTAATATATTAATGAAGGTGAAAGTGTTAGTCACTCAGTTGTGTCCAACTCTCTGCTACCCCATGGACGTAGCTTGCCAGGCTCCTCTGTCCATGGGACTCTCCAGGCAAGAATACTGGACTGGGTAGCTGTTCCCTCCTCCAGGGGATCTTCCTGACCCAGGGATCAAACCCGGGTCTCCTGGATTCTTTACCGTCTGAGCCACCAGGGAAATCTACTCCTTTCCTTTTCCCTCTGTCTCTGATGAAAGTGATCATGAAATCTACAGAGCCCATAATTTAGAGAATGCTTAGGTCTTGGACGTCATACAAATGGGCAATTCAGCTTTGAAATGGTTGTCTGTAAGAAAATCAAAGCATTACTTTTCACTAAAAACCATACAAGCCAAAAGAAGTGTAATAAAAGTTCAAGAGCCCTTATTAATGCATGAAGTTACTCATCAGGTCATCAACAACAGTCTCTACCTAACAGATGGGGGAGCTGGAGTGGACCATCACGTGGCTGTGAGATTAAGTGGAGGAAAAGTTACCTAAGTTACCTTTTGTGACTTCTCTTATTGTTTCAAATACAAGTAGGAGCAAAGCTTTTTTGAGAGTATGATCTGAAACATGGTGTACCCAAGAAGAACCACAAATTTGTCACCTGGGTCCCTAAGCCTGAATAACATAAGACTCTCCTCCAAATGAAATTACAATGGTAATTAGCAAATATAAGCCGAATGTCCTTGGAAACAGAGATGCAGAGAGTAGGCTTTTCAACAATCCATGAAAGTGTATAATAATTAAGAATTAGAGAGGAGGAGTCATACAATTACAATTAATCTAACTTTTTTTCCCTCATCTTCTTCCTTCTTTGAAACCTGCACTAACAACATCCCTACTTCATCCATAAAATATTTCTGTGCAACTCCACCTAATTTTAACCCTGGCTTTATTTAAGATTCTTTATCATTTATGTACATAGTTTTTTTTTTTAAACTATTCTCTAATAAAGCCTGCTCTGTGAATATGTTGCTTGGTAAATATGCCCCTTAGTTATTTTGTGTATGCATTTCTTATCCTTTCTCTTTGATCATGATCTTCATGAAGAAAGGAACAGTGCTTTCCTTTCCTCACTTTTTATTCGTTTGTTTTGTATTTATCTTTTTAATTTATTTTGGTTTGTATTTAAATCTAATAGACATTTAATGCAGAGTACCATCCAAAATAAATTGTATTTAAGGCAGAAATATATTTTGAGAACTTCTATAATGAAAGTCATTCATATTTGTTGTTGTTCAGTTGCTAAGTTGTGTCCAACTCTTTGCCACCCCATGGACTGCAGCACACCAGGCTTCCCTGTCCTCCACTATCTCCTGGAATTTGCTCAAGTTCATGTCCACTGAGTCCGTGATGCTATCTAACCATCTCATCCCCTGATGCCCTCTTCTCCTTTGGCCTTCAGTCTTTCCCAGCATCAGGTTCTTTTCCAAAGAGTGAATTCATGTTTATTGAGTGCTAAAGAGAGGTTAGGAGAAGGCGATGGCACCCCACTCCAGTACTCTTGCCTGGAAAATCCCATGAAAGGAGGAGTCTGGTAGCCTTCGGTCCATGGGGTCGCTAAGAGTCGGACATGACTGAGTGACTTCACTTTCACTTTTCACTTTCATGCGTTGGAGAAGGAAATGGCAACCCACTCCAGTGTTCTTGCCTGGAGAATCCCAGGGATGGGGGAGCTTGGTGGGCTGCCGTCTATGGGGTTGCACAGAGTCGGACACGACTGAAGTGACTTAGCAGCAGCAGCAAAGAGAGGTTGGTTCTCTGTCAGCTTTAGTTTAACAATCATTTTAAAGAAACTTTAAAAAATAATATGGAATTATTGAAAACATTTTCAAGTATTATGGAAGAGCAAAAAGTTAAACTTATTCTTAATAACACCCCATTACTTAGTAGTTTAGTGTATATTCAGATTTTTTCTCCTTTTTTTCTTTCCTTCCTCACTCCCCCTTTCTTTGCTTTCTTTCTCTCTTTCTTTCTTTTCTCCCTCTCTCTCTCCCTCCTTCCTCCCTCCTCTCTACTCTTTTTTCTTTCTTTATCCTCAGTATAATCACGACCTTTATTTTTATTGTGGTAACATAAACACAGCATAAAATCTGCCATCACGGCCATTTTTAGGTGTACAAGTCAGTGGTATTAATTACATTTACAATGTTGTGCAACCATGAATACTCTCCGTTTCCTATTTTTTCCCCTTAATTAAATACTATCCACACTGCTGCTTGCTTTTTCACTTGCTCTGTAGAATCTCATTGGATGAAGCTTCATCTCCAAGTACTCTTTCAGTTTAGTAAAAAGTTGGCAAGATGGCAGGGGAGTTTGGGGGAGAATGGATGCGTGCATATTTATGGCTGAGTCCCTTTCCTGTTCACCTGAAACTATCATAATATTGTTAATCAGCTATCAGATCAGATCAGATCAGTCGCTCAGTCGTGTCCGACTCTTTGCGACCCCATGAACCGCAGCACGCCAGGCCTCCCTGTCCATCACCAACTCCCGGAGTTCACTCAGACTCACGTCCATCGAGTCAGTGATGCCATCCAGCCATCTCATCCTCTGTCGTCCCCGTTTCCTCCTGCCCCCAATCCCTCCCAGCATCAGAGTCTTTTCCAAAAGTTTAAATTAATAAAAAAAAAATTTGACAAAACTGGGAAAAAGATTTTATTTCTAACAGTTTGTCTATTTAACATGTCCCTAGGATCCTTGAAGATGAGTGAAAAATCTGCGGGAATTATCTTTTTTCAGAGTGTAAAAAGGAATATTTTATATTTAAGTAATAACTCGTTCCAGTTTTTATGCTTGGAACACGTTATTCAGAAGCTCTTTATCACTTTTATGAGAACTCTGTTTTCCTACAATAAGTAAATCACAGAATCTTTAGTTGCAAATGATCCCAATGGTCATAACCAACTCATTTAGGATCAGAATCCATTTTACAGAACCAGCCACTAGGTCACTGTGGTATTTAATCTTCTCTACTGATAGGGACTATATTACTGCACAACCTTCCAAGGGAGCCCTTTCTTTTCCTGAGGTATCAAAAAAATTACTTCTTGTTTTTTTTTCTCTCCCTACCTGGAACTTTTACCCATTGGGTATATTTTAAATCTTAGTGTCTTATTAGGCAAATACAACCCTCCTTTTCAAGTGATACTTGAATATAATCATCAACTCCCTCCTGAATATTCAATTTTACTAAGATAATCACCCCAATTACTTCAACAGTTCTTGATAGCCTGTGGTCTCATGTTCTTCACCAACCTGGTGATTTTCTCTGAGTTGTATTTCCACTGAATCATTTTCTCCTTAAACTACCATGCTTGGAACTGAAGATAATAGTTCTGATAAATTCTAAATGCTTTCAGGTAGAGCAAAAATTTCTTTTATATATTTTACTCCAAACTCCTAATTCATTACAGAATAATTTTATGGTAGAGATTTAAGATTCAGATTAAATTCGCTACTAACACAATATGGGTACCTCTTTTAATCATTTATTTCAGACTTGACTTTGTGACAATGGAGTCTTTCTAGTTTAGAAAGAACCAAAAATTCATGTAACATGATCACACTGAGATATAGTTAAAGTCGAAACACATACCTCACAATCTTGCTCTCTTATGTGAAACCACCAGCTTTTCTTACAACATCAAAGGAGACACTGAAACGTGAGGCACAGATATTAAGCTGCCAAATGTTTTGATGGGTTGCTTGTCATTTCTATAACTTCACTGGAAGGAGTAATGTGGGAGTGTGAGAATTCATACTCCAGAGCTGGTCTTTTAGCAACATATAGCAGATGCGGAGAGGAGGACTAGTTCTGATAATGTAAGTGAGAATTCTAGTGTTAATGCCTTTCTCTTATCCATCTTGAAGTATCACTACTTTCAACGTGAAGTCAGTAAAAAAGCACTTGTAATAATTGGGCCAAAGTCCTTATGAACTAGAGGTATGTCTTCCCAGGTGGCACGGTGGTAAAGAATCTGCCTGTGATGCAGGAGATGAAAGAGACATTGGTTCAAGCTGTGGATTGGGAAGATTCCCTGGAGGAGGAAATGGCAACCCATTCCAGTATTCTTGCCTGCAAAATTCCATGGACAGAGGAGCCTGTGGGCTATCATCCTTGGGGTTGCAGAGTTGGACACAACTGAGCATGCACACACATCTAAAATTTATTACCATAGGCTTCAGTGTCTTTACTATCTCATGTCCAACCTGGATTATGGATGTTTGTCTTTCCTTCCACTTTTTAGTAACATGCAAATATTCAGTAATATGTAAATATTTAGTAAAATATAAATATTAGTAATATGTAATTATTCAGGGTTTCCCAGGTGGCTCAGTGGTAAAGAATCCATCTGCCAATGCAGAAGACGCAGGTTTGATCCCTGGGTCGGGAAGATCCCCTGGAGAAGGAAATGGCAACCCACTCCAGTATTCTTGGCTGGAGAATCCCGTGGACAGAGGAGCCTGGCGGGCTGCAGTCCGTGGGGTCACAAAGGGTCGGACACGACTGAGCGACCGAACGGCAGTGACCACGACAAGGTGTTGACTAGGACATTGGAGAGGTCCCATGTGGGGAGCCAGCAATTTGTTATGATAAATTATTAACAAATAGCTAAACTCAGAATGAGACAATGTGAATAGAAAGCAAAGAGAAAGAACTGTCTGGGTTTCTGGTCCAACTGAATATAAAGGAGAAGGAATGAGAGATTTTGAAGTTCTTGGCTTGATGGAAGGGGAGACGGTACCATTAATGAGATAGGATGCAAGGTCCTAGGAGAGATTTGAGGAAGTAGATGGACATTCCCTTGAGTGCAGGCATTGAATGTTATGCATTGTTCTGTCATCAACACAGCCCAATACCTGGCATATAGTCAGGACTTTGACGTTTCATTTGAAGAAAGCAGTGAGTAAGTGCACGAGACAAGGGGATTTAGGTGTACAGTTTGGAACGTGATGAGTTGGAGATTTCATCCACGTGAAAACATCTCTGCTCTTAACTTCCCCACACTCCCATGATATATAGTTTAATATCTTCCTCAAGCATTTATCCTAGCTATCTCAGCTGTATAGCTATTTAGAAGCAGGCCAAATTTCTTTTTACAAGACTATAAATACTTGGAGTCAGAGTCCATATCTCACTTAACAGCTATGCACACTATCATGCTTCATAAATATAGGACTAGAAAATACTTGAAAGGTAGAGAGAGACATCATGTCTTCGATTGCACCATATGTTCCTTAAACCTGACAGTGCTTTAATAATAGCTGATGATTTAGCTGGAGTGCTTCACAGTGACCTCCCCCGTTTATTAAGCTGTCCTGTACTTTTTTGTTAAAGTGGAGTGAAGTAGGTTTACAAAAAGACAGTCTACTAAATACGGTTAGTTCATAATAGAAATTAATGCCCGATGCGCCCTCCTAAAATATCTAAGGTCGTTTGTGAAGTTTCTTATGTTTTCAAAAGCAAGTCTCCTTTAAAGTCTGCTCTTAATTTAGGAGCCCTCAGAAAGGATATCAGTACAAAACTAAGTGAATTGCGTTTGAATTCCATGTTATGGTATTATCTATGGAGCTGACCTCCTCCTGACACCTTCAGAGAAGCTGGTAGAGCGGGATTCTGTAAAACAAGGTGACTTTGATAAAGGCCATGCCTCCCTCCAATCCTTAAAAAATCGGCCTGAGGAAAGAAATCACCTAGAAATACGATGACAAAAAGCCTTGCTCGTAAATCCAGCAGGCATTTTGACACTAGTGAAAAATCCATGCTGGTGATTACTGTCCTCAGATTCTGAAAACAAAGAGACTTATTCAATTAGAGGTTAAATTTACTATTATTTGCAAAGAATATATATGATGTCAGTTTAAAATCAGTCAAGTTTTGTTTCTCTGTTACAATTTAGATTTCTCAAATAATTTTGAATTAGCAACCTTCACAGTTCAGATTGCTGTAGTCGTCTATAAATTAGTAGACATCAATTGTATCAGCACAGTGAAAACACAGCAACATGTTGATGGGACGTGTGATGATGTGAAATATTTTAGGGTAATCTTGGCTTTTGCCAATGGCTGGGTGCCTTTGCTGTCCACCTGAAGCTATCACAATGTTGTTAATCAGATACATGTTGTGCTGCACTTAGTCGCTCAGTTGTGTCCGACTCTTTGTGACCCATGGACTGTACCCTGCCAGGCTCCTCTGTCCATGGGGATTCTCCAGGCAAGGATACTGGAGTGGGTTGCCATGCCCTCTTCCAGGAGATCTTTCCAACCCAGGGATCGAACCCAAAACTCCCACATTGTAGGGGATTCTGTACTGCCAGAACCACCAGGGAAGCCCAAGAATACTGGAGTGAGTGGGTAGCCTATCCCTTCTCCAGGGGGTCTTCCCGACCCAGGAATTGAACCAGGGTCTCTTGCATTGCAGGTGGATTTTTTACCAAATGAGTTACCAGGGAAGCCCATTATTCAGCTATACTACAAAACAAAATAAAAATTAAAAAAAAAAAAGGAGTTGGCAGTCCTGTGGGGAAAGAAAGTGAAAGTGTTAGTTGCTTACTCGTGTCCAACTCTTTACAACCCCATGGACTATAATCCACCTGGCCCCTCTGTCCATGGAATTCTCCAGGCAAGAATATTGGAGTGGGTTGCCATTCCCTTCTCCAGGGGATCTTCCCAACCCAGGGACTGAACCCGGGTCTCTTGCATCGCAGGCAGATTTTTTACCATGTGAGCCACCAGAGGCAGTTTCAGTACAGTGTGATTAGCTCTATGGCAGGATGAGAAAGAGTTTTAGAGAAGGTGGTATACCTCTCCATGGGTAGGCATCATCAGACAAAAGTGGAAAGGGAAGGTGTTGGGGAGAAAGAAAAGCAAAGCTGAGTGTGTTACGATGAAGAGGCAGGAGCCTCTGGGAAGAAGACAAAGGTTTGCCATGGTAGTAACTTTGGACTTTAACCTGAAGGCAAAGGGCAGAGAGAATGACAAACCCACCAAGAATCTGAGAAGGTAATAAAACTAGGGGCACAAGGTGTCTCTGAAGTCAAGAGATAGAGTGTGGCCAAGAGTGCCAAACATTTGTGAAAGGTGATGTAAGATAAAGACTATCAGGTGTCCATTGCGTATAGTAACAGAGAGATTGCTGGTAACCTTGGTGAGCAATGCTTTATAGAGTGATGGGAAGGCAAGCTGGTTTGCAAGAAGTGGAGGCATGTTGGGACTTCCCTGGAGGTCCTGTAGTTAAGACTCTGTGTTTCCAGTGAAGGGAATGAGAGTTTGATCCCTGGTCAGGGAACTAAGATCCCATATGTTCATGGCCAAAAAACAAACAAACAAAAAGTTCAGGAGTGAATGGGAGGTGGAGAAGTAGATGAAAAAAAGAAGGCAATAGCTAAAAAGGAAGGTGCAGTCAGGTGGGTTTTTGTTGTTGTTGTTTCTTTGCTCAGTTTGTTTTTAACTTAGAAATATTTGAGATGTTTCTGTGCAGCTTACATGGAGCCAATGGCAAGGGAAAGGCTGGGATAAAGAAGAGCAGCCTGGAAGGAATGAAGAAACCAAGTATAGACGGAAAGATGGAAACATCTTCAGCAGTGTGGGAACCCCTTCTGATACAGAGAAGCCAGAAAAGAGGGGTAGGGGTGCCACGTACCGTAGATGACGTGACAAGAAACTGAAGACTTACCTCTCTAATGGACCCCATTTTCTTTGCAAAGTGGGAGTTGAGACCCTGAGTTTAGGATCTGACCAATTATAGGTGTTCAGTAAATATTTTATAATGAAGAAATAAGTAAATGAAAAATAAACATGGGAAAGATGTTTGGGTAGGAAATTTTAGCAAAGGTACAGAAGATTGTGGAAGAAACGCTCTGGAGTAAAGGGGAATTTCTTAGGGTAGGAGAGGATGGTAACTGAAGGCTCAGTTAAGACAGGTTCCCCGTGAGTCAGCAGACAAACTGTTCTGAGAGAAGTTTGCGTGATTGTTTCTCAGTTGTTCCCAGCAGCCTTGGGATTCGGGTTTCACAGGCATCAACCATTCTGGGCGATAACACTAACTAGTTTGGAACGATGGTCTGAGGGCATTTGAAGTTGAATGGAGGTGAATATCCTTGGAGTTCAAGGAGCTGGTTTTCTGAGAGATCGTATGTGTTGTCAATGATGATGCTATTGGTCAGGATGATGACGGAACGTGGGTGGAAAGACAGCCAATCCAGCAGCAGGTACTGTAGTCTTTGATGAAGGGCAGTATATGGAGAGTGTGAGATGGCAGTGAGGAGACTGATGGGGAATCGCTAGCAAATATGAACATTTGTAGTTTACCTTTATAATCCAAAAGTCTAAAAATTCAAATCTTGGTACATATCAGAAAATAAATACTCACATATACCTGGCATACAGCTAGCAAACATTTCCAGAAATTTAAGTCTTTTACGCAAATTTGTTCTCTGGTTGCTATTGCTCATTGACCTGAAAAATTAGAATTAAGAAAAAACAATCAGTGAAAGTCTAATGAAATATTTGTTTTCTGCAAAAAGCCAGGGTGAAATAGCTTTATTTGGAGATATGGTGGAGTTTTAGGACATTATACACATATATGGGTGAAGTATAATGAAAAAGACCCTGATGCTGGAAAAGATTGAGGGCAGGAGGAGAAGAAGGCAACAGAGGATGAGACGGTTGGATGGCATCACTGACTTGATGGACATGAGTTTGAGCCAACTCCAGGAGATAATGAAGGACAGGGAAGGCTGGCATGCTGCAGTCCATGGTGTTGCAAAGAGTCAGACATGACTGAGTGACAGAACAACAATGAATATTGAGGATACATTTGCACCCATTGCTGCTGGTGAGAACTTCTCTCCAAGGAAACAACTGTTCAATAAGCCCAGTGTTTTCTCTTTGACCTGTTTCTGAATCTACTCTGAAGAATGGTTGATTTCCTTATGTTTGGAAATGGTTCCTAGCACAAGAAAGTGTGCAATTTCCAAACAATGAGTCCAAAATTCACTTGTACTTGGTTGGCATTTTTGAAGATTAGAAACAAAATCTTGAGAGGCATGCAATGAAGTTGGTACATTTTCTGAAAGCTTTAGAAAGCATAAGGGAGAAGGAGATGGAGAATAGAGAAAGACGGTTAGAGTAAGGAAAAGGGGGCTTATAAGACCTAGAAAGCTTGAGACCAGGAATAAACCAGAGATGTTTGCTTTAGTGGGAAGGAAATTTGATTACTAAGTTAAAATCTTAGCTGTGATACTTCTCACCTGTGAGAACTTGAAAAAGTTTTATAACTTTTCTCTGATCCTCAGTTTCCTCATCTGTGAAGTGGGCATAATAACATGAAATGAATAAGCTGATGGTGAAGGTAAAAGCAGGAGCCTTTAGGTAAAGGGCCCACCACAGAGCCTGACAGATTGGCAGTGCTCACCAGGGGTTTTCTCCCCTCTAGGAATATTCTTTTTTTTTAGAAATTTTTTTTTATTGAAGTATGGTTGATTTACAACGTTGTGTTAGTTTCAAGTGTGCAGCAAAGTAAATCAGTTACATATACAATATATATGTATGTATATATAGATACAGACTCTGTTTTAGATTCTTTCCCCATATAGGTCATTACAGATCATTGAGTAGAGTTCCCTGTGCTATATAGTAGGTTCTTATTCGTTCTCTGTTTTATGTAGAGTACTGTGTATATGTCAACTTGTAGGAACATGGATAGACCTAGAGATTGTTATACTTAGTGAAATAAGTCAGAGAAAGACACATATCATATGAGATTGCTTAGCTGTGGAATCTAAAAAAAAGGGTACAAATGAATTCATCTACAAAAATAGAGTCACAGATGTAGAAAACAAACTTATGGTTACCGGGGGTAAGGAGGTGGTGGGGATAAATCGGGAGATGGATTGACGTACAGACACTACTCTAGGAATGTTTTAAGTTCATTGAAAGACTACTACCTTTTCACTGACAGCTAGGTAGCTATTACATTTTTAAACCAGGTTCTGATTTTTGTTCAACGTGATCAATTTCCTATTAGGAAAGACCATTGATGATTATGGCATCAGGTATAGCAACCCGGGTGCTTCCTATTTTTGGATGCTGTGTAGACAGCGGCAGTGGCCCCAGTTAGCCGCAGGAGGGCTCCTGTACTGATAAAGCAGTGGAGCCCAACCCTGACCCAGAGGGCTCTGCTTTCTCATCCCGCCAGGACCTTGATCAGTCGGTGCACATTCCTGCCCAATCTCGCTGGAGATTTGAATTACACATTGCTAGCTAAACCTGACGCTTGGCCAAAGAGGTACTTAGTGGCACTTATGAAAGAATGAACGATCAAATGACACAGCCTCGCCAAAGCATCATTATCTTTGTGTTGAGTGATATTTTAAGCCTTGCTGTGCTTCTGGATCCTTTGAAGAGCTCAGTCTCTACGTTGGACTAGCTTAGGATGACCATGTTTGAAGATGACGAATAGTGGCTGGAAGGTGTGAGGTTGCTGTACACGCTGCCTTCCGACAGTGGGGGAAGAGGGTTTACTCTGAAGTTGGACTAAGTGCTCATGTTTGATAGCAAGCCTCTGCACATGGGGGTTCCAGGAAAATCCTAACTTAGCCTCCATTTCTTAATATGTCCCTGAATCATTTATACTTTTATGCTTTGTCATATTTATTTTATATGGAGGAAAACAATGAACGTGTGTATCTTTGAAACCTCATAGAGAGGAAAAATAATTAGGTATTTGATATCACTTGTATTTCTCTATGGAGAAGGCAATGGCACCCCACTCCAGTACTCTTGCCTGGAAAATCCTGTGGATGGAGGAGCCTGGTGGGCTGCAGTCCACGGGGTCACTAGGAGTTGGATACGACTGAGCAACTTCACTTTCACTTTTCACTTTCATGCATTGGAGGAGGAAATGGCAACCCACTCCAGTGTTCTTGCCTGGAGAATCCCAGGGGCAGGGGCGCCTGGTGGGCTGCCGTCTCTGGGGTCGCACAGAGTCGGACACGACTGAAGCGACTTAGCAGCAGCAGTATTTCTCTATTTAGACTTTTTAAACTGTTGGAATGCATATCCAAGGACATTCAACTTTAATCATGTTGATAAGTAAATAACATGCTTCAAAATAAAAAAAATTAAAACAAAAAGGGCTCAGCAATTTGTAGTGAATTTAAGACCACTTGTTTACAGGAAATATTTTCATGTCAGAAACTGGAAAAAGACCCTTCCTAGCTCACATCTTAGAATTTTCTCTTCATTTTGACTTATAGTTTGAAAAAACTTAAGTGCTACCATGTTACAAACACTGTGAGAAGTATATAAAATACAAAAATGAACAGATGATAATCTCTTAGCCCCAAGGTTATATTCTGATGGAGAAATAAATGCATGCAGGAACAAGTTAAAATTCAAGAAGAAATAGATTGGTTATGGATTCCCAGGTACTGCAGTGGTAAAGAATTCACCTGCCAATGCAGGAAACACAAGAGATGCAAGTTTGATTCCTGGGTCGGGAAGATCCCTGAAGGAGGAATTGGCAGTTCACTCCAATATTCTTGCCTGAAGAATTCCATGGACAGAAGAGCCAGGTGGGCTACAGTCTGTAGAGCTGTAAAGAGTCAGACATACCTGAGCACATACATAGCATTACAGAGAAGCATAAGAGAAGATTCTGAATTTCACCTGAAGGAACCATGGAAGTCATCCTGGAGGAGGTGACATTTAACGGAAGGATACATGAGGTTATGAGTCAGATGTGGTGGTGAGTAGTGAAGAGAGGGCAACATTCTGGATAGAGAGGAAAAAAAAATCCAGTGTGCACGTGGTTTTGAGAATATCAAGTAGTTAAAAAAGGCTATCATGAAAGTTAATTGTGACTGAGAAATAGAAGGGAGTGTGAATCTGAGGGTAAGGTTAACATAATTTTCTAAGTCCTTCAATCTTAAATGACTGGTTATTTTTGGTGACCAGCAGAAGGGCTTCTCTGCAGGTAGACATATCCAGGGGGGGAACCTCTTAAGGCAAACGTGTGTTCTTTTTACCACATATACATGGGCAGCCTCTCCTTTTATTCTAGGAGATGTTGACACAGAGGCTGTTGTACCTTAAATCCTTATGAACACTTTTGTGCTTTCCTTTTTGTGTTTTAGTAATGAATTAACACATTTTCTAGCTAAGAGCTAGTTCTCCACTGCCTCTCCTTAGATATATACTCTTTATCTTGATGATTAGAGAATGTAGAGGATACATCATGGATATTTTTGCAATATTGCTGGTGTAGTTTTACATTATCAGTGCTAAATTAGCATCGTTCTGTTATTTATGGGTGGCTGTAACATGCCTTCTTATCCCGTTCAACTGCAAAGTAAACCAATAAATAAATAAATAAAGGGATTAATCTTTACTTAATATTTACAGGCTACCCAAAAATTGCTAACAGTTTTATATGTAGTATCTCATTCAAGCCTTACTATTATCTGATAGGACTCTTTATTATAATTATGTAATGTACTTTCCCCATTAGACTGACATCATTGAAAGCATCATGTTTATCTATGTGTTTTCAGTATTTTTCACGAGGTATAGCAAATAACAGGCATTCATAAATATTGATTTAATGTAGAAATACGGTGAATCTCCCTTGCCCTCATTCAGTCGAAAGTAATAAACACTAGCTTCTCTCAATTTCCTTGAGAAATTGCCCCTCGGTTGGCAACGTGCAAACACTGGTGAATCATCTGCTCTGCCCCTGCTCCCGGACCTCATCTCATCCATGTCTCCCCAACGCTCACTGGACTCCGGATACACACCTGTTTCTCAAATAAGCCAAGTCCCTTTCTCAGACCTTTCTCAGAAACTTGGCCATTGGTCTTTCTCCTGCTTGTGATACTCTTCCCCCAGGTGTCCCACAGGTTGCTCTTAAGTTCGATCCAGCTATTGCCCAAAGCATCAGAGTATAAGCCAGGAGCACCACCTCCCTACCCTTCCTCCATCCAGCACTCCTGGAGTCCTGCTCTATTTAATTCTTTCTCTGAAGCATTAAATACGTCTTTAAAAAGATCAATCTATAGTCCATGTCCTTCCACCAGGTGTAAATGCTATGATGTCTGGCTTAGGACAGTGCTTCACAAACAGTTGTTAAGAAAATGGGTGGAAGGATGAATGAAAGATGAATGAATGAAAGAAGGTTTGAAGATTTGATGAATGAAAGAAGTTTAGAAAATTTCTCCCATCTGAGATTCCCTCATGACAGCACGGTTTGTAGCAAGAAACTGACCACTGAAGGTTCAGAAATGACCCTCTCTCTCCGATTCCCCTACCTGCCTTTGTCTGTTTCCCAGCATCTTTCTGCCCTCAGTGGGGACCCTGTGTTTCGTATTTCTCCTCGCCATTTTTTTTCCTCCCACCAGATGGCACTGTGTCTTCAATATTGAAAGCTCTAGGTGTGTGTAGCTTACTTTTCTTTGTTCTTCTCTATACTACGCGAATCTTCATGTTTAACAAATGAGTTCCAAAAGTTCCAAGATCCACAAATGTTAATGGCATGTGCTGAACTAACAGCCTTAAATACTATTCCTCTAAAATGAAAAAGTAGCTGAGCTATATTATATCTCAGTGTTATATCTTATGGCTTCCCAGGTGGCTCAATAGTAAAGAATCCGCCTGCCAATGTGGAAGATATAAGAGACGTAGGTTCGATCCCTGGGCCAGGAAGATCTCCTGGAGTAGGAAATGGCAACTCACTCCTGTGCTCTTGCCTGAAAAATCCCATGGACCGAGGAGCCTGGCAGGGTATACAGTCTATGGGGGTGCAAAGAGTCAGACATGATGAGCACATTGTATCTTATGAACTATTTCTAACAGCCAAACACAAAGGCAGTAAGTATATTGGTTCATACAACACCAAAGAAACTTGATTTATCTGAAAATTAAAGTGTGAAGTGTTATCACATCCTCATACTATAGAACTAGAGTGATAAATAAATAATAAATAAATGGAATATATGGGTATGCACACAGAGAGAGTATGGTTTACATGGTAAAATATACCAACTAAATTTGCAAGAGAGCTTATAAAGTCAGGTTTGATAAAAATAATTCCTATAACT
The DNA here is from genome assembly GCF_027580195.1 of Bos mutus. Taxonomy (NCBI): domain Eukaryota; kingdom Metazoa; phylum Chordata; class Mammalia; order Artiodactyla; family Bovidae; genus Bos; species Bos mutus. Next base: position 23,431,128 of record NC_091628.1, read on the forward strand.
AATACTGTGAAAGTGAAGGTCGCTCAATCTTGTCTGACTCTTTGCGACCCCCGGACTGTAGACTGCCAGGCTCCTGTCCATGAAATTCTCCAGGCCAGAATATTGGAGTGGGTAGTTGTTCCCTTCTCCAGAGGATCTTCTCAACCCAGGGATTGAACCCAGGTCTCCCGCATTGTAGGTGGATTCTTTAATGTCTGAGCCACCAGGGAAACCCAACTAATACCGTGGGGCAGCCAACTGTTGGAACATTTCATAGAAATTCTACAATCAATGAAAAGAAATTAGTCATTATTTCTCTTATATAGAGTGGTGCTGCATCAGGTGTGGGCTTCTGCTCTTCAGTTCCAAGTTTATACAGACATACAGAAGAAATACAGAAATTCACATGATTGTCCCCTAATTTAAATGGAATTGTAAGCAGTAGTGCTAACACGCTTTCCAAATCTTTGATTGACTTTCAAAAATCTTTTCAAAGTAATGGCAATAGTTTCCGGGTTTTACTAAAATAATGTATTCCACAGATAGCAATTTTAAAAATCTCTGGGAGAATTTGAAAATGTCTGATGTAGAATCATCTCATTATGGTGTAAAACCAATGCTTCTCGAAATCTTTAAATTATGTTTCATCTTACTGGTGCTCTCAGGTTTAAAAATTTTAGAAGGAAAGTCTCTAGTTCCTTGCAGAAAACTCTCTGTCCACTTTTCTCCATGCATGTTTGGTCCATGAGAATGTTAAATATGCTTAACATTTTTCTATTAAATATTCTTACTCTCCTAGGAAGACTAAAACAATGAGGTACCATCAAACACCTGTTCAACTGGCTAAAATTAAAAAAAAAAAAATCCTGCCAATACCAAATGCTATAGAGACTGTGGAGCAACAATAATTCTTATTTGTTCCTGCTAGGAATGAAAAATGGTACTTTCGAAGACAGTCTGGCAGTTCCTTACAAAACTACGGTCTTACTGTACTATCCAGAAATTACATTTCTAGATATTTTCCCAATTGAGTTGATAACTGATGTTCACACGAATACCTGCATGCATTTGCTTATAGCAGCTTTATTCTTGATTGCCAAAAAAAATTGGCAGCCACTAAGATGTCCTCAATAGGTGAATGCATAAGTAAATTGTAGCAGTATGGAATATTATTTAGTAATAAAAAGAAATGAGCTATCAAGTCATGGAAGGAAATGGAGGAATCTTAAAAGCATATCAGTAAGCAAAAGGTGGCAATCTGAAAAGTCTAATTATTATGTAATTGCAACTGTGATATTCTGGACAAGAGAAAACTACAGAGACAGTATGCAACTTGATTGTTGACAGCCATCTGGGGAGTAGTGGTGGTGGGAAAGATGAATACATGAAGTGCAGGGGATTTTTAGGGCAGTGAAATTATTTCGTATGACACTGTAAGGGTGGATATATGTCATTATATATTTGTCAAAACCCAGAGAACTGTACCTCACAAAGAGCAACTTTAAATGTGAACTATGGACTTTAAGGGTAGAAGGGGGTGACAGAGGATGAGATGGTTGGATGGCTTCATCGACTCAATGGACATGAGTTTGAGAAACTCTGGGAGACAGTGCAGGACAGGGAAGCCTGGCGTGCTGCAGTCCACGGGGTCGCCAAGAGCCGGACACGACCGAGCGACTGAACAACAACAGCAAGGACTTCAGTGAAAATAATGTCTCAAATGTGACTCATTGATTTGAACAGATGTGCCACAATTACGTAAGATCTTAATCCTAAGGAAAACTGTGTGTGGGGTAGGGGTGTATATGAGAACTCAGCATTATCTGCACACTTTTAAAAATAAATATAAAGCCATTAACAGTAAAGTCTATTAATCTAAAAAAGATACATAGAATTTAAAAGAATATGACAATTTCATTGATCGATTTTTATGTCATAAAACATTTTTCAAGATATATCTTAAGAAATTAATGTTAAATTTTTCTGTAGTACCAAAGAATATTAAACTTTATCTGCAAAGACTGTTAAATTACTTTCATTTTTCAACTTTGTATCTGTGTGAGACTACATATCTTTTACCTACTTCAGCCAAAACAACATGTCACATTGGAGTAAAGTAGAAGCAGATATGAAAATCGCCTATCTTCTAGTAATCACAATATTAATAATTTTGTAATTAATAATTACAAAAATTAAGGAATGCCTGTTTTCTCACTGATTTTTAAAAAATATTTTAATAAAAATTGTTATTTATGTCAGCATGCACTTATTATTTTAATTTTTAAATAAATCATAAGTACTTTAAAGTAAGTAGGTTGTGATACACATATTAGCAAATTGAAAGATGAAAGCTATGTGATAATCTTGATAGATGCTGAAAAAGCTGTCAACAAAGTTCAACACCCATTTTTGATAAAAGTGATTGGGGAACAACTTAGAGACTAGGTAAATAATTTCATTTCTTTCAAATTTTCACTCTTTTAAAAAAATTTTTATATATTTCTTTATTTTTGTTTGTGCGGGCTTTCCTCTGGTTGCAGCAAGCAGAGGCTACTCCTAGCTGTGGTGTGTGGGCTTCTTTTTGCGGTGGCTTCTCTTGCTGCAGAGCTCGGGCTCTAGAGCACAGGCTTAATAGTGGTGGTCCACAGGCCTAGTTGCTCTGTGGCATCTTCTCAGACCAGGGATTGAACCCACGTCTCCTATATGGGCAGATAGATTATTTACTCCTGAGCCGCCAGGGAAACCCCTCACTCTTTTTATAATCACCCACTGATTATTGTTTCTTGAATCCATTTCTACTGAGGTGACTGCCAGAAGGGGATATTCTCAGTTCATCATTCTTTCCAGTTTAATGGTTGGTGTTTTACTGTTATATAAAGCAATCCTTTCTTCCACTAGCTATTCACTCCTTCATTTACATTATATCAGCATGGACTCATGGATTCCCATCTTATTCAATGGGTTATAACTAATTGTTATTGTTTATTTTGCTGCTCAAATTGTCCTTTTAAGGTGTTTCCTTTGCTCCCTTACCATGCCCAGATATTCTCCAATCCCTTCCTTTCTTTCTGGGACCACACAGAATTCCAGCTCCAGAGTATATGTTTCTTGCTCTGGAATCATCCATTTTTCCCAAGGAGTCCTGGTTTTGTTTAGTGGAGCACAGCATTTAAAAACCAAGATCAGGATCCTAGGTACAGGGCTTCCCTGGTGGCTCAGTCAGTAAAGAATTCACCCACGATGCAGGAGATGTGGGTTCGAACCTTGGGTCAGGAAGATGCCCTGGAGAAGGAAATAGCAATCCACTCCAGTATTCTTGTCTGGAAAATCCTGTGGACAGAGGAGCCTGGTGTGCCATCCCCATGGGGTCACAAAGAGTTGGAAACGACTGAGAGACTAAACCTCCACCACCACATTGGGCTTGCAGAACTCAGCAGCAAAACTAGAAATATATATACACACATACACATATGTATATGCTCACTTAGATCTCTATCTCTTTTTATACTCATCCATCTATTTATATATTAAAAACCATGAGTTCACAATTCCAACCCAACACTTCAAGATTTATTCTCACCTTCCTTATTTCTATATTTGTATTTTCTCAAGCAGTGAGAAATCTGGCTTCCATAATTCTCAATATATTCACTTAGATTTAAATGTCTGTATATAAGTAATTTTTTTAACCATATGAGTCATCTCCTTTGCCTCAACACCTCTATGCATGGAGGTTCCTTCAGGCCAGTCAAGGCCATATCCTAAGCATCAATTTCTCTGACTGCACATTATTCTAACACGGTGAACGTTTTCCATCATACTCTGTCATATTAAAGGGAACAGTAGGATAAGTTACTCTAGTCATTATAATATCCAATATGCATGATGTACCTATTCAGGGTCAGCTACATAATCTGCAGCTGCAGTGCAAGATGAAAATCTAGGCCCCCAGAAGGGCCAGGGAAGTAAATCTTCATTTCCTGTTGGTAACCATCACAAGCATCACTGTCTGGGTGACCCTCAGCCCCAAGAGACTGTCTCCTCCAAGTTGGAACACGTGGAGCTGGATCAAGTGTGTAACAGAGGCTTGCCTTCATCACAAATGCTATGATCCTGCCTGCCCAGGTATGGGATAACCATCACCATGCAGCCTCTCTAGACATCACAGGGCACATGCAAGTGACCCAGACCTGCCCCATGACCACTGCTCAGGCTCCTGTGGGAGTGAAGGACAACAGGAGGAATGTAGAGCTCTCCTCACCAGTATGGACCTGTTGCTACCCTGGGTGGAAAATGACAGAGGTCAGGGAGTAGAGGGGAAGCAGTGAGTGGAAGGAGGACAGGACCCAGGGTATCAGAGGGTGGGAAGTGGCTATTTAGACCTTTTACCATGGAGTCAGACTTGATGGGCATGAGTCTGGGTGATCTCCGGGAGTTGGTGATGGACAGGGAGGCCTGGCGTGCTGCAATTAATGGGGTCACAAAGAGTCGGACACAACTGAGCGACTGAACTGAATTGAACTGAACCATGGAGTCAAGAGATGGTGGGAGTTGGGGGGGAGGTATGTGTGGATTTAGGCTGCAAGTTCTGGAGCATTATGTGCTGTCCCATTGGACTTTAACTCAAAAACACACACTGAAAGAAAAACTTACTAAGAATTTCAAGGTGGTAAACACAGAGCACAAAACTCCAAGTGGGCCTTTTGAAAGAAGAGTCTTGTGTCCTTGTACTGGTCATACATTAGTGAAGCTGGCACTGTACCCATCACAGAGTGAGGGATGCATCTTCACCCTGGATTCTCAAGACAGAGTGGCAGTGGCAACGTGGTCCATGGGAACTTTAAGAAGATCTTAGCGGAAAGAATAGAAGATGGAGTCATAAGGCATGGAGCCAGATTGGGGTGTGAAGGCCCAGGCAATGAGATGGACGGACAGGAGATAGTCCACCCTAGGACTCCTTGAGAGAGGATCTGGGGTCCTGAGGGCACACAGTGGGATTCCATGCACCATTTTTATTATTTGTGCAAATGTGACTGCACTATTCCAAGGATGTTCAAGCTGGAACTCTAGTGCCTTTGCACCTCAGTCTTCCCACCAGTCTTCTGGCTCTTCAGCCACTGAAACCATCAAGGGTTCTCCTTTGTTTCTGAAGTCCTTGGTATGTGCTTGTCACCTAGAAGGTGCTCAACAGATGTCAGCTGAATGAATCAATGACTGAAGAATGGAAATAAGCACCCATACATGTTCAAACATCACATTCAAGGTAATTCCATCGGCTAATATTCTGCATGGTTTAATTCCCAGTACAATGAAAATACTGAATTTCCTTTCTTCCTTGCTTTAATGATGAGTTTCAGAAAGGGAGTAATTTCTTCTGAGAAGCAAACAAACAATATGCAAGTTAAATTTTGAAACCTCCACTGTGGTCTGGAGTCTGCATACCTGTTCCATTGATGTGAGTTCTTCATGAATGAAATAATCAGGCATCAAATCCAACAGCTACTTAGTATCACATCAAGTAAATGGTTGGCATTGATTTATCTAGTGTTCTAAGTCTTTCTGGACAACTAGGTCAATAAATTATTGAAGTAATTACTTATTTTTAACCTATTTCTTAACTCTTCCTCTTGGGAGAGATCAAGGTAAGATGTTAAGACAGAAAGTTGGGAGAAGAAATCTGCATTCCCTCCTTTTCTTTGGCACCCACTGGGCCTCTACTTTTGAGATTAATGGCCAATGACAAACACTGTATGTCTCAAGTCTTTTCCCCTCATGTAAAGCTGGTCCTCGTTAAAATTCTAAACTTGGTGATGTTTTCTATCAGTGATCTCAGTCTCCCCTTCCTCTCTTTATCCTGACTTGGGTGTTTAGTGTTTTAATGCTTTTCTCCTCTGCTCGATCAAAGGATGTTCACAAGACGTGACGAATAAAGCAGTTAAGTAGAGTTAAGAGACCTGAGTTCTAGACCAAGTTCTATAGCTTACTGGTTATGTAACCTTGAGAAAATCACATCCTCTCTCTGAGTCTCCATGTCATCATCTGGAAAATTGCTATATTGATACCATTATAATGCAGTTTATGATCTGTTCAAATATGAGTGATAGGTTAGTTTTTCCATGTTCATATTAAATTTAATAGAGAAGTATTATCTTTGCCTTTTGGCCAAATAAATAAAAATATCATGGTGGAGTTCGGCAAGTAAAGCTTATTGATGTGGTTATACGTATTGGATAAAAGGGGACACTGAAAAATGTGTGTGTCAGCCTACTATTTTTGAACTTGGTTGATTTAGCATTTATTTTCAGGTGAGGGAAAAAGAATACTGAGAAACTGGGGCAGGAGTGAATGACATTGTGGGAATGTCACAAACGGACTGAAGGTGACCATTCCTGTCATCCCTAGAGCTTGTCTGTACTGATTATGTTTGGAGCTTTGCTCGTGAGGGTCCTAAAAATAAAAATTCATTCTTTGATACCCATGTGAATATTAACATATTGATAAAGACTCAAATACAGTTGTATCAATATATAATTTTGCCATTGTTTAAAAGATGCTGTGATAGGTAAATAACATGTCTAAGACTTTGAAAAAAATGAGAGATTTGGTTATTTGATATATTTTAATTAAGACATAGCAATCAAAATCAGATGAGAAAATTTCATAATTTTCCAATTGAGGTTCTGTAAAAATCACCTAGGTTTGTTTCTCTTAATACAATAATTTACCAAGTTGTGAAACACTTTTCTGTTCTCATGAGAAAAAGGTAAACTTTAAATTCAGCATTACATTATCATTAATTATGAGGCTTACCTAATCCAGGGAAGCGGTCTGTTATTTATAAACCCCCAAATCATTTAAATGGCTTTAAAGACATTTTAATTTCTTTAGTAGCTAAAGGAAGAGATTGAAAATTTAATGCTGAGAATGCCTGTATTTGCTTCATATATTTGTCAGCAGAAAAGGTGGCACTCTCAGATGGGGGTAATTAAGTATGGTTTAATAAAGGAACTATTATCATGTATGAAACGAGTCGCCAGTCCAGGTTCAATGCATGGTACTGGATGCTTGGGGCTGGTGCACTGGGATGACCCAGAGGGAGGGGAGGGGAGGGAGGAGGGAGGAGGGTTCAGGATGGGGAACACAGGTATACCCGTGGTGGATTCATTTTGATATTTGGCAAAACTAATACAATATTGTAAAGTTTAAAAATAAAATTAAATTAAAAAAAAAAATAAAGGAACTATTTGTGAAATTGTGGGCTAGACTGAAAAACAAAATAAAACAAACAAACAAAAAACTCCAAACAAAACAAAACATAAAACCCCAGCAAAACCAGCAAGGGATGACATACCTCAGGACTGGCAAAAGCCAGAAATCTTAGCATCCTAGACCTGAAGGGGAATGGGCGTCGGAGTCCATGAGAAAATGTCACTGTAGCTTTCACTGTGGCTGTTACAGGAGAGGGATGCCAAACAGGTGCTCTGGCCTTTGGTGGTGTGATACAACCCCTGCCAACCTGCAAGCTGGCAAGGGTTAGCAGGGTGATAAATGCTCTCACTCTCCTTCACGTGCTAATACTTTCCATGGACCAAATCCAGCTGGAAGTCAGAAGAGCCTGTGCAACTGATGGGGTTCAGCCTCCCAGGGCACAAAGCAGGGTGGTTAAAAACAGTGTGGAAACGAAGGGAAATAGAACATCTCTTACATATCCAACATTCATTCTGTTAAAAATATTTCTTCTTAAGACAAATTTCAGTGCTCCCTGATGCCTATTTCCCTTGTTCATCTCTAAGAATAACATACTTAGTAATGGTTGAAGGCACGTAACTTCTGTTTCCCGTGGCGAATTTTTCAACTATATTTCAGCCTTCCTTCCCTCTGTTTACAAATATTTTAATCCTTTCCTATATAAGGCATAGATACTACTGGATTTGCTCCAATTTCTCTAAAAGAAGTTCTCACTTCTTGAAACAGTAATTCTTAAGAAAAGTTTTCAGTGTTGTAAACTTTGATATTTCATGGTATATACTGCAGGGAGATCAAACCAGTCAATCCTAAAGGAAATCAGTCCTGAATATTCATTGAAAGGACTGATGCTGTAGCTGAAGCTCCAACACTTGGACCTGCTGCAAAGAACTGACTCATTGGAAAAGCCCCTGATGCTGGGAAAGATTGAAGGTGGGTGGAGAAGGGGACGACAGAAGATGGGATGGTTGGATGGCATCACCGACTCGATGGACATAAGTTTGAGCAAGCTCTGGAATTGTTGATGGACAGGGAGGCCTGGTGTGCTGCAGTCTATGAAGTCGCAAAGAGTCAGACATGACTGAGTGACTGAACTGAACTGACTGAATGCTGGTTAACCATGAATTTGCTTAGGATGAGTTTTGTATTTTTTTTTCCAAAGGTTTTATTCACTAGCTTGTACAGGTTTTAGGTTAAGGTATGGGTTATGGGAGGCCTGGCTTGCTGCGATTCATGGGGTCGCAAAGAGTCGGACACGACTGAGCGACTGATCTGATCTGATCTGATCTGATGGGTTATATTAACGGAGGTGCTTTATTTTCTCAGAATGATAGGTAGAAATGTAAACATATGTACACAGAATAATGCATTTGTTTAGAAGAGTTGAATAGATTACCTTTGAGGAGCGGTCATGGTCATTGTTGAACTACATCATTGAAAACAAATCCTTGGATACAATGCTTCCATTTTAAGGGTATGTTAAAATAATATGAATAGAAAGCATAGCCGCTAACAAATTTGCAGGTGGAAAATATCTTCATTGGAATTTCGAAAAGATAGGCAATAGAAATTGTGGATTATTTGAACTTGAAAAGACAAAATATACCTATGGCATCCTTATTTCTTCCCTCTGATGCTGCAGCTTATTAGATTGCTTTGTAATGAATGCACAGCAGTGACAAAGAAGAAACACATTTCACCTTTTCATCCACATCTAAACTCATTTCCATTTTCTCCTTGGCCCTTGAGGAGTGACTAACAGCAGTAATTATTTTCTTTTCTTGCCATCTGAAAATGTGTTTCTATTTTCCTTGAAACTTTGATGTGGAAATTGCTGCTTCTGTGCAACTGGGGACTCTAGCTAGAAATATCATTTGGCAAAATGCTGAACTGAAAATTAACCTGAAAATAGCAGATGAAGTCATTTTTATTAAGTCTAAGTTTGGTGAGGATGAAAAATGCAATGATGGATTTTGTGTATCTCAAATAATTCATTCATCTTAAATCCAAGAGGGAATCTATTTTTCTGCTTTAAAGGGAGTGAACTCTTAAGTTTGAGGCATTATCAATTCCTTAAAAATAATTTTAATGGCTGTTTCCTTTGTCTTAAAGGACATAAAGCAATCTCACTGTCATCTTAAAACCTAATAAAACTATTAGATGTAAAGTGATACACATAATTTTTATAAGATAAAGGATTAGTGTAAGGTAGTTTTAAAAAAGCAAAAGATATGGTTATGATAGAAAACTGCATTCATTTATATATTTTAATGGGCTTTTAAAGTCATGTTGTAGGGTCTGTTTTCCATTGAATCCACTACTAATTGAATAATCAATCATAAATTAATCATTAAATATCTCCCTTGTTAGAATGCTATACTTTCCTCACCCAGGAATAATATAACAGGTTGATAATTTGATGTATTGTACAATATACAGAAAAAACTGTTAACTACTAAAAATGTAAGGTTTCATGGGAATAAAATGAAAATAAAAGAGTACATAATTATCATCAGTGATTATCATGATTATTTGTTAATAATTTTTATCATTTACAAACTTATTTAAGAAATTCTGTTTATAATTTAAAGAATATTAGTGTTAGAATCAAGAGAATGTGGATTTCAATTCAGGCTTAAACATTTGTCACCTGTGAGGCATTGAGTTATTCCAGTTTTCTGGGTGTGTTTTCTTATCTGTAGCATGCTGTAAAGGAAACAACTCATGCAGTTTTGTGAGGATTAAATGACACAAACCTCCAAGAGTGCCTGGAACAAAGTAGAAATGCAATACATCTTAGTTGTCTTTCCTGACCGCCTTTTTGTTTTCTTTAAATTCAGAAGCCATAGAAAATATAAGAGCAAATTAAACTAAAAAATAACTATTATAAATGAAACATGAGAATATTAGAATGATAAGAGGAATCTGATAAGAATAGTCTATGTTTGCTTGTTTATTTAATAAATACTTGTTAAGTATTTACTATATTGCAAGGCATCAATTTAGGTACTTTATAAATAATAATTCAATTAACCAATATAACATCTCTGTGAGGTAGATAAAATTATTTCCCATTTTTAAAATGAGGAAACAGACACACTACTGTATATAAAATAGATAACTAATAAGAACCCACTGTATAACACGGAAAACTCTGCTCAATATCCTGAAATGGTCTATATGGGAAAAGAATCTAAAACAAAAAGTGGATATGTGTACGTGTATAACTGACTCACTTTTCTGTACGCCTGAAACTAACACGACATTGTAAATCAACTCTACTCCAATAAAAATTAAAGAAAAATAAAATGAGGAAACAGAAGCACGGAGAGGTTAAACAACTTGCCAAGTTCACACAGCTAAAAAGTGCCATATTGAAATAAATAACCAAGGTATTTTCTTCCTAGAGCTCATGCTTTTAATTACTACGCTATGCTACGTACTCACCTGAGGCAGATGATAATAACAATAGCAATAATGGCTAATGTTTACCTTTTACTTAACTTGTACTTTCCAAGCACCATATCACAAGCTTATGAGACAGGCATAATTATTATTCTGTCTGACAGGTGAAGAAATACGAAAACACAGATGTTAAACAACTTTCCTAGAGTTGAAGTTTTCAGGAGTCTACTTTTACATAAAACTTGTTTTAGTCCCATAAACATTTGATAAGATGAGATATGGCTTCTGTTCAAATCTTAACCATGTTTATGACAGCCATCTGATGATTGCTTTTCTTTAAAAAAAAAAAAAAAAAAAAAAGGCAATTGGTCCAGGATGCTAATACATTTTCAGCCTTCTGGAAACCTCTACAGGTCACCAGCAGAGACAACAGGACTCTGTGCTTGACAGGATACTGTTGCTATAGCAACCTGCTACCCAGAGAAGCCTCTGCCATTCTCTCCTTACAGTAACCAAGAGAGCTCCATTTTGACCCTTAGCAAGCATGTCTGGGACTCCACCACTGGTAGGTAGTTTTATATGTACCCTAAAAACAAGTCCCACTCAACCACTAAAATGCTCTTCAATCTGATTCTCTCTCTCTCTCTTTTTTTTTTTGCAAATCTTTTCATGCCCTAACCATTTATTTTGTAAGTAGTCCCTCTGCCTTTAAATCTCTTCCTTTGCCCTCTAATTCATCTTTCTATTGCTGCCAATATTATATATTCAAAACATAGATAGTGGATTTTTTTTTTGGCTTTAGAGATACAGAGATGGTGGCCAGTAAATAAACAAAGATGCATAGTATATTAATGTTGAACTATAATATAATTTATTTGACATTACAGAGATTGCTAATCCCTAAGAAGCTAAAATGATGACCTTGAAAAAAATTGTTTATCTGGTGTATAAAACAATAAGTAATCATGAGTTTAACTGTAAATAATATTTATGGATTATTCCTATCTCAAATGTTTACATGACATGGGTAGTTTTGTAAATGTTTATCTTAAAGTAAAAATAGACTGTCAAACTTCTTGGCTAAATTCTTTGGTAGAATAACTATCAGCAAGTAATACAATGTAAATAATGAGTTGATAATAAATAGACTTGTAGGAGTCAGGAAAGTAAGCAATTGATGTTTTTCAAACATCATTCTAGTTAGAGAGTGCAATTAGGCAGTAGGGAGGAGTTTTCAAGTCTTTGGAAAAATGCTTCTGCAACTTTATACAACCCACACTCCAACTCCGACTGTGAAATTGTTGCTCAGTTTGAATTCTCAATCCATAGAACAAATCATTATGGAAAAAAAAGAAAAACAGGAACCCGCACTCCATCATGTTCTTAGTGAAACCACATCGCCAGCACTCAGGCTCCAGGGTTCCAAATAGTCCAAGCTATTTCAGAACAACAGTGTCTATTTTTCGTTTTGAATGACTGCAATTTCAGTAGCAGCTGTTGCGCTGAAAATTATAATGGTCAACATTTAGTCAGTGCAATGTTTCCCCACCCCCTGCTTCATCAATCAATCATTTGCTTCAGCTACCAGAAAAATCTCAAACTTTAGTTAACAGTAACTTTAAAAGCCTCATCAGAATCTGGCCCGACCTACTGGTCTCCCATGATTTCCCACGGCTTCCTAACATGCAATCTGGGCTCTGTTTCAGCAGTTCCCATACACACCAGGCTCCCTTTGCTTTCCTTGCTTCGCACATCTCAGAAACCATCTGTTTTTCCCCTACGCTGTACAAACACTGTCTTTTTTGACATCAAACGCTAGTCTCACCTCCCCAAGAAAGTTATCTTTGCTTATGCTAATTTAGCTCTATATGATTTCCCCATCTCCAGACTTCTGTAAACCTCTGAATTTTATCTTGAACAGTGCTTACTGGTCTTGTCTCCCTAACTTGACTGTAAATTTAGAAAAGCAAGAATCATCTCATCTTTTTCTAGCTCCTAGGAAGTACATGAGTCTATGCAAGTGTCTCTATACAAGAAATGTGTATCTTGGAAAATCATTGTGTGTTAATATGACATTCCTTTCTCTTTCTTCTGAGTTCCTGTAACACTTCACATGAATTTAGCATTGTTATTATAATGTCTCATTATAAAATATTATAATGTTTTCATAAGGAGCTTACATTTATTCAATCATGACAATAGCTCTTTGAGTACTTACTCTATACTCCAGGCTGTGTGCTAGATACTGGAGAAAACAAAATAAGCAAAGACCTGCCATCAAAGAGCTAACAGTCTAGTGATCTTGGCTGAAAGACAACCAAGTGAGGCAGAATGGAGGTGAAGTAAGCTTGTGGAAAGAATTGGGGGACCTCAGAGGAGACAGCCACTGACCTTGTTGAGTATGGGAAGGACAAAATGATTGAGCTGGGTATTAAAACAAGAGCAAGACTTCACCAGTGGAAGAGATAGTTAGGGAAAGGCTATTTAAGTAAGAACAATAACTCATGCAAACTCCCAGAGGTAGGAATTACGTTCCCTAAACAGTGAACAGCAAGCAGTTGGATGAGAGGGGAGGGTAGTGACGAAAGAGATGCTTGAAATGGTGGATTGGAATCAGCATCTTGTCCACTGATCAAGGCTTGTTTGATCCTTGGGGGATTTGGGTATATATTACTACCCAAGAAATTAAAAATCACATATAAATCTAGGGTAACAACTCAGATCTGGCAAACAGAATTATCCAACGTGGAGTGAAAAGTACTCTGCACAGCAACATCATAACAGTTTTTAAGAGATTAATTGGGATTTCAATCACTCTCTTCCTCCTCAGTGTTTTGGTCTTGAACAACTCTAATTTCCAATGCTCCTACCCAACTTTCTTCTTAAACTTTCTTTCAATACTTTCAAAACTTCTTCAATAATTTCTTTTTAAACGTCATGTTTATACATACACTTATACATATGTGGTGTTGGAGGAAACTCTTGAGAGTCCCTTGGACTGCAAGGAGATCCAATCAGTCCATTCTGAAGGAGATCAGTCCTGGGATTTTTTTGGAAGGAATGATGCTAAAGCTGAAACTCCAGTACTTTGGCCACCTCATGCGAAGAGTTGACTCATTGGAAAAGACTCTGATGCTGGGAGGGATTGGGGGCAGGAGGAGAAGGGGACGACAGAGGATGAGATGGCTGGATGGCATCACTGACTCGATGGATGTGAGTCTGGGAGAACTCCGGGAGTTGGTGATGGACAGGGAGGCCTGGCATGCTGTGATTCATGGGGTTGCAAAGAGTCGGACATGACTGAGCGACTGAACTGAACTGAACTGATACATATGTCTGTACTGATATAGAATATATGATGATGACACATATTTTTTTGAGTACTTGATAGATGCAAGGCATCTACTTATATTATCTGCTTTCGTGTATCTCTCTTATAATCACACCCATCATACAAATCATCTACAAAGCACTGAGAGGTTAATTAACTTGCTAAAGTTCACACAGCTACTAGACAGTGGAGCTAGGATTGACAGACAGTCCCTGGACTTCCAGAGCTCTTGCTCTAAATTGTTACATTCAGCCACCCTGCCAAGAACAGAGTGAGCTTTGTCACCGTATCAGGCTGTGGATAAACTTTCCAGGTTGCAACCACCAAGTACAGTCTTCATTAGAGAATCACTTAAGCCCGGGAGGTGACTTGAATTAACACAGTGGGAGGAAAGACAGAGAGCAAATACAAAGTTGCTTGTTCCTCTAACTCCCTTTACACTCAGGAAAGCAGCCCCTAACATTATCTTTGTGCTGAATGACAAGCTGACTTGAAGCTGAAAGTAAATTGAGAAACCCTTCTCCCAGAGTAAAAGACTCTAACATCAGATTGAATCTCTAAGTTGGGTATTAGTAGTTGACTGCAAAATTTGGCTTCATGACTTTATGAGCAATTTTTAACTGAAGGTTTGCCATTAAAATGTTTATGAATTCAACTTGTATGTGAGTACTTTATGATATCACTGCATTTTCTACTTATACCTCATTTTTCTCTGTGTAAATCAGAGAACTGTCAGTTTACGAAACAGCCAGTTACTACACTTCTAGAAAGCTTAGTATGTACATAAGTGAGCAGTGATGGCTCAGATGGAAAAGAATCAGCCTACAATGCAGGAAACCCAGGTTTGATCACTGGATTGGGAAGACCCCCTGGAGAAGGAAATGGCTAGCCATGCTAGTGCCTGGAGAATGCCATGGGCAAAAGAGTCTGGCAGGCCACAGTGCACGGAGTTGCAAAGAGCTGGATCCGCCTGAGCCACTAACGCTTTAGTATGTACATGTTACATACTAAACATACATGTTACTTTAGGATGTACATGTTACACTTTTGTTTCTTAAAGTTTCTCTTTGTTCCATTCTTTTGTCTGTTTTGACTATCAAATATTATACTGTAATAGTACTTTGATTTATTAATGTTGGTGAAAAAAGGTAAAACTTACTACTTGTGAGACAGGAAATTTGATTTATCACAATTATTTGAAATTCAGAATGAAGGATGAGTCAACATTTTTTCTTTGGTTATTCACTTAAAGATGATGTATTAAGTGGTTATTAAAAAACTGAGAAAAAAGCAGACTTTATTAAATAAATATTTTAAAAATATTTTTAAACTCTGGCTCAGCTATGTAAATAGGATGAGGAAAAATAATTTCTTTGTAGTAGTCTGAACTTAACATATATATATATTATTTTTGATAAATGACTGAAAAAATGGAAACTATACTAATTTTTAAGGTCAAATTGTGAATAGGAGAAAAGAAAATTTCACTCCTAACTTACATTTAATATTTTTACATTAAAATTTACCTAAAATGCTCAATATAGTTAACAAAAGAATGGTAAAAACGTGGTAATGCTATTCTTACAGGTATTACACTTTAATTTTCACAATAATTTAATAAAACTGACAATATATTGACTTAATGTTTATATTTCCCTTTTAGTTTCTTATATTAAAATACAATCAAGTATTGCTGGAAAAAATAGAGTATACTGAATGGCGTTTAAAAAACATAGTCTATGAATCTGAATATTTAAAAGATAGAAGATACAGATCAGTAGAGGGAGTTTTTAATCTGATAAACTCTAAATTAAAGGAGAGAAAGATTTTTTAAAATATGTAAACATAATCATCAGAAAGATATTATTTCTTATGGTTAACATTGCCACATTATTCTCAGGTCACTTAGGATTTATTAGTATTTTTTCTCTTCTTTCATAGAAAAAAGATGTTTAGAGGGCAACAAAGCTATCAGAATTAAGACTACATTTCCCAGTCTCTCTTGTAAGAAGGTATGACCATGTGATCAACCTCATCTGGTCAATGAGGTTTTAATAGGAATATATTGCAGCTTTTCCTTCCACCTTATCCCACTCACTTTATATAGCTGCTTAGAACTGGAATGGGAGGCTGACATTCTATTTCATATTATGAATAGCAAGGTCATAGCCTAAGGTTCATGGTTCAGAAAACTGAAAGAAGCCTGGGTCCCTGAGAACCTTTTGAGCAATACTATCACATCATTCTTGGATTGCCAGTGCCTGTGACATTTTTTTTTTTTTAATGTGAAAAAAAACAAACTTCTGTATTTTTGGACCACTGTTATTATTTTTTTTAAACTTGAAGTAGAACTTCAGATCAGAGATCAGATCAGTCACTCAGTCGTGTCCGACTCTTTGCGACCCCATGAATCGCAGCACGCCAGGCCTCCATGTCCATCACTAACTCCCGGAGTTCACCCAGACTCATGTCCATCGAGTCAGTGATGCCATCCAGCCATCTCATCCTCTGTCATCCCCTTCTCCTCCTGCCCCCAATCCCTCCCAGCATCAGAGTCTTTTCCAGTGAGTCAACTCTTCGCATGAGGTGGCCAAAGTACTGGAGTTTCAGCTTTAGCATCATTCCTTCCAAAAAAATCCCAGGACTGATCTCCTTCAGAATGGACTGATTGGATCTCCTTGCAGTCCAAGGGACTCTCAAGAGTCTTCTCCAACACCACACTTCAAATGCATCAATTCTTCGGCACTCAGCCTTCTTCACAGTCCAACTCTCACATCCATACATGACCACAGGAAAAACCATAGCCTTGACTAGATGAACCTTTGTTGGCAAAGTAATGTCTCTGCTTTTGAATATGCTATCTAGGTTGGTCATAACTTTCCTTCCAAGGAGTAAGCATCTTTTAATTTCATGGCTGCAGTCACCATCTGCAGTGATTTTGGAGCCCCCAAAAATAAAGTCTGACACTGTTTCCACTCTTTCCCCATCTATTTGCCATGAAGTGATGGGACTGGATGCCATGATCCTCGTTTTCTGAATGTTGAGCTTTAAGCCAACTTTTTCACTCTCCACTTTCACTTTCATCAAGAGGCTTTTTAGTTCCTCTTCACTTTCTGCCATAAGGGTGGTGTCATCTGCATATCTGAGGTTATTGATGTTTCTCCCGGCAATCTTGATTCCAGCTTGTGTTTCTTCCAGTCCAGCGTTTCTCATGATGTACTCTGCATAGAAGTTAAATAAGCAGGGTGACAATATACAGCCTTGACGTACTCCCTTTCCTATTTGGAACCAGTCTGTTGTTCCATGTCCAGTTCTAACTGTTGCTTCCTGACCTGCATACAAATTTCTCAAGAGGCAAATCAGGTGGTCTGGTATTCCCATCTCTTTCAGAATTTTCCACAGTTTATTGTGATCCACACAGTCAAAGGTTTTGGCATAGTCAATAAAGCAGAAATAGATGTTTTTCTAGAACTCTCTTCCTTTTTCCATGATCCAGCAGATATTGGCAATTTGATCTCTGGTTCCTCTGCCTTTTCTAAAACCAGCTTGAACATCAGGAAGTTCACGGTTCACATATTGCTGAAGTCTGGCTTCGAGAATTTTAAGCATTACCTTACTAGCATGTGAGATGAGTGCAATTGTGTGGTAGTTTGAGCATTCTTTGGCATTGCCTTTCTTTGGGATTGGAATGAAAACTGACCTTTTCCAGTCCTGTGGCCACTGCTGAGTTGTCCAAATTTGCTGGCATATTGAGTGCAACACTTTCACAGCATCATCTTTCAGGACCTGGAACAGCTCAACTGGAATTCCATCACCTCCACTAGCTTTGTTCGTAGTGATGCTTTCTAAGGCCCACTTGACTTCACATTCCAGGATGTCTGGCTCTAGGTCAGTGATCACACCATTGTGATTATCTGGGTCGTGAAGATCTTTTTTGTACGGTTCTTCTGTGTATTCTTGCCATCTCTTCTTAATATCTTCTGCTCCTGTTAGGTCCATATTATTTCTGTCCTTTATCGAGCCCATCTTTGCATGAAATGTTCCTTTGGTATCTCTGATTTTCTTTTTTTTTTTTTTGCTTTTTAAAAAAAAATTATTTTACTTTTAGTTAGATGATAATTACCTTACAATATTGTGATCGATAATCACTTTATAGCATTGTGCTGGTTTCTCCCAGACATCAACATGAATCAGCCATAGGGATATACATGTCCCCTCCCCCTGGAGCCTCCCTCCCACCCCCCTGCCCATCGCACCCCGCTAGGTTGTCGCCGAGCGCTGATTTGGGGTTCCTTGCATCATACAGGAATTCCCACTGTCTATTTTTACATATGGTAATTATATGTTTCATTGCTGCTCTCTCAGATCATCCCACCCTCTCCTCCCGTCACTGCGTCCAAAAGTCCGTCTTTTATCTTTGCGTCTCCTTTGCTGCCCTGCAAATAGGATCACCAGTACCTTCTTTCTAGATTCCGTATATATGTGTTAATATATGATATTTGTCTTTCTCTTTCTGACTTACTTCACTTTGTGTAATAGGCTCTGGGTTCATCCTCCTCATTGAAACTGACTGAGATGTGTTTCTTTTTACAGCTGAGTAAGATTCCATAGTGTTTATGTACCGTGTCTTCTTCATCCATTCATCTGTTGATGGACATCCAAGTTGCTTCCAGGTCCTGGCTGTTGTCAGTAGTGCTGCCATGAATATTGGGGTATGTGTGTCTTTTTCAATTATAATGTCCTCAGGGTGTAAGCGCAATAGTGGGATTGCTAGGTCATATGGTAGTTTTATTTTTAGTTTTTAAAGGAATCTGCATACTGTTTTCCAGAGAGGTTGTATCCGTTTCTATTCCCACCAACAGTGCAAGAGGGTTCCCTTTGCTCCACACCCTCTCCAGCATTTATTGTCTGTAGACTTTTTGATGAAGGCTGTTCTGACAGGTGTGAGATGATATTGTGGTTTTGATTTGTATTTCTCTAATAATGAGCAGTGTCGAGCATCTTCTCTTGTGTTTATTAGCCATCTGTATGTCTTCTTTTGGGAAATGTCTGTTTAGGTCTTCTGCCCACTTTTTGATTAGGTTGTTTGAGCTGCTTGTATATTTTGGAGATTAATCCTTTGTCATTTGTCTCATTTGCTATTATTTTCTCCCACCGAATGCTTTTGAATAGTTCTATCATGAGGATTAAACGAGATATTTATGTTAGGCTTCCCAGGTGGCGCTAGTGATGAAGAACCCATGTGCCAGTGTAGAAGCCTTAAGAGGCGCGGGTTCAGTCCCTGGGTTGGAAAGATGCCCCTCTCTGGGTTGGAAAGATGCCCCTGGAGGAGGGCATAGCAACCCACTCCAGTATTCTTGACTGGAGAATCCCATGGACAGAGGAGCCTGGTGGCCTACAGTCCGTGAGGTTGCAAAGAGATGGGCATGACTGAAGCGACTTAGCACAGCACATGTCAAGCCCTCAGCAAGGGAAGATTTTTGTAATTTTGTCCACCTGTACGATTGGGGTAGTGGTAAAGATTTTTTGTTTGTTTTTTAGGATGAAACTAGCTTGATCTTTTTTCCTGATTGTAAGGGTGATACTTGTTTAGTGTATGTACTTCTCCGGCCACTTTGCATACTTCTTCTCTCCTCCCTGCTCTCTGAGAGCCGTGGCGCTTCCTCTTGTTGCTTTGCTCCTACAACTTCCTCTGCTGATAATATTCTGCCCCAGCCTCCTGCTTTTACATGCCTGCCACCTTATCGTTAGTCTCAGAGCAGCTGTCACATTTTCTGAGAGGCCTTTCCTTATCTAAGGTTTTCTTGGTCACCCTTTATGTTGCTTTGTTGCTTTCCTTCATATGTGGGCAGGGACTGTGTCCGAATTGTTTACTTGATTCTACAGGTAAACTATGTCTTGAGTCTACACAAGAGTGCTCAGCACACGGAAGCTACTGAAATACCAAATAGCACAGACAAATATGCAAATCATAAGAATTTTACTAACTAGCATATGTACTGTAAGCTTTCAGTTGATCATTACTTTGGATACTGAAATGTGGACCATATATGTATAAATACCTATTGTGCAGTAATACACACTCTTTTCTAACTTATGTATTTCACGTACATACACAGTGGAGATTTTTTCAGTCAGTTCAGTTCAGTCGTGTCCAACTCTTTGCAGTCCCATGGACTGCAGCACGCCAGGTTTCCCTGTATATCACCAACTCCCACAGCCTACTCAAACTCATGTCCATCGAGTCAATGATGCCATCCAACCATCTCATCCTCTGTCAACCCCTTCTCCTCTTGCCTTCAATCTTTCCCAGCATCAGGGTCTTTTTCAATGAGTCAGCTCTTCGCATCAGGTGGCCAAAGTATTGGAATTTCAGCTTCAGCATCAGTCCTTCCAGTGAGCACTCAGGATTGTTCTCCTTTAGAATGGACTGTTTGGATCTCCTTGCTGTCCAAGGGACTGTCAAGAGTCTTCTTCAACACCACAGTTCAAAAGCATCAATTCTTCAGCGCTCAGCTTTCTTTCTTTCTTTTTTTTTAATTTTATTTTATTTTTAAACTTTACAATATTGTATTAGTTTTGCCAAATATCAGTATCTCTGATTTTCTTGAAGAGATCTCTAGTCTTTCCCATTCTGTTGTTTTCCTCTATTTCTTTGCATTGATCTCTGAGGAAGGCTTTCTTATCTCTTCTTGATATTCTTTGGAACTCTGCATTCAGATGCTTATATCCTTCCTTTTCTCCTTTGCTTTTCGCTTCTCTTCTTTTCACAGCTATTTGTAAGGCCTCCCCAGACAGCCATTTTGCTTTTTTGCATTTCTTTTCCATGGGGATGGTCTTGATCCCTGTCTCCTGTACAATGTCACGAACTTCATTCCATAGCTCATCAGGCACTCTATCTATCAGATCTAGGCCCTTAAATCTATTTCTCACTTCCACTGTATAATCATAAGGGATTTGATTTAGGTCATACCTGAATGGTCTAGTGGTTTTCCCTATTTTCTTCAATTTAAATCTGAATTTGGCAATAAGGAGTTCATGGTCTGAGCCACAGTCAGCTCCTGGTCTTGTTTTTGTAATCCTAATTAAAATGTATTAAGGACTTACATCCAGAAACAAAGAATTTTAGGGTACCCAGGGAAATATAAAATAACCTAACACAGTAACTCTCAAACAAATAGATAAGCTAACAACAGATACATAGGAAGTTCAAATGTGTTTATTCAGTGATTTTAAAATCATTTTAACCTTTAATTTTTTTCTTGTGAACTTTGTCTTACATCGAATAAAGGACACACAGCACATATGCACAATTTAAAGAATTAAAATAAAATGCTCACCTAGGGACGCATTACCAAAACAAGTCAGTAAAGTAAGCACTGCCAGTATCTTTGAAGCTTTGTGTGCTTCTCCCTAATACATCATGCTTCCTTTCTCTATACCCAGGGGTAACTTCTTCCCTGACTTTATGGTAATTACTAAATTTCATCTCTTGCAATGTATTATTCCACTCAAATAATGTTGGAAAAGATTAAGTTTGTTTTTAGCCTGATACACATAAAATCAAACCAGTTCTTTGTTGTTAATACTGAAGGAAAAGAAAATTGACTAATTCAGGTTAGACATTTCCACTCCATGTTTTGGCATCATGCAGTTACCAAGAGTTTGCCCCCGTGTTGGATGGGTCTTAAGACTTCCAGTTTCAAAGTTCTCCAAATAATAGTCATTGATTAGTATGAACAACTCCCAATGTGTGTTTTGTACAATAATAAATGATTTTGATTTGAACCATTTAGATTTCATATATAGAAACAATGTAATACATGAGAGAGTGCCTTAAAGACGTTTCTTTGCCATAGCTTTTGTCATTTTTTCCTTTTTTTTGGAACTTAGGGCAAGATTATATAATTACATTTATATTGAAATTCATAAATATTGCTTTCTCCATCATTATGGAAATAGTGATTTCATATATTTATTAATGGTTTTAGGAGACAGAAGATATTACAAAATGCAATTTCTGCTATTTGATTTTATCTGACTCACCTAAGAGAGAGCTTATCTTTTTTCTGATATTTGCCCCTATTTGTACCTTCCGTTTTGTTCCTAATTAAAGGAGCATGACAAATTTGATTTTACAAATCAGATTATTACTGAAATTCCTTATGGGCACAATACTATAAATATGCATGTGTATGAATCTCTCGTTTATGTTGTCATCATTTTGGTTTCAATTTTAAAAAGTGACAACTGCTTAAGAAACAACTTGCTTTTATTAAAATTGGCATATTTGTCATTCAATTAAGTACTTATTTTGGAGTTTATTTTATAATGTTAATAATTTCATTATTTTGATGATGGGGTATTTATGTTCCATACTTAACATTTGGAACTGTAATATAAGTAACTGACTCATGAATTTAATCTGAGTACTCAATGTGCTTGCAATCTCATGGAAGACAAGAGAAGTAAACAAATTAAATGACTATGAGACCTAAGCAAATAGGCATGTGAATCAATGATAAATGAATTTTTATTAACAAGAATATTAATGAATCAGAGCATCTCAGTCTATGCTGCTGCTACTGCTTCTAAGTCACTTCAGTCGTGTCCGACTCTGTGCAACCCCATAGACGGCAGCCCACCAGGCTCCCCTGTCCCTGGGATTCTCCAGGCAAGAACACTGGAGTGGGTTGCCATTTCCTTCTCCTTCTCACTTCATGAAAGTGAAAATTGAAAGTGAAGTCGCTCAGTGGTGTCCGACCCTCAGCGACCCCATGGACGGCAGCCTACCAGGCTCCTCTGTCCATGGGATTTTCCAGGCAAGAGTACTAGAGTGGAGCCATTGCCTTCTCCGATCTCAGTCTATACTGATGATGAATTAGAGTTTGTCTGACTTATGGTAATTAATAAAATACCCTTTCTTCTTTTATGAAACAGGATACATATATATATGTACCTGTAAACTGCTTTGTTTACATGTATACATGTAAGCATACACATATATGTATATATGTATGTACATATGTATATAAACATATATGTACACATGTATATAAACACACACACATATATATCACAAATGCTTCAGGTGCAAAAAAACACATATAAAATGTATTTAGTCAAGTTTGAAGGAAGACACATTGTGATTATCATAGACTATACATATCCGTTGTTCATCATAGCAATGTTGACCTGATATATTATTAGGGAATCATTTGAATGGCTACAAGTTACACACCTATTAGTTTGTGTTATCATGACTAGTCCTCAGCCATAGACAACCAGATGCCCTATTGCTGTCTAGATCTGTGATTTTCCAAAGATCCAAAAGTCACTGCTAAGCATTCTTTATCTTCCCCACATTCTTATACAATAGGTTAAACACGGAAACACCTGCGATGCAGGATAAAATTGAGAGCTCTTATATCCTGTGCTTGGGTTTGAACCCTGACTCTGTCAAGTGTAACAAGCTGTGTGATCTGCTGGTAATTGTTTAAGCCCTTTGTGCTTTTGGCCTCTGCATCTCTTCAAGGTGGGAAAAGAGTCACGTCTCATATGATGGTTGTGAGAGTGAAGTGAGATCACATAGGCTGAACCCTTAGAGAAGAACCTGGCACATAACAAGCACTAAAAATCCCAGCATTATTCTCATCCCAAGATATGCTTATAATTTATATGAATTTAGAAATCTTTTTCTTGAGATATCAAAATAAATCATGGGCAGATATGAGTAGATATAGTAAGTTCCCAGAGTCTGTGGTCCTAATAACATGTTCATACATGTGTGCTAAGTCGCTTCAGTCACGTCTGACTCTTTGAAACCCCGTGGACTGTAGCATGTGAGGCTGCTCTGTCCATGGGATTCTCCAGGCAAGAATACTGGAGTGGGTTGCCATGCCCTCCCCCAGAGAATCTTCCCGACCCAAGGATTGAACCCACGTCCCTTTTGTCTCCTGCATTGGCAGGTAGGTTCTTTACTGCTGAGCCACCAGGGAAGCTCAATAACATGCTCACCTCTGTCTTATTCTGAGAATTAAATTCCTCACAATGCTAACAATTATGGTACTGGACATTTAAAAGTTAAACTATCTAGGTTTTGCTTACGTAGTACCGAAAGTATTTCATAAACATTTCAACTCTGCCATTTTTTCACAGTGACAAGGCAGGACCATCTTAGCCATCTTTGTTTCCACATGGTTAGCCTCTCTTACAGACAGCAGGTATTCAGAAAGGGCTGAGTTGAATGAATGCAGTCAAGGCTCTGCATCCTAGGGTTCTTCATCCTAGGGTTCTGCATCCTGGAATTCAACCAACCTTGGATCAAAAATATCTTTAAAATTTTTTTTTAGAAAGTTCCAAAAAGCAAAAGCGAATTTGCTGAGTGCTGGCAACTATGTATTATACATAGCATTTCCATTATATTTACAACTATTTATATAGCACTTACATTGTATTAGATATTATATAATCTAAGGAGTATTTAAAGTATATCAGATGTATATCAGGTGAATATACGTGTATATCACACCTTCTGTCATGTCTAACTCTTTGTGACCCCATGGACTGTAGCCCACCAGGCTCCTCTGTCCATGGGGATTCTGCAGGCAAGAATACTGGAGTGGGCAACCCACTTGCCTCTCCAGGAAATCTTCACTACCCAAGAGTTGAACCTGGGTCTCCTGCATTGCAGGCAGATTCTTTACCATCTGAGCCATCAGAAAAGACCCAAACGTACATAGGTGATACCCAAAAACTATGCCATTTGTATAAGGGACTTCAGCATCTACATATTTTGGTATCACCAGGGATCCTAGAATCAGTGCACTGCGGATACCAGGGGATGATTGTGATTTCTTACTCATGGTCTGTCTGCTTACATGATGAGTGATGACCTAAAAGTATTTCTCATTTCCTCATCCCATTGCCCTTTAGATGATTAGGTCTGCCAGTATAGATGCATTACCAGCTTTAATTTTTACATTATTATAAAATTTTACATTTTGCATGTAAAATGTAGTATTTTACATTACTGTTACCTAAACACCAAAATTCTAGATTTCCCCATGAAAATCATATCATTTTAGCAGAACTTAATGACATCAGAGTGCTGATTTGGAGACCACATTCATTATTCTAAGTGGCCAACAGAGTGTGCTGGTGCTCTGTATACAAGAGTAACAATTGAGAACAGCAGTAGTGTATCAGATTTATTTCAACTATCTGATTTGCTTGAAACAACTGAAGTAAAGAATGAGATTATATTCTGGAGCAGGTAGCCATTCCCTTCTCCAGGGGATCTTCCCGATTCAGGGATCAAACCTGGGTCTCCTGCATGGCAGGCAGATTTTTTACTGTCTGAGCCAGTAGGGAAGACCATCCTTTTTCACTGGAGTATAACTGCTTTACAATGTTGTGTTAGATTCTGCTGTACAACAAAGTGAATCAGGTATATGTATACATATTCTCTTCCCTCTTGGGACTCCCTCCCACTCCCCTCATCCCACCCCTCTTGGCATCACAGAGCACCGAGCTGAGTTCCCTGAGCTCTAAAGCAGTTTCCCACTAAAGAAAACAAAAGTTCACCAACTTTAGTGTTATATAATGTATGGGCATGTTTAACATGAATATAAAATAAGAGAAAAATGGAAATTGTGAGTTTTCCTCTTTATATGGGTTTACTATACAGCATCCTACTCTATGAATATAAATTAAAGCTCTTACTAACTATATATACTAAAATTCTGTACTCTTGCTCAATTACATCTAACATTTTAGGCTCCCATATTAAAAATAAGTACATGCCCTTATACATTTCATAGGCTAGAACTTCATACACTTATTATGATTTTTTTGGTTTTCTTTTAACAACAAAAACTTTCTCAGGAATATGATTGAAGAATATATTCAATGCATTCAATCCAATATTCATTTACCAAAATTAGCATGGAAAATGTTTTTTTTTAATGTCATTAGCAAGCAAAAAGGCAAATAAAGAAAATCCCAAATGGTTAATTTCTATTCACCTTCTATTTTTCATAGACTTGTCCAGCATTTAGAAAAATAAACTGTTTAGCTGTGGTTCAGGAACAAGTATGCTTGTGATTTTATTTTCCGTGTGTGTGTATGTGTGTGTGTGTGTGCACGCATGAGCTTCCTATAATGTATGTCCTGTGGGAAACTGACCATAAACTTTGATAAATAAGAATACCTGCTTAGGGCCTTAGTAGCCTGTCAGCTTCTCAGCATATACGATTCTGACCAATGATGACAATTTTCAATTCGGATGTTGAAACAGACATTTGTCATTCTATTCAGCTGTCCAGCATCTGAATTGTCTGCCTATCTTTGGAGTAATATTCTGAGATCTTGTAAGTCTAGGGGGAAGAAGAATCAACCTTATATTATGGAAACTGAAAATGCCAGAGGCTTCCTTTCCCATCCTTTTTTGCCTCTGGGCTTAGAAATTCTGCCAGTCACAAGCACCTACCCCAGTGATGGAACTGGAGCCCTCTGGACCCAAAGCAGCAGAAAGTCATGAGTCTGTATGGGAGTGGTCATTCTCAGAGTACTAGAGCTTGCAGTGCCAGCTGCAGTACTCAGAGCTCAGTGTGGAAATAAGTTTCTTTAGCAGATCAGTTCTGTGTGTGATGTGGGCTGTTGTTTTTTCCAGGTATGTAACACTAAGCCTGGTTCTCCAGCCCTCCTGTTGATTCTGTGAAATGCCTAATTTTTTTTTCAACTCACATCAATCAAAGTCGAATTCTGTTGCTATTCAATACTACATAATGGTGATATACTTGTCATTTTGAAGTTGTTCTTCTCAGTGAAAGTCATTTATAGCTCCTTCCTTGCATTGTTGTAGGACATAGAATTTTAATGGATTGCAAAAAATCAAAGGGCAACAGCTTGAACACTAAGTTTGGCCAGAAGAGAGACAGCTTCCAGCTGCCAGTAAGCCTGGTCATAGTCCTGCAGTGATTACAGCAGATGGCTCAGGCCAGGTGGAGTCAGAGGATGCAGACTTCGACAGTTTCTTCTTGAGCAAGTTCACAAGCAGAGTTTGAGAGGAGAGGTCATCAAAGCAGAGAGCAACAGTCAGCAGAGATAACCTGGGATGAGACTAACAAACCTCAGTATGTACAGTGGAACTAAAAGTCAAAAGGGAAATGGAAACTAACCAACATTAGCTATTAAAGGAGCTCCGTTAAGGTCAGAGTTCCTTAGGGGCTGTGGCTTTTATCACCGTATCGCCAGCACCTAGCATAGGCTTCACACTCATTAAACTCTACTTGGTTCTCAGTAAACACTTTTTAAAGATTGTTCTGGTTGATATCTAAGTAAAAGCATAAAGTGAAAAAAAAAAAAAACCTAACAAACACAAAATATTTTCTTGTTGCCTTTCCTTTGATGATGAAATGTGAAAGTTTATACTTTTAAAGAATATCCCACAAAAGTGATGCATGATTTTACTGAATGTGTTTTAAGTGTAAAATGCAAATAGTTCTCATCAGTTTATATAGATTCTATTAACTAATCTCTACTAGGGTGCTTTGCAAAAATCAATAAATAAACAAATGGAGAGAGAGAGAGAGAAAAAGAGAAAGAAACAAAGGGAGGAAGGAAGAAGGGAGAGAAGGAAGGAAGGGAGTGCAGGAGGAAGAAATAAAGGAAGAAAGGAAGAAAAGGGAAGAGCACACACATGTCTAGAGGCACTGAAATGACAGAGCCCACAGGACTAGTCATGACCCTCACAGACCATCACAGCCACGGCTTTGTTCCAGAAACCCTGGCCAGCTCAACTGTGCAGGATGACTAGTCTACTTGAAAAAGCTACTTATTTAACACAGAGCCAAATTCAGGGAAGGCAATGCTAAATGTCATTGATATTTTTGAACTGTGGTGTTGGAGAAGACTCTTGAGAGTCCCTTGGACTGCAAGGAGGGAGATCCAACCAGTCCATCCTCAAGGAAAGTGAAAGTGAAAGTGAAGTTGCTCAGTCGTGTCCGACTCTTGGCGACCCGTGGACTGTAGCCCACCAGGCTCCTCTGTCCATGGGATTTTCCAGGCAAGAGTACTGGAGTGGGGTGCCATTGCCTTCTGCAGGGATCCTAAAGGAAACCGGTCCTGAATATTCACTGGAAGGACTGATGCTGAAGCTGAAGCTCCAATACTTTGGCCACCTGATGCGAAGAATTGACTCACTGGAAAAGATTGAAGGCAGGAGGAGAAGGGGATGGCAGAGGATGAGATAGTTAGATGGCATCACTGACTCAACGGACATCAGTTTGAGTAAGCTCTGGGAGTTGGTGATGGACAGGGAAGCCTGGTGTGCTGCAGTCCATGGGGTTGCCAAGAGTTGAACACCACTGAGCGACTGAACTGAACTGACTGAATATCTGAATGACATTTAGCGTTGCCTTCGACAGAGAATGAAGGAATTAAAATTAAAAAAAAAAGCAACATCAAAAAATCACAAAGCCAGACCTCAGCACTTAGAGTTTTGAAATTTCTATCTCACACTTGAAAGAATCGAAGTATAACCTCCAAAAAGTTAGCTGTCTCTAAATTTGGCAAGTTTTAAAATGACCTTACCTTAGAAAAATTATGTTCAGATCAGATCAGATCAGTTGCTCAGTCGTGTCCGACTCTTTGTGACCCCATGAATCGCAGCACGATGTTCAGTTAGGTTTATTTCTGAACTCATATTTTCCTTCAACATACATCAAAATGTAAGCTCCTTGAGGGCGAATGTCTAATTTATATGTTTGTCTCTATATTCCAAATGTCTAAGACAGGGCTTGATGTGACAGGTGTTAAAAAAAATTGCTTAAATGGACTGATAAATGAAAGAAACTCCTCTTTGGTCTTCAGCAAGCTGCTATTGTCTATATTTTGATTTTAGGACAAGATCCAAAATCACTTGAATAAAGGTATAAATGGCTGAACAGTAGTTTAAAATAATTCCGTTACTATGACTATATTATTTGCCTTGGTATTATAGTATGTTGTATTGCTTCTACTGAAAATTATGAAATATGATAAAGATGCTAAACTTTTAGTTTATGCACACTGTATATTTTATATTTATTAAGTGAAAGCACAAGTGCAGAATCGTTCCCAGACGTTCAAAACAGGTAGAGAATGGGAAGAGAAAAGGAAAAGAGAAATTTTGATATGATAATGTTTTTCCTCACCCAGTAAAAAGATAGAGTTAGATAAAAATATTTTTGCCAAGTTGTCATCTTAGAGTACATTTGCAAAACACAAAAGCAGGTTTCAGCCTATTTTATAGATGAGTTTCTCATGACATTAAAATGAAAATGAAAGCTTAACACATTTGTATTCTGTCTCTGGCATGGCAATGCGTACTATTAACATCTTGTGAAAAGCTGCCTAGAGGTTTGAGGTGGCGGGGAGGACATGTGAGCACCTTGTTTGACTAATGAGTCATCATCCTTTAGCATCTGGAAGGCAGGAGGACCCTTTCTCAGATAGCAGTAGTTTCAAGGCAAATATAGAATGAATCAGAGTTTAGATGGGGGCATGAGGGACTCTACATTTTTGGCTTCTGTAAAAATATTTTTACAAAGCTGAAATATTCTGCATTTAATTTTTAAAATTATTGCTGGTTTTTCATGTCACCGTAAATCCCCCGTTCCTCTTCATCCTTCATGCTATGCACGCAGAGACACCCAGACACAAGGCAACCACAGCGAACATGTAGGTCCTACTGTTTGAGGTAACCTTGTTAATCTTTCCAGAACCCAATGTCTTTAATCACTGTTTCTCCTTTGAGTTTTTGAGTGGCTTTTTATTGTGGCTGATGGAAGACCCATCAACACTTAATAAGTAAAATGGCCTTTCAAATTTAAATAATGACTTTGATTTTTCAAATCATAATCAGAAAATGATGAATAAAGGGGAATTGGGAGAAATTTATTGTAAGTTTCAAAAGTCCCTTTTATAGGTACTCTGAGTACATGATTGAAATTATTTCTGTTTAAAATAGCTTACATAACTAAATGTTGAAATGGAAAAGTGGCAAGCAGCTATTTAATGAAAGTCATACTTTTGTGACTTTAAAGCTTGTAAAGGTATGTTTTAAGTCCAAATAAATACCATGGTTCAAGTGTTTGATAGACAATGCTCAAATTTTCTGATTCTGCTGAGGAGTCACAGAAATTCCTCTTTTTGAGCCCACTCCACTCAAATAACATTGCCATTGTTTTTATTTATTTATTTTTCTTGGGTGCACTGGGAGGCATGTGGAACTTCCGTGCCCAAGCATTGAACCAGTGGCCGCTGCAGTGGAAACGCAGAGTCCTAACCATTGGACCACCAGGGAAATCCTGCCATTGTCCTTAGCAGCACGCTCACAGCATCTTAGCATCTCACCACTGGGCTACAGGGCATGACAAAGCCTCTCCTGGCCACTGCTTCGTTTTTTAAGTCTGGGTCTTTGCCTCTTTTGTGCATTTCTTCAGATTATTTGTTGACTGTTAAGTATTTCTGAGGAAGAAGGTGTTATTTACAATCTGGCCAAATTGTCACTTTTATGGTAGTTTTACCTGACCTGCCCAAAATGATTAGAGGGGAAGGAAAAGTGGATATTAGACTTTCTGAACCTTATATTTTAATAAAAATGGAAAACAAGTCTAACTTGTCATTTTCCACACCCCATCTCCCACTAAAAAAAAAGTTTTTTTTTTGTCCCAACTTATGTGAAAGAGGCTGTCACAATGAACTTTTCTGTGTTACAAGCCAATTTAAAGCTTAATGGAGTGTATATGTGTGTTTACTTTTTATTGGACTATAGATGCTTTACAATGTTGTGTGAATTTCTACTGCACAGCAAAGTGAATCAGCCATATGTTTACATACCCTTCTTTTTTGGATTCCTTCCCATTTAGGTCACCACAGAACATTGAGAAGACTTCCCTGTGCGATAGAGTAGGTTCTTATTAGTTTTCTTTTTTATTTATAGTAGTGTATATATGTCAACCCCAATCTCCCAACTGATAAATTGGATCCCATCAAGATAAAGTAAATTTTAAAATAATAAAATTATTATTACTCATTATCTTCATTTCCCTGGTCGTTCAGCTGGTAAAGAATACACCTGCAATGTGGAAGATGTGGGTTTGATCCCTGGGTTGGGAAGATCCCCTGGAGAAGGGAACAACTACTTATTTCAGTATTCTGACCTGGAGAATTCCATGGACTGTATAGATCATGGGGTTGCAAAGAGTTGGACACAACTGAGCAATTTTCACTTTGATTATCTTCTGCCTATCTCCATTCATACCCCTTAAAAATGAATTCTTCAAAAACTGGTGTCTATTAACCTCTTGGTTTTACTTGCTAACCTCCAGTAGATGATTTGATGAGCAGCTGGGATGCTCTATATCTAAAATCCCAAGCAAGATATAGAAAAAACTAAAGAAAAGAGGAGTACATAAACTGGACAAATTCCTTCTGTTAACTGATAGTTGGTAATACCAGCTATGAAATATCTATTTTCAGGTGAATATACCAAATTTATTCGTGTCAAAGTAGAAGATTGAAAGTGAGCTTCCCCAGTAGCTCAGTGGTAAAGAATCTACCTGCAAAGCAGGAGATGGGGATTCGATCCTTGGAGGTTCCATCCCTGAGTTGGGAAGATCCCCTGGAGGAGAGCATGATAACCCACTCTAGTATTCTTGCCTGGAGAATCCCATAGATAGAAGAGCCTGACGGACTACAGTCCACGGGGTTGCAAAGAGTCAGACATAAATGAAGTGACTTGGCAGGCAGGCAGAAGATTGAAATAATAATCCCATCTGCTTCTTTGTGCTCCACCCATTTAATTATTACAGGTATCCCCAAAGCAGAGTAAGAATTAACACAATGCAGTTCATATGTAAAAACGGTGGAGTTTAACAATTGTTAAAATGAACGCTTGGCAGAAATGCAATAAAATATCGGGCAACAAGGACATGCTTTTCAGATCCCTGACTCTTTCAGTTGCCTTCTGCTTAACTCAGATTCCTTGGTGCAGCTGAATTCATAACTCACATCTTTTCTTCTCTCATTGCTTAAAGTTGTAGCTGAAACTATGATGTAAGGAGGCATCATACTGACCCTGTCGACCCCACATAACTTAAAGGAGCAAATGGCCCATTCTCTTCCCTTCCTATCTAGTCTGTTTACTCATGGATATGTCAGGGAGGCAAGGCCTTCTTTCAGGACACGGGGATCTTGGATGATATATTTGCCTTCATTAGTGTAGCCAGTTGACTGGGAGCACCTCACAAGCACTTTGACCTGATTGTATTATAACAACTATTAGTATCCTTCAGCCCTAATGTTCTGCAAAACAAAAACCATATGCTAGGCACCCCACTCCAGCACTCTTGCTTGGAAAATCCCATGGACCGAGGAGCCTGGTGGGCTGCAGTCCATGGGGTCACTAAGAGTCGGACACGACAGAGCAACTTCACTTCCACTTTTCACTTTCATGCATTGAGAAGGAAATGGCAACCCACTCCAGTGTTCTTGCCTTGAGAATCCCAGGACGGGGAGCCTGGTGGACTGCCGTCTGTGGGGTCGCAGAGTCAGACACGACTGAAGCGACTTAGCAGCAGCAGCAAGGCCTCTTCAGGTGTTGTGATAAGCCACATGAAGAAATGAACAAGCTTTAAATCCCTGCAGGCAGCTTTGAAACAAAGAACACACTTTTGAAAAATGTAAACTTAGTAGCCCCATGGCTTTTATTCAGTTCAGTTCAGTTGCTCAGTCATGTCTGACTCCTTGCGACCCCATGGACTGCAGCACATCAAGCTTCCCTGTCCATCACCAACTCCCAGAGCTTGCTCAAACATCGAGTCAGTGATGTCATCCAGCCATCTCACCCTCTGTCGTCCCCCTCTCCTCCTGCCCCCAACCCCTCCCAGCATCAGAGTCTTTTCCAATGAGTCAACTCTTTGCATGAGGTGGCCAAAGTACTGGAGTTTCAGCTGATCTCCTTCAGAATGGACTGGTTGGATCTCCTTGCAGCCCAAGGGACTCTCAAGAGTCTTCTCCAACACCACAGTTCAAAAGCATCAATTCTTCAGCGCTCAGCCTTCTTCACAGTCCAACTCTCACATCCATACATGACCACTGGAAAAACCATAGACTTGACTAGACGGACCTTTGTTGGCAAAGTAATGTCTCTGGCTTTTGAATATGCTATCTAGGTTGGTCATAACTTTCCTTCCAAGGAGTAAGCATCTTTTAATTTCATGGCTGCAGTCAACATCTGCAGTAATTTTGGAGCCCAGAAAAATAAAGTCTGACACTGTTTCCACTGTTTCCCCATCTATTTGCCATGAAGTGATGGGACCGGATGCCATGATCTTCGCGTTTTCTGTATGTTGAGCTTTAAGCCAACTTTTTCACTCTCTAATTTCACTTTCATCAAGAGCTTTTTTAGTTCCTCTTCACTTTCTGCCATAAGGGTGGTGTCATCTGCATATCTGAGGTTATTGATATTTCTCCCGGAAGTGAGCCTAAATAAGAGACCACTTTTGCCCCCTTGTGTCAGGGCAGAAATTAGACACTGAAGAGACTTGCAAACAGAGGAAGCCAAAATAAACAAAGAAGAGGGAACCACTTTGGAACTGATAGGTGCAACAGATTAAAACCCTGTAGTTAATACTGACTACATTGGAAGGGGCCTATAGACCTTGAGAAGAAGTATAAGCTGGAATAAGGAACTATCTGAAACTGAACTGACCCCAAACTGCCCTCAACAGCTCCAGAGAAATTCTTAGATATATTTTACTATTATCATTTTTTGAATTTAAAAAATTTTAAAGTTCCTTATTACTCCTTAATTTTCATTTTTATAACCTACTATTACCTTGCAAAAAAAGACCCTATTTTTAAGCAAATTTCATATTTTTTATAATTTTTCAGGATGGGGAACACATGTATACCTGTGATGGATTCATTTTGATATTTGGCAAAACTAATACAATTATGTAAAGTTTAGAAATAAAAACAAAATAAAAAAAAAAGAAAATGAAAATAAATAAATTAAAAATAAATAAATAAATATTAAATAAAATCACAAAATATAATTTTTATAATTTTTTAAAAATATTGTATTTTTGAGAGTCTAATGTCTACTTTAGATTTTTAATCTTTGGTTTTTGGTATTTTTTTTTTTTTTATCAATTTTATACCTTTAAGGATCCAATCTTCAGTATCCATTTTTACTGGCTTGATTGCCCTCTCCCCCTTCTGACTCTTGTTTTTCTCCCCTAGGTCACCTCTATCTCCTCCCTCCCCCTTCTCTTCTCTACCCAACTCTGTGAATCTCTTTGGGTGCTCTGGGCTGTGGAGAACACTTAAGGAACTGATTACTGGCTAGATCTATCTCTCTCCTTTTGACTTCCCTGCTTCTCCTCCTCGTCACCTCTATCTCCTTCCTCCCTCTTCCTCTCTATATAACTCTGTGAACATCTCTGAGTGGTCCAGACTGTGGAGAGCACATAGGGAATTGATTACTGGCTAGAATGCTCTCTCCCTCTTTGATACCCCCTATTCTCCTCCTGGTCACCTCTACCTCCCTCCTCCCTCTTCTCTTCTCCATGTAACCATGTGAACCTCTCTGGGTGTCCCTCACTGTGGAGAATCTATTCTCCATTAACCTAGAAGTCTTATCATTGGTGTGGTGTGGATGGAGAAGTCTTGATGCTACTGTAAGAATAAGACTGAAAGCCAGAGGCAGAAGGCTTAAATCCAAAACTTGAGAACACCAGAAAACTCCAGACTCCCAGGAATGTTAATCAACAAGAGCTCATCCAAAAGCCTCCATACTTACACTGAAACCAAGCTCCACCCAAGAGCCCACAAGTTTCAGAGCAGGACATACCAAACTAATTCTCCAACAATGCAGGAACATAACCCTAAGCATTAAAATGCAAGTGGCCAAAAGTCACACCAAACCCATAGACACCTTAAAACTCACTACTGGACACTTCATTGCACTCCAGAGAGAAGAGATCCAGCTCCACCCACCAGAACACCAACATAAGCTTCCCTAACCAGATAACAGTGACAAACCGTTCGTCTAACTCCACCCACAGGGAGCAGGATCCAGAATAAAGAGGAACCACACACTTCCAGCATACAGAAAGGCCACCCCAAACACAGCATTCTAAACAAGATGAAAATGCAGAGAAATATTCAGCAGGTAAAGAAACACGATAAATGCCCACCAAACCAAACAAAAGAGGAAGAGATAGGGAGTCTACCTGAAAAAGAATTCAGAAGAATGAAAGCAAAAATGATCCAGAATCCTGAAAACAAAATGGAGTTACAGATAAATAGTCTGGAGACAAGGATTGAGAAGATGCAAGAAATGTTTAACAAGGACCAGAAAAAATAAAAGAGAGTCAATCAATAAAGAATAATGCAATAATTGAGATAAAAAACACTCTGGAGGGAGCCAACAGTAGAATAACTGAGGCAGAAGATAGCATAAGTGAGGTAAGAGAATTATAGATAAGATAAGATAGAATGGTGGAAATAAATGAAGCAGAGAGGAAAAAAGAAAAAAGAATTAAAAGAAATAAGGACAACCTCAGAGACCTCTGGGACAATGTCAAATGCCCAAACATTGAATTACAGGAGTCCTAGAATAAGAAGACAAAATGAAAGGCCATGAGAAAATACTTGAGGAGATAATAGTTGAAAACTTCCCTAAAATGGGGAAGGAAATAGTCACCCAAGTCCAAGAAACCCAGAGAGTTCCAAACAGGATAACCCAAGGCGAAACATCCCAAGACATCTATTAATCAAATTAATGAAGATCAAACACAAAGAACAAATATTAAAAGCAGCAAGGGAAAAACAACAAATAAAACACAAGGGGATTCCCATAAGGATAAAAGTTGATCTTTCAATAGAAACTCTTCAGGACAGAAGGGAATGGCAGGACATACTTAAAGTGATGAAAGAGAAAAACCTACAGCCCAGATTACTTTACCCAGAGAGGATCTCATTCAAATATGAAGGAGAAATCAAAAGCTTTACAGACAAGCAAAAGCTGAGAGAATTCAGCACCACCAACCAGCTCTTCAACAAATGCTAAAGGATCTTCTCTAGACAGGAAGCACAGAAAAGGTGTATAAACTCAAACTCAAAATGACAAAGTAAATGGCAATGGAATCATACTTATCAATAATTACCCAACCAAGTTTAATGTAAATGGGTTTAATGCCCCAACCAAAAGACAAAGACTTGCTGAATGGATAAAAAAATAAGACCCCTATATATGCTGTCTACAAGAGACCCACCTCAAACCAAGGGACATGTACAGACTGAAAGTAAAGGGCTGGAAAAAGATATTTCATGCAAATGGAGACCAAAAGAAAGCAGGAGTAGCAATACTCATATTAGATAAAATAGACTTTGACATAAAGGCTGTGGAAAGAGACAAAGAAGGACACTACATAATGATCAAAGGATCAATCCAAGAAGAAGATATAACAATTATAAATATATATGCAACCAACATAGGAGCACTGCAATATGTAAGGCAAATGCTAACAAGAATGAAAGGGGAAATTAATAATAACACAATAATAGTGGGAGACTTTAATACCCCACTCACACCTATGGATAGATCAACTAAACAGAAAATTAAAAAGGAAACACAAACTTTAAATGATACAATAGACCAGTTAGACCTAGTTGATATCTATAGGACATTTCACCCCCAAACAATGAATTTCACCTTTTTCTCAAGTGCACACAGAACCTTCTCCAGGATTAATTACATCCTGGGCTATAAATCTAGCCTTGGTAAATTCAAAAAATTGAAATCATTCCAAGTATCTTTTCTGATCACAACGTGGTAAGATTAGATGTCAACTACAGCGAAAAAACTATTAAAAATACAAGTATATGGAGGCTAAACAACACGCTTCTGAATAACCAACAAATCACAGAAGAAATCAAAATATACATAGAAATGAATGAAAATGAAGACACAACAACCCAAAACCTATGGGATTTAGTAAAAGCATTGCTAAGGGGAAGGTTCATAGCAATACAAGCTTACCTCAAAAAACAAGAGAAAAATCAAATAACTTAACTCAACACCTAAAGCAACTAGAAAAAGAAGAAGTGAAGAACCCCAAGTAGAAGGAAAGAAATCATAAAAATTAGGGCAGAAATAAAAGAAAAAGGAACAAAGGAGACTATAGCAAAAATCAACAAAACTAAAAACTGGTTCGTTGAGAAGATAAATAAAATAGACAAACCATTAGCCAGACTCATCAAGAAAATAAGGGAGAAGAATCAAATCAACAAAATTAGAAATGAAAATGGAGAAATCACAACAGACAACATAGAAATACAAAGGATCATAAGAGACTACTATCAGCAACCATATGCCAATAAAATGGACAACTTGGAAGAAATGGACAAATTCTTAGAAACATATAACTTTCCAAAACTGAACCAGGAAGAAATAGAAAATCTTAACAGACCCATCACAAGCATGGAAATTAAAACTATAATCATAAATCTTCTAGCAAACAAAAGCCCAGGACTAGATGGCTTCACAGCTGAATTCTACCAAAAATTTAGAGATGAGCTAACACCTATCCTACTCAAACTCTTCCAGAAAATTGCAGAGGAGGGTAAACTTCCAAACTCATTCTAAGAGGCCACCATCACCCTAATACCAAAACCAGACAAAGATACCACACACAAAAAAAGAAAACTACAGGCCAATATCACGGATGAACATAGATGCAAAAATCCTTAACAAAATTCTAACAAACAGAATCCAACAACATATTAAAAAAATCATACATCATGACCAAGTGGGCTTTATCCCAGGAATGTGAGAATTCTTCAATATTTGCAAATCAATCAATGTGATACACCACATTAACAAATTGAAAGATAAAAACTATATGATTATCTCAATAGACGAAGAGAAAGCCTTTGACAAAATTCAGCACCCATTTATGACAGAAACCCTCCAGAAAGCAGGCGTAGAAGGAACATACCTCAACATTAAAAAAGCCATATATGATAAATCCACAGTAAACATTATCCTCAATGGTGAAAAACTGAAAGCATTTCCACTAAAATCAGGAACAAGATATGGGTGCCCACTTTCACCACTACTATTCAACATAGTTTTGGAAGTTTTAACCACAGCAATCAGAGAAGAAAAAGAAATGAAAGGAATCCAGACTGGAAAAGAAGAAGTAAAACTCTCATTGTTTGCAGATGACATGATCCTCTACATAGAAAACCCTAAAGACACCACCAGAAAATTTCTAGAGCTAATCAATGAATATAGTAAAGTTGCAGGATATAGAATTAATATGCAGAAATCCCTTGCATTCCTATACACTAACAGAAAACAGAAAGAGAAATTAAGGAAATTATTCCATTCACCATTGCATCGAAAAGAATAAAATACTTAGGAATAAATCTACTTAAAGAAACAAAAGACCTATATATAGAAAACTATAAAACACTGATGAAAGAAATCAAAGATGACACAAATAGATGGAGAAATATACCATGTTCGTAGATCAAAAGAATCAATATAGTGAAAATGAGTATACTTCCCAAAGCAATCTATAGATTCAATACAATCCCTATCAAGTTACCAATGGTATTTTTCAGAGAACTAGAACAAATAATTTCACAATTTGTATGGAAACACAAAAAAACCCAAATAGCCAAAGCAATCTTGAGAAAGAAGAATGGAACTGGAGGAATCAACCTGCCTGACTTCAGACTATACTACAAAGCTACAATCATCAAGACAGTATGGTACTGGCACAAAGACAGAAATGCAGATCAATGGAACAAAATAGAAAGCCCAGAGATAAATCCACGCACCTTTGGACACCCTATCTTTGACAAAGGAGGCAAGAATATACAATGTCTTTAACAAGTGTGCTGGGAAATCTGGTCAACCTCTCGTAAAAGAATGAAACTAGAACACTTTCTAACACCATATACAAAAATAAACTCAAAATGGATTAAAGATCTAAACAGAAGACCAGAAACTATAAAACTCCTAGAGGAAAACATAGGCAAAACACTCTCTGACATAAATCACAGCAGGATCCTCTATGACCCACCTCCCAGAGTAATGGAAATAAAAGCAAAAATAAACAAATGGGACCTAATTAAACTTAAAAGCTTTTGCACAACAAAGGAAACTATAAGCAAGGTGAAAAGACAGCCTTCAGAATGGGAGAAAATAATAGCAAAGGAAGCAACTGACAAAGAATTAATCTCAAAAATATACAAGAAACTCCTGCAGCTCAATTTCAGAAAAATAAACGACCCAATAAAAAATGGGCCAAAAAACTAAACAGACATTTCTTCAAAGGAGACATACAGATGGCTAACAAACACATGAAAAGATGTTCAACATCACTCATTACCAGAGAAATGCAAATCAAAACCACAATGAAGTACCATCTCACGCCAGTCAGAATGGCTGCTATCAAAAACTCTACAAACAATAAGTGCTGGAGGGGGTGCAGAGAAAAGGGAACCCTCTTACACTGTTGATGGGAATGCAAACTAGTACAGCCACTATGGAGAACAGTGTGGAGATTCCTTAAAAAACTGGAAATAGAACAACCATATGACCCAGCAATCCCACTGCTGGGCATACACATCGAGGAAACCAGAATTGAAAGAGACACGTGTACCCCAAAGTTCATTGCAGCACTGTTTCCAATAGCTAGGACATGGAAGCAAACTTGATGTCCATCGGCAGGCAAATGCATAAGAAAGCAGTGGCACACATACACAATGGAATATTACTCAGCCATTAAAAAGAATGCATTTGAATCATTTCTAATGAGGTAGAAGAAACTGGATTCTATTATACAGAGTGAAGTAAGTCAGAAAAACACCAATACAGTATACTAATGCATATATATGGAATTTAGAGAGATGGTAACGATGACCCTATATGCAAGACAGCAAGAGACACAGATGTAAAGAACAGTCTTTTGGACTTTGTGGGAGAAGGTAAGATGGGATGATTTGAGAGAATAGAACTGAAACATGTATATTATCTTATGTGAAACAGATCACCAGTCCAGGTTCAATGCATGAGACAGGGTGCTCAGGGCAGGTGCACTGGGATGACCCTGAGGGATGCAATGGGATGGGAGGTGGGAGGGGGGTTCATGATGGGGAACACATGTACACCCATGGCTGATTCATGTCAATGTATGGCAAAAAGCACTACAATATTGTAAAGTAATTAGCCTCCAATTAAAATAAATTAATTTTTAAAAAAGGAGTCATGATAACTCAGATCATTTGCATTTGAATTTGTGCATGAAAAACAAGCTAAGCCAACCCTGTAGAAGCATTACAAGTTGAGGCTGTAATATTAGTATCTTTGGTTGTGACTAAATTCATTTTTTTTTTCTCCCTAAGTTCTGGGCTAAAGTTTGTGAATGTACTAAGTGTCCTGAGAAGCCATCTGTCTATTTGGGTGGAGAATGGCTGAAACTGTCTATAGAGATGATGTTTTTGTTGTGTTCTATGTAATCAAAGTTCATTTCTTTTCAGAGTCAAAGAAACTTCCAAGTTTTTGATACACATCTTAGACCTGTCCACCAGCCACTGGGAATGACAACGCTCCTGACATTTTCAAGGGATGTCCAATGTCTTAAGTGTCTCTTTTTTTTTGTTTCGGCATACGGATGTTATCTGCGGATCCTATACTTACATTTAATTCTCTTTAAAATTTGTTTTATTCTGTTTAGCCCAATTTAATAATCATTTTCAGAGAATTTCTTGTATACTTATTTTACTTTATCACATCATCTTTCGAGTAACTCAGTTAATATTTACTTAAACTCCCTTTAACCTTTAATGAAATGCCTAGGATGTAGTTTCAGAAAAGAAAAGGCATAAAATATTTTAGGCTAATTGCATTGTTTTCCTCTCAGCAAATAGTTGGGCAGATATAAAAGTAACCATAACCTGACTATTATTAACTTCTTCAGAGCAGATTCTTAATTTTGTTCATCATTGTATTCCCAGAACCCAGTGAATGTCATATTTAGGGCTCATTAATGTGTTTTCTTTTTTTTTGTTTCCCAGCCAATGCATGGATTTGAGGGGCTTCCCGGGGTGGGGGGGTGCAGTGGTAAAGAATCCTCCTGCAATGCAAGAGATGCAACAGCTGTGGGTTTGATGCCTGGGTCAGGAAGATCCCCTGGAGGAGGAAATGCCAATCCACTCCAGTATTCTTGCCTGGAAAATTCTATAGACAGAGGAACCTAGCGGTCTACAGTCTGTGGGGTTGCAAAGAGTCAGACACGACTTAGGAACTACACAACAACAGCAATCAAAGATTCACCCAGACAACATTAATAAAAGATGGCAACATATAGCCTACCTGGAGAGAAAACTCAACATGCATAGAGGTGAGCATTGGTCTGATTTTAATTTGTGATCCAAAAAAAGAAAAAAGTTCAGGAGTAGCACAGTTTTATATTTGGATATTGCACCCAAGTGAATAGGGACAGGTAGCTTTATTTACAAAGCAATTAACAAGATAATCAAAGCCAAGCCAAGGCTAGGCTGTATTGTGGTGTGAAAGATACCATAAACATTGTTTGCATCTGTGTGTAGACAGCTGTTCAGCTATAACAACTGTAGCAGGCTTGAATATGCTCCTTCATTCTTTCAAAGTAATTGCAGCTCGATTATGAATCAGTGAACACAATATATCCAGTCACTTGACAGAGGCAGTAATAGGCTAAATTAATAGAATAAGAGACTTAACCAAAGACCAAGGTTATGTGTATGGCTGTATCAAATCTAATATAAATTTAATCCACAGGGGAAAATAGTCATTTCACAGATACATGAATACATTTAAGCCATTAGGATTTACAAAAATAAAATGCTACTTCAGTCATTTGAGTTTCACATCTGCATTTTTTTCTTAAATTGCATGTCTATATGTATATGTCATAATCAAGATTTACTAATATTTGAATTTTGTACTTCTGCTGCATACTTTTTTTATGAAATAAGATAAATATACAGATGAAGTGGATGTCACTTTTGTCCTGTGTGTCCCAGTTCTGTTATCCAAAACTAAACCAATCAGAGAGTTCAGTTGCTCAGTTGTGTCCAACTCTTTGTGACCCCATGGACT
The DNA here is from genome assembly GCF_027580195.1 of Bos mutus. Taxonomy (NCBI): domain Eukaryota; kingdom Metazoa; phylum Chordata; class Mammalia; order Artiodactyla; family Bovidae; genus Bos; species Bos mutus. The sequence goes on from NC_091628.1 coordinate 23,473,298, forward strand.
ACAGCATGCCAGGCTTCCCAGTCCATCACCAACTCCTGGAGGTTGCTCAAACTGTTGTCCATCGAGTCAGTGATGCCATCCATCCATCTCATCCTCTGTTGACCTCTTCTCCTCTTGCCTTCAATCTTTCCCAGCATCAGGGTCTTTTCCAATGAGTCAGTTCTTCGCATCAGGTGGCCAAAGTATTGGCGTTTCAGTTTCAGCATCAGTCCTTCCAGTGAATATTCAGGACTGATTTCCTTTAGCACTGACTGGTTTGATCTCCTTGCAGTTCAAGGGACTCTCAAGGGTCTTCTCCAACAATACAGTTCAAAAGCATCAATTCTTTGGTGCTCAGTTCGGTTCAGTTGCTCAGTGGTGTCTGACTCTTGCAACCCCATGGACTGCAGCATGCCAGGCTTCTCTATTCAACACCAACTCCCTGAGTTTGCTCAAACTCATGTCCATGGAGTCAGTGATGCTATCAAACCATCTCATCCTCTGTGGTCCCCTTCTCTCCTGCCTTCAATCTTTCCCAGCATCAGGGTCTTTTCCAGTGAGTCAGTTCTTCGTATCAGGTGGCCAAAGTATTGGAGTTCAGCTTCACCATCAGTCCTTCCAATGAATATTCAGGACTGATTTCCTTTAAGATGGACTGGTTTGATCTCCTTGCAGTCCAAGGGACTCTCAAGAGTCTTCTCCAACACCACAGTTCAAAAGCATCAATTCTTCGGTGCTCAGCTTTCTTTATAGTCCAACTCTCGCATCTATACATGACTACTGGAAATACCGTAGCTTTGACTAGATGAACATTTGTTGGCAAAGTAATGTCTCTGCTTTTTAATATGCTGTCTAGGTTGATCATAACTTTTCTTCCAAGGAGCCAAGTGTCTTTTAATTTCATGGCTGCGGTCACCATCTGTAGTGATTTTGGAGCCCAAGAATAAAGTCTGTCACTGTTTCCATTGTTTCTCCATCTATTTGCCATGTAGTGATGGGAATGGATGCCTTGATCTTAGTTTTTTGAATGTTGAGTTTTAAGCCAGATTTTTCACACTCCTCTTTCATCTTCATGAAGAGGCTCTTTAGTTCCTCTTCACTTTCTGCCATAAGGGTGGTATCAACTGCACATCTGAGGTTATTGATATTTCTCCTGGCAATCTTGATTTCAGCTTGTGTTTCATCCAGCCTGACATTTTGCATGATGTACTCTGCATTCTTGACATATTGTCAAGAACATGTACATACACATATTCTTGACATATTGTCAAGAACAGACATATACATAGCCTTGACATATTCCTTTCCTGACTTGGAACCAGTGTGTTTTTCCATGTCTGGTTCTAACTGTTGCTTACTGACCTGCATACAGATTTCTCAGGAGGCAGGTAAGGTGGTCTGGTAGTCCCATCTCTTGAAGAACTTTCCACAGTTTGTTCTGATCCACACAGTCAAAGGCTTTGGCACAATAAATAAAGCAGCAGTAAATGTTTTTCTGGAATTCTCTTTTTTGATGATCCAACAGATGCTGGCAATTTGATCTCTGGTTCCTCTGTCTTTTCTAAATCCAGCTTGAACATCTAGAAATTCATGGTTCACATACTGTTGAAGCCTGTCTTGGAGAATTTTGAGCATTACTTTGCTAGCATGTGAGATGAGTACAATTGTGTGGTAGTTTGAACATTCTTTGGTATTGCCCTTCTTTGGGATTGGATTGAAAACTGATCTTTTCCAGTCCTGTAGCCACTGCTGAGTTTTCCAAATTTGCTGGCATATTGAGTGCAGCACTTCATCAGCGTCATCTTTTAGGATTTGAAAACCCCATATCATGAATGTAAGACCCTTTAACCTATTCAAATTGATACACACAGACATAGGTATTCATTTTATCCATTTTCTTGTGTGTAGACATGGCTTGTTCTCACTTTTTTATTTCAAGAATTGTTGCCATGAAGAGCTCCATAAATGTCTTCTGTTATGCATGGGCAGCCATTCTCAAATATATTAAACATTGACAAGTTGTTCCAAAGTGACTGTACTTGATTACCTCCCAATTGCAATGTACTAGATTTTCTTATTCTCAAAAAACTTCACAAAAATGTTGAGTTGCCAAAGTTTTAAAAATAGTGGTCTGGGTTTTTTTTTTTTTTTTGCATGCAAATCTAATTATAAGGCAATGGCATTTCACTATTTCTTAGATTTTTTTCTTTAATTACTAGTGATGTAAATACCTGTTCATATACAATTGGCTATTGGGTTTCCTTTCTTTTTTTTTTTTTCTTTTGGAATTACCTTTTCAAATCCTTTGATTGCTTTTGCATTACCTCTTTTTTCCCCCTTGGGTTTAATCAATGCCTATCTATACTACGTGTTATAGATATCTTTTCCCAGAATATAACTTGCCTTTTTGTTTTGTTGGGTCTTTTTATTTTTGGCAAAAGGAGTGTATATTTTGATTTAGTGGAAACTACTTGTTTTTCCTCTGTGACTTGTATTTGTGGGTTCTTCTCTAAGGATTCTTTCTCTACTTACTCCAATATTGTAAATGCATCCTTTATTTTATTCCAACAGTTTAGTGTTTATGTTCACATTTAGATCTTTGACTCAGTATGATTATTGTTTTGTGTGAAATAAAGTTCTATTTATATTTTTAAAGAAAAATGAGTCATCTTAACAATATAGATGTTTCTTTCCCTTTAAAGATTAAAATGTTCTGCCTCTCATTCTTCAAGGCCCTCACATATTGCTTGCTGTCTCTATGATCTCTAATCTTATCCATTTTTTAATTGAAACTTCATTGATAAAATATAGTATTAATTATTACTTCCCAGATGGTGTTAATGGTAAAGAATCCACCTGCCAGTGCAGGAAACAAGAGATGCAGGTTCAATCCCTAGATTAGGAAGGTCACCTGGAGGAGGGCATGGCAACCCACTCCAGGACTCTTACCTGGAGAATCTCATGGACAGAGGAACCTGGAGGGCTACAGTCCATGGGGTCACAAAGAGTCAGACATGACTGAAATGACTTAGCATGCATACTAATGCATTGGTGGGTGAGTCTCTATGCTTTACTTTTTCTTGAAATAGATCTTTATGCCTTTAGTCTTTGTTATTCTTTAGAATTAGTTTCTCCAACATGGAAATCCTATATCAAGTGAAACCTTATATCAATGTTGATTTGAGAGTTTTATTAAGTGAAATGGATTATTTTGGTGAGAAGCAACATTATTTTGGTGATATTTTGGAAATATCACTGCACTTCCCATCCATAAGTTCATCTAGGTACTGGGAATGGAACACAGCAGTGAAGAAGAAAGACAGTTACTGTCCTGATGAAATTTGGGAGGGAAAAGAGAAGAGACCATCAACAGACAAATAGACAAGTAAACATATAGAACATCAGATGGCAAATCATGCTATGGAGAAACAGAAAACAGAATAAAGAGGACAGAGAGCAAAAGAGAGCACCCTGTTCTGTAAGAAAGTAATAAAAATGGGACATTTGAACCAATGGCTAAGTAGTCAGTATTTGAAGGAAGGAGATTTCAAAGAGAGGGAACCATATAAACTTGAGTGGTGAGCTCAAGAGAGAGAAAAAAGACTGGGGCAAAGTGAGTGAGGGTAGCACAGGAGATGAGGTTCAAAGGGCACTGTTGACCAGATCTGAGGCCTTGTAGAGATCTGTTGCGACCTCTGCTTTGTTCTAAAGGAAAAGGAAGACATTGGCAAGCTTTGGACGAATCTAGCTCACATTGTAAATGGATCCCTCTGGCTGCTGGAGATAAGAATATTGCAGAAGGAAAGAAATCAGCTGTGAAACTAGTGCAACCATCCAGATAAAAAAGATGGCCTCGTTTTATGTTTTTCAGGAGTGATTATTTTTTTATTTCCAAAGTATTCTTCCATTACCTATGTCAGATATTATGCTTATATTGAGGAGATATTCATTTACTATATATTTTCTATTTTGTTATTGCTGTTATACAGAAATGCCCATAAAAATTTATAAATGTTAACCTTGTCACCTCTTTTATTGGTTTTATTACTTTACAGAATTTTTCTTGGCTTTTTCAGGTAGACCATCATGAGCGTGTTATGTGCTAAGCCACTTTAGTCATATCTGACTCTTTGTGACCCCATGGACTGTAGCCCATCAGGCTTCTCCAGAGGGGGTTGCCATGCCTTCCTCCAGGGGATCTTCCTGACTCAGGGATCGAACCCACTTCTCTTAGGTCTCCTGTAATGGCAGGCAAGATTTTTACCACTAGCTCCACCTGGGAAGCTTCTTTAGGCAAATGTAAATATTCAGTCCATAGCACTCTCTTAATTTGCTTTTATAGTGAATTATATCAATTTCTTTTTCTGATAATAAACCATCCTTATAGTCCTAGAATAAATTACCTGGTTATGATGCATATTTTTAATACACAGTTGCATTCTTTCTAGAATTTTATTAATATATTTGTATTTATATAAGCAAGTTAAATTTGGTTATATAATTTTCTTGTATTGTCCTTATTCAATTTTCATGTCAAGTTGATTTCATAATACTCCATAAAATAAGCATTCATGTTTCATGCATCATAATGAGTTAGCTTGATTTTTTATATTTTTAATACTTGAAAGCAATTTCTAAAGAGCAGAAAATTTTTGCTCCTTTAAAGCATGATAATATTTACCTCTGAAACTGGACCAAAGGAAAAGATGGTTTTTACTATACTAGAATGAAGAATTTCTTGTCTTCAAAAGCCACAAATGAAAACAGTGAAATAAAAAGCTAAATGGTGAATGAAGATATTTGAAACATACGTAACTGATGACAACCTATATTCAGAAAATACATGAAATGTCATTTCAAAATTAATATGGAAAGACAATGTAGTACAAGAATATATACAAGAGAGAAGACCCAAATAGACATTATATATACAGACGGTTGTTCAGTTCAGTTCAGTTGCTCAGTCATGTCCAACTCTTTGTGACCCCATGGACTGCAGCATTTTAGGCCTCCCTGTCCATCGCCAACCCCTTGAGTAACATGAGTTACTCAAACTCATGTCCATGGAGTCAGTGATGCCATCCAACCATCTCATCCTCTGTGATCCCCTTCTCCTCCTGCCTTCAATCTTTCCCAGTATCAAGGTCTTTTCCAATGAGTCAGTTCTTTGCATCAGGTGGCCAAAGTATTGGAATTTCAGCTTCAGCATCAGTCCTTCCAATGAATATTCAGGACTGATTTCCTTTATGACTGACTAGTTGGATCTCCTTGCAGTCCAAGGGACTCTCAAGAGTCTTCTTCAACACCACAGTTCAAAAACATCAATTCTTCAGTGCTCAGCTTTCTTTATAGTCTAATTCTCATATCCATACATGACTACTGGAGAAACCATAGCTTTGACTAGACAGACCTTTGTTGGTAAAGTAATGTCTCTGCTTTTTAATATGCTGTCTAGGTTGATCACAACTTTTCTTCCAAGGACCAAGCATCTTTAAATTTCATGGTTGCAGTCACCATCTGCAATTTGGAGCCCAATCCATCAACAGGAAATTGGATTAAAGATTTACTGAACTTGGCCCTGCTCATCAGAACAAGACCCAATTTCCCCCTCAGTCAGTTTCTCCCATCAGGAAGCTTCCATAAGCCTTTTACCCTTCTCCATCAGAGGGCAGACAGACTGAAAACCACAATCACAGGAAAATAACCAATCTGATCACATGGGCCACAGTCTTATCTAATTCAATGAAACTATGAGCCATGCCATGTTGGGCCACCCAAGGCGGATGGGTCATGGTGGAGAGTTCTGACAAAACATGGTCCACTGGAGAAGGGAATGGCAAACCACTTTAGTATTCTTGCCTTTAGAGCCCCATGAATAGTATGGAAAGGCAAAAAGATAGGACAGTGAAAGATGAACTCCCCAGGGTCAGTAGGTGCCCAGTATGCTACTGGAGATCAGTGGAGAAATAACTCCAGAAAGAATGAAGAGACAGATCCAAAGCAGAAACAACACCCAGTTGTGGATGTGACTGGTGATAGAAGTGAAGTCTGATACTGTAAAGAGCAATATTGCATAGGAACCTGGAACGTTAGGTCCTTGAATAAAGGCAAATTGGAGGTGGTCAAATAGGAGATGGCAAGAGTGAATATCAACATTTTAGGAATCAACAAACTAAAATGGACTGGAATGGATGAATTTAACTCAGATGGCCATTATATCTACTACTGTGGGCAAGAATCCCTTAGAAGAAATGGAGTAGCCATGATAGTCAACAAAAGAATCCAAAATGCAGTACTTGGGTGCAATCTCAAAAATGATAGAATGATCTCTGTTCGTTTCCAAGGCAAACCATTCAATATCAGAGTAATCAAAGTCTATGCCCCAACCAGTAATGCTGAAGAAGCTGAAGTTGAATGGTTCTAGGAAGACCTACAAGACCTTCTAGAACTAACACCCAAAAAAGATGTTCTTTTCATTATAGGGGACTGGAATGCAAAAGTAGGAAGTCAAGAAATATCTGGAGTAACAGGAAAATTTGGCCTTGGAGTACAGAATGAAGCAGGGCAAAGGCTCATAGAGTTTTGCTGAGAATGCACTGGTCATATCAAACACCCTCTCCCAAAAACACAAGAGAAGGCTCTACACATGGACATCACCAGATGGTCAATACTGAAATCAGATTCTCTGCAGCCAAAGATGGAGAAGTTTTATACAAGTCAGCAAAAAGAAGACTGGGAGCTGACTGTGGCACAGACCATGAGCTCCTTATTGCCAAATTCAGACTTAAATTGAAGAAGGTAGGGAAAACCACTAGACCATTCAGGTATGACAGTTGTCCAGCCAACCTTATTAATAGTTAGGAAATGCAAATTGACATTACAATGACACTCAATTAAGTTGAGAACACTTAAAATCTGGTAATACCAATGTTTGAGGAGAAACAGAGATTTCCAAGTGTTATTTTTGGAGTATAAATTGCCACAACTACTTTTGGCAAACAAATTGAAATGATGCAATCCAGTCCTAGGTACTAGTCTGTGGATATTTGCATGAAGAATAATGTATAAGAATGTTCATTTATAAGAAGTAGCTTTGTTCTTACTATCTCTTAGTGTGGAAATTTTATCCCAAGTTTTATGAAAAAAAAAAATAGTAGTAGTAGTATCTACAGTCCATAGTTCAATAGACTCAGATATATCTTACATATTTGTTTGTTATAATCCCTATCTTCTACCCAGTTCATTTTCCTTTTTCTTAATAAATGATGAATATATTCTTTAAAAATTCTTTCAGTGATGGTAGGGGCCATACTGATTTGAACTTCCATTCAGGCTTTTTTTTTTCCTTTACATTGATTCAAGTTTTAAGAATTTTACTTAAATGTATTTATAAAGAAAGCATTATATGGTATTATTCTTTCTTGCCATAGATAGTGACCTTAAAACTAATACAATTAAAGTTGTTATAAAATCTACTAATTGATTAACTGATGAAACACTGAGATCTTTCTGTCTAAAAGGGATATTAGTAAGTGTTTAAACCCCAAAATAATTCTAAACACACGGCATAGCATTACATATGATATAACACTATTTAGATAAGAAAAATAATATTAATATATATTTGAGTAATGCATAATGGAAAAATTATAAATAAAGCTAGTAATAATATTGTTCTCCAATGAGGGAAAATGGAGAGTTTAGATTATCACTTTTTACTGAAGTTTTGATTTATGAATATAAATATGGCATATTCATATAAATATGGCATATTCATAATTACAGAAAGTTAAAAATAAGAGAAAGAAATTAGCATCAAACTGTCTGTTGAACTAATGAGTAAGGAATGAAAAGGGACTGAACACTTAGTAACTTTCTCACCATGTGAGTCAATGCTACTCAGTGCTCTCTGTGAACCACCTAAAATCATCTTGTAGTTAATGATGGGCATCCCATATTCAAAAAGTACTGTAGTGAGAAATCCCTATTTGGAATTAACATCATTTTGGTCAAATATTTAATTCCTCTCTGTAATTCACTCACTTAGTCACAGGAATATTCTCCAATGTCAGGATTTACCCCATTGAATGCAATTATTTCTGAAGACAGAGATGCAGTCTAAACATTTAGAAACCCCTGATGAGATTAATGCAAGAGAAGTATTATGAATCTCCCTTAGCCTTTTTTACTATAACTTTGCCCATTTTTTCCTAGAACTTATGACATGTAGGATAAATGTAGGATAAATGATGAACATCTCAAGAATTTTCTGGGTTGAGTTCTTATCTAGAGATGATTGAACTGGCTACAATCTAAGGACTGCTAATAGAATATCCTAATCATCTGCCTAAGATGAAACATTTTCTTCTCTTTTATATCAAATGGATATATCCATTCAATAAAAAAATTGATTAAAAACATTAGCAGAATATTCCAATTTGCATTCTTTTAAAAATAAATCTGTGTAACTCATTCTTACATTGTCGTAATTACTCATATCCACTTTAGCAACTCTTATTTAAAATAACCAATTTGTCTTCTCTTTCAGACTGACCTTCAGAGAGATTTTGCTACTGATGAAGACATTGTATGACGAGATGTGGTCTGAAATCAGTTTCTTGATATTTGCTTTAAATAGACAAGTAAATGCTAAAAGCTATGACCAAAAAAAAAAAAAAAAAAAAAAAGCATTATTTGGGTGAGATTCATAAATCAAAGGAAGCCACTTTGTACAAAACACGTCAAAGACCTAGGTAGGTCTATGGGCATATAGTTCATGCCTCAAATTTATGTCTGTTCTTGCATTTATTGTAAAATGTCCACAAACACAAAGAACATTAAACTCTTAGAGATCATCTATTCTTGACCTCTTATTTCACAACGTTGAAGTTCTTTACTCAAACTTACACTGAGTCAGTGGAAGAAATGAGAAAATTTCACTATTTCCCATTACATTAAACTCCTAGGAAAACAGCCATGCCCTGGAAGAAAACAGGCATCCTTCTGGAATTCTTTCAAATTCAATGTTGTCAAAGCAGTCCTTTTAACCTTTTTCACATCATGGCACAGGAGGAAAATGGTAATATTTGTAGAACACCCTGATGTCTAGATAAGAGGCTATTTTTAGAGGCAAGTAGCTAGGGGGACTCAAAGAGGGTGGCCACTGTCCCACACACACGCACATGCAGGGAGCTCTGCTGTGATTGAGTTGACCATCTCCACAACTGTGTTTCCCCATTCAGCCTCCTGAACATAAGTATCCTGAGACCAGTGCTCAAGAGGTTTGGAAGGGAGTCTGGTTAAGCAAAGGTTTGCTGCTCAATGCACTTGGAAGCCAATACTGTGGCACCAGCTTCTGAAAAAAGAAAGAGTTCTATTGAGAAGTCCACTGGCAAAGGAGACAGGAGGCAGGTCTCAAATCTGTCTCCTGGATCTGGGGCTTGTGTCAAACTTTTATGAGTTAGGAAGGACAGCCTGGTATGCAGAATTTGCTGGCAGGGGTGATTTATGCTGGAGGGCTTTAAACTTTTTTTTTCTTTTTTTAAAACTCTTTGCACTGGAGGGCCATTTATGGTATTGAAGATATGGAAAGATGGATTTCAGCACCAGATCTTCCTGGACAAGATCCCTCCTTTCTGAAAAGTTTCCAACTTTCAGGTTCTGGTAATGTTCTAGCTTTCTTGGCTCTGGAAAGGAAACACAGGTTCCAAATATTATTCGAGGAGGGCTTATCTTCCTTGGTGGCTCAGAGATTAAAGCGTCTGCCTCCAATGCAGGAGACCCAGGTTTGATTCCTGGGTCGGGAAGATCCCCTGGAGAAGGAAATGGTAACCCACTCCAGTATTCTTGCCTGGAGAATCCCATGGGTGGAGAAGCCTGGTAGGCGACAGTCCACGGGGTTGCAAAGAGTTGGACACGACCGAGCGACTTCACTTACTTACTTCTTCCTCGGCACATGCCCTGGTTACAAGACTTGCAGTTTTGTTTCTGCTGTATCTGCAAGGCAACTAGACATCCTGTTATCAGTAGTCTGAGCTGATCCTGTGGTTACAGGAGCAGAGGGAAGAAAGAGAGCCTAAATATTTAGTTAGACATAGGGATTCCCCGGTGGCTCAAACAATAAAGAATCTGCCTACAATGCAGAGACCTGGCTTCAATCTCTGGGTTGGGAAGAGCCTCTGGAGAAGGGAATGGCAACCCACTCCAGTATTCTTGTCTGGAGAATCCCATGGATGGAGAAGCCTGGTAGGCTACAGTCCACGGGGTTGCAAAGAGTTGGACACTACTGAGCGACTTCACTTACTTCCTTCCTTCTCAGCACATGCTCTGGTTTACGAGACTTGCAGTTTTGTTTCTGCTGTATCTGAAAGGCAACTAGACATCCTGTTATCAGTAGTCTGAGCTGATCCTGTGGTTACAGGAGCAGAGGGAAGAAAGAGTGCCTAAATATTTAGTTAGGCATAGGGATTCCCGGGTGGCTCAGACAATAAAGAATCTGCCTACAATGCAGAGACCCGGCTTCAATCTCTGGGTTGGGAAGAGCCTCTGGAGAAGGGAATGGCAACCCACTCCAGTATTCTTGTCTGGTGAATCCCATGGATGGAGGAGCCTGGAAGGCTACAGGCCATGGGGTCGGAGAGTTGGACACGACTGAGCGACTAACACTTTCACTCAGTTAGACATACCAAGGAGTTCCGAGGTTGGTGAATATCAAGTAATAAACACATTTTCTTTTTTTCATCTTTCCTCCTCATTTCCAAAAACTTCATCCAACAAAGAAGAATGGTAGAAATACTTCAGTGGTAATTCAATGACTTACTGGAGATGGAGTGTAGGCTAGCATGAAAGTGAACCTTCCCTCCCACCCTCTGGAGCTCAGTTTTAGTGGGAGCCCTGCACACTTTCATGAGCTTTCTCTTTATTAATCCTACCAGGTTCTCATGGTGAAGTGCTCAGAAAGATACTCACGTGTCTCTGGCAGGAAGAGCATTGGAAAACACTCTCAGAAGCTTCTCCATAAAAACAGCTCATGCTCTGGAGAAAGGACTTGGCCAGGGCACAGTTCTGAACCTTTATACCAGTTAAGAAAAAGGAATCTCCCCAAATCCACTCTGTTTTAGCCTTTCTATTTCACTTAAGGGGGGGAAAATGACCAACTAACCAAACATACAGACAAACTAAGTATAGTTAACAGAATCAAAGCTACAAGAAAATAGATAGAAAATTCTGTAGCTGGGGAAAGACACAGGCGTTGGTGGAGAGAAAATCTATGCCGTGGGAGAGAGGACAGAAAACAGGGCTGCCTTGAAGCAGAGGCTCACTAATAGAGAAGAAAAGGAAGGTTACTGAATGCTTCTCCTTCTCACAAATGATTACTAAACATCAGGATGTCTTTCCTAAAAAGCCAGTAAGAGAAACTATTTTTATAATCTTCAAAATAATTCTGATCTTAAAAATTATAATTATCTTTGTTTCTAAAAGGATACAGATAAGCCATCCTCTTTATATTGTATTCATAATATGAAAGTATCTTCTAAGAACCTGTATGCTCAGGGGATAAAAGCTCTTACTGCCACAGGCTCATTAAATTTAAGCCATCCTTCAGGGAGAGAGCTGGCTTGCTTCTTATGATTTCTTATTTATAAAAACACAATAGAGATTCTGAAATACTGTTCTGGGCTGGAGCATGGAGACCCATGGTTATGGCTGTTCTGATAAATCCTTTTACTTTAGTGGTGCTCCAGAGACTGAGATTTGAAGCCAGAACTTTTTTCTGTCTCACAGGTTCTCTTACAGGTGAAAGGAGCTATTTTTCTCTGGTATAATCCATTGCTTTCAGACACAAGCCAGATTGAGTTAAAGAGGGCAATTAAATGCAGCTGAATCTTGCATCCAATTGCCACGCTTCCCTTTTTCTTGGTTGAGTATAAAGCAAAAGGAATAATAATGTACATTGAATATTCAGTGAGAAGGAAAGAAATGAACTTTTTAATATCCTAATTTTTACTGCTTTTTTTCTTTGTCTTCAGTTACCTCGGTTTCTGTGAAAGTGCTGCACTCAATATGCCAGCAAATTTGGAAAAATTCAGCAGTGGCCACAGGACTGGAAAAGGTCAGTTTTCATTCAAATCCCAAAGAAAGGTAATGCCAAAGAATGCTCAAACTACTGCACAATTGCCCTCATCTTACACACTAGTAAAGTAATGCTCAAAATTCTCCAAGCCAGGCTTCAGCAATATGTGAACCGTGAACTTCCTGATGTAGTAGCTGGTTTTAGAAAAGGAGGAAGCAGAGGAACCAGAGATCAAATTGCCAACATTCGCTGGATCATCAAAAAAGCAAGAGAGTTCCAGAAAAACATCTATTTCTGCTTTATTGACTATGCCAAAGCCTTTGATTGTGTGGATCACAATAAACTGTGGAAAATTCTGAAAGTGATGGGAATACCAGACCACCTGATCTGCCTCTTGAGAAATTTGTATGCAGGTCAGGAAGCAACAGTTAGAACTGGACATGGAACAACAGACTGGCTCCAAATAGGAAAAGGAGTACGTCAAGGCTGTATATTGTCACCCTGCTTATTTAACTTATATGCAGAGTACATCATGAGAAACACTGGGCTGGAGGAAGCACAAGATGGAATCAAGATTGCCAGGGAGAAATATCAGTAACCTCAGATACGCAGAGGACACCACCCTTATGGCAGAAAGTGAAGAAGAACTAAAGAGCCTCTTGATGAAAGTGAAAGAGGAGAGTGAAAAGTTGGCCTAAAGCTCAACATTCAGAAAACGAAGATCATGGCATCTGGTCCCATCACTTCATGGCAAATAGATGGGGAAACAGGGGAAACAGTGGGTGACTTTATTTTTCTGGGCTCCAAAATCACTGCAGATGATGATTGCAGCCATGAAATTAAAGACGCTTGCTCCTTGGAAGGAAAGTTATGACCAGTCTAGACAGCATATTAAAAAGCAGAGACATCACTTCGCCAACAAAGGTCCGTCTAGTGAAGGCTATGGTTTTTCCAGTGGTCATGTATGGATGTGAGAGTTGGACTATAAATAAAGCTGAGCGCAGAAGAATTGATGCTTTTGAACTGTGGCATTGGAGAAGACTCTTGAGAGTCCCTTGGACTCCAAGGAGATCCAACCAGTCCATCCTAAACGAGATCAATCCTGGGTGTTCATTGGAGGGACTGATGTTGAAGCTGAAACTCCAATACTTTGGCCACCTGATGCGGAGAGCTGACTCATTTAAAAGACCCTGATGCTGGGAAAGATTGAGGGCAGGAGGAGAAGGGGACGACAGAGGATGAGATGGTTGGATGGCATCACCGACACAATGGACATGGGTTTGAGTGAACTCTGGGAGTTGGTGATGGACAGGGAGGCCTGGCGTGCTGCGGTTCATGGGGCCGCAAAGAGTTGGACACGACTGAGCGACTGAACTAAACTGAACTGAATCTCGTTTTTGATTTTAAATAAACTCTGTAGATGCCTCCTGGAGAATGGCAGGAGACAACCCACTCCAGTATTTGTGTCTGGAAAATTCCTTGGACAGAGGAGCCTGGTTGACCATAGCCCATGGGGTCACAAAGAGTTGGACATGACTGAGTAACTAATACTTTCTTTCTTTCTGTAGATGTTTACATTCTATCAGGGTGTTAAGCCTCTTTTGTATAAGATTCTTTAAAGAAATAATGTATCTTATTTAAAAAAACTCTTTTTGATGTGTATTATTTTTATTCTTTATTGAATTTTGTTACAATATCGCTTCTGTTTTATGTTTTCGTTCTTTAGCTACAAGATATATGGGATCTAGCTCCCCAACCAAGGATCAAATCCAGACCCCCTGCATCGGAAGCAAAGTCTTAACTACTGGACCACCAGGAGTCTCAGAAATAATGTATCTTCTAAACGATTCTATATATTATTAATGAAAGGTAATACTTCTTTAACATCTGCACTATGTTGTAGATATACCTTATCTCATTTCTCACCTCAATCCTCCAATATAATTATTATTCCACATCTTATTCCTCATCAGATCTTGCCATCTTCAGTTTTCAAAATATATAAAAATATCTGACTGCTTCTCATTACTATCTCAGTACTCCAAGTTCTTATCATTTATTTCTAAAGTATTGTACAAACCTGCCTCCATTCTCGTGGCCCTACAATAAATACTCCACAGAGTAGCAAGAGTTATCCTTTAAAATGTTTAATTTAATCATGTTGTTGTCCTGTGAATCACATCATATTCTAATGATTTTCCATTCCCTTAATGTAAAGTCTGTTCACTTCCTAGGTGGCGACATGGTAAAGAACCCACCTGCCAATGCAGGAGACATAAGAGATATGGGTTCGATCCCTATGTTGGGAAAATCCCCTGGAGGAGGGCATGGCACCCCACTCAGTTGTGTCTGACTTTTTGCGACCCCATAAATGGTAGCCTACCAGGCTTCTCTGTCCATGGGATTCTCCAGTAAAGAATACTGGAGTGGGTTGCCATGCCCTCCTCCAGGGGATCTACATTTAAAATGGACACAAATTCAAAATATAATTTTTACTCAGAGATAGCTTGTTTCAATTCTTGACTATAATTCTGATATCAAATCAAAGTCCAATCCCAAGGATGTTTTGATCAAATCCTGTTAAAGCTACTACAAGGCTTCTTTCAAGCATGATGCTTACTCAGTTAATATTAGTAGTAGATTGGACATAAGGGGAAAGGCTCAGCTAAATGGTTCATTCTGATTGCAATATTTTTCCACCTCCCATTTGAGAATTCAGCTTTTTCCTATCAATATAAATTTGCTAAAGCTAAATATTTATGGTGTTTATATAATTTTCAATGCAAACTCTGATAATATTGTGGCATTCATTCTAGAAGGATGTCCTCTCTAATTTTCAGAGTCCTTTCATTGGTTCCCTGCCCAGAATAAAAGGTTATCATATAAAGAAGTCCATGTGGAAGCACTGGAAGCCTCCCCCATCTTTTCCAGTCCCCCGTTCTCTGTGATGGTTAATTTTATGTGTCAACTTGGTTAGGCTACTCTTCTTAACTGTTTGGACAAACATCAGTCTAGATGTTGCTGTGAAGGTAGTTTTGGGATGTGACAAAGTTTACATTGGTAGACTCTGAATATAGCAGATTACCCTCCATACTGTGTGCGGGCTCATCCACTTAATTGAAGGCCTTAAGTGGAAAGACTGAGAGTCCCGGAAGAGGAAAGAATTCTGCCTTCCAGACTGCTTTTGGACTCAAGACCACATGGAGTCTTGCCAGAATTTCCAGCCTGCCAGATTGCTCTACAGGTTTTAGATTTCCCAGTTTCTCAGCCCCAACTCCACCCTCAAACGTAGAACCGATTCCTTAAAAGAAATCTTTCTCTTTTAAGATATATATCCCCTTGTTTCTTTTTCTCAGGAAAACCCCCGTATATCCCCATCCTTTCCGAAATAGAAACGAAAAGCAGTTCAGGATTACTTCCTTTTCTGCTACTTGTGATTCTGGAAGTTTGGCAGTCACCTTTCTATCCCTTCTGACTGCAGGTGTGGGGCTGTGACCAAGGTGCGGCTTTCTCTCTGGAGAATCTGCATCTTGAGCTTCGGGACTGAAGCAGTTGAAACAGTCATCTTCCAACAGTAGCTACTCCCCAAAGACTGCAGATTTTTTCAGCTGGAATTCTAGAAATTGCTTTCTATGTTGTTCTTCCTGAGGGTGTTTTTGTTTGTTAGCTTGCTTTTTTTTTTTTTAACTTTCCTTTTTTTTTTAAAAATAAAAATTGTATGAGATATTCAGCATTTCATATGAAAAGAAATCTTTTTATTTCTATTTCAGATAGCCGGAAGTCAGTTTCTATAGGTTACAAACAAAACCCGCTTATATATACGGGGTTGATATGAAGATGATTGAAGTCAAGACCATCACAAGCAGACTGCCCAGTGTTTCTATCTCACTCACATTATAATAGTACAACTTTATGTACTGTATTTTTTTATTGCTACATGACAAATTATCACAAATTTAATCTTAAAAACACGCATATATCATCCAAACATTACTGAATGTCATTTTCCAGGGTACTGGTCCTCTTCTTAAGGCCTCACAGGGTGAAACCAAGGTGACTTTCAGGTCTAAGTCTCCTTGCTAAAGCTCCAAGCCCTCATCCAAGCTCACTGGTCACGGGCAGGATTCACTCCCTAACTGTGTGACTGAGGTCACTGTCACCCTGCCAGCAGGGATCGCTCTCATTCCCTCAAGTCCTTGTCACGTGGCCCCTCCACAGGCTGGCTCACATTTCCAATCTCTCTACCTTCAATAAATGGTCAGACACTTTAAAGCATTTCCCTAATTAGATCAAGCACATCCAGATAATATTCCTTTTGATGAACTCAAAATGAATAAATTGGTAACCTAAACACAGAAGTGATTCACCAGCCATATTCACGATTCTGCTTGTTTTTTTTCTGTTGTTATTGTTTTGGCTGAACTGTGCAGCTTGTAGGGGATCTTCCCTGACCAGGGATGGAATCCTTGCTCCCCTGCAGTGGACGCCCAGAGTTTTTGGACTACCAGAGAAGTCCTCTACTGACTTTTAAGGGATAGGGGTTTATGCACACCACAAGAGGCAGGAAGTATGCACACAACACGGTAGGATCCTTATGTCATATTAGAATTCTGCCCACAAACCAAGTTCCTTAGGTGTCTGATTTCCTTTGGGGAATGAGAAAAATAAGCACCTCCTTCACGAATGTTGTAAAGATCAAATAAAATAATATATATAATTTCATTAGGAAGAGTTTGGTTCATAGTAAGTACCCAGCAAATTATTATTATTCACCAGAAGTGTTCGTTAAATTGAATTAGATATTTATATTGTGTATTAAAATCTCCCCTTTCCATTGAAACTTCAAGTGAGTTTTGAGAAAATGAATGAACATTTTTGATATATTATGATCTTTAGGGAAAATCCCCTGCTAGTATATTAAAATATATGTTAATCTGTAAGATGTGTTTCATTTTATGATTATTTCACCAGTATAGCTTTCAAAAAGCATGTAAATTTCATTTCTTTACTCTCATTCCTTATTTTGTTAGATTGCAATATTTTCCAATATAATAAAAGACAGTGAAACATTTTCTTCAGCAAAACAAATTTTCTTTATTCAGATTTTTGTTTTGCCACAAGTATCATACTCCATGCTGGATTTGCCCTCCAAATCTTTTAAAATGAAAAGCATTCAGCAGCTTTCATCTATACATATCAACTTCTCTTAGTTACACTGATTCCCCATTCATTGTCAGCGTCAGACTCATCATATTTCAATCTGCTTTATTCTCCTGTTGCTAAGAAACAAAGTTGCCTCATTATGCAGGGTCCTCATGTTCCAGCTTTGCTAATCAGTTAGAAAAACATTTTCCTAGGGGATTACTTTCTGGATGACAGCATTTGCTCCTTATGTTGGTCGACCATTGATGTGATAACAGTATTTTTGTTTTTGCCATTAAACTATGAGACAATGAGCTATAAATTTACCAGATGTTTGCTTTAGCCAAGAGAACCAGTGACTTCACTAACTCCATTAAGACCCAATCATTTGCACAGGATTTATGATTTTTAGAATTTTTACATAATGACTATTTTGATAAATTTTTTAATCCAAGAATTTAAATTGATTCATCACAAAGAAATGAAATAAGCCCTACCTTTCCATTGGAGATTTGAAAGTGGTCCTAGGGATGTTCACTTTTCTCTAAAAATGTTTACTCTTTTCAGGCTATACAAAGGTATAATACAGAATTAACAATGGGCAAGCATTTTTTCCCTGGAGAATGGTATTATCCAGTCCACCCACATGAGTGAGGTCCAGTAGAACTGGGATGTGGAATCTGGGGACTATTCCTGATCCCCCATGGTATCAGCCAAGTCACTCAAATTCTAGGAAGACTGGTTTTCCTACTCCTAAAATGAAAATAATACCTTTGGATCTATCTAACTGACTTACAAGAAATAATATACTTGAAACCTCCCTGCACATAGATGTCCCATGAAAATATTAATGATACAGACATAGCTATGACAGTATCACTTTGATTAGAAAGGAAATAATGTCAAGATTCTTCTGAGTTTTCCTTTCTAAGAAAAATACCAAAATGCATTATCTTGATGGAAAGTGAGCAGGTAGTGATTTACATTGTTGGAAAACTACCTCTGGGATTCTATTTGACACTGGAGAATGCTGAGACATTAGAAGGGCATCTGCTAGGAGTCATCCTGTGAGACTCTGATTTGTGACTTATGTTGTCACCTCTAGAGTTTCTGTAAAGGTTGGTCATATGGCCTCAGTTCTGTCACTGGGATTTGAAATTCTTCTGTGTCTAAAGCATCACCATTTACCAGGACTTCTGGTTTTCCTAAGAATGATAGACTGAGAACACTGCAGCTTGTGAATCTAGGTATTAGGAATCACAAAGGTATTAGATGACTTCAAGTACTCATTTTTACCAAGTACTGGAGGTTTTGGTATAAAAGACACCTTGAGTTCAATACTTCGTTCCTTCTCTATGTCTTGCTGCTGCTTAAGGGCATCACCACACAAATAAACTAACTGTAGTGACATATTTGTCTCAGGTGCTGATTGTGTTCAATTATTTTATCACCCCAAGCTGCTACATTTTCTTCTCTCAGTTAAATTCCGGACCATAAAGAAGCCTGAGCACCGAAGAATTGATGCTTTCAAATTGTGGTGCAGGAGAAGATTCTTGAGAGTCCCTTGGACTGCAAGGAGATCAAGTCAATCCTAAAGGAAATAAAACACTGAATATTCATTGGAAGGACTGATGCTGAAGCTGAAGCTCCACTTGGTCCACCTGATGCAAAAAGCAGACTCATTGGAAAAGACCCTGAGGCTGGGAAAGACTGAGGGCAAGAGGAGAAGGGGGAGGCAGAAGGTGAGATGGTTAGATGGCATCATGGACTCAAAGGACATGAATTTGAGCACACTCTGGGACATAAGGTGGAGGACAGAGGAACCTGGCATGCTTTAGTCCTTGAGGTCTCAAAGAGTTGGACATGGCTTAGCGATGAGCAACAACAAATGGTTCTTTTATTCAAAAAGCATTTAACATCACCTGCCATGTACAATAATTCTTAAAGACACTAAGATATTCTTTTAAATGAGCCATGTTCACACAAAGTTCCTATCTTTAATAAGGATTCATGAAATACTTGTTTAAAGCCATTTTTGACTGATTAATTCTTGCTTGTTTTCAGGAAGCCAGTGTCACTGAAAGCTAGACAAGCCAGATAACTTGAGAGAATTGCAGTGATCTGTGAGGGTCTGAGACTATAAAGACTGATCTGGAAGAACTAAATGGGGCGTCCATGTCCAAGAGGCCCAGGAACTGAGTTTTATTATAGACTGGCTCATTCCACTTACAGAGAAGTCAGAGTGGAGCACTTTTTTTTTTTTGCTTTGTCTTTATTGTCTTTTTCTCTCTCTCTTATTTTCCTAAGTAAGTGCTATACTCAAAAATGTTAGCAATAATCAAATTTTGGTTCCAACGGGAAACAAATGCCATTTTCTACTGACTTACTTATGCATTGAGTAAGCTACCTTTTACCCCACTAGCTGCTGCTGCTGTGCTAACTCGCTTCAGTCATGTCCAACTCTGTGCAACCCCATAGGCGGCAGCCCACCAGGCTCCCCCATCCCTGGGATTCTCCTGGCAAGAACACTGGAGTGGGTACCCCACTAGCTAAGGGCTTAGAAAAATAATGTAGTCAACAAACTAATGCTCATTTTTAGATAAAACACTGAAAAAGAATCCACCAATGTCTGGATTGAATGGATTTTAGAGTGTATTTATATATTCTCTGCCATTTCTCCACAGACCCATATATGTGATCTCTTCACACTACCCATAAAATACTGGGTATTTTTCCTGTGTTAAAAAATGTAGTAAAAGGAAATAAAGAGACTGACTTGAAATCTAATGAGTTTTATTTTTATGAAATAGAATCAATCTAACGATTATTATTTATTAAACTGTTTCCTTATAAAGATTTTTCAAAAATAAAATTCTTGCATATATTTCATATATTTTAAAAATCTGAACTATTTTAAAAAACCTATAAGAATAGGTTTTATGTCATCCTGCATTTATTAAAATTTTTTTTTGATGTATCACCATGGAAACATTGTGTTTTCTCATATAGAAACATTTCCTCTGAGCAAACAAATTATACCAAGTTCTTCCTTCCTGAGCAATGGAAAAAATCTTGCCTATTGCCTTGGGAAATTATGAAAGAATTTAAAAACAAATACTAGTCACCCATTTCCAATGTTTTAGAAGAGAAAAGATTTTTAAATATGGAATAAAATGAATTGTTACTTTAAAAAATTATAACAGTTGGATAAACGCCTTTCCATAAATGACATCTATTTATATGCATTTAAATTAAATACACCTTACAGTATTTAACTTCTTAAATAGCAAGTCAAAGTCAGAAATCATGTAATCTCTTAAGTTTTAAATAAAGAGGTATAGTAAGTTATTTGCTTTTAATTTCAGTATTTTGATATACTATAAATACTTTAATGCTATAGAGAATAACCAACATACTGCTATACACAAACTATTTTTAAAAATTAGTTTATTTGCAAATAAATTTTAGGATGAAGTTAATGTTAAGAAGAAGGAAGGGAATATATATATTTAGGCCCTTTAAATCTAGAAGTTAGGAAAAGTAATTTCATAGGTAATAGGTTTCAATAGGTGATACAAAGGAAAGATAAACTATTTACGATTCTTAGAAGATACTTGACTGTGCCTTTATTTTTCCAGATACAAATTATCTTCCCTTTGCTGGCATTTGTACACAACATTAATTTATTCACTCACTTATGAAAACTTTATTCATTACTTACTTTATGTTACTTTCACTTTAGTAAATATTATGTGTGACTAAGAACAAATTATGTTCAAACTGAAACTGAACATATTTAACCACTTATATACAATTTCAAAATTTATTTTTAGTTGTTTACATTCTTACAAGGCAAATTAGATTCTTAAATAAAAATCAGTGCCTCAGTTAGAAAATTAACAAAATACAAATTAAAAGAAAATGTCAAAATTCTGACCTATTCTTTTGCAGTTTTCCCAAATTCTCCTTTATATCAATGCAAATTTTAGGTAACTCAAATATTCCTGAGATGATCCTCTTGATTGATAATTAACTAACTATGCAAATCTTAATCTCAAATTTTTAACATTCATTCATTTCATGGTTTTTGCTGACGTATTCAGGAAACATATTTCTGCTACTCCAGGGTAATGTTTTGTGTCTCTCACAAAATCTACCCTCACTTTTGCCCCCTCTTCAAATTAGAAGTCACGGTTGAGCTTTGACACCAACATCACACTGCTTTTTTTCTGAAAGGGAATTATAAATTAATCCAGGGCTTCCCTGGTGGCTCAGACGATAAAGAACCTGTCTGCAGTGTGGGAGATCTGGATTCAGTTCGAGTTGGGAAGATCCGCTGGAGGAGGGCATGGCAACCCACCCCAGGATTCTTGCCTGGAGAATCCCATAGACAGAGAAGCCTGGTGGGCTACAGTCCATGGGGTTGCAAAGAGTCTGACATGACTGAGTGACTAAGCACATAAATTAATCACTGACAATTTCCTTCAATTTTGTTTCATTCATAAAATATCTACCAAATATTTGTTGAAACTGAAAGTAGTTAGAGGACAACTTTTCCAGGTTTTGGGAATAATGCATATTATTTCATTTTGTTTTTTCTCTAGAAATTTTGATTTATCCCTGCTAAGGATTAGAAGTCTCTCAACTAGAAACGTTTATGAACTCCTCATCAAGGAGTTTAAAACGAAGGAGGCATTTGACACTCAGTAATGTTGTTCATTAAACAACCTCATCTTTGTGATTTTTCATTAAGCTAAATTAAACAGACTTTCAATGTTTCATACAATAATATTAAAAATTGTTATGGGTCAAAAAAACGTTAAAAAGCATACACAGAGCATATAAAATCAATGTTCTTACACAAATAACTATGATTAAAAATAATATCCCCATTGCCACTACATAGCTGTCTCCATTCTATTAACCAGGTAAACCGTTACTAGCTAGTGTTGCTTTGAAAGGATTAGTGGGTAGACTCTTTTATTTTTATTTTTCAAACTTCAAAATAAATAGCACAAAGAATATATATCATGAGTAACTTAAAAGGAAAAAAAAAAAAAGATTTGCTGATTCAAACAGCATGAAGGCTCAGTATGAGAACCTAGTGAACAGCAGCTTGTCAGCAACTGAAGGCCGTGTTTAGTGTTGATTGGGTTATTTATAGATTCTCAAGTCCATTTATGTTCTTTGAAAAGTACAGGTGTGGAGAGGAAGGATTCCTAAGGTGCCTTTAAGGACCAAGCAAAAGAAAATTATAAGCTTGTGATTCACCCATGTGGATGTAATTGGTGACGGGAAGGATGAGCTAGATGAGAAAATAAACAGGAGCATCAACTTCCTGCTGAGCACCGATCCTGCAGACCACGTGCCGGCAGAGTGGGAGCTGAGCAGTGATGGCGCTGCTGCTGTTCCGAAGTGTGCAGGGTCAGCCAAGTCCAAAGCGAGAGTGCATCAGCCAAGTCAATTGCTTTAAACTGGAGAACCCCACTTCAAAAGATTTTCTTTGCTTCTTTCTTTGACTTGGAAATAGTAGACTAAAGAAAATCAGAGTTCAGGAATTCCTCTCTCACTGTAAGCCTTAACACCTGGTTTGAAGCAAAGTACTGCTAATATTTACTGATTTCAGAGTCAGCATGCACTAAAACGTCAGGAGCTGAAGGGTCAAATGTAGATCCACTTGGATAAAGTGGGAATAAACTGGCCTCTTAATGAATTACATATAGGATCCCACCCAAATTGGGTTAGAAATATAAGGAGTTAAAAATTCACTGGGAAATAATCGATACTAGAATGATTCTCTTCTGTGTTTGTGTTGGAATGACTAAGGCAGCCAAACTTTGGGTGTGAAATTAGAAATATTTCCCTCTGCATGGGTGTTTAGTTGCTCAGTCGAGTCAGACTCTTTGCAGCCCCGTAGACTGAAGCCTGCCAGGCTTCTCTGTCCGTGGAATTTTCCAGGCAAGAATACTGGAGTGGGTTGCCATTTCCTTTTCCAATATTTCTCTTTACCAGTTCCATAATTCACTAAGGTGAAATTCTCCTCAAAGAATCCATTGGATATTGTCTAACATACCTCAGAGACAGTTTTGGGGGAAGTAGTAAAGAATGGCTTTATTGTGTTGTCAGGCAAGGGGAGCAACAGGAATAACGCCCCCAGTACTGTGTGTCCAGACCTGGAGGGTGTTGTGAGGATGGGTTTCAGTAGCTACAAAACAGCTCTCGTGGACTGCAAGGAGATCAAACCAGTCCATCCTAAAGGAAATCAGTCCTGAGTGTTCATTGGAAGGACTGATGCTGAAGCTGAAGCTCCAATACTTTGGCCACCTGATGCAAAGAACTGACTCATTGGAAAAGACCCTGTTGCTGTGAAAGACTGAAGGAAGGAGAAAGGGACAACAGATGATGAGATGGTTGGATGGTATCACCAACTCAATGAACATGAGCTTGAGCAAGCTTCAGGAGCTGGTGATGGACAGGGAAGCCTGGCGTGCTGCAGTGCATGGGGTCACAGTGTCAGACACAACCAAGCGACTGAACTAAAAACAGCTCAAAGATATTGTTCTGTATATCCCTTGAGTATGTATGTGTGTTTGGGGGCGGTGGCGGACAGGAGGGACCAGGACTTTGCAGCATTATTGTTTGCTGACTGCTCTTCCCTTGTCTCCACATTCCCTCCCTCCCTTAATTGGCATCTGTTTGAATCCTCCCATTGGGATTCAAGGAAGGTCCTGGAAGCTAAATGAAGCCTATTTCCTGTAATCAAGAAATGGGGGACATAGAAATGCTTTTGTACTCAGGAACCTACCAGGAACGTGCTCAGTATCAATATAAGTGGGCATCATCCAATCTATTGAGGGCCCAAAGTGAACAAAAAGAAGGGTGAATTATCTCTCTTCTTAAACTGAGACATTTATCCTCTCCCACCCCTAAAGGGCCCTCCGTCTTGACAACTTAGTTTCGCTGTCCTCCGAGTTAACCAGCCTGCAGATAGCATTTGTGGCATACCAAGCCCTCCAAAACTGTACAAGTCAATCCCCATAATAAACCTCTTTTGTGTGCTAATTGGCTTCAGTCATGTCTGACTCTGTGAACCTAAGCACTGTAGCCCACCAGGTTCCTCTGCCTGTGGGATTCTCTAGGCAAGAATACTGGAGTGGGTTGCCATGCCCTTCTCCAGGGGACCTTCCAGACCCTAGGGATCAAAACCACATCTGTCTCCTGCATTGGCAGGTGGGTTCTTTACCACTGGCACCACCTGGGGAACCCAAATCTCCTCTGATCTATAAAGATCACTATTATACACTATTGGTCTGATTCTCTGGAGGACACCTGGCATTTTAACTCTTTCTCACCTTGCTTTGGAATTTAAATATGGATGCTAATGGACACAATAACTGTTTTTTTTTTTAATGTTTAAAAAATTAAAAAAAAAGAAAAGAAAAACTTTTTGGCAGCATGTTCCCCCTGTGTTGGAAGCCCAGAGTTTGAACCACTGGATTTCCAGGGAAGTCTTCAGCACAATAACTGTTAACGTGACTTTCTGGACTTTTGAGACAAAAAGCTTTCTTTAGAAATACTTTTTAACTCACTGCTAACTGTAGGGAGTATAAAACTGAGTTATAAGTGACTACTGTGATAAAAGTAGTTTATATACCAAACCAAGAGACAGAGGAAATCAAGACAGTAGAAAGAGGAGGAAAAGTATCTAAAAGTATCATTGGCTGGAGAGCAAGCAAATACTTCAGTTTCTAAGAATCCCAAATTCAGGAAAGAGGAAAGACCGTATTATCATATGCTCTAGTTTACTGATACTTCTCTGAGTTTAATGTTTCTTTGAAGGTTGTCTAAAAATTAAAAGGGAAGTAGATAGATCTAAAAGTTGTAGCCCTTTTGCCATCATATTTTGGGGATATATTTATAGTAGAATAGAACACAAACTTAGAAGAATAGAATTGTTCAATTTTTCAAGTCATCAAGGACTGGAATGCTAAGTAAGGGATTGTTAGTATATAAGAAAACCCCTATTTAAATTTATTCTCATAGGGTTCATGATATTGGCTTTGCCTGTGAGAAATACAAATAATTATTATTTCAGTGCTTTTGACCATCTATATAACCGAATGTAACAAATGACATAGAAAACCATATTTATTGTCAAGATTGCTAAGAATGAATTGGTCTAAAAGCAGATAACTTTTTCTGAGCTACAAAGCAACAAAATAACGTAGGTAAGAAATAAATAAACTGCATGTGTATTCTAAGGGCTTCCCAGGTGGTACAATGGTAAAGAATCTACCTGCCAATGCAGGAGACCCAAGAAACACAGGTTTGATCCTTGGGTTGGGAGATCCTCTGGAGAAGGAAACGGCAACTCACTCAGTATTCTTGCCTGGGAAATCCCATGGACAGAGGAGCCTGATGGGCTGCAATCCATGGGGTCACAAAAGAGTTGCACACAACTTAGCAACTAAACAACAACAAGTGGTCAATATAATCAATAAAAGAGATTTCAGAGTGAATTAAAAACCATAAGCCATGTACATGCTGTCTAAAAGAAAGTAACTTTAACAGTATAGGCAGGTTGAAAGCAAAATGCTGGGAAAGGGATATATCTTGCAAACTTTAATCATTTAATCAAAGGAGAGAAGGAATGATTATATTAATATCAGTAAAGTCAACTTCAGAGGAGAAAAAATTACCAGAGACAGACATTATATAATGATAAAAAGTCAGTCCACCAAAAAGATGTGGTAATCCTAAATATATATTACCATACAAGAAACTGCAGAAAACAATAGATTGAAAGGAGAATTAGACAAATACATAATTATAGGTAGGGACTAAAACACCCCTCTCTCAGTAACTAATAGAACAGCTCTACAGAAAATCTGGAAGGTTATAGAAGAACTGAACAATATCATTTAACCACCAGGGTTTAAATGACATTTTACAAAATACACTATTCAACAGTGCAATATAATTTTTTTCCCAATGGCCATGGAATGGTCAACAAGATAAACCATCTCCTGGGCCATAAAACAAATGTCAGCAAGTTTAAAATACTTGAAGCTATGGAATGTGTTTTTAAAACCACAGTGGAACCAAACCAGAAATCAGGAATAGAAAGATACTAGAAAAATACCTAAACATTTGGAAAACAACAACAAGAAAAACCACTTCTACATAATCTTTTGGTCAAAAGTAATTCCCAAGGAAATTAAAAAAAAATGTTAAACTACATGAGAATACCACATATAAAAATTTGTGGGAAACAGCTGAAGTGTGAAAGCGAAATTTATAGCACAAAGTACTGACAGTGTAAAAGAGGAAAGTCTCAAATCAATAAACTAATCTCCCATCTAGACAATCTAGAAAAATAAGAGCAAAATAAAGCCAAAGCAAGCAGAAGGAAGGAAGTAATATGTGAAAGACCAAAATCCAGTGAAATTCAAAACAGTACTGCAATAGTGACAATTCATAAAGTAAAAAGCTAGTTCATTGGAAAGGTCAATACAATTGACAAGCATTTATCAAGACAAAGACAGAGAGAAGACACCAATGTCAGGAATAAAACATGAGATGTAACTGCAAACCTTGCATATACCTAAGAATGATAATGTATGAAAGTCTTAGTCGCTCAATTGTGTCCAACTCTTTGTGACTCCATGGACTATAGCCTGGAAGTCTCCTCAGTCCATGGGATTCTACAGTCAAGAATCTTGGAGTGGGTAGCCATTCCCTTCTCCAGGAGATCCTCCTGACCCAGGGATCGAACCCAGGTCTCCTGCATTGCAGGCAGATTCTTTACCATCTGAACCACCAGGGAAGACCAAGAATGATAAGGGAATCCTGTAAACAACTCTACACATATGAATTGGATAACTTCCAGAAAATGGATCACTTCCTTGAAAAGCACAAAATGTCGTAGCTCACCTAATGTAACTATAGCTATGAAGGCAAGTGAATTCATAATTTTTTTGTGTGTGTGAATTCATAATTTTAAAATTTGCAAAAAAGAAACCTCCAGGCAAAGATGCTTTCACTAGAAATTTTTATCAAATGTTTGCAAAAGAATGGACACCAATTTACACAATCTCAGAAAGTAGGAGAGGAAGGAATACTTTCTAATTTGTTTAATGAAACTAGTATTGCTCTGATACCAAAACCAGTACCAAAAAAAAAAAAAAAAAAAAGACCAAAAAACCCAAACAAATGTACAGATCATGAATATAGGCACAAAATTTCTTGAAAATAAACAGACTTAAGTAAAGTATAAAAGGAATTATATACATCAAAATCAAGTGAAGTCTATTCCAGGGATGCTAGATTGGCTCAATATTAGAAAATCAATGTAATTCACCATATTAACAGGCTAAATAAAAGAAGTCATATAATCATATCAATCAATAGAGAAAAAGCATCTGAGAAAATTCAACACATTTTCATGCAAAAGATTTCCAGAAGAATAGGAATAGCAGAGAACTTCCTTAACTTAATAAAGAACGCCTACAAAAATCTACGGACAGCATGGTGTTTAATGGGAAAGATTGAATGCTTTCCCCCTAAATACTGGGAGCAAGGCAAGGATATCTGATTCAACATAAATCTTAGGTCTAGCCGAAGAGTTCTTTGGCTCGATTCCAGAAGCAGAGCTGTAAAAGCCCCGTGTGCCCTTTGGTGTGAATAACCATACAATAACAGCTGCGGTACTTTCATACTATGGAGTTCTATTTGTCGTTGTTTAGTTGCTAAGTTGTGTCCGACTCTTTGCAATCCCATGGAGTGTAACCCACCAGACTCCTCTGTCTGAGGGATTTCTGAGGCAATAATACTGGAATGAGTTGCTATTACCTTCTCCAGGGGATCTTCCGACCCAGGGATTGAACTCCAGTCTCCTGCTTTACAGGCAGACTCTTTACCACTGACTCACCAGAGAAGCCCCATAACACTAGAACGCCAAGCTATATAATTCTGAAATGTGTAGAAATGAAATGATACTTGACATTCTTCTTCGAAACTTTCAATTAAAAATGCAGAAAATAAAATTGTGGTAAAATCTTAGTAGTTATCAACTTAGCATTATGAGTGTAGAGGGATTCATCATACAATTCTTTCTGCTTCTCAGCACTTAAGAGAATTTTCACACAAGAAAAATGGTAAATAGTAAAATGTGGAGGCTTTAGCTCACTTTAAAGTCCCAGGAATTACGTAACTATGCATCTGGGTATAAGTGATAATGCTGAATGTCAAAGTCATTTTTATGCTACACATCTCAAAGCACATTTGGATGTTGTCTGGGTATGATAATCATAACAGTGGTTGTTTTTAGTTTTGGAATTTAATGGATAAAGGAGACAAATGAAGAGCTCAAGATATATGCTTCTCTTTTATGTGTTCAGCTCCTGAGATTATAAGTAAAATTAAATAGGTATATGTTAAAACTCATGATGTTTTAATTACTATTATGTCTTGATAGTATATTAATAACATTAAATTCACATCTTAATTACTGGTACTGCCATGTAAGCAGCAAAGGATGTTTTAGAAATAGCACTGCTTGTTATTTCCACTTCTAAATATTCATTTCATTTCTGCCTTCCTCTGGTTTCCTGCTGATTTACACAGCTGCCAACCCAGGATTTTCAATGCCATATGAACGTTGAAATATGTTAAACTATTCAATCTGTTCTTTAATTTAATTAGATGAAATTCTAACTACAATAGAAGGATGAGTTTAATTTTCTCCCTTCTGGCATCTAAAAGAGAATCTTGTCTTGGGACTCTGCAAACAGAGAACTCACTTGTATTCTGCTTTGTAATTACTGTGTACTTTGGGGACAAGCCGGCCTATATGTGGAAGTGCAAGTCTGATCAGCTGTCTGAATAAGATTTACACCATTTTGTTGAACATCATGAGGCACCAGGGCCTTCTTATTAGCAGCAATTACCTGTTATCTGGGATCTGAGCTCTGGGTAACCATTCCAGCTCGTTGACCTTCCGTCTAAGCGTTTCTTCCTGAAGGTCATCTCGACACTTCAATAATCACATCACACCCGGAGCTGTAGTTTCAGCCATCCCACTCTCAGATGACTAATCTCTGGCTTCCTAATTCATGGACTGAGTCCCCTTAACCCCACATTTGAACAATTTATCATCAATCAGAATCCTGAATCTATCCTATGTCTTTTCATCGTCTTTCATCCCTTCAGACAGAGGGTTTCTCTGCTGTGTAGGCAGTTCAGACTTCATGAACCATCACTGTAATTATCTCATTTCCCTCTCTCCAGCCTGTTTTAATCACTTTGATGCTCCTACCTTAGTTGAACAGAGCTCTTTGTAAGTCTGCTCCTCTAATGCTGCATCCTGATGTGGTTGGAGAAGATAGCCACAATGAATGGACTTGCATTAAATTATGATCACAAGTCTTAAATCTTAGCCTTCTGCAGCAATTTGAACTTCCCTAATGTACGCTCCAACTTAGAACATTATAAGTTCTCTCTCCTTAAATCTTCAACATTCCTTTCTCCATTCTCTACTCTCAAGTTATAACCTTTTCCCAATCAACAAAATTCCAAATATTTTTTTGATGCTAGGCACTCTTCCAAATTCCCAGAACACATAGGTAAACAGAACAGTCATATTCCTTTTTCATAGATCTTGTATCTAAGAAAGAAAATGAACAATAGACATGATAAGTTATACAGCGACTTAAAAGTATTGTCAGGGAGGGGAAAATTTCCCCTTCTGTTCTTCTTGAGTTCTTGTGGCTGGACTAATAACAAAACTAATACAGGACAGATTAATAGGAGAAAAATTTTAATTCATGCACATGGAGGTCTCTTAGAAATAGGACTTAAGAAGTGGTCGAAGCAGTCAGCTTTTATACTTTTAAGGCAAAGAAGCAATACATTTATAAGGAATTGACAGGACAAAAAGAAAAAAAAAAAACTTAGGTTTTGAGTGCTCAATTAGTGAAGAATCTAACCAGAGTTTGGGCTTGGGTTAGCAAATTAATCAAGCATCATAGACTTATTTATATAGACTTCTCAGCCAAATTCCCTATCTCTGGAAATAAAAGTGCTCTTCTTTCTCCAGATTCAGAGAAGAATGAGAGATTAGTTTCTGTTTTCAGGGAGATAGAGAGAAGGCTCAGAGCATCCCTCTTCATTGGCCATTTCTTAAGTAACTTTAGCTCAAAATAATGAATATGCCATTGGAGCATATTTTGGGGTGGCCTCCCCTGAACCCAAGAATATAATATGTTTATCTAGTCCCGTGGTTTTAAATAGTAACTAATGGCACCTAAATTTGTATCTGCAATTCAAATTTCTCCCTTAAGCTCAAATTCATATATATATATACATATATATATATATATATATATAAAATATCATACCCAACATTACTGCTTTGATATCCAAAGCATGTCTTAAATTAAACTTCTTCAAAACAGATTTTTTGCTAATAAGATACTCATAGCACAATCAGAATATAGCATAACTCTGCATATATTTAGGAGAAACGAATGTGACAAGATTTTCCTGGTGGTGCAATGGTTAAGACTCTGCGCTCTCAATACACAGGGCACGGGTTCAGTTCCTGGCTGAGGAACTAAGATCCCACATGTCACAGAGCATGGCCAAAAAAACAAAGAACCATCAATAAACACGTGTGAATTGAAGCCTTTGGTGTTGGTACATCACACAAGTCTTCTCAGAGTCTCTTGACTTCGTGTATTTGCAAGAAACTCAGATTCATACCCACTCCAGCCATTGCCGTGGGAGATTCACTGTCTGTGGGCTATGAGATGCTGCCACTCCCAGAGCCCTTGGCCACTCCCATTTATTCTGACTTGGATGTAATGACACGTTACAGGGTCCAGCTTCCTGAGCAGATTGTGAAGGGCTGGATGATACAAACTCAGAAGTACAGAGTAATTATCTTCCTTTGGGGCCAACTTTGATAAATGGCAGAGAGGGATTCAAAGGGGACTAAGTAGATAAATTCCTTATCCTTCCTCCTTATAATGGTTTGTTTCCAGGCAGTCCTTATGGAGATGCCCCATGTAACTGATCTCTTGTCTGCGTACCTGCTCAGTCACTTAGTCATGTCTGACTCTTTGCAAACCCATGGACTGTAGCCCCCCAGGCTTCTCTGTCCATGGGATTTTCCAGGCAACAATACTGGAGTGGGTTGTCATTTCCTTCCCTAGAGGATCTTCATGACCCAGGGATTGAACCTGTGTCTCCTGCTTTGGCAGGCAGATTCTCTACCACTGAGCTACCTGCTAAGCCATGATTGAGCTCTTAGCTGAGAGTTAAGAGCAGGCACCTTTGATGGTTGACTGGCTCTGTCTTTCTGCTTTCTGTGAAGCAGGAACTCAAGCAGGAGCACATCACATTGTGTTGCTTCTAATCCTTTCAAGCCCCATTTCTTATTTTCCTCCCTCTATTTCCTTGGGGTTGCACCTCCTAAATAAAAAAAAATTTTTTTTTGAGATATTGAATGCTCTGTTTACTTAAGTTAGCATAAGTATCACATGGTCAAAATTTGGAACTGAACACCGTGTTAAAAATTTAACACCTTGTTTTACAAACCAAGACACAGAGAAACTACATGATTTACCCAAAGGCGGAGAGTTTAGTTTCTGGAAAATGAGAGCTTTATTTCTTGTTCCAGTAGGAAAAACTAATTTCACTAGAGCATGAACTTGGAGAACTCTTGAGACACATAAACAGTTTGGATAGTATAACTTTGCTATTCTCCACAGAATTATCAGAAAGCCAATCTACCATCAGCTAGCAACATGATCATTATATGTTTAGATTTTGTGCATTGATATGAGACCCAGATCTTGATTCAAATAAATCAGTTATTTCATATCCAAAGCAAAATTTTCAATACTTGTTCAGGTAATAATGTGTATATAGAATTTAACTCATCTTTATAAAAGATTGCTTTTGAAAATGTTGACTGCTTTGCTACTTCTTTTCTACTAATCTGAAAGTGTTGAGAGGAAAAAAAAATAAGCACCAAAGTCTTCTATATTCATATTTATTGAGCCAAAGAAAATTTATATGCACAATTTTGTGTAAATTAATGTCTGGGCTTTTTTCAAGATCTATTTTGAAATATGTGTGTATAAACAGGATTCTTGTAATCCAAATTATTCAGTTTTACTTAGACAATATATATTGTCAAAGGGACAACAAAAGCCTATGTCAACACACAGATGTTTATTTTCTAGTGTCATACTCTATAGAAGGAATAAAATGTAATCAATAGCATTAATGTCTAAATAAATGGGCTTTAGGTATATAGAGCTTTTATTACAAATACAAATACAATAGTGAGTTGCTTATCTAGACCCATTAATGCACCTCTACTACACATTCCTTCGCCTTTGTACCTCAATTCTCCGCTAAGCCATATGCATAGAAATGGAAATATCTTCTAGTCAAAATGGTGTCAGGGAACAATTTTAACCAGAGGTACCACTTTGAGAGTAGTGACCTTGAGAAGTAGGCTAAAGATTTTAAATTTGAAGATGCAGTTTAGAGAAAAGTTGAGATGCTTAAAATCAAAGAAATGTGATTAATACCAGTATTATACCAAGGTTGTCCAAAGATGGAATGGACAGCTTTATAGATCTGAGAGATGGCTGGACTAGATGTCAATTGGATAATTAATTGATAATGATGTTATGGTGGTGGTGGTTTATTTGCTAAGTTGTGTCTGACTTATGCGACCCCATGGACTATAGCCTGCCAAGCTCCTCCATCCATGGGATTCTCCAGGCAAGAATATTGGAGTGGTTTGCCATTTCCTTCTCCAGAGTTCTTCCTGACCCAGGGATTGAATGTGGGTCTCCTGCATTGCAGACAGATTCTTTACCAACTGAGCTACAAGGGAAGTCCAAAGATGTTATAGAGGAAATTTAAACATTGATTAATGGATTAGACTGATATTTTCTTCCGATCTTGATTTTTACTTCCACCAAGAGATGCATTCTTTCACCTGGAGATATATCATTATATATTCAGTCATCATAATCAACAAATAGTAACCAACAGTAATATAATAGGACGTCTAAGTGTTTATAATGCATTTTACCTACACTTCATTTTCATAGTGACTTGCTGCTGCTGCTGCTGCTGCTAAGTCGCTTCAGTTGTGTCCAACTCTGTGCGATCCCATAAACGGCAGCCCACCAGGCTTCCCCATCCCTGGGATTCCCCAGGCAAGAACACTGGAGTGGGTTGCCATTTCCTTCTCCAGTGCATGAAAGTGAAAAGCGAAAGTGAAGTCGCCCAGTCGTGCCTGACTCCAGCGACCCCATGGACTGCAACCCACCAGGCTCCCCCATCCATGGGACCCTCCAGGCAAAAGTACTGGAGTGGGGTGCCATTGCCTTCTCCATCATAGTGACTTATGATCAGTTAATTATTCTTGATGTTTAGCACCAAAGTTTTTAAACATCTATAATTTTAGAGAAAAACTTGAATTATAAAATTAAAATGCTGGAGTAGGGACTTTTCTGGTGGTCCAGTGGTTAAGACTTCATCTTCTAATGCCGGGGGTGCAGCTTCTATCCCTGGTCAGGGAGCTAAGATCTCACATATTTTGTGGCGAAAAAACCAAAACATAAAACAGAAACAATATTGTAACAAATTCAATAAAGACTTTAAAAATGATCAAAACACTGCTGAAAGACATTTCTAAATAATTTTACTTAAATATTTATTTTTATTTTAAACATATTTATATTCCGAATTTGATGCTTTTAGTATATGAAGTATTTAAGAGTCCAGATCTGCTGTCAGTTGATTCTCCTGACTATTACTTATGGTGTTTTATTTGAGCATTTGTTTTATAATTTGAAAATATAAAATTTAAGTGTTTATGTTTAACTCACATTGGGTGGGCATCATTGGTGGATGTCCTGTGTGGCTTAAGTTGGGATAGGAGGCCTCTCTCCTGAAATGTTCTAGTTTTGCTTCTTTCCAGATGTCTCAGAGATGTTTCCTACCAAAGATAACTTTTTAACTTTTAAAAATTTCTTGGTTTGGAATCTCCTAGGGTAAATCTGAGCTTGAACACCATATGCAGAAAACCCAGGAAATCGAAATCACTTTATTGTGAACATCACCCCCTCCCCTCAATAGTAAAGATAATGGGAATAAAGAAAATTTTATCATTGATAAAACTAGAAGATATCTGTTTCTCCAAACTACTAATGTGAATATTAACATGGGTACAGAAAATACTTAGAGTGTATGTCTGCAGAGACAGAGATAAGGCCCAACAAGGAAAACATGTTTATTTAAAGTCAGTAGAAAATAAATAACTACTTACTTGGAATGAAGAGAAAAGAATGCACAAACTAACAGTCTGCTTCTTAGAACCACTTTTGGAACCAACCAAATAACAATGAATGCAGTATTGAATAAAAACACTCAGACATGCCATTTGGCAGAAAGCAATTTGTTGGTAGGGCTTCCCTGGTGTCTCAGTGGTAAAGTACATACCTGCCAATATGGGAGACGCACGTTTGATCCCTGGGTTGGGAAGATCCCCTGGAGGAAGGAAATGGCCACTCGCTCTAGTATTCTTGACTGGGAAATCCCATGGACAGAAGAAGTCTGGCATGCATGGGGTTGCAAAGAGTCAAGACACAACTTAGTGACTGCTGCTGCTGCTGCTAAGTCGCTTCAGTCGTGTCCAACCCTGTGCGACCCCACAGATGGCAGCCCACCAGGCTCCCCCGTCCCTGGGATTCTCCAGGCAAGAACACCGGAGTGCGTTGCCATTTCCTTCTCCAATGCGTGAAAGTGAAGTCTCTCAGTCATGTCTGACTCTTCACGACCCCATGGACTGCAGCCTACCAGGCTCCTCTGTCCATGGGATTTTCCAGGCAAGAGTACTGGAGTGGGTTGCCATTGCCTTCTCCAACTTAGTGACTAAACAACAGCAATTGGTTGATAAAACAGAGCAGAAAAGTAGAACTCTGAATGTGAGCAACTAAATTGCCAATTTCAGTTGCCTGGGAAGAGTCAGAGATTAAAAGAACTCACACATAAACAATTCTGCATTCAAATGATTTTAATTCTGGAGAGATAGTCTTATCATATGAAGCTCCTATAAATGCCAGGAATGAATAGCATCCTTTAAAATTACCTTATTATCATAAAAATATGATAAAGAATAATATCCTGCAAAAAGGAGGAAAGGAAGCAAAGACCATAAGACAAATGACAGAAATAGAACACTCTCCAGAAGCAAGTTCTTACTGTGCAGATAAAAGTAATCATTGGGGGGCAGTCCCAAGATGGCGAAGGAATAGGATGGGGAGACCACTTTCTCCCCCACAAATTCATCAAAAGATCATTTGAGTTCTGAGCAACTTCTACAAAACACCTTCTGAATGCTGGTGGAAGACACCAGGCACCCAGAAAGGCAGCCCATTCTCTTCAAAAGGAGGTAGGACAAAATAAAAAAGACAAAAGGGGAGACCAAAGAGTTAGGGACGGAGACCTGTCCTGGGCAGGGAGTTGTGAAGGAGAAGTTTCCAAACAGTAGGAAACCCTCTCACCAGTGGGTCTGTGGGGAGTTTTGGGATCTCAGAGGGCAACATGACCAGGAGGGGAAAAAAAAAAACAAAACCCACAGAATACATGCCTAACCGCAACAGCCAGTGGAGAAGTAACCCAGGTGCTCGCGTCCGCCACCAGGGGCTGGACAAGGAGGCGCGGGCAGCATCATTGGTGCTTGGGTGTCCGTGGGTAAGGACAGGGCCTGAATGCCCCAAGGACAATCTGAGGGAGCTAACCTAAGATAGCAACCAAACTGTGGGATCGCCAGAGAGAAAAAAAAAAAAAAGAGAGAGAGAGAGAGAAAACTTTCCCGCGAAAGGCTCTAACACACAGCCTGGTCTGCTCACAGAACAAAGGATTAAGTGAACACCAGAGGAGAGCAAGCCGGCTGCGGACCAGCCCATCCTCCTCCTGGAGGCAGAGAGGCAGGGGGGTGACAGCCAGAGCCAGAAGGCAAGGGGCTGCTCCATTCTCGGCTCCAGAGACTGGCATCCTCCACCAAACTGTGAGCAGGCTCCCAGTTGCTAACCACGTTTTCCTGGGATCCTGGATGGTTGACATCTGCCAGGAGGGTCGCAGCCTGAGGTCAGCTGCCCAGGAGACGCACGGCTGAGACAGTGCTCTTGCAGGGCCCCCGGGAAACTGAACGGCTGGGACCGGGGAGGTGATTAAGATGCATGGCCCACCTGGGACAGTGCGCTCACCAAACACCTGGTTGCCTGAACTGCTCGGACCTGGGAAGGACACAAAACGCATGCCCAACCGAGTCTGTCCTTGCGGAGTACCCGAGCACCTGAGTGGGTTAGACCTGGGAAGTGCATGAAACACAGGGCCCCCTTTAGACAGTTCCCCTGCAGAGCACCCTGGAGCAGTGGAGACCCAGGAAGCACACTTGCCTTGAGCTGGCGCAAACCCAGTGTGGTCCATACACTGGGAGCACGCCCCACACACCCCAGCGATATTTGTTTGCACTGTCCCCCCCTCCCCACAACACAACTGAACAAGTGAGTCTAAATAAGTGACCACCTTTGCCCCCTCGTGTCAGGGTGGGAGTTAGACATGGAAGAGACTTGCAAACAGAGGAAGCTGAAATAAACAAGAGGGAACCGCTCTGGAAGTGACAGTTGCAACAGATTGAAATCCTGTAGTTAACATTGACTAAGCATTGGAGGGAGCCTATATAACTTGAGAACAAAATTCCTAGGTATATTTTTATTACTATCACTTTGTAATTTTTTTAAAAATTTAAGTTCTTTATTACTCCTTTAATTTTCATTTGTATAACCTACTAGTACCTTGCCAAGAAAAAAGACCCCATTTTTAAGGCAAGTTTCATATATTTTTTATAATTTTTGTGATTGATTTTGTTTTGTATTTTTAATATTGTTTTTTTGAGAGTCTAACCTCTACTATAGATTTTTAATCTCTGCTTGTTGGTGTTATCAATTTTGTATATTTAAGAATCTAATGTTCAGTATCCACTTTCACTTAGGGGTCTGATTACTGGCTTGACTGCTTTCTCCCCTTTTGACTGTCTCTTTTCTTCCTCAGGTCACCTCTATCTCCTCTCTCCCCCTTCTCTTCTCTACTTAACTCTGTGAATCTCTCTGGGTGTTTCAGACTGTGGAGAGCACTTAGGGAACTGATTACTGGCTAGATTGTTCTCTCCCCTTTTGACTCCCCCTCTTCTCCTCCTGGTCACTTCTATCTCCCTCCTCCCTCTTCTCTTCTCCATGTAACTCTGTGAACCTCTCTGGGTGTCCCTAGCTGTGGAGAATTGTTTCACCACTAACCTAGATGTTTTATCATCTCTGCATATGGATGGAGAAGTCTTGAGGCTACTGTAAGAATAAGACTGAAAGCCAGAGGCAGGAGGCTTAACTCCAAAACTTGAGAACATCAGAGAACTCCTGATTCCAGGGAACCTTAATAGGCAAGAGCTCACCCAAAAGCCTCCATACCTACACTGAAACCAAGCTCAACCCAAGAGCCAACAAGTTCCAGAGAAAGACATACCAAGCTAATTCTCCAGCAAAGCAGGAACACATCCTTGAGCATTAAAAGACAGGCTGCCCAAAGCCATGCCAAATCCATAGACACCCCATAGACAGACACTTACTACTGGACACTTCATTGCACTCCAGAGAGAAGAGATCCAGTTCCACCAACCAGAACACAGATGTAAGCTCCCCTAACCAGGAAACCTTGACAAGCCACTTGTTCAACCCCACCCACAGGGAGCAGGCTCCACAAGAAAGAGGAACCATAAACTTCCAGCCTACAAAAAGGGCACCCCAACCACAGCAATATAAACAAAATGAAAAGGCAGAAAAATATTCAGCAGATAAAGGAACATGATAAATGCCCACCAAACCAAACAAAAGAGGAGGAGATAGGGAGTCTCCCTGAAAAGAATTCAGAATAATGTTAGTACAGATGATCCAAAATCTTGGAAACAAAATGCAGTTACACATAAATAGACTAGAGATAAGGATTGAGAAGATGCAAGAAATGTTTAACAAGGACCTAGAAGAAATAAAAAAGAGTCAGTCAATAATGAATAATGCAATAAATGAGATCAAAGCACTCTGGAGGGAGCCAGTTCAGTTCAGTTCAGTCGCTCAGTCGTGTCCGACTCTTTGTGACCCCATGAATCGCAGCATGCCAGGCCTCCCTGTCCATCACCAACTCCCGGAGTTCACCCAGACTCACGTCCATCGAGTCAGTGATGCCATCCAGCCATCTCATCCTCTGTCGTCGCCAACAGTAGAATAATTTGAGGCAGAAGACAGGATAAGTGAGATGGAAGGTAGAATGGAGGAAATAAATGAAGCAGAGAGGGAAAAAGAAAAAAAGAATTATAAGAAGTGAGGACAACCTCAGAGACCTCTGGGACAATGTTTAACATCCCAACATTCGAATCATAGGAGTCCCAGAAGAAGAAGACAAAAAGAAAGGCCATGAAAAAATACTTGAGGAGATAATAGTTGAAAACGTCCCTAAAATGGGGGAGGAAATAGCCACCCAAGTCCAAGAAACCCAGAGTCCCAAACAGGATAAACCCAAGGCGAAACACCCCAACACACCTATTAATCAAACTTAATGAGATCAAACACAAAGAGCAAATATTAAAAGCACCAAGGGAAAAACAACAAATAACACACAAGGGGATTCCCATAAGGATAACAGCTGATCTTTCAATAGAAACACTTCAGGACAGACGGGAACAGCAGGACATACTTAAAGTGATGAAAGAGAAAAACCTACAACCCAGATTACTATACTCAGCAAGGATCTCATTCAAATATGAAGGAGAAATGAAAAGCTTTATAGACAAGCAAAAGCTGAAAGAATTCAACATCACCAAACCAACTCTTCAACAAATGCTAAAGGATCTTCTCTAGACAGGAAACACAGAAAATGTTTATAAACTCGAACCCAAAATGACAAAGTCAATGGCAATGGGATCATACTTATCAATAATTACCTTAAATGTAAATGGGTTGAATGCACCAACCAAAAGACAAAGACTGGCTGAATGGATAAAAAAACAAGAGCCCTATATATGCTGTATGTATGTGTATACACACACACACACACACACACACACACACACACAAGAGACCCACCTCAACCAAGGGACACATACAGACTGAAAGTGAAGGGCTGGAAAAAGATACTTCACACAAATGGAGACCAAAAGAAAGCAGGAGTAACAATATTCATATCAGATGAAATAGACTTTGAAATAAAGTCTGTGGAAAGAGACAAAGAAGGACACTATATAATGATTAAAGGATCAATCCAAGAAGAAGATATAACAATTATAAATATATATGTACCCAACATAGGAACATTTCAATACATAAGGCAAATGCTAAAAAGAATGAAAGGGGCAATTAACAGTAACACAATAATAGTGGGAGACTTTAATAGCCCACCCACACCTATGGATAGATTAACCAAACAGAAAATAAGCAAGGAAACACAAACTTTGAATGATAAAATAGACTAGTTAGGCCTAATTGATATCTATAGGACATTTCACACCAAAACAATGAATTTCACCTTTTTTTCAAGTGCACACAGAACACTCTCCAGGATAGATCATATCCTGGACCATAAACCTAGCCTTGGTAAATTTAAAAAAATGGAAACTATTTCAACCATCTTTTCTGATCACTGCTGCTGCTGCTAAGTCGCTTCAGTCATGTCCGACTCTGTGCGACTCCAGAGACGGCAGCCCACCAGGCTCCACCGTCCCTGGGATTCTCCAGGCAAGAACACTGGAGTGGGTTGCCATTTCCTTCTCCAATGCATGAAAGTGAAAAGTAAAGTGAAGTCACTCAGTCATGTCCGACTCTTAGCGATCCCATGGACTGCAGCCCACCAGGCCCCTCCATACATGGGATTTTCCAGGCAAGAGTACTGGAGTGGGGTGCCATTGCCTTCTCCGTTTCTGATCACAATGAAGTAAGATTAAATGTCAACTACAGGAAGAAAGTTGGGCTTCCCTGGTGACTCAGATGGTAAAGCGCCTGTCTGCAATGTGGGAGACCTGGTTTTGACCTCTGGGTTGGGAAGATCCCCTGGAGAAGGAAATGTCAGCCCACTCCAGTAGTCTTGCCTGGAAAATCCCATGGACAGAGGAGCCCGGTGGGCTACAGTCCATGGGGTTGCAAAAAGTCAGACATGGCTGAGCGACTTCAATTTCTTTCTTTCTTTCACAGGAAGAAAATGATTAAAAGTACAAACATATGCAGCTAAACAACATGCTTCTGAATAACTAATAAATCACAGAAGAAATCAAAGAGGAAATCAAAATACGCATAGAAACAAATGAAAATGAAAACACAACCCCAAACCTATGGGATTCAGTAAAAGCAGTGCTAAGGGGAAGTTTCATAGCAATACAAACTTACCTCAAGAAACAAGAGAAATATCAAATAAATAACCTAACCTTACACCTAAAGCAATTAGAAAAGGAAGAAATGAAGAACCCCAGGGTTAGTAGAAGGAAAGAAATGATAAATATTAGAGCAGAAATAAATGAAAAAGAAACAAAGGAGACTATAGCAAAAATCAACAAAACTAAAAGCTTGTTCTTTGAGAAGATAAATGAAATAGACAAACGATTAGCCAGACTTCTCAAGAAAAAAAGGGAGAAGAATCAATTCATCAAAATTAGAAATGAAAATGGAGAAATCACAACAGACAACATAGAAATACAAAGGATCATAAGAGACTACTATCAGCAACCATATGCCAATAAAATGGACAATTTAGAAGAAATTG
This sequence comes from Bos mutus, assembly GCF_027580195.1. Taxonomy (NCBI): domain Eukaryota; kingdom Metazoa; phylum Chordata; class Mammalia; order Artiodactyla; family Bovidae; genus Bos; species Bos mutus. Next base: position 23,514,381 of record NC_091628.1, read on the forward strand.
ATGAATTCTTAGAAAAGTATTACCTTCCAAAACTGAACCAGGAAGAAATAGAAAATCTTATCAGATCCATTACAAACATAGAAATTGAAACTGGAATCAAAAATCTTCCAACAAACAGAAACCCAGGACCAGATGTCTTCACAGGTGAATTCTAACAAAAATTTAGAAAAGAGCTAACACCTATCCTACTCACTCTTGCAGAAAATTGCAGAGGAAGGTAAACACCTAAACTCATTCTATGAGGCCACCATCACCCTAATACCAAAACCAGACAAAGATACCACAAAAAAAGAAAACTATAGGCCAATATCACTGATTAACATAGATGCAAAAATCCTCAACAAAATTCTAGCAAACAGAATCCAACAGCATATTAAAAAGATCAAACATCATGACGAAGTGGGCTTTATCCCAGGGATGTGAGGATTCTTCAATATTTGCAGATCAATCAATGTGATACACCACATTAACAAATTGAAAGATAAAAACCATATGATTATCTCAATAGATGAAGAGAAAGCCTTTGACAAAATTCAATTCCCGTTTATGATAAAAACTTTCCAGAAAGCAGGAATAGAAGGAACATACCTCAACGTAATAAGAGCCATATGTGATAAACCCACAGCAAACATTATCCTCAATGGCAAAAAATTGAAAGCATTTCCACTAAAATTAGGAGCAAGACAAGGGTGCCCACTCTCACCACTACTATTCAGCATAGTTTTGGAAGTTTTAGCCACAGCAATCAGAGAAGAAAAAGAAATAAAAGGAATCCAGATTGGAAAAGAAGAAGTAAAACACTCACTGTTTGCAGATGACATGATCCTCTACATAGAAAACCCTAAAGACACCACAGAAAATTTCTAGAGCTAATCAATGAATATAGTAAAGTTGCAGGATATAAAATTAATACACAGAAATCCCTTGCATTCCTATACACTAACAATGAGAAGACAGAAAGAGAAATTAAAGAAACAATCACATTCACCATTGTGACAAAAAGAATAAAATACTTAGGAATAAATCTACCTAAAAAAACAAAAGACCTATATATATAAAACTGTAAAACACTGATGAAAGAAATCAAAGATGACACAAATAGATGGAGAAATATATCATGTTCTTGGATTAGAAGAATCAATATAGTGAAAATGAGTATTCTACCCAAAGCAATCTACAAATTCATGCAATCCTTATCAAGCTACCAACAGTATTTTTCACAGAACTAGAACAAATAGTTTCACAATTTGTATGGAAATACAAAAAACCTCGAATAACCAAAGCAATCTTGAGAAAGAAGAATGGAACCGGAGGAATCAACCTGCCTGACTTCAGACTACACCACAAATCTACAGTCATCAAGACAGCATGGTACTGGCACAAAGACAGAAATAAAGATCAATGGATCAAAATAGAAAGCCCAGAGACAAATCCATGCACCTATGGACACCCTATCTTTGACAAAGGAGGCAAGAATATACAAGAATCTCTTTAACGAGTGGTGCTGGGAAAACTGGTCAACCTCTTGTAAAAGAATGAAACTAGAACACTTTCTCGGAGAAGGCAATGGCACCCCACTCCAGTACTCTTGCCTGGAAAATCCCATGGACGGAGGAGCCTGGTAGGCTGCAGTCCATGGGGTTGCTGAGAGTCGGACACGACTGAGCGACTTCACTTTCACTTTTCACTTTTCACTTTCATGCATTGGAGAAGGAAATGGCAACCCACTCCAGTGTTCTTGCCTGGAGAATCCCAGGGACGGTGGAGCCTGGTGGGCTGCCGTCTATGGGGTCGCACAGAGTCGGACACGACTGAAGTGACTTAGCAGCAGTAGCAGAACACTTTCTAATACCATACACAAAAACAAACTCAAAATGGATTAAGGATCTAAATGTAAGACCAGAAACTATAAAACTCCTAGAGGAAAACATAGGCAAAACACTCTCTGACATAAATCACAAGAACTTCTAAGACCCACCTCCCAAAGTAATGGAAATAAAAGCAAAAATAAACAAATGGGACCTAATTAAACTTAAAAAGCTTTTGCACAACAAAGGAAACTATAAGCAAGGTGAAACCCTTCAGAATTGGAGAAAATAACAGCAAATGAAGCAACTGACAAAGAATTAATCTCAAAATGTATATAAGCAGCTCATGCATCTCAATACCAGAAAAACAAATGACCCAATCAAAAAATGGGCCAAAGAACTAAACAAACATTTCTCCAAAGAAGACATACAGATGGCTAACAAACACATAAAAAGATGTTCAACATCACTCATTATCAGACAAATGCAAATCAAAACCACAATGAGGTCCCATGTCATGCCAGTCAGAATGGCTGCCATCAAAAAGTCTACAAACAATAAATGCTAGAGAGGGTGTGGGGAAAAGGGAACCCTCTTACACTGTTGGTGGGAATGCAAACTAGTACAGTCACTATGGAGAACAGTGTGGAGATTCCTTAAAAAACTGGAAATAGAACTGCCATATGACCCAGCAATCCCACCGCTGAGCATGTGATACACACCGAGGAAACCAGAATGGAAAGAGACCCATGTACCCCAAAGTTCATTGCAGCACTGTTTCCAGTAGCTAGGTCATGGAAGCAACCTAGATGTCCATAATAAATCAAATCATTCAACTAATAAATGGGTGAAGGATATGAATACATATTTCTCCAAAGAAGATATATAGCTGACCAATAAACATGTAAAAAGATGATCAACATTATTAATCATTAAGCATATACAGATCAAAATAAAAGATACTACTACACACAGACTAGGATGGTTATAAACAAAAAAGCAGCCAATAACAAGTGTGGATAAGGAGGTGGATTATTGGAACTCTGATACATTGCTGGTGGGAATACAAAATAGTGTAGCCACTTTGGAAAACAGTATGGCGGTCTCTTAGATGGTTAAATTTAGAGTTATGATATAGCTCCGCCATTCCATTCTTTGATAACACACCAAAGAAAACAGAAGTAAAACACACAAAAATTTTTATAGGAATGTCTACAGCAGCATTTTTCATAATAGCCAGACTGCAAATACAACAAAGTGTAGAGTATCCATAAAAATGTATGTTATTCAACAATAAAAATGCGTGAATATTAATACATGTAAGGACATAGATGAACCTTGAAAATATTATGCTTAGTAAAAGAAGCCAGTCATAAAAGAGCACACACTATATAGCCTACTTATGTGAAATGTTCAGATAGGCAAATATAAAGAGAGAGAATAGATTAATCATTGTCTGGGGCTGTGGGCGTTGAGGGCCAATGGGGAATGACTGCTAATATGTTCCAGGATTTCTGTTGAGGGTACCTAAAGCATTTTAAAACTGATGTGCATTCTGGGAACCCTACTTAATTCACTGTGGTGGTCCAAATGGTAAGGAAGTCCAAAAGGAGGTGGGGTGGGGGGAGGGTGGTGGACACATACATATATGTACGGCTGATTCACTTTGCTGTACAGTAGAAATTAGTATAACATTGTAAAGCTCCAAAATCACTGTGGACTGTGATTGTAGCCATGAATTTCAAAAACACTTGCTCCCTGGAAAAAAAGCTATGACAAATCTAGACAGCATATTAAAAAGAAGAGATATTATTTTGTGGACAGAGGTCCGAATAGCCAGAGCTATGGTTTTTCTAGTAGTCATGTTCTACTACTAGATGTAGAGATGTGAGAGCTAGACCATAAAGAAGGCTGAGAGCCAAAGAATAGAGAATAGAGAAGAATAGAGCCTTTCGAACTGTGGTGTTGGAGAAGACTCTTGAGAGTCCCTTGGATAGCAAGGAGATCAAAACAGTCAATCCTAAAGGAAATCAACCCTGAATGTTCATTGGAAGGACTGATGCTGAAGCTGAAGCTCCAATACTTTGGCCACCTGATGTGAAGAGCTGACTCCTTAGAAAAGATGCTGATGCTGGGAAAGATTAAAGGCAGGAGGAGAAGGGGATGATAGAGGATGCGTTGGTTGGATGCCATCACTGACTCAATAGGCATGAGTTTGAGCAAGCTCCGGGAGATGATGAAGGACTCGGAAGCCTGGCGTGCTTGCAGTTCATAGGGCTGCAAAGAGTCAGATACATATGAGCAATCGAACAACAATAACAAAAACAATTATATTTCAATTAAAATTAATTAAAAATTAAAAAATAAAACTGACGTGAATATACTAAAACCCAATAAGTTGTACACTTTAAATGGGTAAATTATATGGTATGTGAATGACAGCACATTAAAACTATTAAAAATATCTTGGGAAGCTAATGTTAAATCTTTTAGGCTTGTTTTATATAAAATTTAAGAAAAAGGTTTTTTTTTTTTTTTAAGAGAAAGGAGAAAATAGTATGAGTTTTTAAACTTAAAACTGCCAAGAATTTAAAATATATGCTACAAATGTAAAATATGATCAGTACAGTCACTCTTGGAGTATCTTCACCTGGAATAATTTAATTTTCAAATATTTACACATTCTTTTAAAATACAGGAGAGTGGAATCAGTATGTGGAAACACTTTAAACTCTTTAGAGAATTTCTATCACATAAATCTTCCACAATATTCAGTCTCAAGTAACTGTTTCAGAAAAAAACCTTTGAAAGTGTTTCTGTTATGATAATTTCTAGTAGAATGTGAAGTTCTATTCCATCAAGTTTATAGTGTTTATATAATTAAAATATAGATGATTGCTCTGAGAGACTAGCACATTTCTGAGGTTTGAGAAACAATAAGAAATGTGACATTATAATACATCTGTGTTTTAAAATGTGTACTAAGTGAAAATACATTAATATTTTTAACTGGAAATGTGTTAATTACTCTCTGACGTTATAGTGGCAAAAAGAATTTGACTCTTAACTAAAAGGAATTCACTCTTAACTAAAAGGAATTTGAAAGGTAATTTTAGTTGAAATTGAAATATTAAATATAAATAAATACACTGTGAAGTCAAATGAATGCCCTGCAAATAATGGGAAGCTGCCCTATAGCACAGGGAGCTCAATTCGATGCCCTGTGATGACCTAGAGGGGCGGGATGGGCAGGTGGGAGGGAGACTCAGGAAGGAGGGGATATATGTATACTTATAACTGATTCACAGTGTTGTACAGCAGAAACTAACAAAACATTGTGAAGCAATTATATCCTAATTTTAAAAATGTATCTTGAATTACCCATGTGGACCTAATGTAATCACAAGTGTCTTTAAAAGATGGAAGAAGGAAGCAGAAGAGTGAGTAATGAAATGTGCTGTCTTCCTAGACCCTCTGAAGGATTGCAGCCTGCTTACACCTCGATTTTAGCTCAATGAGACCTATTTTGGACTTCTCCAGAACTGTTACAAGGCAATGGCACGCCACTCCAGTACTCTTGTCTGGAAAATTCCATGGACGGAGGAGCCTGGTAGGCTGCAGTCCTTGGGGTCGCTAAGAGTCGGACACGACTGAGCGACTTCACTTTCACTTTTCACTTTCATGCATTGGAGAAGGAAATGGCAACCCACTCCAGTGTTCTTGCCTGGAGAATCCCAGGGACGGGGGAGCCTGGTGGGCTGCCATCTATGGGGTCACACAGAGTCGGACACAACTGAAGCTACTTAGCAGCAGCAGCAGAACTGTTAGAGAATAAACTTGCATTGTTTTAAGCCACGGGATTATAAGAACTTGTTCAGCAACGATAGGAAATTAATACAGATAGCAGGTGAAATTGACTATGTATACCCCAACTTCCACTCCCTTCCTTTCACCTTGAATGCATAGTAATTTCTGATCAAAACTTATCCAATCCAGTTTGGTATCTCCAGGATCTAGGATGGTGCCCAGAATACAGTAGACACTTGGAAGATACTTGTTGAATCAAATAAATGAATGAAAGGCTACTTTTAGTTGTCTGAGTTTATTTTTTCCTGTTACATAATTTTTTTATGATCTCATACTTGGAATTGACAGTGATTTTTTGGACAGACAAAACAGAATGGCTAATTGGGAGGTTTCATGTTAGTAATCAGATATTTAAGTGGATATCCATTAGCAGTTCACTTCCCTGCTGTTTTTCTCACACTTGAGGACAAAATTTATGTCTTGTAAATCACTCCAGTTGCCATTTTAAAAGACTCTAATAGAATGAATGGGCCCTAGAACATAAGCCTTAAAAATATAGTCTGAAACCAAAGCCTGTGAAAACCTGCAGAAAGACTGAGCAGAAAACCCAAGGGGCTCTCATTTGGAGTTAGAAATCTCAACATTTTCTTTTTCCTTTCTCCACCAAGCTGTTCAGTTCTAACTTAATGGTTTTCAGTTAGTACTACTTATAATCATATATCTGCAGGGACCCCTCCCTCCTACAATCACAATGAAACACCTTGTTTCAAAGGTAGTGGGGCTGTGAAAATTGGTATTGCATTCATCTGAAATGCTTTATACAGTGAAACAACTCTGTTTACTAATCACTGCCATGGAATTATTCATAATAAAAATAATTCTGAGTACTCTGAACATTTAACACCTTATTCACAGCATTTCACACACTTCAGAAAAATAGTTTTCATTAGAAAATAGAGAAAAGCCTCAGAAAAAAGTATTTCATTATTCTGTCACATTATTTTAAGTTATGTAAGCAACCATTTTTTAAAACTTTTGGTGCTCATCCTTCCCTACTTTCTATCCATTTCAAGATTTTAGCCAATTATCTTCAAAGTGTACTTTGAGGTTGGCATGTAATTTGAAATTATTGCATTGAAAACACTTTAAGGATGAAAGTCACAGCTAAAAGAGTAAATACTAGGTTAATGTTAAGAAAAACCGAAGTGGCCTTAGGCAGCTAGAGACTTGCCAGGTACTGTCAGCCAGGCCTTGGTATCGTGAGGGGCTGGCCTGGCACCCCTGGCTGGTCCATGGTGTTTTCCTGATAAATATCAGCGGTTTTAAGAGCACCAATGTCAGCAGAGGCCACTCTATGAATGTGTTGGATCAAGACAAAAATAAGACCATTCTGTAATTATGCATGAACACTTAGGAAAAAAAATGTTCTGAGCCTCCCTCCATTCCTCTATCTTATCTGATATGATGAAATATGGCTTCTTTACTATGGATTGAGTTTCTTCATTCTAATTTACCCTCATCCAAGATAAGATTTATTGAGATACTCAGTTAAAGAATTATCCGTGCTTCCTGACAATGCTTTATCCAGAGTGAAGCTCTGCTCCCTTAAATCCTCCGTAAGCCCACCTAACCAAAGCCCAGATCCTCCATGGAGTAATTCCTTCCTAATACCTTAATGCCTGATGTCTTGCATTTCACCCATGCTGTGTATTTCCTGTCATTGCTGTTAACAGTCAACCCAATTCACTTAACTACTTGTGTGTTTCTGGAGGCCTTTGGTCAGAGAGTAGAGACACTTCAGAAGATGTCAAAAAAATCATAAAACCTGTTTGTTCAATTTTTGTATGCTATTTATATATTCTGAAATATTTTCAGTGTTTACAGTGTCTAGCTTAATTTTAGGTGGTGAGGATTCTGATGAGAAAATGAAAAAGTTCTAGTTCTTATGGTCTTCGGGGCTTCCTTACTGGCTTGGAGTAAAGAACCCGGCTGCCAATTCAGGAGATGCAGATTCAATCCCTGAGTTGGAAAGATCCCCTAGAGAAGGAAATGGCAACCCACTCCAGTATTCTTGCCTGGGAAATCCCGTGGACAGAGGTTCATGGGGTCGCAAAAGAGTCGGACACGACTTAGCGACTAAACAACTTATGGTATTTACACTATACAGTACTTATGGTATTTACAGTATTGGGTTTGATGGTAATGATTGAAAGAGATTAAATGTTTCCTCAAAATATTGGAGGAAATCCATTTGTATGTAACAAGTTTTTTCTTCTGGATACTTGTGTATAATTTTCTCTCTGTGGCTCTGTTTTAGGGGTTTCTAGCTGGGAGGGATTAGAGGCAGGAGGAGAAGGGGACGACAGAGGATGAGATGGCTGGATGGCATCACTGACTCGATGGATGTCAGTTTGAGTGAACTCCGGGAGTTGGTGATGGACAGGGAGGCCTGGCGTGCTGCGATTCTTGGGGTCACAAAGAGTCGGACACAACTGAGCGACTGAACTGAAGTAAAGAAATGTACCTTAGAAAAAATTGTCCTACAACACACACAGTTGTATAGGGAAGTTATAAGCCAGATGTGCTTTAAAGAAAGCACTCTATGCAATCTGTGTATGACAATGCATTAATGTGCTTATTTTTTTATCTGTAGAACTGTATCAATGCTTTTGCTGTTTCTCTTGTAAATTCTCTAAGGTTTTTATCATCTAAGTAATTCATTCATCTTCAGTGTCCCTTTTAGAAATGGATTTAAAAAAAATGTTTACTGCTCTCCAATGTGGTAATTCTTACTGTAAGCCCTTCAAATTATATATCAATAAGAGACTTCTCAGGATTATAAACTAGGCCTATTGCTTTACAGAGTGAATAGGTTATAGCAGACTGTCTCCTCCTGAATGCTCCATGTTAGACAAACTATCTCCTTTGTGGCTCAGTGGTAAAGAGTCTGCCTGCAATGCAGAAGAGCTGGATTCAGTCCCTGGGTTGGGAAGATCTCCTGGAGGAGGGTATGGCAGCCCACTCCAGTATTCTTGTCTGGAGAATCCTATGGACAGAGGAGTCTGGCAGGCTACAGTTCATGGGGCCTCAAAGAGTTAGACTTGACTGAATAACTATTTCAGTGGGGGGCTTCCCAGGTGAGCTAGTGGTAAAGAACCCACTTGCCAATGCAAGAAATGTAAGAGACATGGCTTCGATCCCTGGGTCAGGAAGATCCCCTGGAGGAAGGCATGGCAACCCACTCCAGTATTCTTGCCTGGAGCATCCCATTGACAGAGGAGCCTGGCGGGCTACACTCCATAGGGTTGCAAAAAGTTGGACACGACTGAAGCAACTTAGCATGCATGCACATACTCCTTTATCAGGGTTACTTTTCAATAGTATGGTGACTGATCCATATTTCTCTATACAATTTTATCTAAAGATGTACAGATGTCAGAGTTGGACCATAAAGAAGGCTGAATGCTGAAAAACTGATGCTTTCAAATTGTGGTGGTGTTAAAGACTCTTGAGAGTCACTTGGACTGCAAGGAGATCAAACCAGTCAATCTTAAAGGAAATCAATTCTAAATATTCATTGGAAGGACTGATGCTGATGCTCCATACTTTGGCCACCTGATGTGAACAGCTGACTCATTGGAAAAGACTCTGATTCTGGGAAATATTGAAGGCAGGAGAAAGGGGCAACAGAGGATGAGATGGTTGGATGGCATCACTGACTCCATGGACATGAGTTTGAGCAAACTCCGGGAGATGGTGAAAGACAGGAAAACTTGGCGTGTGGCAGTCCATGGGGTGACTGGAAGACAACAACAAGGATAAATATCACGTTATGAAATATGGATTGATAATGTTATTTATCATTCCAAAAGAGTACTCTTTAGCCAAGATAGATTAGTGGGAAAAAATGTAATTAATAATCTAAAGATCCTCTCTCCCTGCCCCAACTTTTTACTTTATTTCCAAATCATACCATCAGGTAATATATTTGGTTTTGTTGTTATTTATTTCTTAAATGTTATTTTTGGGGTATAATTGCTTTACAGTGTTGTGTTAGTTTCTGCTGTACCATGAAGTGAATCTGCTATTTGTATACATATATTCCCTCCCTCTTGAACCTCCTGCCCACCTTCCTCCTCCCACCCCTCTAGGTTATCACAGGGCACCAAACCGCACTCCCTGTATTACACAGCAGTTCCCTGGTATACTAGCTATCTGTTTTACACATGGTACTGTAAAAGCGACTTCACTTTCACTTTTCACTTTCATGCATTGGAGAAGGAAATGGCAACCCACTCCAGTGTTCTTGCCTGGAGAATCCCAGGGACGGGGGAGCCTGGTGGGCTGCCGTCTATGGGGTCGCACAGAGTCGGACACAACTGAAGTGACTTAGCAGCAGCAGCAGCTGTGTAAAAGCTAGCATCAGTGTCACTGTCTCAATTTGTCCCACACTCTCCTTTTCCCACTGTGTCCCCAAGTTAGTTCCCTATATCTGTGTCTCTTCCTGCCCTGCAGATAGGTTTATCTGTACTATTTTTGTAGATTCCATATATACGCATTGCTATGCGGTTTTTATTTTTCTCTTTCTGACTCACTTCACTCTGTATGACACTCTGTCACCGGGTGATTCTTGGGTCATTGGAGGCTCACTGGATACAGTGGTCCTGAATTTACAGAGGAGCTGATAAAATGGATGCTCTGTTGAATACCTTTTATCACATACCCCCCTAATTTTGTCCATCTGTCAACATTTTACCTTATGATTATACCGAATGTAAGAAACACCCCTTGGTTAGGAAGGTGGAGTCTGTCAAACAGAAAACAAGCAGCCAGTGTGCAGGACATCGTGATCTTTCCTGAAATTGCTTTGGTCTGACTCAGAACAGGATAGAATTTTCAAACCATTTTCCTATAAACATTCTATTTAGAATTTGGTGCACTTTTTAGGTAATCTGTTCTTCATTTATCAATGATAAAAAACAGTGAACAAATTAATTGCTAGCATGAAAGTGCTATAATCTCTCATAATTATACAGATTTTAAGAGTCCATGTGGGTGGACTGTTATTAAGTATTGGCACAATTTGTTCCTGAGTAGGTGGCAGTGCTGTGCCCAATGTGTTGGGAAATAAGATTGGATCCAAAGGAACGCAAGAAGCATTTTCTTTATCAAAGTGTATTTAAACATAGAGGAAAATGAGCTGTATTGTCAGACTTGCTCTTAGAGTAAAAGTCAAAATACCTCAGCCCATGCGGTAATAAAGCCTTTTATGATTTTCTATTTGTCTGCCTCCACTGCTTCTCAATTTTCATGATGCTGTGACTGTGTTTCCTGACTACTTCCGTGGTTTCAGGATTTTTTAGTATTTTTCTTCTTAGACAAGACAACTTCCTCCCCATTTCTCCCAATCTCAAAAGAGGTTATCCTGCTTATGTTTTCAAATTCTGTTTCAGTATCATCTCTCCTGGGGCTTCCCCGGTGGCTCAGTGGTAAAGAATCCACGTGCCAATGCAGGAGATGCAGTCAGGAAACATGGATTCAATCTCTGGGTCGGCAAGATCCCCTGGAGAAGGGAATGGCAACCCACCCCAGTATTCTTGCCTGGAGAATCATATGGACAGAGGAGCCTGGTGGGCTACAGTCCATGGGGTCAGAGAGTCAGACACGACTGAGTGCACGCACACGCACACACACACACACACACACACACACACACACACATATCATCTCTCCTAGGAAGCCTTTCTGAATCTCTCAGGTGCCCTGTCTTGTATTCCTGTACAACACTTTGATACTACCATTTATTAAAAGATTTTTTTTTAATATTGCATGGAATTTGTTACAATATTGTTTCTGCTTTATGTTTTCTTATTTTTTTTGCCACGAGGCCTGTGGGATCTTTATTCTTTTACCAGGGATCAAACTCACGTCCCCTGCATTGGAAGGCAAAGTCTTAACCACTTGACTTCCAGGGAAGTCCTGTATATTCCTATTTAAAAAATAAACAAATTGTTTTGAGCACTTGCCTCCTTGCCTGTCTCTCCAGCTGGATTGTAAGAAACTTCAGTGCAAGATCATGATCTCATTCATATTTATATTCTTACCTTCTCAGTAATTTGAATGAATGATTTAATTAGTAAATCTCAATGCATGAATATGTCTCTATTAATAAACAATTTAATTCATTAATCTAAATAACCCAGTTAGAAACTTTTTTTAAATGAAATAACTGAATAGCACCATCCTAATTTTAATGGATCTAAATACGTCTATTCATATACTGGTTTTTTTTGGTGGTTTTTTGTTTGCTTGTTTTCTGTTGAAACCAGGTTAGGAGCAGATTTCTGCATCCATGCTCCTGACACCTTTATTCCCAGTAGACAAGAGGTAGAAACAACTCCAGTCTCTATTGACTGATGACTGGACAAACTAAATATGGTCTGTACATACAACAGGATCTAACAAACACATGAAAAGATGCTCAACATCACTCATTATCAGAGAAATGCAAATCAAAACCACAATGAGGTACCATCTCATGCTGGTCAGAATGGCTGCTATCAAAAAGTCTACAAACAATAAATGCTAGAGAGAGTATGGAGAAAAGGGAACCTTCTTACACTTTTGGTGGGAATGCAAACTAGTACAGCCACTATGGAAAACAGTGTGGAGACTCCTTAAAAACCAGGAAATAGAACTGCCATATGACCCAGCAATCCCACTGCTGGGCATACACACTGAGGAAACCAGAACTGAAAGAGACACGTGTGCCCCAAAGTTCATCGCAGCACTGTTTCCAATAGCCAGGACATGGAAGCAACCTAGATGTCCATTGGCAGGCGAATGGATAAGAAAGCTGTGGTACATATATACAGTGGAATATTACTCAGCTATTAAAAACCATGCATTTGAATCAGTTCTAATGAGGTGGATGAAATTGGAGCCTCTTATACAGAGTGAAGTAAGTCAGAAAGAAAAACACCAATACAGTATATTAACACATATATATGAAATTTAGAAAGATGGTAGCAATGATTCTGTACACAAGACAACAAAAGAGACAGATGTAAAGAACAGACTTTTGGACTCTGTGGGAGAAGGTAAGGGTGGGATGATTTTAGAGAACATCATTGAAACATGTATATTACCATATGTGAAATAGATGACCAGTCCAAGTTTGATGCATGAAATAGGGCACTCAAAGCCAGTGCACTGGGATAACCCAGAGGGATGGGATGCGGAGGGAGGTGGGAGGGGTGTTTGGGACAGGGGGACATATGGACACCTGTGGCTGATTCATGTTGATATATGGCAAAAACTACCAAAATATTGTAAAGTAATTAACCTCCAATTAAAATAAATTAATTAATTTAAAAAATGAAGTTCTGATATATGCTATAATAGGGATAAATCTTAAAAATGTTAAATAAGTGAAATAAGCCAGATACAAAAGGACAAACATTATATGATCCTGTTTGTATCTGGAGTGGTCAAATTCATAGAGACAGAAGGTTCCCAGGTCTCGGGGAGAGGGATGACCAGGGAGTTAGTATTTAATGGGGACAGAGTATCAGTTCAGAATGATGAAAAATTTCTAAAGATGGATAGCAATGGTGGTTGTACAACAATATGAATGTACTTAATGCCACTGAACTATATTCCTAAAAATGGTAAACTTTATACTTATGTATCAGTTCAGTCACTCAGTTGTGTCTGACTCTTTGTGGTCCCATGGACTGCAGCACACCAGGCTTCCCTATCCATCACCAACTCCTGGAGCTTGCTCAAACTCATGTCCATTGAGTTGGTGATGCCATCCAACCATCTCATCCTCTGTCATCCCCTTCTCCTGCCTTCAATCTTTCCCAGCATCAGGGGTCTTTTCCAATCAGTCAGTTCTTTGCATCAGGTGGCCAAAGTATTGGAGCTTTTGTATACTTTACCACAATTAAAAAACTTGTATTACAACATGTTACACAGACAATCTCTAGATGATAGAGATAATCATACATTAGAACATTTTTAGCTGGGTGAAGTTAGAACGGAGACTAGAAACATTACCCACATGAGACTGAGACAAAAGGCTTGGGACACTCCTTAATTTATATGGAGCTCAAGGATCTCACACACACAAAAAAAGAACTTGGTCATTTCCTATAACTGGGATACAGAATTTTTTAATAGGAATAGATGCATAAAAACAATGGTGTTCTTGGCCATAAAGAAGTCTCATGGGACATGTCAGACAGAAAATAGGAATTATTATTGGCAGGAGTAATGCCTGCAGGTTTAATGGAATACATCCTATACTTGGCCATCTCCTTTCCCTCCCCTGCTTTGTTGCCTAAGGAACAGAGAGGGCTGTGGTATAAAGGGAAAAAAGAAAATGTCACAAGAGGGTCAACTACTCTCTGAGAAACAACCTATATGAACTGGTCAGGAAAAGAAAGAGGAGCTCGCCTATCAAAAGGAGAAGGAGATGAGCTGCAGAGTCAGTGGCAATGGTACAAAGTAGCTGCATGTTTGTGGCAGTGGTCAGAGACATTAGGGATGAAAACCAGCCCAGCTAGCAATACATAGGTCCCAAGGGCAGCCCACTGCGGTGATCAAGAATGTAAAGAGCAATGGATCCCATGATGTCAAAATTGGAAAGTTGCTGGCTACAGCCCAGATTATAAAAAAAATCTTGGTCATGTCTTAGTTAAGTGTGGGGACTTAGGGCATTGAGGAATGAGGTACTGCTATAAATATGAGCTATTTGAACTCATCAGTGTGTAAAATCAGACCACGTAAGGGTTTTACATAATATGGATATATTCAAAATATTAAGGCTAGAGGTTTAGTTTCCATAAAGTGTGATTTCATATAAATACTAATAGCCTTTTCTTCAATTCTCTGATTAAAACTTAAAACATTAATTATTTAAATTCCACCCACTCCTAACCTTAAGACCTAAGAGTCCCAGAGTTAAGACTATCCAACAATTATAGAAACTCCTTGCTTTCAATCAGAGAAACTGAAAATCTATTCGAACTACCAGCCTCATCTATTTTGAAACGAATGTTACTTTGAATTAAATGGGTATGTCAGTATAACTCCAGTAAAGAAAATAAATGAGGAAAAAGGCTTTCTTCCACATAACAGGCTTTAGGTATATCTCCCCAGAGGATGTATTCTGTTCTACCCCACAGAATTGAAAACAAGTAGAAATCAAGAGATTCCTGGAATAAACAGTCCTTTAAATATCATCTCCAGGGACTTTCCTGGTGGTCTGGTGGTTAAGACTCAGCCTTCCGACGCAGGGGGTATGGGTTCGATCCCTGGTCAGGGAGACAATATTCCCACATATCTCACAGCCGAAAAACCAAAATATAAACAACAGAAGAAATACGTAACAAATTCAATAAAGACTAAAAGTGGTCCATATTAAAAACAAATCTTAAAAAAAATCATCTCCAAATATATTCCACTGCACAGGAGAGAAAACAATTAACTCTTTCTATCCACAAGAAGAAGAAACTATAATCTGTTTTTGCTCAGGCTAAAGATATTTTACTTGGCAAGGTGATGCCTGGGTTGTTCACAGGTGGGAAGAGAGGACAAAGAGACAAAACATATAGTTGCAGCAGAAAAAGAAAGAATTTAGAGTTGTGAATAGGAAGAGTAGATACTTCTCAGGGTGGCTATTCAGCAAATCCTTATTTTCTTGGAATTGTGCTTTATGATTGATGAGTCTGAAAATAGACACCCAGTCCAAAGTGGATCAAACAGATACTTTCTTCCCAGACTGAAATATAAATATAAACCCAGAAAATGGAGACAATTAGTCATCGAAGCCAAGTCTAGCGAATGATCATGTTCAAGGACAAAACTGTCTGCCATGCCTGTGATTTAGTCCCTACAGCAGTACCGATTCTTTCCCTACCCACCTCTTTGTTACTCAGCTTTTTTTGTTTCTTTGAGATACTTCAGTATCTTTCAGATGAATTCATTTTCTCTTCCTCTTCCTCCCTGTCCTCACTTAAGATTGCTTGAATGGATTATTTCTGTAGTTTGCATCCAAAAGAACCCTAATAAATACAGAAGTTATGGCATAAAACCTTTGAAATGTGGAGCAAATCAGTAAAACTTTTCAAGAAGCACTAACAGGGACAGGATTTCTTCCGAAGGCATTATTAGTCCAAGAGTCAAGAAGGGGCTGATATACCAAGATAAAAGAATGTATCAAGAAGCAAAGCAGAAATAGAGACACAGACTTAGAGATCAGACATATGGATATCAAAGGGGAAAGGTGGGGGGTGGGACAAACTGGGAGATTGGGATTGATACATATACACTATTGATACTGTGGATAAAATAGGTAACTAATGAGAACCTCCTGTATAGTTCAGGGAACCCTATTCAGTGCTCTGTGGTGAACTAAATGGGAAGGAAATCCAAAAAAGAGGGGATATATGTGTACATATAGATGATTCACTTCATTGTACAGCAGGAACTAATACAACATTTTAAAGCGTCAACTACAAATTGGCACCTGCCTGTCCACTACAAACTGGCACTTGCCAAGAGCATTGCCAGAGACCAAACAACAACAACAAGGGCATTTGCCATCCACCTCTGCAGAGATTGAACCCTGTGAGCTGCTGTTGACTTTCAACACACCCTGAGGGAGTTCAGGGTGGAGTGAGGCTCCAGGGAATCTGGTAGGACAAGTCTTTAGATAGTTAGGTATTTTCAGGAACTGATTTCATGATCCCAATCCTTGGGTCTCCTCCTATCTAGAAAAGCACTAAATCCCTCATGGTGACATCAGATCCTTGTGACTAGGAGAAAACCTTTTGTAAAATAAGCACATAATTGCACTGAACTCTGCCTTCAACAAAATCCATTATATTGACCTTCCCCCACTGCCTCTTTGGAGCAGTCTCTCAGAACTATCTGAGGTGCTGTCTCCCGGGCTGCAGTCCTCATTTTGCTCCAAATAAAACAACTCACAACTCTCACATTGTGTATCTTTTTAGTCGACAAAAGCAACTATATTCCAATAAAAATTAATTTTAAAAAATAAAAATAAAAAACAGGACCCAGGCTAAAGCTCAGATTAGCAGGGTCTGAAAGCTGTGGAAATCTCTCCCTTGATCTGTCTCTTTGTGCCTAAGTCAACTGTTTAAACTTTATTATACCCAAGTTCAAAACAGCATTCAGATATGGCAAAACTAGTCATCTCTGAAACTGAATGGACTCAATAACTATCATAATTGTCAGATATTTCTTCCAGTTCCTTTAAAAAAAAGTTGGGAGGAGATGATTTACTAGTGAGAGACATTTCTGATTAAATCACCTGCCATTCCAACTGGTTACAAACAGAAGTAGAATCAGAGAGAAATCATTCCGACTCTAATACTACTTACAAAAAAATTAGGAAAATGAGCAATGAAATTTTAAGCATTGAGGAAGAGTCAAGAGCAATTCCTGCTGAAATAAATTTGGGCCACCAGTGTTAGTAGCTGCTGTACGATTACTATTTATTGTATTGAAAGTCATAGGAGCTACAAGACACAATAGATTGTGCCCCTAGAATGGGGAAACTGTGTCTAGAAATATCATCTACTGAAAATGAAACCAGAAATGAAGAGGTTTCCAATTTGCTGAACATTCAAATATGGTATTCATGTGAATTCCATAAAAAAGTTTTTTGTATCCTCATTTTATTGGGGATTTGTACTGGGGATCTCCAATACAAATGAAGAAACCCTTAGAAAAGTTAATTAACTTACCTATGGATACAAGTCTAGTAAGTGCTGGACTTGGGATTTGACCAGATCTGTTCCAATCTAAATCCCATGCTATTCATACGGGTTGCAAGAGTTTAGTCATCATCAGCATAGTAACCGAAGCTAAATGTTGATTCGTACATATTTAGAGGATGAGACCAAAATACTTCCCATGTGTCTATTTTGGAAATAAGTCACATCCTCAGAAATATGGGACTGGAATGTAAATGAGATTTTAAAAAAGCTATAATATAAATATATCATGAGTTTTTTGGATACAGTACCACAAAAAAGTACTTTTAAAGAAAGACTGGGAGAAAAATCAGTATTTAGGATAAGCCAACATTTCTGATTCCAGTGGTTAGAATTGCATATAAAATTACTTAATGCTAATATTGCCTCAAGTATTCCATGGACTGTAAAGGGAAAATGATAATTTCCAAGTAAAAACTAACTGGAATGAAGGGGATAGGAAGCCTATATATGGATGAATGTTAAGGATCAATGGTGTTTAGATTTGCTGTGGGTAAAACTGAAAAAGAAGGAGGAGATTATGTTCCTATTTGGACCTTCTCTACATCATTGAATAAAGACTCCCAAATGGCTGGCAGTCAACAATAAAATTGTGTTAAGTGAATAGAAGTGGACTTCTAATCATTATTTTAATTGCATTTGCAACAAGATGAAGTCTTCAAGAAGTAGCAATAACATCTATCTTGGGACAAACTCAGGTTTTATGTTGAGCTATTGCATCTTCTACAACATGGGTCTCTTTTTAGAAGCTCCATGCAGTTATTATGGGTTCTCAAATTGGCAATTTTTTCTAAGATCAGGGACATGAAGTTAAAATGTTCTTGACTGAAAGGTACTTTATTTGATTTTTCAGATTTTTCCAATGACTGACATATATTGAGAGCATTTTGATTGATTATGCAAAAAAAGCAACAGGATGGATGAAAATTATTTTCAAGTCAGTTCAGGGTTCTTATAAAAGTCAGTACTGTGCTAACAAAGTCATTTTCATTTCAGTATTTAAAGCTACATTTCCAATTTGTTGTGAACTGCAGAAAAATCTTATGTTTCATAATTTAAATGTCATTAAATATAAACAACAGAATGTATGTTCATACATTTATTTTAAGTAATACATAAGACTGTATACTAGAGTTGAAAGTGCAATATTTTGATAAAATATAGCTGTACACATGTTTGTGTAAAATTAAAAAAAAAAACTGTCTACACTAAATTAATCCTTCATCTGAGTGCCAGGTCACACATATAGAAACAAAGGTATGGATACTGAGGGAAGGGCTTCCCTGGTGGCTCAGGTGGAAAAGAATCTGCCTACAATACAGGAGATCCAGGTCAGATCCCCAGGTGGGGAAGATACCCTGGAGAAGGGAATGGCTACCCACTCCAGTATTCTCGCCTGGAGCTATATTTCATGGACAGAGGAGACTGGTGGGCTACAGTCCACAGGGTCACAAAGAATCAGACACAACTGAGTGACTAACAGTTTTTTTTTCCACCAAGGGGAGAAAGGGGTAGGGTTGGGATGAACTGGGAGATTGGGACTGACATATATACAATATTGATACTATGTGTAAAATATATAACAAATGAGAACCTGCTATATAGCACAAGGAACTCTACTCAATGCTGTGTGGTGATCTAAATGGGAAGGAAATCCAAAAAAAGAGGGGATATACATATATGTATCGCTGATTCACTTTGCTATATAGTCAAAACTAACACAACATTGTAAAGCAACTATACTCTAATAAAAATGTTTTTACATCAGTTCAGTCGCTCAGTTGTGTCCAACTCTTTGCAGCCCCATGAATTGCAGCACGCCAGGCCTCCCTGTCCATCACCAACTCCCGGAGTTCACCCAAACTCACAACCATCGAGTTGGTGATCCCATCCAGCCATCTCATCCTCTGTCATCCCCTTCTCCTCCTGCCCCCAATCCCTCCCAGCATCAGAGTCTTTTCCAATGAGTCAACTCTTCGCATGAGGTGGCCAAGTACTGGAGTTTCAGCTTTAGCATCATTCCTTCCAAAGAAATCCCAGGGCTGATCTCCTTCAGAATGGACTGGTTGGATCTCCTTGCAGTCCAAGGGACTCTCAAGAGTCTTCTCCAACACCACAGTTCAAAAGCATCAATTCTTCAGCACTCAGCTTTCTTCATAGTCCAACTCTCACATCCATACATGACCACTGGAAAAACCATACCCTTGACTAGATGGACCTTTTTTGGCAAAGTAATGTCTCTGCTTTTGAATATGCTATCTAGGTTGGTCATAACTTTCCTTCCAAGGAGTAAGCGTCTTTTAATTTCATGGCTGCAGTTATCATCTGCAGTGATTTTGGAGCCCAAAAAACTAAAGTCTGACACTGTTTCCACTGTTTCCCCATCTATTTCCCATGAAGTGATGGGACCGGATGCCATGATCTTCGTTTTCTGAATGTTGAGCTTTAAGCCAACTTTTTCACTCTCCACTTTCACTTTCATCAAGAGTCTTTTTAGTTCCTCTTCACTTTCTGACATAAGGGTGGTGTCATCTGCATATCTGAGGTTATTAATATTTCTCCTGGCAATCTTGATTCCAGCTTGTGTTTCTTCCAGTCCAGCGTTTCTCATGATGTACTCTGCATATAAGTTAAATAAGCAGGGTGACAATATACAGCCTTGACGTACTCCTTTTCCTATTTGGAACCAGTCTGTTGTTCCATGTCCAGTTCTAACTGTTTCTTCCTGACCTGCATACAGATTTCTCAAGAGGCAGGTCAGGTGGTCTGGTATTCCCATCTCTTTCAGAATTTTCCACAGTTTATTGTGATCCACACAGTCAAAGGGTTTGGCATAGTCAATAAAGCAGACATAGATGTTTTTCTGGAACTCTCTTGCTTTTTCCATGATCCAGCAGATGTTGGCAATTTGATCTCTGGTTCCTCTGCCTTTTCTAAAACCAGCTTGAACATCAGGAAGTTCACGGTTCACATATTGCTGAAGCCTGGCTTGGAGAATTTTGAGCATTACTTTACTAGTGTGCGAGATGAGTGCAATTGTGCGGTAGTTTGAGTGTTAGAAATGTGTCAAAAAAAAAAAAAGAGCTTCCTCAGCGCTATACATCGGTCCTGCAACAAACACAGAAATCATTCAAATTACCTACAGCCTTGAACAAATATTTTAGTAGTCACAGGAGTTTGAGCAAACTCTGGGAGATAGTGAAGAACAGGGAAACGTGGTGTGCTGCAATCCATGGGCTCTCAAAGAGTCAGACTTGACTTGAGCAATTGAACAACAACAGCAAATTAATTAAGTTTAAAAAAAACAACTTTTCTTTAGTGATCATCTTTGAGACTCTGTGGGGAGAAAAACAAAACAAAACAAAACAAAACAAAAGCCTCTTTATGCCCAGTCACGTAATATATTAAGTTCTCATGGTTTTCTGTACAGTGATTTAACCAGGCTCCTTCCATCTTGGGCACCTTCTTCAGTTGGAGCCTCAGACTTTCAGCCAAGAGACAGGGGTAAAACTGGGTATAGAAAGTAAAACCATCGTAAACACTTTGGACTGGAATTGAAAGACTTTATTTCTCACAATGCATTGGAAAGAACTAAAAATTTGAGCCCACCTAGATGCATAGGAGGCTGATAAATATAATCCCTGCATGGGCAGCTACTTCCTCGTGAACATTCTGTACCATAGCAGTGGGACAGACACCTCTCTTGGATAGGTGTCTCTGTCCTAATTGTCAATCTCTAATCTTATATCTAGTTAAATTAACTTAAAGAGAGTAAAATAAATAATTTTTTCAGGCAGACAAAAACTGAGATAATCCTTAAATGAAACTGGAGGGACTTTTGTAAATTGTACCTTAGTACAAAAGAAAATGATTTCAGATGGAAGATCTAAGATGCAGGAAAGAATAAAGAAGGATAAAATTAATACATTTTGGGGAAAGTCTAAGCATATGCTGATTGTATATGTATAACACTAATAATATCTACTTTTCAATGCAAAAAACAGAAGTGAAATAAAATATTGCTTCTCATCTATAAAAAAAAACTGACATGGATGGATTTCTAAAGTATTGTGTTTCATGAAGGAAACACAGGCACAAAAGATTATTTGAATCAATTTATAGTAAATTCTAAAAAAGCCAAACTTATAGTGGCAGATCAGTGATCCAGCAGCCAGGATTGGCAGCAGAAAACTGACTAAAAAGAGACACAAGGAGGAACTTCCCTGGCAGTCCAGTGGTTAAGACTTGGTCTTCCAGTGCCAGGGGTGCAGGTTCTATCCCTGGTCAGGGAGCAAAGATCCCACATGCCTCATAGACAAAAAAAAAAAAAAAAAAAACAAAGAATAAATATTGTAACAAATTCAATAAAGACTTAAAAATGGTCCACATCAAAACACCTTAAAAAAAAGATACATAAGGAAAACTGAGGTGAGGGAAATCGTCTGTATCTTGACAGGAGTATGAGTTACATGACTGTAATGTGAAATATTGATTATTCTCATTATACCGTATAGTCTTACTTCTTAACATTACACTTTTTTTTTTTTTTTTTTTTTTTTACAAAGTAGACTGTTCCTGGTGTGATAGAAATGTGTGGTACTCACTGTTAGCAATTATCATAACTATAGATAACTTGTATTGGTTGACACTATGCAAAAAAGTTTATATGCATTCTTTTACATAACTTTCACAATAGTTTGGTGTTTATATCCACATATTGAATAAGGGAAGTAGAACTGAAGATCAGTTCCTTGTAATTTCTACCAATGGAGGTTTGAAGCCACTTTCTAGCACCTGCAAACATTCAGATGATTGATAACACAAGCAATATTTTGAACACATGCAAACCTGGAACCAGGTTTATGATGACGCTCTAATTTTAGGTAGCAAAGCACAGCTGTTACTGTGTTGCTTTTTATTTCAAGTTTGCTATTTTCCAAGGCCATAGAAAGACTAGCATGGCTATAGATTGTTATGAAATAAATGTTTAAATATCCTAATAGAGAATACTGGCCATAGTATACTCCAGGAAGACTCAAATAATAATAGGATTTAAATGAATGAGGTTTTAATGACAGTTTATTTTAATGTGACTGTCCAAAGAATAAATGATTCAAGTTTGCTCATGCCCTTTCTTGGTAAATACTGCCCTCCCCCAAAGACAGCCACTGTTCTGATTTCTCTCACCATAAAGTAGTTTTGCCTTTTTGAGGGTCATATAAAGGGAATCATACTGCTTGTAGTCTTTTGTATGCTGTTTCTTTCATTCATCATATTTCTGAGATTTAGCTATTTAATTGCAAGCATCAGTAGTTAATTTCTTATTGCTCTCTAGCATTACATCGTATAAATATACCACCAATTGCTATCCATTTTCCTGTGATGAACATTAACATTGTTTTCATTGTGTATATATTGTGTATATACTTACTATAAAAATTCATATACAAAAAAGAATAAATTATCCAAGCCATAGTAAACTAGTTGACAATGATTGCTTGATTTTACTGCCCCAAAATAACACGTAGTGCCAATAACCTCTGAAAAAGTATTATGTTTATATTTTGAGATATCCAGAAATACCAGTTAAGGATCCACAGAAGTAGTACCTCTGTGGAATGATATAAAAAAAAAAAAATCTCTACTCAGGTTCTGTCAGTGTTTTTACCAAAGAACTTCTCGTATCCAGGGTGATTGATGCTGTTTCTAACAGGAAATTGCTAGTGTGATAACAATAGAACATGTTGAAGTGGGTCTCTTAGTCACCACTAAAAGAGTGACTTGACTGCTCTGAAGTCAGAGAAAAGAAAGGTAGCTTCTGGATCAGAGAAAATGAATGACTTAGAAAATTGAGTATAGTGCTATACTATGAAATATTGCCAGTGACAAAAAAAAAAAAAAAAACAAAAAATTATATGGCCTAAGCAATTTTGGAGGATTCCTGTTAAGGTGATGGGTTTCTGCAATAAGAAAAGATAACCAAAAGAAAACATTACTTTCTTCAAATATTTTTTTCTTTTTTCCGTCTTTTACTTTATTTATTTTTGAGACATGGTTGATTTACAATATTATATTAGTTTCAGGTGTAGAACATAGTGATTCAAAATTTTTGTAGATTATACTCCATTTAAAGTCATTATAAAATATTGGCTCAATTCCCTGTGCTGTATAATATATTATTGTAGCTTACCTACTGTATGCATAGCTTATACCTCTTCTTTCTCAAATAATTTGTATTCTGACACAAAGCATGTTTGATGAAAAAGAGTAATGCACACACCCTATCAAATATTTGTTCTGTCAATTATGTTTATTTTATACCTCTCTGTGTTATAAGAAAGAGAAAATGCTGCCCAGGCTGAGATTAGGGAAGGGAATCTAACCAAATATAAACAAAGTTTTCAGTGTTGTTTTAATATAAAGCCTCGAAGCTTTTAAAATTTTACTTTGGTTCAAGTCAAAGTGCTCAGTCCTCAGTCATGTCTGACTCTTTGCAACCCCATGGGCTGCAGCCCACCAGGCTCCTCTGTTCATGGGATTTCCCAGGCAAGAATACTGGAATGAGTTGCTATTTCTTCCTCCAGGGGGTCTTCCCAACCCAGGGATCAAACTCGGAGTCTCTTGCGTCTCTTGCATTGGCAGATGGACTGTTTACCACTGAGCCACCTGGGAAGCCCACTTTAGTTTACTGAACAGCTATTAAAGAGTAGAAAGATAATTTATGATAATGAATTAAACCAGGTTACAGAGCCCATGACTTTACTGTATATCTATCTAGTTGACGGATGTTGCATTTGCCGTTCTATTTGCTCATCTCCCCTACTGGATACATTTCATTTGCTGTCCCTTCTTCCACCAATGAGGAAGAAGTTTTTTAAAAGTGTCACTTAACTGCTAAGAACCTTCTTAGGTGAAAAAAAATGATAACTTCAGGAAAGGAAGTACTAAATAAAAATCACCATATATGTTCACAATTTAAATCATTCACATGAAATTATCGGACAACATTAATTTAGGGACTGATGGCATGGATCTATACTGATCACTCTACATAAAGTTCTAAAGACAAAGACCCTCCTCGCAAGGAGCTTATCAGACATAATAGTTTATGTTCTTTGCATAGTTC
Organism: Bos mutus; assembly: GCF_027580195.1. Taxonomy (NCBI): domain Eukaryota; kingdom Metazoa; phylum Chordata; class Mammalia; order Artiodactyla; family Bovidae; genus Bos; species Bos mutus. The sequence continues at coordinate 23,538,929 of NC_091628.1, forward strand.
ATACATGCCAGTCCATGTGGCAAGCACTTTGCAGGCATTATCTCACTTAATTCTCACAGTAATCCATTGATATTCATAGGACAGTTCTCTAGAATTATAATTTAATGTGATGGAAGCAAAGCCATCTAAGTCAGGTACATGCAAAGCACATGCTTAGGCTAAAAACTGGGGCAAAGAGAAAATTAAATGATGGAACAGAGTAAAATTAGAGGGACTGTATTATGTTCCGGAGATGAGAATCCAACAGTTTGTTACATACCCAGTAAGTCCCCTACATTCGCATCTTCAGTTGTGAAATTTCAAAGATGTGAACAAGCATCTGGTTCCAGCAAGGGACCAGAACCTGTGCCATCCACGTCAGGCAAGAGTGAAATTGAAGCTTGTCCTCTGTCTCCTACTGCTGACAATCCTTCGCCTCTACCATATCTCACCTCTGCTCTTTCCTCCAGTCAGTAACTCTTCTTGCCTGTTCACTTGATGCCAGCCAATGTGTGCTAACTGGTGTACGTCTGTAGTGTACTTTTCAAGGTACTGCAAGATTAAACATTTTTATTTTTTGTGTTTGTTTTCTATGTATTATTTGCATGCCAAGTATTATAAACCTATTACAGTACAGTACTATACAGCCCATTGTGTTAGTTGGATACCGAGGCTAACTTTGTTGGACTTACAAAAAAATAGGACTTATGAACATGTTCTTAGAAAGGATCTTGTTCATATGTAGGGGACTTACTGCAGAAGGAAGAGCATACACTTCTCAGAGTCAGGAATTACAGACTATTAATTATTCCTAGGTATCAGACACAAGAATTACAAAATGTCGGCCTCGTTGGCAAAGGCAGAATTTCATTCCAGAAGTGTTTTGACCTACTAATCAGAAATACCAAGACTCTCAACTCATCAGTTGGTGAATTGTTGGACTAGTTTCACTTCAAAATATAAAACGAACTCAATGAGCACAAGGTAATTGGCAGTTTTATGATAAGATAAAACTCTCATTTCAGTTGGGATAAACCAAAGAACTTTATCTCTTTGTGAAAAAAAGGTAGATGGCTAAGGTCAGTCTCAATTAAAACAAATTTCCTAGAACCAGGGAGATAACTCTTGACTTAGGGAGACCAGTAAATCTTTTCTGCATTTTCTTTAGTCAAACATGACTGCACTATCCAGCGCTGACACTGCTCCTGGGCAAGAGAACCTTAGAGAAAAAGCCTAAATGAAAATCCCTTTTCTCCCCAATGGCATATTGTTTTGATTAATCCTTACTTGAAATTCTAACTTTAAACAAATTCTATCTTTTGCAATTTGTGTGTCAGAGAACCTATTTCCCCCTGAATAATAAAAAAAAGGAAATGGAAAATTTCCATAGCCTCTATATAATGATATTTCATACAACATAGTTTTAGATAAAAGATTATAGAATTATTTTTATTAAATTGGATCACAAAGTGAATACTTAATGATGGATTCAGACCTTTTAGTGAGCTGTAGCCTTAACCAGGCAAAACTGGTAGCCTGGGGAAATTCATTTAAAATCTAAGAGAGAAAATAATTTTTTTTATTTTTAAAATTAAAGTCAGTTAACAGAATGGAGGCCCCAAAATCTGCCTCTAAGTTCCCCAGTTGAGGTAAATTGAAGCACATCCTCTGATTCTCCAAGGATTATCATGGTTTGTGCAGGTTCCTCTGCGGTGAAGCACAACTGTAATGGCCAGTGTAATGAATGAAGCCCAGTGTAATGGCCTTGTCCAAGGTCCCTATGGGAATGACAACAGACTGTGTATAGGGCTGAAGCTGAAAGAAAGAAAGTGAAGTTGCTCGGTTGTGTCCGACTCTTGGCGACCCCATAGACTGTAGCCTGCCAGGCTTCTCTGTCCATGGGATTTTTCAGGCAAGAATACTGGAGTGGGTTGCCATTTCCTTCTCCCAGGGGATCTTCCCAACCCAGGGATCAAACCTGGGTCTTCCTCACTGCAGGCAGACTCTTTAGCATCTGAACCACCAGGGAAGCCCACTACACTGATGGGATGAAGATAGGATTCATGCAAATTCAAGTCTTACAGTTGGTAAATCTCAGGTCAAAGTTCACACTTCTATGTGTTACATCAGTGTGGTGGGCTTCCCCAGTGGCTCAGATGGTAGAGTCTGCCTGTAGTGCGGGAGACCTGGGTTTGATCCCTGGGTTGGGAAGGTCCCCTGGAGGAGGGGACCAACTGGGAGTATATGGCAACTCACTCCAGTATTCTTGCCTGGAAAATTCCATGGACAGAGGAGCCTGACAGACAGACAGTCCATGGGGTTGCAAAGAGTTGGACACGACTGAGCGACTTCACTTTCTTTCTTTCTTTTCAGTGCAGTGGTGCCTGTACAGCACAGTTTTGCAGACACTGACGTTTTGCAGACATTTGCTAAGAATAATGTTAGCTTGGGAGGTGCTGTTGCTTTAATAGATGCAGTTTATCAGATCAAGAGAGATCTCTTCTAGTTTTTGTTACTGAGAGTTTAAATGGACCTTGCTTTTTTTCCAAATGTCGTTCTTGCATCCATTGTGGTGGTAATACGAATTTCTGCTAATCTATCTTCAACTTCACTGACTCTTTCTTCTGTCAACTTCGTTTTTCTACTGAACCCGGCCAATGAATTATTTATTTCAAGTATTGTACTTTCAGTTCTGAAATTTCAAATTGAAAAAATTATTTCTATGTCTCTGCTGAGGATTTTTATCGTTTATTCATTTCATGTATGCTCCATTTGACCTCATGTAACACAGTTATATTACCTGTTTTACACTCTTTGATTGAAAAATTCTGACATTTGGCACTTTTCCCAGATTGTTGCTTCTCTTGAAAATTGGTCACCTTTTTCTAGGTCTTTTTATGTCAAGCAAATTTGATACAGATTCTGTATATTTTGAATGGCAACTCTGTTTGTAAACTGTAGATTCTGTTAAGATCTTCAGAGAATGCTGTCGTTGTTGTTTTAGTAGGTAATCAACCTATTAATAAGGGTTTCCCTCCTTCCCTTGTGGCTCAGTGGTAAAGAATCTGCCTACAAAGCAGGAGACGCAGGTTCGATCTCCGGGTTGAGAATACCCCTGGAGGAGAAAATAGGAACTCACTCCAGTATTCTGGAGTATCCCATGGACAGAGGAGCCTGACAGGCTACAGTCAATGGGATCACAAAGAGTTGACACAACTTAGCAACCAAACAGCAACAGTAGCAACCTACCATTTGGGTTCAGACCACAAGTTCTGTCTTGCCTCCTGTCGGTGGTGGTTCTCATGTCAGTTCAGTTTTCAAAGCTTTTGTTGTGCTGCTTTGGGTCTGTCACACACATGAAACAGTCAGGGGTTCCTCTGAGACTGGGGCCAATGTTTCAACCAGTTCAGTTCTCAGCTTCTTTGTTACCATGTTGTGAGTCTGTCTCCTTCATACACCACTAAGGGGTGAGCCTGAGCCTGCGTGAGGTTCGTAAACAGAAAGTCTCCCTCTTCAAGTCTCCTGTCTGGAAACCCCATCCCTGCCACCTCCTGCACTCTGAGGCAATCTGCTCTTTTTTCAGATTCCTATAGACAGATATACAGGATTCTATAGAAGTTTCGGCTTCCCATGCCACTGTTCTACTACCCAGCTATGTAAAAAATCATAGCACACACACACACACACACACACACACACACACACACCCTCACATTCTATCTGGGTTTTTTCCAAGTTTTGGCTTCCCTTCATAAGCCATCTATTTTTGTTCAAATTTAGGAATCCTCAGGTGGTTGATGTTGTGTTTTATCTACCGCTTTTATTTTTATTTATTTTTTATTTTGGTCACGAGGCATGTGAGATCTTAGTTCCCTAACCAGGGATTGAACCCTTGCCTCCTGCAGTGGATGTGTGGAATCCTAACCACTAGACCACCAGGAAGTGCCAATCTAGTGCTTTTAATTGTAACCCACTTCTCTGCCGTCTACCTTTATTTTCCCCAACTGGGATCCTTGGAGGATCACCCAGGAAATCACATTCAGAGATCCAGACCAAAATTCGTTAAGTGTTATGTGTATATTTGAAGGGAGTTCCTCTTTTAGGTTCCTTCTCACTGGATTCTTTTTTTTTCTTTTAAACTATTAGATATCTTGACAGTCCCAGTTTCCATCACCTGACTTGATTTCTGCTGAAGTTCTAACATCCAAATGCATCAGGTTTGGAGAATTCCCTCTGGAAAATCCACATAAAAGAAATCATATATATCAAGATAAATGGCTCAACTTGTCAGTTCTTTTTATTTTGTGGTCAATTATTGACCAGTCTGATTTGTACGGATATGTGGGTGTGCATGCTAAATTTTGTGAATATAGTAAATTAGACTTTAATTTTATGCTAAATGAAATATACAGTTTAAAATTGTATGCTATTTTAGATTGTTGATACACAGAGACAGCATCAACTAGGAAAAAACTACATTGATTATATATTTAGGTATTGCAGAAAGAATTGATGTTTTCGAACTGTGGTGTTGGAGAAGACTCTTGAGAGTCCTTTGGACTGCAAGGAGATCCAGCCAGTCAATCCTAAAGGAAATCAGTACTGAATATTCATTGGAAGAACTGATGCTGAAGCCAAGCTCCAATACTTTGGCCACTTGATGCGAAGAACTGACTCATTGGAAACGACCCTGATGCTGGGAAAGATTGAAGACAGAAGGAGAAGAAGGGGATGACAGAGGATGAGATGGTTGGATGGCATCGCCAACTCAATGGACATGAGTTTGTGTAAACTCCAGGAGTTAGTGATGGACAGGGAAGCCTGGTGTGCTGCAGTCCACGGGGTCTCAAAGAGTTAGACATGACTGAGCAACTGAACTGAACTTTTGCAGAAAGAGCATAAAGTTTAGAGGCAATAAAGTGTATTCTACTTTGGGATTTTTCAAAAATAGCTGTATGAGTTTTGGCAAATCACTTAATCCATTTTTAAAATAAGTGCACCCTCTTGTACTCTAAAGGATTATAACTTCTTTTCTTCTCTAGCACACTTGCCTGAATAGAAATAATTCAATTACTCATTCAAAAATATTTTCTGAATGCCCATGATACATGCCACACATTGTGTCAGCACCAGAAATAAAACAATGCTGATATTTCATTTATCATGGAAATAATTTTAACTTTTAACCTTAAATTCTTTATCAGTCAGTCAGGCAGTTCAGTTACTCAGTCATGTCTGACTCTTGGCGACCCCGTGGACTGCAGCACGCCAGGCATCCCTGTCCATCACCAACTCCCGGAGTTTACTCTAACTCATGTCCATTGAGTTGGTGTGGGGGAACATAGATGGAGACACATTTTAGAAAGGAATCACGCAGGATGTATCAAGGACCCTTTTAAAAAGTATATTTTTGACAGAATAATGCTATTTTGAGAGGCTAAGAAACTGATTAAAATGCATTTAAAAATGTATTAATAATAGCAATTGCAAGCACATTTCCATAATAGAGTTTTGATTAGTAAAGAATGTTATGGCTATATGACAATAAAATGCAGTCACTAAAAAGATTGTTTACAAGGGATGTTTAATGATATGGGGAAACGCTTATGATATTATAATGGTTAGAAAAAAGATGGTTTACACACTGATCTCAGAGATGCATAACAATGGGTACAGAAGACAAAGTACTGAAGTGTTCATAGGGCTTGTGTTTCCTAATATTTCCTCCATCTCTTTTTCCTATTCCTTTATTTAAAGAGTACTGGTGGTGATTAATATTAGAATGAAATCTTCAGGGTATAAAATACCAAGGCAGTTGAAAGAACTAAAAAAGGAAGTATTACTTAGATAAAAATGTGGTGACTGGAAGGACTTGGATCATCCCTTTCTGGGAAGAATGTGCTTTTCTTTAATCTCATCAAGGCTAGTTGAGTCATGGTGTCATTGCTATTTTTGCCATTTGGCACTGAAATACGGATAAGGGTTTGTGAATGCTGAGAAGACAAAAGGAAACGGTTTGCGAATGCTGAGAAGACAACAGGGTACACTGTTCCCACATATGGTCCCTGGCTACTCAGCTCCTGTTTTCTTTGTATTCCAAAGATCTGAAAGATTGGAGACCACAATTCCAAGCCTCGCTAAGCAGCTGGATTTTGAGTAGCTTCTATCAGTGGGGATCACAGTTAAAGGATTAAAATATGAAGGGAAGTAACATGTTATCCTGTTCCATAGGGAGAAATAGCAGACGAGTGTAAATGACTGAGGGCATCAGAAAACTCCATCAGTTTCAGTAGGTAGAATCGCGCCTGCTCAGAGGCAGGGATGATATCAGCAACGGGTATCAGGAGTTACAGTTTCAGTAACTTCAGCAGCACCAGTAGCAGTCCTTGCTCTGCCTCAGTGGTAGAACCTGCAGCCAATCAGTGGGAAATATGGATTCCTGAGCTTCAGCCTAGTCGTGAGAGCAACTTCCTGATCTCTGGGTGACACTTCCTCCCTTTTGGACTCTGAGTCCTTCCAACCTTTCCATGTGTACTAAGTCGCTTCAGTCCTTCCGACTCTTTGTGACCCCATGGATCGTAGCCCGCCAGCCTCCTCTGTCCATGGGATTCTCCCAGGCAAGAATACTGGAGTGGGCTGCCGTATCCTCCTCCAGGGGATCTTCTCCACCCAGGGATGTAACTTGCTTCCCTTATGTCTCCTGCTTTGGAGGTGGGTTCTTTACCGCTAGCTCCACCTGGAAAGCCCCCTTCCAATGTATCACTTTCCAATTCCTGTGTTCCATCTGTACTTCTTTTACTCGTCTTCGATCACCTTTGTTGTCAGTTCCCAGGGCTGATCCCTGAAGTGAATTCTGGTGTGAGTGTACCCGTCAAGTGTTGAGTCAGCCGCACTGGCCAGCTGGCTTTTCCTCAATCTACAGACAAACTTGGTTCACAAGTCCTGGCCGAGTTGTGGACTTAGATTTGTACTTACTACATGGATGTCATATGTAATTAGTTATCCTGGGCATTTCTGGAAATCACTGGACTTCCTGTTCGTCACTCGAGTTTCAGTGCATTGAGATTTGTGGTCTTACTGTTCATATTAATGTGACCATGGTTCTACTTCTGATCCAGTGGCTCCTTGGATATTGAACTTCCATCTTTCCAGGACCACAGCATACCTTAGTCATCTCCAGTCCTGCCCTTCATAGTCGATCACGGATTCTCATACTTTAGCGATTATTTCACTATATGATGGAACAGCTTGATATCTGGCACAGAAAAACTTGCCTATTTTCTCCCTTTTCTCTGAAGGAGTGTTCTTTTACATGAACTAAACTAGACTTTAGGGGTCAGTTCTTAACCTTATTGCCTTTGAAGTTTTCATTTTCATTAGCATTCATGCATTATACAGCATAAAGCTTTTATCTCATAGATGCTTTTAAAGCTAATAGTTCCTATCCATTTGTGGCACTATCTAAGAAACTTTCTTTGAAGCACCACGTTATCAGGCATCTAACTGGAAATAATTAGAGGCTTTAAAATTAAATTATTTAATCCCCAAAGTATAATGCAAAAAAATGTTGTACATCAATAAGAAAATAAATTAATGTGGAAACTTTCTTTGTGCATGTGCGCATACCATTCGCCCAAGCTAGAATTTTTGTATTTTCTTTCAGGTAAAACACTAGATAGAGGCTACATAGAAACACACACACACACACACACAGACATATATGTAGCATAGATATGTTTTATATTAACTATGTAGTATAGATATGTTTTATATTAACTAATCAGACTATGTACACACACAACATTTAAAACATTTCTTCTATTTTATTTTTATTGAAACAGCTTGAATAGTGAAAATGCTGTCTCAAATGTGACTGTTTACATACATGTGTAAATTAGGTATACTGGATATTCTGAGGTTTTGTCCAAAAGAAAGTGTGGTCACCTAGTATTGTACATAGTCATGAAGTCCCTTCTTTGAAAACATTGTAACCATGATGGAATCATTAAAGGGAAAAGTTCCTATTAAGTGGCTTCATGGATTTCTCACTGCAAAAATTTAAACAACTAAAGCACAGTGAGATGACAATTGAAATAATGACCTGTAGATGACCAGCCTCAAAGACACAGAAGTGCATCTGGGATCAATGTGATATAGATGCTATATGTTGGAAAAACAGCAGTGGATAAGACTTCCTGGTGGTCCAGTGGCTAACACTCCAAGCTCCCACTGCAGGGGCCTGGGTTCGATCACTAATCAAGGAACTAGATCCCACATGCTGCAACTAAAAATCCTGAATTTAAAAAGCCCTAAAATAAGACACAGCCAAATAATTAAATAGAAAAAAAAAAAACAAAACCCAGCAGTGGATAGACACATGGGAGGGGGTGACTTCTTAATCTGTCAATTGCTCTAAGGACAAATTTGAGTCTACACTATCTAAAATTATTAGATTAGAATGTAAGAAACTCAGTCAAATATCCAGATAGTTAATTTACTTGAAACCACTGTTTCTGAATGTTTGGCCATATGGCAAGTTACAAACTAAACATCTGGATAAATTGTGTGCTGTCTTTTCCCACATGTAATTTGGTGTTGTGCCAGAGACGTGGAGTTGCCATAAACATCCACTTTCTCCCAGATGGTGAACAATCTTAACATATCTCTGTTTCTCCTTCAAATAAGCTAAAGTCTGCACTATCTGGTCATAGAGTTGTAGTGAATCTTTCTCGAATGGTCATATTTCAGAAAATTGCATTTATTGGTAATGAAAACATCTACCAACTTTGTCAATAAAGGCCAGTTCATTTTCTTTAGAACTGAAAACACTATATAGAATTTTATTCTATCTGTTCCTACATGCGATTTCAATTGTTTCCCCCCAATAGTTATTCCATATTGCAGTGGTCTTAAAAATGCAGTCCTCGGACCAGTAGCATTTACATCACCTGGGAACTTGGAAGAAATTCAGATTTCAAGCCTTACTGCAGATCTCAGTTCAGTTGCTCAGTAGTGTCCGACTCTTTTTGACCCCATGAACCACAGCACGCCAGGCCTCCCTGTCCATCACCAACTGCAGGAGTCTACCTAAACCCATGTCCATTGAGTCGGTGATGCCTTTCAACCATCTCATTCTCTGTCATCCCCTTCTCCTCCTGCCCTCAATCTTTCCCAGCATCAGGGTACTTTCAAATGAATCAGCTCTTTGCATCAGGTGGCCAAAGTATTGGAGTTTCAGCTTCAGCATCAGTCCTTCCAATGAACACCCAGGACTGATCTGCTTTAAAATGGACTGGTTGGATCTCCTTGCAGTCCAAGGGACTCTCAAGAGTCTTCTCCAACACCACAGTTTAAAAGCATCAATTCTTCGGTTCTTAGCTTTCTTTATAGTCCAACTCTCACATCCATGCATGACTACTGGAAAAACCATAGCCTTGACAGATGGACCTTTGCTAACAAAGTAATGTCTCTGCTTTTTAATATGCTGTCTAGGTTGGTCATAACTTTCCTTCCAAGGAGCAAGCGTCTTTTAATTTCATGGCTGCAGTCACCATCTGCAGTGATTTTGGAGCCCAAAAATATAAAGTCAGCCATTATTTCCACTGTTTCCCCATCTATTTCCCATGAAGTGATGGCACCAGATGCCATGATCTTTGTTTTCTGAATGTTGAGCTTTAAGCCAACTTTTTCACTCTCCTCTTTCATGTTCATCAAGAGGCTCTTTAGTTCCTCTTCACTTTCTGCCATAAGGGTAGTGTCATCTGCATATCTGAGGTTATTGATATTTCTCCCGCAAACTTGATTCCAGCTTGTGCTTCCTCCAGCCCAGCATTTCTCATGATGTACTCTGCATAGAAGTTAAATAAGCAGGGTGACAATATACAGCCTTGACGAACTCCTTTTCCTATTTGGAACCAGTCTGTTCCATGTCCAGTTCTAACTGTTGTTTCCTGACCTGCATACAGGTTTCTCAAGTGGCGGGTAAGATAGTCTTGTATTCCCATCTCTTTCAGACTTTTCCACTGAATTAGAAACTATGGGACTGAGAACCAGTCATCTGTGTTTTAATAAACCCTCTAGGTGATTCTGGTGTACCCTACAATATGAAGATCACTGCTGTAATTAAAAAAGTCTAAACTTTCAGAACTGTTTCACAGTTTGGTATGAATTGCATTTGTAACTCTTTGAACCAAGAGAAATAATTTAATTCTTTATTATAGTTTCTTTTATGTCTCCAAACACAAACGCTCAGGCTTTTTGTGTATCCTTAGTCACTCAGTCATGTCCGACTCTTTGCGACCACATGGACTGTAGCCCCACCAGGCTCCTCTGTGCATGGGATTCTCCAGGCAAGAATAGTGAAGTGGCTTGCCATTCCCTTCTCCAGGGGACCTTCTGGACTCAGGGATTGAACTCTGGTCTCTTGCATTGCAGGCAGATTGTTTTACCATCTGAGCCACCAGGGAAGCCCCTCAGGCTTTTTACCCATTTTAAATTTCTCTACTCAGCTAACAGCAACAAAATAAGGCAGTCTCTTCCTCTCTTTTCATTTATTAAACGTTTTACTTCCTTCAACAGTTTCTGTTTTGTTTTCTCACATCTTCAGGACGTTTATGGAATTTGGGCCTGAAGGTATAATGCCAAGTGTAGGTCATTTCTGTATGTAAGTGCTGAAATTCTGTTGAATATACTTCTATTTTCAGCCAATCACTGAGCAAACTTTTAAACCTATTTTAACATCAATATTTTATATAAACATAAAAATATTCAAGAAATCATGTAGCCTTCTCAGAGAAGTTGAGAGTTCTAATTCTGAATTATGAGCCCCAATTTTTGGCAAAATTATTCATAATTTCTATGATTCGTCTCAAAGGAGGGCCATACCAACCACAAGATGTAAATTCTTCTATCACTGTAGAATTGTAGACTTATTCATCCTTGGTAAACCCTCTAAATGGTATTTATTCAGTCACTGAAACTAAATGAATCTTGACCTAAAATTTTGCATGGAATAGATGAAAACATGCATTTTACAACTGTTTGCTGGTATCTCAGTGGTAAAGAATCCGTCTGCTAATGCAGTAGATGTGGGTTTGATCTCTGGGTTGGGAAGATCTTGAGAAGGGAATGGCAACCCACTTAAAAGAAAATTCAAGGACTTCCCGGTGATACAGTGTATAAGAATCTGCTGCCAGTGAAGCGGACATGTGCTTGATCTCTGGTCTGGGGGATTCCTTCTGCTATGGAGCCACTGGGCCTGTGTGCCACAACTACCGAGCCTGTGCTCTACAGCTGGAGAGCCACAACTATTAAGCCTGTGTGCTGCAACTGCAAAAGCCCATGTACCTAGAGCCTGAAACCCACTCCAGTACTCTTGCCTGGAAAATTCCATGGACTGGGAGGCTCCTCAGAGCCTGGTAGGCTACAGTCCATGGGGTCGCAAAGAGTCAGACATGACTGAGTGACTTCACTTTATATGACCACATGCAGTTTGACTATGAGGTAAGAAACAAGAAAGCCTGAATTCCAATCCCAGTTTTGTTACTTACCAGCTATGAAGTGCGAACTATAGCAGAGACTGAAAGTTGATTCTCCATAGGGATTTGTTCTGTTTTTATATTAATGGAATCCCCCATTTTCAACTAGACAAATGGAGCCCAGAATAAGATTCCCTAGGTCCCTTTTCAGCCAGGTGTGGTTGCATGTGATCCTGTCACCAGAAGGGGTGTATGATTTCCAGAAACTAACCTTCCCTTACATGGTTTTTCCTTCTTACTAGAATGTGATCATAATTCCCAGACTTTTGGCAGCCTTCTTTGACCATGAAGTGACCTTGGGTCTGAAAGCCTTATATTGTAGAGTAATAAAATAAAAGGATCTTGGGTCCTGCTCCCGTGGGTCACGATTGCAGCCCTGGACCTGAGAGAAAAAGATAAACATAAAGGTTTAAGAAAGAAAGAAATTTTATCTTATTTAGGCCAACACATTTTGAGTTTCTTTTTCAGTCAATCTTAATCTCAACTAATGATATTTAATTACTTTGAGCCCTAACAGTCTTATTTGTGATATGCAAATATCTTATTTATAGAGTGCTTTTTGGGATTTATCAAGATAATATATATAAAAGCATTCCAAAGTAATATACAAATGTAAGTTCTTATCATGAATTGCATAGCATTTCACAGTAGCAATTTGATTGTAGTAGAAATCAGAAGCACTGATGCTTTTTTTTAACAGTGATAATCTTTTTTCCTAAGTAGAAATATATACAAGAAGATTATTGTCAACAATTGTTAGAGTTAACAATTGTTAGAGTTAATAACTATTAACACAAAATATAATAGAACCACAGTCTTTGCATTTAATTAATATTTTCCAACATTTCATGGACAGTTTGCGTTAATCATATCTAAAGGCAGGTTTTGAACATTTTTATGAGCTTTATTTTTCAGATAACCGATTCAGGTATATCACAGATGTAATTCAGATATTTTTTGTGGTCCTGTTGATTTTCCTTTTTATCAAGGCTGTTAACTCACAACAAATACCCTTGAACATTTTGGGGCGAGAATGTTTTATGCCACAACAGAACTCTGGGGTTTTGATTACACATTTCTCTGAGTGCTTCAGAAGAATCAAAGTCCATCTGGGAAGAAAATTCTGAATTAATTAGAGCTACTCCTTTGGTCTTATCCCTACCAAAGCAGTGCATCTGTGGTTGGACTCCATTTTTCATGAAACAGAGTTTCATGGCCTGCAAACTGCTTATGAAATAAAAGAAGGTCTTCATAATCAATAAAATAGCAAATAGGCACTGATGGCATTCATCAGAGAAATCATCTTTGATTTGACTGCAAAAAATTTGTCCCACTCATTGAATGTATAAAATGTCCAGATTCATATCCTGTGATTTGAATTGCTGCATTCATGAGATCATGGGACCATGTAGGAAGGGGAGGAAGAATTTCATTGAGTTATGATGCAAGGTTAACGCTCTCTTTTTTAAAAGGGGAAGTTATTTGATTTGTGTTTTTTTTTTTTTTTTATGGCTATGCCATTGTTAAAGATATTGCTTGTGCTTGCTTAGTTTCTTTGTAATGGCTACAGTCCTGTCGGACTCTTTGTGATACTTTGGACTGTAGCTCACTAGGCGCCTCTGTCCAAGGGATTCTCCAGGCAAGAATACTGGAGTGGGTTGCGATTTCCTTCTCCAGGGGAGCTTCCAGACCCAGGGACTGAACTCATGTCTCCTGCACTGCAGGAGGATTCTTTACCCGCTGAGCCATCAGGGAAGCCCAAAGATACTACTTTTTTTTTAAATCAAAGATTCATAAGAGAGATTTTTCACTAAAATAATTGCTACAAAAGTTTTTTTCTCAAGATAGGGATATATGAATATACCAGTTTTATATTAAACATTGATTAAACATGTAGTTTATGAGGAAAAGGGAATTTAGCTATTCAATACTTTTTCTCTATTCTTACATGCCAGGAAACTCAGAGATTTAATACTAAACTGACAACTCATTTCAGGTTTCAAATAACATTTAATTCATGGTTCCTTCAAATTAAATTGACTATCTTTTATCATTTTTTATTCCTTAATTAATTTATGTACTATTTAAATGCCTTCTATAGACAGAATGCTAATTAAAATTATGCAAGTACTGAAGTAGATTGAACAAAGATGTCATATGCAGATTATTAACTTTGTAAAAACATTAATAAGAAAAAGGCAGAGATCTTTGGGATTTAGTTTTTTTGGAAACTGAAAATAAGCCTTAAAACAACAGAATTAAGTTCCTAATATAGAAACATAAAAGCTGGTTCTGGTTTTACAAACAAAGATAAAAATTTAAATAAAATATAAGATTCTTATGTAGGAGAAAAAAAAAAACTGACAAATTCTGACATATTTCCAACTCGTTGTGTGACCCTGGTTTTGCCAGCTATCCTACTGGGAGGCAGGGCTCTCAGCTCCCCTGCTCCAGAATGAAGGGTTTGGACTAGACGATTTCTCTACCTCCAACATTCTCTAACTCCATGACATTAAAAATTTCTATAACTCCACAATACTACAAACTTCTATAATTCCATGACATAATAAAACTCTGCAAATCAATGATGTAACGAAAGTCTATAACTCACGATACAACAAACTAAAACTTCATCACTGACTGAATAGACATGAGTTTGAGCAAATTTCTGGAGATAGTGAGGGACAGGGAAGTCTGGCGTGGTGCAGTTCATGGGGTCACAAAGAGTAGGACATGACTTAGTGACTGAATGACAACAGCAGAACTTCATGATACAATACACTTTTATAATTCCATAAATCAAAAAACCCCTGTAACCCTATGATACAAAAAATTCTAAAATCCACACAATAACAGAACTCTTACATATAGGTCCAACCAGAGCAAATTTTAATGGTTCATTCCAGAAGAGATCTACTTTTCTCCTAAGAAACTGTGCAAAGTAAGTTGCTTCCCTCCTCACCTGTATTTGGGATAATTGCTGTTCATTGCTATTGCTCATGTAACGATGAAAAAGAATTTTTCACAGAGGGAAAATAAGATATGGCTATTCACTAGTTTCATCATTACTTGGAAATATAGTTAATTAAACAGATTGTCCAAGATGAAACACTAGGAACAATGATTATCCTGGATTAATTTAGCTTTTTTTCTTTTACTTCTGAAAGGTTGTACGTGTCATCTTTCTATGATGGTGGTATAATGATCCTCTCTTTGGATACTGAAAAATGCATTCTTATTTGTAATTCAAGTACATAACTTTTTACAGAGCAGAAAGATGAAAAAGGGCAAAATAAAAAAAAAAAAAAAAAAGATACAGAATCTAGTAGAATTCATTTCAAATATATAAGCTGAACTTTTAAATGCAGATTTAAAGATACATTTAAGTTTACCTCTTCATTATATTTTCTTCAATTGCTCTAACTCATCAGTTAAAGGAAATGGCAAACCCACTCCAGTATTCTTACCTGGAGAATCCCATGGACAGAGGAGCCTGGTGGGCCTCAGTCCACAGGGTCACAAAGAGTCGGACACAACTGAGCCACTTCACTTTCACTTTAAGATATAATCTACAGTGTTCAGCCTCTAGTTACTCTGCAAATGTATCACAGGGGTAGTTCTGGTGCCCCTGTTTTACACATTCATTTAGGTACTAGTTTAATAGATATTTGCTGAGTACTTGCTAGAAATTCAGAATATAAATGATAACAATACACATTTTTCATACTCATAAGTTCATAATTGTGTAGGCTTTGCATCTTAGAGAATATTTAGTTAATATAAATAGCTTTTTATTATTTTCAATTTAAAACAGGAATATATATATAGCAGTGTCACAAAATGATTTAATAAATAAAGTGTTGCTTATTAGTAGGGATTAGTAAACTAGCTAGTAGAAGAATGAATGAATTATATAATAATTTAGAAAAATTCTTAATCAATGGCTTCATGACAGAATAATTAAAAGCAAAATATGGTATCATATTATATATATATGTATATATATTTATTTAGAAATTTAGTTGCCAAATTTCCCATCCAGGAGTCCTATATATAATGTAATAAGAAATGATGTTGTAGCTTTGCTTCTTAGAGGTCTTTCTTGTTCCTCTACCCCTCCTATTAATGAAGAAAAATAAGCTTCATTGTTGCAAACAAACCTATTTTGTAGATAAATATATTTCTACCATAACTGGTAATACGTAGTTTTCTTAGATTCTGAGAACAGAGCCAACATTTTAAAAAAATCAAATAGGAGAAAGAAGAAGGAATAAAGTAATCATTTACTTACCCAGGGAAACAAAAAATAGCATCGCAGGAAATCTAATGTGTGATTCAGAGGATTTATGGGAGTACAGATGGTAAAGGAATGAAAGACATTTACATGTTCTTAAATGAGAATATAAATGTCCAATTTTTTAAATTGTTTTTACAAGACAATAAAAATACAATTCTCGTTCATCTTGTGAAGAGGATGGGGCGAGGAGAGGCAATGCAGGACAAAGAAGTCAGCTAACTTTTACTGAGTGCCCTTCCAGCTACTTCCACAAGTGCTGCTTCATGCTTGGTGTCATCATTTAAACATTTTATTTGACTTAGGAAGAAACAAAGTAACCTACGATTTGACTCCAAACCTGTTTTTCAATTATGCAACATTCCTTCTCCATATAAGGATCTAGGATGACATCTCCAGCCTAACAAGTGACACTGACCTGGTAGCAAGGATTGTTTTCCAAGTTTTAAAGGCAGCTGCGTCATAATTGGCCAAAAATAAAACATATAATCAAAATAGAGACAACTTGGCTCAACTGAACTCAGTAAAATTGTAAAGGAGAAATCAATATTTAGAATGAAGACTATTCTTTACAAAAGAAAATTGATTTTTATTTATCTATAAAATGCATGTGCGAATAATGTAAAATCAAGATAAAGCAATTCACAATATGCACAAAACTGATAAACATTATGACAATTCCCCTTTAGTAAAAAGATAAAGCCATCGCAATCTGTCAATAAAACCTGAAAGAAAAGATTCACAGTCGTGCCAATTTTTAACTGCTTTTATCAAGCACACCTGAATAAAAATGTGCCTTACTACAAAAGCTCAGACAGTCAGATGTTCTCTCCTTTCATTGTGAATCACTATAGAGATAGAACAAAATGGACTCCTTTTAACTTTCCACTTTTCTAACTGTTTGCTGATTAGTTCCAGGATATGGACTTTAATGTGAAGGATTTATTTGGAAATTCAATATACAAAGAGAGTACATAGCTAAAACTATTCAAAGATTTCTAATGTCTTGATAGGCAGACATATATTTCCATGATTTATAGGTATGTATACATACATATAGGCTTCCCTGGTAGCTCAGCTTGTAAAGAATCTGCCTGCAATGCAGGAGACCTCAATTTGATCTCTGGGTTGGGAAGATCCCCTAGAGAAGGGAACCACAGTAGAATTGTGGAACTGCCTGGAGAATTCCATGGACAGAGGAACCTGGCAGGCTACAGTCCATGGGGTCGCAAAGAGTCAGACAGGACTGAGCGACTTTCACTATACATACATATGGGGCTTCCCAGGTGGCTCTGTGGTAAAGAATCTACCTGCCAATGCAGAGGATGCAGGTATCATCCCTGGGTAGGGAAGATCCCCTGGAAGAGGAAATGGCAACGCACTTCAGTCTTCTTGCCTGGAGAATCAGGTGGACAGAGGAATCTGGTGGGCTACAGTCTATGGGACTGCAAAGAGATGGGACACGACTAACTAACTGAGCATGCATGCATACATCCACAAGTATAAATATCTGATAAAATTTTCTGATCATGGACTTACTGCTACTCAAAGCTGTCTCCTATCTGAAACACTAATAACATTTTTGGCAGCATGAGCCCATTTCAAAGGTCAAAGATACAGAGCTTGATTCTTCACTTAAGCTAAGAAAAATGTTTATAGACAGAGCCTTTTTAACACCATACATGCTCAACCAATTTTCGTGAAGTTTGGTCCAGATCAAAGTAAAAATTTTACTTCTGTTGTCATTCTGTGAACAACTAGTGTTAAGAAATATTTTCCTTAGACATTACAGAGAAGAGTCTCATCTGTAGGGCCATAGCTAGAGATACATAAGAATTAAAAAGGATTTAAAAAATGCATCTAGAAGTAGGTTCTGACATAGTAAAGAAAAATTACTAGCTGATGTGGTACTCAGTGGAGAAGGCAATGGCACCCCACTCCAGTACTTTTTTTTTTTTTAAACTTTACAATATTGTATTAGTTTTGCCAAATATCGAAATGAATCCGCCACAGGTATACCCGCGTTCCCCATCCTGAACCCTCCTCCCTCCTCCCTCCCCCTCCCCTCCCTCTGGGTCGTCCCAGTGCACCAGCCCCAAGCATCCAGTACTGTGCATTGAACCTGGACTGGCGACTCGTTTCATACATGATATTATACATGTTTCAATGCTATTCTCCCAAATCTCCCCACCCTCTCCCTCTCCCACAGAGTCCATAAGACTGATCTATACATCGGTGTCTCTTTTGCTGTCTCGTACACAGGGTTATTGTTTCCATCTTTCTAAATTCCAGGGGAGCGGCCGGCCGGCAGACGGGAGCACTGGGCATGCTCGGCGGCGCAGGTTTTGGTCACAAGTAAAAAAAAAAAAAAAAAAAAAATTCCATATATATGCGTTAGTATACTGTATTGGTGTTTTTCTTTCTGGCTTACTTTACTCTGTATAATAGGTTCCAGTTTCATCCATCTCATTAGAACTGACTCAAATGTATTCTTTTTAATGGCTGAGTAATACTCCTTTTAATGGCTGAGTAATACTCCCCCACTCCAGTACTTTTGCCTAGAAAATCCCATGGACGGAGGAGCCTGGTAGGCTGCAGTCATGGGGTCGCTAAGAGTTGGACACGACTGAGCGACTTCACTTTCCCTTTTCACTTTCATGCATTGGAAGGAAATGGCAACCCATTCCAGTGTTCTTGCCTGGAGAATCCCAGGGACAGGGAAGCCTGGTGGGCTGCCGTCTGTGGGGTCGCACAGAGTCGGACACAACTGAAGCGACTTAGTAGTAGTAGTAGTAGTAGTGGTACTCAGCAAGCAACTGAAACATTAGAAACTGTGCAAGAAAGTAGAAGAAAGGAGATTGCCTCTGGCACTTTCTTCCTGAAATTTAAAGATAATATACTAAATATTTAGGATCTCCAAAATCTTAACATATTCTCAATAACTTATATTCTTTTGGTATTGAATAAGAGATAACAATAACTGTTAAAACTTAATATTTAGACAATATTAAAAAATTAAAATCACCTAACCACTGTTAGAATATAAGCATGTCTGTAACAATCAGTGTATATATGTATATACACACACAAAATCTTATACCCTATTTTTACTTAGTTTAGTATTTAATTTAATATAAAAATATAATTTTAATTAAATATTACACATAAATATCACTAATTTTCCCAATGGTATTACTATATTTTTACATAATATACTTTATACCTAAATCTCTATTATTTAACATTGAGATTATTTCTTTTTTGTTTTCTGCTTTTATAAATAATGCTATGATGAATATTCTTGTGCAGAAACCTTTGTTCACATCTCTGATTACTTGCATTGAATAATTCCCTAGTAATGGAGATCACCAGGTAAAATGATCTATTTAAGACTTTTGAGAATATTAGGAGTGGTCCTCCAGAAGATCAAATCACTTTATATTTATGCCCCCTCTGTATAAGAGGGTCTATGCCTTGCATCTTTTGTCAACTCAGATATCATCTATTAATTTTAATCCATGATATTTTGATGGATGAAATAGCATCTTATACTACTCTATATATATATAGTATACTTATATTATTTGGTTCTTTGATTTCTAGTGAGTTTGAAAATGTTTAAAAACACATAAGCCATTTGAATTCCTATTTTATGAATTTTTATTCCTCAATGAGTACTTTTTCTCTCACTGAATTGCAAAGACTCATACATATTGACAAACTTGCCATACTTGTTAAAAGCAACTTTTTCCCCCTGCTTGACAGAAATTTCTGGGGCTCATACTAAGATGAGAAGCAACTGCTCCAAGTTAATTACCAAAATTTGGGTTGATTTGACCACAAGCAATTCAACAAATTTTTATCTCTTTCTATGTGCCAAGAACCACACTGGGTATAGAGTGCAATCACAAGGACCCTGTGCTCCTGTCATATGCTAGACACAGGAAGATGCAGGTCTATAAACAGCTAATTAAGAAATGTTGCTAAGGCCTGAGATATTTACATACTATGAGGCTTCTCCAGGGAAGTGAGGGCAACTGGTGTTGTAACTGAATTCCCTTTAAACCTTATTTTGCTCAGAAGATAGACTCATATACATTTTACACAGACATCACACAGATAGACATACCATACAAACACAAAGCACACACACACACACAACCTCCCTTCATATATATTTTTTACAGATGTTGCAGAAAAGGCAGCAGGGTCAGTGACGATGGAAACAGGACAAGACGGGTCTGTTAGAGTCATTATTTCCTTCCTGCAGCCCCTTTGGAATTCATGTTCCAGAGACACAGTTCACGCAGACACAGCTCTTTGCTTCCAAAGTTCTCTCTGGCTTCCTGCCACGCTAATCACAGAGGAACACAGGCCAGGCTCAGCTGTAAGATAATCATTCCATGTTCACTGACTTCAGCAGAATTTCCAAAGAAGTGAACCAAGGGCACAGCATGGCTCATTGTTAGATTAAAAAATAATAACAATGAAACTTGTTTGTCACAAAATGATAAAATGGAGGTGTCCGTGTCAAAATAAGAAACACAAATATTTTCTAGGATTATAATAAAATAACAATTCAGTGTTCAGAGGATAAGTAACATTCGTCCCTGGCAAAGGGATAAGACACCTTCTTTTCTAATATTTTCTGGCCTTTTCAAGGGTATCCTCATTTACCCAGGAAAAGAGAATGTACTCATTGAGGTTAAGTGACACAGGTGGTCAAAAGCAACATTGGAGCTGAATCCAAATATTACGATCCTTGGCTTAGTGCTCATCTTCACGCACCATGTTGCTTCCCATTGAAGTACATGAAGTGTAGGCTTGATTTGCAATCCATCTACCCAAGAAAAGGTATATGGGCCATATGGGGATATACTAGGAGGATGCTGGTGAGTGAAAAAGGGAATTCAGTGTAGCCTGGAGGGGACAGTCCACAATAGGACATGTAAGGTAGAGATAGTGGAGGACAGGGAAGTCTTGGGTACTGCAGTCCATTGGGTCGCGGAGTTGGACATGACTTGGCAACTGAACAACAGCAACAACAAGGTAGAGATATCCATGTTCAGGCAGGATTCTGACACCACCATCACCACTGTAGCACCATCATCACCACCACCATCATCATCACCACCACCATCAGCAGCATCACCACCATCATCACCACCACCATCACCACCACCACCACCACCATCACCACCACCAGCATCACCATTACCACTGTCACCACCATCACCAGCATCACCACCACCATCATCAGCATCACCATCACCACCACCAACACCATTGTCACCACCACCATTACCAGCATCATCACCACCATCAGCATCACCATCGCCACCATCATCAGCATCACCATCACCACCACCAACACCACTGTCACCACCACCATCACCAGCATCATCACCACCATCATCAGCATCATCATCACCACCATCACCATTATAAGCATCACCATCACCACCACCAACACCATTGTCACCACCACCATCACCAGCATCATCACCAGCATCATCAGCATCACCATCACCACCATCATCACCACCATTACCACCACCATCACCATTGTCACCACCATCACCAGCATCATCACCACCATCACCATCTCCACCATCATCACTCCTGCACTGCCACAGCCTCCCAACCACTGTCAGTGTTATAAACTTTCTCTCCTCGGATCATCCTCACTTGGATTCCGAGATGCCATTTGTAAAACTCTTACTTGACTGGGTCACCCATTGCTTGAAACTTACTACCTACAAGGTTAAGCTTAAGCTAATTGACATGGCTCTTCTGTGAGCTGTCTATGCCTACTCTCTACCCTGCTTTTCCATTGACCCTGGCTTGAACTTGATGCTTCAGGTTTACCTCATCCTTTTAGGAGGCCTCCCTTTTCCCCTTTAACTGGGTCAAGTGCCCATCTTTAGATCTCCTCTATGTTACTCCATTATTATAATTAACTAGTTTTATTAATATTTTCTAAAATTTAAAGTCTTATTGTTGTGTTTGATCTATAGGACATGTTTGTTAGGAAAGTCCACTGAACTTGGTAGTAAGAGCATCAGACTCCGAAGCCAGACTCTCTGGGTTTGAACTGCTGGCTTAACTGTGTGACTTTGTATGAGTTACTTAACCTGTCTGTTCTTCTGTTTTTCTGCCTATAAAATGGGAATGATAATATTCTATAGTGTTTGGGGAGAATTAAATGAGTTTATATATATATATATATACACATACATATGAACTGTGGCTGGCATATCCATGTTACATAAGCTATAGAAATATTTGCTATTGTGACTGCAATTAAAGGGACATATGACATGAACCTGACCCCAACGATCATTCAAAGAACTACTAGAAACACAAAGAATATATGTAATAAGAAAGGACAACTCATAACTGAGGTCAAACTACATTAGCACTAAACATTCAGACTAATAGACAAGAAGTCTTTCTGCATTCTAGAAAAGGGAAAGACCATTTCAGGCCCAAGGATGCAGAATGTCAAAAAGTTCATGAAGGTGATGGGGCTGGAGGGATAAGCAAGATTCACGATCTGTGCTCTCACTGGGGTTCGATGGGCACTTGGCGCAGAGCAGTCCTCTGTCCTCTGTCGTGTGCAGCCATCCACACATCAGGGCATGGCAGACTGCTGTTAACCCAAGCTACCAGGCGCTTACTGACAGTAATGCTCCCTTTTGACAACCATGAAAGCGGTACACATTTCCGAACATCTAGGAGAGTGGTACTGTACCTGGTTAAGAACCTTGCGGGCAGAGAAGAGTAGAAATGGACATTCCAGGCAAGAACAGCATGAGCAAAAGGATGATGGGTTACCCAAGAAGGGTTACAGAAAAGGGTGTACGGCTAGGTATAGCAGAGACGTAATGGGCCAGAATGTGAAGGAACTTGATGGATTGAGAAATTAGACTGATGTGCTGTTGTGCACATTCTCTACTTATATCTCAGTTGCTGGAACTGAGTGGAAGGAATATGAACTTTAGAATCAAACCACCATGGGTTTGAGTTCTGTCCTACTGTTTACTTGGTAAATAAATCACTTTCACCTCTCTCAGATCCATAAAAGAAATGTATAAATGGATCATTGTGCAGGATGAAGAGGTACGCTTGTTACAGTGCTTAGCAAAGTGTCTGAATCACATAATGTGCACCAAAAATGTGAGCTTGCTTTGAAGTTCCTCTCTGCCTGCCATCACCCCAGGTTAATAACTTGCACCTGGATAACTTTCCACTTCGTTTTATTTTTAACTATAACTAAACACACCTAATTGTCAAGTTTAGACATTGGGAAAGCATGCATTCTTCTCAGAGTGTCTGCAACAAATTATAGTTTCAAGGCTCAATGGTACATTCCTAGGGGGTGCTGCTCTTAAGGGGGCCACTTGAGAGTGGTTTATTTAGAACACTCATAACAAAGCATCATGAAGAGGCAATTATCCTGTGCCTTGAATCTGGTAAGAGGAAGAAAATGATTACTTTGGCAGGCAGAATGGATATTCTTTTTTATATATGGCCTATCACATTTTTTTTTCCAATTTCACTGAGAAGAAAACTTTAGAGGCAAATTTTTTAAAGTTTCTATTTTGCAGGCTCTTCAACAAGCAGAAATGTACCTATAATTGGCTCTGTGGCTTCCATTCCCATTTAATATGAAGCCTCCACCTTTACTGCTTCTCCCTGTCTGTCCTCTGATTGGATGCTCTAGGCGCCACACTGGTTTGTATCAAATGAATAGTTGAATGATGGATTGTTGTTGTTGCTGCTTAGTCACTAGGTCATGTCTGACTCTTTTGTGACCCCATGGACTGTAGCCAACCAGGCTTCTCTCTCCATGGGATTTCCCAGGCAAGAATACTGGAGTGGGTTGCCATTTCCTTCTCCAGGGGATCTTCCTGAACCAGGGGGCAAACCAGCATCTCCTGCAATGGCAGGTGGATTCTTTACCGCTGAGCCACCTGGGAAGCCCAACCTATACTATATTCAACCTGATTAAGCATCTTTCTGATGTGGTTGTTTACTTCCCACCAGGAAACACTGAACAAATGGGTTCTGGACTTCAGAATTTCTCTTGCTTCTTGACTGGGACAGTAGTTGTGTCAAATTAAATTTCACATTTCTTAACAACTGCCTGAGACACACCTACACAAATTCACTCATCTTTCTCTTGCCAAATCACACCCCCAAATGCCCACTGTGTCATGACCTTTTTATTACCAGTGCGACTCCTGATGCCTGACCAGCTTAGATTTCAAATTCCATCTTAGTTCCTGAATTCTAAGCTCTACCTACTTTAGTTCCTCACCTTTGGTTACTGCCTTGCCTTTTGCTTTACGTGTGTTAGGTCATTCAGTCATGTCTGACTCTTTGTGACCCATGGACTGTAGCCCACCAGGCTCCTCTGTCCATGAGATTTCCCAGGCAAGAATATTGGAGTGGGTTGCTATTTCTTCCTCCAGGGGATCTTCCTGACCCAGGGATCAAACCCACATCTCCTGCTTGGTAAGTGGATTCTTTACCATCTGAGCCACCAAGAAAGCCCTTTCGCTTTAAAACATGGCTTCTTGCTTTTTCTCTAGATTCATTGACCTTGGCTGGCCTCAGTTATCTTCAACTCTTTAGTAAACACCACTTGTGTTTTATTTTCCACATAGACCACTCGTTCAAGTCTTTATTGAATTTGTTATAATATTGCTTCTGTTTTATGTTTTGTGTTTCTGGCCGTGAGCTACATGGTACCCTAGCTCACTGACCACGGATGGAATTACACCCCCTGCATTGAAAGGCAAAGTCTTAACCACAGGACCACCAGGGAAGTCCCAGTAAACACCATTTACATGACCAATGTAGGCTAACTGTGAAGAGGAAGCAGTGATGGGTGAGGAGTGGGCGTGGGGGTCATCAGGCTTTAAACAAGGAATTGAGAACATTCAATGCGACCTACAAAGGATGGTGGGAATAGTTAGAAACTGCTGCCAACACACCTGCTCCCCAAGCCTCAGAGCATGGACCTTAACTCTGAAAAGCAGTGAACTGGTCTAATTCATCTTTGTGTCCTTGGTAAGTAAATGCCTGAATAAAGGAATGGAAGAATGTCAGAGAGATAGTTATGAAGCAGCATGAAGCACGGCTGTACCTACAGAGTCTTCTGTTCATACGACCCTCCTTTCTTACTGGCTTTAAGCTACATGGAAGGGTTAGAAATAGGTCAGGATGAATAAGGAAGAAGAAAGTGGAGAGAGGCCAAAAAAGGCGGCACTGGGGCAGGTTCCAGCTTTCTGGGTTTTGAACTAGATGAACTCGCCAGGGCCGCAATCAGCTGTGTCCTGTGTCCTGGGGCTTCATGGCAAGAGTTTGAGTTACATATACCTTTGCTGCTTATTTGTTGTGTAACCTTGGGAAAATTACCAAATCTATTTGAACATTCCAGCTTCTTAATCTCAAGTTTGTGAAAAAATAGTCTTGAAACTCGTAGACTATACTGAGAGTCAAATAAGAATGTAAAACACAGAAGTGGCTTATACAAAGCTGCTGCTGCTGCTGCTGCTGCTAAGTCGCTTCAGTCGTGTGCGACTCTGTGCAACCCCAGAGACGGCAGCCCGCCAGGCTTCCCCGTCCCTGGGATTCTCCAGGCAAGAACACTGGAGTGGGTTGCCATTTCCTTCTCCAATGCATGAAAGTAAAAAGTGAAAGTGAAGTCACTCAGCTAAAGCTCAGTAACTTGTCCACATGTGCTATCTTTTTCAGGAAGAAGTTAATAGTGATGATTCCTTTTTAAGACTTCAGGTTTAAGGCTCAAAGTGCCAGGTGTATCTTTCCCACATACCAGAAAAAAAAAAAACCAATAAATAATTGATTTATTCAACAAAATTTTAAGCATCTTCTAATGCTATGCCAGACCTGAAAATGTTGAGTAAAATAGTCTAGCAGGTAATATGGATTTATAGCAGAGGTCGGAAAGGATAAACACCTCTATGACTTACTCATTTAGTCATTGTCTCTTATGTGTTATTCCTACAAAATGTGTACACCTAAGGATAATTTTTTAAAGCTCTAATCTGTCCAATACTTATTTAGTAAA
The DNA here is from genome assembly GCF_027580195.1 of Bos mutus. NCBI lineage: Eukaryota > Metazoa > Chordata > Mammalia > Artiodactyla > Bovidae > Bos > Bos mutus. The sequence goes on from NC_091628.1 coordinate 23,564,838, forward strand.
ATCATAGAAGCTAGCATCTCCACTTAAAATGTCAAAATGTTTGTGGCATTCACAACAAACATCACAGAGAATTTTTTTTTCTTAAATAGCTAATCAGTTATACATTGTGCATTTAAGAATTAATTTATTAAATCCACAGTGTTACTCAGCCAAACAAATATTGACATGATGTATCATCACAATATGCTCTCAATAACAGCTTTTACATTGCTAAAGAGTTTGTCAGAAAATCAGAGATTTATGCCAAAAAACTGGCTCTCTGCATATGTCTGCCAACCTTGGCCAGTGATTTGCATCCAGACAGAATTTCCACACACCCTTGATATAGCAAAGCAGGTTATTACAGGGCCCAAAACCTACTTTTCCAATGATCACAATCTCTTTGTAGTTATCAGTGTACATATATTTACTAAAAGTCTTCAATGTGTCTGTAGATTATTGAATGTTCAATTTTTTCAAGCAAAGTGAGATCACAGAAATGTTCAATAGCAAGCTATGAGATCCTTCCTAGTTCAGTTCAGTGGCTCGGTTGTGTCTGACTCTGTGCAACCCCGTGGACCACAGCATGCCAGGCTTCCCTGTCCATCACCAACTCCCAGAGCTTACTCAAACTCATGTACATCGAGTCCACGATGTACATCCAACCATCCCATCCTCTGTCGTCCCCTTCTCCTCCTGCCCCCAATCCCTCCCAGCATCAGAGTCTTTTCCAATGAGTCAACTCTTCGCATGAGGTGGCCAAAGTACTGGAGTTTCAGCTTTAGCATCATTCCCCCCAAAGAAATCCCAGGGCTGATCGCCTTCAGAATGGACTGGTTGGATCTCCTTGCAGTCCAAGGGACTCTCAAGAGTCTTCTCCAACACCACACTTCAAAAGCATCAATTCTTCCGTGCTCAGCCTTCTTCACAGTCCAACTCTCACATCCATACATGACCACTGGAAAAACCATAGCCTTGACTAGACGGACCTTTGTTGTTAAGTAATGTCTCTACTTTTCAATATGCTATCTAGGTTGGTCATAACTTTCCTTCCAAGGAGTAAGCGTCTTTTAATTTCACGACTGCAGTCACCATCTGCAGTGATTTTGGAGCCCCCCAAAATAAAGTCTGACACTGTTTCCACTGTTTCCCCATCTATTTGCCACAAAATGATGGGACCAGATGCCATGATCTTCGTTTTCTGAATGTTGAGCTTTAAGCCAACTTTTTCACTCTCCTCTTTCACTTTCATCAAGAGGCTTTGTAGTTCCTCTTCACTTTCTGCCATAAGGGTGGTGTCATCTGCATATCTGAGGTCACTGATATGTCTCCTGGCAATCTTGATTCCAGCTTGTGCTTCTTCCAGCCCACCGTTTCTCATTATGTATTCTGCGTATAAGCAGTTAAATAAGCAGGGTGACAATATACTGCCTTGACGTACTCCTTTTCCTATTTGGAACCAGTCTATTGTTCCATGTCCAGTTCTAACTGTTGCTTCCTGACCTGCATATAGGTTTCTGAAGAGGCAGGTCAGGTGGTCTGGTATTCTCATCTTTTTCATAATTTTCCACAGTTTATTGTGATCCACATAGTCAAAGTCTTTGGCATAGGCAATAAAGCAGAAATAGATGTTTTTCTGGAACTCTCTTACCTTTTCCATGATCCAGCGGATGTTGGCTATTTGATCTCTGGTTCCTCTGACTTTTCTAAAACCAGCTTGAACATCTGGAAGTTCATGGTTCACATATTGCTGAAGCCTGGCTTTGAGAATTTTGAGCATTACTTTACTAGCGTGTGAGATGAGTGCAACTGTGCGGTAGTTTGAGCATTCTTTAGCATTGCCTTTCTTTGGGATTGGAATGAAAACGGACCTTTTCCATTTCTGTGGCCACTGCTGAGTTTTCCAAATTTGCTGGCATATTGAGTGCAGCCCTTTCACGGCTTCATCTTTTAGGATTTGAAATAGCTCAACTGGAATTCCATCACCTCCACTAGCTTTGTTCATAGTGATGCTTTCTAAGGCCCACTTAACTTCACGTTCCAGGATGTCTGGCTCTAGGTCAGTGATCACACCATCGTGATTACCTGGGTCGTGAAGATCTTTTTTGTACAGCTTTTCTGTGTATTCTTGCCACCTCTTCTTAGTATCTTCTGCTTCTGTTAGGTCCATACCATTTCTGTCCTTTATTGAGCCTGTCTTTGCATGAAATGTTCCCTCGGTATCTCTAATTTTCTTGAAGAGATCTCTAGTCTTTCCCATTCTGTTGTTTTCCTCTATTTCTTTTCACTGATCGCTGAGGAAAGCTTTCCTATCTCTCCATGCTATTCTTTGGAACTCTGCATTCAGATGCTTATATCTTTCCTTTTCTCCTTTGCTTTTCACTTCTCTTTTCACATCTATTTGTAAGGCCTCCTCAGACAGCCATTTTGCTTTTTTGCATTTCTTTTTCTTGGGGATGGTCTTGATCCCTGTCTCCTGTCAGGAAGACAAATGTCACAAATCTCTGTCCATAGTTCATCAGGCACTCTATCAGATCTAGTCCCTTAAATCTATTTCTGACTTCCACTGTATAATCATTTAAGGGATTTGATTTAGGTCATACCTGAATGGTCTACTGGTTTTCCCTACTTTCTTCAATTTAAGTCTGAATTTGGCAATAAGGAGTTCATGATCTGAGCCACAGTCAGCTCCGTCTTGTTTTTGCTGACTGTATAAAGCTTCTCCATCTTTGGCTGCAAAGAATATAATCAATCTGATTTCGGAATTGACCATCTGGTGATGTCCATGTGTAGAGTCTTCTCTTGTGTTGTTGGAAGAGGGTGTTTGCTATGAACAGTGCATTCTCTTGGCAAAACTCTATTAGCCTTTGCTCTGCTTCATTCCATGTCCAAGGCCAAATTTGCTTGTTTCTCCAAGTGTTTCTTGAATTCCTACTTTTGCATTCCAGTCCCCTATAATGAAAAGGATATCTTTTTTGGGTGTTAGTTCTAAAAGGTCTTGTAGGTCTTCATAGAATTGTTCAACTTCAGCTTCTTCAGCGTTACTGGTTGGGGCATCGGCTTGATATCGAATGGTTTGCCTTGGAAACAATCAGAGATCATATGGAGGAAAGGGAGGGGGTTAGAGATTTCATTGTGTGATTTGAACAGCATTGGTGAAGCTCAAACAAAGGAGATCATCTATAATACAGCTAATGATTAACGTATTTTTTTTAACAATGGGAGAATGTACCACACTTTTGAAAGAATGATTAATTCATTTCTGAGACAAAGAGTAAATCCCTGCTTCAAGTAGTGAGGAAATATGAGTATATATGTTCATCAACTCTTCTGGCTAAAGAATTATTTGTAGGGGCCTAAGAGGTGGAAATTTTAAGTTCTCATTCTTTATCATAATCTTCTGACGTCTTTATTAAGTACCTGCTATGAGCAAGGCAATTTGAACATCCAGTTTCAGTCATGATTTTTCGCTTTTATAAAATATATAGTTTAAATTAGAGACAAATATAACTCTGCATTTAATAATGGCTATAATGGAGTGTACAAAATGCAATGGGTGCTTAGACAGCTAAGCACAATACCTAACTCTACTTGGAGGAGTGAGGAAAGGCTTCATATCTTTCAAACTTGATGAACGAGTCCCAAGCTTTGCAGGCAGGCAAATGGAGAAAGCAAAGGAGCATCAAAGATACTGAATATTACTGGTAGTTCAGCGTAGGTGCAGTGTGAACTGGAGAATGACACTGTAAGAGAGACAGCAGCAGTAACAGGTGACTCTGAACAAAGACCATTTCATGAAGGGCTGCATATGTCACAAAGAGCGTAGATTTTTGTTCAGTGTGATTTTGACTAGTGGAACTACATGATCATGTTTCCATGTCACATTATCTCATGATAACTGTGTGGAAAAAGGAAATGGAGGCTAGATGCTTCTATAAGAGCATATATGAGATGATGAGGGCTTTGGACAGTGGAGATGGTTATTATGTAAACAGTATCAATCCGATTTTGTCAGTTTTGTGATTGGTTTGCTAAGGCAAGAGAAAATCAAGAATCTTAATGAGTTTCAAATACCTGGTTTAGGTAATTAGGATGTGGCTAATAGACTGCACAGATCGAGTTAAGAATGTTGAATTAATGGTTTAATTAAATAGTGTGGTTTAAATAGTGATTTATCTATCTCAGGCACTATCGGAGTGTAATTCTAGAATTTCTATACTGGAGGGGCTTATATACAACCGTCTGGTTGGAGGAGCAGATTACCAGGAACTTACCCTGTAGCTGTATCAAGACACATAGGTTAAAAAAACATAATTGTCTGTACCACCTTCTAGAGCAGTACCAGACTCAAAGTTATCTTTGACTGGCTTTTACTTAATCTCCTACAATCTTACCATATTTACACCATATTTTAATAAGTTAGTCATTCAGTTGTATCTGACTCTTTCTGACCTCATGGACTGTAGCCTGCCAGGCTCCTCTGTCCATGGAAAGCACTGTTGTGAAGAATGAGACACGTGAAAGTATCTATCAAAATGTTTTGATGTTCAATATACTGAAAATGGGTATTCATGGTCATATTCTATATGTACATTTCTTTCAAATAAGTTACATATGTAATTCATATGTGTGTATATATATCCACTAATTCTATAGTTAAATACATAAAAAATATACATGTATATGTGTGTGTGCTAAGTCACTTCAGTTATGTCCAACTCTTTGTGTCCTCATGGATTGCAGCCCTCCAGGCTTCTCTGTCCATGGGATTTTCCATAGAATACTGGAATGGGTTGCTGTGCTCTTCTCCAAGGGATCTTTCCAACCCAGGGATCGAACCCATGTCTCTTATGTCTCCTGCACTGGCAGGCAGGTTCTTTACCACTAGCGCCATCTGGGAAACCCAAGGAAGTGTTAGCTGCTCAGTCATGTCACTCAGATTCTTTGTGACCCCACGGGTTGTAGTCCCCAGGCTCCTAAGTATACACACACATATAAATGATTTACCTACATAATATGCAGTTTTATAAATAGCCTTGGGAACACCAATATATAGTCAGTTATCTTACAAGTACTCCATTTCAGTATATAAATGCTTCCAAGTTATAAATATTTCTAGGTCTTTGAATAGAGATATGGTTGGATAGAGATATTAGTTGGGGTACTAGGGGCTTAAATTGGACTGAATTTTCTTTTCATTGGCTTTTCTTTCAAATGACTGTTACTAGAACACGTTAAAAAAAAAAAAAAAAAAAAAAAAAACAAAAACAAAAACTGGACTTGGAACACTTTAAAAGGAGGCTTTATTCCCAGTGAGTCTCAAGAGACTGTTACAGCATCTCTGCACTTAGATACTGGAGAAGCAGGCAGTAGGAAGAATATTTCCCAAGATCCTAGAACATGTTCTACTCACTCTGACCCCTCAGACTTCATTTTATTCATCTACAAAATGAAAGGGTTTCCCAGGTGGCTCAGTGGTAAAGAATCTGCCTGCCAGTGCAGGAGACACATGAGCTGTGGGTTCTAGCTCTGAGTCAGGAAGATCCCCTGGAGGAAATGGCAACCCACTCCAGTATTCTGAGAAATCCCATGGACAGAGGAGCCTAGCGTGTACAGTCCATGGAGCTGCAAATTGTCGGGACAGGACTGAACGATTAAGCACACACACAAAGTGAAAAGTTATAAATTCTCAAGCTAAGCTGAAAAGCAGAAATCATTAGGACTGCTTTTATATACAGAAATGCTTGCAAATCATTCCACATTTAAAGAGTAAGAACTTTAGGGGTAGTTTCTAGAAGTCTGTATTCATAATTTTCTAGGTCACTTTGATAATCGCACAGGTTTAGGACCTACTAGCCTAAACACTTACTATAGGCACTTAACTATACTTTCAATTTTATCTGAAAATGGACTGGCATTTGGAAGTATACATTCATTTCTAAGACCTATAGCCATTAATCATCTTTGTCCCCTATCCCTTTTTTGGGCTACATTTGTTATATACTGCCTTAACAGGTGTGTTAATTAAGCACTTAAATAATAAAATAAGAGTACACAATATGGTTTATGGTGTAAGAAAATGTATTTTCACAAGATATGAATCATGTACCAATAAAGCACTTTAAACTAAATACACCACTTTGAAACATTTTGCACAAAGAAGTTACAGATCATATTTAATAACATGTCTAGTTCTATACAAGGAAATATTTTTAAGACCTTACTGCAATAAAATTTTCCAACCAAAGAACAAAAATTTTAAATAATTTATGAGACATCATAAAACCTATCTGTGTGACAAATCAGGCAGAATTCTGTGCTAGAAACAGAATGAGGGAAAATCTAAATAAGACAAAAAATTCAGAAAATAGGCATTCATAAATTTCTCATTAATGGAGGTTTAATGTTGTTAAAGACCAGGAGTCTTTAAGCATCAGAAAATAAAAATCTGCTTATAAAAATAAAAAATTCCACGAACATTAGTTAACATACTTTTCTACCTCAGCACAAATTTTTTTGCCCTTTACAATTCTGAAGACTGCTAGTCATTGTCAAATATCTGAACCATGTCTTAGTCTTAACAAATATCATTTTTCGGATACTGATTCTGTTGCATAATTTTTTTTCCCCAATGAACCTAGGGCCTATGCACATTTCAATAAAAATTGGTTTTAGAAATACTTTATTCATGAATAATTCAACACCTATATCTTGAAGCTTACATTTTCCAGGCCTCCAAAGTGCAAAACAGATACCAAACAACCAGGCCTGCCTCCAGAGACCTCAGCATTTAGAATACAGCAGGTCAAGTGCTGGTTCTCAATCACTATAAGCCTTCACCTTTCAGGATATGCAGAGATACTGATGCCCTCACTAAGGGCAACCATAATCTTCCCTTATGTATATCTTTCTTTAAACTAAGAGAATTCCAAAAACCGTATGTTGACAATGCCTATGCTGTGCTTTCTCTGATCATCTTCAGCTCCTTATAACAATGTCAAGTATTTTGTTTTCCCTTCAGTTCTTTCCATTGCCTCTGTGGCTTTGTCTACCCAGTCTGGCCTTTTCTGTGACACTCTCGTTACAGGTTTCTGCTTGCCTTCCCTTTTGTTTCTTTCCTTCTTGCTAGAAGCCTGGTCATCTGGGCTTCCCCATTTTTCTTCCCTAGCTTCTTATTCACCCCACAACTATAGTCTTAATGCTTCCTTAAATGTTCGGTCTTCATTATGTATAACTAACCAGAATTTAAATTAGCATTTTTATGACCTCTGTTGTGAACTTTCAGATGTTCTTCTTTACACTTTCTCCCTGAAGGCTATTTAGGATTATCTTAAAAAAGATGATGGTTTCTTGAGGATTCCTATTTTAAAGGTTGTTTTAAAAGAGATCAATAAAGGAATGCATAGTTCAACAACTGATGCTTCTACTTTATTCTTAATTTTCATCATTACAAGTACTGGAGTCTGCAAGATCATTGCTAAAACTCCTTGGTGTGAGATACCAACCAATTTTACCCATAAGGGCTAGATGGAAAATGCAATTTTGGGCTCTTTGATATCAAATTAAAATTTATTAAGAACTCAAGAAGTCTGAAACTTTAAAACAAGCTAAATGATAAGACAAGTTATTCATTGATATGATCCTTTACCATAAATGATATATAAGGAGGAATTCAACTATATTTGTGTCTGTGAGTCAGATGCTATCAAGCCAATCGTCATGTGTGGATCCATAATCTTTTTTACATTTTTAACTCAGGGACAAGGAGGAAGATTCAGTAAATTTTAATTTTCCAGATGTTCTCAGAAAGAATGACCAGAAGCATCCTCCGGTTATAAGACACAGATGGTTGATCCATTCACCCCTGATGAACTACCTGTGTGTGCAGCGAGGCAGCAATGAAAGACTGATCCTCTGTGGTCATGGGGCCCTAGGCCGGGATGCGTTCTCTCCTCACATGAAGTGTGAACAACAAGCATGGACAGATAGTCACCTTTCATTATGTCTTCAATTACTGGTATTTTCATAGGATTTCAAATGCCTGATTCCAATTTTACAATAACAATACCAATATTTACTCTGGAAGGGGGTTTTATGTTCCAAGCAGCAGATATTAACAATGTCCAACACGATCTCTAGGAATTATTCGCAGTTCTGAACCGTGCTTTAGAAAAACATTTCCTACACAAACAGACAGAACAAAACGTTAGGTATTTAAAAAATGACATGCTCTCATTAACAATTCGACAATTAATATGCAGAAGAAACAAAGGAGTGTCAAGTAGGTGCAAAGCTCAAATATATTAGAACCCAAGTCTAGGCTCCTTAGGTCTTGCTCTTACGCTTCTCACATCCTCAAAACCAAAGCAGAGGCTTCTTATGTCTTGTTCTTACTCCTCTCACATCCTCACAACCCAACAAACGTCTGAAAATTTGAAATTAGAACACTACCCACAAAAATAAAAAAAGAAAGGACACTACCCAAAGAAATACCACCAAACACAATCATCAATATTTGCTCTAATATATAATAAAATACTTGGGAGCAGGAAAAATAAGTGTAAATTACCACAAGTGACAAAAGTTTAGCAGTCCTGACCTATTTTGGGGCTGGGCTGCCTACTGAGAGTTTCTTCCCACTATATGATGCCCACAATTAAACTTTAAAGGGGAATCCAACAGGCAACATGTCAGAGTAAGAAGGAGTTCAGATTAATATAAACTACTGGACATTTACAGAGTAAGAAAATGCAAAATTTTTAAACCCAAGTTTAAACAACAACAAAATGCCTCACAATTTTCAAAAAATAGCCTTTTTGATTTAATAAATTATACACTTAGAACAACTGACTTTTGTAAGAAGAAATTATCATTTTAAATCCCTCTTTATTTGTTATATGGCTAAATTTACATTTCAATCCCAGGCCTTATGAGGACAATATAATTTGTAGAAGTACTTAAAAAAATAACAGTTTAAAAATAACTACTTCTCAAGACTGCATTTATATTAAATCATGCTTAATTTAAAAATATTTTAACCGAACTATAAGCTAGGCAATGGCACCTCACTCAGCACTCTTGCCTGGAAAATCCCATGGACAGAGGAGCCTGATAGGCTACAGTCCATGGGGTCGCAAAGAGTCAGACATGACCGAGCAACTTCACTTTCACTTTCATAAGCTAAGGAAGGTACATCTCAAACAAATACAGAACTGTCGGTTAGAAAGTTTAAGACTACTCTTACCCTTCCTGCTTGTTAGGGTATCAATATGTAGCGCTACATAATGTTAATGGCTTGAGACTCGAAGTGCAGGCTAAGTCCCATGAAATTTAAATGACTGTACTTCTTCAAAATAATAAGTCAGTACTTACTGAATGTTCATTATGAATAACACAAACTTCTAAGCACTTACATGTACAACCTCACAACTATCTAATGAGATAGTTATTACAGAACATTATTCCCATTAGAGCACAATCTTACCTTAAGATTTTTTGTTACATGTATTAGTTAAAGAACTTTAATGTTCATTATTCAGAATTTCTCTTTCTTGTAGCCAAAAGCATATAACTGATACACAGAATGTAACAAATTATTCACACACTTAGGTAAAGACTGCCACACAATCCCTGAAAATCAGCCATTATCTTGGTAAAATCCTATCAAGTCTAATTAGAATGAATTACATATTCATTATCAACTGATGTAGACAGCCTCACCACACTGCCATGGGTTGCGGAAACTCACCAGCAGTCTGTGCAGGATTTATTCCTATTCCATCTAGAAAATAAGTTGTAAAATGACCTGAGTTATTTCTGAAGCTAAAAGGCTTTAACAGTAAGAAGAAATGTGCCAAAATAATGCTGCTGTGCATACAGGCAGTTATACCACGAACATGAATGACAACCTGGCAGGTAGGTTACCTGTTAAATCTCTCACTATTATGCCTTTACACATATTGCTGGACTAGACAATGTCTGTCAGTGAAACGACCCCACGAAGTCTGACAGAGGATGGTTTTTCATACTGTTTTGCCAAATCCAGTGAAAAATAAAGCCAAAATGCCTTAAGTATGCCATTCGTCGTTTAACACTGCTCTGAGGCATCAAATCTTAAGGCTGAAGAACCAGAGAGATATAAGTTCCACTGACACTTGATAAAAGTTTACAATGTACTCTCTCAGTAGCTACTCATTTATGAATCTAAAAGTTTCCGGAAAAGGAAGGATCGCTTTCTTCCAAATACAGACACATTTCAATGTGACAGCATGCACAATTTTTCAGAATGAGAAATTCCATCATTATCTAAACTAAATCATACCACTTACTGCTCATTAAAGCCACCTTCTCTTAGTCTTTCTTAACTACACACGAACTACTCACCAGTACCTGGGACCATGACTTTGTATTCTTAATAGTTAAGCCTTTCCTGCCATCTTTGTTCCTCATCTTATTTCAGTATTTTCTCTTTGGGCTGGTTCCATTAATTATTTGTAGTATCCAAAAACAGAATTTAATTTATATTATCTAACTGGATAAAATCCTCATTATTGCAAGCCTGTAAGAATTGTTTTCTATCAGGAAAGCAATAGTAAGGGACAGCAAAGGTACATTCCTGCTTAGCTTCCTATATTCTAAAACCATTTATGATACAATAGAAAACGTTTGTTAAATGACAAGTTATTTTCAGCAATAATTTGGCATAAGGACATATGATATTATAATGTGCTGTGCTTAGTCGCTTGGTCATGTCTGACTCGGCGACCCCATGAACTGCGGCCTGCCAGGCTCCTCTGTACATGGGATTCTCCAGGCAGGAATACTGGAATGGGTTCACGCCCATCTCCAGGGAATCTTCCTGACCGAGAGATCCAATGCAGGTCCCCTGCACTGCAGGCGGATTCCTTAGCATCTGAGCCACCAGGGAAGCCCATAAAGTACTGTACTAGATAACAAAAGCACAGAAAAAACTGAAGACACAATTATGAACAGGAACTTTGATGTAGTGTTTACAATTATGTATATCACTTATGTTGATATAAAGTTTAGGGTTTTTGTATTTTAAGTCAATTTTAACTAATTTGGTTTCTTTTAAACAGCTAATAGCTATGTTAATAAACAGGTTTAAGACAAATTCTTACCATTGGTAATAATTGCACTTGTTGCTGCAGGAACTTTAAACTAAAAAGGAAGAAAAGAAAAAATACATATAAGCATATAAAATGCTAATTATAAAAGATAGTTAGCAATGATAGGGTACATATAATCAATTCTATAATTTTAAATGTAATTTATCTTTTAGGATAAGTAACATCATCAAAGAAAGTATTACAATCTGCTTTATCTTTAAAGACTAATGTGCTGTGCAAAGTCGCTCCAATTGTGTGCAACTCTTTGCAGCCCCACGGACTGTACCACCTGGGCTCCTCTGTCCGTGCAGTTTCCCAGGCCAGAACCCTGGACTGGGTTGCCATTTCTTTCTCCAGAGGAATCTTCCCGACCCAGGGATTGAACCCGCGTCTCCTGCGTTGGCAGGCAAGTTCTTTACTACTAGTGCCACCTGTTTTCTAAAACTTGCATTTCATTGTATTTAGGACACCAGAGATTGTAAGATGCATCTTATTTTATGCACCATAAAAAAGGAAAAACACTGTCGATGAATCTATTAACCCAGCGTTTGATCTTTCAGACTTACACACAGTTTACTTTGGTCATACATAACGCTCAGGCACAAGTGAAAATAAAAGCAAAGTAACTGAAATTTCTTGGTAGAAATAATCAGTTCAAACAAATGCCTTCTTGTGTTTAATATGGGCTTGCAATAGTCCAATTATGCCACCAAGAAATACCTCTAAGTACGAGTAGGGGTGCAGGTGATGTCAGTTGGACAATTATGTGACTGTCATGTGGTCAACCATGACAGACAGCCTCCACTCATCTCTATTCAGAGATGTAAGTGCTTTATGAGTCAATGAAATGTGGTATGGAGCTTATTGGTAGCTTAAAGGTAGAATTATTCTCTTAATGCTCTTATTTGTCAAACTGTGTTCATAGCTCATTCATTTTCCAATAATGTAATAAGCACTTCTATGCTACAGACTAGCTTTATAAATATTATACTTGAGTTTTGTGATTAAGTTTGGAAAACACTAAGTTATGCAGATGACACCACCCTTATCGCAGAAAGTGAAGAAGAACTAAAGAGCCTCTTGATGAAAGTGAAAGAGGAGAGAGAAAAAGTTGGCTTAAAGCTCAACATTCAAAAAACTAAGATCATGGCATCCGGTCCCATCACTTCATGGCAAACAGATGGGGAAACAGTGGCTGACTTTATTTTTTTGGGCTCCAAAATCACTGCAGATGGTGACTGCAGCCATGAAATTAAAAGACGTTTACTCCTTGGAAGGAAAGTTATGACCAACCTAGACAGCAAAGGAGGTAAGTCCTGGGTGTTCATTGGAAGGACTGATGTTGAAGCTGAAACTCCAATACTTTGGCCACCTCATGCAAAGAGTTGACTCATCTGAAAAGACTGTGATGCTGGGAAAGATTGAGGGCAGGAGGAGAAGGGGACGACAGAGGATGAGATGGTTGGATGGCATCACTGACTCAATGGACATGGGTTTGGGTGAACTCCGGGAGTTGGTGATGGACAGGGAGGCCTGGCATGCTGCGGTTCATGGGGTCGCAAAGAGTCGGAGACGACTGAGCGACTGAAGTGAACTGAACTGGGAATTTAAGTTAAATTTAAGTTAAACTGGGAATTTTTTCAAAATCCTTTAGTATGCTGCTGCTAAGTCGCTTCAGTTGTGTCCGACTCTGTGCGACCCCATAGACGGCAGCCCACCAGGCTTCCCCGTCCCTGGGATTCTCCAGGCAAGAACACTGGAGTGGGTTGCCATTTCCTTCTCCAAAGCATGAAAGTGAAAAGTGAAAGTGAAGTTGCTTAGTCGTGTCTGACTCTTAGTGACCCCTTGGACTGCAGCCTATCAGGCTCCTCCGTCCATGGGATTTTTCCAGGCAAGAGTACTGGAGTGAGGTGCCATTGCCTTCTCCAAATATGCTGCTAATATAGTTTATTTGACTCCAGGAAAATACAAAAATAATCAATAACGCCCCATACTTTTGGACCACTGATCCCAATCTCAGTTTTTAATGGTTATTTTATATTTTGGTGATTCTAGTGGTCTGGGGAAAACATTCTCTCTAGGAAATGCTGCTCTCAGTATTTACAATAATCACACACCATAGTTGAGAAAAAACTAAGAGCTCATTATAATTTATGAATTTAACAATCAAGTTTTAAAATAAGAACTTAACTACACACGAGAACAATTACTTGTTACGGGCCTATGTACCTAAAAAAAAAAAAAACAATTTTACTGTCCATATGGCACATTTTTAATTGTAAACGTCCTTTATGTTTTAAAAATTTTAAATAAACTTAAAGTAACTTCAAAATATACTTTAATAAATTTTAAAATAGTTAAGTTTTTTATAGAGGTTGTAATACTTTTTAAAACCTTGATAAAACACCTAAATTATAGGCAATCTCAGATTTCTAAAACTTGAATATGACAAAGTTTTTAGTTGTTATTCTTAGTTATGTCTACTTTAAGTTACGCATTTTCTTTAGTGGTAACCTATTACATGACAATAAAAATCAAAAGCAACTGCAGACACAATTTTTCCCTTTTCCAGACTATAGTAACAATGTTTAACTGAAATTTGGGGAAGCTTTACTAGTGATGAAAATACAGAAACTACCACTTCTTTCTACAAAAAACTGACAAGTTTTTTCCTAGATGTGAAGTTCCTCAGTTTTCATTTATTTCTACTTCAGATCCCATTGTATTTTACAATTTAGGATCGTAAGAAGTTCCTCTCAGGCTTTGACAACTCATTATTTAAATTAATTTCCAGTCCTATGTTGGGGGGTTTTATTTTTTATTAAGAGAATTATATTAGGGTTTTATATCCACGGACAACTCAGGTCAACTCTTACTCTTACTGAAAGATTCCACAACATTAAATATAAATGCTATTATATTTTTACTCAAAATCATGTTATTGGGCAGGAAGGATAAGCATTAACTATTTCCATTTTACAGATGTAAGAAATTTCAGGAAGAGAGAAACTGTCATGTCAAACAAATAATTAATGACACAGTTAAAAGAGGAACCCTAAGTCTCCCAAGTCATAAGCTTCTCTTCTAATTGTCAAAAACAAACAGTTACTTTATAGATGCCTCTGATGAAAATCTTTGTTTGGAAAAATTTTATTTCTTAAAAACAGAAACCCAATCATATTTTCAAAAACAATAAATTTTACTGACACTGCACATGCTTATAGAGAAAAGTTGAAAAACATGATAAATATATAATAAAATTGTACTTCCAGAATCAAAGTTAGTAAAAATACAAGCATACAGTGTGACGTTTTTAAAAAATTGATATATGACTATCTTTTCAATTTCAATAAGGATTCCCCTTATAATTTAAGTTACATTAAATACATGCGTCAGTTTGTGTGACCCATTCTTGTATCTGTGGGTCTCAACTCTCACTCTGCTTTTACCTTTAAGTGAGGTTTAATTTTGACACCATAAACCTAGCAATGAACTTGTGTGGAAGTGGGAGGTCAAGACACATGCCGATTTTTGAGACACATTTTGAGACACAAACTGTATTCTCTACAGGCTGTCCCAATTTCTATACTTACTTCTTCTGCTGCAAACTTTAACACTGCTGTGAAAGGTGTACTTTCGGGAACACTGAGTCTGCAAAAATTAAAAAAGAATTTTTTGAAAGGCTGATTTTTTAAGTCCTTTGTTAGTTATTTCAGCTCTTGTAGCAGACCTTGGCAAAGCTGTCTTTTGAGTCTGAGGTTGGCTGTTCTGATTGTACACTATGTGCATTAAGTCTAAAAAAGAAAGCAATAATTAGCCTTATAGCTGACATGGTGCCCTCAGGTCCACTTGAAAATGCATAACCTATAATAGGTATGGATTTGTACATGTTTAATACTTTGATACAAACAGGTCTAGCATGTAGGCTGCTTCTTGTTTCCAAAAATGGATTTCAAAAAGTGGAATCTCTCCTCAATCTTAAGTACACTTTGCCACCTACAGTTCATCCTGTGCAGGAACATGATCGTTTTCATTAGAAGAGCAGGCTACCTGGGGAGCATCATCTTTTCATGAACTTTTCTGTGCACTTTCAATCACCAAGTCAAAAATAATAGTCCAAGTTGGTAAAAATGAGTATGTTTACTATGGGAAAATAAGAAGTGATCTCCCACCTTTATAACATATAAAAAAGCTCATACAACACAATCTGAAATAACATTCTGAAAAGTGATGTGTGGTTTTGACTTGAATTGTGGCAAGTATATTCAAGATCACTGATAAACAATCAATCTGTATCAACTATTCAACTTAACCATAAAAAAGAATTGACATTATACCTTAAGAAAACAGAGAAACAGGTTAAAAAATAAGCAATGTAAGATTCCTAATGTAAAACAAATTACAGTGAGTAAAGACAGAAACAAAAGTAACATTTCTCTTTGAAACTTCTCTATTTGTCACCACTGTACTGTTCTCTAATGATTTAATACAACTACAATATGTAACATCCTCAGGTATATATACCACCTGCTCACTCAGTCTACAGATTGAATGCTGAATACAAAAATCATTATATCTGATGTTGCACATTACAATGATTTTCAATAAGAAAAGTGTGAACAGATTTCTTGGCTGCCATATTCCACTCCCCCAAAATACTGCTAAGAGTGAAAACAGAACATGTTTTTTTCCCTTTCCTTTTTTATATGGAATAAAAAGAGACAAATAAAATTATAATGAATAGCCATTTATTTAAAAAATACCTAATAAACTGGCAATATAAAAATTTACAAAGCCAGGAATAGTACTTTGCAAGTATTTCTATAGTTTATTTACAGTTCAGAACCTGAGAATCGCTGTCCTAAAACTCTTGCCTGTAGAGAACTTCTAAAACTTTGGGGTTTCAATTCACTTTTGGACTAGAGATAGGAAATGTCCTTGTACCATATAATTAAATGTCATGCTGATACTCATTAACAAAAGTTTCTCTCCACAGATTAAATTGGTGAGACTATCCAAACAAAATCCAATAAAATATAAAAGCGTATTTAGTGAATGTTCTGACAGAAAATTGCACAGGGACTGGGAGTTACTTTCACTCCAGAGAATTTATCTAGATCTGATGCCCTTGAGTTTGCCAGTCACATCACTTACTCGTACATTACATTGGTATTTTGGAAAGATGACAACCATCCTGTATACTGAGGTGATCTTTTAAAGTAAACTACTGGCATTTTTTTAATTAAAAATCTCACATAAATAGAAGTATGGCATAACTTCATCCTGCTTATTTAACTTACATGCAGAGTACATCATGAGAAACACTAGGCTGGAAGAAGCACAAGCTGGAATCAAGATTGCTGGGAGAAATATCAATAACCTCAGATATGCAGATGACACCACCCTTATGGCAGAAAGTGAAGAGGAACTAAAAAGCCTCTTGATGAAAATGAAAGAGGAGACTGAAAAAGTTGGCTTAAAGCTCAACATTCAGAAAACGAAGATCATGGCATCTGGTCCCATCACTTCATGGGAAACAGAGGGGGTAACAGTGGAAACAGTGTCAGACTTTACTTTGGGGGGCTCCAAAATCACTGCAGATGGTGACTGCAGCCATGAAATTAAAAGACGCTTACTCCTTGGAAGGAACGTTATGACCAACCTAGATAGCATATTGAAAAGCAGAGACATTACTTTGCCAACAAAGGTCCGTCTAGTCAAGGCTATGGTTTTTCCAGTGGTCATGTATGGATGTGAGAGTTGGACTGTGAAGAAGGCTGAGTGCCGAAGAATTGATGCTTTTGAAGTGTGGTGTTGGAGAAGACTCTTGAGAGTCCCTTGGACTGCAAGGAGATCCAACCAGTCCATTCTAAAGGAGATCAGCCCTGGGTGTTCTTTGGAAGGAATGATGTGAAAGCTGAAACTCCAGTACTTTGGCCACCTCATGCGAAGAGTTGACTCATTGGAAAGACTCTGATGCTGGGAGGGATTGGGGGCAGGAGAAGGGGACGACAGAGGATGAGATGGCTGGATGGCATCACCGACTCGATGGACGTGAGTTTCAGTGAACTCCGGGAGTTGGTGATGGACAGGGAGGCCTGGCATGCTGCGATTCATGGGGTCACACAGAGTCGGACATGACTGAGCGACTGAACTGAACTGACCAGTGTTAGAAAGAATGAAGTTTGTACAGGACACTGAGAGAAGGGTGACACGAACTTTCTATACCATCACAGAAATTGTCACGGAGGTGAAATTTTAATCATTAAAGGATGTTATCAGGAAGTGGTACTCACAAAACTACATTCTAAGCACAGAAGAGAATGTGTGCCAGAGCAGGTAGATTTCAAAAGATTTGCTGTCAATATGCAACTACGATGGCTGAAACTTTAAATGATGGTGGTAGTGACGGGGCTGGGGAGGCGAGGCAGGGAGTTGAGACTGGGAAGACTAGAATTAGACTGCAAGAGTCAGAGTGAAAGTCGCTCAGTCCTGTTGGACTCTTTGTGATGCTATGGGCTGTAGCCTGCCAGGCTCCTCTGTCCCTGGAATTCTCCAGGCAAGAATACTGGAGTAAGTAGCCGTTCCCTTCTCCAGGGGATCTTCCCAACCCAGGGATGGAACCCAGGTCTCCCACACTGCCGGCAGATTCTTTACCATCTGAGCTGAAAGAGTCTAAGGTGTTTCTAATGCATCCTGTACATGACAGAGAATGTTTGATTTCAACATTTCTATAACCAAGTAGCAGTATCAACAAGGAATCAATCAACAAGCAAAACCAACCATAAAAACTGGGACATTTCCCCAGAATAAATCTACAACTGCAACATCCTCTCTAGAATGCAACCGTTAGCAACTCAAAAGGACGCTTCTCTATTACAGTACATATTTACCTGCCTGACAAGTGAAAAGTGGCCTAAAGAGTTAAAGCATGTTTCCCCACAAATCTCAGAGCTGCTTTTACTTACATAATCCTAAAAGACGATGCCGTGAAATATGCCACACAATATGCCAGCAAATTTGGAAAACTCAGCAGTGGCTACAGGACTGGAAAATGTGTTTTCATTCCAATCCCAAAAAAAGGCAATACCAAAGAATGTTCAAACTACCACACAACTGCATTCATCTCACACGCTATCAAAGTAATGCTCAAAATTCTCCAAGCCAGGCTTCAACAGTATGTGAACCATGAATTTCCAGAACTGGATTTAGAAAAGATAGAGGAACCAAAGATCAAACTGCCAACATCCGTTGAATCACGAAAAAAGCAAGAGAGTTGCAGAAAAACATCTACTTCTGCTTTACTGACTATGCCAAAGCCTTGACTGTGTGGATCCCAACAAACTGTGGAAAATTCTTCAAGACATGGGAATACCAGATCACCTGACCTGTCTCCTGAGAAACCTGTATGCAGGTCAGGAAACAACAGTCAGAACTGGACATAGAATAACACACTGTTTCTCAGTTGGGAAAGGAGTACATCAAGGTTGTATATTGTCACCCTGCTTATTTAACTTACATGCAGAGTACATCATGAGAAATGCTGGACTGGGTGAAGCATAAGCTGAAATCAAGATTGCCGGGAGAAATATCAAAACCTCAGATACACAGAGGACACAACCCTATGGCAGAAAGTGAAGAAGAACTAAAGAGCCTCTTGATGAAAGTGAAAGAGGAGGTGGGGGGTGGGGAAGTTGGCTTAAAACTCAACATTCAGAAAACCAAGATCATGGTATCTGGTCCCATCACTTCATGGGAAATACATGGGGAAACAGTGACAGACTTTATTTTTTGGGGCTTCAGAATCACTGCAGATGGTGACTGCAGCCATGAAATTAAAAGATGCTTGCTCCTTGGAAGAAAAGTTATGACCAACCTAGCCAGCATATTAAAAAGCAGAGACATTACTTTGCCAACAAAGGTCTGTCTAGTCAAAGCTATGGTTTTTCCAGTAGTCATGTATAGATGTGAGGGTGGACTATAAAGAAAGCTGAGCGCTGAAGAATTGATGCTTTTGAACTGTGGTGTTGGAGAAGACTCTTGAGAGTCCCTTGGACTGCAAGGAGATCCAACCAGTCCATCCTAAAGGACATCAGTCCTGAATATTCATTGGAAGGACTGATGTTAAAGCTGAAACTCCAATACTTTGGCCACCTGATGTGAAGAACTGACTCACTGGAAAAGATCCTGATGCTGGGAAAGACTGAAGACGGGAGGAGTAGGGGATGACAGAGGATGAGATGGTTGGATTGTACCACCGACTCATTGGATATGAGTCTGAGTAAACTCTGGGAGTCGGTGTTGGACAGGAGGGCCTGGCATGCTGCAGTCTATAGGGTCACAAGGAGTCGGACACGACTGAGCGACTAAACTAAAATCATACATGTTATATACATTTTATATAAACATATCCATATACAAACTATACATACAACTACACACACACACTAAACTAGAGGCCTGCCAGCAAATTCATCCAGTCAATATGTATTAAGCGAACTGGTACCACGTTCAGGCACTCTTATATAGTTACTGATGCTGCCTTACTCCTTCTTCCCTCCCTCCTCCTCATTCTTTTCCAGAGCCAGTTGACAGACTGATGAAGATACTCCGGTATAAAGGTAGAAATCAGAGATGATGAGAAGAGGCAGTTAAGGGCTCTACCTTGTTAAGCCCAACTATCGTGGGAGTTACACCAACGGGAATCAAGGGCCTGATATTCTGGACATTTCGGAACCTGGGCTGGGAGGCCTTGCCTTACTTCCCCGAACAGTTGGTCAAAGCGGTGAAAGGCCTGTCTCGTTATAAGCAGGTTTAAGACTGTATTAAGGATACCAGCAAATCACCAGGGCCCGGTCCACACGTGCCCCCGCTCCACCACCCCCGAAATGAGTTCCGAAGAGAGCTCGGAAACCAACAACGACGTTCCCATCACATAACACCCACACAGCCTCGCGCCAGGGCAAGCTGATACACGATAACCCGGTTCAGGTGAGTGGGGCTGCCTCGGGGAGAGGAGAGGAACGCGCACTGCTGAGGTGGAGGCCGCTGGGATGGCTCGAGTCGCCTTCCCCCCAACTCGAGAGCCCCTCCACCCGCCACCGCGTCCGAGCTACTCACACTTTGTATGGCAGCCGCGGGTCCGACGTCAGTGTGATCTTAAAAGAAACTTTCGACCTGAGGAAGAGAGAAGAAGAAGTTAAGGTCGGGCAACGGGACCGCGGAATTGGGCGGCTGGAAAGCCAACACTTACATGGTGCCGCCGTTCGGGACCGAAACCTCGCAGCAAACCCGTGCTGAACCTCACACTTGCACCCTAGCGTCTCTTCCAACTCAGGTCCACGTCTCCTTCCGCAAGCTGGGGTCCTCCGAAGATGCGGCTGTCCAGAGCACTGCCTGAAAATTGGAGCCAGAGGCTCAAGTTGGGCGGAGCTTACGAGATCGAAATAGCGAATGCTTTTGTATGTATATTTCTGGAACACAGTTTCGGGTCGTATGGAAAGAATACTATTTTACTTGAAGTTATTTTTCTTCCGTATTTTTAGTTAGGCAGCACAGAGACAGCGAGATTCAAGGTCCCAGTTTGCAAGTCGGGGCGGAAGTATGGGTCCGGGAAGGCGGGGGAAAAGCTGAGCGGTGGGCAGGATTGTGGGCAGGGCCGGACGCGGGCGCGATCTTACGTTGCCGAGGCAACATGAGCGCGGAGAAGATCCAGTGATGCTCAAGAAGTGGCGGATTCATTTTGACATTTGGCAAAACTAATACAATTATGTAAAATTTAAAAATAAAATAAAATTTAAAAAAAGAATTAAATAATAAAAAATAAAAAAATAAAGTATGTGAAGCCAAAAAAAAAAAAAAGAAGCGGGAATCCTCACCCAGTTTTAATATTAGTATTTTCTACCTGCCCAGCTACCTAATCATGTTGTAGGTTTCTCGTAATTTAGCTCTAAAGTTTTTGTTTTCCACAGATAAGAAACTTACCAAGTTGGTGGGAAAGACAAGATCCCTACACTTGAGGAACCTGAAGTCTAGTTGAGAAGAGAAATCCCACAAACAGATTTCAGTAGTTTGTGATCTCACAGGATTAAACCAGGGAATAAGTTTGCCTATTATCAGTTACATTTGTTCAGCTTAATAGCAAATTTTCGCAGAAAGTGAAGAGGAACTAAAAAGCCTCTTGATGAAGGTGAAAGAGGAGAGTGAAAAAGTTGGCTTAAAACTCAACATTAAGAAAACGAAGATCATGGCATCTGGTCCCATCACTTCATGGGAAATAGATGGGGAAACAGTGGAAACAGTGTCAGACTTTATTTTGGGGGGCTCCAAAATCACTGCAGATGGTGACTGTAGCCATGAAATTAAAAGACACTTACTCCTTGGAAGAAAAGTTATGACCAATCTAGATAGCATATTCAAAAGCAGAGATATTACTTTGCCAACAAAGGTCCATCTAGTCAAGGCTATGGTTTTTCCAGTGGTCAGAGAGTTGGACTGTAAAGAAAGCTGAGCGCCGAAGAATTGATGCTTTTGAATTGTGGTGTTGGAGAAGACTCTTGAGAGTCCCTTGGACTGCAAGGAGATCCAACCAGTCCATTCTGAAGGAGATCAGCTCTGGGATTTCTTTGGAAGGAGTGATGCTAAAGCTGAAACTCCAGTACTTTGGCCACCTCATGCAAAGAATTGACTCATTGGAAAAGACTGTGATGCTGGGAGGGATTGGGGGCAGGAGGAGAAGGGGACAACAGAGGATGAGATGGCTGGATGGCATCACTGACTCGATGGACATGAGTCTGAGTGGACTCCGGGAGTTGGTGATGGACTGGGAGGCCTGGCGTGCTGCGATTCATGGGGTCGCAAAGAGTCAGACACGACTGAGCAACTGAACTGAACTGAACTGAATCCTTTCTATGTGTCAGGCACTAAAGCTAAATGCTGAGTATGCTGATATGAATAAGGTAGGTAGGTCGAACCTTCTGGAATCTAACAAGTTCTTGTATAATGAGAGAAGAAGACTGTATTTCCTCTAATTTTTTTATTACAAATCCAAGCATCTATGTCTGGATGACAAAACATCTTCTTACGATGTCTGTAAGAACCTTTTAAAAGGAACATTGCAATGAATAGACAAAATGGAAATAGACTAATATAGACTTATAGACTAATATAGACTAATAGACGAATATAATGGAAAAAATGGTTAACATTTAGTATACTATGTTACATTCTTAAGGAGAGGAGTCTAAGAGAGGAATAGGGGAGCAACTGTAGTGGCAGTGCTGAAAACAAATTTCATCTTTGCCTTAATTTCGTAGATTACTACTTTTCTGTATTGGTATCTATCCATGCATGATTCCGACTGTAGGAAAAAAAGACCTTGATATTCTCATGACAGTCACTGTCTTCTACACTTTTAAAAATGTAGGTCTTGCCATGTATGTAGTAGTATAGAAGCTAATGTCTACTGATAGATTTGGGGATCGACAGTTATAGCATTAGCTCAATATTACTCTTTTTTTTTTTTTAATTTGCTAAGACATCTAGCAAAATTTGGCAAATATAACTAAAGAAGGATCTTCTTATTTATTGAAAAGTTGATATGGCAAAATATATTTAATAACTCTAAACTGGAAGCAAACTCGATTTTAGGAGGTTATTGGCAAATGTAACATTTTAGGACAACAACTAGCATAAGTAGACTAATGTGTTTTGGAAGGGGGCCAATTAGCATCATGCAGAGGCAGAAATGATTGTGGAACTGCATGGTGTGATCATATTAGAACTCATTAAATATCATTGAAGCAACCCAATATTCTTTTTTCAAAAGCATATACAGCTCTCATTATTAGAAAGAAATGGGAGGGATAGTAAATTTACTTAAGGATGAAAAGAATAGGCTGACAGAGTCATAAAATTCTTCTTACCAGTTATTTCTGTAGCCAGATTTAAATAAAGTAGAAAACATGTCAGATTTAGGTACCAATTCATTTTTATCTTTCTAACTCTTTCACCCTAATTTGACTGTATTTGGAATTATGACTAAAATCACCTGATAGTCAAGTTTTTTCATCCTGGATGGTTTATGCTTGGGTAAATCTTAGGGTCTTCTACTCCAAACATTTTATATTACAGGAAACAAATTATATATCAATGCTTTAGCAATAAATGAATTTTTTAAATAGAGGTTTACTTTGGTCAAGCTGGTTTTAGAAAAGGCAGAGGAACCAGAGATCAAATTGCCAACATTCGCTGGATCATGGAAAAAGCAAGAGAGTTCCAGAAAAACATCTATTTCTGCTTTATTGACTGTGCCAAAGCCTTTGACTGTGTGGATCACAAGAAACTGTGGAAAATTCTGAAAGAGATGGGCATACCAGACCACCTGACCTGCCTCTTGAGAAACCTATATGCAGGTAAGGAAGCAACAGTTAGAACTGGACATGGAACAACAGACTGGTTCCAAACAGGAAAAGGAGTACGTCAAGGCTGTATATTGTCACCCTGCTTATTTAACTTCTATGCAGAGTACATCATGAGAAATGCTGGGCTGGAAGAAGCACAAGGTGGAATCAAGATTTCTGGGAGAAATATCAATAACCTCAGATATGCAGATGACACTACCCTTATGGCAGAAAGTGAAGAGGAACTAAAAAGCCTTTTGATGAAAGTGAAAGAGGAGAGTGAAAAAGTTGGTTTAAAGCTCAACATTCAGAAAACAAAGATCATGGCATCTGGTCCCATCACTTCATGGGAAATAGATGGGGAAACAGTGGAAACAGTGTCAGACTTTATTTTGGGGGGCTTCAAAATCACTGCAGATGGTGACTGCAGCCATGAAATTAAAAGACGCTTACTCCTTGAAAGGAAAGTTATGACCAACCTAGATAGCAAATTCAAAAGCAGAGATATTACTTTGCCAACAAAGGTCCATCTAGTCAAGGCTATGGTTTTTCCAGTGGTCATGTATGGATGTGAGAGTTGGACTGTGAAGAAGGCTGAGTGCCGAAGAATTGATGCTTTTGAACTGTGGTGTTGGAGAAGACTCTTGAGAGTCCCTTGGACTGCAAGGAGATCCAACTAGTCCATCCTAAAGGAGACCAGTCCTGGGTGTTCATTGGAAGGACTGATGCTGAAGCTGAAACTCCAGTACTTTGGCCACCTCATGCAAAGAGTTGACTCATTGGAAAAGACTCTGATGCTGGGAGGATTGGGGGCAGGAGGAGAAGGGGACGATAGAGGATGAGATGGTTGGATGGCATCACTGACTCGATGGACGTGAGTTTGAGTGAATTCCGGGAGTTGGTGATGGACAGGGAGGTCTGGCATGCTGCAATTCATGGGGTCGCAAAGAGTCGGACACAACTGAGTAACTGAACTGAACTGAATTTGGTCATATTCCCCCTACCCCAATCCTCTAGCAAGCATTGGTATTACTGGGGCCATGATAATAATAATGGCTCAAGATATATCAAGATTTTTTGTGCTAGGTATTATGTTAAGTATTTAGTGTTAGTGGAATCACAAAATATAGACTTTAAACTTTCATTGACCTTAGCTATAATAATTCAATGACAAGAAGTCTTATTCAAAGAGAATGATCTGGTAGACAAAAGTATGGGAAAATATGTAGATACTATGTTGATCCTTGTAAGTTCTATATGGTTAGAGAGTGCCTTACCTCCTTGTAAACCTGCGAACAATGAAATATAGCTGAGATTAGAGTTTAGCAAGACCAGGCAATGGCCTTAGAGGAGATTACACCCTGAAATGTGCTGCCACTGATTACTATGGTGACATACATTTCCCAATTATTTCCTGAAATTTAATGAAGGAAAGTAAAATGAACAAGAGTTTTCTAGGAATGTCATTGTTTGACTATCAGCCTTATAAATGTGAGACTTAATCACAAAATTTGCAGTATTTTAACTACTGAAATTATAGAATACCTTTATTACTAAAAAGCATTTAAATTATATAAAGGAAGAATTTACTAGTCTTGCATAATTAAAGTTTTCTCTCTAAATACTACATGAATTATCTGTCTAATGGGAATACACTTATTGGAAAAAATTAGAGTCCTCTTTCACAAATCTCCAAACACAGGATGTGTTTCTTCTACATACCAGTAGCTCTATGAGGTCAGTACTAGTTATATTCTATTTTCAGGAGAGGAAAGTAGCTCATGGAAATTAAATAACCTATCCTAAATATAAGTAAGTGACTGAAATGAGATTGAACTCAGATATCTGGTATTAAAAACTGAGTTTTAACACTACAAGAGGTTAAGGATTTAAGTCATATCTTTAACTAGTGGCAACCAAATTTTTGAGGGAGGAAATATTTTTATCCTTATTTCACAAGTAAGGAAGTTAAGACACAAAAACGCTAAGTGATTTTTTCAAGGTCACACCACTGATGACCATTAAAATATTAATATTATTTTAATTGATATTTCTGGCCTTAAATATATTTTGAAATTATTTATGACTCTCCATCATACCTAAACAGAGCAAGAAATGGTCATTGATAATATTCTCTTATATTTATACAACATTTTGTTCTTTTTGAAAAGTTTTGCATTCACTGTCTTATTTGTTGTCTAAAATAAAACATACAAAGCACTTGTGATGTGTACTATTATCTTTTTTAAAAATGAGAAAATGGACAAAAGAGGCTTTGAACAGGCCTAGGGTAACACACATGATTTGTGAGGAAATAGTGACAAAGCATAGTTATTGATGTTTCTTTACAAAATTTGATCATATACAAAGTTTATTTTTAGTAGTAAAATACAAATAATTGAATGGTAAATTCATTTGATGAGCTTGTCAAGGAATTCTTACTCAGTTTTTATTTCCCATCAGTATCTAGCATATAGCAGGTAATCAATATTTGTTTAATTAATTAATGTTACTTTAAAAATTGTTGTAGGTGCTTCCTAATTACAGTAATGTTTTACATTCCATTAAGTGCAGTCATCAATGTTCTTAATGCAGTAGACTATACACTTTGATTCTTGCTTTATTCTTATTTTAAAGCTTATCTATTCAAAGGACGGACTCCTCACTCAATTTATGGCTACTGGTGACAGCAGAGGTTAGAAAAAGCTAATTAAAGATTCTTATCAAATATTATCAAATAAAGATGCCATTTTAATAAAAAATTACATGAATATACTCACATGTTCCCACACCATTACTTTATGTGACATGTTTGTGTTGAATCAGAGACCTTGCACCGGAAATCTCATTATTGGTTTTCTTAGGATTATATACTTCTTAGAGATGAGGAATTGCTCACTGATATTAGCAATTGCTTTGCTAATATTGATATTAGCACTGAAGGAAAGTTGCAAGGCTCATGGTAGCCTGGGGTTAAAACTCCCCTCCAGGTCCTCCCCACCATTCTATGCCAAACAAAGAACTCTCTCACCCAAAGAAAAAAATGGACGTTAAGGTTGATTACGCCCAGCTCCCAGCTGGTCCAGCCTCTGGCCGATCTCCAAAATTCCTTGCCCCAGCCGTTTAAGAGATAACTACTCTGAACAACCTTGGAGAAAAACAGACCCCCTTAAGACAGTAACTTTCCACATACATGCCTATATATACCTACTCTTTTCTTGGGTAAGTGCGGCAGCTCGCTAATCTGACTGCTGCCCCTTCTCGCGTCATTAAAGGTGATCTGTTCCTGTAAAGTGCCGGCCTCATTCTTTTTTGAACCTCGCCTTCTCTAGCTCCCTAACCTTACAAGCACCACCTTTCTTGGATGGTGGTGGGGGGCATAGCAGGGGTTGTGAGCTGGTAACAGTGGCCCAGGGGGAGTTTGGTGTTTGCCTGTGCAGTGTGGCTAAGTGAGTATTACCGTTTGGTGCAGATATAAATGGCTCAGCACCTGTCATCCTAATCACACTTTCATGTTTTCTATTGATCCCCTGCAGTCATTTGAGCTTCTGACCCTTATTGTGAATGATATGATTTAGGGACATCAACCCAGGTGCCAGGCAACTACAGACCACTCCCATAACCCAAATGTTACCAGAACTATTCAAACTAGCCAGTCCTAAGCTGTTTACCTGCCCCTGCCTTGCCTTTCCTGCAGAAATTCCTATGAAGGCTCTGGTCTAGGTCACTCCTTCCTGATAATGCCTCTTGACCAAAACCTGGTGATTTTCATTGTGGTTGGTGTGCCCCCTTCTCTCGGGAAATGTGAATTGAAAATTTTTTAATGGCATCAACCTCTTTGTGTCATCATTCAGTCATCTCTATAAATGAAAATCCCATGGGTACAATAATTGGGACATTATTTGATAAATGAGTGAATTTACATTGTCTTTAGTAAAGGAATAATAATTCATTATCTTGTAAAATTACCAAAATACATTTCTGGTTTAATAAAGTCTGATGCCAATTATCTGTAAGACAGCCTTTCTAAATTTCCTTTGAAAACACTGATGAAAGCATTAAAGAAAACATGAGCAATGACTTTGTAGCAAAAGAATAAACAAACTTAGTCTCCCAAGAATTTGAAGAATTAGTTTAAACCAAAATGTCATTTTAGTCTTAAAAAAAGATAATACATTATGAAAACAGGAAATTTTGTAATAGAAAAAGATAAATTCTGAAAATAAAGATATACAGATTAAACAGAAATTTTAAAAAGTGTGAAAAATAGAAATAAATGAATTGAAATTTTATTACTAAGCTAAAACTTGTGAGTATAATAGAACAACAGAACCTGATCTACTCCCCTGCAATTACATGACTAGAAAACTAAATAAAATGTATGAGACAATTGTTTCCTATAGACTATAGAAAAACAAGCAAGGTGAGCCCTTTGAATACTGGAGCTTTCTGCTTATGAACCATGACACATGGAGAGGAATGCAAGCAGAGTCCAGTGCTCTCAGGAGACCAGAGATTACATTTAAGGAGTCATGCTGCTGCTGCTGCTAAGTCACTTCAGTCGTGTCTGACTCTGTGCAACCCCATAGATGGCAGCCCACCAGGCCCCGCCGTCCCTGGGATTCTCCAGGCAAGAACACTGGAGTGGGTTGCCATTTCCTCCTCCAATGCATGAAAGTGAAAAGTGAAAGTGAAGTCGCTCAGTCGTGTCCGACTCTTAGCGACCCCATGGACTGCAGCCTACCAGGCTCCTCTGCCCATGGGATTTTCCAGGCAAGAATACTGGAGTGGGGTGCCATTGCCTTCTCCCTTAAGGAGTCGTAAATGTACAGAATTTTCAGGGCAGAGATCAGAGAGGAGAGAGTTGCAAAGAGAAAGTCTAAGATTAACAGAGGGTCTTTCACTGAGTGTTTATTTGCATATGAGGAAATTCCTTTAAGCTAGGGATACAGGCAGAGGGGATTGAAACTGAAAAGCAGTAAGCCTAACAACCACCAGTGCACAAAGAAGTGGAAACAATTTGTGTTTCTACTTACCAAGTGAAAAGACCTTAATACATAAGCCATTACTTAGAATCTTCTAGACAGCTATCCCTTAGTAGTAGTTCTATATTAACTATAGGCTCAATGGTGTACTTGACTCACACAAACAAGCTTCAATAGTCAGGCCTCAAAAGGTTCAGACTGATTCAAAGTAATTTAATTATATGTTATAACATCACTCTGTTCTTTTTAAAGGAATACAACACAATGTAGCACCCAGAAGGTTCAGCATCCAATAAAAACCCTAGAAGGATTTCAAAGAAGTGGAGACAAATCAGCCATTAAAAAAGACCCATGTGACAACAGAAAAAGGATTTGGCAGATGACGATCTTCAACAGTTGTTATAATTATCTCTGTGAGTACAAGAAGATAGAGGAAAATTGAATATGATGAGAAGAGAAATGGAATACATAAAAAAGATCCAGATGCAACATCTGGATGAAAATGACACTCTCTAAAACGAAAATCTTACCAGTAATACTTAACTGATTAGACACTGCAAAAAAATTAGCAATAAAAGCTGTGCAAAATGAAATACAGAAAACAATGAATTAAATTTCAATGACCTATGGGAAATATCAAATATATTTTATATATTAGAGAAAGGGTGGTACACAGACGTTTATGGGTACAAAAATATATTTGAAGAAATCATAGCTGAAAATGTTCCAAATTTGATGAAAATTTTAGGGACAGAAATTCAAGAAGTTCAACCAACTTAAGTAGGAGAAACATTAAAAAAAAATTCAACAAGGTACATAAAAATAAAATTGCTGAAAACTGCTAATACAGAAAAAAAAATCTTAAAAGGAGTTAAAGGGGAAAAACATAGGAACAAAACCAAGAAAAACAGCCCACTTTTTGCCAAAGAGTTTGCAAGCCAGAAGATAATAGAGTGACGTCTTTAATGTACTGGAAGAAAAAACTGTCAATCTAGAATTCTATAACTGCAAAAAAGTTTTGCAAAAATGACAAAAAAAATAAATAAAGATTTTATTCAGATACACAAAAGAGCTTTCAAGGCCAACAGTCCTGCATTACAAGAAATACTAAAGGAAGTTCTTATTGGCAGAAGTCAAAAAATACCTGATACTAGAATGAAACGTTAATCTACACAAGAGAATAAAATGTGCTAGCAATGGTGATTATGTAAATAAAAATACAAGAGAGTTTGTCTAATTTTTAAAAGCTCTTTAAAAGATGATCATTCAAAGGAAAAATAAAAAATGTCTTGCAGTTCTATAACAAACGCAGAAAGAGTGTGTATGACGTCACTAGCACATGAACATTAATTAAGTAGGTGTGGAGTAGAAGTGTAACATTGTAATCTCTGTCAGTATAAGCAAATGATACAATATTATTTGGAAGTAGACTATAAGTAAAAGATATATATTGCAAACACTAGCATAGCCACTCTAACATAAAATAACTTAAATAATAAGCGAATAACATGTATAAATAAAATCATAAAAATTCAATATTTCTCAAAGGAAGTAGGAAAAAAGAAAATAAGAAAAAAGTGGCAAATGGAAAATAAATATCAAGATTTTAATAACAAGGTTTACCCATTTTACCGTGTTGATAATGAAATTGAATGTAAGTGTTTTAAACACATCAATAACAATGCAGTGATTAAGATAAACCTACCTCCAAAGAGAATAAAATGGAAAATTTTCAGATAACTATACAGAAACTTGCCTAAGAGAGTATATATTTCTTCATACAAAGGAATTGCTAAATTCATGTGTAAGCCCATATAGACCTAATACAATGCCCTTTAGTTCCTGACTACGCTTCAAGCTTTTGTTTGAGAGGAATTTACACAAAAGTTAGGGAATGAGATCTGAGAATTTGGAAGGAGTGCGGCTGTTTTGTTTTCTTGTGATTTTCAGCATCATATTCTTTTAAGAATTGGGTGGTGATCATTTTTATAATTTTAGATTTTGCCTGTAGCTAAGCAGGAGAAAAAAGAAATAGTTCATCTGTTCCGTTGTTGGGATACTTTCCAGATATGTTGAATACCCGAGGCAAGGCTGTTGATTGAGAATAGTTTCTAAAATTGAAATTTTCTGTACTACCAAGCAATTCTTTTTTTTTTTTTTTTTTTTTTTTCCACTGAGTATTTCTTGACCAGCTGCTTGGCAGCTAATGGGTAAGACTTTCAAAGATTTAAAGATTTTCTGAAAGACTTTTTTTTCTTTGTAGTGAAGTAAACAGATTTAAACATATGGCTTAATAGTATAATTTAGAATGAATATATATGATACAAAATGAATTTTAATTGATTTTTTTATTCTAGGAGCTATGGAAGTATGGTCTAGCAGTTTGAGATTAGAAATGCAAGCCAAAAATCATTGAGATTCTGTGGCTATAAACATTAATTGCTTTGCCTTCTAACACTTTCTTACTTTTTTTGGAATTTTCATCTTTTCCTGAATGTTACAAAATTTAATTTCTAAGTAATTCATCTACCCTGAAAAAATTTTAATATGTATATAATCATAATTCCAAGTATTTTCTCAAAATTTTAATAAATTTTTCTTAATTTTGACTTGTAAAATGGCTCACAAGTTTCAGAGGATCATAAGACTACAATTCTTGACTAGTTCATAAGCTTTTAACAGGTTGTTTCCTACTTTTACTAAGAAGTGCCATATTTACCTTTTAAATATATACATTTTTTGTCTCCTATCATTTGCCAGCTATTACAAAGACTGGTAACTACATATCAAAAAAGTGTGGTTTTTGCCACATTCAATATCAGTTCAGGTCAGCTCAGTCATGTCCGACACTTTGGACCCCATGGACTGCAGAACGCCAAGCCTCCCTGTCAATCACCAACTCCCAGAGTTCACTCAAACTCATGTCCACTGAGTCGGTGATGCCATCCAACCATCTCATCCTCAGTTGTCCCCTTCTCCTTCTCCTTCTGCCTTCAATTTTTCCCAGCATCAGGGTCTTTTCCAATGAGTCAATTCTTTGCATCAGGTGGTGAAAGGACTGGAGTTTCAGCTTCAGCATCAGTCCTTCCAATGAATATTCAGGGACTCTCAAGAGTCTTCTCCAGCACCACAGTTCAAAAGCATCAATTCTTCAGCATTCCAGCTTTCTTTATAGTCCACTCTCACATCCATATATGACTACTGGAAAAACCATAGCTTTGACTAGAAGGACCTTTTTTGGCAAAGTAATTTCTCTGCTTTTTAATGTGCTGTCTAGGTTGGTCAGAATTTTTCTTCCACGGAGCAAGCATCTTTTAATTTCATGGCTGCAGACACCATCTTCAGTGATATTGGAGCCCCCAAATATAAAGTCTGACACTGTTTCCACTGTTTCCCCATCTATTTCCCATGAAGTGATGGGACCAGATGCCATGGTATTAATTTTCTGAGTGTAGAATTTTAAGCCAACTTTTTCACTCTCCTCTTTCACTTTCATCAAGAGGCTCTTTAGTTCTTCTTTGCTTTCTTCCATGAGGGTGGTATCATCTGCATATCTGAGGTTATTGATATTTCTCCCAGCAATCTTGATTCCAGCTTGTGTTTCATCCAGCCCGGCACTTCGCATGATGTACTCTGCATATAAGTTAAATAAGCAGGGTGACAATATACAGCCTTGACGTATTCCTTTCCCAATTTGGAATCAGTCGTTGTTCCATGACCAGTTCTAACTGTTGTTTGCTGACCTGCATACAGATTTCTCAAGAGACAGGTTAGGTGGTCTGGTATTCCCATTTCTTTCAGAATTTTCCACATTTTGATGTGATCCACACAAAGTCTTTGGTGTAGTCAATAAAGCAGAAGTAGATGTTTTTCTGGAACTCTCTTGCTTTTTCAATGATCCAACAGATGTTGGCAATTTGATCTCTGGTTCCTCTGCCTTTTCTAAAGCCAGCTTGAACTTCTGGAAGTTCATGGTTCATGTACTGTTGAAGCCTGGCTTGGAGAATTTTGAGCATTACTTTGCTAGTGTGTGAGATGAGTGCAATTGTGCAGTAGTATGAGCATTCTTTGGCATTGCCTTTCTTTGGGATTGGAATGAAAACTGACCTTTTCCAGTCCTGTGGCCACTGCTGAGTTTTCCAGATTTGCTGGCATACTGAGTGCAACACTTTCACAGCATCATCTTTTAGGATTTGAAATAACTCAACTGGAATTCCATCACATCCACCAGCTTTGTTTGTAGTGATGCTTCCTAAAGCCCACTTGACTTCGCATTCCAGGATGTCTGGCTCTAGGTGAGTGATCACACCATCATGGTTATCTGGGTCATGAAGATCTTTTTTGTACAGTTCTTCTGTGTATTCTTGCCACCTCTTCTTAATATCTTCTGCTTCTGTTAGGTCCATACCATTTCTGTATTTTGTTGTGCCCATCTTTGCATGAAATGTGCCCTTGGTATCTCTAATTTTCTTGAAGAGGTCTCTAGTCTTTCCCATTCTATTGTTTTCCTCTATTTTACAATGATCATTGAGGAAGGCTTTCTTATCTCTCCTTGCTATTCTTAGGAACTCTGCATTCAAATGGATATATCTTTCCTTTTCTCCTTTGCCTTTATCGTCTCTTCTTTTCTCAGCTATTTGTAAGACCTCCTCAGACAAGCATTTTGCCCTTTTGCATTTCTTTTTCTTGGGGATGGTCTTGATCCCTGCCTCCTGTACAATGTCACGAACCTCTATCCGTAGTTCTTCA
Source organism: Bos mutus (assembly GCF_027580195.1). Classification (NCBI taxonomy): domain Eukaryota; kingdom Metazoa; phylum Chordata; class Mammalia; order Artiodactyla; family Bovidae; genus Bos; species Bos mutus. Next base: position 23,598,081 of record NC_091628.1, read on the forward strand.
GGCACTCTGTCTATCAGATTTAATCCCTTGAATCTATTTCTCACTTCCACTGCATAATCATAAGGGATTTGATTTAGAGCATACCTGAATGGTCTCATGGTGGTTTTCCCTACTTTCTTCAATTTAAGTCTGAATTTTGTAATAAGGAGTTCATGATGTGAGCCACAGTCAGCTTCTGGTATTGTTTTTGCTGACTTATATAGCTTCTACATCTTTGGCTGCAGATAATATAATCAGTCTGATTTCTATATCAAACATCTGGTGATGTCCATGTGTAGAGTTTTCTCTTGTGTTGCTGGAAGAGGGTGTTTGCTATGACCAGTGCACTCTCTTGAGAAAACTCTATTAGCCTTTGCCCTGCTTCATTCTGTATTCGAAAGCCAAATTTGCCTGTTACTCCAGGTATTCCTTGATTTCCTACTTTTGCATTCCAGTCCCCTATAATGAAAAGGACATCTTTTGGGGGTGTTATTTCTAGAAGGTCTTGTAGGTCTTCATAGAACCGTTCAACTTCAGCTTCTTCAGCATTACTGGTCGGGGCATAGACTTGGATTACTGTGATACCAAATGGTTTGCCTTGGAAATTAACAGAGATAATTCTGTTGTTTTCGAGATTGCAACCAAGTACAGCATTTTGGACTCTTTTATTGACTATGGTGGCTACTCCATTTCTTCTAAGGAATTCTTGCCCAGAGTAGTAGATATAATGGTCATCTGAGTCAAATTCACCCATTTCAGTCCAGTTTAGTTCACTGATTCCTGAAATGTTGATGTTCAGTCTTGCTATCTCCTGTTTGACCACTTCCAATTAACCTTGATTCATGGACCTAAGATTCCAGGTTCCTATGCAATATTGCTCTTTACAGCATCAGACTTTACTTCCCTTACCAGTCACATCCACAACTGGGTTTTGGTTTTGTTTGGCTCTGTCTCTTCATTCTTTCTGGAATTAGTTCTCCACTGATCTCCAGTAGCATTTTGGGCACCTACCTACCTGGGGAGTTCAATATAATACTCCATTTGATATAATACTCCACTAACCCTTTTAGGCCAGAACAATAGGCATAATGAGCTTTGCACATTTTAAAATAAATGTTTTTGAGTCTTTTTTTAAGTGAAAATTTGTGGAAACTTATTATGCCTTTAACCATGTTTCTAATTTTAAGAAAATTTACCATGATTTTATTAATGCTTGAGTTTATTAGAATAAGAATGTAATGAGTTAATTACCACAAGGTTTGGGGGTAAAATTAACCTCTATACAAACACACTAACAACATGCTCAGTTGCTCAGTCATGTCTGAGACTTTGCAACCCCATGCACTGCAGCCCATCAGGCTGCTCTGTCCATGGAGTTTTCCAGGCAAGAATACAGGATTAGGGTGCTGTTTCCTCCTCCAGGGGATCTACACACCCAGGGATTGAACACACATCTCCTGCATTGGCAGGCAGATTCTTTACCACTGACCACCTGGGAAGCCCTTCTGCAACACATATTCTGACAAACGATTTCCAATAAAATTTTTTTAGTAATAAAACTCAATTAACAATTTTTGGAATTTTCATTAAAAATGTATTACAGTAAAAACTTTGGCTTTCTTGGTAAGCAGACATTGACATATGGACTTGACATATATATTTATATGTGTACATCATATATAGACACATTTATTGTGAAGAGAAAATTTTAAAAATAATTCTGTAAGTCAGTCTCAGTTTTCATAACCTTGATTAAAAGAAAACTAAAAATGAATTAATGGGATTCCCAGATGCTTCAGTGTTAAAGAATCTGCCTGCCAAGCAGGAGACACCGGTTTGATCCCTGGGTTTCGAAGATCCCCTGGAGAAGGAATTGGTAACCCACTCCAGTATTCTTGCCTGGAAAATCCCATGGACAGAGGAGCCTAATGGGCTATAGTCCATAGGGTCATATAAGAGTTGGACATAGCTTAGCAACTAAACAACAACAACAACAAAAATTGAAATAACTTTGATAGCTGATCATCATCTATCAAGTTGCAATATATAAGTAAATTTAAGTACATCTTTCTTCAATATTGAAACGGACATCTTTCCTTTCTCTGTGAATTATTTTCATTTAGTGCAAAGTGATAACAATGTAAGATGACACTTTTGTTATTAAAACACTTTCACTAACTAGGTGCTTTGAGGCACCTGATAAGCAACTTTTTGGTATTTAATTTTGATCAAACTGCTTGGAATAATAAAACATAAAAAAGGAAATAGTCACAGGTCATAAAACACACGTGTGATTGTTTTCACTCATATTGTAACTGATATTATCAGTGTAGTTCTTATTTTTGTTTTTCAAGAAAGTATAAGAACTTAGGAAACTTTATTTTAGATGTCTCTTGTGATTTTTTTTTTCTCCTTCTCTTTTGGAAATTTAAATACGGTACTTCTGATAAATTCGGATTAGACAAGGAAAAGAATAAATAGAAAGAAAGCCATCACTGAAGATACAAAATATAAATAGATTTAAATGTGTGGTGAATACCATTATTATTCACCAAACTTTTCCAGCCAAAGATGGAGAAGCTTTCTGTAGTCAGCAAAAAAGGCCAGGAGCTGACTGTGTCTTAGATTACGAACTCCTTATTGCAAAATTCAGAGTTAGACAAAGAAAGTAGGGAAAACCACCATGAGATCATTCAGGTATGACCTAAATCAAATCCCTTATGATTATACAGTGGAAGTGAGAAATAGATTCAAGGGATTAGATCTAATAGACAGAGTGCCTGAAGAAGAGTGCCTGAACAACTAAGGGCAGAGGTTCGTGATATTGTACAGGAGGCAGGGATCAAGACCATCCCCAAGAAAAAGAAATGCAAAAGGGCAAAATGCTTGTCTGAGGAGGCCTTACAAATAGCTGAGAAAAGAAGAGAAGATAAAGGCAAAAGAGACAAAGAAAGGCATACCCATTTGAATGTAGAGTTCCAAAGAATAGCAAGGAGAGATAAGAAAGCCTTCCTCAGTGATCAATGCAAAGAAACAGAGGAAAACAATAGAATGGGAAAGACTAGAGATCTCTCCAAGAAAATTAGAGATACCAAGGGCACATTTCATACAAAGATGGGCACAACAAACGACAGAAATGGTACGGACCTAACAGAAGCAGAAGATATTAAGAAGAGGGGGCAAGAATGCACAGAAGAACAATACCCCCCCAAATATTAATGACCCAGATAACCATGATGGTGTAATCACTCACCTAGAGCCAGACATCCTGGAATGCGAAGTCAAGTGGGCTTTAGGAAGTATCACTATGAACAAAGCCAGTGGAGGTGATATAATTCCAGCCAAGCTATTTCAAATTCTAAAAGATGATGCTGTGAAAGTGCTGCACGCAATATGCCAGCACACTTGGAAAACTCAGCACAGGACTGGAAAAGGTCAGTTTTCATTCCAGTCTCAAAGAAGGGCAAAGTAATGCTCAACATTCTTCAAGCCAGGCTTCAACAATACGTGAACCGTGAACTTCCCGATGTTCAAGCTCGATTTAGAAAAGGCAGAGGAACCAGAGATCAAATTACGAGTCAGAATGGCTGCGATCCAAAAGTCTACAAATAAATGCTTGAGAGGGTGTGGAGAAAAGGGAACCCTCTTACACTGTTGGTGGGAATGCAAACTAGTACAGCCACTATGGAGAACAGTGTGGAGATTCCTTAAAAAACGGGAAATAGAACTGCCTTATGATCCAGCAATCCCACTGCTGGGCATACACACTGAGGAAACCAGAAGGGAAAGAGACACGTGTACCCCAATGTTCATCGCAGCACTGTTTATAATAGCCAGGACATGGAAGCAACCTAGATGTCCATCAGCAGATGAATGGATAAGAAAGCTGTGGTACATATACACAACGGAGTATTACTCAGCCATTAAAAAGAATACATTTGAATCAGTTCTAATGAGGTGGATGAAACTGGAGCCTATTATACAGAGTGAAGTAAGCCAGAAAGAAAAACACCAATACAGTATACTAACGCATATATATGGAATTTAGAAAGATGGTAACAATAACCCTGAGTACGAGACAGCAAAAGAGACACTGATGTATAGAACAGTCTTATGGACTCTGTGGGAGAGGGAGAGGGTGGGAAGATTTGGGAGAATGGCATTGAAACATGTAAAATATCATGTATGAAACGAGTTACCAGTCCAGGTTCGATGCACGATACTGGATGCTTGGGGCTAGTGCACTGGGACGACCCAGAGGGATGGTATGGGGAGGGAGGAGGGAGGAGGGTTCAGGATGGGGAACACATGTATACCTGTGGTGGATTCATTTTGATATTTGGCAAAACTAATACAATTATGTAAAGTTTAAAAATAAAATAAAATTAAAAAAAAAAAATTGCCAACATTCGTTGGATCATGGAAAAAACAAGAGAGTTCCGGGAAAATATCTACTTCGGCTTTATTGACTATGCCAAAGCCTTTGATTGTGTGGATCACATCAAAATGTGGAAAATTCTTAAGGAGATGGAAATACCAGATCACCTGACCTGCCCCCTGAGAAATCGGTATGCAGGTCAAGAAGCAACAGTTAGAACTGGACATGGAACAACAGACTGGTTCCAAATTGGGAAAGGAATACGTCAAGCCTGTATATTGTCACCCTGTTTGTTTAACTTATATGCAGAGTACATCATGCGAAATGCTGGGCTGGATGAAGCCAAGCTGGAATCAAGATTGCCGGGAGAAATATACATAACCTCAGATACACAGATGGCACCATCCTTATGGCAGAAAGTGAAGAAGAACTGAAGGGCCTCTTGATGAAAGTGAAAGAAGAGCATGAAAAAGTTGGCTTAAAACTCAACATTCAGAAAACAAAGATCATGGCATCTGGTCCCATCACTTCATGACAAATAGATGGGGAAACAAGGGAAACAGTGAGAGACAACAAAATCACCGAAGATGGTGACTGCAGCCGCGAAATTAAAAGATGCTTGCTCCTTGGAAGATAAGTTATGACCAACCTAGGCAGCATATTAAAAAGCAGAGACATTACTCTGCCAACAATGCTATAGTTTTTCCAGTAGTCACATATGGATGCGAGAGCCGACTAAAAATAAAGCTGAATGCATAAGAATTGATGCTTTTGAACTGTCGTGTTGGAGAAGACTCTTGAGAGTCTTCTCAAGACTGCAAGGAGATCCAACCAGTCCATCATAAACGAAATCATTCCTGAATATTTATTGGAAGGACTGATGCTGATGCTGAAACTCAAATACATTGGCCACCTGATGAGAACTGATTCTTTGGAAAAGACCCTGATGCTGGGAAAGATTGAAGGCGGGAGGAGAAGGGGACAACTGAGGTTGAGATGGTTGGATGGCATCACCGACTCAATGGACGTTGAGTTTGAGTAAGCTCTCGGAATTGGTGATGGACAGGGAAGCCTTGCGTGCTGCAGTCCATAGGGTCACAAACTGTTGGACAAGACTGAGCAACTGAACTGAACTGAACTGAACCTTTTCCCTAACTGCTAACAAGGTTTATATGTAGTGAGTGTTTGTCTTCTAAAAACTTTATTTCTTAGTAAACGGAGAATTCTTGCTTGAAGTTTTTGGTTCTGTTAGATGTCTAGTGATGACTGAATTAAAGAATATAAAGCTGGTAAATTTCTCTTTCATCCTACACTGAGTATGTCTATAGCCTCTGGAACCAGGCAACTAGTTTTCAAGTTCCATCTCTAGTGCAGGGGTTTTGAAACCATGCTTGCATGTACATGAAACCTATCTAAGAAAAATGTTATGAGAATTATGTTGAATACATTTAAATATATATAAGGTAAAGTTAATTTTATTTAATTTGTTGAATCATAATTTACCTATGAAATGCACAGTTGTAAAGTTTTTAAGTGTACAATTCAATGAGCTTTGGTAAATATATGCGTTCATTAAACCACCACTTCATAAAGACAAAGTTTTCATGACTCCAGAAACTTCCCTTGTGTTCTTTTCCAGTCAGTTCCTCTCATCCAGGTGACCATTAATGTTTTGTGATTATCACCACAGTTTAGCCTTTGCTGCTGTAAAATTCATATAGTTGGAGTAATATAGTATATGATCTTTTGTGTCTGCTTTCTTTTGTTTGATAAACGATTAACACACATTATCAGCATGTTGCTGACTTGTGTACCATTGTTTGTATATATGCTGTTTATTCTTTTGTTCATTTGGTTGCTTCCAGTTTTTTTGACTATTATAAATCAGGCTGCTATGAACATTTTCTATAAGTCACTTTGGTTATATATATATTTTATACATCCTGAAGAGGAATGGCTGGGTAGCTATAGGTTTAGCTTTAAAATAAATTGCCTAAGAGATTTCCAAAGTGATATTACCATTTACAATTCCGTCAGCTACATATGAACTTCCAACTGTTCCTTTCCCTCATGAATACTTGGCATTGTCATTAAAGAAAAAATTAGCCAGTCTAGTGATTGCATAGTGGTAACTTATGGGTGGTTTTAATTTGTATTTTTAGGATGACTTATAATGCTGAGAATTTTTTCATGTGCTTATTTTGCAGTTACATATCCACATGAGGGAAATATCTTTTCAAATCTTTTGCCTATTACTTTGTTGGGCTATTAAAGTACATTTTTTTTTTCTTATTGTTAGCACTTTTTTATGTGTTATAAGAAGTCATTGCCGTACAATATTTCTCCTCCTCTGTCTGTTTTACTTTACTCAGGGTGATATCCCTTATATGCACAATCTGAAAAGGAATGATACAAATGAACTTACAAAGCAGAAAGAGACTCACAGACTTAGAAAACGAACTTACGGTTGCCAGGCAGAAGGGTGGCCGAAGGGATAGTTACAGAGTTTGGGATGGACATGTACACACTGCTGTATTTAACAACAAGGACCTACTGCATAGCACAGGGAACTCTGCTCAATGTTCCATGGCAGCCTGGATGGGAGGGGAGTTTGGAGAAGAATGGATACATGTACATGTATGGCTGAGTCCCTTCACTGTCCACTAGAAACTATCACAATGTTGTTAATTGGCTATACCCCAACAGAAAATCAAAAGTAGGCCCATAATCTGTCTCAAAGCCATTTTTGTGAGTGGTTTAAGGCCAGAGTCAAGGTTAAATGTTTTGTTTTGTTTTCATAGAAGTATCAGATTATTCTAGCACCGTTTGCTGAGAACAATACAAATGGAAAGAAAAAGTAAGCAACCTTTTCCCCTCTGTATTCCCTTGGCAACATGGCCGAAGATCAATTGATTGGTATGTGGAGGTCTGCTTGTGGACTCTGTCCCGTTCTTTTGTTCTATGCATCTGCCCTTAGGCCAGGGCCACACCGTCTTAATTACTGTAGCTTCAGCGTATTCCAAAAACCAGATGGCATAAGTACTCCAGCTCTCTTTTTTATTTTTCAAAATTCTCTTCTCTATTCTAAACACTATTGCCAGTCCAGGTTCGATGCGCGATACTGGATGCTTGGGGCTGGTGCACTGGGACGACCCAGAGGGATGGTGTGGGGAGGGAGGAGGGAGGAGGGTTCAGGATGGGGAACACATGTATGCCTGTGGCGGATTCATTTTGATATTTGGCAAAACTAATACAATTATGTAAAGTTTAAAAAGAAAATAAAATTTAAAAGAAAAAAAATTGTTGAATTAGCTTGGATGTCTCAACAAATGTCCCACTGGAATTTTAGTTGGGATTGTGTAGTTGCTATCGCTGAGTCGGACACAACTGAGCCACTTCCCTTTCACTTTTCTCTTTCATGCACTGGAGAAGGAAATGGCAACCCACTCCAGTGTTCTCCAGAATAATAAAAATAACAGATGCTATTTTTACTTTTGCCTTTTCCAATGTGCTTCCTTTCTGTGCAGAGATCCACATTTCTGACCAAGTTCTCCTTCTGCCTGAAGAGTTTCTTTTAACATATTTTGTGGTATAGGTTTATGGGCAATGAATGCCCTCAGTTTTTGCTTTTCCAAGAAAGTCTTTATATCTTCTTCATTTTGGAAGAATAATTTCACCAGTTATAGAATTTTAGATTATTGATCTTTTTATTTCAATGTTTTAAATATTTCATTCATAAAAAAAGAAAAAAATATTTCATTCATTTTCTTTCTGTCGGTATGGTTTCTGATGAGAAAGTGAAAGTGAAGTCGCTCAGTTGTGTCCAACTCTTTGCGACCCTGTGGGCTGTAGCCTACCAGGCTGTTCCGTCCGTGGGATTCTCCAGGCAAAAATACTGGAGTGGGTTACCATGTCCTTCTCCAGGGGATCTTATGAGAAGTTCACTGTAATTTTTTTTTAATTCCTGTTCTTCTACAGATAAAGTACTTTTCTCCTTGTGTTTCTTTCAAGATTTTACCTCGCCTCTGATTTTCTGCAGTTTGAATACAGTATGTATAGGTGTTATAATCATGTTTTTGGTTTGTTTATTTTGTATGTCCCTTGATTAATGTTTTCTGAATTTCTTAGATCTGGGGTTTAGTGTTTTTAATTAATTTTGATACATTCTCAGCCATTATTACTTCAACTGTTTCTTCCACATTGTTCTTTCTTCCTTCTCCTGGTATTCTGGTATTCCAATTGCATCGATGGTATGTACACCTTTTGAAAATGTCCCACAGATCTTGAATGGTCTGTTCTGATTTTTTATAATATAAAGTTAAATACTGATACAATAGCAAATGAAGTATAGTACTATCTCATGGAAAAATGTGTAACTATAGAATGTTTATGAGCTAATTCTTGACACTATACACAAACTGATGAGTCTTGCTTTTATTCATTGAACGGCAGATAAAATGTGCTAGTAATCTACTTCTTCAGTTGAAGAAATAATATTGGTTTCTATTTCAGAAGAAATACTTCCTAAATCACAAGGTGCCATTCATGTGAGTTGTATTACATTGAAGAATTTTTGATGAGGTCCCTTAAGCTTAATTTAGTTATATCATAAACTTATAAGAAATGATACATAATTTTAGGTTAAGAAATCATCTCCTGTATATTTACATTTATCCCTAGATTGTATAGATGAGATAATAAAACTCAGAGAAATTTGATGACTTGTCAAAGTTTCAGAGGGAATGAGAAAACCTAGATATCTTTTATAAATGGGTAGTGAGTGAAAATGCTCAGTCATATCCAACTCTTTGTGACCTCCTGCGAGGCTCCTCCATCCATGGGATTTCCCAGGCAAGGATACTGGGGTGGGTTGTCATCTCCTTCTCGAAAACTGAACTACACAATGATCATGAAGGGACCTGAACCCTTAATCTTCTGACCTGGAATCAGATACCTTATCCATTAGGCCATGCAGCCCTGCTATAAATGGGTGGATTGACATTTAAATTTTTTTATGGAGATATAATTGTCACATAACTTTGTGTAAGTTTAAGGGTACAGTGTGTTGATTTAATACATGTTGAGTGACTAACACACATACACACGTATATTTGGAATATGATTACCACCATAGCATTAGCTAACACCCTATCACTTCATGTAATTAATTCTTTTTCTGTGTGTATGATGAGAACAATTAAGATCTAGTTTCTTAGCAACTTTGAAGTTTATAATATTCAGGGCAGTGGAGCTCCAGGACTTATTTGTATACAAGTCAGAAGCTTTTACCCTTAAACAACATCTACCCTACCATCCCCCACCCCCTCACACCAACTCCCTGCCCTTGGTAACCACCATTCTACACTCTGCATTTCTAGGTTTGGCTTTTTTTTCAATATTCCACATGTAAGTAAAATCACATAGTATTTGTCTTTCTCTATCTGACTTATTTCACTTAGCGTAATGTCCTCAAGCTTCATCCAAGTTGTTGCAAACAGCAGCATTCCCTTTCTCATGGCTGAACAATATGTCATTATATACATATACTTCATCTTTTGTATACCCTCCCATGTTTATCATAGCATTACTCACAATAGTTAAGATATGGAAACAACTTGGTTTCATCTTTTAGTGCAAACCTTCAACATTCAAAAAGCAGCTTGCTACAGTAGAAAAGGCATATTTTGGAGCCTGGTAGTATGAATGAAAAAATTCTAGTTCTTTTATTTGGTAACTGTGAGGTCTTGAGCAAGTAAGCTCAATTTCCTCATCTTTAAAATGGTGAAAATTCATGTTTAATTTTAGGACCTTTAGGAAAGCTGGGAGGTGATTCATATTTGATATACAGAGAGTGTTCAATAAATTATAGCTCCAGTGATTAGAATCAAAGAAGCTACACATAAAACCAGATTAAATATCTTCCTAGTTGCCTGAAAGAATTATTCATAGCCTTAGTTAAGGACTCTTTGCCTTCAAATAAGAATATCCAGGGAATTCCCTGGCAGTTCAGTGGTTAAGACTTCACCTTCCAATGCAGGACGTATGGGTTTGACCCCTGATTGGGGTGCAACGATCCCACATGCCTTATGGCCAAAAAACAAAAACACAAAAAAATAGAAGTAATGTTGTAGAAAATTAAAGGCTTTAAAAATGGTTCACATAAAAAAATCTTAAAAAAAACCCAATATCCTCAAATTGCCCAAGAAAAAATAAATGTTTAAAAAATTTTAAAAGATTCTAGGATGTCTTTGAAATATGATGATTCTACCAGGGTAAGGATTTTGCTGTTTTTTCCTGGCTATGTCCCCAGTGCCTTGGGTAGTGTTTGGCAAGTACAGAGTGTGCCATAATTATTGTTAAGTAAAGGGATGAAGGGCTACAGCAGTGTTTCTCAACTTTTGTTCATTACCACCCTCCTAAGGAGCCTCTTCAGATATTCTGTTCTAATCATTATCATCCCTATGAAATTAAATATTAAGGAGTAAGATTTTAAACCCACAGAGATATGAGGTAAATAAATAGCTGTTGTTTTAAACCACTACATTTTAGAGTTTGCTTTTTCAGCAAAAGCTAACTGATGTAACTTCCTTTGGGAGGGCTTTCTAGATTATAGTGCTATGGTTATCCATTTTGGTGGCATCTTGGCATATATCATAAACTCAGTGTGTTTTCTAGATATGGAAGTTCTGCATGCAACTTAACAACACCATCTTTGTAGAATTTGGAGATTTGGTTGATAGTTGGATTTGCCATTCCACTGTTACCATTTTTCTTCTAGGATCTAGCTGCCTGAATTATTTTCATCCACATGGCTATCTAATTTCTTTTTTCATTTAGAAACATTTTTTATTATAGTTGATTTGAAATGTTGTGTTTAGTTTCTGCTGCACAACAAAGTGAATCAGTTATACATATACATATATCCATTCTTTTTGGGATCTTTTCCCCCTATAGTTCATTCCAGAGTAGTTCCCTGTGCTATGTAGTAGGTCTTATTAGTTATCTATTTTATATACAGTGGATCATGGGAAAAGCAAGAGAGTTCCAGAAAAACATCTATTTCTGCTTTATTGACGATGCCAAAGCCTTTGACTGTGTGGATCAAAAGAAACTGTGGAAAATTCTGAAAGAGATGGGAATACCAGACCACCTGACCTGCCTCTTGAGAAATCTGTATGCAGGTCAGGAAGCAACAGTTAGAACTGGACATGGAACAACAGACTGGCTCCAAATAGGAAAAGGAGTACATCAAGGCTGTATATTGTCACCCTGCTTATTTAACTTCTATGCAGAGTGCATCATGAGAAATGCTGGGCTGGAAGAAGCACAAGCTGGAATCAAGATTGCCAGGAGAAATATCAATAACCTCAGATACTCAGATGACACCACTCTTATGGCAGAAAGTGAAGAGGAACTAAAAAGCCTCTTGATGAAAGTGAAAGAGGAGAGTGAAAAAGTTGGCTTAAAGCTCAACATTCAGAAAACGAAGATCATGGCATCTGGTCCCATCACTTCATGGGAAATAGATGGGGAAACAGTGGAAACAGTGTCAGACTTTATTTTGGGGGGCTCCAAAATCACTGCAGATGGTGACTGCAGCCATGAAATTAAAAGATGCTTACTCCTTGGAAGGAAAGTTATGACCAACCTAGATAGCGTATTCAAAAGCAGAGACATTACTTTGCCAACAAAGGTCCGTCTAGTCAAGGCTATGGTTTTTCCAGTGGTCATGTATGGATGTGAGAGTTGGACTCTGAAGAAGGCTGAGCGCCGAAGAATTGATGCTTTTGAACTGTGGTGTTGGAGAAGACTCTTGAGAGTCCCTTGAACTGCAAGGAGATCCAACCAGTCCATTCTGAAGGAGATCAGCCCTGGGATTTCTTTGGAAGGAATGATGCTAAAGCTGAAAGTCCAGTACTTTGGCCACCTCATGCGAAGAGTTGACTCATTGGAAAAGACTCTGATGCTGGGAGGGATTGGGGGCAGGAGGAGAAGGGGATGACAGAGGATGAGATGACTGGATGGCATCACTGACTCGATGGACATGAGTCTGAGTGAACTCCGGGAGTTGGTGATGGACAGGGAGGCCTGGCGTGCTGCGATTCATGGGGTCGCAAAGAGTTGGACATGACTGAGTGACTCAACTGAATTGAACTGAACTGAGTGTGTTTATGTCAGGTAACCAATCAATACTACAGTACCGTGCAGTGTTACATCATGGTGAAGTAATTACACTCTCTTCATCATTAAGACCTCACCAGGTTGAGAAAGGTGCTTCCCTGGTAGTTCAGTGGCAAAGAATCTGCCTGCAATGCGGGAGACGCTGGTTAGATCCCTGGGTTAGAAAGATCCCCTGGAGAAGGAAATACCAACCCACTCCAGTATTCTCACCTGGGAAATCCCATGAACAGATGAGCCTAGTAGGCTAGAGCCCGTAGTGTTGCAAAGAGTCAGACACAACTTAGTGACTGAGCGTGCATGCACGCAGGTTGAGAAAGGTGAGCAGAGCAGAAGTTTTTGAGGATGTGGGTTGGAGAATGTTGCTGTGAGATGTCGCTTCTAGATTTATTTTAAAACTATACAGAGGGGACAAGAAGAATCTATGAATAGGATTAAAGTCTTTGGCAGCAAATGCTTACACACAGAACATAATATATCATTTATGAGTCATTATAACTTATAAGAACCAAACTTATATCTACAGAACTGCTGCCTGAAATAGACGTTCTGTGTTGGCAGTCACCTGCTTCATGCAGTGGATTTACCCATATTCATTCTGTTTCCTTTTCCTCTGGTGTAACTTCCCAGTAGAGATTTTCCCAGTTTACATTTGTCCTCTGATTTGTAGTAGTGGAGTTCCCTCTCCCAGCTCCTAACTTTTCTAGGTCATGGCTTTGACCTAGAAATCTCCATGTTTATCTCCCACATTGGATTTAAACCACTGCTAGTACATTTGACATATGATATGTATCTAATACCCTAACTATAAATGACTGATTAAACCCCAATAAGCAGGCATTTCTTGTTCTAGGTCCAGTATCCTGAATGCCTATTCTGTGACACTGAGCCATTCTTCATAAACTCTTCTGGCTAGAGCTTTCTTTGTAACTTCTGTTCTGTCTTATGCCTGATGGCCAGAGCTGTCTGTCAGTTCTCAGAGTGTATTTAAAATTCCTGATGTAATTTCCTTTGGTAATCAGTCTTTTAGGTGGGCCCTATCACAAAGTGTCAGACAAAACTGAGCGATTAAGCACAGCACACATCCTTATAAGACTTCCCTGGTGGCTCAGGAGTAAGGAATCTGCCTGCCAACACAGGAGACGTGGGTTCAGTCCTTGGGTTGGGAAGATTCCCTGGAGAAGGAAATGACAACCCATTCCAGTATTCTTGCCCAGAGAATCCCATGGACAGAGGAGCCTGGCAGGCTACAGTCCATGGGGTCACAGAGTCAGACACGACTTAGCAACTAAACAACAACAAATCCTCATAATAAGCTCCATCAACCTGCTTTCCTGGTTACATTACCCCTAATGGTTTCCCAAGGTTATTGTCCAACCAAGATAGATTTCCTGAATTGGGACAAGGATAATTATTTGACTACAAAATTATTGATTCTGCTCGTATATTCTTGCTGCTATGACCAAAACTGATAAAACTATGATCAAATTTCCTTAGAAATTGATAGAAACCTAAGCAGAAAGTGAAGAGGAACTAAAAAGTCTCTTGATGAAAGTGAAAGAGGAGAGTGAAAAAGTTGGCTTAAAGCTCAACATTCAGAAAACGAAGATCATGGCATCTGGTCCCATCACTTCATGGGAAATACATGGGGAAACAGTGGAAACAGTGTCAGACTTTATTTTTTTGGGCTCCAAATCACTGCAGATGGTGACTGCAGCCATGAAATTAAAAGATGCTTACTCCTTGGAAGAAAAGTTATGACAAACCTAGATAGCATATTGAAAAGCAGAGACATTACTTTGGCAGCAAAGGTCTGTTCAGTCAAGGCTATGGTTTTTCCAGTGGTCATGTATGGATGTGAGAGTTGGACTGTGAAGAAAGCTGAGCGCTGAGGAATTGATGCCTTTGAACTGTGGTGTTGGAGAAGACTCTTGAGAGCCCCTTGAACTGCAAAGAGATCCAACCAGTCCATTCTGGGACTGGGATTTCTTTGGAAGGAATGATGCTAAAGCTGAAACTCCAGTACTTTGGTTACCTCATGCAAAGAGTTGACTCATTGGAAAAGACTCTGATGCTGGGAGGGATTGGGGGCAGGAGGAAAAGGGGACGACAGAGGATGAGATGGCTGGGTGGCATCACCGACTCAATGGACATGAGTTTGAGTGAACTCCGGGAGATAGTGATGGACAGGGAGGCCTGGAGTGCTGCAATTCATGGGGTCGCAAAGAGTCAGACACGACTGAGTGACTGAACTGAACTGAACTGAACTGAAGGTTATTCTTCTACTTTCTTTCCGGATGTTATAATTTAGACAGCCACCCCTTACCTTTTCCTTGGCAATATCCTTGACATGTATCACAGATGTACGTGGTTGGATTTGAAGTCTAAAGTAGGTACATGAACATTTTCATCTGAGACAGTATAACTATGTTAAGCTGTAACTTACTTTACTCTCTAGCTTCTGATTTGGTCTGATTTTATTTTGCTTGACTTGTTACCAAGGCCTAATTTTCATTAGTTGCTATTCATTTCCTTTTCAAATTTTATAATAGTACTTCAACAGACTCTGTGGTGAAATTCATTTTGTTTGGTTTTATGTATTTAACAAGATAAATGTTTTTAAATGCTTTTGTTGATCATAAAGTCAAATGAGTCAGGAAAACCACTTAGTGGTAGTTATTTACAAAAGTTACAGCTTTTTAAAAAAAGTATGTTTTCCTTTTCTTCTTAGGTATAAACCACTAAAAAGGAATAAACAACATGTTTTGGACTCTGTGTCAAGCTTAGAAAATGTATTTATTAAGAAAAAAGTAAAGATATTGATGACAAACTTTTCTCTGAACTTTGAGATTTTTTTTCTACATAAATAGCAACAAAATAACCACTGAAATATGCAAAAGTAAGAAAACCGATTTTAAAAGAAAATATAATTATTTCTGAATAAAACCCTAAATCTGGATAGACTTAAGGGTATACCCTTGTTGAAAGAGGAATCTTTTCTGCCTCTCTTGAATCCTCAATGCAGTATTGCATCATGATAAAGTAATTCCTCTCTCTGGTTGGTCTTGTATCTAATCATAGGCTCACTCCTGAACCCCCTTCACAGTGAAGTGGGTCCCCTGCTTAGATGCTGTATTTGTGTGGAATTCTATTCCTGTGTATCAGGCACTCAATAAGACTCTGGATAGTAATACTTGCTGTCTATGGTCATACCTGTCATAGGTTTCTCTTCCCGTTTTAATGAACCACTGGCCCTTCCAATATGAAAAGGATGTAATATTGTCAACTCATCTTTAAGTAACTGGTTGTGTTGTCTTCTTTTCTATCCCCATCAGGAAAGAGAAATAATTTGCTTTAACATGAAATTAACAGTGATATTCATTTACTCTACATGTGTAATTGTGTGGTCCTTTGTCAAAATACAATCTAGAGAGATCTTGGGGATCTCAACAGCCCAAAGAACATCACATTGACCCATTACATCCATGGCCTCATGTCGACAGTGCAGGACAGCATGGCGGAGACGCATGTATTCCAAAGAGTGAGAAATAAACTCTCTGCAGACTCCAAGAACTGCCAATAAGTACAGCTTTTAGATGTCCAGTGGTCAGTGGCATTCCCTAGAGTAAAAGGCAAATTGATGCATATTGCATCTTTCATTACCTACTCCCACTCCACTCTCTAAAAAAGGAGACAGTGAAAAAGAACCAGGATCAACATCTACTACATTGGTTTGGTTTTAGTGGATTTTAGAACATAACACCAGATCGATAGCTGTGTACCATATACCCGAGGCCCTAACTAATCTGTGAGCTCTCATATTAGGATTTCATATCAGATTACTGTATTAGCACAGTCGTATAATTGACCTGATCTATCAGCTCAGCAGTTTCAATCAGAGGAACTACTTGATTTGAGCTTGTGGCGCTCTCTAATCTTTCCCAAGGGCCTAGCTAGCTTCTTTAGGGGCCATGCTGGTAAATTAAATGAAGAGATCTTTCTTCCTGAAAGCATTGGATCCCTACCATCTCCCCCAAATGTAATATCTTGACTTGGATGTGCAGTGCTTAGTTGCTCAGTTGTGTCTGACTCTCTGTGACCCCATGGACTGTAGCCTGCCAGGCTCCTCTGTCCAGGGGATTCTCCAGGGAAGAGTACTGGAGTGGGTTGCCATGCCTTCCCCAAGGGGATCTTCTCAACCCAGGGATCCAAGCCAGGTCTCCCATATTTCAGGGAGATCCTTTATCATCTGAGCCACCAGGGAAGCCTGGCTTGGATGGGGGAAGAGTGATTAGTTTTCAGAGGATAGGTGGATATCTGAACACAGGCTAGTCTTAAAACAGAGTAAGAGAGTAATGGATACTGAAAAGATAAACATGAACATATAATCTGCTTTCTGTCCTTTAGGGGCTTCCCTCGTGGCTCAGACAGTAAAGAATTTGCCTGCAGTGCAGGAGACCTGGGTTCAATCCCTGGGTTGGGAAGATCCTCTGGAGAAGGGAATGGCTACCCACTCCAGTATTCTTGCCTGGAGAATTCCATGGACAGAGGAGCCTGGTGTCCTATACTTCATGGGGTTGCAAAGAGTTAGATATGATGGAGCAACTAACACTTTCATTTTCTGTCCTTTATGTACATGCACAGGAAACTTTCTGGAAAGATAGCAAAGGCTATATCTGGGTAGTAATACTTAGAATTTTTTTCTATGTACATTGCAAAATGTTTGAATTTATTATAATATACTCACACAGAAAAACAGTGTCTTATTTGAACATATTGTTAAGAACACAGCTTTTTGTATACCTGAAATTCCAGAAAGCATTAAAGCCATATGATGAAAATAACAGTCTAATAAGTTATTTTCTACCCTGTACTTCTAGACCAGTTTAACCTCCAAATTCAGAGGACCCAGAAGTCAGCGGGGAATTGAGGGTAGAGACGCCTCACATAAGGGGACTAGAGAAAAGTTTACCATATGCTTCTTCCCAATGCAGATTTCCAACTAAAATAAGATCTGAGGAGAAAGAAGAAAGAGTTTCAATTTGATGAAATGTCTTGTGTGACTATCTCATGAGACTTGGTATACAGTTACCAAAATGAACTCTTATGAGATTAAATGATTGAAGTTTTAGCTGAAAGTGGCCAAAATATCCATGTCATCTATCTGAGACTTCAACCAAAGAGTTTGGAAGAAATATCAGATTTGACTGGATCCTGGAGGAAAAAGAAGAGTTTGTTTGCCATCACACTAAGTCTTAGCATATTAGCTAGACTTGTGGAAGAGCAAGAATCACGAATGAGCATAGAAGAGGATGTAATTTATAAAAAAGACTGTAGGAAAATCAGGTATGAAGAAGAAAAGATAGTTTACTTCTGAATATGTTAAGTTGGAGATACCTTTAAAACATTTAAGTAAAGGTATCATAGTTAGTGTTAGTCGTATCTGACTCTTTGCAACCCCATGGACTATAGGCCGCCAGCCTTCTCTGTTCACAGAAATTCCCAGGCAAGAATACTACAGTGGGTTGCCAGGCCCTTTTCCAGGGGATCTTCCAGACCCAAGGATCAAACCCAGGTCTACTCCATTGCAGGCAGATTCTTTACCGTCTGAGCCACTGGGAAAGCCCCAAAGGGCAAGTAATTGCATGAGGTTAGAGCTTAGAAGGGCTTCTCTGGTAGCTCAGCTGGTAAAGAATCCACCTGCAATACAAGAGACCCCATTTCAATTCCTGGGTCAGGAAGATTCCCTGGAGAAGGGATAAGCTACCCACTCCAGTATTCTTGGGTTTCCCTGGTGGATTCAGATTATAAAGAATGTGCCAGCATGAGAGAGACCTGAGTTTGATCCCTGGGTTGGATCCTGGGTGGGGAAGATTCCCTGGAGAAGGGCATGGCAACCCACTCCAGTATTCTTGCCTGGAGAATCCCATGGACAGAGGATCCTGGTGGGGTCTACAGTCCATGAGATTGCAGAATCAGACAAGACTTAGCAACTAAGCATGGAGGAGGAGCTAAGAAAAAGGACAATTAGAGATCTAAATTTAGAAGTTGATATGAATAGTATTAAAATCAAGAAGGTGGGTAAGTTCCATTAGGACAAGAAAGAGGAAGAGAACTTGGAACAAAGCGATGCAACCTCTCACATTTTGAGATCAGAGAGAGAAGCAGCTACCTTCAGGTACTGAGCAGAGAGATTCAGAGAGATGGTGGGAGAATGACCACATATGAGTGACACAGATGTCAAGGCAGTAACATATTGATAAATATGTCCTTTGATGCTGAAACATCAAGAGAGATTTGTAAATGGTTCACTGAGTGGCAATATAAAGATCACTGGTGAAGCTAACAAGGAGGTTCCAGTGAAATGGGTGATTAGTACTCATGTGAGAAAGTGGATGAGCAAGTGAGATGTGAGAAAAGGAAGAAAAAAACAATTTAACTCCACGGCTTAAAACTTAGAACTTAAAAAAGTTCTCTTGGAATGAATACATACATATGTATGGCCAATCCCTTTGCTGTCCACCTAAAACTATCGTAACATTGTTAATTGGCTATACTCCAATATAAAATAAAAAGATTAGTTTGGTGTTGTTGTATTGTTTTTTATAGAAAATTCTCCTGTGAAGGGAGTAGAAAGATATGAAAATACTGAGCAATGAATATGGGCTCATGAATTTTGTTTAAGGAAGGGAAGTACGAAATCATTTTTGATTTTTTTTTTTCTTTTGGATTTTTGTGGTGAATGTATACAAATGGATTGCTTTTTAGTAGGTTGATCTTCTATTTACCAGTGTTGCTGAACTCAACATTTCTTTTTTGGTCGTACCTGGCAGCATGTGAGATTTTAGTTCCCTAACCAGGGATTGAGAAGGCAATGGCAACCCACTCCAGTACTCTTGCCTGGAAAATCCCATGGATGGAGGAGCCTGGTAGGCTGCAGTCCATGGGGTCGCTGAGGGTCGGATACGACTGAGCGACTTCACTTTAATTTTTCACTTTCATGCATTGGAGAAGGAAATGGCAACCCACTCCAGTGTTCTTGCCTGGAGAATCCCAGGGACGGGGGAGCCTGGTGGGCTGCCGTCTCTGGGGTCACACAGAGTCCGACACGACTGAAGTGGCTTAGCAGCAGCAGAAGGGCTCTAGTAAAGAGGAAGAATTTAAAGCAAGAGATTTTGTAGATTGTGTAGCTCTTAGTGGATTTTGAAAGCGTATGAGATTATGGAACCAAAGATGCATGTGGAGAGATTTTTCTTTTGATAGAAAGAACACTCATAAAATATCATAATTAATTGAACAGAAGTAACCGCAGTTTGCAGGGTCCAGTACATTCCTAAAATAGTTTAGAGTTATATTCCTTAAGGAAGGAAGTTGGAGGGGGATTAAATTGTTGTAAGGAAGCCAATAAGAAAGAAATGAAGAGCTGTGCTCCCGAACTAGAAATCAAGAAATCTAAAATTTATTATTACATTGAGACTTCAATATTGTATGTTTTGACTTCTTCATCTAAACCTCAGGAGTCCTTTAGTATTTTCTGAGCCTCTGCTCTATGCCCAATCTTGGGTTAGGGCTAGATATTTATCTTGGTTTACTTATAGCTTATGGCAGCCATAAAGCAGAGCTATTGATCTCATGATTTTATAGGTAAATAAAATGAGATGAAGAGACAATAAATTACCCAAGGTTGTAGGGCTAAAAAGGAGGACAAGATGAACTAAAAATGCATGTTTGCATGATTCAAGTTCAGCTTCTATGTTACAGGAGTGTTGGAAAATATAAATATATCATAATCAGTAAAGTGCTTTATACTCTTTTCAGAAGAAACTCCCATTATGTGCTTAGGATAATTTTTAAAAATATGGTAATAGCATCACTATTATATCGTTCACGTATAATTTGAAAATTTATGTAACTGGAGACAGGAGTAAAAAAAAAAGTCATCTGCAAATATTCAGTACTTCTCACACAATTTGCATTGACTCTATTTTCCAGAGCCATCCCTCCTCCTAGTCACAGCCATCTGGTTTCCTTCTACCTCCTGCTCTTTCACTAAAGCTACAGGAACAAACGGAGCTGCCTGGAGCAAATCAGTTTCCCATTATCCTTAATGTGTGAAGACGAGACTTCTGACAGCGATCGCAGTCTTTGTCTACTGATATGGTTGAAAAGTCATGTTTACATAACAGAAAATGTTTTCACGTAGAAGGGATGGCATGGGCGTGCGTGGTTGTGGGATGCTGTGTCTTAATATGAGGACTGATTCCTCTCAACATGTAAACTTAGCATTTCTCTCTATAGAGGGCTAAGAGGCTGCTCCTTGAGAATGCAGAGGGATTTGAAAGTCGTGTGTATTTATCAAATTCCTTGGAGTGCTTGAGAGAATCTGTCCAGCAGAATTTAGAGAAGGGAAAATAACGGAGTGGGGATACCCAAAGAGCCCTTCATCCTTCTGTTCTTTCTTCCTTCTGTCTTTCCATCAGTATCCACTATGCCAGGCACTGTACAAGATACTGCTATTGACCAGCGAAAAAAAGAGATAAGGTTCCTATTCTCAGACAACATACATTCTAGTGGAAGAAGACATAATAATACAAACACATTCCCAGACTGAGAAGATGCCAGCGGTAAGGACCATGTGGAGAGGTAAAATAAGTTCCCGTGTTTGAATGTGGCTGGGTGACTGCATTATTTTGGTGGTTAAGAAAGGCTTCTCTGAGGAGGTGACATTTAAGTGAAGAATGCACTTACAGGAATAACTCAGCTGTGCACAAATTAGGTAGAAGTGTGTTTTGGGCAGAGAAAAGAACCAGTGCAAAATTCTGAGCAAATTTTGGAGCCAGGGGTAACAGAGCAGGTAAGTGAAGGAGCCGGTGGCTTGTGGCCAGTGGGGAAATAGGATGAGAGGAAATTAGAAAGGTTGGCAGGGGCCTGATCTTACGGGACTCTGTAGGACAGAATAAGATGTCTACCTTTTCTTCTATGTGCATAACAAATCTATTGGGCAATTTTAAGTAGAGAAAGGTAATAGTCTGATTTATTCTGGAAGAGACATGAAGAATGAGTTCTTGAGAAGCACGAATAAAAGCAAAAAGAAATACAACCTGTAGAAATCTTCACAGTTACCTGTTATAGAATGGAACTGTATGCAAATGTTTATGTAAAAAGTTTTGAAAAGATTGTGCTGCTAAAGAAAAAGTGGTCGAAAAATCACAATTCTGGTCTATAGAGACGTTATAAAAAATGAAAAAAACATCTATCAACCCACCCCAATATATCCTCCTATGCAATCCCATAGGTGTCTAAGTTGTTTTCTGGATCAGATATGTGAATACTTGCCACGTTAGTTCACAACACTCACACCCTTGTCGTTATTGCTCGGAAAGTCTCCAATGCACTGTATTTCTTAGACGCATTATAAATTTCCATTTGTTCCCTTGCCCCAGGCTGTTAATATTTTAGCAACACAATTTTAAGAATGTCACTGTGCAGTACACACTGCACAGCCTCAGGAAATTGGGCCCAGCTGTAAAAAGGTGTAGGCTATTACAGTTTTGTAATTCTTAGTGAGACTTTTCCATTTTACACGAATGCCTACTGAGACAAGTCTTTGTTTAAGACACATGGACACCTGGAGTCTGAACAAATATGACAAATTGGAAACTAGAACCAGAAAAAAATATGTTTTGGATATTGTCAAAGTTATATAATAATTGTAAGAGACACAAAATATTTTAAGGCTTTTCTTTTATATTTATCCTTGACAATCAGCAAACATTTAATCATTGCCAACTATAATAATAAAGCAAACATTTACTGAATGCTCACTGCGTACCAGTTACTGGTTTTTATAATCATTGTCATGTATAATTTTCCTAACATGATGCTTCTAACTATTATTCTAATAAATGTGCCAGTCACGTGATTTATGCTTTAGGATATCGAGAATGTATGAAGTTGTCCATCTTAATGTTGTAAAATGGACAGATAATTACTTTGCATTCTGAAAATACACTAATAGCTCTCTATAGCAAGGATCTGGGTTTCAGTTTAGCGTATTCCATGGCTGGTTCATGAATGTTTGGAAAGTTGGGAAAAACAGAAGAAACCTGACAGAAGTTAATAGGCAGGAGAGATTTTGGGTTTTGACCTGGCGGAACAGAAATATTTATTCACAGATGCCGATAGGAAAGATTAGAGTAACAGAATGGGATGACGTAATGTGTTGTTAGCCTCATAAGTTAGATATGAGATATGAGTCTTACCCAGAGACAAGGTGTATGGAGAAGGAAAAAAAATCTCTACATTAACAAAGGATTTAATGACACATGGGAACCAAGAAGGGAAACTTTGGAGGTAAAATGACAAAGATAACTGAATACATAAAGGCAGTTGGTGTGTGTGTGTGTGTGTGTGTGTGTGTGTGTGTGTGTGTGCACGCACGCTCGGTCCTGTCCGACTCTTTGTGACCCCGCCAGAAGAAGTCGCAAAGGGTGTGCCTGCAGTTCAACTTAATTAGCTTAAATCAGGTAGAGTGACAGTACACCTCCCCTGCTTCAATCCCCAGGGACTATAGCCCTCCAGGCTCCTCTGCCCAAGGAATTTTCCAGGCAAGAATACTGGAGAGAGTTGTCATTTCCTACTTCAGGGGATCTGCCTGACCCAGGTTTTGAACCCACATCTCTTGCATTTCCTGCACTGGAAGGCAGATTCTTTACTGCTAAAGACTGCTACTAAGAATCAGGGATACAATTCTTAGTTTGAGGCAATGGCAGTATGCCTGTTCTTTGTTAGAAAACTACCCCCCCCCATTCTTTATTAGAAAATTGGTGAAGGCAGGAAGGGAACCCTGTGAGCCATCTATTGGCTTTATGGGGAAAGCAATGTTTGTGGTTTAGAGATGGTCAGAAAATTTCTCTTCTCTCCTCACAGGAAGGGAAAAAGAAAGGGATATTTTTCTCCATTATAGCAATCCTCATCTTCTTCTCAAGCCAAGTGAACTCAGGAAGCTTCCAGTCAATCATTTATGTCAGTCACGTGATTTATGCTTTAGGATATCGAGAATTTATGAAGTTGTCCATCTTAATGAGCTCATATGTTGTAAAATGGACAGATAATTACTTTGCATTCTGAAAATACACTAATAGCTCTCTATAGCAAGGATCTGGGTTTCAGTTTAGTGTATTCCATGGCTGGTTTATGAATGTTTGGAAAGTTGGGGAAAACAGAAGAAACCTGACGGAAGTTAACAGGCAGGAGAGATTTTGGGTTTTGAGCTGGGGGAACAGAAATATTTAAAACCTGCAGGTCCACTCTGGACCAGAGCGTGCTTATTGGAGTGACAGCTAACCTAGACAGAGGATGGATGTGAACAAAGGTAATTTGATAAGATGTAACTGGACAACAGGATACCCAAGCTCACCTTTAAACATGAGAAGGTGTCCAGGGAACATCCCAGGCGGTCCAATGGTTGGGACTTCGCCTTTCAGTGCAAGGGCTCTGGGTTCGATCCCTGGTCTGAGAACTAAGATCCCACATGCCTCATGGCCAAACCCCAACCCCCCCCAAACATAAAACAGAAGCAGTATTGTAACAAATTCAATAAAGACTTTAAAAATGGTCCACATCAAAAAGAAAAAAAAAAAGGAAGAAGTTGTCCAGGTATGGAAGAAAGGGCCATTTCCAGCAGGGAAATTTGGCTAAGGCAGTGGAAATATCAAGGAAGTTACTTTCTAGGGACATAACATAGTTCAGAAGAGAAAGGAGGATGAGTGGCAAGTCAGAGCATGGAGAATGGAGAACATTCACATCATGATAGACCTTACATGCTGGGCTGAAGATTTTGCGAGAAGATTCCCTGGAGAAGGAAATGGCAACCCCACTCCAGTATTCTTGCCTGGGAAATCCCATGGACAGGGGAGCCAGGTGGTATATAGTCCATGGGGTAGCAAAAATCAGATACAACTGAGCGACTAACACAGCACAACACAACACAAGCATATATACATTTTGGTAGACAAAGTATTCTTTACTCTCTCTGGAAAAAGAATTCTATGCTTCCAATAAAGGTCAAGACTCACTGGCTTATGGGAAATACCTTGAGAATTAAGGAGATAATTTAGGTGGCTGCCACTGTAATAGAAGAAATAAATGATTAGAGTGTAAACTGAACAACTGCAAAAGGAAGCACATTTGAGGGGAGAGAGACACTAGAAGGAAGCAGGTAAAGATATCAATTTTGACACAACTGAATTTGAGATTCTGGTGAGAATATTCAGTAGCACTTGGATGTATCCCTCTGAGTCTTTTAGAGAGAGCTAGATTGGGAAAATATTTTGGATTCATCAGAGTACACACTGCAATTGAGTCTATGAAGTCCAGCATGCAAAACATAAGTGATAACAATCCATCTCATATTATATCCTGAGGTGCTTTTCTAACCAAATGTGTTGTTTTCTTCTGCTTTGCTCTTTTTTTGTCTCTTTTTTTGTTTGTCATATTCCAGGGCTGTATTTTTTGCCTTCTTCTCCTTCCCTGCCCTGAAGATTTTTACTTTTGTTTTTAGGTCCCAACTTAACACTTATTTTCTTTATTAATATTCCTTTCTCTCCAAGCCTGAAGAAAATGAATTTTATTTTCTAAAGTGCCTTGGGATTTACTTATTAACTTTGTTGACAACGGCGTTAAGATTCTCACTTGCTCTTAGAGCTGACATGTGAAACTGAGCATGAACTTCTCTAAATACTCGCTCTTTAGAGATGTGGGAGATTGTATGGTTTCCCAAGAGAGCTAATCTGTAGAAAATTGTTTACCACATCTATGAATAAGTTTGGTGAGCACACATAATACAGATTTATTATTTATTACTTTTGTTCTTTATTGCACACTGAGGGCATCAAACTCTTACAAGCATAAATTTTTAAAAAGGGCATGAAGGAAGAAGGCATGTTTCCTTAGAATTTTGAAACAGCAGTTTCAAGAGACCATGTTGTGGTTTAGTTGCTCAGTTGTGTCTGACTCTTTTGCAACCCCCTGGACTGCAGCCCATCAGGCTTCTTTGTCCATGGGAAATCCCAGGCGAGAGTAGTGGACTGCATTGATGTTTCCTTCTCCAGGGCCTCTTCTCAACCCAGGGGTTGAACCCATGTCTCTTGTATTGCATTACATTTCAAGTGGATTCTTTACTGCTGAGCCACTGGGAAAGAAACAATAAATATAGATAATTTAGACATTTGAATGTAATGACTTTTGAAAAATATCCCCAAATTTAAAGATATATATAAGTGATTTTTTACCACGCCTTTGTGTCTTGGTAATAAAATTGGGTGGTATATAAAATATTTGGTTGGGGTCATAAATTGAAGCATCGATCTTCAAATCTCATTTTTCTCCCTTGGGGTCACATCCTACCCAGATCTCATTGACGCTAGATAATCAGTGACAGTGTTTATTGGAGGTCTTCATAAGGGTGATGAAACATGAGTTGGATGATACAGGCTGCCTCTTTCTGACCCCAAGCTATTAGAAAAAGTCACTTGTCCTTTTTTTCCTTATTTCTTATAGTTTTTATTTGTACTTTTCTTCATGTTTTTATATCTATATAGATGATGCAAGTTCAATATATTTTCACATGAAAGAGTAAAGGGAGTCCCAGATACAATCCATAATTAAGATAAGTGATATCTTCACTTTTAATCCTAATTATGCTGAGCAGCAAAGCTGCTAAATATGTTTGGAATTGCTAAGTGTTGGGAATAGCAGAAGAGATATGTCAGCATAGCACAGGGGTTCAGAAAAGAATATGGATTATCTTCCTGTTTTATTTGATATTTTGGATTTGGGTGTCTTCTGATTTTAGGGATGATGATAAAAGGTCCATAGGATATGAAGTGATTCATCAGCTCCCCGAAAAGACTACACAATAGGACAATTGAGTCCTCTCATAGAGATTTGGATTGCTTGCTAAGGGTAGGAAGAAGGAATGTGTTACGTTCAAATTCAGGAAGCAGAGGATCTTTGGAGGTTTACAAATCATATAATACCTAAGTTTCCCCTCTCCTTAGGTCCAAATTTGTCTCCCTGGGGGAAATGTTGCCTTCCTGGACCATGTGTGATCTAGAAGAACGTTTGATGTGTGCTTCATGTATATAGTATATATATAGCACATATTACATAGATAATGCATATCTATATTATATATAATACATATCTGCCTATTACATATGTAAGTTTATATGTATTATGTATATATATATATAAAATCTGTTTTAGTTAATTAAAAAAATTCATTTAACAGAAGAAAGCCTTCATTTCAAAAACTAAATAGGGGATTATTCATTAAAGATTGTTGAAAAATTATACTGTATAAAGTACTGAGGAGAGGTAGCAGAAGTGAAAATAGTGAGGCAGAAATTTTGTGAAAAAAAGGACTGCACAAGCCACTAAGTGAAATACAGGAAATGGATAAAGTAAGGTACACGATAGAGGCGGAACCTCTGGCGGCTCAGTCGGTAAAGAATCCGCCTGCAGTGCAGGTTTGATTGCTGGGTAAGATCCCCTGGAGTAGGAAATGACAACCCACTCCAGCATTCTTACCTGGAAAATCCCTTGGGCGGAGGAGCCTGGCAGGCTACAGTCCATGGGGTTGCAAAGAGTAAGACATGACTGAATGACTAAAACACCAAGCACCCACAGAGGCTGAAACAGTTCTGAGGGACAAAATGATTGACTCAGAAGAACAAGGAAATACCCAGCGGAAGAAAGGGAAGATGATGAGGATTTCAATAGAGTAGAAAATGGACTTCGCCTAGATAAGAAAGACTCTTGAGGTCCCTGATTCAGGCTTGAGAAACTCTGCACCAGTAAATGATCCTGGAAAAGAGAATGGAGGATTTAGATTTGGCAAGGATCTTTTTTTTTTTTTTTTTTTGCTTTTATTCTGTTGGCACTACTAAGTCTTTGAAAGTTAAACTATACAGATTCAAAAAATCTAAAGAGAAATTATCACTCTAGCTTTTATAGCCTCTTTTAGAATGAGAAAATCTGTTGCTGTTTAGCAGTTCATATTTAGGCTTCCACACTGCCACCAGCTTAATTTACCTAAAATGCACATCCAACCACAGCAGGTCTCTGTTTCAAAGGGTTCAGTGACTTCACAGCGCGTGCCAGATAAAGTGTCAGTTCCTGAATTGAGAAGAGCTTCCCTGATGACTCAGAGGGTAAAGAATCCGCCTGCATTATGGGATACCTGGGTTTGATTCCTGGGTCGGGAAGACCCCTGGAGAAGGAAATGGCAACTTACTTCAGTATTCTTGCCTGGAGAATTCCATGGACAGAGGAGCCTGGCAGGCTACAGTCCATGGAGTCACTAAGAGCTCACATGACTGAGTAGCTTACACTTTCACGTTTTCTTTACCCTCTGAGCCAACCACGAGAGTCCAAGAAGAGGTTCTTGATCTCCATAATCAGGCCCTTTCTTATCTGTTGAATCCTATCATCTCTGCCTCAAACTCTATTCATTAGGAAATACTAATCTCTTATTGTTTGCCACACTGAAGCTTGTTAATTCTCATCTAATTTTCAGCTCTGATTAAAATCTATGGAAAATCAATATTTCTTTCTGGTTAAAACTTCAATCTAGTACTTCTCTAAATAGTATCTTTGGTAGCAAGAAGACCTTTTATAATGGTATCATAGAATTGGAATAGCTTTGAAAGGCATTCAAAATTTCCTGTCATATACAACTAAGATGTGATTTTTACTTTGAAAATGTATCAAGTATGGCTATTTTTGTAGAAGACTGTTCACTTTCTTAACATTGTTTTTGACTGTGAAATATACCATGCTCGTGAAAAAAGTAAATAGATATTGAGCACTTTAAAGGACAATTAGAATGCTACTAAAACCATTACCACGGCTGATAACTGACATAATACTAGTACTTTTGAGCACACCAAGTCTTTCTCCTTGACCAGTCTTAGATTTTGTAATATATCATTTCAGTTCAGTTCATTTCAGTCGCTCAGTCATGTCCGACTCTGTGTGACCCCATGAATCGCAGCACGCCAGGCCTCCCTGTCCATCACCAACTCCTGGAGTCCACTCAGACTCACGTCCATCGAGTCAGTGATGCCATCCAGCCATCTCATCCTCTGTCGTCCCCTTCTCCTCCTGCCCCCAATCCCTCCCAGTATCAGAGTCTTTTCCAATGAGTCAACTCTTCGCATGAGGTGGCCAAAGTACTGGAGTTTCAGCTTTCGCATCAGTCCTTCCAAAGAACACCCAGGGCTGATCTCCTTCAGAATGGACTGGTTGGATCTCCTTGCAGTCCAAGGGACTCTCAAGAGTCTTCTCCAACACCACAGTTCAAAAGCATCAATTCTTCGGCACTCAGCCTTCTTCACAGTCCAACTCTCACATCCATACATGACCACAGGAAAAACCATAGGCTTGACTAGATGGACCTTTGTTGGCAAAGAATGTCTCTGCTTTTCAACATGCTATCTAGGTTGGTCATAACTTTTCTTCCAAGGAGTAAGTGTCTTTTAATTTCATTTAATTTTCTTTAAAATTTTGGTTCAAGTGTACGAACATGGAAACATCCAGTGTTCAGTTTTGCTGGATTTTGCAGTGCATATATGCAGTCATGTAATAAGTATTATGATGGGTTCTCCTTGTTCAGCATCATGTTTATAAATCCTGTTACATGTTCATGCTGTTTCATGTAACTATATTTATTCATCCTCAATGCTTAGTAGTATTCCACTACATGAACAATTTATTTATGCATGCTACTGTTGACAGATCTGGGGCTTATTTCTAGTTTCTGGCTACGATAAATAGTGTGGTAATGGGCATTTGTTCTTACCTTTGTAATGTAAAGATGCATTTTTGCTTGGTATTTATTTTGGAGTGGAATTTTCTGGATCACAGGCATGCACATGCTTAGCCTTAATAGGTACTGTCAAACAACTTTCCAAAGCTGTTGAATGAATTCCAGTACTCCATAAGCTCAAAATCAGATGCTCTTTTCTGCATTTTCTATTTTAGTCATTCTAATCAGTGGGTAGTTTTATCACATTGTGGTTTTAATTGAATTTCACTCTTGTGTATGGAAGTTGAGCAGCTCTTCATGTTTCTGGACCATTTAGGGTTCATCTTTTGTGACATTTCAGTTCAAGTCTTTTGCCATTTTTCATATTGAGTATATGTCTTATTCTTACGAATGTCTTTTGCCATTTTTCATATTGAATATATGTCTTATTCTTTCCTCTATTGTATGCTTGCTTTTATTTTTGTTAATTTGCTTTGCTACTCTCCATACTATGTCCTTGGTTTAAGTTTCTTTGCATTGACTTTGCTATGCTTTCACCATGTTTCATAAAATGGAAACTTATATCACTGGCTTTTGATATTTCATCATTTAGTACATATCCATTTATTTTTGAGTACTCCTTGCACAATGTTTCCTGTGCTATATTTTTGTTATCATGCAATTACCATATTTCTTTTATCTACAGAGATTATTCTTTTGGTCCATTAATTATTTAGATTATTTAGAAATGTATTATCTAACTTACAAATATTTAGGGATTTTTCTAGTTGTATTTCTGTTCTTTACTTCTAGATTAATTGTATTATAGTCAGAAATTTCAATTGTTTGAAATTTATTGAGTGCTGTTTTATTGCCCAACTTGTGGGGTCTCTTATTCTATGCCTCAAGTACACTTGAAACTGTACACTTGTGATCATTGCTTCTTTTTCTTCTTCTTTTTTTTTTTGATCATTGCTTCTTTAAAGGTAAAATGTCTTTTTTCCTGTGGTCATAAAAAAGATTTTCTCTCTATCTTTGGTGCTAAGTGGTTTCCTCTGGTGAGTCTTATTGTTGTGTTCTTTCAATTCACTGACTGTCTGAATCCATTCATAGGAAAAACAGTAGTTCCTGCCTCTTGCATCAAGAAAGTTATGACCTTTGGATATTTTAAGTTAGCTTTTAAGACACGCACATGTGTGGATTCAAAATGTGACAAAAATCTTGAGGGAGAGAACTCTTGTGGATTTGTTGCAATTCCTTCTGGTGTGACTTTCTCAGTTACATGTTCAGGCTTTCCAGGGGACTTGGTTTGACTGTAATACCTGTAGTATTTCATGCTATTAGAGAGATCTATGGCATATAAAGAAAGTGTTGAAACTCCGGAAATATTTAGAGGACAATACAGTACAGACACCTAGAATCCTGCTGAGGGGTTCTGCCTCAAGACTGTGAGAGATTTCACTTTACATTTTAGGCTCACCTTCCCAGTCTCCTCTGCCACCTCGGACTCAGCAAATGTCCTAGTTGATAAAATAAGTGATATATTTGACCATCCACTAGATTCAGCCATCAAAAGCTCCGTTGGTCTGTCTTCTTTTTAGAGCACTTTTTTGTCTAAAAAAAGTTTGCTCACATCTCATGTCCAGTTCAATTCAGTTCAGTCTCTCAGTTGTGTCCAACTCTTTGTGACCCCATGAATCACAGCACGCAAGGCTTCCCTGTCCATCACCAACTCCTGGAGTTCACCCAGACTCACGTCCATCGAGTCAGTGATGCCATCCAGCCATCTCATCCTCTGTCGTCCCCTTCTCCTCCTGCCCCCAATCCCTCCCAGCATCAGAGTCTTTTCCAATGAGTCAACTCTTTGCATGAGGTGGCCAAAGTACTGGAGTTTCAGCTTTAGCATCATTCCTTCCAAAGAAATCCCAGGGCTGATCTCCTTCAGAATGGACTGGTTGGATCTCCTTGCAGTCCAAGGGACTCTCAAGAGTCTTCTCCAACACCACAGTTCAAAAGCATCAGTTCTTCAGCACTCAGCTTTCTTCACAGTCCAACTCTCACATCCATACATGACCACTGGAAAACCATAGCCTTGACTAGACGGACCCTTGTTGGCAAAGTAATGTCTCTGCTTTTGAATATGCTATCTAGCTTTGTCATAACTTTTCTTCCAAGGAGTAAGCGTCTTTTAATTTCATGGCTGCAGTCACCTGCAGTGATTTTGGAGCCCCCAAAAATAAAAAATTTTTGGAGCCCCCAAAAATAAAGTCTGACACTGTTTCCACTGTTTCCCCATCTATTTCCCATGAAGTGATGGGACCATGATCTTCGTTTTCTGAATGTTGAGCTTTAAGCCAACTTTTTCACTCTCCTCTTTCACTTTCATCAAAAGGCTTTTTAGTTCCTCTTCACTTTTTGCCATAAGGGTGGTGTCATCTGCATATCTGAGGTTATTGATATTTCTCCCCGCAATCTTGATTCCAGCTGGTGCTTCTTCCAGTCCAGCGTTTCTCATGATGTACTCTGCATAGAAGTTAAATAAGCAGGGTGACAATATACAGCCTTGACATACTCCTTTTCCTATTTGGAACCAGTCTGTTGTTCCATGTCCAGTTCTAACTGTTGCTTCCTGACCTGCATATAGGTTTCTCAAGAGGCAGGTCAGGTGGTCTGATATGCCCATCTCTTTCAGAATTTTCCACAGTGTATTGTGATCCACACAGTCAAAAGCTTTGGCATAGTCAGTAAAGCAGAAAAAGATGTTTTTCTTGAACTCTCTTGCTTTTTCTATGATCCAGCTAATGTTGGCAATTTGATCTCTGGTTCCTCTGCCTTTTCTAAAACCAGCTTGAACATCTGCAAGTTCACGGTTCATGTATTGCTGAAGTCTGGCTTGTCCAGGTATGCCCAATTTGCTGAAGAAGTAAAACAGCCAAGGACTTATCTGGTAGTCCAGTGGCTAACACTCTGCATGTGCAATGCAGGGGAATTGAGTTCGATTCCTAATCAGGGAGTTAGAGTCCACATGCCACTACTGAAAAAACCCCTAAATTGTTATGAAGATCAAAGATTCTGCATGCCACAACTAAGACCTGGTGCAGTCAAATAAATATTCAAAAATAAAAGGGCCAGCTGTTAGCAGCTCATACAGGGAATTATTTTCCCTGTCCTGTTTGGTATTTGAGGTCATCTAGTGCTTTTTGATTTCACAACTCTATGACAACTTTAAGAAGTCATTTTTAAATGCCATTGTCAAATACATTCTACCAAGAAAGAGAAATTCTAGACCATTTACATTTATTGTTTTTCATTTAAAATAATTTTAGACTCACAAATAGCTGAAAATGGTGTGCATGGTTGCCTTATCCTTCACCCAGATTTATCTGATGATAACATCTCACATGACCACAGTAAAATGATCTGTACCAGGGAATTAATGTTAGCACAATATTACTAACTATTCTATGTATTTTCTTTAAATTTTGCAAGTTGACCTTAAAAGTTTAGTCACTCAATCATGTCCAACTCTTTGCGACCCCATGGACTGGAGCCTGCCAGGCTCCTCTGTCCATGGGATTTTCCAGGCAAGAGTACTGGAGTGGGTTGCCATTTCCTTCTCCAGAGGATCTTCCTGACCCAGGGATTGAACCCAGGTCTCCCACACTGTAGGCAGATGCTTTACCATCTGAGCCACCAGTGAAGTCCGACTAATACATTTTCTTGTCCAGCATTCGGAACTTTAAAGTTCACTTACTTGTCAAATCTTCTAGCCTCTTCAAGACTGTGACAGTTCTTGAGTTTCTCTCTCGTGGTTTTGATATTTTGATGAGTACTGGCCAGTTACTTTGTAGGATTCCCATTAATTTGTCATTATGTTTTCTTCATTAGATTGAGGTAACACAGTTGCAAGAAAGCTACAGACGTGATGTTGTTCCCTTTTTAGAGCATCATACCAAGAAGTGCATGATTTTAAAATAAAGGTTTTTCATCAGTCAGGTTTATAGAAGTGTAAGTCACACAAAGTAAACTTCACTCTCTTTAGTAGTGTAGAGTTCTATGAACTTTGATAAATGTTTACTGTTGGACAACCAGCACCACTATCCAGATATGGAGCAGGTGTGTGTATTTTTTTTTTTTTTAAAGATTGAGATATAATTGATTTACAATGCTATTTTCAGATGTATGGCAAAGTTATTCATATATACAGATATGGAGCAATTTTATCATCTCTCAAAAATTCTCTCTGTCCCTTTTTTCATCAAGTGCTCTACCTCACTCCCTATTCCCTATTCTCTAGCTAACATTGATGTGTTTTCTGTCCTGGTCTTGCCTTTTCTAGAATGTAATATAAATGGAATCATATACCACACAGTCTTTTGAGTTTTGCTTCTTCAACATCCCAGATTGTATTGTAGATTCATCCATGGTGTGTATATCACTAGTATGCTCTTTTTTTCTTGCTAAATGCTGTTCCATTACGTAGTTGTACTATAGTGTGTTCATTGGAAGGACTGATGCTGAAGCTCCATTACTTTGGCCACCTGATGCGAAGAACTGACTCATTGAAAAAGACCCTGATTCTGGGCAAGACCGAAGGCAGGAGGAGAAGGGGATGACAGAGGATGAGATGGTTGGATGGCATCCCTGACTCTGTGGACATGAATTTGAGCAAGCTCTGGGAGTTGGTGATGGGCAAGCCTGGAGTGCTTCAGTCCATGGGGTCTCAAAGAGTCGGACATGACTGAGCGACTCAACTGTTGTTGACTGTTTTTTAAAAATCTGATTTATTTATTTGGCTGTGCTGGGTTTTTGTTGCTGTATGGGCTACTCTCTAGTTGTGGTCACAGCCTTCCCATTGTGGTGTCTTTTCTTGTTGTGGAGCACAAGCTCACGGGCATTTGAGCCTCAGGAGTTGGGGCACATGGGCTCAGTGGTTGCAGCTCCCAGGCTCTAGAGCACAGGCTCAGGAGGTGTGGCGCACAGGACTAGTTGCTCCATGTGGGATCGTCCAGGAACAGGGATCACACCCATGTCTCCTGAAGTGGCAGGCAGATTCTTTACCCCTAAGCCACCAGGGAAACCCTATTCGTTGACTAGTTTTTGACTAGTTGAAAACCTTTGGGTTGTTTCCAGTTTTTTTGGTTATAAATAAGCAAAGCTACTGTAAACTTTTGCTATCAGATTTAACTTTAAAATATAAATACTTCCATTTTCTTATTTTGAATTATTCTATGTAATTTTTTTGTAGTTTCTATAAAGGAAGTTTTCTATAGAACACTTAGAGATCTCACTGATGAATGTATAACAGATGATAAAATGAAAGTGTTAGTTGCTCAGTCAGGTCCAATCCTTTGAGACCCCATGGACTGTAGCCTGCCAGCCTCCTCTGTCCATGGAATTCTCCAGGCAAGAGTACTGGAGTGGGTAGCCATTCCTTTCTTCAGGGAATCTTCCCAAACAAGGGATCAAATCGGGGTCTCCTGCATTGCAGGTGGATTCTTTACTGTCTAAGCCACCAGGAAAGTCCTATAACAGGGATAACAGATGATATCCCTCTGTTATATAGATTTGTGTAGTTATGCAGTTGAAAAAAAAAAAAAAAAAGAAATCAACTTGGAATATAGTCTGCTAATCACATCCATAACTTGTAACAAAGTGCCCATTAAATGATTTTGCTAGGATTGAAGACATAGAAAGTGAATTTTTCATGCTTCAATGTGTGTGATAATGTCGCTCTCAGGGACCCACTGAATAATCTGAGAACCTCTGCCAGAGAAAGAAAAGTGAAAAAATAAGACTAAAGTCAATGAACTAAAAATTGGCAATTTAAAGAGCTATTTATTGGTTCACTGGAACTAGACTGATATCCAGAAGGTGACATTTAAATTGTTCTGTGACTTTTCTTGTTAAGAAAAGTGTATGTCTACTCTTTTGTAAAGTGGATAAGTACTTCATCCTAAATTAAGAAAAATCCATTCTTTGGGTAATTTACATTTATAAAACTGTTTGTAATTGAAGACTAGAAACTAGAATTATGGGTGAAAATAACACATTGTATCAAATCTCTGAACTAGACTTTGTGCTTGAAATAAAAGTTGTTGGATGTGGCAAAATACTTACACCTGTGATGCTCAAGTTTAAACTTGTTTCTACTTATCACCATTAATGCTACTTTACTAATTTTAAATTGTGATTTCACATTCTTCTAAATATAAGCTAGAATTTAGAATGCCTCATCAGAACTATTCTTTTCAAAATATTGCTTATGGAATGAAGTTGTGTTTCTTTTGTCTATTAAAACCAAAAACCCAACTCCATCAATTCTTGACATTATCATCTCATCCGCTTCTCTAGATTTCATTAGCCCTCCAATTTGGTTAAAGTAAACATATTTATTGGAGAAGGCAATGGCACCCCACTCCAGTACTCTTGCCTGGAAAATCCCATGGATGGAGGAGCCTGGAAGGCTGCAGTCCATGGGGTCGCTGAGGGTCGGACATGACTGAGCGACTTCACTTTCACTTTTCACTTTCATGCATTGGAGAAGGAAATGGCAACCCACTCCAGTGTTCTTGCCTGGAGAATCCCAGGGACGGGGGAGCCTGGTGGGCTGCCGTCTATGGGGTCGCACAGAGTCGGACACGACTGAAGTGACTCAGCAGCAGCAGCAGCAAACCTATTTATTACCATGTGAAGATGTTTCAGATAGAGTCTATCAATCTCTGACCACAAGATCTTCAGGTTTTTCACTTTCCAGCTCCTTCCCTCTTCTCTTGAAGTCTTCTAACTTCTTAGGTTGGCTTTATCATGCTCTCTGCCAACTTTGCAGTTTTTGAAATCTCAATTGATTTCACATGTAGTATATGATATAATCAACATTAGTTGGCAATGATTGTAGTTCAGTTTGACACATTAAAATATCAGAATTCCTTATTCCCTGATGTTATAATGTTCTACACCTGGATCATCTGTCCTCTGCTTTGCCTGCTTGTTCTTTCTTAGCTATAAACCCAATCCAAAGTCAGAGGAGTACCTTGTTGTTATTGCTCAGTCACTCAGTCTTGTCTGACTCTTTGCAACCCCGTGGACTGTAGCTCACCAGGCTTCCTTGTCCATGGAATTGTCCAGGCAAGAATAATGGAGTGGATTGTCATGCCCTTCTCCAGGGGATCTTCCCCATCTAGGGATCGAACCTGGGTCTCCTGCATTGCAAGCAGATTCTTTACCATCTGAGCCACCAGGACCAGGTGAGACCCCTCCCCCAGTTATACTATCCTTACTGCTGAAGCCAAGCTGGATAAAATATATATATATAAACAATGGTTTGAGGGCAATGGAAAGTGAGAAACACAAATAGGATCTGAGTGATTAGGATCCCAGAGTGAAGGACAGTGTACTGTGTCATCTCTAAGTCTTTCTTAGCTTGTTTGCTTCAGGAAATTTCTAGTTTGGGAAAAGAAACACAGAGCAGCATCCAGCAGCCCTACTTAGCCAAGAACAAAGAGATTGAAGTCTGAGTCTTCCAGACTGGTTAAAATCAAAGCAACAGGATTCTGGAGAGAAGGGGATTGCAGAGAAATGAAATCCCTGTATATAAATTGTTTTTTAAGATAACTGTTGATCCTCAGCTGTGCACACACAGAGAAAAAACGTTAGGAAGCCCAGAAGAGAAAAACAGATGGGCAACTAAAGAGTTGGACCAAAATTTTAGGAGCTATGTGGTCCAACTTCACCCTTAGACACCAGAGGAGTCTTAAAGTAAGTACCATGGTCTGAAATCAAGTATGACAGCCTAGAAGTGAATTTTATAAACCTGATGTAATGTAACCGCTAAAAGCCCAAACTGATGCTTGAGAATATTAAGATGATTCATTGTTTAACTGCCTACCAAGAGAAAATTTTAAGTTGTTTGGAAGTAGATAACATCACCCAGAATCTCTTCAGTATTGTACACAAAATGTTCATCCTCTTAACCAAAACTATGAAGCATGATTAAAGCAAAACAAACACACACATAGGCTCATGGACTGAAAATGAAGAAAACGCAAGTGAAAGAAACTAACCAACTAGTGATTGACATTTTGGGGTTACCAAAGAGAGACATAAAGAATCTGCCTGCAATGTGGGTTCAATCCTTGGGTCGGGAAGATCTCCTGAAGCAGGAAATGACAACCCACTCCAGTATTCTTGCCTGGAAAGTCCCATGGACAGAGGAGCCTGGTAGG
This sequence comes from Bos mutus, assembly GCF_027580195.1. Lineage (NCBI taxonomy): Eukaryota > Metazoa > Chordata > Mammalia > Artiodactyla > Bovidae > Bos > Bos mutus. Next base: position 23,635,651 of record NC_091628.1, read on the forward strand.
CTATAGTCCACGGGGGTCACAAAGAATCGGACATGACTTAGTGACTGTCACAGAGATATTTAAAATTTTTCGATTAATATCATAGACAAAATTATGGAGGGTTTTAGCAGAGACACAAAATTCATACATATGTACACACACAAAGAGTAAATTAGAAGAAGCCAAAAAGTTAATAACCAGAGTTAAGAGTTCAAAAGTTGTAATGGGAGATTAAAGCCATCAGAAGACAGGATCAGTGATCTGGAAGGTAGGTCAGTAAAAAAATACCAAGATGATGCCAAGAGAATAAAATAAAATACACAAAAGATCGTAAAAGATACAAGGTCATGGTGAAAAGTTTTGACATAACAGCAATGAGTCCTAGAAGAAGAAGAAAGAAAAACTGAATAGAAATCATATGTGGAAAGGTACGACAAACTCTGAGCACACATTTAAGAAGCTTTGTGATTGTTTATGGGAGAAGGCAATGGCACCCCACTCCAGTACTCTTGCCTGGAAAATCCCATGGATGGAGGAGCCTGGTAGGCTGCAGTCCATGGGGTCTCTAAGAGTCAGACACGACTGAGCAACTTCACTTTCACTTTCCACTTTCATGCATTGGAGAAGGAAATGGCAACCCACTCCGGTGTTCTTGCCTGGAGAATCCCATGGACAGAGAAGCCTGGTAGGCTGCAATCCGTGGGGTCGCACAGAGTCGGACACGACTGAAGTGACTTGGCGGCGGCGGCGGCAGCGGTGATTGTTTATTTAGAATATCTGCAAGAGTTTACAAATAAATTACTAGCATTTTTAAGTGAATTAAGTAGAGTTATTGGACCTAGGTAAACACACAGAAATTAACTGTCTTTCTTGATGTCCTATTAAGGAATGGAATTTATACCTAAGTGATTTTCCTAAAGTCTTGTTGGACTTCCACCTTTCTAACACCTATCTTCTCCTGATCCCTGTTCGCCCCCTTTTCCTCCCTTCCTCTCTTTCCCCCCATGTCTTTCCTCCTATCCTTCTTCCTTTCTCAACTTTCATCGTTTGAAATAGATTGAAAATGCTAAAGCTCTATGTACGCATTTATTTAGTCACATCTTATTACTGATTGGATAATTGCTTAGCTATCATCTGAAATGAACTCTGTCACTCTTAACTTTACAGATTATTTTTAATTCTACTTAATTCTTACAAGAGTTCATTGAAAGAATCTTCTATAACTTTAAACGAACTCTATTTATGACAATGTATTTAGTGATCCATTAGAATACTGGGGACATGATCCCTTTCACTGCTCCTAAATAAGGTGAATTCTGAGACTCAAACACACCCAAATAAAGTGGGTGGCACCAGAGGAAGGCAGTATCAGGTCTGTGTATATCCCAAACCACTTTCTTAAACACTAATTTGGAATTAATAAATCAAAGATGAGTCAGAACTGTCCAGTTTTTTTAAAACCCATTCAGCCACTAAGGAACATTGCTTGTTTTCCTAACAAGGCTAAATTATACATTTCTCTTTTGCTCATCTTTCCTTTTCAATTCTCACAATTCTTGTGCCACAAAAATTCAGATCATCTATGGATTGCTAGTCACTTCTTGTATATAAATGTTTTGCATAAATTGGTGTTAGAAAAACTGTAGGAAGTCTGAACAATGGGTGTGGTAAAACACTGCCATATCAGAATTTTAATTTTGCAAATGTTAATGACTATGCCATTAAAAAATACTGGGAGTCCTAGTCCTGAGTTCCATATGTTGTTAGAAGTTTTCCAGATGTCTGAGAAATATAATACCATTCATTTGAATCTCTCTATAGTTAAGCCATCTGGTACAGTGAAGTACCAGAAGCTTTACAATTATTCATGATTCTGTTACATAGAATGCCATTTTTTTGCTATTGGAGAATGAGCTGATACCACAAATATGCTATTAGTAAACATGAAAAAGTTCCACCATTATGGAGATAGATGTTGATGTTTCCATTAAGAGGTTATATCAGTTATTACTATTCATATTCATCAACACATAAATGTTATAAATGAGATGATACTTTAAACACCTGCAGTTTCATTGAAACCTGGATTCCACATATTTTATAATATAGTCATCATATTGTAGTACAACATATACATTTATATCCTTTTGTGGAAATCTTAAGTTTACGTATAACCCATGATGTTGTTAACAGAAAAAGATTCAAGAGTTGAGTGAATCCTTAAAAACTTTTATGAGTTTTTCATTCTGATAGCTTCAGCAATTGGGAAGGGATAAAGGTATCAGAAAAATTCACGACAGCTGGTGTAAATGATAGACATGTAACACTGGCAAGGGGGTATATTATATTTGATACTAATTCTTCTTCACTTCTGAGATTATCATGGTCAGAATAGGATTTAAAATCCACCTAGTAAATCTTCATTGAACATGTGTAATGTGCCAAGAACTTTTTTAGCCATGGTGCCAGTTACAAAGTCAAATAAAGCATTTGTTTTTGTTGTTGAGTTGCTCAGTTGTGTCTGGCTTTTTTTGACTCCACAGACTGCAGCATGCCAGTCTTCCCTGTCCATCACTATCTCCCAGAGTTTGCTCAAACTCATGTCCATTTGAGTTGGTGATGCCATCCAACCATCTCATCCTCTTTCACCCCCTCCTCCTCCTGCCCTCAATCTTTCCCAGCATCAGGGTCTTTTCCAATGAGTCAGCTCTTCACATCAGGTGGCCAAAGTATTGGAGCTTCAGCTTCAACATCAGTCCTTCCAATGAATATTCAGGGTTGATTTCCATTAGGGTTGACTAGTTTGATCTCCTTGCAGACCAAGAGACTCTCAAGAGTCATCTCCAACACCACAGCACAAAAGCATCAATTCTTCGATTCCACCTTAAGAAGCTTGCTTCCAGTCTCACTCTTGTTACTGATCTCATCATTTGTTGGCTCTACGGACTTATGTTACAGATGTCTCAGGAAATAAATCCCAGAATCAGGTGGTAGAAGTTTCAAACATCCATATGTTCTTGCAATACACATTTAATAAACATTTATGGAACATTTTTAAAGTACAAGATTGCCAGCATTAAAAATAAAATAAAAAAGGAAAATATCCTTAACAAATGGTTGCCTGCATGCCTGCTCCATTGTGTCTGACTCTGCCACCCCGTGGACTATAGTCCACCAGGCTGCTCTGTCATGGGATTTCCCAGGCAAGAGTTACTGGAGTGGACTGCCATTTCCTCTTCCAGGGAATCTTCCTGACTCAGGGATTGAACTTGAGTCTCCTGCATTGGCAGGCAGATACTTTACTACGGAGCCACCTGGGAAGCCTGTAAGAAATGGTTGGGCTAGTGAAAATTTTGGAAATGTAAACAAACTATAAAGTACAATAGAAGGAAGTGTCATAGAAGAGAGATAGGTAGCTTGCGTTTTGGGAAGACAATGGAAGGAAAAACTAATTCTGAAATGGTTTGGTGATTATTTTCTAGAGAAAGAAATGTTTGAGCCAGTTCTGGAAAAGTGACTTCATACCTGTTCTCAGCTGAGATAAGAAACATTTCTGTGAAACAGAAAAAACCTTCAACTTGTCTGCTCAGGACCTGCACTATGCTCTTTGTTAACATATAATGATGATATCCAATCTAAATACTTCTTTCAGAGAAAGATTATTGCCTTTAATGGGAGTTTGCAGTAGAAGGTTTTTTATTTTTAATCCAAAAGAGTGATATTAACAGTAGAAATGCAAAGTCTGGGAGCTGATTTTGAATTTCGATCATGATGTCTATTTGCTTTTGTGAAGTAAACTCTGGTGTGGGAATTATTTCATATGGAGGAATTGTGTGACAGGAAGAGAATAGAACAATAAATCCCAGAAAGAGGACAAATAATACTAGGAAATACTAAAAACATGCCAACAATGCACAATGAGTTCTATAACAGTCCCTTTCCTTTGTTTTCACGAAATTAAAAGGTTGAAAATAATGTATTTTAGAAAGAATTTAATTGAAGGAAAAAAGTAAAGAATGAATAAAAGTGCCATAAAGTAAGTGACTGTGGAAGAAAAAAGAAAAGCAAACATACAAAATAATTTTGTTGCAGAATGAATAAGGTGGAAAATAAAAACGTATGGCCTGTCAAAAGAGCAATGTAGGCTTTAATGAAGGTAAACACCCTTAGCTTCTCGGTGGCTCAGGTGGTAAAGAATCTGCCAGCAATACGGGAGACCCAAGTTTGATCCCTGGGTCAGGAAGATCCCCGGGAGAAGAGAATGGCTGCCCAGTATTCTTGCCTGGAGAATTCCATGAACTGGAGGACTACAGTCCATGGTGTCACAAAAAGTTGGACATGATTGAGCACACACACACACACACACACACACACACACACATCTTTGTACAAATAGGTAATAACAGGTTCTTTTAAAGTTGATGCCCTGTCACAGAGACCTGGACTCTTATGCTAACTCTAAAATTATCGGTATGTACCCTTGGGCAAGTTATATAATCTTTTGCACTTTTAATTTTCTAACTGTATAACAATGATTATAAAACCTAATCCTGGGGTATTTGTTGAGGATTAACAATAATAAATTCATTCCAGGCAACATTTTATCACTGGCAGAACAAAAATATTTATTTAAACGCATCCATCAATATAAAACCAGTTGTACACTTAAGTAATACACATAATCTTTTCATTGCTAAATTAAAATCATGCTAATCTTTTTATAAAACATATATGGAATCCTAAAAAACCATAAATAATATAGTATGAAGCCTCAAATACCATTATATAACTATTATTGTTTGTTTTATTTATTTCATTTTTATTTATTCTGTTTATTATTTATTCTCCTTTTGCTTATAAGCTTGATTATAATTCTATACTATGGACTCATCGCTGAGGTGGGAGAGGATGTTGGGAGAAAGGTCAAAATTAAATGGGATTATGGGGATCAGAGAAAGAGAATGTTACATATATCTTAACATTTGTAGAGCTATGTATTAGCAATTACTCTCTCTATCACTATTTCCTGGCTCTTAACAATTACTACCTTATATTGCTGCTAATCTTGACAGGTGAATATTCTGTACCCGCTAATAGATATAAGTAACTTCTTGACCCAGAAATTGAACCAGGGTCTCTCACATTGCAGGTAGATTCTTTACCAGCTGAGCTACTAGGGAAGCACCCATGTTTGCTAATAGACATACAGAAGGAGCTTAGGTTGGCTGTTAAAACTGGGTTTGAATCCTGACTCTTACAAAGTATGTAAAATCAGGTTGTTTAAATAACATATAAATTCAAATGAGAACATGTTCTAAATATGCAAAATAACTGAGATTCTATTTGTGAAAGCAGGTCTGTACCACAGAATCTGATACATAGAATGTGCCCATAAACATTATTTTATTTTCTCTTTGAGGATTGAGCATTATACTTCTTTGATTCTTCACTGTCCCTAAGAGTCTCTAAAAAATTCTAAAAATTTTTTGCAATTGAGAATTATAAAAATGCTAATAAAATAAATCAAAGAAATCCGTGAACTCTGCCTCAAGATTAAGAAAGAAATAATGGAAAGTCTATATTCTGTCCACTTTTGATTATTATACATTTGAGGTCAGAAATATTTTGAAATTCTGATATATTGTATTTTTTTAATCAAAATGTAATTTAAGGGAGGGAATTTGGCCTGGGAAATAGTGTTTAGGAAATATGTTTTTTCATTTAATTTTTAAAATAAATTGTATAGAATAAATACTTGCTACAACGTAGCTTTAAAAAAAGAAGCAGGGATATCATGGCATTTAATTTCAAAACATAATTCAAGGTCGCCTTATAACTGGTTTCTACGTCTAGATACTCCCCAATCTAAACTACCTGTCTGGGTTAAAATGATCTTTTCTGTTAACCTCCTTTTCATGTTAAAAAAATCTCAAATGACTTCCCATTACCCGTTGAGTTAAAACCAAACTTCTCCGCTTACCCCTCAACATGCATTTAGATCCCAGTTAACCTTTGTAGCCGTGTGTACTTCGGTTCTGCTGGGAGATGGACACACTTTAATGTGCTGGGTGCAGCAACCGCATGACCTCTTCTCTTCCCCTGATAAAGAAAAGTTCTGCCTCTATGACGTTTGAGAGGTAGTTCTCCCTAGGAAAAGAATTTACCTCTTTTCTTCCTTAGAATCAATATGTTCATGAAAAATTGCAAGCTCCATTTCTTCCCTGAAGTCTTTCCTGATTGTTTTGAGATCAAATTTATACACCCTCTGTAGTTTCTAAAATCTGTACTTTTATCTTGTAGATATTATAGTCTGCCTTATGTTACAGGTTGTTTGTAACTTTATCTCACACTCCTACTCCACTGGGCATTCCCTTGAAACAACTGAAGTGAAGGATTTGCCTTTGTCTCTTCTCCAGGACACAGTATAGCCCTTTGATCATAGTTTGAGTCTGATAATTCATTTAAAGACATAGTAAATATTTTTGAACGTTCACTATATGATACATTAAAAAGTAGGTGTTAGGCTAGGAGGATTAATGAAAGTTTTTACTGCTGTCTAGATCTCCTTCCTCAGATCAGACTGTTTATCCCCCATTGCCATCGTGATGGCTGGTAAGGACTCCCAGCTCCTCTTGAGAATTGCCCTGTGTGAACAAGAGTGTCCAGGCTGTGCAGCTCACAGGCTGTGGCTGACTGGCTTGGATGCCAGTGGCTCAAAGTGAGGCCAGTTTTGTGGTGCAATTTGTATTCCTCAGGATGACGTCAGGTTGAGATGACATCCTTGCTTAGCTGTTTCCTCTATCCTGTCCTACTTCCTTCATATCCTTTCTTCTGAGAGTGTTTCTTTGATCAGTCATGAGCAATGCAGGAACTACAGGAGACATGGGTTTGATCCCTGGGTTGGGAAGATCCTCTGGAGGAGGAGCAAATGGCACCCCATTCCAGTGGTCCTGCCTGAGAAATCCCATGGACAGAGGAACCCGGCTCGCTACAGGCAGTCCAGGGGGTCGCAACTGAGCACTCGCATGTGCACGCAGAACTCTCAGAAATGAAGTCAGGGAAATACCGAAAAGTTAAAAAGAGGACAACTGCTTTCCCCCCTTTCTCACCAGCTGATAGAATTCTGTTAATATCATAGCCTCTCCTTATAAACCAGCACCTTCTACGAAGCTTTCAGTCTTTCACACAGATAGTATTAACCATCCCTTTGTTGATGTCCTATACCTGTAACTCAGTGTTTATGACTCTATAATAGGATGTTCCTTGATGTATGGTAACTATTTGGATAGTTACTATTTGGATCTGTACCAGTGTTTATGAACCTATTTGTGCCTGGAATCAATGTTTATAACTCGATTACAATGATCTGTGTTGTGTATGTGTCTCTTCCATCAGACTGTGCTTTGCTGGTGGGCAAGAAACAAGCAATGCAGCATTTCTGATTCTGGTATCTTTGTGCTCAACACAGGCACACAATAAACACCCTTAAAGAGATGATATGCAATTCATTTTTAAATACTATTGATGGAAAAATTATTGATACTCAGATTTTCTACAGAATAAATCCTGGTATTCAAGGCATTTAAAATATTCAATCATTCTAGAGTCAGAGGTGTGGTTCTCTAAGTTTCAGCTAACATTTTAGAAATAATATTAATACCACCCTACAAAGACACTTTCCCTGAAATAAACACCATGCTCGAGCAAGTCTAGCTTTCTCTGTGTCCTAAATACAACATATCTGCCAGTACCTCAGAGGGAATAGTTTTATCATCACCTTTTCACATTCCACAGAACTTATTAATCAGAGTACATTTAATACATTTTGCTCAATTATTATTATATATATTCCTATAGATGCTAAATATATGTAAGTCTCTGAAAATAACTTACGCTCTGATATTAACTCCTTCAAACTAAATGTAACAAGAGTAATTACTTAAGTGGAAGAAATGCGGTATTTGATATTAATTTAAATCACAACTCTTCTTCTTAATTGATGAATGCCTAATAATAAGCTAATTACTTAATCTAAGACTCCATTTTCTTACCTGGAAAATGGTGATAATACATGCCTTTCAAGAGTTGCAGGAAAATAAAGGATAATACATGTAACAAGGGGGCTTCTCTGGTGGCTCAGAAGTAAAGAATCCACCTGCAATGTAAGAGACACAGGTTCAATCTTTGGGCTGGGAAGATCCCCTGGAGGAAGTCACTGCAATCCATGTTGGTATTCTTGCCCGGAGAATCCCATGAACAGAGGAGCTTGGCAGGCTACAGTCCATAGTGTTGCAAAGAGTCGGACACGACTGAAATGACTCAGCACGCATGCATAATCATATATACAGATATACACATATTTATATTTCAAGTGAGAGATAAATAACTAGAATCCAAAATATTACTGTTATCTCTACATTATGGGATTAATTGTGATTTAAAAATTTTTTCTTTTTGTGTATTTTTATTACCTGAATTTTATTTGTATGACAAATGTTTATTCGTATATAATAAAATTATTAAGCTAGGCAGTTCTGTTCAAAAGTGAACTGAAAAATTTGAAATGTACAAAAAGTATAATTTTTGAACTATATCAAAATATCAGTGGTAGAGATCTGATTAATTTCATTTTTATGTTTATCTTTTAATATTTCTATATAGCATCAAATACTATAGCATGATGTAATGGAAAATATTTTAAAAATTAGCACTTACTTCTAGAAATATAGCATATATTCAGCATCTTTAAAATATATATATATAGCCAAAGAATCAAAGGAAGCATGGAAAATATTGAAGGAACTCTGCTGTGAATTATGGATTATTTTTTAAGTATGTGTTTTCAAAACTTTCTTAGAATGTTACATTATATTATTGCAATAAAAGTGACCATTATTCAAACTCAGTAAACTAATATTGACCTGAGTAATATCCTTCTTTATCATTTCCATTTTGTTTTTCCCATTATATGTTAAATGATATGGTAAACTAGTTTTTTAGATATTTATATCATATAGATACTTTGATTTAATTCTCCACCAATCCTTACATTATGTGTACAATAATATCAGTAAGGGTATTCTGACTGTAGCTAATTCCTTTCAAGTTTCCAAAAGCTGAGTCCATTTCTTTGAATACCTTCAGCTCTTAACATTTAGTAAAAATCATAAAATTCATCTTTCATGAACAATTTAGTAATATAAGTCTTTGAAGACTTTTGGCATTGCTCTTCTAAAATACAAGGATTCAAAGAGCACTAGAACAATGATCTCATTAATTTCCCTCAGAGCCCTGAAAGGTAAATGGCAAGTCTGCGAGATGGATTAGTGAGAGTTTTCATTAAGTTCGTAGCAGACACTGAGGGAGGTGGCCAGCACTTAACCAGATGGAATTAAAAATTAAAAGACACTTTGCAGAAGTGGCTAGATACTATAGAATGGAACTTTAGAGAGATTACTTCTGTGCAGTAATAAGAATAAATGTGTACTGTAAATTGGAAACGAAAAAACAAAATGAGAATTGGAAATTATAAGTGAAAGACAAAAAAAAAGCCATACTCTATATTTTTTAAATTAGATCCAGATTTTCATAAGGCAAAAATTTAGCTTCCATTGTGTATTTAGTATTTGATGCAGTCTATATGAAGTGTATTTTCTAGTTTTTCTCCAACCTGAGAGAAATCAGGAAAAGTTCAAGCACAGATGTTCTGATACGCAAAAAGATTCAAGTACAAGATGTTTAAGAAGTGATTAAAACATTTGTGCTGATTTTTGAATGAGAAAGAGTCGTTATTTGTAATACACTTTGAGTATGAGAAAGGTTATAAGAAGGTGGAGACTGTAGTTTTATCTTCTACAAAGGTCAAACAAATGTAAATAACTAAAGGGCACCCTTGTTATTTAAGACAGAAAGGAGAGCTTTTAGTAAGTGAATGATGCCGGAAAAGCTCAAAAGAGTTGGGGGCTGGGTTTTTGTGTATTTGTGTTTTGTTTTTTATATTTTTTCTATGGCATTAACATTTACATAACATAACATTTACCATCTTAAACAATTCTTTAACGTTAATTATATTCACAATGTTGTATAATCATCACAGCTATTCAGTTTATTCTAAACTTTTTCTTTGTCTTAACAGAAACTTTATATCAATTAAGCAGTCATTCCCCACTGCCATTCCCCTAAGTCCCTGTTAATGCCTACTCTACATTCTCTCTATGAAATTGTTCATTTTAGGCAACATATATAAGCAAAATAATATAGCATTCATCATTTATACCTGGATTATTTCACCTAACCTGGTCTTTAAATTTCTTTCATGTGATAGCATGTATCAGAACTTCAATATTTTTTATGGCTGAATAGTATTTCATCATATGTATATACCACATATTGTTTATGCATTCAATTGTTCATGGACATGTGGGTTGTACCATCTTTTGGCTATTGTGAATAATGCTGCTATTAACACTGGCATGTAATTTTCTGTTTGAGGCCTTGAATTTATATAACTTGTCATCATTTTAGCTTCTTAGATGTGTACATTATTGGGTTTTTTAAATCAAATTTGGAAAGTTTTCAACTATCTGCTGTTGACCACTTCTCGTGAATTTTCATTCCAAGTATTGCATTTTTCAACTTCAGGATTGATGCTTGATCTTTTAAATATTGATTTATCTTTATTGACATTGTCTACTTGGTGAGACATCATTATTATACTTTTCCTTTAATTTTTTAAGATATTGTTTCCCTTATTTAATAGCTTATTTAAAGTCTTTATAAGTCTAGGGCTCTAGGGATGCTTTCTTTTGACTACTTTTTAAATTCATGTGCTTGGACAGCTCCTTTTTTTTTTTTTGCTTGTTGCATATTTTTGTTGTTATTGAAAACTGGGCATTTTAGATAATATAGTGTGAAAATTCTGGAAATCAGATTTCCCTTCATCCCCAGAGTTTTGTTGATGATGAGACTTTCTCAGATTGATTATGTGATGCTTATATTCCTTGTAGAGTGTGGCCGCTTAAGAGTGCGCTCACTTAGTGAGTGATCACCTATTGTTTCGTGAGAGGTTCCATTTAATTCCTGGAAGCCTTAAGCTTTTGTTGAGGGGCTCTTTGTGTTTGGACACGCCTTCAGGTCTTTCTTCTTTTTAAGAAATTATTCTTATGTGCATGTTTTGGTTGTGCTGGGTCTCCACTGTGGTGTGTGGGCTTTTCGCTGTGGTGTTCGGGCCTCTGTAGTTATGGGCACATGGGTCTGAGTTGTACCATGGTAGGTGGGATCTTGATTTCTAGACCAGGGATTGAACCCATAGCCCCTGCCTTTGGTAGGTGTACTCTCCACCACTGGACCACCAGAGAAGTTCCTACCTTCTCTTTTTCAGTTCAGTTCCATTCACTTCAGTTCAGTCGCTCAGTTGTGTCGGACTCTTTGTGACCCCATGAACTGCAGCACACCAGGCCTCCCTGTCCATCACCAACTCGCAGAGTCCACCCAAACCCATGTCCATTGAGTCGGTGATGCCATCCAACCATCTCATCCTCTGTCGTCCCCTTCTCTTCCTGCCTTCAATCTTTCCCAGCATCAGGGTCTTTTCTAAGGAGTCAGTTCTTTGTATCAGGTGGCCAAAGTTTTGGAGCTTGAGATTCAACATCAGTCCTTCCAATGAATATTCAGGACTGATTTCCTTTAGGATTTCTGTTCTTAGGCAATTAAAAGCACTGATGTAATCTTTTCTTTCTGCTAAAGCAGGACACCAAGGTCAGCCAGCAGAGGTCGATTCAGATCCTCTGTTCCTGGCTGTGTGCAGTCCTGCACGTATGAACTGTCTTCTAGATCACGAGGAATATGTCAGAGCTTTTCAAAGCTCCCTGTGGATTATCTTGTTTCACAGATCTTCCTTGTGTGTTTTGGCCAACCTCTTATTTGTTCCAATTCATATTTACAGCCTTAGAGAGCTGTGTGGTGAACTACTGCCTTTGATTTTTTTTTTCAACGAATTTCCTGGAGATGGGGCTTTCTCATGAAACAAGTCCCAAAATTAGATCAAATAAAAACATCTTGCAAATGGAGATTTTCCAAAAAGCTGTGAGACTGGTTAAATACTGATGATACTCTGGGAAAAGCTTTATTAGGGACTTCAAACTTATCTGCTCCCTCAGGTGTCTGCAACACTGCTGGTTTACAGATTAGTGATTTGCAAAGCTACCAGTTTGGCTTTGATTTACTTATTTATTTATTTGGCTGTGCTGGGCTTTAGTTGTAGCACTGGGGATCTTGACCTTTGTTGAGGTGGTGCTAGTGGTAAAGAACCTGCCTGCCAATGCAGGAGATGTAAGAGACTTGGGTTCGATCCCTGGGTCGGGGCAATCCCCTCAAGGAGGGCATGGCAACCCACTCCAGTATTCTTGCCTGGAGAATCCCATGAACAGAGGAGCCTGGTGGGCTGCCGTCCATAGGGTTGCAAAGAGTCTGACACAACTGAAGCAGCTTAGCACAGCAGGGCACGGTGGTTTCTTCAGTTGCAGCATGTGGGATCTAATTCCCTGACCAGGGATGGAACCTGGGCCCCTGCATTGGGTGCTCAGAATCTTGGCCACTGGACCACTGGATAAGTCCCGGCTACCAGTTTTCAAGGCAACTGTAAGTTGGGGAGTTGGAGATAAGAATAGATCAAATTAAAATGACATAAATTTCCATTCTTACCTAGGTTCAGCAGTTTTTATTGAATAAATGCTCCTGAGATTGTTAGAAGCCATTGGTTAATAGACAGAGTTCCAAAAAGTTGATTTTAACAATTTTTTGCCAGTGTTTTTGCTGCCTTTATTTGCAGAGGTGCCCACTCTGCCTTTTCTGAAAGTAAACCATGTGTTTTTTTTTTACAGTTTTTTAAAGGCCCAGTAAAACTTGATAACCTGTTAAACACATATCCTCATGGCTTGGAGAAGGAAAAAAAAAAAAATCCCATGAACTTTTTTCAGTTAGATAGTACAGTTGCAGAATTAGTTTTGCTCAGAATTGTATCTGTTTATGAATTTAGCGTATTTTGAAGTATTATAACAACTAACTCTTTTCCAGTAACTAAAGAAAAGTCTTTGATATTTCCCATGAAGTCTACTTGAGGTCCCAGGAAGCCTAACTTCTTGATTAGGTGAAAGGCAGCATTTGTAGTTGTCAAGAACATGAATTCTGGATTTCAACTATTTAGATTCAAGTCTTGGCTCTGCCACTTGCTAGCTGTGTGATCTTACCTAACAAGCTTAGTTTCTTTGTTGTTGTCCAGTCTCTCAGCCATGTCTGACTCTTTGCAACCCCATGGACTGCAGCACACCAGGCTTTCCTGTCCTTCACCATCTCCCAGAGTTCGCTCAAATTCATATCCATTGAGTCAGTGATGACATCCAACCATCTCATCCTCTGTCATCCCCTTTTCCTCCAGCCTTCAATCTTTCCCAGAATCAGGGTCTTTTCCGATGAGTCAGCTCTTTGCATCAGGTGGCCAAAATATTGGAGCTTCAGCATCAGTCCTTCCAATGAATATTCAGCATTGATTTTCTTTAAGATTGAGTGGTTTGATCTCCTTGCAGTCCAAGGGACTCTTAGGAGTGTTCTCCAACACCACAGTTTGAAATTTCTCTGTACCTGAATTTTACTAATGTGTAAATGTTTAATAATAATCATATGTATGTTATGGTGTTTTTAGAAGGATTAAATGAGTGAATATTTTCAATGTGTCTAGGATATTGCCTGGTATATATAAAAACTGCATAAGCATCTTGAAGCCAAACTTAAGTATGAAATATTAAATTGAATAAACAAATGGAATAATGTTATGCAGGATTCCTAACTCTGCACATGGATCTCCATGTAGTTTTCCAAAATCAGAAAAAAAAAAAATCTTTGGTCTACTTTTCATTCTTCTAATTCCAATGACAATGAGAATGAGACTTCACTTTTTTCCAACTGTGCCAGCCTACTTAATCACTTGACCTAAATGAAGAATTAGGAGTAGAATCATTTATCTCTTTACTGTGAGACAGAAAGAAGTGACTGAAGTCTCTGTTTTGTTTGGCATGATCCTGGAGTCTGAGCTCTCTTTGTATGCTTGGGGTTAAAGCTTTAAAAGACTTATCAAACAACTTCACCTAAGCAAGGATCTTGCTGTCTTCTTCACTGCTGGATATCAGGTCTTAAATACTACCTGAAAGTATATTCTTGTCAATGAAAATATATTTCAAATGAATTAATAAATTAATTAATAAAGTGATTCATTAAATCAGTTAGTTGACATGGTTGCACTTGGCAGTTCAGTAGTTAGAGATGCTGTATTATCTGATTGTAACCATGTTTGACTCATCAAGGCAACAGAGAAATAAAGAACTTCATTCTTTCATCAAGTTTATAAGAAACAATAGAAGAAACCCAAAGTTATTGTAGACAGAATAACAATCAGGTATTCAAAATTTGGTTATTAAGTTTCATAACTAATTTCAAGAAAGTTTAATTCCTATAGATTCTTCTGTTATAGTAAAATGTAAAGCATAGAAAATTTAGTAAAGGGTACAGAATCCTTGAATAACTTCCATTATGTTTATTTTTTGCATTTTTAATTGTAGGGATTTTGCAGATGTTAAGCCAGATGGGTCTTGTATTTTTAAAAAATGGTATAGAAAAGTATATAATTAGTTTGTGAGCAGAGTTTTCTCTCAATTATTCTTTTTCTGTTACAAGAGCAAAAGCTGGGTTACATTTTTAGTTTTACTGTGTCAAGTATACTCTGTTTAGGGAAGAAAGATTTATTTTCTTGCTTATAGACAACTGCCTTATATTCCCCATTATTTTTAAGGAACAGATCAATTTTGTCAAAACATACTAGAGTATAATTTATCTTGGACAAGTTTATGTTACCTATTGTTTTGAATAAAAATAGTTATTAAACTATTTAAACATACTAGAAACTTTGCATATATAATCTACTTTATAATAATATCAAAATTAAGCTTTGAATAAGAATTTTGAGATGTATTATTGCCACAGTAGTAATTCATTTTTGATGCTTAGTGTGAATTTTTAAAGAAAAATTTAAAACAGAATTAGTAAACAAATTCCAAACAATTTCTCATTTTATGACTAAGATCTGTGAAGGTTAAGGAATTCTCTGACACTGTTGGGAGCTTTGGAAACATTTCATTATTTTCAAAGTAACTAATTAGTTTTGTCCTTATTATTTCATATCTATATTTTTTTCATTTCAAATTGAAGGTGAGCAATGAATATCAGTTTTATGGATGATCAATACAATAACTTCATTTTGATTGCTCTTTTGTTATGGAGACTAGAGAGAGGTCTAATTCAAAAGTATAATTGAATGAAGAAAGAAAAAGTTGATTCACAACAGTTCTGTAACACAGCCTGTAACATTTTTCAAAAAAGTGTTATAGGGTCTTTGTTTTCCATGGAGATGTAGACAACATTCCTTTGTGATCTGTGCTTTTAAAATTTGAATCAAGAAAAATCTTTCCTAACCATACACAAACTGGCTTGTATTTTCCCCCTAAATGTGTTAAAGATTTGTTTTTAAACTTAATGGCTTTATATACTGGAGTGGACTTTTGTAAATAATGTAATCTAAAATATCTATTTCTATGTGAATCACAAACCTCCAATGTTCCATTGGTTGGATAGGGATAATAATACTTTATGGAGCCAATGGGAGGATAAAACGTAATTAAAATTTAAAGAGAATGTAAAGTGTTAAGACTCAGCCTAACATTTGAGAGATTCTTATTAAATGGAAGCTACAGTGATAATGTTACTTGTGATGATGAAGCTGATGCTGCTACTCATTGCTGTTGCAGCTGGTTATTTAGTTGCTATTGTCCTGTTATTTTAGAGTCAAATTCCTGATTTAAAGTTCCCAAAGGATTTATCCCAACAAAAAAGAAGATGTAAGATTTAGTTTGTTCTTGATTTTGTGTTGGTATGAACAAGATTCACAGTTCTTCATACTCTAAATATTTCTCTACTTTCTGCAGCAGTTTAGAATAAGAAAAAATAATATTTTGGATAAAGTGGGGGTTGCTTTGGGTAGGACTTCTGTGGCAAATAGTTTTCTGCCTTGTATCTCTGATCCTCTACTATGTGTGACTCTAGGATGTATTTAAAATCTTTTCTTGCTTGAGAATTTGAAAGGGTTACCAACTATTCTACAAGAGGTGCTAGTGCATAAAGGCCATCACCAAAATGCTTATATTTATAAACCATCAAAGAAATGGCAGGATTTTATAATGTATAGTCTTCTAGAAGGCACAAATTCACTCATAGTAAGTAAATAAAAATATAAATATATAAATAAGATTATGTGCTTAACAAACACCTGCTTGACATAAACAACAACAAACGCATGTAGGCACAAGGATTTGTATTCACAGAACAGATTTATTCATTTAACTGAATTGCTAACTGGGGAAAAAACTGCATCTAATTATCACTTAATTACCCTGGTGGCTTAGTGGCGAAGAACGCTCCTGCAATGCAGGAGACACGGGTTTGATCCCCGGGTCCAGAAGATGCTTTGGAGAAGGAAATGGCAACCCACTCCAGTATTCTTGCCTGTATAATCCCATGGACAGAGGAGCCTGGTGGGCTACAGTCCATAGGGTTGCAACTAGTCAGATATGACTGAAGCAACTGAACATGCTGCTGCTGCTGCTAAGTCGCTTCAGTCGTGTCCGACTCTGTGCGACCCCATAGACGGCAGCCCACCAGGCTCTCCCATCCCTGGGATTCTCCAGGCAAGAACACTGGAGTGGATTTCCATTTCCTTCTCCAAGGCATGAAAGTGAAAAGTCAAAGTGAAGTCTCTCAGTCGTGTCCAACTCTTAGTGACCTCATGGACTGCAACCCACCAGGCTCCTCTGTCCATGGGATGCATGCAATTCTGTAATGATTATTGAGCCCTGATTCCAATATTTTTCTAGACCAATGTTCATTCTGTAGAAGGAGTCAAATTTACACTTCTTGTTTCTTGATATAGAAAGAATTTTCAGAACCACAGCTAATATTTGAGAAAAGTGCCACACAGCTAGGGCACTGAGCTACTGCCCACCACTTAGATCAAAGTCAGTATATTCTTATAAGATTTTATGTTTGGGAATGAGTTATTTGGAAACAAAATTCATCAGTTAATCTCCAGAGTCTTTATGAAATTAGATTCCCAAGATTTATGTATTCTTATTTGACTTTGAAATGTTGGGAAGATTCAGTATCCCATCTCTAATTTATTCAATTTCTCTAGCTACACTTTTCCCTGGTGATCTGAACCAGTCTCTTTCCTAAATCTTACTATCTATATGGTTTTTATGTGTTGATTGATGACTTTCAAATTCGTTTGA
The DNA here is from genome assembly GCF_027580195.1 of Bos mutus. Taxonomy (NCBI): domain Eukaryota; kingdom Metazoa; phylum Chordata; class Mammalia; order Artiodactyla; family Bovidae; genus Bos; species Bos mutus. The sequence continues at coordinate 23,653,020 of NC_091628.1, forward strand.
GTGGTTCAGGCCACTGCACCGAGTATCAGATTATCCAACTACTTACCCAACATAGGATTATAAAGTGTCTCAAAATTGTTAGTGTCTCACAGTAAGTATCTCACGATCAATAGTGTTGACTCATTGAAAAAGACCCTAATTCTGGGAAAGATTGAAGGCAGGAGAAGGGGACGACAGGATGAGATGGCATTACTGACTCAATGACATGAGTTTGAGCAAACTCTGGGAGATTCTGAAGAACAAGGAAGCCTGGCATGCTGCAGTCCATGGGGTCACACAGAGTTGGACATGACTTAATGACTAAACAACAAAAGTCTATTGGATTAATGTGTCTCACAATTAATATCTTCACTTTCTCCATCTCATTCAACACACATCCAAAAAGAGCATCTCTTCCCTACAGAGCAGTCTGAGTGATATTTCAAAACAGAAATTCTTTGTTCCTACACAAATACCTCATTAGCTACAACAATGGTAAAGAAAGTGCCCAATAGATGATCCTTTAAGTCCACAGAGCAGGTTTGTTCTACTTTCAAGGTGATCAGGGACTTCCTTGGCAGTCCAGTGGTTAAGACTCCCCCTTTCAATACAGGGGTTGCGGGTTCGATACCGGGTTAGAGAGAGGCATTAGATTAGGTTAGGTTAAGATCCCACATGCCTCATGGCCCAAAAGCCAAAACATAAAACAGAAATAGTATTGTAACAAATTCAATAAAGAGTTTAAAAATGGTCCACATCAAAAAATCTTTAAAAAAAATTAAGTGATCAATTTATTTCTCTAACAGCCACACAGATTTGGAAATTGAGAGAGGAAAGTGGGAGAGCTTTCTCTCATTCATTTACCCAATTATGCGTTCACAAAATTGCTAGTTTCCATTTTTATAGCTTTGAGGTCTGCTGATCTGGGGGCTCTCATTGCCAAGGGAAGAATATTTCTGCCAAGGGGGACAAACAATAGTTGAACTGGAAGCTGAATTGGAAGCTGGCAGTGCCACCTGGCCATTTTGTTCTACTCAGGACACCTAACCAGTATGTAAAGAAGAATACTCTCACTGGTTGGGGTGATGGAGTTTAATTATCAGTGATAAATTGGGCCATTGTTAAACTGGGAGACCAGAGGTCCTCCGTGTTCTCTGAGGTGGTGCCTTTTATTACTTTCATGTTCTCTGACCATCATAAAAGTGCTGTAGAGTCACACTATTGAAAACTGAAGGTTTAAGTCCATCCACAAGATAAATAATTTTTATCTGGGATTTTTCCAGGCAAGAATACTGAAGTGGGTTGCCATTTCCCACTCTAGGGATCTCCTCAACCCAGGGATGGAATCTGCATCTCCCGTTTCTCTTGCATTGGCAGGAGAATTCTTTTTTTCCAATTAATTAATTTATTTTAATTGAAGGACAATTATTTACAATATTGTGGTCATTTTTGCCATACATCAAAATGAATTAGCTACACGTATACCCGTGTCCCTCAAATCCCGAACCCGCCTCCCACCTCCCTCTCCACCCAGTCCCTCTGGGGTTGTCCCAGAGCACCGATTTTGGGTGCTCTGCTCCATGCATTGAATTTACACCGGTCATCTGTTTTACATATGGTAATGTACAAATTTCAATGTTATTCTTTCAAATCATCCCACCCTCGCCTTGTCCCAGTGAGTTCAAAAGTCTGTTTTTTACATCTGTGTCTCCTTTGCTGCCAGCAGGAGAATTCTTTACCACTATGCCACCTTAAATATGGTTAAACATCATGTTTTCTGTTATATGACTTTTATTACCACAAAAATTTAAATAAATAAATGAAAATGAAAAACTGAACAGATAATTCAAAACAATGTTTTCCAGACAGTGAAAAAGAGGTCACACAAAAAGTCATTTGGTGGCGCTAGTGGTAAAGAATTTGCCTGCCAATACTTAAGAGATGTCTCCATCCATGGTTCCATCCATGCGTCAGGAAGATCCCCTGGGGAAGGGAATGACAACTCACTCCAGTATTCACTTGTCTGTAGAATCCCATGGACAGAGGAGCCTGGCGGGCTACAGTCCACGGGGTTGCAGAGTCGGACACGACTGAGCAACTAGGCACAGCATACAAGAGAAACATTAATCCTTAAAAAGTCACAGAAATGTTGCAAATGATAAAAATACTAAGAAAAATTATTCTAGCAAAATTAAGACAGTTTAAACTAAGAGAAAACAATTTTTACTTAATTATTTTAGAAGTATCTACACCTCTTAAATGTGATATACCTTGTTTGTCATTAAAGGAAGTCTAAGCAAATATTTTCTCCCAGTCCGTAACTTGTCTTGTACTTAACCTGACATTATATTTCAAAGAGCAGAGGTTTTTCATTTTAATGAAGTCCAGCATATCAATTATTCCTTTCATGAACTCTGTTTTTTGTCTTGTACTAGAAAGGTATCACCATACCCAAGGTTGTCTCTGCTAACTTCTAGAAATTACATAGTTTTGTGTTTTAGGTTTAGGGCTTCCCTGGTGGCCCAGACAGTAAAGAATCTGCTTGCAATGCAGGGGGCCTGAATTCGATCCCTGGGTTGGGAACCCGATCCCCTGGAGAAAGGACAACTACCCACTCCAGTGTTCTTGCCTGGAGAATCCCATGGACAAGAGGAGCCTGTGGGCTACAGTCTATGGGGTTGCAAAGCGTCAAACACGACTGAGGGACTAACACATTCACTTTCACTGGCACTAGACTAAACTCAGAGATTCAAGCTGTGCCTTGGTTAAGGCTAATTGCTAGCTTTATGGTATGAAGCTAAGAAGTGTAAACATTTTCAATCTAGCTTCTAGTGATTGCTAATTCTAAAAATATACTGATATTTCAGTAAAGATGTAAAGCTATTAGAAGACTTTAATACAAATTACATGCAGAAGAATTATATACAGATCCAAGTTAGTGGACACCCCAAATTAAGATAAATCCTTGGACAATTTAAATCATTTTATCCACTTTTGTTTAAAAGAAAGCTGTATTATCTGTTCTTAATTTTTTAAAATCTCATTCTAAAATGTAATGAAGCATAATACCAAGTTTATGTGAGGCTTGGGCTAACTTTCTCTTAAAAGCCTAATTAATTTTTAATTAATTTAATTTTAACTTCACATTTCTTTCTATAGCACCTTGGTGGTCAGATATGTTATTACTTTCAGTAAATGTAGCATGTGACACTAATTACCTCTAATCTTTCAAAATTAATTAGGAATATGAGAAATTAATTTTGTTGTCATTAAAGAGCAACACAGTTTCAGTTACTTTATAAATGTGAAAATCATACAATAAAGAAAAGATATATGTTTCCTTCCAAAGATAATTAGTAATTAAATTGGATTAATTTTATAATTTTAATGTATTTCATTATTAACCTAACTAATTTGTTAATGAATTCCCCTGGAGATTGGCAAGTATCTTTTCTACCAACACTACTTAAAGATTTTATATACATAAAATATTGCAATCTATGACATGCTGCTGCTGCTGCTGCTAAGTCGCTTCAGTCATGTCCAACTCTGTTCGACCCCAGAGACGGCAGCCCACCAGGCTTCCCTGTCCCTGGGATTCTCCAGGCAAGAACACTGGAGTGGGTTGCCATTTCCTTCTCCAATGCATGAAAGTGAAAAGTGAAAGTGAAGTCGCTCAGTCGTGTCATGACATGCTAAGAAGGAGATTTTTATCTATTTTTCTCTCTGGCTTTTTTTTTTTTTTTCTGGATGCATTGCATGAATTGCAGGATCTTAGTTCCTCTACCAGCGATTGAACCTGAGCCCTCATCAGTAAGAGCATGCAGTTCTAACCACTGGACCACCAGGAAATTCCCTCACTTTCATTATATACTATTTTCTGTGGTCTTTGTTTGGAATATCTTTTGCTCTGTCTCTAATCCTTAAATCGTAGATAATAATTATGTAAACCAGAATCAATCTTTTGAATGGTATGATGCTTTGACTGATCTAATTTCATTGTAAGAATAATCTGACAAGCCAGAGCTTCCAAATTTATGAAACAATGAAATAAAACTCTCAGAATAATTTCAGTTGAGCTCCATGGTATGCTGACTTTAAGATGACCTTCGTTATCCCCACCTTCTTCATATCCATGCTTTTATGTAATTCCCTCCACTTATGTGTAGGTGGGACTGCTGATGTGTTTATAATCAACAGATTGAGGCAAAGGTGATAGGCTTGTAGGCATTGTGTATCCATGAACATAGTGTAGTGCTTATATTGCTACAATTTCTTTCTGTATGTTTGTGTCTGTCTGTTTTCCTTGCTGGTTTTGAAGAAGCAAGATCCCATAAATCCCAGAGCCACAGAGACATAAATTCTGCCAACAACCTGGGGGAGCTTGTGATAAAATCCCAGTCTGCTGACTTACTGATTCCAGATTTATTAAATCATAAGCAGTATCTGCATTCCTGACCCACAGAAACTGTGAGATATTAAACATGAGTTGGTTTAACCCACTAAGTCTGTGGTAATAGAGAAAACGAATATAAGCACATCCCTATAGAACCCACTTCAGGGGAAAGCATTAAGTAGATAATCTTAGTAGATCAATACTGGTAACTTCCTGTAAGCTAGTAAAATCCTCAGGGGAATTTACCCATAATGGCTCTAGTAACAGATTTAGATAAGTACTTTTTGCAATAGGTTAAACTTAGAGAATTGGAATGGTAACAACTGATTAAGACAAAACCACTTGGGAAGATGGTGCTAAGTGCTGCTAAGTTGCTTCAGTAGTGTCGGACTCTTGGTGACCCCATGTACTGTAGCCTGCCAGTCTCCTCTGTCCATGGGATTCTCCAGACAAGAATACTGAAGTGGGTTGCCATTTCCTCCTCCAGGGAATCTTCCCAACCCAGGGATTGAACCTACATCTCTTGCATTGACATGTAGATTCTTTACCACTGAGCCACCAGGAAAGCCCTTAAAGGCCTATTAAATGTGTTAGATTTAAAGACACATCTTATTTAATTAGGCATAAAGGCCTGCTATTACAAAGCAGGTGTTGTATTTCTAGTGTGGAAACAAAGATTATTACTGTTGGTTGGTAGTGCAATGATAGTAGAGTCACCCCTTGGAAGTAATCAGCTCAGTTCAGTCACTCGTTGCACTCACGTTTGGCTCTTTGCAACCCCATGGATTGCAGCACACCAGGCTTTCCTGTCTATCACCAACTCCCAGAGCTTTCTCAAACTCATGTCCATCAAGTCAGTGATGCCATCCAACCATCTCATCCTCTGTCATCCCCTTCTCCTCCTGCCTTCGGTCTTGCCCAGAATCAGGGTCTTTTCCAATGAGTCAGTTCTTCGCATCAGGTGGCCAAAGTACTGGAGTTTCAGCTTCAGCATCAGTCCTTCCAATGACTATTCAGGACTCATTTCCTTTAGGATGGAGTGATTGGATCTCCTTGAAGTACAAGGGACTCTCAAGAGTCTTCTCCAACACCACAGTTCTAAAGCAACAATTCTTTGATGCTCAGCTTTCTTTGTAGTCCAACTCTCACATCCATACATGACTACTGGAAAAAACCATAGCTTTGACTAGATGGACATTTGTTGGCAAAGTAAAGTCTCTGCTTTTTAATATGCTGTCCAGGTTGGTCATAGCTTTTCTTCCAAAGAGCAAGGGTCTTTTAATTTCATGGCTGCAGTCACCATCTGCAGTGATTTTGGAGCCCCCCAAAATAAAGTGTCTCACTGTTTCCATTGTTTCCCCATCTATTTGCCATGAAGTGATGGGACCAGATGCCATGATCTTAGTTTACTTCTTGGAAATGGTAAAGGATGTCATTTTCAGGGGTGAATTTTGTCGACTGAGAGAATGAGATATAGCCCCATGTTACTGTTACAGAAGATAAAACCTTAAAGGCACACATTTCCTGTTCTTGCTTCCTACCTTCAGATTTTGTTGCATTAATAAAAACTGGTAAAGCAAAGTTTTGAAATGTTTTCAGCCATAGAGAAAGCACCATGTGTTCTTTAAATTTATCTCCAGGTGACAGTCTCCTTGCCCCAGTATTTGCCAGCAATGTATGGCATTAGATTCATTAACAGTACAACAAGGAAGTTCGAATGTATTTTTTAACATTTTCTGATAGGCCTAAGTAAATATATCAAAATATTCAAAATAAGTGTCCAAGTTCAAAGATTCAAAAAACAGCTGTCATCTAAAGTTATTTGACTTAATATTTTATCTGGAAAATTTCCTCTAGCATTAGAGACTTTAGTTTTAAGGAATAAAATCATTGGCTATTTAAATCTTGCTTTCAATCCTGTTCTCTATTGTATTGTGTAAATAAAGTTGGAGTCTAAATTTCAGTCAGTAAAAATTTTAGTACGCTTTTTACTAAGCCACACATACCATGTATTTCTTAATATAAAATTGCAATGAAAATGACCAAAAAATAGGGAATGGAGAAAAAAACCAAGTTGCACGTCTGAGAACATTGTGATAGCTACAGAGAGGTGTGTCTGCTTAGCCAGCATTTTTCTCTTTACTTTTTTTTTCTTTTTGATAAATACCTTTATTAACTGACCTTCCTTTGGCACCTCTGGGCTAACTGGCTATTTAATAGGCTGTGAAGCTTGGTTTGGTTCCTTTGATTAACATCCAAATTCAACATGCTTATCATGTCCTCAACTATGTTTCTCATCATTTCTGATTGCTTTCATCTCTATATGTTAGAGATTATTAGGGAGGTGTTTTTGTTTTTAATTTTATTGGAAGAGAAGATTTTAAATTGAAAAGGAATGGCAAGTATTATGAAAAATTGCACATGTTATCTGACCTCTACTCTGATGCTCCATGAATCCCTATAATCACCTGCATTTTAACAGAGGTGGGATTACTTGTGCAAAATATTTCATTGTCCTGAAGGCAAAAATCAAAAGTAGTTCCCTGTGTTCTGAACAAAGTTGTTGAATAACAACAAAAAAATACTCATCTTCTTACATATATACAAAAAGCTATATAATCTCCTTAATGAGGAAAAGGCTGGAGAATATACTGTTATCATAGTTGAAAAATAGATGGGTTCCTAAAGTAAGCAAAATAATGGCCCCTCAGAGATGTACCTGTCCTAATCTCCAGAACCTGTGAATATGGTAGGTGCAAGTGGACTTTGAAGATGTGATCAGATTAAGGATTTTAAGATGAGGAGATTATCCTGAACTATCCAAATGGGCCCAGTGTTATCAGAAAGGTCTCAATAGGCAGAAAGGTCAGAATTAGAGAAAGAGAGGAGATGATGGAAGCAGAAGTTGAGTGATGTAGCCAGGAGTCAAGGGATGTGGGAAGTCTCTGGAAGTTGAAAAAGTGAAGAGATCAATGGATTCTCCCCAGGTGTCTCCAAGAAAACTAGTTCTGCCATCACCTTGATTTTTAGCCCACTGAGACTGAGTTTGTATTTCTCACCTCCAGAAATGTAAGAAAATAAATCAATGTTTCTTTTATTTTTTTAATTGTGGTAAAATATCCATCAACAGAGGAATGGATAAAGAAGATGTGATACACTTATACAATGGAATATTACTCAACCATAAAAAGGAACAGAATTGTACCATTTGCAGAGACATGGGTGGACCTAGAGATGGTCATACAGACTGAAGTAAATCAGAAAAAGAAAAACAAATTTATGTTGTTTTAAGTCACTGGGTATGTGGTAATTTTGCCGTCTGAAAGTATGGTGCAAACCAAGCATCATCAACTTTTTACCAACTAGGTGTATCGCATATTTCTTCTCTGTGTTTCCACCTACCCTTGTATAGAGCGCACATAGACTTATAAGACCATCTTTCATATCTTTAACAACTCTTCTGTTTCTCCCTGTGTTTTAAAAGGTATATTTTAAGACCATGTTTTTATTGTTTTTCCCGCCTGAGATTCAGGTGATAGGAGCATATTGGTGAGCACAGGAACTGTAATGATAAAATGGAAAGCAAAACAGTCTTACCATGTTCTAGTGGCCTTGGGAGCTCTGTGAGATATCAAAAATGTGCTCCATGAAGTTCCTTTAGGTGTGTTCCATGACGTTTCCAAAGAATAAGGAAACCCTCTTATCTTTTATTGTAACATTGGGGTATTCCCAAAAGTGAACAAGCACAATGTGTTTAACGGTGGGATACTGACTCTTAGTCACCACCAGTCAGAACAATCTTGCCTTCTTGCAAACTTCTAGAAAAGTTATATTAGGGTCAGTGACTTATTGGCGCTGAGGAAGGCCAAACAACACAACGGAAAGCAACTTTGGCTAGGAATGATGGGTCCTGAGTTCTAACTTTGGTTCAGAAAAGAATTTTTGAGGGTTTGATATGGAAACTCCAATTACAAATCTTAATTTATCTACTTAAAAATAATTGCAACACATAGGTGAACTATATGTAACTTTGTTCTGTATTTTTAAATGCATTTCTTGATGCCAGTAATTTTTTATACCACTCTTCATCTAGATAATTTGAGGTTGTACAGACAGAGCTATGATAGATATATTGATAAGCATGTCTCCTTTTCCTTAATCCGTGTTGGGAATTTTAGGCTTTTTTTTTTAAGTTTTGCCTTTGCAAAGTATGCCTTACAAGTTTGCAGGTGATTATCTTTACATTGGAAAAGCCCCTGATGCTGGGAAAGATTGAGGGCAAGAGGAGAAGGGGGCGACAGAGGATAAGATAGTTGGATGGCATCACTGACTCAATGAATATGAGTGTGAGCAAACTCAGGGAGATAGTGGAGGATAGGGAACCCTGGCGTGCTGCAGTTCATGGGGTCACAAAAAGTCGGACATGACTTAGTGTCTGAACAACAACAACAATCTTAACTTTGTTGTTCTTTCTTAACAAGGCTGTTTCTTTGCAACAGCTTCTGTTCTACTTTTTAATGTACAATCTAAACTCACCTAAATACTTTCTAGGGGACAATGTGTACAGAGCAGTGGTGGGCTCTCCAGTTTGTGTAGTACCGATTCTCTTCTTCTAAGTATATCAGTTTCTGCTGCTGCTGCTGCTAAGTTGCTTTAGTCTTGTCTGACTCTGTGCGACCCCATAGACGGCAGCCCACCAGGCTCCCCCGTCCCTGGGATTCTCCAGGCAAGTGTACTGGAGTGGGTTGCCATTTCCTTCTCCAATGCATGAAAGTGAAAAGTGAAAGTGAAGCTGCTCAGTTGTGTCCGACTCTTAGCGACCCGGTGGACTGCAGCCTAGCAGGCTCCTCCATCCATGGGATTTTCCAGGCAAGAGTATTGGAGTGGGTTGTCATTGCCTTCTCTGATATCAATTTCTAGAAGATGCTTATTGGATGTGGTTAGTATCAGATAATACCATTTCCTTGCATGAGTCTCTAACCATCTCCTCCATTTTTCTTGACATGTTAAACTATTTGCATAGAGACTAGACTAGTGTGTTTACCCAGAGTATTTTTTCCCATCTGTCTACCAATTCAGTTTAAATCCCTCATTATCAAGGCATCTATCTCTGGAATAATACTTTTCCCATACCAATGACTTAACTTATTGGCAAGACATAAAATGTATCAATCTGTTATCTTGAGTCATATTTTGGAAATGCACATTTTTTAAAATTCCATTTTCATCCCCAATGTCTTTATTCCTATGTATTTCTCTTCCGAAGTTCTAACTGCCAGTGTGAACAATGACTAAAACACCACCTGTGAGTTCTTGTCTGTATTAATTGCCAAAGAGTTCATAATCTCTAAAAAATTATTTTATCTTATTTTTTTACTCAAATCATAAGGATTGAAAAACAATTGATGGAATATAAATATTTCAAAAAAGATTCTCTCTCAAATCTGAACACCTATAAAGAAAATTCTCATCTCTGTTAATTGCCAAAGAGTTTATAAGCTCTAAAACATTTTGCCTTACATTTTACTCATAAGGATGGAAAGCAGTTGATGGAATATAAATATCTTAAAAAAAGGTTCTCTCTCAAACTTAAACATCTGTAAGGACAATGTATCTATGGGTTGACTCTTTGGGGTTTTCATTCATTGATTCACTTTTCCATGTGTTCAAGAAATATTTGAATTCTTAAATCCATATGTATGCCTGACTCTTTGAAAATTGCATTGTGGAATTAAATAAGACAAGTGATTAGCCTCATGGAGCTTATATTACAATCAGAGTTTCAGACAATAAAGGAAGAGGAAAACAAGTAAGTAATAAATAAGCAGAAACAGTGCCATAGGTACCAACTGGAATAAACAATAGACAGAAAGTGATTTGTGGGGAGGATCTCTTTAGGTAGAGTGAATTGTGTCGATTTTTCCTGGGTGATAGAGAACATACAAGCAAAGATCTGAAGAAGGAAGTTAAGTAGAGAGGATTTAAAGGTACATTTGCTGTTTCTGAATATGAGGTTGTATAAATGCTTAGGTATTGTGATTGATCAGACAAAGAAATGCCTATCTCATACTCACAGTATGAAGGTAGGAGGCATGTGGCTCTGTGATGACTGGAGGTATGTGAGACTTAAGGACTTACTCTGATGACAGACTCTTAAATAAGACAAGTCTGATACTCTTGAATACTTTGCTCAGCTATATGGGGTTTCTGGATATTTGCTCCTTTTCCATGATTCAGGGGTGGTGTGGGGGAGGTGCTCTGCTACTTGTTGGACAAAATGGAATTGACTATCAAAAGTAAATTCTCTACTGTAAACACACAGCTTTTCATCCAAATTGCCTAAAGAGTTTTCTTACCGTTTTAATTGTCTAACAAAGACTGATATATCTCTAATTGGAGTCTAGTCTTCACACTTTAAAAATCTCCAATCATGCCCAGGGTTTTCTCTCTTTTCCCCTTTGTCTTATTATTTCCCTTGATTCTGGTTTGTATTCTCCTCCACTACTACTAATCTGTGTAACTATGTGAAAGCTATTTACTTTTTTTGTGGTTCAGGTTCCTTAACTGTAAAAACACAATCATAATACTACCTACCATTTGGACTAAGTCCAAGGTCACGCAGATAATTTTTGTAAAGCAATTAATGCAATCCTATGAACTTAGAAATCCTCAAAATTCATTTGTTTGTGTGTGTTATTTGCTCCATCGTGTCCGACTCTGCAACCCCATGAAATGTAGCCTACCATGCTGCTCTGTCCACGGAATTCTCTGGGCAAGAATACTGGAGTGGGTTGCCATTTGCTTCTCCAGGGGATCTTCCTGACCCAGGGATCAAACCCAGGTCTCCCACATTACAGGAAGACTCTTTACCATCCAAGCCACCAAGGAAGTCCCAAAATGCATTAGCTGTTATTTTTATTATGAGACTTTTGTACTACTTATATTTCTTTCTCCTTTAATATTTCCTTCATTAACATTTTAGTTCATATTATTGGTTTGAGATTCTGGATAGTTGAGTGATTTTATGTAATCTGTTCAATTTTTCATCCTTTATATAATCATATTTTAAATAAATCTTGAAGTATATTTTTAAAGAGTGCACACATTTTGAGTCAATAGATTAAAACATTTTCATAAAGGGAAAAGTCATGTAAACCTGACTTATGTCAAGAAAGAGAATGTTCACAGCATCTCAGGAAGTCCCACTTTTGGTTCTTCTCAGTCACTACCACTCACAAAGCTAGCCACAATTGTGACTTTTGTCACCATGGGTGATTTTGTTTGTTCTTGAAATTTGTATAAATGAAATTTAGCACAACTTTGCTTCTGGCCTTTTACTTGATATTGTATTTACAAGGAAGTTTCTTCCTACCGTTGCATGGAGCAATAGTTGGTTAATTCTCAGTGCTGTAAAGTAAGGTGAGCCGACTACAGCCCATGGGTCAAACCTGGTCCAGCACCTACTTTTTTTAGTACAGCCGTGCTCATTTATGGGCTTCCCTGGTAGCTCAGATTCTTTAGAATATGCCTGCTAATGCAGGAAATGCTGGTTTGATTCCTGGGTTGGTAAAGATGCTCTGGATGAGAAAATGGCAAACCACTCCAGTATTCTCACCTGGGAAATCCCATGGACAGAGGAGCCTGGTGGGCTACAGTCCATGGGGTTGCAAAGAATCGGACACGACTTAGTGACTAAACACACACATGCTCATTTGTTTATGTATTGTCTATGACTGTTTTCAGGCTGCCTGGGTAGAGCTGAGTCATTGTGATAAGAGACTGTGTGACCTGCAAAGCCTGAAATATTTACTTTCTGGCATTTTTTAGTGAAAAATTTACTGACCTGTGCATTAATTTACGGTGGGCTCAGCTGCAGCTTCCATGTCCTTAGTACAGTTCAGTCAGTCATGTTCAACTCTTTGCCATCCCATGGACTGTAGCACGCCAGGCTTCCCTGCTTATCACCAACTCCTGGAGCTTGCTCAACTTCATGTCCATGGAGTCTGTGATGCCATCCAACCATCTCATCCTTGGTCATACCCTTCTCCTCCCACCTTCAATCTTTCCCAGCATCAGGGTCTTTTCAAATAAGTCAGTTCTTCGAATCAGGTGGCCAAAGTATTGGAGTTTCAGCTTCAGCATCAGTCCTTCCAATGACTATTCAGGACTCATTTCTTTTAGGATGGACTGGCTGGATCTCCTTGCAGTCCAAGGGATTCTCAAGAGTCTTCTCCAACACCACAGTTTTAAAGCATCAATTCTTTGATGCTCAATTTTCTTTATAGTCCAACTCTCACATCCATACATCACTACTGGAAAAACCATAGCTTTGACTAGATGGACCTTTGTTGGCAAAGTAATGTCTCTGCTTTTTAATATGCTGTCTAGATTGGTCATAGCTTTTCTTCCAAGGAGTAAACGTCTTTTAATTTCATGGCTGCAATCACCATCTTCAGTGATTTTGGAGCCCCAAAAATAAAGTCTCTCACTGCTTCCATTGTTTCCCTACGTCCTTAAGGCAGATTGTATTACTTGGTAGAACTAAACCCAGCACCTATGAGAAAAGGACACAATGTCAAGTCAAACTCTGCCACTTAGTTAGGGTAGGGAAGTTACCAAATCTGTGTAAAATTTAATGATTTTCTGTTTTTGCTGCTGAATAGTGAGGGTAAGAGTGCCTTCCTCATATGGTATTTGTGAAGAGTTGTAAGGTTTAAATATGATCTTGTGAGGGCTCTCATTTGGTGCATCTCACACTAGCTGTGAGACCCAGAGCAAATTTCTTTTCATTTTGGCCACACCACACAGCATGAGGGACCTAAGTTCCTTGACCAGGAATTGAACCTGCAGTAGAAGCATGGAGTCTTAACCACTGGACCACCAGGGAAGTCCTCAGAGCAGGTTTCTTAAACTCATGCCACAATGTCTTCATCTATAAAAAGAGGGCAATTACAGTTGTACCTCTAGGGGTTGTTTTGAGGATGGATGAGTTATTTCTTTAAGAAGCACTGATAAAAAGCCTTGATTAAAAAGTCTGCCAAAGAGCTGGCACTTTGTAAATGCTAGTCATTCCTGTCACAATCATCGCCATCAATATTATCATCAATATTATTACTAATAATATCATCAATGTTATTCTCAGTATTTCATTAAATAAAAAAAGAACTCTAAAAATATAAAGAAAATAATTAGAAAATTATGTCATAGAATCTCCTAATGAAGACTCTTCTTTTGAGTACTAAAAATATCAGAATTATTTGCCTTATAAATTATCATCTGCTTCCACTCGTGGGCTTTTATTTTGAACTGAAAGGTAGACCTCAGAGAGCAACTGAAAGTGCCAAACCTGCCTTACTTTAATGTAGAAGGAGAAATTCAAAGACTTAGGGATCTTTTAGCTCCACATACAAGTGATATTATACAGTTTTTACTTTCTCAGTCTAACTTATCTCATTTACCATAATGCTTTCAAGGTCCATCCATGTAGTCACAAATGTCAGGATATCATTCTTTTTCATGGCTGAAAACTATTCCACTGTATGCACATACATATATACATAATATATATGATGTAATACATATGTACATGTATATCACATACTTTTATCTGTTCACATATTGATAGACACTTAGGTTGTTTGCATATCTTGGATAATGAGAATAACGCTGCAATAAGCAAATGGAAGTGCAGGTATCTCTTCAATATCGTGTTTGCATTTCATTTGGGTATATACCTAGAAGTGGGTTGCTGGATCATATGGTAGTTCTATTTTTGGTTTTCTGAAACCCTTGAAACTTGTTAAGAGAAAAGATCTTAAAGATTCTCACAACAAAAAAGAAATGGTAATTATGTGACATGATGGAAGTGTTAGCTAACATTATGGTGGTAATCATATTGCAATATGTAAGTGTATCAAATCCACACACTGTACATCTTAAACTTAGAAATTTTACCTCATTAAAGCTGGGGAAAACATAAGTTTGTTCTCTAAGTCTGTGGATAGTTAAGCAGTTTGAGATCAACATGTATACACTGTTATATTTAAAATGGATAACCAGTAAGGACCTACTGAATAGCACAGAGAACTCTGCTCAATATTATATCACAACCTAAGGGAGAAAAGAATGTGAAAAAGAATAGATACATGTATATGTGTAACCGAATCACTTTGCCACACACCTGAGACCATCACAACATTGTTCATCAACTATACTCCAACATAAAATAAAAAAACTTAAGAAAAAGCTGGGGAAAACAATGGTAGGGGGATTGGAATATTGGAGCGTGTTTGTTATGTAAAAGCTACTCACTCTCCCTGGGTGGGTTTAGAAGACACACATTTCACAACAACTGTGAGAAATGCAGCCATAAAAAAGAATGAAATAATGCCATTTAAAGCAACATGAATGGAGCTAGAGATTGTCATACTGAGTGAAGTAACAGAGAAAGACAAATGTAATATGATATCTCTTATATGTGGAATCTAAAAAAGGGTGCAAAGGAACTTATCTCCAAACAGAGTCACAGATGTACAAAGCAAACTTATGGTTACCAAGGGGTAAGGGGGATAGGGATAAATTGGGAGATTGGGATCGACATATGCACACTACTATATATAAAATGTAACTAGTAAGGACCTACTCTATAGCACAGGGAACTCTATTCAATACTCTATAGTGGTCTACATGGGAAAAGAATCTAAAAAAGAGTAGGTTTGTATATATATACACATATATATGCATGGTTGATTCACTTTGCTGTACACCTGAAACTAACACAGCATTATATATCAACTATGAAAAGTAGCGAAAGCCTTATTTGCTCAGTTGCTTCCCACTCTTTGCGACCCCATGGACTGCATGCTGCCAGGTGTCCATGGAATTCTCCAGGCAAGAATACTGCAGTGGGTTGCTATTTCCTTCTTCAGGGATCTTCCCAACCCAGGAATTGAACCCACACCTCCTGTATTGCGGGCAGACTCTGTACCATCTGAGCCACCAGCCAACTCAGGAGACACCAGAGATCTGGATTGGATCCCTGGGTCAGGAAGATCCCCTGGAGGAGGAAATGGCAACCCACTCCAGTGTTCTTGCCTGGAAAATACCATGGACAGAGGAGCCTGATGGGCTACAGTCCATGGGGTTGCAAAGAGTGAGACAGGACTGAGTATGTACACACTGCACCATAGAAAGTTTATACAAATATATGCATTAAACCTGTATCTGTAATAGCAAAAATATTTATAAACAAAAAGGAAATATTCTGAAACTCCATAAATAGGGATTGGTTAAGTCAAGAATTATGTAGACACTGCTTGGAAAATTATGTAGTATTGAAAGAACTTTTGAAGGTTAAATATAAAACCAAGTGTAAGCTTTATTACTAGGTGATAAATGGAGAATGTAAAACTGATTTGAAAGTAAAAATTTTCTAACAATATTTTTTCAATAAAAAGATACATTATATTTTTACATATCCAAGTATTTTTACATATCCATACCATCCACAAATCCATATGCACTTCTATGTAAATAGTATATATATACCTGAACGGTGTACAATCCTATTTTTCTCAACATTTTGTGGTTTCCAAATATTTACATTTTCTACATTGAACATGTATGATTTTATCATTCAGAAAAAGCAAAGTAAACAAAATGCTACGAGAAGAAATAGGTTGTAGCAAATTTACATGGCGTTTGCATTAATTACAATAAAAGCTGTCAGTTTTGTTTTTAATTTCTTAACAAATCCTAGGTTTGATCGTCAAAAGCCGTTGCTTTCATTTTCAAAACAGTATCCAGATTGTTAAGTAAATTGAACAGAAACTGACGGCTTCTCTTTGCCAAAAAGTAAAACTCTTGCAAGTGGCAGCTCGTGACACTGTTACTTGGTGAGCAGTTATCTTTTTCACATAACTCACCAAATGGGTCCAGAGCTTTGCATCTGGGGTTTATAATAAATGAAATGTCACCACTGGTTTTCGTAAGAGATCCATATTGCAAAATGTTCTTTCTCAGAGTTGGTTATGGGACTCTTGTTCTTCATTTCTATATCAACCAGATGAGCATAGCTGAAATAAGAGTACACAGTTCCAGTTTTGGGTAGATTCATGGATTTCTCAGCAAGAGAGATAGGACCTTCAGCAATAACTGTGGAGAGTCTATGCATCAAGAAAATAGTACTCACAGTTCTCCAAGTCAGTCCCCACTTCATTCCTTGGATGTTTTTGCTTTTATTTCGCCTGTTGCTGCTCTTTAAAATAGCTCTAGATGATAGACAAAAACATATGTGTCACAATTACATTTGATATATATATGTACAGCTGTCTTCCCTGGTGGCTCAGAAGGTAAAGACTGCCTGCAATGTGGAGACCTGGGTTTGATCCCTGGGTCAGGAAGATCCCCTGAAGAAGGAAATAGCAAGCCACTCCAGTATTCTTGCCTCGAGATTTCCATGGACAGAAGAGCCTGGTAGGCTACATACAGTCCATAGGGTCGCAAAGAGTTGGACACGACTGAGCAACTAATACTGTGTACTACTATGTACTATATATATATATATATATATATATATTTAATATGACTATTAAATATATATGCTTAGTAAAATCCTTTGGGGAAACACAAAATTAAAATCTTAGCCATAGGAAGAATGAAATGTCCTTGTATACACATGCCTTGTATACACATGTAACGCATGTTTGTCCTCATAGACACACATTTAGAGGTAATTATTTAAAGCTAGAAAATTAGTTAGGAGATTTTGTGAAAGTGTTAGTTGCTTGGTTTCTTTGCAACTCCATGGACTGTAGCCCCCTACACTCCTCTGTCCGTAGAATTCTCCAGGCAAGAATACTGGAGTGGGTAGCCATTCCCTTCTCCAAGAGATCTTCCTGACCCAGGGATCGAACCCAGGTCTCCAACATTGCAGGCAGATTCTTTACCATCTGAACCACCAGGCAAGATGTTAATCAGTGACCAATACAATGAAAATGTCTATTATCACTTTACAACCAATTAAAAGTAAAAAGTATGTGCAACATAAAGACCAGATAGTGTAAGTCATTGACCATTTTATTCTCAACAAAGGCTAACACATGTCTGCATATTAGGCATCTCTATGGTCATTTTTCATTCAAGGTGACTGGCTCTATCTGTAATTATCTACCTATCTATCATTTATCTATTGATAAAACTCTATTCTTCAGCATATCTCAAATTATTTTGGTGGCAATCTTTTCTAGGGTTTATTTTGCTCCTCAGACAGTCATCCTATAAATAATAGTGCAATCTGCTGTAGTGTAATCTATATTATTGGCAGAAGTCTTCATGTTTATGCATTAAGTATCACTAAAAATACATCACACATTTTCATATTGGAAAAAAATATTACCCTTTGAATCTCTTAGGATATAATTTAAAATGTAAACAGAAATTTTAAGAAACTATTCAGACGTTTTAAATATATGCAAAATGAAGTCACTAATAGTTCAAAATATTAAACATTAGATGAAATCAGATTTATAGAATTAAAGATATCTGCCTTATGAATTTAGTACCTGTGATGAAAAAATGTTCTCTAAAATTATTATAAAAGGTAATACATATTCTGCCATAGGAACTATCAGTTTTGCCTCAATAAGCTTCTTTTTCATGTTTTGAAAAAATATGTCATAGCTTTAAGTTTTCATTAGCATCGCAGTTCTTAGACCTGTGTTATTTATATCACAGCTGCCAATACCTTTTTTGGTCTTTCATAATAAAAAAATACATATTGAATCCAGTTTTATTGTTTTGGCTACTGGTTTAACAAGTTACAGAAAAAAGCATCAATAGGCAGCGGAGATTCTTTGAAAGTTTTTGAATAGAAAATGAAATCATCTGAAAGGTGCTTTATGTAGATCTGTGAAGTGACCATTGGGGAAATTATTGAGATGGGCAACTGTTCAGAGGAAATGGCAAGTAATCAAAGCTTAAACAAGGATTTGGTAATGGGATAGGAAGTAAGAGGAATGTAGTAAAAGGAATTTGGTGAAAAGGCAAATGCAGAAAATTGTTTTATTTTCCTTGGTATCCACTGAATTTAGCACAGTACTATCCACTGGTGCTAAGCCTATGCTCATTGACCAAAAGGAAGCAGTGAATTATTTGTGGGTGACTAAGGGGAAGGCAATGGCACCCCACTCCAGTACTCTTGCCTGGAAAATCCCATGGATGGAGGAGCCTGGTGGGCTACAGTCCATGGGGTCGCTAAGAGTCAGACACGACTGAGCGACTTCACTTTGACTTTTCGCTTTCATGCTTTGGAGAAGGAAATGGCAACCCACTCCAGTGTTCTTGCCTGGAGAATCCCAGGGACGGGGGAGCCTGGTGGGCTGCCGTCTTTGGCATCGCACAGAGTCGGACACGACTGAAGCGACTTAGCAGCAGCAGCAAGGGGAAAAGCAGCATTGCTCCCATCTAAGTTACCTAAATCAGGAGTAGGATGGCTTCTTAAAACAAGGACATCATTCAAATCAACTGCAGAGGAAATGATGGCAGGCTATTTTAGAAATGAAGTCTTTTGAAAAGAATGCATGTGGCTGTAAAACAGAAAGCAGTTTCATCAGTGTGAAAAAAAAAGTGGAAAATAAATGACTGCCACACATTCATCTTTTCCCACAAAAACATAGCTCCAAATATGTTATTCAACTACCCATTAAACACATATTACACAATAATCAAAAGATATTTAAAAGGATATTTTACAGTTTCTAAAACACATTCATGCTTCCATGAATTCCATTATCTGAAAATTAAGGAAAGAATTTTTTATAATGATGGAGAAGATAGAGGAGGCAATTTTATTATCATTTTTAAGATGAAATACATGAGGATATGAGAAGATAATTTTAAAGCACAGCTGATTAAGAAACAGAACTATATTCTAAAACTTCTATTTTTTGACTATATAATTTAAATTATATTTATAACCAGAGATTTCATGCAATAGATTTCAGTGATTTTAAGAGTGAAATCTGGTGAATTTTGACAAATGTACTAAAGCACTGTAACTATAACCATAAGGAATTTTAATGGAATTCCCTTTTCTAAAACATGCCAGCAATTCACTGGCAGGTGAGAGTCCAAATCCGACCCACACATCTGAGCTCTCTCTGGTGTAGGTGGGGAATCTTACATCCCCTTGCCCAATACTACCTAACAGTTCAATTTTTAACCTTTTTGTTTTCTACAGCTCTGAACAGCACCTCAATTCAGTTCAGTTGCTCAATCATGTGACTCTTTGTGACCCCACGGACTGCAGCACCTCAGGCTTCCCTGTCCATCACCAGCTCCCAGAGCTGGCTCAAACTCATGAACAGCACCTACGATATTAATATTTAACTCTGAAAATAATGTGGTGTATATCGTGTCATTGACAATAACACCATGGCTCTAGTAGAGGATATTTTGGACAATTACAACTTTAAGGTAAAAGGAACAGGAGTTAAATCACTATACCATTTTTTTTGTTTGTTTAAATAATATATTAAAATATAATGCATTTACTTTGTTAGGACACTCCCCAGACCCATTCTGTCTATGCCTAAGTTTCCATGAAAAATTCCTCAGTTATGGTCAGAGAAACGAAGTGAAAAGTGTTAGTCGCTCATTCCTGTCAGACTCTGTGACCACATGGACTATAGCCCGCCAGGCTCCTCAGTCCATGGAATTCTCCATGCAAGAACACTGGGGTGGGTTGCCATTCCCTTCTTTAGGGGATCTTTCTGACCCAGGGATCGAACCTGGGTCTCCTGCATTGCAGGCAGATTATTTACCATCTGAGCCATCAGGGAAAGGAAAAAAGCATCAAGAAATCATAAACCAATAGAAAATTTCTTGTTTTAAAGAGAGAATATAAAATCATTAGTTTAAAGAGAGAAGAGATGGGAGGTATATTTATGAAAGTCTTTCTTTATTAATCATAATCCATTCTAATTCTAACTAGACATAGCCATTCAAGCCATTCAGTTATAGCTTTGTTTTGTCTTAATTTCGGGGAAAAATACCACCTTAGAGAAGGAAAATTGATGGGGAATACCAGTATAAGAAAAATGTCTCAAGAGAAGAAAATGAGATAGTATCTAAAGAAAGTGCTGTGACTTTTTAGTCACAGAGGATTCTTCAGTGATTGAACATTTAAAAAAAAAGAGAAGGAGCAGAGAAGGTGCCTGAACCTAAATACAGATGTAGCAGCTGCACAAAATTGTAAGAAGAAGGCTAGTAAAAAAAACAAAAACAAAAAAACCAGCCTTGCAGAATATGCTGTGGACAACAGAAAGCACTTTGTGCTAGCTTCTAAACAGGAAGAGAAACAAGGAAGAGAGTTGCAATCTTTGAAACAGATGGCACAATGTTAACAGAACAACTTCACTGCTGTTTTGCTTTTGTTCTATTCACAAGGGAAATTTGTCTCCCCAAAATTGTTGGAGGCAAATAAGATGCTCTTGATATCCCAGTGTAACTGATCAGGTAGAGAGATAGCACACAGCTCCAGCACCTCCAGATCAGAGCCCCTCCAGGCCAGAACAATTACCAGAGGACAGAAAGAAAGACTTTTCAGAACCACCTTCAGCAATCATTGCAAACCACATAGAATGAGATACAGGACCCAGGGAAATAATTCCATCAAAAAAAAAAAGTTAAATGACACATGTGAGACCTCTGTATCAGTTATTTAGGTGTTTCAGAGTACTGTATACAGAAAAAAATGAAAGGTCGCTCGGTCGTGTCTGACTCTTTGCGACCGCATGAACTGTAGCCCACCAGGCTTCTCTGTCCATGGGATTCTCTAAGCAAGAGTACTGGAGTGGGTAGCCATTCCCTTCTCAAGGGGATCATCTCAACCCAGGTATCAAAGCCAGGTCTTCCACGTTGTAGACAGATTCTTTACCATCTGAACCACCAGGGAAGCCCCATATGCAGAAGAGAATGAAGCAAATACGGGGCTCCAATATGAATTCATTAAGAACAAACCATGGTGTGAAGTGTAATTTCCCTTTTTCTTGAGAAAACAAGAAAATGCCATTACTTTGGTCTGAATTAACTTCTGTGAAAGACCTCTTTCACTCAGTATCATGTTTCAGAGATTCATCCTTGTTTTTGCATGTATCAGAAGCTCAATCCTTCTCACTCCTGAGCAGTAGTCCATTGTATGGATACATTGCAATTTATTTATTGATTTTTTTTATATCACAGTTTATTCTTTTCTTTCCTTTTTGGCCGTGCCCATACCTTGTGGGATCTTAGTTCCCCAACCAGGGATTGAACTGGAGCCCTCAGCAGTGAATTGTAGAGTCCTAACCCTGGACCAGCAGGGAAGTCCCTATTTATTGATTCTTACATTGATAGATACTTGGATAAATTTAGTTTTTTATTACAAGAAGAAATCAGCTATGGGTATTTTCATCACAAACTTTTCTTAAAATAATCTTTCAATTTTCTCAGGCAAATACCTAGGCATGAACTTCTGTATATAATTTTTGATATATGTACTAAAATACGATTATATATATATTATATGCTGGATGGCATCACTGACTCGATGGACGTGAGTTTGAGTGAATTCCGGGAGTTGGTGATGGACAGGGAGGCCTGGCGTGCTGCAATTCATGGGGTCGCAAAGAGTCAGACACGACTGAGTGACTGAACTGAACTGAACTGATATTATTTATCAGATGCCTTTTCCCGAAGTGAAAGGGAATTACTCTGTTATATTTCCAATCACATGAGAGTTGCTGAGTCTCTATATTCTTGTCAGTGCTTGATTTTGTCAGTCATTTTCATTTTAGCCAATCACATGTGGGTGAAGTTTTCATTCTAAAAAGCATTTTTAAAGTCTCTTAACACCTATTGACAGACAATGATAGAATAATCTAAAAGAATCATAATTGGTTGAACAACATATCTTAGGAAAGACAGTCAAAGGATTATTCAAAGTATTACCTTTGATTCTTGGGGCTTCCCAGGTGACTCAGTGGTAAAGAATCCACCTGCAATGCAAGAGACGTGAGTTAGATCCCTGGGTTGGGAAGATCCCCTGGAGAAGGAAATGGCAACCCACTCCAGTATCCTTGACTGAGAAATCCCATGGACAGAGGAGCCTGGTGGGCTACAGTCCATGGGGTCGCAAAGAGTCAGACACGACTGAGCATGCACACACACACACACACACACACGCAGGAATGACGATCAGAGGATTACCTTTGATGCAGTCAGTCCAGCTACTAACTGCATGACCTTGGGCAAGTTACACCTGTCTCAGTTTCTTGTTTTGTGAAATGACCCCATCATGGACCCACCCACCCCAAACCACCTAGGTTTGTTATGCTGATTAAATGAAAATATCCATGAGAGACAAGGCTCAAACAAGAGCCTTGTTTATTTAATGAATCACTCATTCAATACATCTCAAATAATAAGTTTGAAAAACCAGGAATATCACTAGTGCCTCCTACAGTAAGGCCAGAATCTATGACTAACTTGGCACAAGAAGCATTTAATATCCTGGAAGTGATATTAGATTTTGCCGGGGTATGAATCACTCATTTTGTTTTTCTGGAATGTCAATTTCTGCTATTTTTTTGAAAACCATATGTCGTTATCGAAAGAATCATACCTCAAGTTTCAGGCTCTTTCAGTACGGAATATGACTCATTACTTTGAACTTATTTATTTTTAATGACTTAAATTATAATCACTCACTTCTATTACTTTAAAACATTTTATCTGACTATAGGTAGAGATATCAAATGAGGCTCATTAAGACCCTCTTTCATTTTGGAAGAAGTAAAGTTTACACTATGACATTTAGTAGAGAAAATGAGGAGATTCTGGTGTTTCAAAGACAAAAAGGATCCCTAGCTTTTCACTGTAATTATGATTGTGATCTTTCTCCACCTTTGTTTTCCAACATCAGTTTTATGAGATAGTCTATAAATGACTTTATTATGTACTGAAATCCATGCATCAGTGTTCAGTGGCATAATTTCCATCTATATGTATGTTATTTCTACTCTATAAAAATGCAGTATCTTTTTGGTTGTTTTTGTTACTGGTTATGTTTTTTTTCCCTTAGAATTTTGGGTCGTTGCCTTAAATATTTAAAATTTTCAACAAATGCATCCCACAAATTAATCAAGTAATTGAAACTCCAACATCTATTTTTTCACACCTATACAAAGAATAAAAACCTCTAAATGAAATAATTTCCAAAAATATTGTGAGTTCTTTATAAAATATAAGCATTCATTATGGAAACTGAGACACTGAGTTTGTTGAAAGACAATTATTATTTTGTTCTAAAAACTGATTTATAAGTAATTTTAAAATCATAGAATATGAAGAAAAAGTGGATAGAATCAAACAAAATTAAGTTAAAAAAATAAAAATGTAAAAAAAGAGAAAACAAAACAGTATCTTAAACCAAAATAGAGATTGTATCATTCAAATGAAATAAGATCATGTCTTACAAGTATTTCAGGAGCGAGAAGATTCTGGGGTCCAGACTGTCTAGCTAGCAGCAGATGGAAAATTTACACCCACTTCAACTGGGGTATAACTTTTTCTCTTACTGTGCATTTTGCAAAATACAAACTTTTACTCACCAACTCAAGGGCCTTTCCTCATAATGCTTATTATGCATTTCAAAATCTTACTCTTGGGGAGAATGTTGGTATGATATTCAGGGGCATTTTGCGGTGCTCAGTTTCCTGGAATATTTTATACTAAACTGTAGATTGCATTAAGGACTTTTATAACTCTACATTGTTATTTAGTTGCTCAGTCATGTCTGACTCTGGGACCCCATAGACTGCAGCCTGCCAGGCTCCTCTGTCCATGGGATTTCCCAGCAAGAATACCAGAGTGGATTGCCGTTTCCTACTCCAGTGGATCTTCCCGATCTGAGTCCCCTGTATTGGTAGGGGACTGAGCCACCACTGAACCACCAGGGAAGTCCAACTCTAGGTTAGGGAGAACCGCTGTCCTGGGTATTCTGGGGAAAGGTCTTCTTTATGAATGTGGCTGAGGACAATTATTAATAATAGCTCCATTTCACTCCCAAATGTGTCCTGGTTGAGTGAAAAATCCATGGTCACCCTACTTATAGGTTATCAGTGGAATTTTAGCTACTCCAGTAACACGTGGCTTGGGGCCTTATTCCTCCAAAAGTGGTCCTTGGACTAACAGCACAGAGCACAATCGTTAGACTCTGAGGCCCCAGCCCAGATCCTTGAGTTAGAATCTGCATTTTTACCAAGATTCCCAAGTGATGCTTAATGTAAAATAAAATCTAAGAAACATTACCCTGGAAAAATAGGCTGACCTGACATTAGCCTCAGGACAGTTAGTTTTTGTAAAATATTATAAACATCTGTATACAAAATACCAAGCAAAACAGAAAGTTGACTAAAACAAAGAAAATAATGTCAATCTTTTTCTTACCTCTCATTTGCAATTAGATTGC
The DNA here is from genome assembly GCF_027580195.1 of Bos mutus. Taxonomy (NCBI): domain Eukaryota; kingdom Metazoa; phylum Chordata; class Mammalia; order Artiodactyla; family Bovidae; genus Bos; species Bos mutus. The sequence goes on from NC_091628.1 coordinate 23,677,904, forward strand.
TTTCCTCATTTGCAATTAGATTGTTAATTAACATAGCATTAAAAACTACTCTCTATATCTTTAGAATCTAACTTTGCTTTCATTTTAATTGCTTAATGTGTCAAAAAGGCAACTGAGTCATATATTTATTTATATAAATTTTATTAGATAACTATGAACCTAAAATCTATGTTAACTACTCATAGTAAGAAATAACATGACTAACATCCATGCTGCTGCTAAGTCGCGGCAGTCGTGTCCGACTCTGTGCGACCCCATAGACGGCAGCCCAACAGGCTCCCCCGTCCCTGGAATTCTCCAGGCAAGAACACTGGAACGGGTTGCCATTTCCTTCTCCAATGCATGAAAGTGAAAAGTGAAAGTGAAGTCATTCAGTCGTGTCCGACTCTCAGAGACCCCATGGACTGCAGCCCACCAGGCTCCTCCATCCATGGGATTTTCCAGGCAAGAGTACTGGAGTGGGGTGCCATTGACTTCTCTGGGGAGATGAATGGTTATATTATTAAAGACTTCTTGTGATATTGATTGTTAGCATGATTGTTAGTACTTTTAGTGTTTATGCTGCTGCTGCTAAGTCACTTCAGTTGTGTCCGACTCTGTGCGACCCCATAGACGGCAGCCCATCAGGCTCCCCAGTCCCTGGGATTCTCCAGGCAAGAACATTGGAGTGGGGTGCCATTTCTTTCTCCAATGCATGAAAGTGAAAAGTGAAAGTGAAGTTGCTCAGTCGTGTCCGACTCTTAGCGATCCCATGGACTGCAGCCTACCAGGCTCCTCCATCCACAGGATTTTCCAGGCAAGAGTACTGGAGCGGGGTGCCATTGCCTTCTCCGATGATATCCCCCGAATTCTCTGCAACTTCTCTTAGATGTAACTGCTTTTCTGAATTTGTAAAAATCAACTTCTCATCCATCATACATTTGCCTCTCATCCTGGCAATATCTAGCTTTCTTAATTGCTATGTATATGATATCTTTGTATAGATATATATAGTTAACTAGTTGAGCAAAGTCTTCCATTTTGCTTTACTTCAGTGGAATCTTGGCTACTGCACTTGCATGAAATTTTAGAATCAACTGAGTTGGACTGTGAAGAAGGCTGAGTGCCAAAGAATTGATGCTTTTGAACTGTGGTGTTGGAGAAGACTCTTGAGAGTCCCTTGGACTGCAAGGAGATCCAACCAGTCCATTCTGAAGGAGATCAGCCCTGGGATTTCTTTGGAAGGAATGATGCTGAAGCTGAAACTCCAGTACTTTGGCCACCTCATGTGAAGAGTTGACTCATTGGAAAAGACTCTGATGCTGGGAGGGATTGGGGGCAGGAGGAGAAGGGGACGACAGAGGATGAGATGGCTGGATGGCATCACTGACTGGATGGACATGAGTCTGAGTGAACTCCGGGAGTTGGTGATGGAAAGGGAGGCCTGGCGTGCTGTGATTCATGGGATCGCAAAGAGTCGGACACGACTGAGCGACTGATCTGATCTGATCTGATCAATTACCATAAAAATAAATCTGTATTTTAACTTGGAATACCTTAAATACATACATCGATTTTTGTTGCCTAACCCATGAACATGGCAGATCTTTCTATATAGTTATATGCCTCAATATTTATTTAACAAAGCTTTATTATTTTTTCTTAGAGGTCTTGCACATCTATTAGATTTGTTTCTATGTAGTTCACTTTTGGTGTTACCATAAATTGAATCTTTGAATGTTATTTTATGAAAGAATTTCAGTGATATTTAAAAGTATAATTGATTTGCATATGTTCATTTTGTATATGGTTATCTAACCCTTTTATTAATTCTAAAAATTTAAAGTAGATTGAGATTTTCTGTTCGTACAATGATCTCATCAGCAATTAGTGACTACTTCCCTGGTGGCTCAGACGGTAAAGCATTTGTCTACAATGCAGGAGACCTGGGTTCCATCCCTGGGTCGGGAAGATCCGCTGGAGAAGGGAATGGCAATCTACTCCAGTACTATTGCCTGGAAAACCCCATGGACAGAGGAGCCTGGTAGGCTACAGTCCATGGGGTCACAAAGAGTTAGACATGACTGAGCGACTCCACTTCACTTCACTCCATCTTTTGCTTCCCAAGAATCTGTCTGGAATGCAGGAGATCTGGGTTCAATCCCTGGGTTGGGAAGATCCCCTGGAGAAGGGAAAAGCTATCCACTCCAGTATTCTGGCCTGGAGAAGTCCATGGTCACAGTCCACGGGGTAGCAAAGAGTCAGACATGACTGAGCAAATTTCACTTCACTCCATCTTTTGTAATCTTTTTGTATCAAATTTCTTGATATTTGCCTTTTTTCCTGAATGACATTGCTCAAAATTTTTTAATAAACATCATGACTGGGCCATCCTTTTTTTATTCTGACTCTCAAAAAGAAAGATTTCAAGATTTCATCAGTGTGATCCTAAACGGAAAATTTTCAGTATTTCACAAATATGGTACATATTGCAGTTTCCTGTAAATAACAGTTATAAAGTTAAGAAAACTCTCTTCTATTACCCATTTTAAAAATTTTCATCATAAATTGTCTTTTCATCTATTTAAATGATTACATATTCCTTTTCCCCTAATATAAGAGTGAGATAAAACCTGTTAATTTATTTTCTGATGTTAAACATTACACTTCTGTAGCAAACCACTTGTTGACCATGATAAATTATAATTTTTTCTGAATTATATTTGATAATGTATTGTAATTTTAAATATGTTTATATGTGATACTGATGTGCATATTTCTTTTTTCCTGTTTTTGTTGTCAGATTTTGGTAGCAAGGTTATAAATACCTCCAAAAATAAACTGGGAAATATTATTACTTTTTCTGATCTTTGAGTTTACTTGCCCATGTTTCTGATAATTCTTCTGATTGATTGGTGTATAGAGATTTCTTTGTGGGCAGATCTTCTTCTACTTCTTTTGTTTTTTCAGGAGCTAGGATTATTTGGGTATTTCATTACCTGAATCATTTTTAGTAAGTACTATTTTTTTCTGGGTATTTTCTGAAATTCTCAACTTTTAAATACTTTGGAATAAAAATATCTCATAGTATCAAAATATTGCATCTATTTATGTGCTTCTTTTTTTATTCCTTTCATTTATTTGAGCCTTTTTCTTCCCGTCCTCATTAGTCTGATTAAAGATTTATCAATTTTACTTGTCCTCTTAGATTGCCAACTTTGGGGTATTTTCCTCCTCTTTTTTTAAAAAGTGTATTTTATAGAACTATCTAAAACCCAGAACATGTATTAAAATAACCCTGTATCACCAGAAATTTATGTCTTTGTTTTTCTTAACTTGATATGTGCTCGTATTTCTCAATTTGTAAAAATGATATTAGGTGAAAAATCTAAATTTATTAAAACTTGGAAAGGCAATTAAATTGTTAAATAATGGTATGCTTGAGAAATTAATCTCTCTCAAAGAGACTTTCATGCCAAAGAGTGCTCAAGCTACCGCACAATTGCACTCATCTCACTTGCTAGCAAAGTAATGCTCAAAATTCTTCAAGTCAGGCTTCAACAGTACATGAACCGTGAACTTCCAGGTGTTCAAGCTGGATTTAGGAACGGCAGAGGAACCAGAGTTCAAATTCCCAACATCCATTGGATCATCGAAAAAGCAAGAGAGTTCCTCCCAAAAATCTACTTCTGCTTTATTGACTATGCCAAAGCGTTTGACTGTGTGGATCACAACAAACTTCTGAAAATTCTTAAAGAGATGGGAATACCAGACCACCTGATCTGCCTTCTGAGAAATCTGTATGCAGGTCAGGAAGCAACAGTTAGAACTGGACATGGAACAACAGACTGATTCCAAATAGGAAAAGGAGTCCGTCAAGGCTGTATATTGTCACCCTGCTTATTTAACTTATATGCAGAGTACATCATGGGAAACCCTGGACTGGATGAAGCACAAGCTGGAATCAAGACTACTGGGAGAAGTATCAATAACCTCAGATATGCAGATGACACCACACTTAATGGCAGAAAGTGAAGAGGAACTAAAGAGCATATTGATGAAAGGGAAAGAGGAGAGTGAAAAAGTTGACTTCAAAGTCAACATTCAGAAAACAAAGATCATGGCATCTGGTCCCATCACTTCATGGCAAAAAGATGGGGAAACAGTGGAAACAGAGACAGACTTTAATTTTTTGGGCTCCAAAATCACTGCAGATGGTGACTGCAGCCATGAAATTAAAACACACTTGCCTCTTGGAAGAAAAGGTATGACCAACCTAGACAGCATATTAAAAAGCAGACACATTACTTTGCCAACAAAGGTCTGTCTAGTCAAAGCTATAGTTTTTCCAGTAGTCATGTATGGATGTAAGAGTTGGACTATAAAGAAAGCTGAGCACTGAAGAATTGATGCTTTAGAACTGTGGTGTTGGAGAAGACTCTTGAGAGTCCCTTGGACTGCAAGGAGATTCAACCAGTCCATCCAAAGGAAATCAGTCCTGAATATTCATTGGAAGGACTGATGCTGAAGCTGTAACTCCAATGCTTTGGCCACCTGATGTGAAGAACTGACTCCTTGGAAAAGACCCAGATGCTGGGAAAGATTGAAGGCGGAGGAGAAGGGGATGACAGGACCATGAGATGGTTGGTTGGCATCACCAACTCAATGGACATGAGTTTGGGTGTTGGTGATGGACAGGGAGGCCTGGCGTGCTGCAGTCCATGGGGTTGCAAGGAGTCAGACACAACTGAGCAACTGAACTGAACTGAGAAATAAGTCTCTCTCAACTAGCAGGAGGTTCCAGAAATGTTTAAAAATCTAAAACCTATTTTTTAATTCTTAAAGAACGAATTAAAATTATTTTTTGTATTGCAAATTTCAAAAGTCCATTTTATTTCACTCGACTACAATTTTTTGACTATGTAATCTTACACTGTGTACACTGCAATAGAACCATATAATGTGCTCACCAAAGCATTTTTATTTTGTGTCTGTACCTATATTTATGTCACATACCAAGGGCCCCTTTTAATCACGGGAGGCTATGTGACTAGTTCTGGCCAAAAGCATGTATATGTAATTTCTGTATGTTACATCTTTGTTTGGTCTTTAAAGACTCTTAAGTGACTTTCCACACATGTTTCCTCTGTTACTAATGCCACTTGGAAGCACAGGATCCCAGATTCCTGAGTTGTACGTTGGAGGAGGTCTGGCTTAATGATCTGTTCAAACTACTTTTTAAAAAAAAATTATTTACTCTTTTTATTACCTGCCCTACCGTTGAGACAATCTATAACAAAAAGAAGAGAGTATGTTAGCACATGTTCAAACTACTTTGACCTGTAATATGTGGCAGATATAAACATTTCCTGAGATAAACCACTGATACTTCAAAATGCAACTGTTAACCCCCTACGTGCTATCTTTACCTATGTAGTAGTCACTACTTTGAATTGAGATGCTACTGTTGGGGAAAAAGTAACATACGTAGCATTTGTTATAGCCAACATATAAAATGTATGCTATTAGTCACCTGCAGGTGGTAAGTGAAAAAATGTCCCAGAACAGATGGCTGGATATTTATTCATGTTACGTTGCTGCAAAACATTTAATAAAACTCTCACCCGCTATCAGTTGGAATGCAAATAATGTGCCTGTTCTGTAGTTTAGGGGAAAAATTTGGGAAGTGGTGCCATAATAGTATATAATGCTAATTGCTGGCTGCTTTTGGCAAGGTATTGGTTGAAAGAGGAAATGAGCCTGGTAAAAATCAACTGCTTTGAATTCAGAACTGAAAGACAATGAAAAAAAGTCCAGAAAATAAAAGCCTTTCATATTTTGAAAGAGATTACTTTTATCCCCAAAAAGTTAAAAAAAATGGCAGGGGGTAGGGGTGGGGAGGTTGTTGCGGAAGGGGACATAAAAAGACTTTGAATGTCCAGGGCTAAGAACATTTCTCAATTGTATAAGCTATTCAGAGTAAATATTAGATCAAGGTGGTGGTCTCCCCAGTTTTTGTTCCAGATTACCTCAAAATCTTTACCCTTAAGTTCAGAGTGATCCTTGTGCCAGGAAGCTTAGAAATGTCAGCTACGTATTGGCCCTCGCCATCTACCTCCACAAGGATCAAATCACATGCTGCTGCAGCTGCTGACCTTCAGCACCCCCTGAAAACTGTTCAAGCTGGCGAGCAGGACTCTGTGCTCTGTGAAAAACTAGCAGAACATGTCTTCAGGTAGATATTTTCAGGAGTCAATTTTATGAGTTCATTCTTGTGTCTCCTCATACCTAGAAAAGCACTAAAATCCTTCATGGTGATGACTCTTTCTCGTGACTAGCAGAAACTTTCTGCAAAAATATGTGCTTGACTGCACGTACTTCTCCTTCACCAAAATCCCGTATATACGGACCTTCTCCCATTCCTCTTTGGAGCAGGCTATCTGAGATGCTGTTTCCTGAGCTATAGCCCTCATCTGGCCCCCAATAAAACTTGACTCACAATTCTAATGTTGTGCATTTTTTTAAGTCAACAGAAATAAGCTATACACGGTATATTGATTATTTAGTTGGACGATTAATGATCATCCTGCTTATTCAGTAATAAATTCCAATCTATTAACATGTAGAACTAGTCTTCCTCTCTATTTTCTGGTTCTGACTCCTATGGAATCTAATTTATTTCTTCAGCTGACATCTTACTATTTGAGACTCAACATATGATGTCAAACATTAGAAAAAGTATTTCTAGGAAGACACTGAGTATCAAAATGGTGAAATAATTGGGAGAGAAGGGAAGAGATTATGTGAGTGGGATTAGTAATATAAATGTGTTAAATTTTGATCTCAGTAATAAGAATTAAGTGGATAATATTTAATATAGAAAGCTAGGAAATATGATTATAAGGAAATTGTTTAGAATTCTTGAGGTAAAACCAGGAAAAAAAAGTGAAAATCTTTTTGGGGTGAAATCGGAAGTGGAATTTGGGACAGTTGAACTATATATCAAAATATAGGTACAATTTGAGTTTTAAACTATGTACTTTATTTTCAAAACAAATAATAAGTAAGTAAATAAGTAACAAAAGCAAAGTGGAGCTATTTTGCATGTGGGTAAGATTTCAAAACATTTTATTGAGAGTAGATCATAAAAAATCCATTTTTTTGTTGTTGATGTGGACCATTTTTAAAGGCAGGTTGTCCCGGTGGCTCAGTGGTAAAGAATCAGTCTGCTGATGCAGGAGATCCAGGAGACACAGGTTCAATCCCTGGGTTGGGAAGATCCCCTGGAGAAGGGAATGGCTACCTACTCTAGTATTCTTGCCTGAAGAATTCCATGGACAGAGGACCCTGGAGGGCTTGTCACAAAGAGTCAGACATTACTGAGCGCATGCACACACACACACACATTTTTAAAGTCTGTTAAATTTGTTACAACATTGCTTCTGTTTCATGTTTTAGTTTTTTGGCCACATGGCATGTGGGATCTTAGTTCCCCGACTAGGAATCAAACTCTCACCCTTTGCATTGAAAGGTGAAGTCTTAACCACTGTACCACCAGGGAGTCCTGGTGGATCCATTTTGACAGGTTGCAGAATGTGAGTTTGGAATATGTCACGAAAAACTTAGTGTATGATATCACATTTTGATTGTATCTTGAGGAGGATTGGAACTTAATGAAGGATTTCAATTTAAACAAGATTAAATTTGCATTTTTAAAAAGGTCACTTTGTCACCTCAAGGAAGATACTTCGGTCACTAGTGCTCTAATAATCTCATTTTGATAGCTCTTTGGACATGGCTCGGAGTCCAGTCCTGCTTGTTTTTGCCTCCTTCTGCTGCAGCTTCTATCCTCTTCATTTATTCTCTTAGTAACACTGGAGCTGAAACCTTGCTAACTTGCCACACATACTGGGAAAACCTGGAGCCTTTCTAAATTCAGAGACTTGGCAAATTTACTCTGTAAAAGGTCAGACAGTAAATATTTAAGGATTTGGAAATGAAAGTGTTTAATGCTCTGGCGTGTTCAACTCTTTGCGACCCCATGGACTGTAGCCTGCCAGGCTCCTCTGTCCATGGGATTCTCCAGGCAAGAATACTGGAGTGGGTAGCCATTCCCTTCTCCAGGGGATATTCCTGACCCAAGGATCGAACCTGGGACTCTTGCATTGCTAGCAGATTCTTTACCATCTGAGCCACCAGGGAAGCCTAAGGATTTGGAAGCCATGTATAGACTTTATCACATACTCTATCTGCCCCTTCCCGTCACACGCGCCTCCCCCAACCCCAGCCCCCAGCAACCATAATTCTTTAAAAATCATTCCTAGCTCACTGGCTGCCCCAAAACAAGTGACATGCAACATTTGGTCCTTGGAGTGTAATTTGCTGACCAGTAATATGGTAATCTGACCAGTAATCATTGGGGATTTCCAGATGGCTCAGTGGTAAACAACCCACCTGTCAATACAGGAGATACAGGTTCGATCACTGGGTCAGGAATATCTCCCGGAGGAGAGCACAGCATCCTATTTCAATATTGCCTATTTCAATATTTCATTGCCTATTTCAATATTCTTGCCTAGAAAAATCCCATGGACTGCAGAGCCCGGTGGGCTACGGTCCATGGGGTTGGGAAGAATCGGACACAAATGAGACCGAGTACGCACATATGTAGTCTAATTCGTACTTCCCCATGCATATCAAAGCAGATTTAAATTATTTAGCTGAAGCTCCGATACTTTGGCCATCTGATGCGAAGAGCTGACTCATTGGAAAAGACCCTGATGCTGGGAAAGATTGAAGGTAGGAGAAGAGAGTGACAGAGGATGAGATGGTTGGATGGCATCATGGACTCAATGGACAAGAGTTTGAGCAAACTCTGGGAGACAGTGAAGGACAGGGAAGCCTGGCTGATGCAGTTCATGGGGTCACAAAGAGTCAGACGTGACGGTTACTGAACAACAATAGCAATTGAAAAATACATCTTACATTTTATTGTTTTCACATCACATTAATTTGGGGGGATTTTCATCGCCTTTGGGGGATGGAGTCTCCCTGTCATTCATCCAGATAAAGCATAGATTCCTTAGTGGAGGCTGCAAACCACTTTATGAACCACTTTCCTTACCCCAGTTTCTTACTTTGCCTTTTCCCAGTGGTCTCCAAAGCAGCTCCATATATATCCTAAGCTACTTGCATAGGATCACCTGGAGTACTTTCCACAGTATAGATTCCTGGGCCCAGTTAAACATATGAAAGCAGTTTCAGGTAGAGGAATGATTACTTTTAAAAGGCTCTTTACTTGTGTCTAATAAATTTCCTGTTTTGAAAGCACTATATTCTATCAATGCATTTCTCTCAAACCAACCTCTGAATACAACACCCTCCTTGTAGGTGTTCCTATAACAGTGGCCATTCCTGGACCGGCTTCTCTTGGCATTCACAACAGGTCTTCCTGACAAATTTTGTCCCCATTAGTGTGGAGCAAGTTATAAATATGCTACACTGCGTCTCATCTCACCATCTGACTCTCTTTTGCATGTGTATGTTATTGTGTGTGTATGTTTTATGTAAAGGGAGTTTTAGGCCCATGTGCCAGAAATAAGCCTCATTGCAAATTATTCTGTGATTAGGGATGATGGCGTCTCCCCAAGTATAGAAGAAAACCTGTTTTAAAATAACAGAGTAAAAATAAATCCGTCTGATTCTGGCAAAATGATAGACCAGAGTAGCCAGAATCTTTCCCCATATAAATAACAAAAGATTCTGGAAAAAACAAATACATGATTTTCAATAATTGTCCCAGCTCACAATAAAAGAAAGCAAATGTGTAGGGTCCAGAAATGAAGAGGAAACTGAACCACACTGGTAGGAGTGAAAAGTAGGGTGGCCCTGGCAGGCCTGAAGGGCTATCAGTAGCAGGAAGAGAGAGAATGGATGAAGAATGGCATCACATGGCTAAAATTATGGGCGACAACTCTAGAGAGAGAGGCGAATATACGCCATCCTTTTGTTCAGAGAAATAGCAGTAAATATGCTGGCACCTATGGGCTTTCCTGATGGCTCAGTGATAAAGAATTTGCCTGCCAAGGCAAGAGATACAGGTTCAATCCCTGGGTCAGAAAGATCCCCTGGAGAAGGACATGGCACCCCACTCCAGTATTCGTGCCTGGGAAATCCCAAGGACAGAGGAGCCTGGTGGGCTGCAGTCCATGCAGTCACAAAAGTGTTGGACACAACACAGTGACTCAACAACAACAACAAACAACAAGCCCTACTGAGAATTTGTTTCCTCTGATGTAAAATATAACTCTTAATCTATTTGAGGCCAAAATTTACACTAATTGTGCAAATATAGGAAACCCCAAGAGGAAAAATGACTATAAACTGGTTCAGGACAAGAGACTCTGATGAAACAAAGGGGGAAAAAAAACTGTTTGGAAAGCAATTCAACAATTCATGTTGCACAGGAATTTTATAAGAAAAAAGGAAAGAAAGAACCTATGTCAGACATGAGGTCATTAAGAAATATTGCAAATAAAGAGGATAAAATTCATTTTAAACAAGCACAATAATTACTCCAAAGAAAAATATGTCCCCCCAAAACCTTGAGATGTGAAACTTCATTTTCAAGGAGATTGTAACGTCATTATATTTAAAATGGTTGGAGAAACACATGGTAAGTAAATAATAAAGCAGTGTGAGAAAAAAACAAAGAAACAGATGAGAAACTTGGAGAACATGCAGAAATGAAAAAATCATAGTTGAGCAACCATTGAGAAATTACCCCAAATCAACACAAAAAATTAGGCAGAAAATTAGGCAATTAACATAAAATATAGGAAGACCACGTGTAAATTATCTGTAAAAGAAGTTTAAGAGAAACAAGAGAAATAATGGAACTGAAGCAATATTTGAAAATATTTTCAGAACTGAAGAAAGATATAGATATTAAAATTTAAAAACACTCCAAATTTTGAGCAGAATAAAATAAAGCCATAATTAATCACAGTATAGTAAAATTGTAGAACACTAAAACAAGCACCCAGGAGAAAATGAGACTGCCTATAAAACAACAGTTAGATCAGTGGAAGTCTCCTTGATAGCAACAGGGAAAAACAGGAAAACAGGAGATGCTGTTTTCCATGTTGTAGAAGAAAGTAAACTATCACTGAAAAGAGAGACTGAAATTATAATTTTGAGGAATGAAGCAGAGATTTAAAAAAATATCAGATTATATAATTTCCATGAAAAAGTTACCAAAAATATACTTCAGGAAGAAGGAAGTTGAACCCAGAAAGCAGAAACCTATATAAGATATATATGTATATGAGTATGTATATCGCTGCTGCTGCTGCTAAGTCGCTTCAGTCGCGTCCGACTCTGTGCGACCCCATAGACGGCAGCCCACCAGGCTTCCCCGTCCCTGGGATTCTCCAGGCAAGAACACTGGAGTGGGTTGCCATTTCCTTCTCCAATGCAGGAAAGTGAAAAGTGAAAGTGAAGTCGCTCGGTTGTGTTCGACTCTCAGAGACCCCATGGACTGCAGCCCACCAGGCTCCTCCGTCCATGGGATTTTCCAGGCAAAAGTACTGGAGTGGGGTTCCATTGCCTTCTCTGATGTATATATATATACACACCCAAGAATGGATTCAAAAAATCATTAAGGCAAATAACATTGACTAATTTAAAGAGTCTTTAAAACTGGTCATCCTAGAAAACAGCAACAAGAAACAGATAATTTTTAGCCTTTAATGCTGGTCAAACCATTTAATAACAAGTTAAACATTTTAAACTAATTTAAAACCAGCAAATAAATCTTAAAATATATATTTATTTTCATTCTCTAAACTACGTATTATTCAAATACACTTGTCAAGTGATATAATTTGTGAGGCAATCATTTATTAATAGTATATCTATTTCCAAATCATTTGCTGATTTCTAGAGGCTGTTAGCATGTTATTTTGTTTGAAGAATCTTCTCCTTGCATGTGTTTATTCCATTCCTGCCATGATTTCTTTTAAGGAACAACATTGATGTTTTAAAGACCCTCCCCTCTGAAATAAATGAATAGTTGTGTGCATTCTTGCTAAGTTGCTTCTTTGCATCCGTGTGGATGTAGTCTGCCAGGCTCCTTGGTCCTTGGAATTCTCCAGGCAAGAATCCTGGAATGGGTAGTCATTCCCTTCTCCAGAAGCTCTGCTTGATCCAGGGATTGAACCCAGGTCTCCTGCATCACAGGCAGATTCTTTACCACTGAGCCACCAGGGAAGCCCAAATGGATAGTTATTACATGTCAAATCATTTCAAGAAAAAAAATTATCTAAAAAATTGATGACATTGTTGATGTTGCTTCAACATCAACAATGTTGATGAATTGCTTCTTCTCTCTGTTTTTGCTGAACTACACATACATTAAAGACAAATAAGTTCCAAAAACACCCAAAAGATAAGCACCCATTCTGTAAATCAGCAATTTGATAGAAGACCTCATCAGTTTTATAATACTTCCAATACTGCCTGAGATCTTTATATTATCACTATCTCATTTTTGACCAAGTCTTGAGAACCATGAATTAGACTCTCATTTAATTATTCAGAGCTGATGACATGTGACAGGAAGAAAATTGAGAATATGGCTCTTTTGCTGGGCTGCTAAATACAGCTCTGCCACCCAGTGAGAAATAACTCATCAGAATTTCAATTTCTTCACCTTTAAAATGGAGATGATGACAAAAATTTTATTCTTCTAAAAAGTTAGCATGCATTTAGAATTATGCAACAAGATAAATGCTATATAGACATCTGTTTTGTATTTGTATTCATAGAATCTATGAATCTATATATTCATAGAAAAGTATTAATATCCATGACTGGTAAATATTTGAGGGTTTTTCATAAACAGATGCAATTCAATAAGGATGAAATTCAGCATGAGCCCACATCCTTCAACTTCATGGGCCCAAACCACACAAAAGGCTCCTTCAGAATTACATAGCTATATCATATATGTACGGACATGAGTTTGAGGAGAAGGTGACGACAGAGGATGCGATGGTTGGATAGCATCACCGACTCAATGGACATGAGTTTGAGCAAGCTCCAGGAGATGCTGAAGGACAGGGAAGCCTGGCATGCTACAGTCCATGGGGTCTCAAAAAGTTGGACTGACTGAGTGACTGAAAAACAACAACAATCATATATGTGAGTGGGAGGATGAATCAATAATTTAATGCTTAAAATTGCATGTGGCCACGATTTTATGAGTTGGGAAGAGCAGGATAAAAGACATAAGCTGATTATCAAATTAATGCCAAGAGAATTAGGAAGGAAAAAGAAAAGGACTCTGTAAGCATCTGGTAGATTTTGTGTTAACCAGGGAAGAATATATACTTCAGGAATTATTTTGAATATTATGTTCAGACCTAATTTTAAAATGTGGAATGTTAATCCCAGGTGTCTGTGTCTTGTTTGTTTAATCATTAATGACTCAAACAAGAAATGGTAGATTCAAAGTGTGAGGATTTTGAGACCTCTTTGGGTTATAAGCCTGTACAAAGATAGCTGGTCACTTAGATTGTTCAAACAAAAGAATTTCAAAACTCCTGTAAAGTAAAAATCCACAAAGTAAAAATAAAGAATAAACGAGAGAAAATCCCTGACATTCAATATTCACAATCTGATGTATGAGTGAATGGATTTCAGTAAGTGGATCTATACCACTGAAAGGTGGGAACAAGTCATGGAGACAGCGATTGAGCCTTGCTCTCAACATCTTGAGTTCTACAAGAGGTGAAAACGCCACAGACAGAATGACTATCTATTAATATGATGGATATTCACCTTTGACTTTTACCTACAGCGTCTTCTCTTGCTGCCGAAATGGTCCGTTTGTTTTTAAAGGTGAAAATCCGTTCAATAACTTTTTAACCCAGGTGTTCTGGGTTAGAGGCCACTGATGTCTCAGAGGAACCATGCCACTCTAGCCAGTCTGCTTCTCATACTTTTCATTTTATCTACACAGACTATTCAAACATTCCAAGAGTAAAAATTTTTTAAAAGTTATGTTATCAGATTTGATCGAATGAGCAACACAATTATGGTCCCAGTAATACTTGGTTCATACTAGTTTTTAAAATATATATGTGAACACTATATATTTTGGTAAGGATAACACCATACTGATTGATCAGCTGGTCACCCACATTATGTGACTAACCTTTTGGTAACCTAATACTGACTATCGGAATTACTTAAATACCTAGAGTTCTCACTGGAAGAGATTGAAGGCAAAAGGAGAAGAGGGTGGCAGAGGATGAAATGCTTAGATAGCATCACCGACTCAATGGACATGAATTTGAGCAAACTCTGGGAGATGGTGAAGGACAGGGAAGGCTGGTGTGCTTCAGTTCATGAGATTGCAAAGAGTCAGACGTGATGTAGCGACTGAATAACAACAACTCACTTATGTGCATTTGAGAATGTTGAAATGATCCAGACTGAAGTATTTATTTCTCTGTCTCCCCATGATATTTTGTCTATTATTCTGTTATTGCACTTCTTATTATAATATAGTTTATTGGTTTAAATATAATAATTTCCTTCTACTATAATGCATGCTCATTGAAGTCATGGAATATGTAATATTCATCTTCATGTCTCCTGAATTACTTTTCTTCTCAATGCATTCTAAATTTTCAGTGTTTGCTGGATGAAAATAAAATAGGAAAAATTATACAGTAGCTATAGAATGAATGGGCTTCCCTGGTGGCCAGGATGGTAAAGAGTCTGACTACAATGTGGGATACCCAGCTTCAATCCCTGGGTCAGGAAGATCCCCTGGAGAAGGAAATGGCAATCCACTTTCAGTGTTCTTACCTGGAAAATCCCGTGAATGGAAGAGCCTGGCAGGCTTCACTCCATGGGGTCACGGAGAGTCGGACATGACTGAACAACTCACACACATTGAATGAAATGTTCTTCTACAAAATAGATAAAACTCTCACTAACAACTTGGACATTCTAGCTTAAATATTAGTTATTTATGGAGTGGAATCATATCAAGTGGATATAATGATGTTGATTCCAGGAATTAACATAAGACACTCTCTATTAGTGGGCTTCCCCGGTAGCTCAGTGGTAAAGAAACCACCTGCCAATGCAGGAGACGTGGGTTCCATCCATGGGCCAGGAAGATCCCCTGGAGAAGGAAATGACAACCCACTCAGGTATTCTTGCCTGGGAAATCCCATGGACAGAGCCTGGTGGGCTACAGTCCATGGGGTCCCAATAGAGTCCCACTGCTGCTAAGTCACTTCAGTCGTGTCTGACTCTGTGCGACCCCATAGACGGCAGCCCACCAGGCTCCCCCATCCCTGGGATTCTCTAGGCAGGAACACTGGAGCAGGTTGCCATTTTCTTCTCCAATGCATGAAAGTGAAAAGTGAAAGGGAAGTCGCTCAGTCATGTCCGACTCTTAGAGACCCCCTGGACTGCAGCCTACCAGGCTCCTCCGTCCGTGGGATTTTCCAAGCAAGAGTACTGGAGTGGGGTGCCATCGCCTTCCCCAATAGAGTCCCACACAACTTAGCAATTAGACAACAACAACTCTCCCTTCAGTCAGTTCAGTCATTCAGTCATGTCTGATTCTTTGTGACCCCATGGACTGCAGCACACCAGGCCTACCTGTCCATCACCAACTCCTGGACTTTACACAAACTCATGTCCATTGAGTCGATGATGCCATCCAACCGTATGATCCTCTGTCGGCGCCTTCTCCTCCCACCTTTAATTGTCCCCCAGCATTAGGGTCTTTTGAAATGAGTCAGTTCTTCACTTCAGGTGGCCAAAGTATTGGAGTTTCAGCTTCAGCATCAGTCCTTCCAGTGAATGTTCAGGACTGATTTCCTTTAAGATTGACTGGTTGGAACTCCTTGCAGTACAAGGGACTCTCAAGAGTTTTCTCCAACACCACAGTTCAAAAGCATCAGTTCTTCAGCGCTCAGCTTTCTTCACAGTCCAACTCTCACATCCACACATGACCACTGGAAAAATCATAGCTTTGACTAGACACACCTTTGTTGGCAAAGTAATGTGTCTGCTTTTAAAGATGCTATCCCCGTTGGTCATAGCTTTTCTTTCAAGGAGCAAGTGACTTTTAATTTCATGGCTGCAGTCACCATCTGCAGTGATTTTGAAGCCCCCCAAAATAAAGTGTCTTCAATGTTTCCATTGTTTCCCCATCTATTTCCCATGAAGTGATGGGACCAGATGCCATGATCTTCATTTTCTGAATGTTGAATTTTAAGCCAACTTTTTCACTCTCCTCTTTCCCTTTCATCAAGAGGCTCTTTAGTTCTTCTTTGCTTTCAGCCATTAAGTGTGGTGTCATCTGCATATCTGAGGTTATTGATATTTCTCCCAGCAATCTTGATTCCAGCTTGTGCTTCATCCATCCTGGCATTTCTCACGATGTGCTCTGAATATAAGTTAAATAAGCAGGGTGACAATATACAGCCTTGACGTACTCCTTTCCAGATTTGGAACCAGTCTGTTGTTCCATGTCCAGTTCTAACTGTTGCTTCCTGACCTGCATACAGGTTTCTTAAGAGACAGGTGAGGTGGTCTGGTATTCCCATCTCTTGAAGAATTTTCCAGAGTTTGTTGTGACCCACACAGTCAAAGGCATAGTCAATGAAGCAGAAGTAGGTGTTTTTCCGGAACTGTCTTGCTTTTTCCATGACCCAGTGGATGTTGGCAATTTGATCTCTGGTTCCTCTGCCTTTTCTAAAACCAGCTTGAACATCTGGAACTTCATGGTTCATGTACTGTTGAAGCCTGGCTTGGAGAATTTTGAGCATTAGTTTGCTAGTGTGTGATTTGAGTGCAATTGTGCAGTTGTTTGAACATTCTTTGGCATTGCCTTTCTTTGGGATTGGAATGAAAACTGAATGTTTCCAGTCCTGTGGCCACTGCTGAGTTTTCCAAATTTGCTGGCATATTGAGTGCAGCACTTGCACAGCATCACCTTTTAGGATTTGAAATAGCTCGACTGGAATTCCATCACCTCCACTAGCTTTGTTCGTAGCAATGTTTCCTAAAACCCACTTGACTTCTCATTCTAGGATGTCTGGCTCTAGGTGAGTGATCACACCATCATAGTTTTCTGGGTCATGAAGATCTTTTTTGTATAGTTCCTCTGTGTATTCTTGCCACCTCTTAATATCTTCTGCTTCTTTAAGTCCATACCATTTCTGTCCTTTATTGTGCCCATCTTTGCATGAAATGTTCCCTTGGTCTCTCTAATTTTCTTGAAGAGATTTCTAGTCTTTCCCATTCTATTGTTTTCCTCTATTTCTTTGCATTGATCACTGGAAAGGCTTTCTTATCTCTCCTTGCTGTTCTTTGGAACTCTGCATTCAAATGGGTATATCTTTCCTTTTCTCCTTTGCCTTTCACTTCTTTGCACAGCTGTTTGTAAGGCCTCCTCAGACAACCATTTTGCCTTTTTTGCATTTCTTTTTCTTGGATATGGTCTTGATTCCTGCCTCCTGTGCAATATCATGAACCTCTGTCCATAGTTCTTCAGACACTCTGTCTATCAGATCTAATCCCTTGAATCTATTTGTCACTTCTACTGTATAATCGTAAGGGATTTGATTTAGGTCAGACCTGAATGGTCTAGTGGTTTTCCCTACTTTCTTCAATTTAAATCTGAATTTTGCAACAAGGAGTTCATGTCCTGAGCCATAGTCAGCTCCTGGTCTTGTTTTTGCTGACTGTATAGAGTTTCTCCACGTGTGGCTGCAAAGAATGTAATCTATCTGGTTTTGGTATTGATCATCTGGTGATGTCCATGCATAGAGTCTTCTCTCTTGTTGGAAGTGGGTGTTTGCTATGACCAGTGTGTTCTCTTGGCAAAACTCTATTAGCCTTTGGCCTGCTTCATTTTGTACTCCCATGCCAAATTCACCTGTTACTCCAGGTATTTCTTGACTTCCTACTTTTGCATTCTAGTCCCCTATAAATGAAAAGGAACTCTCCCTTAGTGCTATTCATATTCATGTTCTCAGTAGCTCAGTTGTGTCCAATTGTTTGAGACCCCATGGACTGTAGCTTGTCAGGCTCCTCTGTCCATGGAATTTCCCAGGCAAGAATACTGCAGTGGGTTGCCATTTCCTCCTCCAGGGGATCTTCCCAACCCCAGGATCAAACCTGAGTCTCTTGCTTTGACAGGAGGATCCTTTAGAAGTGAGCCACCTGGGAAACCCTCCCTTAGTGCTAGGAGCAAAATATAAAGAGCAAAATAAGTGGAATTGAAAATTGCCAAGAAAAACATATCAGTTTGTGTCACAATTTTAACTAGAACCTGTTGGTTTCGGGAGAAAAATCACTTGAAGTTTGTTTTTGCCTTCATGGAGTTAATCTCAAAGGAAAGATACTAATTAATATGTACTACATCTAATATCAGTGAATCATTCTGTATTAATCATATCCACAGAAAAGTCTGTTGTGTCTGAGGGGACTGTCACATTCATCTTATAGCCAGCAATTTTTAGTCATACAAAGTAGCATTAAAGATAAGAAATGACAAGTCATTGAAACTGGAAGGGAATTAAGCCTTGTATGAACAAAAAACTGTGACTCAGTGAGTTATAACCAGTGCAAAGAGAATTTTGTTTTCCTTTTTCCCAAAGAAATCTGGCAAAATGATCCTACTGTATGTGAACTTTTCTTGTGTTATCTCCATAAAGAACCTTCCTGCCAATATAGGAGACCGGGGTTCAATCCCTGGATCAGGAAGATCAGTATCTTAACGCTCTCAACCAACCATAATTCCCACCCCATTCTGTATCTCATCATATCCGCATGGGCGAGTCCATCACTCATTAACCTTGTTTAACTTGAGCATGTTGACCTGCTGTTAAACAGTCATAGTTTTTACAACAACAAATTTAAGAGATGCATAAGACCAGAAGCAATGAAAATATGAAACTTCTAGAATCTTCCAGTCTATATCCCATGAGGTTGGATTGAGAGCAGAATTTGGAGTAAAGAGAAGGTTGAGTTAGAAGGAGCCAGCATTGACTGGTTTTATGTGTCAGTTTCTCTCATAGGTGCTTGACATATAGGACATCAGTAATCATTGCAACAATCCAACTAAGAAAGCATGATTTCTACTTTATGCATGAGGAAACTGCAAATTCAAAGGGCCAGGTGCCTTTGATAGAGTTACTCAGTTAAAATCTAGCATACCAGGATTTGCACCCAGTATGAAGTGGTTTAGATTAAAAGCTCATCTCCAGTCAAGACACGTGTACCTCACAAAGAGAAATATTTTAATTTGTATTGCAGTTGAGAGACTCTGGGAAGGAATTAAAAATTAAGGTTTTGTTTTCAGTTATAAATATCACTTACAAATTTTTTTTCACTAGAAATCTCCCAGCCAAAGTTTTAGAAATGGTAACAATTATTTACTTTACCAAATGCATATCAAATTTTTCTAGGCTTGCTCTTGGTTTACATTTTCATGGAAATTTACTTCATTCAAAAACAAACACTGTTGTAAATCTGAATTACAATTAATCACTAATTTTCTTTACAGCCTGTCATAATTTTAGAATTTGGCTTGATTTAGCTGTTTTGGGGTGTTTTTAAAATAAATTACCAGGGAAAAATATAGAAAATGTAATTGAATCAGCATTGCTTTTGTATCTACCACCTAAGCTACCCTACAATTCTTTGAAAAGAGCTCAACACTGAGATAACATGAGGGATAAACATTCCAGTACTCCATACTGAGGACAGATCTTAGAGCCAACATACAACATTTGTTCTTTCCATAAATACTTGTATTTATCCAAATTTTAGAAAGAAAAATGCAAATTAATGCAATAACTCTTGTCTCTTAGGCAGATATTTTCAAATGTGTTGTTACACTATCATTTATTCCGTGCCATAAATAAACTTCAGTGTTAGCAAGGATAAATTAAACCAAGGTCCCTGACCCAGGATCTAGCTATCAAGCAAAACTGTAACAAATCATAAAATGTAATCACATATGAACACTTAATGGTTAGAAACATTCCATGCAGTGTAAATAGAGAACAATATGATTCATGTTTTCATTGGGTAGAACACTGGGGCAACTTGGGACAATCCTTCAGATAATCCTTTTAATAGATTATTAGAATGTCACAACTGAAAAGAAACTGGTAATTTCTTTTATATATCTACTCCAACACCCTTGTTTCTCTGTAGCTGTTGATGAGAAAACTGATGTCTGAAGAGGTTTATAATTTGCCTGAGGTTACACAGATTTTTCTGGCAGAGTTGGGACTGTAACAGAAGTTAAATTTCTTTCCTTCTTATATATATTTGTTACAGGGCTTCCTTTATAGCTCAGTCAGTAAAGAATCTGCCTGCAGTGCAGGAGACCTGGGTTCTATCCCTGGGTTGGGAAGATCCCCTGGAGAAAGAAATGGCAACCCACTCCAGTATCTTTGCCTGGAAAATTTCATGGACAGAGGAGCCTGATGGGCTGTAGTCCATGGGGTCGCAAAGAGTCGGGCACGACTGAGCGACTAGCACACACTAACACAAGCATATTACAGAAAATAAAGGTAACTATTGTTTTCACTTAAAATCTTTTATAGGTTTTTTTGATTCCTCAGCTTTTTAAATGTTGAAGAAAAATTAAAATAAAACTAAAGTCATAATTATTCTGGCACAATGGTTAAAAAATTTGCCAGCCAATGAAGGAGATGCAAGAGACGTGGATTTGATCCCTGGGTGGGAAGATTCCCTGGAGGAGGAAATGGCAACCGACTCCAGTATTCTTGCCTGGAAGAATCCACAGACAGAGCAGTCTGGCAGGTTGCAGTCCATGGGGCTGCAAAGAGCTGGACATGACCAAGTGACTGGGCACAGATAGCTAGGTACTGCTAGGTACTACTCTAAATGCTTGGGAGACATTAGTAAAACAACACAGACAAACGTTCCTGCCCTCCTGGAGCTGACATGTTAGTAAAGGCGGATAATACACCAGACAAATAAGTAAATTATGTGCTAGCACTAAAGACGATTAATGATGTGGAATTAAATAATATAAATTAAATCAAGGAGTCCCCAACCTCTGCACCTCAGACCAGTACCTCCTGTCAGATCAGCAGTGGCATTAGATTAGAAGTAAAGTACACAAATAAATGTAATATGCTTAAAATGATCCTGAAACCACGCTCTGCCACCAACCGGTCTGTGGAAAAATTGCCTTCCATGAAATTGGTCCTTGGGTCCGAAAAGTTTGAGGACCCCTGAATAAGCCAGGTAAGAGAGGTGGAGAATCAACTGTAGGAAGCTACTTTCAATGAAACTAGGAATGCCAGATTAGATGTGATGACAAGTAGTCTGAAAGCAAATTCCTGAAGGCAGAGCAGCTCCACAAGAATTAGAGGAGGTGAGAAGTAGAGGCACATACGTCTCTAGAGAAAGAGGAATTAGGTACTGGGGACACAGAGGGTCCAGGGTCTAAGGTGCGCGTGTTGGGGGGTGTTGGGAACCAGCTGAGGCTGAGGTGGAGTAGCAAGTACAGTAGAAGCAGATGCTGGCAAAGCAGTAGTGGGAAGCCACACGATGCAAACACTTGGGAGTTGTTGTAAGAGCCTTGGCTCCTATTCCCAATTGGATGTGGACATCCCTGAAGGTTTGAGCCGAGATGTGACATGTTACGACATTGAATTTAAAAGTACTTTTTAAATGTGCAAGAAAGGAAGCAAGGACATCAATTTGGAAGATATTGCAGTCATCCAAGTGAGAGGTAATGATGGTTTGAACCAGGGAGAAAGCAACGGAAATGAAAAAAGTGGGCAGGTTCGTGGTATATTTTGAAGATGGAAGAAATATTTATTTGATCATTTAATTGATTTGATATATACAGAAAATGTGTGAGTCTAGTAGACATTTATTAAAACCAGTCTAATTGGCCACCATTAGAAAGAGTCTGCAACTACCTTTAAACAAACAATACACCTCACAGGAGCTCACATAAACAATTTAATCTTTAAATTCAAAGGACTGCAGAATACACATGACTTCTAGAAAATCTTTCAACTACCCCATGTGTGTTGTGATTTTTTTCTCTGCTGTCTCCTCTGGACATCGCTCTATCCCTAATCAAATGTCCTTTCTTACATAGCCTTCTCTTCTACCATCTCAAAATATCCAAAATTAAAAGCACTTTCTTTCTCTCCTAATCCACCATTCACTCCAAAATCTGCAAAATATATGTGATATTTGCCTTTCAAAAGTAAAATCAATTAAAAGAAACAAAAACCCTCAATACTGTTTTCTCATCTATTTATTAGCCACCTAATTTTTCTGTCAGAGAAGGCAATGGCACCCCACTCCAGTACTCTTACCTGGAAAATCCCATGGATGGAGGAGCCTGGTGGGCTGCAGTCCATGTGGTCGCTAACAGTCGGGCACGACTGAGCGACTTCACTTTCACTTTTCACTTTCCTGCATTGGAGAAGGAAATGGCAACCCACTCCAGTGTTCTTGCCTGGAGAATCCCAGGGACGGGGGAGCCTGGTGGGCTGCCATCTATGGGGTTGCACAGAGTCAGACATGACTGAAGCGACTTAGCAGCAGCAGCAGCAATCTTTCTGTAGTAATTAAACTTCTTGAAATAGTGCTCAATGGTGAATCTTTTTTGTTCTTCACATATTATTTATTCCTCAAATCATTTTAATATTGCTACCACAGAGGCAGGTCTATTTGATTTTCCTTCACAAAGTTAATGAAAATCTACTTTTGCTATCTCAAATAACTCCTTTTACGTTCTTATTATTTATTGCATTTTTTGTCCTTAATTGAGCTTTCCAAATTACAGTTCAAACTAATGTTTGTGAATTTTTCTGAGACGGATTTAATACTCTTCTTTATTCTCTTTCACTAGCATTCTTTCCTACTAAGTCATGAAGTACTAATTTCAGTTTTCTTCTCTCACTGGGAATCTTTTCCCTTTTCTTTATCCTCTTTTTTCTTTCTCTTCTCTTCTGTGCTTTATTATAAATACAGACTCCTCTAAGAAAACCTAAACCATTCCATTGGCTTCAGCTTTGACTTACATGCTAAACCCAAATCCAAGGTTGCTGTTAATTAAGACATTTTTCTTTCTGGATCCAATTTCTGATTGTACCAGAGGCAATTCAAATAAAAGTTGTCCAAAATAAAAATCCATTCTCTTCCTCTTGACACAGTCATTTTAATGAAAGCCATGTCAACATTTGTGTTTTCTATCTCAATAAATGACTCCACTCACTTACAAAAGATGGTAACTTCCATCTTATTATTTATTCTAATTTATTCATACCTGTAGTAGTATTAAAAATTATTTATGTCTAGTAAATTACTTTCTTACCATATATTTTCATTGTCACTGAGTTATTTTTATTCTTCAATATACTATTGCTTCTATTACTCAGGAACTCTTAACCTGTATATTTCTATCAACGATCCTCTTCTGAAAGCTTTTTCTTATCTTGATTGGAGTTAGCTCCCTAAAGGATAACATAGACTTACAGTTCAGCATGGCAGATTGAATGATGTTTCTATTTTCTCTCACTCATAAAAATCTCCAAAATCACAGGGAAAAGACATAAAACATAACAGCCCACAAAATGAAAAGAATTAGAGAAGACAGGACAATGTGTTATTTATTTAAGAATGCTTAGGGAGATAGTGATAAAATTTTGATGAGACCCATTCATTTCTGTCCCAGGTGGAATAACAGGGACTACATTTACCCTCCAAACAAACACAAAACAGACACATATATGAACCAGTGATGTGTAAGATACTGGACATCATAAAAGGATGGGGAAGAGATCCCCAGGAAAGAGGAAACACACCACACAAGCCCACAATTGCCTCAGTTTAGTGGTTAGAGAGAGTACCCAGCCTACATACGGGTCAGGAAGGGGAACCTACTGAGAATCTGATGAATTCTCTGCATTGAGATGGAGGTGAGAGGCCAGGGAGTGAGGGAAACTAGACTTCACAGGATAGAGTGCTTGAGAACAAGAAGTTGCCAGAATCTTCAGATTCACAGTGGCTCCCACTCAAGTGTCCAGCTGAGTACTGCTTAATGCACGTGTATGAGGAATATGCATGGGCGATGGAAAGAACCTCTTCAAAAGACTAGAGGGCGGCATGGGACAGAGAAGGATGCTGAGTCCCACCAGACAGACTGAAGAGTCTACTCATCTGTGGGTTACTGGGTAGTATACACAGAGGAGTTTGGCTTACCTCAGTGGTGGAGCAAACACTACCTCAGGCTTCTGAGGTGGCTCAGTGGTAAAGAATCCACCTCCCAAGGCAGGAGGCTCAAGTTCTATCCCTGGGTTGGGAAGATCCCCTGGAGAAGGAAATGGCAACACACTCCAGTATTCTTGCCTGGGAAATCCCATGGACAGAGGAGCCTGGTGGGCTACACTCCACGGGGTCACAAAAGAGTTGGACTTGACTTAGCGACTAAACAACAAAACAGCAAACACCACCTCAACTGATTACAAGTAATTTTACTTGCATTCCAGACCCAAACTCAAGAACATTTACAGAAATCCCAAAACCATCCATCACCTGACAAGGTAAAACTCACTATAGCTGACGTACAATAAAATAATTTTAAATAAATTATCAGGCATGCAATGAAGCAGAAAATGATGATTTGTGATGAGGAGATAAATCAGGCAATTGGGCATGATCTAGAATTAACACAGATTTTGGGAATAGCTGACAAAGATTTAAAAATAATTATTGGCTGTACTCTATGTATTCAACACAGTAAACAGGAGAAGAAGGGGAGAAGTTGAGGGATGCAGCAGACAGTGTCATGAGGAATCTTCTCGTGGTGATGGACGGGTTCATTATTTTGATTGTGGGGGATGTTTTCACAGGTGAATATATCGTCAGAACATTAAATTTTACACTTTAAGTATGAGCAGTTTATTATGTCAATTACATCTCAATTAAAATATTAAAGAAATAATTTTTACCAAACCAAAAACAATTGAATGACTTTCTAGGCAATGGGGCAAGATAAAACTTGTGTTAAGGGATGGAGTCAAGGTCAAACAGTGGTCAGGCCAGGTTTAGAGCCCCATTCTTGGAGTTCCTTGCTGTCCACAGACATTTGGAACCTAAAAAGCCCTAGACCTCAGAGTCTAATGGTATACAAAAAATTGCTGGGACTTCCCGGGCAGTGCAGCGGTTAAGACTTCTTCCCATGCAGGGAATGTGGCTCAGTCCCTGGCCAGGAAAATAGGATCCCACATGCCTCACAGCCATAAAACCAAAACATAAAACAGAATCAATATTTTAAAAAATTCAATAAAGACTTTAAAAACGATCCACTTCAAAAAAAATCTTTAGAAAATATTTGCTCTTCATTATTCTCTCCTAAGGAAGTCAGATGTAATTTTTTCTATCACAACAGTCAGGAAATGGTGATAATCTCCTAGAGGGAGTCTGATGTCACTTGAAAGTCCTGGGGAATTCAAGGTCAACCTTTCCAAATTGTAGACACAGGGATCCCTGCTAAGGATGACTCTGACTTTTCCTGGGGATTCATGTGCCACGAGGAATGTTCAGGCAGTGTTAACCATCTTTATTAGCCCTTTTACAGTGGAAGTTGAGCACTTGTGCAGAGTTTAGAATGAACACCCAACAGATGGCCACTCATATGACTTACACTTCTTTTGTGGTTCCCTCTGCCACTTCTCATGAAATGACCATACCTCAAGAATGAGTTTCCACTGTATTTGAACAGGCAGAAAAGCTATCTTTTTCACTTTCTTATGCTTCCCCAAATACAATTGCCATATTTCTCAGTTTGTGATTGTAGAAAAAGAAGATGGAGATAGTCCCAAAAGGAATAAG
Source organism: Bos mutus (assembly GCF_027580195.1). Classification (NCBI taxonomy): domain Eukaryota; kingdom Metazoa; phylum Chordata; class Mammalia; order Artiodactyla; family Bovidae; genus Bos; species Bos mutus. The sequence goes on from NC_091628.1 coordinate 23,703,821, forward strand.
AGAGAAACACACAGCCCCTTACATTCAGATACAGAGAGGGTCTGTGAATTGAAATTCACAAACTAAATATAGAATTGTTTTAAAGTAACTTTGGGAAGCTTGGGTGACTGACTTGGCTCAGTGGGTAAAGATTCGCCTTCAATGGAGACACAGGAGACGTGGGTTCGATCCTTGGGTCAGAAAGATTCCCCTGGAAGAGGGCATGGCAACTCACTCCAGTGTTCTTGCCTGGGAAATCCCATGGACAGAGGAGCTGGAGGGTACAGTCCATGGGGTTGCAAAGAGTCAGACATGACTAAGGGACTAAATAACAGCAACAAGGAGACCATGGGCTTCACTTACCGAGGCTTTCTCACATCAATGTTAAAACTTGTCAAAAACCCGTTATAGGAAAAGTAGAAATCTGCCAGCTATTGGAGGCAACCTTTACTATTATTCTACACGGCCCATCCTCAAATTTGCATTTTTAATTCAGGATTATTTGGCATGAACTTGCATGACTGAGGTCATTCACAGGATTTCTAAAGGCCTCTATTTTCATTGCTGTGATTTTGAAGGACTTCAGGTGAACAGGAGACAGAAACTAACACAGATACCAACCTTTCCTCAACTGTAGGGAACTAGTTTATTATTCAATAAGATTCAGACCAAACCTAGGTACTTACCACTAGTAAATAAAATGAAAGGCTGAGGTGGAAACAGCTTTGTTTTTCTCTAAAACAAGGGTAAATATTATAGAAGCTACTACTATAATGGATAGTAAAGGATTAATTATAATATTATATCAGTCCCAGACTCTGAACTTGAGATTCCCTGAAGAGGAAGTTCTGAGCATATTTTTGACTCATATTTTTGCCTCCATTTCTTTTTCCTATGAACTGATGACAGTCTTTTTTTCCTGAGTAAATAAATTTAATAGAAGGATTCTATTTACTTTGAAATAAAAAAATATGCAGCCACAGTAAACATAAAGAATTATTTCAAGAAAAAAATGAGAAGGGTAAATGGAGGGAAAAAATGCTAAAGAGTTTAATTTTTAGCAATTAAAAAAAATTTAAAGGTTACATTCCATTTACAGATATTATAAAATATTGGCTGTATTCTTCCTTTTGTACAATACATCTTTGTAGCCTATCTTATTCCCAGTATTTTCTACCTCCCTCTCTCCATCTCTTTATTGCTCCTCCCCGCCAAAATAGGTTATTTTTGTTCTTCAATAAATCTACGGGAAAGAGGCAAAATAGGTGAGGAGTTTGTATTAAGAAGTACAAACTACTAAGTAAAAAATAAGTTACAAGAATGTAATGTACAACACAGGGAATGGTTAATATTTTATAATAACTTTGCATGGAGTTTAATCTATAAAAATATTGAATTACTATGTTTACACCTGAAACTAATATAATATTGTAAGTCAACTATACTTCAAAGAAAAAAAAATCTATTCCTTGATTTGACTTTGCTTTTATTCTTTCTCTTCAGTTAAAAAATAGCAAATCTTTTCAATAGTGGAGCAGTCTAAAGGAAAAGCTGGAATAGCTGGAATCTGTGGGTAGGACGGACCGTGTGAATGTAAGTTCTCAGACTTCTGGGCATTTTTTTACTTCACCAGGGAGTAGATTTGGGGATAAGTGCCACCTTATCCCTGTCTGGTGGTTGAAGCAGATTCCCCTGAGGTTTTTTTTTATGGTCTGAAAATAAGTAGCATAGGTGTCAAAAGAGTAATATGAACAATAGAAGAGATTTACAAGGGCCAAGGAAATTGGAGAATTAGGGTAAGAAGCCTGTTATGGATTTGGTCAAAGGCAAGAAGACAGTAAAGTTTGAGTAAAACAGCTTTCACAGTTTTCTTGATTTAGCTGAAAGGAGAGGCCACCTTCTAAATGATGAGAAATAGTTTCCACAAGGCTATTTGATAATACTGTATTCTACGGCTGCCGGTCAGTCATTAAAATATGAAGTCAGTAAATATATGAGACTATGGACCCACTATATTAGTTAGTAAATTCATCAACTAGAATCATATTCCTATGTCTGTTATAAAGGAAAATTCTGTATGTCATGTACTGAATTTTTGTCTTGCTTACAGTGATTAGTGTCTGCAGTTAAGTTAAAAAACCACTTGGACATCTGGAGGTATATTTTAATTAATCATATTTTGCATTTCTCACTCTGATTTTCATGACTGAGATAAAATATTACTCAAGATTTCCAGTGAACTAAGTTCTGATTTTAGACATTATAATAGCTTATTAGGCATGCTTCCAGTATGTGAGGTAGGAATTCTCTGTGTTTGGTAACTGGAAGGTTATTAGTCTTAAGCTAGACATTATTTATCTTTGTGTCAAGTTGTAGCTTATCATTGTGTTCTTGCCTCTTAAATATTTACTATCTGTATTTTACCCACAGTGTCTTATTTAGATCCCGTTAGTGTGAATAACATGAATTTTGGAAGGCAGAAAGAGAAACCGTTAGGGTCATGTACCGGGACTGCGGTGAGGTAAGGATTTGCCAATGGCTTCCAGGAATTACCCTTTGACCTGCAGCTGAGATGATTGTCTTCTCTCTCCTGCTAGTCCCTTCTCTTGTGCATTCTTAAAATCAGAAGCTTTTCTTGGTAATTTCTCCTTTATTTATTTCAATAGTAACACTGGCCTCTAATTTCCTGCTTATATTGTCTAGGGTAGTTTATTTTTCTGATCAAACCCATATTGCTATAGTCCCTCTGAAACTGGCTGTGGCCATTCAATTCATTCTCTCCCTATGTACATCATCAGTTAAATAACATGGTGCCTGGTCTAATATTTCTTTGCAAATGGCATAAAAAATAACTATTTCTTCTGAGAAACTACTCCATGTTCTTGCTGGTTTGAATTACTCTTAGCATATAAAATAGAATTTTTTCCTCTCCTCAATGCCTAATACTTTTCCTTTTCTTCTCAATCTCAGCAAAATCTCCTCCAAGATAATAAATTGTTTTAGTAAAGACACTTTTGAAAAATATCTCATGAGTTTAGCATGATCAAAGGTAAATCCATTTTTTTCTGGATAAATGACAATGATCTTTCTGTTTTAAAACAGGTTGTGATGGCATTTGAATCAACTTTTTGTAAAACAGAACAGGTTTTTAATAAAGCAGAAGGACATGGGGGTTTGCTTTGCTTAATGAACTGTTACTCTTCCTAATTAGAAGATTATGTGCTCATGCAGAGGTCAGAATAATTAAGTTTATATTTACTTATCAAACCATGACAGTAGGAATCAATAACAATAGTTGATTGCACACATTCAAAGAACTGAAAAAGATAATTGGGAAAAAAAATCACCCCTTTAGTGAAGAAAATGTTCTAAAATGTACAATGAAAACTTAAAAAAAAATAAGTAAGCACATAGGGCTGGGCAAAAAGTTTGTTCAAGTTATTCTGTTATAGCCTATGAAAAACCCAAATGAACTTTTTAGCCAGCCCTATATTACTTAGAAAAATTTTAACTATTTAATTCTATTGGATCTTGTTATAGTTGATACTCTCTCCCTTCTTATATGCTTACCATCTTCTTCTACTGTTCTTCATATATATTTCTTTAGTGCCTGAAAATTTAAAAACATCTTGTAAATTCACATGAAGTGAGTGACTGAAGTAGCTCAGTCGTGTCGGACTCTTTGCGACCCCATGGATTGTAGCCTATCAGGCTCCTCCGTCCAGGGATTCTCCAGGCAAGAATACTGGAGTGGGTTGCCATTCCCTTCTCCAGGAGATCTTCCCGACCCAGGGGTTGAACCCGGGTCTCCCTCATTATAGTCAGGGAAGCAAATTCACATACAATACAAAAATAATGGAAGAAAATACAAATCTTAAATAGATTAACTTTTATCTCCAATAGAATTTTTTGGCAAATGTAACAGCCAGCACATATTTATAATTACTTTTTTCACAGATTTTATTTAATATAGTTATAGAATTTTTAGAAGTGACATATTTTGGTAGTTTCATTTACCTTCTTGACTAATGGAAATGGAAAATGAGTTGTTTTTAAAATCGTTTTATTTTGGAATAATTAATACATACAGACAAGTGGATGCATTTGTAAGCACTGTTTAATTGAAGGCTACATGTACCTGCTAACCAGGTTATGAAGCAGACAGTAACCAGTGCCTTTAAAGCACTTGTGCCTATCCTTCTCTCACTCTCAGAGGCAATGAGCAATCTAACATTAATTTCTTTGCTTTTCTTTATAGTCTATGTGCAATGTAGTTATACCTGAAAAACATTTTGTTTTGTTGTGAAAAGCTGAGTAGCAATCCCAAATTTAGCTGTGTAAGGAAAGGACAAATTAGAAGACCTAAGGAGAGACTAAGCCAAATAGGGTGTTTGGATCACAGTCTGACTTGAGCTTCCCTGAGACTTTATAAAAGGCCCTTCTGGAAAAGTTAATGGTCATCGTCATAGAGGAGTCTTGTGCAACATTTGCCTCATCTCAGTGGAATCATTTATCAGGGCTACAGTGCCAGCAAAATGCTGCACCTACAGCCCTAATAAGTTCTGGCAGGGCGGGCTACGGACTACTCTGCATGTTTTGCTTCTAAATTTACCATGCTGCACACCAAATCTTAGGAGGAGGTTGAAACAGAACAGTTCTCTTGGATTAAAGGAATATTTTCAGCTGATCCAGGCTTTGTGGCATGAAAGGACATGAACTTTATTGCCACATTGTCAAGACGAATGTCCCCAGCTTAAAGATGGGGCAAGGACCAGGAGCACTTGGCTACAAAAGCTCACAATATGACTTTCTTAAAACATAATTCAGGCTTCCCAGGTGGCTTAATGGGAAAGAATCCTCCTACAGTGCAGGAACTTGGGATTGACCCCTTGGTTGGGAAGATTCCCTGGAGAAGGAAATAGCAACCCACTCCAATATTCTGCCTGGGAAGTCCCATGGACAGAGGAGCCTGGTGGGCTAAAGTTATGGGGCCACAAAAGAGTTAGACGTGATTTAGGGAGTAAACAGTAACAAAATATAATTTTCAGCCTAAATTGATATCCTCCTTGGTGTTTTTTCCACTCTATTTATGTGTTCTGTCTTTCAGGAAATTGTCTTATTCAGATGTTGGATATCTAGATATTCAGTGCAATTTAGTCATGTCTGACTCTTTGTGACCCCATGAATCACAGCACGCCAGGCCTCCATGTCCATCACCAACTCCTGGAGTTCACTCAAACTCATGTCCATAGAGTAGGTGATGCCATCCAGCCATCTCATCCTCTGGCATATTTGTGATTTGTATGACAAATTTGATGAAGCCCTGGTTTAGCTATTTAGGCCTAATCTTTGAAGCAAGATTTAGCATTCAGTTCAGTTCAGTTGCTCAGTCATGTCCGACTCTTTGCGACCCCATGAATCCCAGCACTCCAGGCCTCCCTGTCCATCACCAACTCCCGGAGTTCACTCAAACTCATGTCTATCAAGTCAGTGTTGTCATCCAGCCACTTCATCCTCTGTCGTCCCCTTCTCTTCCTGCCCCCAATCCCTCCCAGCATCAGGATCTTTTCCAGTGAATCAACTCTTCGCATGAGGTGGCCAAAGTATTGGAGTCTCAGCTTCAGCATCAGTCCTTTCAATGAACATCCAGGACTGATCTCCTTTAGGATGGACTGGTTGGATCTCCCTGCAATCCAAGGGACTCTCAAGAGTCTTCTCCAACACCACAGTTCAAAAGCATCAATTCTTGCATCCCTGGGATAAAGCCCACTTGGTCATGGTGTATGATCTTTTTAATGTGTTGTTGGATTCTGATTGCTAGAATTTTGTTAAGGATTTTTGCATCTATGTTCATCAGTGATATTGGCCTGTAGTTTTCTTTTTTTGTGGGATCTTTGTCAGGTTTTGGTGTTAGGGTGATGGTGGCCTCATAGAATGAGTCCAGTTCTAACTGTTGCTTCCTGACCTGCATATAGGTTTCTCAAGAGGCAGGTCAGGTGGTCTGATATTCCCATCTCTTTCAGAATTTTCCACAGTTTATTGTGATCCACACAAAGTCCTGGATGTAGTCAAGAAAGCAGAGGTAGATGTTTTTCTGGAACTTTCTTGCTTTTTCGATGTTCCAACGGATGTTGGCAATTTGATCTCTGGTTCCTCTGCCTTTTCTAAAAGCAGCTTGAACATCTGGAAGTTCACAGTTTACGTATTGCTGAAGCCTGGAGAATTTTGAGCTAACTGTGGCTCAGATCATGAGCTCCTTATTGCCAAATTCAGACTTAAATTGAAGAAAGTAGGGAAAACCACTAGACCATTCAGGTATGACCTAAATCAAATCCCTTATGATTATACAGTGGAAGTGAGAAATAGATTTAAGGGCCTAGATCTAATAGAGTGCCTGATGAACTATGGACTGAGGTTCGTGACATTGTACAGGAGACAGGGATCAAGACCATCCCCATGGAAAAGAAGTGCAAAAATCAAAATGGCTGTCTGGGGAGGCCTTACAAATAGCTGTGAAAAGAAGAGAAGTGAAAAGCAAAGGAGAAAAGGAAAGACATAAGCATTTTAATGCAGAGTTCCAAAGAATAGCAAGGAGAGAGAAGGAAGCTTTCCTCAGTAATCAGTGGAAAGAAATAGAGGAAAACAACAGAATGGGAAAGACTAGAGATCTCTTCAAGAAAAATAGAGATGCCAAGGGAACATTTCATGCAAAGATGGGCTCGATAAAGGACAGAAATGGTATGGACCTAACAGAAACAGAAGATATTAAGAAGAGGTGGCAAGAATACACAGAAGAACTGTACAAACAAGAACTTCACGACCCAGGTAATCATGATGGTGTGATCACTGACCTAGAGCCAGACATCCTGGAATGTGAAGTTAAGTGGGCCTCAGAAAGCATCACTATGAACAAAGCTAGTGGAGGTGATGGAATTCCAGTTGAGCTATTCCAAATCCTGAAAGATGATGCTGTGAAAGTGCTGCACTCAATATGCCGGCAAATTTGGAAAACTCAGCAGTGGCCACAGGACTGGAAAAGGTCAGTTTTCATTCCAATCTATATGTTAGTTAGTTAACTAGTGCTAGTTGCTCAGTTGTGTCTGACTCTTTGTGACCCTGTGGACTGTACCCTGCCAGGCTCCTCTGTCCATGGAGTTCTCCAGGCAAGACTACTTGAGTGGGTTCCTGTACCCTTCTCCAGGAGATCTTCCCAACCCAGGGATCAAACCCAGGCCTCCTGGATTGCAGGCATATTCCTTATTGTCTGAGCCACCAGGGAAATCCCTATACTTTCTCTACAATTATTTTCAATCCCTTTATAGTAATCCTTTTGTTCTACTTTCTGAAAACATTTTTTTTTTTCTGAAAAGTACTCTGAAACTTTATCTATTAACACCTCTTTCCATTTTTTTGTGTTTGTGTGTTTTGGGTTTTCATTTGAGTTGGTCAAATGAGTCTGCAAAAAAATATTTTCTTTTTTTAAAATGAAATTCTCATTTTAGTTTCATTGATGTGATATTTCCTCTCATTTTTCTATGGATATTATTGCCTGGGAGGATAAAGGTCTGTTGACTTTCTGGGAGCTCATTGGAGGCAGAGGACCAGAAGCCACAGCATTCATTGAAGAGTCATTGTCTTTACCACAGCTAGTGCCCCAGACCAGGAAGGGGTGTCTAGTCTGCATGACTGTGTATGGATGAGGGTCTCTAGGGAACTAACTCCTGTCAATCATTTTAAAAGTATTTACCAATACATTTGTTTTAGACCCAACTTTACCTCCAGTGCTGGACAACTCCGAAACTGTTATTTCCTAAGACTTTGAGAATTCTCTGAGCAATTTGATTTGGTTTTCACTTTTCCTGATTTCTAGCTTTAAGATTTAGCTTTCTTGGGTCTATTAAATAAAGTACATTAATACATCAGCCTGCACTCAGAATTTTGTTACTGTTGTCTGCTCTTCTGTTATCCTCCTTCTCTTGAGTCTTATCTTTAAAAATATTTTCTTTATTGTAATTCTACTGTGAAGGGTTACATTAGATGCCTGTGTCTAAAAGCCTAATCTGGAAACACCATAAGTGCCTCAACTTTAAAAAACTATGTTCAATGTCTTGTAATAACCTATCATGGAAAAGAATATGAAAAAGAATCTGAATCTCTTTGCTATATGCTTGAAACTAATACAATATTTTAAGTCAACTATGTTGTTATTGTTGTTTAGTTGTTAAGTCATGTCTGACTCTTTGGTGACTCCATGGACTGTAGCCCGTCAGGCTCCTCTGTCAATGGAATTTTCCAGGCAAGAATACTGGAGTGGGTTGCCATTTTCTTCTCCAGTGGATTTTTCTGACCGAGGGATTAAACCAGCCTGTCCTGAATTGCAGGCGGATTCTTTACCACAGAGCCAAATATACATCAATAAAAGAATGTATAGGAATGAAAAATTCCTAATCTGTTTATCTCTGTGAAATGTTTGATATAGTAAGATATAAATTAATGTACCCTAGAAGACAAATTTTTTTAATTGAAGAAAATATTAACAAATTCTAAACATAATGCTACTTAGGATACTTATGAGCAGATTCTTAGTGAAAACTCTGCTTCTTTTTTTTTTTGCAGTGCCTTTAAGAACCTAATAAATACAGCACTAAACTGTGCTTACCAGGTCATTAGTTTCTTCACAAAGTAGTCAGTTCCTATTAGTGGAATCATTACCTAGAAAGAAATGCTCAATTTCTACATCGTAAAAGAGCTCTGGTCAAGGAAAAAGAAATTGGCAGATTTTCCATAGATTAAGGGGAGAAGGAAATGGCAACCCACTCCAGTATTCTTGCTTGGAGAACCCTGTGGACAGAGGGGCCTGGAGGGCTGCTGTCCATAGGGTTGCACAGAGTCAGACACGACTGAAGTGACTTAGCATGCAAGGATGCATTGGAGAAGGAAATGGCAACCCACTCCAGTAATTTTGGCTGGAGAATCCCAGCAACAGAGGAGCCTGGTGGGCTGCCATCTATGGGGTCGCAGCAGCAGCTTAGATTAAGAATATTGGAATACCAAACCTCCTGACCTGCCTCCCGAGAAATCTGTATGCAGGTCAAGAAGCAACAGTTAGAACTGGACATGGAACAACAGACTGGTTCCAAATCGGGAAAGGAGTACATCAAGGCTGTATATTGTCACCCTGCTTATTTACCTTATATGCAGAGTACATCATGAGAAACACTGGGCTGGAAGAAGCACAAGCTGGAATCAAGATTGCCAGGAGAAATATCAATAACCTCAGATACGCAGATAACACCACCTTTATGCAGAAAGAGAAGAACTAAAGAGCCTCTTGATGAAAGTAAAAGAGGAGAGTGAAAAAGTTGGCTTAAAGCTCAACATTCAGAAAACTAAAATCATGGCATCTGGTCCCATCACTTCACAGCAAATAGATGGGAAACAGTGGAAACGGTGACAGACTTTATTTTGGGGGGCTTCAAAATCACTGTAGATGGTGACTGCAGCCATGAAATTAAAAGACACTTACCTCTTGGAAGAAAAGCTATGACCAACCTAGACAGCATATTAAAAAGCAGAGACATTACTTTGCCAACAAAGGTGCATCTAGTCAAAGCTTTGGTTTTTCCAGTGGTCATGTATGGATGTGAGAGATGGATTATAAAGAAAGCTGAGCACCGAAGAATTGATGCTTTAGAAATGCTGTGTTGGAGAAGACTCTTGAGAGTCCCTCAGACAGCAAGGAGAAGGTCCAACCAGTCAATTTTAAAGAAATAAGTCCTGAATATTCTTTGGAAAGACTAATGCTGAAGCTGAACCTCCAATACTTTGGCCACCTGAAGCGAAGAACTGACTCCTTGGAAAAGACCCTGATGCTGGGAAAGATTGAGGGCAGGAGAAGGGGATGACAGAGGATGAGATGATTGGATAGCATCACTGACTCGATGGGTGTGAGTTTGAGCAAGCTCCAGGAGTTGGTGATGGACTGGGAAGCCTGGTGTTGTGCAGTCCACGTGGTTGCAAAGAGTCAGACACAACTGAGTGACTGAATTGAACTGAACTGAAGAATATTGTATACATTAAATTTTACTGGTCTTCATTATTTCCAAGTCTGGATTAATGAAGCTCTGGACACCATCTCTAATACTCTGGATGAGAGAGAAATTTGAGGGCATATTTCTGTAATTGGAGGACTGCTAATGTGCTGAAACAAACTGTTGTGAAAAATCAAAATAATGCAGCAATAATAATAATAGTACCCTCAATACGGCAATGGCACCCCACTCTAGTACTCTTGCCTGGAAAATCCCAAGGACAGAAGAGCCTGGTAGGCTGCGGTCCATGGGGTCTCGAAGAGTCAGACATGACTGAGCGACTTCACTTTCACTTTTCACTTTCATGCATTGGAGAAGGAAATGGCAACCCACTCCACTGTTCTTGCCTGGAGAATCCCAGGGACAGGGCAGCCTGGTGGGCTGCCGTCTATGGGGTCGCACAGAGTCGCACACGACTGCAGCAACTTAGCAGCAGCAGCAATACAACACAGAAATTGAAGACTATCGTGACTGAGATTTTTAACCTATTCGCCAACTAACAGGTTAGCCTGCCACCTGCCATACTTACATGGATGCTGGCAGGAAAAACAGAAATCCTGGGTTATAAACAAAGGGCTTTACAACTCAGAGCAATAGCAGCAGCCAGAGGATTAGAGTTTTCTTGCAAATGTGTTAGACAAACTCAACTGTGGTGTGGAGAGGGCCAGTTAATACCTGCATATGTAATGGGTTGCATTACAGGAGAGAAATCATGGCCCCAACTCTTTGTTAATGGACTCCAAAAGGAGTTATTACTTTTATTATACCAGGCAGTAAGTATACCTGCCCTTTGCTCCAGAGAGAGATGCTATCTATATAAGGCTGTAAACAAACCTGCCTTTTGCTTGAAGCGAGGGATTATTTGTTTCTTCCAAGATTATTTGCTGGGGCTTCCCTGATGCCTCAGGTGGTAAAGAGTTTGCCTGCAGTTCAGGAGACCCAGGTTCGATCCCTGGGTCGGGAAGATCTCCTGGAGGAGGAAACGGCTACCCACTCCAGTATTCTTGCCTGGGAAATCCCATGAACAGAGAAGCCTGACAGACTACAGTCCATGGGGTCACAAAGAGTCGGACACTTACTGAGTGACTTCACTTTCACTTTTCACTTTCATGCATTGGAGGAGGAAATGGCAACCCACTCCAGTGTTCTTGCCTAGAGAATCCCAGGGATGGCGGAGCCTGGTGGGCTGCCATCTATGGGGTCGCACAGAGTCGGACACGACTGAAGCAACTTAGCAGCAGCAGCGGCATATATATATATCTCACACATATCTATTTTTAATTAATTTAAAGGGAAAATTACTGCTATATATGTTTATACTATAGTAACATATTCTGGAGAAAGAAATACAACCCACTCTAGAATCCTAAAGAATCCCGTAGAGAGAGGAGCCTGGTGGGCTGCTGTCCATGGGGTCGCACAGAGCTGGACACGACTGAAGCGACTTAGCATGCATGCATGCATTGCAGAAGGAAATGGCAACCCACTCCAGTATTCTTGCCTGGAGAATCCCAGGGACAGAGGAGTCTGGTGGGCTGCCCTCTATGGGGTCGCAGAGTCAGATACAACTGAAGTAACTTAGTAGCAGCAGCAGCAGCAGCAACATTTTATTAGGGCTTCTCAGGTGGCTCAGCTAAGAATCCATCTGCCAATGCCGGAGATGCAGAAGATCTCCTGGAGGAGGAAATGGCAACTGACTACAGTATTCTTGCCTGGGAAATCGCATGGACAGAGGAGCCTGGCGGGCTATAGTCCATAGGGTTGCAAAGAGTCACACACAACTGAGCACACATATACAGGGTATTACTATGGCATCAGGAGAGAATGATTTTATTAAAGAATGAAGTAAGACATCATTTTGTGTTTTTAAATCTCATAATCCCCTTCGGGTTAGTGTATTTTTGGTATATTCCAGAATCTATTCCGAAAAGAAGATTAATGGTATCTTCCTTTGCTCTTCTGTACATTGCCATTTAGAATTACTTCCTAAAGCTACTATATGAAAATAAATTGCACTGTCATAACAAAGCATACTGTACTTATTGCATAAACAGAGCAATATTTTTGCTATAATATACGAGATCTTGTTTCATCAAATACTTGCACTCATAAAAAATCTCAACGAATTATAATTTTGTTCTCCAAGGTAAATATTTTGGAAAATCAAATTGAAAAACATCTACATTACAAAATGCTTAATCTTAAGCAAAGATTTTAAGATTTCTTTTCAAACCTAGCAACTCATCAAAGTAATATTTCTTGTAATTGTCACTATTTCTACCTAATTTATCTTGAACATTCACACACTTATCTTATAATGAAATGTCAAAACTGGTAAAAATGTATGACAAAATTAATATTAGCCAAATTTACTCTTGAAAGTCTCAGTGTGTACAATCCTTCATCTTGGCCTATCTATGCCTAGTGAAATTCTAGTGAATTGTATATTTCAAGATTCAGTTTGAATGCCTCTGCCGTGAAGAATTGCCTATTTTACTCTGTTAGAATTAATCCACTGTTCCCCTATTTTTCCATCATAGAACATGGTTGATATCTCTTACGTCACATCCATTACTTTTTTCTACTTTTCTTTCTTCTCTACCAAAATGTTGTTGGAAAAATTCTGTCTGGAACATCTTGGGGTCCCTTATATAATATTTATCATGGGAGTTTGTTTGTTTGTTTTAAGTTCTTATGCTCATGGCGAGATCTGCTGGAAACACACAAATGTGGGGAGTTTGTGTGATAGATTTTATAAGGATGAAGGTGGCTCAGAGGTAAAGAATCCACCTGCCAATGCAGGAGACACAAGAGGCATAGTTTGGATCCCTCAGTTGGGAAGATCCCCTGGGTAGGAAACGGCAACCCACTCCAATATTCTTGCCTGAAAAATTCCATGCACAGAGGAGCCCAGTGGACTGCAGTCCACGGAGTCACAGAGTTAGATGTGACTGAGCATGCACATGTAGACCTTATGATAAGCCTAAAACACAATGTTTATGACCTAGTGACATATGGTGTAACCCGTACCTAAGACCTGATTGTCTGCTTCAATGTATCATAATCTCTTAATTAATTAATGGTAATATTCTAGTAATTGTTTAAACTATGTATTATAGTCTCTATCAAACAAGTAAACTCTCTGTTTCTTGTACATTTGTTTATGTTTGATTGATTTGAATTTTCAAAATCTTGGTTAAGCATAAACCTTTATGTACATTCATGTCTTATTATATATATATATACATATATATATATGTATAATCATGGATGATAGTACAATGACTTAAATAAATGAAATCCTAAGCATTTATCCCTAGATGGCATTGAGATCAAGTACACATTCTGTCATAATTTGAATTTTATGTTATAACTTTAATAATAATAACTGCTGTAACTTTAAAATTCAAAGATAACATTAAATATTAATATTCATTTTTTCTTAAAATGAGCTAGAGTGAAAAGTTAAACTCTGGAATAAGAGAGCATTTGGAGCAACAGGAAAATAACTCACTTTCTTGAAAAGATTAATATTAATTTATAAAACCCATATGAGATCCCAGCAATATTCACAAATCACTCTCCACACATGCCAGAAGAAAGTGATATTATTTTAGGGATTTTTTTAAATTTACTTTTCATAGGTAGAATATTTTGAGTTTCTATTCTTCTAGAGAAATTTCTCATACTTAGTATTCTAATAGTACTAGAAACAGAGATTATAATTACTGAGCACTTACTCTCTGCCAGGTATTGTTCTGAGCGGTTGCCACGCCTACCTCATTAAATCCCCTGGACAACATTATGAAGTAGATATTATTTTTGCTCCCATTTTGTAAATAAGACAACTTAAGGGTTAAATGGAATTGTCTAACTTCATACTGTTAGTAAATGAAAGAAGTCATGTTTCAAACCCATCAATTAGCACTCAGGAGCCCATTCTTCCTGCTCTGTATCATTGAAATGTAGGGAAATCTTTGTTCTTTAAAACACACTTAACCCCACTTAACACCATAGATATTTTAAAAATATTGAAGAATCAATTTTTAAATCAATCCATAGAATTTTTGACATATCAAGAATGCAGATTACTCAAAGAATGATAACTAAGGCTTTCTTGAAAGGATGACTTTTTTCTTGATGATTTGTATTTTGTATTTTTGAGTTTAAATACAGGCAATTTGTTTAAAATAAAAGACATCAAAGAAAACGATACATGTGATGGTCTAGTCAGATCAAGAGTAACTAATACCCCCGGTCCTCATTCTTTTGTTGTTGTTATTTAGTCACTAAATCATGTCTGACTCTTTTTGCAGTCCCATGGACAGGTTCCTCTGTCCATGGAATTCTCCAGGCAAGAATACTGGAGTGGGTTGCCATTTCCTCCTCCAGGGGATCTTCCGAACCCAGGGATCGCACCCACGTGTCCTGCTCTGGCAGGTGGATTCTGTGCCTCTGAGTCACAAGGGAAGCCCCTTACTCTTTCACAGGAAAATAAAAAGAGTGATGCACTTAGTGTGTGTTCTCATTGAGGCTGGACTTGGGATTTGATAGAATAACAACACTTCATTACAGTCAGAGGCTGTCTCAGATTTTTGTTAAATATTTAAATTTTAAGATACTTTTCATCTTAAAGACCATTATTTCTGACTCATAACAAAAGGGCAGTGATGACCCAAATTGTTACCTAGCTTCATCCCTGGGTTGTTTTTTAAATACAAATTTTATAAGAACCACAGAGCCTTTTTCCACAGGGATTCTGTGAAAGCACTGCACTCAATATGACAGCAAATTTGGAAAACTCAGCAGTGGCCACAGGACTAGAAAAGATCAGTTTTCATTCCAATCCCAAAGAAAGGCAATGCCAAAGAATGCTCAAACTACTGTACAATTGCACTCATCTCATACGCTAGCAAAGTAATGCTCAAAATTCTCCAAGCCAGGCTTCAACAGCACATGAACCATGAACTTTCAGATGTTCAAGCTGGTTTTAGAAAAGGCAGAGGAACCGGAGATCAAATTGCCAACATCCGCTGGATCATTGAAAAAGCAAGCGAGTTCCAGAAAAACATCTATTTCTGCTTTATTGACTATGCCAAAGCCTTTGACTGTGTGGATCACAATGAACTATGGAAAATTCTTAAAGAGATGGGAATACCAGACCATCTGACCTGCGCCCTGAGAAATCTGTATGAAGGCCAGAAAACAACAGTTAGAACTGGACATGGAACTGGAAGCAACAGTTAGAACTGGAGTTGGTTCCAAATCAGGAAAGGAGTACATCAAGGTTGTATATTGTCACCCTGCTTATTTAACTTATTTCATGAGAAATGCTAGGCTGGATGAAGCACAAGCTAGAATCAAAATTGCTGGGAGAAATATCAATAACCTCAGATATGCAGATGACACCAACATCATCGCAGAAAGCAAAGAAGAGCTAAAGAGCCTCTTGATGAAAAAGTGAAAGAGGAGAGTGAAAAAGTTGGCATAAAACTCAACATTCAGAAAACTAAGATCATGGCACCTGGTCCCATCACTTCATGGCAAACAGATGCAGAAACAGTGGAAACAGTGACAGACTTTATTTTGGGGGGGGGCCCCAAATCACTGCAGATGGTGACTGCAGCCATGAAATTAAAAGACACTCCTTGGAAAAAAGTTATGACCAACCTGGACAGCATATTAAAAAGCAGAGACATTACTTTGCCAACAAAGGTGCACCTAGTGAAAGCTATGGTTTTTCCAGTGGTCATGTATGGATGTGAGAGTTGGACTATAAAGAAAGCTGAGCGCCGAAGAATTGAAGGTTTTGAACTGTGGTGTTGGTGAAGACTCTTGAGAGTCACTTGGACTGCAAGGAGATCCAACCAGTCCATCCTAAAGGAAATCAGTCTTGAATATTCATTGAAAGGACTGATACTGAAGTTGAAGCTCCAATACTTTGGCCACCTGAAGCAGAGAACTGACTCATTTGAAAAGACCTTGATGCTGGGAAAGATTTAAGGTGGGAGAGGATGAGATGGTTAGATGGCATCACCGACACATTGGACATGAGTTTGACTGCACTCCAGAAGTTGATGATGGACAGGGAAGTTGGCGTGCTGCAGTCCATGGGGTCACAAAAGAGTCAGACTTGACTGAGTGACTGAAGTGAACTGAAATGACACAACTTTTAGCAGACAAAACTTTTCTTGGGAAGTATCAGTTTTACCCTGTTACAATCTCATCTCACTTTGGGGAACAAAAGGCAGTATCATTTTATTTTGTTCCTGAATTTCCTATAAATGCTGACACTTTCCTCCATCATTTTGGTCAGAAAACAATTCTTAAATGTTCATTTATTTCTACTTGGATTACCTTCATTCTGAAATAGGAAGAGTCCTAAAAGATGATTTATATATTTGGATAAACTTTTTTGGTAAGAATTTGTTATTAATGGGCACTGGCAAACCATGGACCAGGGTATGAACTGCAGGTATCACTGCTCTTTCTCTGATTCAACTACTAGAATATCACTTCACCAGCCAAGTTTTACTAGTTTGTATGCATGTGTGTGTGTGTGTGTGTGTGCATGTGTGCTTGTATACACAAGTTCACATCTTAATTTCCTTTTCTTTAAAGAAAGAAAAGCATTGCTACATAAATGTATTGTTACTACAGTGTCCCAAAGCACCTGTTAACTTTTAAGTAGCCAGAGAGCTCTGCCAGGATTCTAATTTTGTGCTGCCAAACGTGCCAGTTTTGTGTTAGCCCTCCTCTCTTAGATCTATCTCTTCAACACGACTGGATTGCTTTAAAACAAATTTAAAAGAGAAACAGGGAATTCCCTGGTGGTCCAGTGGTTAAGATTCCGCACTTTGACTGTAGGGGACATGGGTGTGATCCCTGGTTGGGGAACAAAGACCCTGCCTGCCTCCTGATGCTGCCAAAAGAAGAGAAAGAACAAAAGAGAAAAACATATACCAAATGGTTGCATTTATATGTGTAATCTGAAATAAATAAATAAGTAAACCTGAGACACAGAGAATAGGTCAGGGGTTTCCAAAGGTGAAAGATGGGGTGGGGAATGGATGAAAAGGATAAGAATGTACAAACCTGAGTTTTAAAATAACAAATCATGGAGGTGTAATGTACTGCTGAAGACTACAGTTAATAATACTGTATTGCATATTTAAAAGTTGCCAAAAGCGTACCTGGGCTTCCCTGCTGGCTCAGTAGTAAAGACTCTTCCTGCCAGTGCAGATGATGCAGGAGATTCGGGTTCGATACCTCATTCAGGAAGATCCCCTGGAGAAGGAAATGGCAACTCAACCCACTATTCTTGCCTGGGAAATCCCATGGACAGAAGAGCTTGGCAGGCTACAGTCCATAGGGTCTCCAAGAGTCGGACACGACTTAGTGGCTAAACAACAACAACAAAAAGAGAGTACATATTAAAAGTTCTCATCACACACAAAAAAACAAGTTTGTAACAATGGATGGTAATGTATGTTAACTAGACTTATTGTGTTGAATACATAGATTGTGTTGAATACGGTGAATGAATATTCACTAATATTTGATATTTGCTTTTGATATTTTGATATTTGAGCATTTGATATTTGTTTCCTTTTGTGAATTAACCTTTGCATATTTATCCTGCAATTACAAATTGATTTCCTGCTAAAAAAGAGCAAAAGAAAGTCCTTTTCCTAGTATATTTCCAAACTAACTAGAAGGTGCTATTTCCTAGAGTTCTGCAGAAACTAATAACACCTACAAGTCATATATATCAAGCTGTAACTAGGACTTCTTAAGGGTAAGTAAAGAAAAACTTGGAATAGTCAGCTTCCAAGTCTTCTTTTCCTTAATTTGCAATGAATATAAAATATACTAGGAGGTAAAATTTATTCTTAAGTTCATACTTGGGCATAAAAATATCTACCACCTCCTTTAAAAGAAACTACATATTTTTCTTAGTATTTTTCCACCACAGTTTTTGACTAAAATAGTCATCAAATAACAATTTTAATTATAATAACAATGTGTTCAGTCATGTCCAACTCTGCGACCCTGTGGACTGTAGCCCACTAGGCTTCTCTGTCTATGAGATTTTCCAGGAAAGAATACTGGAGTAGGTTGCCATGCCCTTCTCCAGGAGATCTTCCTGACCCAGGGATCGAACCCGAATCTCTTATGTCCCCTGCATTGGCAGGCAGGTTCTTTACTACTAGCTCCACCTGGGAAGCCCATTAAATATATGTACTGGGTGCCTAATATGACTGCATTTTAAGTTTAATATCTCATTTCACATTAGAGGGCAATGGCACCCCACTCCAGTACTCTTGCTTGGAAAATCCCATGGACAGAGGAGCCTGTTAGGCTGCAATCCATGGGGTGGCTAAGAGTCAGACATGACTGAGCGGCTTCACTTTCACTTTTCACTTTCATGCATTGGAGAAGGAAATGGCAACCCACTCCAGCGTTCTTGCCTGGAGAATCCCAGGGACAGGGGAGCCTGGTGGGCTGCTGTCTATGGGGTTGCACAGAGTCGGACACGACTGAAGTGACTTAGCATAGCATAGCAGGGCAAGCCAATTCTAAGAAAATTTGAATCTACCCAAAATCCCCCACTCACATGGCAGCCATAAAAGGTAGTTGGCACCATAAGAATACATCTCCCCTTGTTTTTATACTCAGTTATCTGTTGATTGGCCCAAGTAAGAATTTGAGACCTGACATCCAACCATAGCAAATCACCTGTGATGCCACATTTTGGAAAAAATACAAGCAAGTACAGTCACATTTCTTTGTTTGGGATTTCAAGTAGGACATATTAAAAGAGAAAGACAGTTCCTTGGGATAATCAGCTTAAAAGTCATGAGAAAAACTGGGAAACTTATGTCACATTATATACAACATAAAGTAAAAGTTGAAACGATTAATACAGATCAGTAAGAATTATTTGGTGGAAGTAGAATAAATGACAAAACTAATTGGAAATAGATATGAAAAAAAGAACAGTTCAGTTCAGTTCAGTCGCTCAGTCATGTCCGACTCTTTGCAACCCCATGAACCGCAGCACGCCAGGCCTCCCTGTCCATCACCAACTCCCGGAGTTCACTCAGACTCACGTCCATCGAGTCAGTGATGCCATCCAGCCATCTCATCCTCTGTCGTCCCCTTCTCCTCCTGCCCCCAATCCCTCCCAGCATCAGGGTCTTTTCCAATGAGTCAGCTCTTCACATGAGGTGGCCAAAGTACTGGAGTTTCAGCTCTAGCATCATTCCTTCCAAAGAAATCCCAGGGCTGATCTCCTTCAGAATGGACTGGTTGGATCTCCTTGCAGTCCAAGGGACTCTCAAGAGTCTTCTCCGACACCACAGTTCAAAAGCATCAATTCTTTGGCACTCAGCCTTCTTCACAGTCCAACTCTCACATCCATACATGACCACAGGAAAAACCATAGCCCTGACTAGACGAACCTTTGTTGGCAAAGTAATGTCCCTGCTTTTCAATATGCTATCTAGGTTGGTCATAACTTTCCTTCCAAGGAGTAAGCGTCTTTTAATTTCATGGCTGCAGTCACCATCTGCAGTGATTTTGGAGCCCAAAAAATAAAGTCTGACACTGTTTCCACTGTTTCCCCATCTATTTCCCATGAAGTGGTGGGCCCAGATGCAGGAATAATCCAATCCCCCACTAGTGGTCTAACATAAGACTAACAGTTCACAAAGTCAAATTGTGTTGGATTAACATTAGCCTCTTACTCATCCTCCCTACTGAAAACAGGAGAGATTGCAACTTCCTTCCATGGATTTTGTCCTTTATTCATCCTTTTATTATTAAATGATTATTTTGTAAGACAACTCTGCCCAGAATCAGCCCTAAGACACAAATATTATCATTCTTATTTTACAAAAGAGAAAATGAGATTTAAAACATTAACAAAATTTCCCAAGGTTATGTAATTCAAAAGTGGTGAAAATAATTTGTTAAAGTCCTTCTACCTCTAAATTTT
This sequence comes from Bos mutus, assembly GCF_027580195.1. Classification (NCBI taxonomy): domain Eukaryota; kingdom Metazoa; phylum Chordata; class Mammalia; order Artiodactyla; family Bovidae; genus Bos; species Bos mutus. The sequence goes on from NC_091628.1 coordinate 23,723,891, forward strand.
GCACACTAAACCACAATCAATTTTTCCCATTATCAACTTATTTCTTCTTAATGAAACCTTGATGTAGACAGTTGAAAATGAGTTTGAAAATTAATTCTAGCTTTCCAGAGAATGTTACTGAAATTTAATCTGTCCACTGTTGCTTATACACAAAAAAGTATCAACACTTATTGAATGTAGAATGTATTAATTTAGCTGTATTGTGAGATTTATGAGTTACTGTCTTTTTTCCTCTCTTCTAAGGCATGAGTACGTTGACTTGGGTTTCTTACTAATATCACTCAGTACTATCAGACATCACCTCACAACATCCTGAAGAAAAAATATAAAGTTTATTTCTATTTTTAAAGTAGAAAAGGAAGCTCAAAGACCTAGTTTGCTTGCATAAAAAAATCAGACCCAGTTAGCAGTGAATAATAAAAAAAAATACATATTAAAAAGCTTCCCTTACAGCACTCTTTCCAATATACCACACTGCCAATATTTAACAAAATTGTGTATGTTCATGAGCATGAGAAAAAGAGAGGGTCAGGGATCAAGGTGAGGAATTAAAGGCTTACAGTTAACCAGATGACTAGGAAATATGTCTAAGCACTTAGTCTCCAAAGATTGTCACTAAGCTGGGTTTTATAAGAAAACTTCTTTTGAATCTCTGCTGTTGCTGCTAAGTCGCTTCAGTCGTGTCCGACTCTGTGCGACTCCATAGACGGCAGCCCACCAGGCTCCACTGTCCCTGGGATTCTTCAGGCAAGAACACTGGAGTGGGTTGCCATTTCCTTCTCCAGTGCATAAAAGTGAAAAGTGAAACTGAAGTTGCTCAGTCGTGTCCGACTTCCAGCGACCCCATGGACTGCAGCCCACCAGGCTCCTCCGTCCATGGGATTTTCCAGGCAAGAGTACTGGAGTGGGGTGCTATTGCCTTCTCCACTTTTGAATCTCTAGCCCCAACTAAATAGGAGTTCCTGGAGCTGCTTCATGGGTGGATCTCCCAGAAAATGTCTACACAGTTCCAACTAGACGCCGGAATGGTAAGGGGTCAAGGCTTGTTTTCAGTGAATATTACCTTCTCTATTGTTTATTTATATATTGGCTATGCTGGGCCTCCATTGCTGCGCAGTCTTTAACTCTAGTTGTGGTGAGTGAGGGCCAGTCTCCAGTTGTGGCGCACAGGCTTTTCATTGCAGTGGATTCTCTTGTTGCTGTGCACGTGTCCTCGGGTGTGTGAGCTTCGGTCGTTGCAGCACATGGACTCAGTGGTTGCGGCTCCTGGGCTCTAGAATACAGGCTCAGTAGTTGTGGCACACGGGCTTAGTTGCTCCTCAGCCTGTGGCATCCTCCTGGACCAGGGATCGAACCCATGTCTCCTGCATTGGCATGAGGATTCTTCACCACTGAGCCACCAGGGAAGCCCCAGCTAAAATGGAGCAGGACTATATGGTCCTTGTCTCCCCACCTTGTTCTCTGCCTGCTTTTTCCCTGTGGAAAACTTTAGTCAAAGAATTTTAATCAGAGAATGAGACATGCAGAAACAAAGGAAAACAGTCTAAGAGGTGACTAAATAATAATAATGTAGTCATTAAGCATAGTTAAGGACCTTTAGTTCTTTCTCAAGGGCTATAGATAATATTCTGAGCCATATCCTGTGAGCTGTCTCATAGATACTAAAATACGAGGTGGAGAAGTTAAGTACATGATGACCAAACTGTACCCAGGACTTGAGTTGCCACAATTCTGAGAACTGACTTCAGAAAAGTGGGAACAAGTGCACCCCAGAACTGAAGACTCATTGTACCTGAAACAAGCAAGAGGATGTTGGTCAGACCACTGATGATCAATCTGAAGATGACTGTTAGAGATGACTATGCTGTTTCTGCATGTAGCCCTCCCACCCTACTCTGTCTATAAATGCTCTCACCTCCTGCTTTTCAGGGGCAAGGGAGAGTCAGCCTTTGAACGCAGACAGAAGTCCACCACCGTCCCCCATCCCCCGCCCCCCAGTTGCCGGCATCTGAAATAAAGCAAACTTTTCTTTCCACCAACCTGGCCGGCTTATTGGCTTTTGAATGGTGAACAGCCAGACTGCCCACGCACATCTTTCAGTAAAACAGCCTGAGTTTCGAACTAGTTCTTTCATTTTTCTTTATGGTATTGTAAACTTTTTATTTTACCCTCATATCAAGAATAGCTTGAAGCAGATTTTTTGATTCCTCTTTTCTTCCTCTCCTGGAGGCATGAATGAGTTTGAAAATAGCCCAAACTGAGGCAGTAAAAAGATATTCAAGACATATGTGTCACCACCCTTTCAGCTTTCAGTTAATTGTGAACTTTCAGCATGAAAATGATTCCATTGGTGTGTTTATTCACATAGTGATATGGAAAATTTAAATAGCTTTGTGTAAAGCAAAATTTATAAACAACAAAAAGATATTTGGTGATTGAATTTAAAGTTCTCTTTTGAAGGAGAAATATCATATGACATCTTTCATATGCAGAATTTTAAAAGACATAATGCAAATGACATTACTTACGAAAAAGAGAGAGACTCACAGACTTAGAGAACAAACTTACAGTTGCCAGGGTAAGGATGGAGGGAAAGGGTAGTTAGGGAGTTTGGGTGGATGTGTACACACCGCTATATTTAAAGTGGATAACCAGTGCTCAATGTTATGTGGCAGCCTGGAGGGGAGAGGAATTTGGGGGAGAATGGATACATGTATATGTATGGCTGAGTCTCTTCACTGTTCACCCGAAACTATCACAACATTGTTAACCGGCTATACTCCAAAAAGTTCAAAAAGTATATATATGTATATGCATGTGTTCTTCCTTGTTTCCATCACCTGAAATTAAAGATTCTCTTTAGAGCTGCTGAGGCCAGGAGGCGGCATGAAGCAAGTCACTATGTGCACAACTGCTGCTGCTGCTGCTAAGTCGCTTCAGTCGTGTCCGACTCTGTGCGACCCCATAGACGGCAGCCCACGAGCCTCCCCCGTCCCTGGGATTCTCCAGGCAAGAACACTGGAATGGTTTGCCATTTCCTTCTCCAATGCATGAAAGTGAAAAGTTAAAGTGAAGTCGCTGAGTCTTGTCCGACTCTTAGGGACCCCATGGACTGCGGCCCACCAGGCTCCTCCATCCATGGGATTTTCCAGGCAAGAGTACTGGAGTGGGGTGCCATTGCCTTCTCCTGTGCACAACTGCATGCGTGTTTATTTTGTCCATCCTGTGATGGTCAGGGAAGCCTGGTGTGCTGCAGTCGATGGACGTGCAAAGAGTTGGGGCTATGACTGAGTGACTGAACCAAACTGATATTCTGTTGCTGTAACTCCTGGGAAGCTTGCTGCAGTTCTTAGTGGGAGGCTTGCAAAATGAAAGAACTTCCAAAGTTCAAAACTGGCTTTGCCACCATGACATGCCATCTTTCCTGAAAAATGAGAGCGTGAGTTGTTTTTCATTTCTCTGGAAGGCAACGTCACCTGTCATAGAATGCTACAACCCCAGCTTAGATTTTGATAAATAATTTCCATTTAGGTTTTCTTTTCCTAAGGAAAGGTCTAAATTGATTGAAAAGTTTTTTTTTTTTTTTTCTTTGTCAATGTACCTGGGGAGTAAGGAAGAAAAAAACACCTCAATTGTAACAAACTAAAAAGAGTATTTTTAGAAAAGTATTTATATTGAATCATCAAAATTACAGGCAGAGTGCATGTTGGAATTCATCTACTTCTCTCACTTACACATAATGAAGCTGACACTCTCAACAGTTCAGCATCAGATATCTATAATATTTAGTGATGAAAATCTAAGACCCATTTCTCCTAAATCCATTGATACTGTTCTTTACTTTAAAACCAAATAAACTTCAAAAGACTCACATCCCAATTTCTTCTTATTTTCAAAACTAAAAATAATTTTTGTCACCTGTAAAATACGCTTGAACATTTTGTTTCATTAATTATTTATGTTTAACTTGGGTGAATTTTTAATTTTGTTCTGATAAATTAAATATGCATTCAATAATTACAGTCCATAGAAATAGATTAAAACCTTCAAAGAGATAAGCATGCTTACCTTTTAATCTATTATATATTAGAAACATGCCAAAGTGTGTAGGACACAGAAGATACATGCTAAGTATAGCTTAACTATGAAAAAAGTGAAAGTGTTAGTCGCTTAGTCATGGTGGTCTTTGCAACCCCATGGTCTGTCCATGAAATTCTCCAGGCAAGAATCCTGGAGTGGGTTGCCATTCCCTTCTCCAGGGGATCTTCCTGACCCAGGGTCTCCTGCATTGCAGGCAGATTCTTTACCATCTGAGCTACCAGGGAAGCCCCCTATAAATATATTTAATAATCAAATATGTGCTATATTTTGAAGAAACTTAACTAAAACATGAAACCTGACTTCTTTCAGGAACTTATACTTCATTAAGAAAGATAAACACTAAAACTGCTACTGCTGCTAAGTCACTTCAGTCGTGTCCGACTCTGTGTGACCCTGTAGACGGCAGCCCACCAGGCTCCCCTGTCCCTGGGATTCTCCAGGCAAGAACACTGGAGTGGGTTGCCATTTCCTTCTCCAATGCATGAAAGTGAAAAGTGAAAGTGAAGTCATTCAGTCATGTCTGACTCTTCTCGACCCCATGGACTGCAGCCAACCAGGCTCCTCCATCCGTGGGATTTTCCAGGCAAGAGTACTGCAGTGGGGTGCCATTGCCTTCTCCAAAACACTGAAACAATTAAGCATAATACAAAGTCCAATAAAACTAACTTATAAAACACCATTTATTTGAAAGTTTCAAAAGCATTACATTGAAGATGGTGGTTTTCAGAGTATCTATATGTAATCAGAATTATATTCTTATAAATTATTATTTAACAGTTCAAGTTCCATTTAATTGCAAAATATATTAAAATTTTTTTCGATTAATGATATAAATTATCTGAAGCTATGACCAATTACTACTTTACAAGGTGTATTGTTTTTTGCTGCACAACAAGGTGGATCAGCTGTAAGTATACATACGCATTAACATACATACACTGCCAGGTGCGAAATAGCTAGTGGGAAGCTGCTATGAAGTATAGAAAATCAATTCAGTGCTCTGTGAAGATTAAATAGGTGGGATGTGGGGAGTGGGTGGGACAGAGGCTCAAATTTTAATTCTTATATTTGTACTCCAAAGCTTACAGCCAAATTAAAAGCTAATTTAAAGCAACATGTATAGGTCTTCATGGTATGCTTTCTGTCATCTCAATCACTGTCATCCATTTGTAACTCGATCTTTGTTTTTCTCCTACTTTTAGTTTATTCCACCTTTTAAAATTCTATTTGTAAGCTGTCTCAGTTACTTTCTGGAATGATTATGATAGAATTAAATAAATAAGTGAGTAATCCTTATACAACTTCAGCCAACAAGAGGGGATTAAAGATGAATAATCCCTGGGGTGAGAGTACAAGCAAGGAGGTTACATGCCAGCCCCACCTCTATCCTGGAGGAATTCACTTCTGTCTTTAGTCTTGAGAGTTCTTAGCTCTGCAACTAGGTATGTCACGATGAACTCTTGTGTCATAATCATCCACAATTTTGTAACTCCAAAAGCCTCTGGTACATTCAAAAGCTAAATTCTATTGATATTCAACACAGTTTGAATAGACTATGCAATTTTATGCCTGTGTTCAAATGATTTTAATATTATACTCAATTTTAGCTTTGGCAGATTGCTATTGGCTCATTGGTGTTGACAGGCAAACTTGTGGGTGCATATTATTAGCTTTTCATAAAATGACATTTCATCTGTAGGCAGAGTAACAAATTTTGATTTTATGCATGAAAAGATTGATAGCTGGCACAATTATTAATTTCTGCAGGCTTCCTGTTGGTGGGTATATTATTTGGAAAAGACATTTGCATTTATGCTCTAATAAAAGAAGGCTCTCTCCTCTCCTTTAATTTTGGGTAGCATAATACTTTAAGCAACTCTAACTTAAGAGTCCTAATACTTAGGGATATGTTAGCAATTTTTATGAGCAGGTGCCTATAGCAAGGTAGAAAATGTTCAGGGTTTGTCAAAACTTGGGTTTGAATTCCAGCTATGTCTTAATAACCACTTGACCCTGCAAAAGGTATGTAATAGTTCTCAGCCTCAGCTCATGCTGTAAAACATAAATCTATTTACCTTTCAGGGTTGGTTTAGAAGATCAAATGAAATAATAGTTTCAATATCCTTAGCATGGTTCCAATTTGGCAGATGTGAACACTTATGAAAACCCTTTTTCTGGTCTTTTCATATATGCTTTAGTGGCTTAGTCATACTCGATGGCTTAGTTTAAACCAAATGGCATGGAAATTTTTTTCTTCCCAAATTCCTAAAGCAGCTGTATTTTTTCTCAACTTTTCTCACCACAAAAATTTAGGTAAAATATTGTAGTCACAGAAACCCAGCAGAGAAAAAAAAAAGATCTAAACCATTGTCCTAAACTGCAAGGCCTTTATGCTACAGATATTCTAAATTCAAAAGACTGCTTAGGTCTAGTGCTTCACGTCAGCTCAGTTCAGTTCAGTCGCTCAGTCGTGTCCGACTCTTAGCGACCCCATGAGTCGCAGCACGCCAGGCCTCCCTGTCCATCACCAACTCCCGGAGTTCACTCAGACTCACGTCCATCGAGTCAGTGATGCCATCCAGCCATCTCATCCTCTGTTGTCCCCTTCTCCTGCCCCCAATCCCTCCCAGCATCAGAGTCTTTTTCAATGAGTCAACTCTTCGCATGAGTGGCCAAAGTACCGGAGTTTCAACCTCAGCATCATTCCCTCCAAAGAAATCCAAGGGCTAATCTCCTTCAGAATGGACTGGTTGGATCTCCTTGCAGTCCAAGGGACTCTCAAGAGTCTTCTCGAATACCACAGTCCAAAAGCATCAATTCTTCAGCGCTCAGCTTTCTTTATAGTCCAAATCTCACATCCATACATGACCACTGGAAAAACTATAGCCTTGACTAGACAGACCTTTGTTGGCAAAGTAATGTCTCTGCTTTTGAATATGCTATCTAGGTTGGTCATAACTTTCCTTCCAAGGAGTAAGTGTCTTTTAATTTCAGAGCTGCGGTCGCCATCTGTAGTGATTTTGGAGCCCAGAAAAATAAAGTCTGACACTGTTTCCACTGTTTCCCCATCTATTTCCCATGAAGTGATGGGACCGGATGCCATGATCTTTGTTTTCTGAATGTTGAGCTTTAAGCCAACTTTTTCACTCTCCACTTTCACTTTCATCAAGAGGCTTTTCAGTTCCTCTTCACTTTCTGCCATAAGAGTGGTGTCATCTGCATATCTGAGGTTATTGATATTTCTCCCGGCAATCTTGATTCCAGCTTGTGCTTCTTCCAGTCCAGCGTTTCTCATGATGTACTCTGCATAGAAGTTAAATAAACAGGGTGACAATATACAGCCTTGACGTACTCCTTTTCCTATTTGGAACCAGTTTGTTGTTCCATGTCCAGTTCTAACTGTTGCTTCCTGACCTGCATACAGATTTCTCAAGAGGCAGGTCAGGTGGTCTGATATTCCCATCTCTTGAAGAATTTTCCACAGTTTATTGTGATCCACACAGTCAAAGGCTTTGGCATAGTCAATAAAGCAGAAATAGATGTTTTTCTGGAATTCTCTTGCTTTTTCCATGACCAGCGGATGTTGGCAATTTGATCTCTGGTTCCTCTGCCTTTTCTAAAATCAGCTTGAACATCAGGAAGTTCACGGTTCATGTATTGCTGAAGCCTGGCTTGGAGAATTTTGAGCAACTTTACAAGCATGTGAGATGAGTGCAATTGTGCAGTAGTTTGAGCATTCTTTGGCATTGCCTTTCTTTGGGATTGGAATGAAAACTGACCTTTTCCAGTCCTGTGGCCACTGCTGAGTTTTCCAAATTTGCTGGCATATTGAGTGTAGCACTTTCACAGCATCATCTTTCAGGATTTGGAATAGCTCAACTGGAATTCCATCACCTCCACTAACTTTGTTCATAGTGATGCTTTCTAAGGCCCACTTGACTTCACATTCCAGGATGTCTGGCTCTAGGTCAGTGATCACACCATCGTGATTATCTGGGTCATGAAGATCTTGTTTGTACAGTTCTTCTGTGTATTCTTGCCACCTCTTCTTAATATCTTCTGTTTCTGTTAGGTCCATACCATTTCTGTCCTTTATCGAGCCCATCTTTGCATGAAATGTCCCCTTGGTATCTCTAATTTTCTTGAAGAGATCTCTAGTCTTTCCCATTCTGTTGTTTTCCTCTATTTCTTTGCATTGATCGCTGAGGAAGGCTTTCTTATCTCTTCTTGCTATTCTTTGGAACTCTGCATTCAGATGCTTGTATCTTTCCTTTTCTCCTTTGCTTTTCGCTTCTCTTCTTTTCACAGCTATTTGTAAGGCCTCCCCAGACAGCCATTTTGCTTTTTTGCATTTCTTTTCCATGTGGATGGTCTTGATCCCTGTCTCCTGTACAATGTCACGAACCTCAGTCCATAGTTCGTCAGGCACTCTATCTATCAGATCTAGGCCCTTAAATCTATTTCTCACTTCCACTGTATAATCATAAGGGATTTGATTTAGGTCATACCTGAATGATCTAGTGGTTTTCCCTACTTTTTTCAATTTAAGTCTGAATTTGGCAATAAGGAGTTCATGATCTGAGCCACAGTCAGCCTCTGGTCTTGTTTTTGTTGACTGTATAGAGCTTCTCCATCTTTGGCTGCAAAGAATATAATCAATCTGATTTCGGTGTTGACCATCTGGTGATGTCCATGTGTAGAGTCTTCTCTTGTGTTGTTGGAAGAGGGTGTTTGCTATGACCAGTGCATTTTCTTGGCATAACTCTATTAACCTTTGCCCTGCTTCATTCCATATTCCAAGGCCAAATTTGCCTGTTACTCCAGGTGTTTCTTAACTTCTACTTTTGCATTCCAGTCCCCTATAATGAAAAGGACATCTTTTTTGGTGTTAGTTCTAAAAGTTCTTGTAGGTCTAGTGCTTACTACTGCTTAAATATGTGAAAAAATCATAAGTATCTTACACATGGGAAATATAATGACCTATTAAACAGGTGGGAATAATTACATTATATTCTAACTCTATATCATAAGAAGACAATATAGATGTTCTTAGAAGTAGATATAAGGAATAAAAGACTAAAAAGAAAATTCTATAAAAATTCTTCAGATCTGAACATTCAAAATAAAGCTTCCTATGAAAGATTTTACAATCACCTTATTTTTAAAACGTGCTGAGGAAGTGTCAGATGGTGGAACTGTGAAAGGATCATTTAAATGCATTGATAGGGTACAAAATACACCTTAGTTTTAAAAAAGTTATTGGATTCTTATTTTCCATTAGAAACTGTTAACTCTAAATTACCAGGTAAATTACCAGGTAGATTGCCATATGTATCAGCTAAAAGGCCATAACAAGTATGAGACTGAGGCTTCGTTATATGTCTATTTTTAAAATACATTATACAAATGTATCATGAATAGATATAGTGGGGAAAACATGCAAAACCTTTTTTGGGACAGAGTGGACTGTGGTATAACATTACAGAACAATAAAGCATCTTTCTAAATGTATAAGTGAAATTGAGGAATATATAAAGCTAATCACCCCTTTGTCTTACAGCTTGGTAAACTGTCTGCCTACAATGCAGGAGACCCAGGTTCAATCCCTGGGTTGGGAAGATCTCCTGGAGAAGGAAATGGCAACCCACTCCAGTATTCTTGCCTGGAAAATCCCATGGATGGAGGAGCCTGTCGGGCTATAGACCATGGGGTTGCAAAGAGTCAGACATGACTGAGCGACTTCACTTTCACTTTCACTTTCTCTCCTCCTGCCTTCAATCTTTTCCAGCATCAGGGTCTTTTCCAGTGAGTCAGTTCTTCACATCAGGTGGCCAAGGTATTGGACTTTCCTCTTCAGCATCAGTTCTTTTTTTTTTTAATTAATTAATTAATTTTTTTAAAATTTTATTTTTATTTTTAAACTTTACAAAATTGTATTAGTTTTGCCAAATATCAAAATGAATCTGCCACAATGAATACTCAGGACTGATTTCCTTTAAGATGGACTGGTTTGACCTTCTTGAAGTCCAAGGTACACTCAAGAGTCTTCTCCAACGCCACAGTTCTAAAGCATCAATTCTTTGGTGCTCAGTTTTCTTCATAGTCCAACTCTCACATCCATGCATAACTCCTGGAAAAAACTATAGTTTTGACTAGGCAGACCTTTGTTGGCAAAGTAACGTCTTTGCTCTTTAATAAGCTGTCTAGGCTGGTCATCGGAGAAGGCAATGGCACCCCACTCCAGTACTCTTGCCTGGAAAATCCCATGGATGGAGGAGCCTGGTGGGCTGCAGTCCATGGGGTCGCTGAGATTCGGACACGACTGAGTGACTTCACTTTCACTTTTCACTTTCATACATTGGAGAAGGAAATGGCAACCCACTCCAGTGTTCTTGCCTAGAGAATCCCAGGGATGGGGGAGCCTGGTGGGCTGCCGTCTATGGGGTCGCACAGAGTCGGACACAACTGGAGCGACTTAGCAGCAGCAGCAGTAGCAGCAGCAGGGTGGTCATAACTTTTCTTCCAAGGAGCAAGCGTCTTTTACGTTCATGGTTGCAGTCACCATCTGCAGTGATTTTGGAGCCCCCCAAAATAAAGCCTGTCACTCTTTCTATTGTTTCCCCATCTATTTGCCATGAAGTGATGGGACCAGATGCCATGATCTTAGTTTTCTGAACATTGAACTTTACGCCAACTTTTTCACTCTCCTCCTTCACTTTCATCAAGAGGCTCTTTAGTTCTTCCTTGTTTTCTGCCATAAGAATGGTGTCATTTTCATATCTGAGGTTATTGATATTTCTCCTGGCAATCTTGATTCCAGCTGTGCTTCATCCAACCCAGCGTTTCTCATGATGTACTCTGTATGTAAGTTAAATAAGCAGAGTGACAATATACAACCTTGACATACTCCTTTCCTTTCTTGATTTGGAACCATCTGTTGTTCCATGTCCAGTTCTACTGTTGCTTCTTGGCCTGTATACAGATTTCTCAGCAGGCAGGTAAGGTGGTCTGGTATTCTCATTTCCTTAAGAATTTTCCAGAGTTTGTTGTGATCCACACAGTCAAGGGCTTTGGCATAGTCAATAAACCAGAAGTAGATGTTTTTCTGGAACTCTCTTGCTTTTTTGATGATCCAACAGATGTTGGCAATTTGATCTCTGGTTCCTCTGCCTTTTCTAAAACCAGCTTGAACATCTGGAAGTTCATGGTTCATGTACTGTTGAAGCCTGACTTGTAGAATTTTGAGCATTACTTTACAAGCGTGTGAGATGAGTGCAATTGTGGGCGGTAGTTTGAGCATTCTTTGGCATTGCCTTTCTTTGGGATTGGAACGAAAACTGACCTTTTCCAGGTCTGTGGCCACTGCTGAGTTTTCCAAATTTGCTGGCATATTGAGTGCAGCACTTTCACAGCACCATCTTTTAGGATTTCAAATAGCTGCACTGGAATTCCATCACCTCCACTAGCTTTGTTTGTAGTGATGCTTCCTAAGGCCCACTTGATGTCGTATTCCAAGATGTCTGGCTCTAGGTGAGTGATCACATTATCATGATTATCTGGGTCATGAAGTTCTTTTTTGTATAGTTCCTCTGTGTATTCTTGCCACCTCTTCTTAATATCTTCTTCTTCTGTTAGGTCCCTACCATTTCTGTCCTTTATTGTGCCCATCTTTGTGTGAAATGTTCCCTTGGTATCTCTAATTTTCTTGAAGAGATCTCTAGTATTTTCCATTCTAATGTTTTCTTCTGTTTCTTTGCATTGATCCCTAAGGAAGGCTTAAGCCCCTTTTAATATGCATAGAGAAAAAAAGCAAAATTACTTATTTTCCTCCCATGTTCTCAAGGTCACTTGAGTCTCTGCCCAGATAGCAGTCCAACGTGCTCCAGGTTCTGAGATGCCTGGGATGTAATCTCATTATTTTTAACAAGGAGCGTGTATACCCTTACTCCCAGGAACCCAGTCAGAGATACAAAAACTCTATCTTCCGTTATGAACTTGGGCACCTTCCCCACTTTATACTTGAAGCAGAACATGAACTGAGCACTTTTACTCCTGGGACTATTAACTGTCCTGGTATTTATTTATTTATGATTTTTTTAATGCAGACCATGTTTAAAGTCTTTATTGAAATTTGTTACAATGTTGCTTCTGTTTTATGTTTTGTTTTTTTGGCCACAAGTTATGTGGAATCTTAGCTTCCCGACTGGGGATCGAACACATAACCTCTGCATTGGTAGTGAAGTCTTAACCACTGGAACACCAGGGTGGTCCCTAACCTGATATTTAATTTGTTATTTTCTTCCATGGCAAATATACCCAGTACTTAGTTGTCTTCCAAAAAATGTTGCTGTTGTTGTTTCTTTTTTTAAAGACGGTGAAAGTTAGCACCTATTTTTCTTATCTCTGGGACATCTTATCTTATCTCTGTGAGATCAATTCCCAGGTGGTGTTAGTTGTAAAGAACCCACTTGCCAATGCAGGAGACATAAGAGACTTGGGTTTGATCCCTGGGTCAGGAAGATCCCTTGGAGAAGGAAATGGCAACCCACTTCAGTATTCTTGCCTGGAGAATCCCGTGGACGGAGGAGCCTGGAGGGCTACAGTCCATAGAGTTTCAAAGAGTCAGACAAGACTGAAGCAACTTAACATATCACATACAAATGTGAAGAGACATTGTTATTAAAAGTCCATATTACTTAGCCCCAAATTTGTACATGACTTCAAGTAAAAACATGTTAAACTATTTTATGAGCGTGTCTCAGTGCCAGCTGTCACTGAAAGGATGAGGAAAGAGGAAACAGTGGGTAGGAGATGATCAAGGACTTTCATACTTTCAACAACTGTTTCCATCTGCTTTCAGAAAAATATTTCTCACAGAGAATGTAGAGACTAGAAAATAGCTGGCAAAGTATTCCTCTGAGACCAGGCTGACCCCCTGGTGTTGAATTCTCCAGCTTCCAGCACTGCAAGAGATATTTTTGTGTTGTTTATAAGCTCCCTGTAGGCTATGCTGTATGTACCGAGTTCTGTCCTACTCTTTGCGACTCCATGGACTGTGTAGCCCACCAGGCTCCTCTGACCATGGGGTTTTCCAGACAAGAATAGTGGAGGGGGTTGCCATGCCCTCCTCCAGGGGATCTTCCCTACCTAGGGATAAAACTTGTGTCTCCTTCATCTCCAGCATTGGCCCATTCTGATTCAATCAGCCTTTACCAAACTAAAGAACACACTCTGGTATGAGAAGAGGTTAAAGGGGTTGATATGGCTTAGGACATATTTATTTTGAGTGGCTTAAGGCATTGTAACCTAGAGGAGGGCATGGCAACCCACTCCAGTATTCTTGCCTGGAGAATCCCATGGACAGAGGAGCCTGGTGGGCTACAGTCCATCGGGTCACAAAGAGATGGACACGACTGAGGTGACTTAGCACGCACTCATGCAAGGCATTGTAATTGTTGATATATGGGTCCTGAACTTAGGAGAAAAAAGAAATTAAAAGAGGATACTAAGATATAGGAGTAGAGATAAATACCTGTTTTAAAATCTTATCTCCACTTTTTACCAACTATTTGACTTGGGACACAGAGAGCAATTTCTAAATTGTAGTTTTCTAATTTGTTAAAAATAAATTGAGGACTTCCCTGGCAGTCCAGCGGTTAAGACTCCACATTTCTAATGCAGAAGGTGCAGTTCAATCCCTGGTTGAGGAACTAAGATCCCACATGACTCATGGACAAAACAACTGAAATATAAAACAGAAGCAATATTGTAACAAATTCAATAAAGACTTTAAAAAAATAGCTTACGTTAAAAAATTCTTCAAAAATAAATAAATGGAAGTGATGATACCAAACTAAGTTGTGAATAATAAAGTATTATATATGAAATTGGCTAGCATGGCATGTTTTTGGGTTTTCATTTCACCCTTTTCTCTTTTTCTTTCCATTCCACACCTCCCCTTCCTCTGTCACACATAATAGTGGAAATATCATGAGCAATGAAGGCAGAAGGACCTTGTTTTGAATTCTGATTCTGTCATCTTTGATAAGTGACCTTGAAGATATTACTTAATTTCCATGAAATTGAATTTTATAATCATTTATAAAATGGGCATTTAATTCATCATTTAGGTGACAAGCCAGGAATCTAGAAGCTGTTGGTGGTGTCCGTTTGCATTATTATTTCTTTTTATTTTACATTATTTTTCTTTGCACTATTATTATTCAGTTTACAGTATTATTTCTTTCTATATTCTTTCTTTATTTTTTTTTAATTACCTTGAGAAAATGTAGAATAAATACACCTTAGAAATACACATAAGATCTTGATTTTGGTATCCTTGTATTCCATGCTTTTACATGGATTTTTTTATTATTGGTCACAGCAAAACTTAAGTGATATCTAAATGCAGTTTTCTATTAATAAATGAAGGAAAAATAAAATTCTATGTATGACTTACTAGGTTAACATATTCTCATTTCTTGAAATTAAAAAAAAAAAAAAACCTTCAAAGAGATTAAAATGTTGATGAGAGGCTCAGAGGCTCATAATCTAAGGATTTTTTTTTTTTATCAGTCCTGGGTGTTCTTTGGAAGGAATGATGCTAAAGCTGAAACCCCAGTACTTTGGCGACCTCATGCAAAGAGTTGACTCATTGGAAAAGACTCTGATGCTGGGAGGGATTGGGGGCAGGAGGAGAAGGGGATGACAGAGGATGAGATGGCTGGATGGCATCAACGACTCGATGGACGTGAGTTTGAGTGAACTCCCGGAGATGGTGATGGACAGGGAGGCCTGGCGTCCTGCAATTCATGGGGTTGCAAAGAGTCAAACAGGACTGAGAGACTGAACTGAACTGAACTGAATAGATCCTTTCTTCGAATCCTTTAAGTACCTCCCAGCTTTGACACTACAAAGTGTATTAGAAAGAAATCACACAGAATGATCATTTTAATAATGATGAATTAAGATCTAAGAAATTGAAAGAATTAGGTTTTCTTTTCATTCAACAACTTGCCTATTCTATTGTTAGCCATTTTTCTTCTGTCATCCATAAACGTTAAATAATACCTATCCTTGGTTACCTTTGGGGATACAAAATGATGAATAATCTATATGTATTTTTAAAAATTCATAAACTAGTAAAGTATTGATAATAATACCTTAAGGAATATTGATAAACAATAAGCACATTCAAAGATAACAAATTATAATGTTGTATAACTGATAACAACTTGTTGTTCCTGATGAATGTTCACAACCTAGCAGAGATTTCTATACTATTTTTTAACTCCAAAAGCAAAATTTCATGAAAGATACAATTTGGATGAGTTTTAGAATATTAAACATATTGTTGGTAGGAGAAATGTGAATTCTGTTGAAAAATAAGGTTTTAGTCAATTCATTTTCAAAGCAAACACATAAAACTAGACTGTCTACCAGTTGTATAGTACTAAAATAAACCTATCCTAATTTTTCAAAATTTTATCAATAATCTTGCAGCTGTGAACTGCACATGCTAAAGTAAATCAACATGTTGGAAGAAAAGGAGTTGATGACAGCACTAATCACTGAGTATTTAAATGATGTAAGAGCTGAGAAGGAAAAAAAGAGGAGAGTGGAAAAAATAAATCGTAGAAGGCAGACAATTAGTAACTAGGGCAAGTCAGTGGCTTTAATGAACATATTCTGTAAAGTAGCATGAGAAGTGATAATTAAAATATTGTGTGGACAATTAATTGATACCACTCATCTTCTTACTTAGAAGATAATGTCCTCAATTCATAATTTATTGTTCAAAAAGAATCAGTTTTTACATAATTTTGACAAATTCCTTTAATGTCTTCATGAGAGTTTGTGCTAGATATAATCAAGTCCTATAATGTGACTGGGTATATTGCAGAATGGTTCCAAGTGCCATTACTAAAATAGCAAGTGTTTTCAAGAGTACTGTTATTTAAATCCTAAGTTAAATATCTGTCAAGAATAGCTTAACATGAAAACAAATTATCTACAGTATTCAACACAGGAAGCTAAAGAAGGGATTTAAAAGGAACTAAGGAATTTGGCAAGAAAAAATGATAAACTATATCATAAGTAGTTGAAGTAAATACTTGAAATTAAAAAATCAAAGGAAACCAAAAATTAAATAGAAGAATAGCATCTGACTTTATTGATAATCACATTACATTTAATTTAGTCCATTTTACAATCATAGTTGGGTTTCCCTGGTGACTCAGATGGTAAAGAATCTGCCTGCAATGTAGGAAACACAGGATATGCAGGTTTGATCCCTGGGTCAAGAAGATCCCCTGGAGAAAGGAATGGCAACCCACTCGGGTATTCTTGCTTGGAGAATTCCATGGACAGAGGAGCTTGGTGGACTACAGTCTATGGGGCCTGAAAGAGTTGGACATAACTGAGTGACAAACACACACACACACAACCACAATCATGGTTGGAGATTTTAGCACTCTATTCTCAACCATAGAAAGAAAAATAGGCAAAATAATAGTTAAGACAGAAATGATCTAGACAAGAGTGAAAAAGTTGGCTTAAAACTCAACATTCAAAAAACTAAGATCATGGCATCCGGTCCCATCACTTGGCAAATAGACGCGGAAACAATGAAAACAGGGACAAGTTTTGTTTTTCTGGGCTCCAAAATCACTGCAGATGGTGACTGCAACCATGAAATTGAAAGATGCTTGCTCCTTGGAAGAAAAGCTATGATCCACATAGACAGCATATATAAAAACAGAGAAATTACTTTGCCAACAAAGGTCTGTCTAATCAAAGCTATGGTTTTTCCAGTAGTCATGTATGGATGTGAGAGTTGGACTATAAAGAAAGCTGAACGACAAGAATTGATGCTTTTGAACTGTGGTGTTGGAGAAGACTCTTGAGAGTCCCTTGGACTGCAAGGCAATCAAACCAGTCAGTCCTAAAGGAAATCAGTCCTGAATATTCATTGGAAGGACTGATGTTGAAGCTGAAACTCCTAAATTTTGGCCACCTGATGCAAAGAGCTGACTCACTGGAAAAGACACTGATGCTGGGAAAGATTGAAGGTGGGAGGAGAAGGGGACGACAGAGGATAAGATGGTTGGATGGCATCACTGATTCGATGGACATAAGTTTGAGCAAGCTCTGGGAGTTTGTGATGGACAGGGAGGCCTGGTGGGCTATAGTTCATGGGGTTGCAAAGAGTCGGACACGGCAGAGCATCTGATCTGAAGTGAACTAACCACATTGCATCCTAAAACTTTAGACATTTTTTATTAAGAACATGTAGTGTATTCACCAAGAAAACCCACAATCCTAGCCATAAAGTGCATATCCTTAAAAGATTAGGATTGTACAGTCTCTGATCACTACGAGATAAAATTAGAAATCAGTAATTTTACAATACTTTTAGTTTTAGCATCAAATCAGTACTGCAGTGACATTCTTGCAAACGCCTCCTGCTGCTACTTAAAATTTCCCTTGACCCTTTCCTGAGACTGAAAAATGCTCGGTCAGAAGTATGTATAACTTTTAAATTACCCAGATAGTATCTTATTGTCCTCTAAAGTGTTTAGATCAATATACTTCCACAAATATTATATGTAGAATTCCCACTGCTGCATGTCCTCACCAATACATGGTACTTTCCAAGAACTCTACCTTTTGTTGAGTATAAAATTGTATTTCAGTTGATTAAAAATTCCCAGATTGCTAACAAAGATGGGCATTTTTCTTGTATTTACTGATCATCTATATTTCTTCTTCCATGAAATGATTGTTCATATCTTTCTGCACATTGCATTCATGTTTTAAATTTGTCTTGATTTTTCTATGTCTTTTTTTCTTCTTATTTTTTTCTATTTTTTATTCCTGCTGCTGCTGCTGCTGCTAAGTCGCTTCAGTCATGTCTGACTCTGTGCGACCCCATAGATGGCAGCACACCAGGCTCCCCCGTCCCTGGGATTCTCCAGGCAAGAACACCAGAGTGGGTTGCCATTTCCTTCTCCAATGCATGAAAGTGAAAAGTGAAAGTGAAGTCGCTCAGTTGTGTCCGACTCTTAGTGACCCCATGGACTATACAGCCCACCAGGCTCCTATGTCCATGGGATTTTCCAGGCAAGAGTACTGGAGTGGGGTGCTATTGCCTTCTCCTATTTTTTATTCCTAGTCTTACTCTAATGTCATTTGTTTCCTCTTGGTTTATTTTTCTCATTTATTATTGAAAGACAGCTGAGGATGAATTTCTACTTGATAGTTCTGTTACCTAACATTTGGAGTGCATTATTCCAATATATGTTAGCTTTCTTTGTTATTCCTTTGTATGCGATGTTTCTTTTCTTTCTTGCTGAATTTAATATTTTCTCTGAGCATCCTGCATCCTCACTGCAATAGTAGTAGATGTGGTTTTATTTTTTATTATTATGAAAACTCACTGAATTATTTAAACTCAAGCTTTTAAGTTTTTTTTTTTTCTGGAATACTCTCAGATGTTATAGCCTCAGATTATCCCCCACTTTCCTTTTTGGAACTCTGTTTAAAAGAATATTGAATTTTCTCATTTTATTCTACTTGTGTCTTTAACTCTATTTCCCATCTCTGCTTGTATCTTCATGATGTGTAATTTTATAGACATGTATTTTGTGGTTAGTTTTAATGTATCACAAGATCTGCTATATTATTTATTGATTGCTTTTTACTTCAATTATTATTTTTTAATTTTTAAAAGTTCTTTGATCCACTTAAAAATCTTTCTGGTTATTTTTGATAACCTTTTAATCAATGATTCTTTTATTTCAGGTTCATCATCTTTTTAATAATTGTGTACATGATTAACCATTTTATGTGTTATCTCTAATCATTTCTACTGAAATTCTTGAGTTTTCCCTTATATCCACTTATTTTGATTTCTTTCTTCTTTTTTTTAATGCTGTACTTTGAATTAATTTTGCCTGAACATTAGCTTGAGTGTCTATATGAAGAGGTTTTCATTCAAAAAATTTGAACTTAACTCTGAGTGTTCCAAGGAATGCTTTAATTCTTCCCTAGAGGTCTCAGGATTTCCATAGAAAATGATATAGTCTTTTTTTATAGATTTTTTTTTATGTGGATCATCTTGGAAGTCCTTATTGAATTTGTTACAATATTGCTTCTGTTTTATACTTCGGTTTTTTGGCCATGAGATCTTAGCTCCTTGACCAGGGATTGAACCAGCACCCTCTGTAATTGGAAGGCAAAATCTTAACCACTGGACTGCCAGGGAAGTCCCCAAAATAGGAAAGTATTAGAATGAGCTTTTCTGTGAAAATGTCATTTCTCATCTCTTCTAACTTTCAACATTCAAGATAAGACTTTCTATCCTGGTACCATTCAAAAGCACATCAGTAACAGTAGAAAACATTTAGTCATTTGTTTTACAGAGGAATGTTTGGCTTTTCCATGAAATTGAAATGAACGGGAAAAGTAAGGCAAAAATATGCTTCAGGTAAGAGAGACTGAGAAAGAAATTATTTTATTTCAAACACTCCCACTAATTGGGGCTCAAGTGAGCCTCTGTGGGAGATGGAACACTTGCTGGAGTAGAGTAGGCAGAGAGAATAATGGGAATTTTCATTTTATGTAGAAGTGAATGAAAATTAGCTTAAAGATGGAGGTTAGAAACCACAGCTGGGAAAAAACAAAAAGGACCAAGTTTTACACATGCTCTAAAATTATTCCAATTTCAATTTTAATCAATTTCAGTAGAAAAATATTCAAATGAAAGGAAAAAATTCAGCTACTATTTTTAAGCTTCTTCATTTTTATGTTGTTCTGCTGACTTAAAACGAAGAACTCGCTGATCAGATTGAAACATATGTGATGTCATTTAAAAACAGATACAGCATGCATGAGTGTGCATAAACACTTTTAAAATTTAAAATGCTATTTCTCCAATTGTCTTGTCAACATTTGCTGAGGAAAAAAGACATGCCTTTTACTACATACACTTGCTAGGTGACTTTTATCTTGCTTTAGAGATAAACCTGGAAGAAATTTTCGTTGATATTAACATTCCCATTGTCTCCTCAAAACTGAGTCTGATAGAGGATCATTTAGATAAACTACTTAATAGGTTAAAGTGTACTGCAATGTTGCATTGATCACTGAGAAAAGTT
This sequence comes from Bos mutus, assembly GCF_027580195.1. NCBI lineage: Eukaryota > Metazoa > Chordata > Mammalia > Artiodactyla > Bovidae > Bos > Bos mutus. The sequence continues at coordinate 23,744,149 of NC_091628.1, forward strand.
GATCACAATTCTCTCCAAATAACTGAAGTGCCCAGTAAATTAAAAATTGTTACTAAAGATAAATTGATCCCACCATATATGATATTGAGAAAGATGAATTTGTACTGAGTTTATATGCTATTGGCTATTTGAATCAGCATGTGAAAAAATTACATTTTGTCAGACAACTGATAATATATTTTATGAATGTTGGTAGCATTTATGAGTTTTTTTTTTTAACAGTTAATAAACAAAATCTTTCTAGAAAAGACTAAGAGGTTTCTGTGTCTTCTTAAAATAAAACTGCAAAACAATTTCCTCTTTCTGCATTTATGAAACACAGAAGTATGTGGTCTGTTGTCTTTGTTTTTTTGAGAGACTGGTTAATTGTCTGCTTGTGGACTTAGCTAGCTCTGTACTTTAGTTATGGGATAAGGTTACCAAAAATTTTACTTTAAGCTTTGCCTTTCAGCTTAAAAAAGCTGCCTTAAACCCTTAAATGACAAATTAAGGGCAATTACATGTTATGTGTTTGAACAGAACATATATTAGCTTAAAATACAATTGAGTTGCCACAGATGGTTAAAAATGAAAGTAAAATAAATTATAAATTATCCCATTTGGCTGAAGGAATAATATGTTTTGCATATAAGACAAAAGCAAAAGTAAATATATACTTTTATACAGTTCACAATCATGTGATGAACAAAAGTATTTTAACTCTATACATGTTTTTTGCAAAGCATTGGTTAATTAAAATAATTTAAAGTCAGTAATTAAAGTGATATCTTTTTGAGAAGTAATAAAAGAAAAGTAGAATTTAAAATTCTTAGGTATTTATTTTCAAAATTGTAAGAGAAATATCGTAATAGAATGATGCAATGTAAGTAAGGAATCTCTGCTTTTGAATTCGGTGGCGTATCTTGTACAAAACAAATATCCTGCCAAAAGATAGAAGGGAGAAAAAGTCTAATAAACTGTAAACTATAATAGTATATAGGAGTATATATGTACTATTAATAGAAAGATAGATGATAGAATGCTTATTTGAAGGCATTTGAGAATTATTGGGACAAGTTAGCTATGCATAAATGTTTCAAAAAAGGAAGAAAAGTGAGCCATCATTTTGCAGCCTCTGGTAACCTCGGAACATTTGCACATTCTGCATAGGAGGTAAGATGCTAGACATCCAGGCAAAGGCCCTGGTCAGAAAGATAGCATTAAAAGACAGAGACTCTGACTATGCTTTTGGTAGTTTGTCAGTGACAAAAATGCAAAAATCAGAAAAATATGAAACCAGAATCTTGGTGATAAAGGGGAAAGAGCATCCACGATGTGAGCCCAACAGTCTGTTGTTTTTTTTCTTTAAAGTTTTTCTTTTACTTTTTGCAACTGTATACAGCAAAAGGTTACAAATGCAGATTACATTTTCCAGGATCTGCACGTTGAGGAGTGAATTTTATTTTGTAACTAGCAACATGTTAAGTAGTATTTGAAGGTTTTAAAGCATGGGTAGATGCCATGATTAGAGCTGGAGAAAACTAACTTGGCAGCAGATTGTAGGATGGATTAGAGAAATCAGTGCCTGCAGGAGAGAAGGCCAGACAAGATATATTAATAAAACTTAAGCAGGAAGTAAACATAACTTCAACTAGGCTGCTGTAAATAAAAATAGAAAGTAAAAATGAAAAATAATGATTTAAATATAATCAACAAGTATGAAAGCAATTTGATGTTAGGAACTAGACAGAAGAGTCCATCTGAGATTTTGTACCCAGCTAAGCAGGTCAGTGAGGGTCATATGCCTTCTGTGGATTTGGAGTCAACCTGAAGCTTTCCATTCCTGTATCACCTCATAAGGGGCTTCCCAAGTGATGCTAGTGGTAAAGAATCTGCCTGCTTATGCAGGAGAAGTTAAGAGTCGAGGGTTTGATCTCTGGGTTGAGAAGATCCCCAGGATAAGGAAATGGCAGCCATTTCAGTATTCTTGCCAGGGAAATCTTGTGGAAAGAGGAGACTGGTGGGCTACAGTTCATGGGGTTGCAAAGAGTCTGACATGACTGAGCCACTGAGCACCATCACCTTATATATGAGACCTATTTTAGCACTGCTAACCTTTTAATATTCAAGCATTTGTCCCAAGATCCCTGAGGCATGTTTCGGGGACTAACTTAGGATGTGGCAAGGGACAGGAGGCAGGGTTTTTCATAAATGGAACATCTAAGATTCCAGATGGGGAGAAAAAGGGGAAGAAAAGTTGAAGCTGGAAAAATTACTTTTCCTGCAGTCCATACCCTCTGTCTCCACTTGTCACCCCCAGTGACCACAGGCAGGAAGTGCCACTCCTGTTGCATAGTAACAAGGAGGAAGTGGCAGGTGGGGCAGGGGTCACTGTGCATGCTGCTGCTGCTGCTGCTGCTAAGTCGCTTCAGTCGTGTCCGACTCTGTTGCGACCCCATAGATGGCAGCCCACCAGGCTCCCCCGTCCCTGGTATTCTCCAGGCAAGAACACTGGAGTGGGTGTAGGTCCTTGTTATTAGATAGACAACACTGATTGTGTTGATCTGTGTCCTTCTTGCCCTCCAAAATCCACTGGTGATTTACAGAGTATGGAAGAAAAGCTCTATGGAGGGTTGGGTTCAAAGAATAAGGCCATTACACCTCTTCGCCTAATTCTTCCTTCCTCTTCTGTTGACAAACCAAAATTTCTGGCTGTAATAACACAATATAAATTCTTTTATGTTGAATCTGACATTTGATGTTGAAAGGTTTAAGACCATATGATTCAGTGAATGAATTTCAGTGAGATTCCAACTCTCAACATGTGCCCATGATAAACACAATGTTATCCCAGGCACCAGGCCAAATTATACTGTTAACCGAGCATTTGAATGGAAGAATATTTTCATGGATCAAATCAAAACCCATTCCTGTAAAAATGTAATTTCGGTAAAATTGTGATGCTGGGGAGGGAGAAGGGAGAGCCTGAGGAATTTGAGCAAATTATACCCACTCTGCACCAAACAGTATCATTAAGAACACAGTGAAATTCACAGCGGTGATTTCATCAATAAGTGTGGTTTTTACATGAAGATGAGGACAAAGGCCAAGCTCCCAACAGTCTACAGAGAGGTGGCTTGTTTCATAGTGAGAGTAGAATACTTTGTTCAGTGACTGTACCAGCTGGAGAACATAGATCAATCTCTTAGACGATTGTTATTGCGCAAGTAGTTCTGAGTTGGCCTGAAGCCATTCATTGCAAAGCAAATACTGCTTGTTTGCGCGATGGCTTCCTCATTTCCTTGTGTCAAGTTCATGACAGGAAGATTTATAAGTCTGCACTGTTTGGCTTGTACATACAGTCGTACAAATTTCCTTATTTGCCTTGGTTTGGAACCCTAAAGTAATTAGCCTGCTGCAAGAAAAAAAAAAAAATGTACAGCTAGGTTGACTGCATATAGACCATCTAAATAATGATACAAATTGACCCAAATAAAATTTTACCAATCCTGTTCATTGAAAGACATCATAAACTGGGAGCATATGCAAGTGGTGTGTATGTATGTATATGCTAAGATACTCAGTTTCTCAGTCGTGTCCAACTCTTTGCGACCCCAGGGACTGTAGCCCACCAGGACCCCTGTCCATGGGATTATCCCAGCAAGAATACTGGAGTGGGTTGCCATTTCCTACTCCAGGAGATCGTCTCTACTCAGGGATCAAACCCACGTCACCGGTGTTGGCAGGTGGATTCTTTACCACTGAGCCTTCAGGGAAACCTCATCAGTATTATTTATGTCTATTTGTATTTATTAAATATATTGAAATTTGTTAAAGAAAAATAGAGAAAAAATTAAAGAGCTATATGCAATTATTATTTTCTGAATTCTGGCACACTGTCAGCTTGCTTCACCAAATTGTGTATTTCACATGGTCTATGAGAGAGGAAACTCCATGTTATTTTTCACAGATATTTTTGCATTTTCTTGTGATTTTTTTATTAAGCAAATCAAATTAGAAAACTTTTGATTATACCCTACTATGTATAAAAGAGATAGCTAATAAGAGCCTACTGTATAGCACAGGGACTCCACTCAGTACTCTGTAATGACCCACATGGGAAAAGAATCTTAAAAAGAGGTGATACGTGTATGTGTATAACATACTCACTTTTCTGTAAGACACAAAGTAACACAACATTGTAAACCATATATACTCTGATAAAAATTCATTTAAAAAAGAAATAAAATTTTCATTGTAGGATTAGAGTTCATACCATGTGGTTTAATGTATTGAATAATGCATTGAAAAATAAACACTTCAATGTTAGGAAAAGTAAAAGATAATTCCCTTTCACAGATAGTCATGCAGCACATGGATGGTATATCTGAATTCGTATAGTATCTCACAGAAGAGGCATGAAGATGAAGTCTATATGTACAAAGAACTTTTAATAAACCTAGCAGATACATTTCTAAAGGTCAAAATTAAAAATTTCTCATAGTTATTCAGATTTTCAGACTGCCTTGTATAGTCTCATAAAAGATTAATGAAAGATCTGTTTTACACATTTCAATAAACCTTCAAATTGAAAATGGTTTTTGTGATATTGTTGGTTTCTTCAATCATGTATTCATACCACTTATAAATGGATTCATTTTTCTTGTGAGATTTTAAGTTACCACTTTCATGTATGAAAATTTACCATTTCCAAAATAGATGTATCTTAATTACACCATAGCTTTAATAAATTAAAGAATATTATTCTTCCAGATTTAGGTAGAGATTAACCATTCAGATGAAAGGAGGTTTAAAGGTCCTATCTCTGGCTAATGAAGTTGACATGATTTAAAAAGGACAAAGTTCTCTTCCCTGGTGGGACAGAGGGTAAGAATCTGCCTGCCAATGCATGGATTCAATGCCTGATCAGAAGAGATCCCACATGTCTCGGAGCAACTAAGCCCATGCACCACAGCTATGGAGCCTACGCTCTGTGGTAGTGTAATCGCTAAGTCGTGTCTGACTCTTGCCACCCCACAGACTGTAGCCTGCTAGGCTCCTCTGTCCATGAGATTCTCCAGGAAAGAATACTGGAGTGGTTGCCATTTCTATGCTCTAGAGCATATTTTAAAAAGCAGAGACATCACTTTGCCAACAAAGGACCGTACAGTTAAAGTGATGGTCTTTCCAGTAGTCATGTACGGATGTGAGGGTTGGACCATAAAGAAGGCTGAGTGCCGAAGAATTGATGCTTTCAATCTGTGGTGTTGAAGAAGACTCTTGAGAGTCCCTTGGACTGCAAGGAGATCAGACTAGTCAATGCTAAAGGAAATCAGTCCTGAATAGTCCTTGGAAGGACTGATGCTAAAGCTCCAATACTTTGGCCACCTGATGCAAAGAACCAACTCATTGGAAAAGACCCTGATGCTGGGAAAGATTGAGGGCAAGAGGAGAAGGGGCAACAACAACAATGCTCTAGAGCCCGGGAGCCACACACACCCTAGAGTCTCTACTCTGCAACAACAGAAGCCACGGCAATGAGAAGCCTGTGCACTGCAACTAGGGAATAGCCCCCATTCATGGCGACTAGAGAAAAGCCCTGTGCAGCAACGAAGACCGAGCACAGCACAGCCAAGAATAAATAAGTAAGTAAATAAATAAAAGAACCAAGTTCAGCACTATACAAAGACACCAGTACTGACCCATATTATAATACTGCAGCGTGAGAACTGAGTATCTTAGAAGTGGAAAGGGTTTTGATGCAATATACAAGTACTCCATCTAAGCAAGACATTCTTTCCTTTTGCAATGTCCCATAGATGGTAATTTGATTATCAAACTAAATTAATATCTTTTGTTCAGTTCAAATTTCTTTTTCTTAAAAGTAGTATAGTAATTATAAACCAAATAAAACAACTAAAATTATATCTGTATTAAATTAAATGTGCCTATCAAATATGGCCTTGATTTTCATGTTATTTACCACAAGATAAAATTCAACTATGGCAGATATGTACAAAAACTGCCCTGAAATACTTACTTTGTAATCACTATGCTGCATGGCAACTAGTTATTAGTTATAAATAATGAACAGCTTTGTAACTCTTCAGAATAAGCATTGCTTCTATGCAACCAAACCAGATGTTAGTAATTTTCCCTCTTGCTTTATTTTCATATGATTTTATTTATGTTCATGGTGAGCTATCAGGGGTAATGGAAATCTCTCTGTGATGGGGAAAAAAAAATCATAAATTAGAAACAGCCAGAAGATGGGCTTTAAACTGTGCTTGGACACAAAAATTGGAAGCAGAATTGCCTGATAAAATTATGTTGAAAAAAGAGACTGCAAGTGTGACAAGATAATCAAGTAACAGATGTTAATAACTGGTATTTAAGGCTGTAATGCAAGTAAAGCACTTAGTGCCTCGTAGATACTAAATCCAAAACTAACTAGATAATTAGATAACGAAGTAAATGTCTATTCTTATTGTTACATTTTTGCTTTTGCAAACAGAAAAGGAAATTTGGATTCAGAACTCCGAGGAAGGAAAGAAGATGTACTTGAATAAGAACAAGATTTGAAACAGAAGCGGCTGAACACTGACTTAGCAAATCTGCACCATGAGACAGGTAAACCTGCAGATGGAGTATCTAGTCATACCCTATAGTGCACTAAACTAGCAGTTCCAAATATAAGAAGTTTGTGCTGTTATTGTCATAAATTATTTACTATCCACAGTTGCAATCTCAAAATCACTTTCCAAGACTGATTCTCAAACTCTGCAACCCTCCCTGCTTGGAATCACACAAACAGAAAATGAAAAACCTAAGTGTGTTTGTATGTGTCTGTGTGTTGTGTATGCAACTGGAGTAAACTAAGTATCAATCGGAGGAGAAAGTTTTAAGTAACTTACTCTAAATTTATACCCTGAAGTAAAACATGTTTATTAAAAATATCTGCTGCTGCTAAGTCACTTCAGTCGTATCCGATTCTGTGCGACCCCATAGACGGCAGCCCACCAGGCTCCCCCGTCCCTGGGATTCTCCAGGCAAGAACGCTGGAGTGGGTTGCCATTTCCTCCTCCAACGCATGAAAGTGAAAAGTGAAAGTGAAGTCGCTCAGTCGTGTCCGACTCTTCGCGACCCCATGGACTGCAGCCAGGCAAGAGTACTGGAGTAGGTTGCCCCTGCCTTCTCCGATTAAAAATATCTACATTGTGTTATAAATGTTAACCTGATAAAAGGTTTATGATGCATTAAAAGTTAAGTGAAACTTAAGACTCTCAGTCATGTCCCACTCTTTGCGACCCCATAGACTGTAGCCTACCAGGCTCCTCCATCTGTCCATGGGATTTTCCAGGCAAGAGTACTGGAGTGGGGTGCCAAGGAAAGCATAATATTCAATTAATCCAATGAAAGTGACTGGATAAAAAGCATGTGTATGTGTGTGTGAGAGACAGAAATTAAACGTAATTATATTTGGAAAAGAAATATAAAAAATGTATGCCCCAAAGTTTTATGTAAAAATTTGCCCTACTTTTTGGTTCAAAAATAAATATTTCTAGAATATCTCACAATGTATATTGCAATAAGTGTATTAGAATGGGTGTATTGTGATATTCTTCCCTTTAGGTTCTAGTTGTAAAAATGTTCGGCTAAGTATTCAGTAAAATAGGCTTAAACAATGTAATCTGTACTCCTCAAGTTACTCATAGTTTAAAATTCACAATATTCCAGAGCTGATTAATTACATAAAATTATGTTTTCTTTGTGTGCAACTCAAAAGATAATTATGGTTAATTGCATTGTTAGGGAATAAAAGTTGTGAGTCAGAGAATAGGAGCTCCTATTATACGAAATTAAGAATTTTAAAAGTTTTCAAAAATTATTTTAAAACCAATATTTGACTTGTAAAGACTCCTAATTAGCCAGCAAATTTCACATTGGCTCTGTCCACATTTAATAACATACATCTGCTCTTTAATTTGATTTCTTCTGAATGTTTTTCTATGTTAGAAAAACAGAAGAACCTGCATGATGTAAATGAATTCACATATCTTTTCCTACCCATCCCCAAAATTAACCCATGCATAGACTATATATAATTTTTTCTCAATAATTTCTTTTAAGTTTTTTATTTTACCATAAGTATCCATTGCTTTTAAACCATTCATAATTTATTTACTAATGTTTTATAGATCTATAAACAAGTTTTGTTTAGAGGTTTTAAACTTTTTGTGGCATTTTATAGTCAATTTCAGGATAAATTGAGTTTCTCTCCATTCGTGTGAGATAAGGCTCAGCTTTTCTGCTTCAGTGACAGACTGAAGTAATTGCTGTTTACCATGAAATTGCTCACCTGCAATTTACCTTTCACTTCAGCGGCAAATTTATATGAGTTAATTTGGTAGTGAAGGTTCAAAATATGAACACATAATATATTTTGGACCTTGAATTAAATTATTAATCCTGAATTAGACAGAGGAAGCAACCTTATTATACAATTAATATTTTCTCTCAAATTGCCAGTTATTATAGCAAATGCATCTTTCCCATTGAAGCTTTTCACATGCAAGTTTGAACAGGGTAATATCTCTCCCATTATCCTATTGTCTTTATAAAATATATGCAGCCTGCTACCTAGGAAACCTGAGTGTAGGAGGAGCCGTTCTGAGAGACTGCACATGGCTCCAGTTGCCAAGGAAACCCGTGCCTTTTTTCCTGTAAATGTGCAGAGCAGTTTCCTTATTAGGAATTGGGTTAACAGCGTTCTCAAAGGAAAAGCTGAGTGAGGAAGGTAGTAAGATTTTTTCATACATATGAACTGAATCGTAAACTCTGTATAAACTGTGATAAATTGGTTTTAGCATGTAAGTTTTAGTGATAAAAGTGAAGTTTTATGGAGTTTTCATCTGGCATAATTAAAAATATTCAAACATGCAAAATCTTGCTGTTAGAGCAGAGGAGCATACAGAAAATGAGTTTTTTTCTGAATAACAAGTGGCAGATACTGACAATATATGATTCATAAAATACTTGTGTGTTGAATGTGCACTTTTTTAAATGACCTTACATAAAATTATTTTCCATGAAATACTTCTGTATGTAACAATTCTAATTAATTCTTTACATTTAGCCCTCTTTTAAAAATCACTGTGTCATTATTGTGCTAAAAATTGCATTTATTTTATATTCTACTATTCTATGCTTTAAGCTTTGGGGGGGGTAATTAAAATACTTTAAAATATAAAATCCAAGTCACATATTATAAATATTACATCAGCATGATCTATCACAATCTATCATCATTTATTAAGCCTCCACCTATTAAACACACAAAACAACCATGGTCAACATGTCTTAACAATATTCTTCAAAAAGCTTTAAAAAGCCTGGTGGACTACAGTCCAAGGGATCACAAAGAGTCAGACACAACTGAGCGACTAACACACACACATGCAAGAAAAACACCCCCAAATGTGTTTTTCTTTGCATACTTAACAAAGAGGTCATTTCTTGGAAACTTTAGCCTAGTTTTCTATGTTGAAGTATAATCACTGTGTCCTTAGGCATCCAACCTAAATGCAGACAGAGTTAAATGCAAGTATTTTATTGCAAAAGTAAGTAGAATAGTTTAAGTTTCTTCCTCTTTGGAATAAATTCATGAAGAACCATAATTCTTTGACTATTCTATTGAGCAGCCACAGTGTGTGAAAGTAGGCACCCTCATATTTCTGGTAGATTCCTGTATATTGTAACAGCTTCTGTAGAATGCAATTTGGAAAATATCTTAAGTGCCTTAAAATGTCTTTTGTTTACATTGGGCTCAGTAGTATAATTTTAATGCAACTTTCTAAAAATATAATATATGCATATATGTATAATATATGTATAAGGATAGTCATCACATTTGTTTTTTTAATTAATTTTAACATGATCATTGGTAAAATTATGATAATAGTATACAACAGATACTATGCTGATATTCAGCCATTAAGTAATCAAAGTGTAAAAAAATACACAATCACTTGGAAAACACTTATTAAAGAATAATAAGTGAAAAAGAAAAGGTGAAAAAATAACAAAAGAAAATACTGGAAGTATATACACTAAAATGATAAGCATAAATAGTGTGTTATCATCCCTTGTGTTTTTCTGTTTTACTTCTGCCAAGTTGTTTGCATTGACCAATCATTGCTTTTGTATTTAGAAAATGTCTTAGAGTGTTATAAAGGACAAAGTTTTTGAAGAGTTAAAGTGACATAGAGGGATGCTTACAATATAATGTCAAAAGAAGAAAGGCAGCTTTGCACAATGTATTATAGATACAAACATCACAATGACAAAGCCTGTTGTTAACCCCCATCTTGGAACAGCCATTTCGGAGATAAGTGGGACCACTTGTAGGAAGAGGACACAGCTCTTAAAGCCAGCTATGGATCTGTGGGCAGAAGCAGCTACAGGGAGTTGATATGACAGAAGCACTAGAAGCATAGAATGCAAAATAAAAGTAAGAAACAAACCTCTTGTATCTTCCAGTTGAGAACAAGATAGTATTGAATGAGAAGCACCAATTTGTTACTTAAGGATTTCTATATGTGGAAAATTCAAATGATAGAAAGGCAGGTTTATACATAAGAATTTGGGGGAAGTGTGTGATTGGTTCTGATTTCATGTTTTGTTTTGTTTTACACTTATGCTATTTATGTATAAACAAACACATTTTTCTAAGATTTGAAAACCCCAAATATTTTCCTAATTAAAGCAACTTCAAATTGTAGGATGTGGGGATGGCACCAGAATTTGATAAACTATAGCTGGCCACCAGGCTAATCGATATACGAATCCTAGACAGTTTTATATAACTTGCAATAGATGAGTCCTAAATGGTTTCACAGTGGAAACAGTGTCAGACTTTATTTTTTTGGGCTCCAAAATCACTGCAGATGGTGACTTCAGCCATGAAATTAAAAGACGCTTACTCCTTGGAAGGAAAGTTATGACCAACCTAGATAGCATATTCAAAAGCAGAGACATTACTTTGCCAACAAAGGTCCATCTAGTCAAGGCTATGGTTTTTCCTGTGGTCATGTATGGATGTGAGAGTTGGACTGTGAAGAAGGCTGAGCACCGAAGAATTGATGCTTTTGAACTGTGGTGTTGGAGAAGACTCTTGAGAGGCCCTTGGACTGCAAGGGGATCCAACCAGTCCATTCTGAAGGAGATCAGCCCTGGGATTTCTTTGGAAGAAATGATGCTAAAGCTGAAACTCCAGTACTCTGGCCACCTCATATGAAGAGTTGACTCATTGGAAAAGACTCTGATGCTGGGAGGGATTGGGGGCAGGAGGAGAAGGGGACGACAGAGGATGAGATGGCTGGATGGCATCACTGACTCGATGGATGTGAGTCTGAGTGAATTCCGGGAGTTGGTGATAGACAGGGAGGTCTGGCGTGCTGTGATTCATGGGGTCGCAAAGAGTCGGACACGACTGAGCGACTGAACTGAACTGAAATGGTTTCACATCCATGCGTCATGTATAAGATATATATCTGCAATACTAGTTGCTGGGTTTATGAAATAGCCTTCTCCCTACCAAGCATGTTGGCAATATATATATATATATATATCCTTGAATGAAAGCATCTACCAAAATTTATAGCCTAATAGATAGAACAGATGAAAAGAACTTTGAGCAGAAACTCAAAGGAAAGATCTTTGCAGAGATATATTCTATGGCAGACATGACATAAAGTATCAAATTTTTGTTTTTGAAGTCTGCAGAATTAGATATTAACATATAATTATTGAAAATTTAATAGCTCCAAATTCAAATGTGCAGTCCAGTGATTCCAGTAAATGCTGAAAGCGGTGACAAAAATCATACCATCATTATTTTTCAGAGATTCCAAAACAAGTAAAATGGGAAAATACATTATTTATCCCAAGATATATCTGTGGATCTCTACGTGCCAGAAATACCTGGATAATGAAAGGCATCCAGCAAAGAAGGTATAAATAAACACTATTGGAAAAAAATTAGCAGTAACTGGATGATTGTTTTTCAGTTGTGTCCGAATCTGCAACCCTATGGACACAGCACACCAGGCCTCTCTACCTTTCACTGTCTCCCAGAGTTTGCTCAAACTCATGACCATTGAGTCATTGATGCCATCCAACCATTTTATCCTCTGTCACCCCTTTCTCCTCCTGCTCTCAATCTTTCACAGCATCAGGGTCTTTTCCAATGAGTCAGCTCTTTGATGATAGGAAGAACTAAAAAGTGATTGCTTAAAGCACCTTGATTGACCAAGATACTGCACTGGATCTCATAAACTGGAAGAAATATGTTTCTCCTATAAAGTAGGAGGACCCATTTTAAAACCAATTATAACTCTCACCTTGACAATGATGTTCTCAGATACTCTTGCACTGAAACCACTGGGGAAGCTTGTGTAGCCCTTCTGAATGTTTCTAGCAAAGCAAGGAAAGTTAGACTCATAGGAAGATACTAATGTTAACAGCTGGCTTTCTGGAGAAGGAAACCCTGCTCTGTAGTACTTGCCAATGTCAATGGTGTACATTCTCCCATCACAGCCAGTTACAAACTATCAATTGGACATCACTGAGTATAAAAAGAGGAACAAATCTGTGCCACTGGCTCTTGCCAAGTAGTAAGAGCCAGTCCTCTCCTATTAATGAGAGCTGTTTGCCCTTGAAGTTCTTAAAGAAGGCATTAGCAAAAGGCTGAGGAAAAAAAAAAGGCACACAGCCACAGTAAAATCAGCCCAGCTAAATTGCCTCATAGTTTTATGTTGGAATACTCCTCTTTTAAGCAGTAAAAGAAAATCAAGTTGAAAGTCTTTACCTAAATAGGAAGTAACGAATTTCCTAGACCTTGGTGTTCTCAGGTTGTCAGTAACCTAGATCCAGTGATAACACACAGATGACACAGACAAGAAGCTAATGTCTGCAAATAATTTGAGAAGTATGATAGCCTTAAAAATATGTATCACTATAAATAAGACAAAAAAGTGAGATGATTAAAGACTCCCAGGAAAGATTTCTAACTCTTTTTTGTGTATTTTCAGGAGGTGGCAACTCTGAATGGCAGCAGGGCCAGCCAGGCAGCCTCATGTGCATTTCAGATTTTAATTTTATTTAAGGTACTTATTTGATATTGTTCAAGGTTTTTATAATATCTATTCTCCTGTAAAGTCAACTGAATAATCCATTGAGGTTTCCTATGAAGGAAACAGCCATACAAAATAAAATGAATTATATGATACAATCAAATAAAATATTTTATGCATTTTAAAAAGAAATCCATGACACATATCAGATTTTATCAGAAAGATTGAGACATGCTAATATGACATGAAAAAGGCTGCAAATAGCAATAATCCAAGCTCCAAGAGGTTTCTCTAACTATAGTGCCAGGTTTAAAAACTACAGTGATATATAAAAACTGTATATTTTCTCATATTGATGTTTTTATCAGACTTACCCTATAGAATGTAAGTCTCATGAAACAGACCATCAGATTTGTTCACTGCTATATCTCTAGCTGTTAGCACTTCTCTAGTGCCCAGGAAAAAAGTAGTTGTTCCACAAATACTGTTGAATGAATATAGAACATAAAAGTAGGCAAAAAGTTCATAACACTTAAGTGAGATAATAAATACAAATATGGTTAATAAAAGGGCTTCACTTCCTTCAGTGACAGAGGTCCTAATTATCTAATGGTAGAGCAACACTGTGTTTTTAGTTTAACAAGAATATAAGCAATAATGTTTCATGACACTCAACTGGACAATTTAGAAATGTTAGTGGTGGATTTATAGTTGGTCTAATTCTCTATGGGTATTAATTGTGGTGCTGGAGAAAACACTCGAGAGTCCCTTGGACAGCAAGGAGATCAAGCCAGTCAATCCTAAAGGAAATCAGTCCTGAGTATTCATTGGAAGGTCTGTTGCTTAAGCTCCAATATTTTGGCCACCTGATGTGAAGAGACGACTCACTGGAAAAGACCCTGATGATGGGAAAGATTGAAGGCAAAAGGAGAAGGGAGTGGCAGAGAATGAGATGGATAGATAGCATCACCAACTCAATGGACATGAATTTGAGCAAACTCTGAGAGATAGCAGACGACAGAGAAGCCTGGCATACTGCAGTCCTTGGAGTCCCAAAGAGTCAGATATGACTTAGCAACTGAACAACACATCAACAAATTCCTATGGGTATTAATCTTCTGACCTTTCTAAACTGTCAGAGACTTCTTGCTCTTAGACTATATCTCGTAAATATATTCTAACTACTGATTTTTTTCAATATATACTCTGCACACTTTCACATTTTAAGATAACATAAAACTAAACAGAGATAGAAAATGTATCAATTAGATGAGCAATAACCAAGTAGATTTCAAAAAAATATTCTCTCCGCTAAATTAAATAAGGAGTTAATCCATCTCAAGACAAAAAAAAAAAAAAACCTAAAAATAAAAATGAAAAATACAAATATGTATAGAAATATGTTGCTTTTGTTATTGCATGCATGCTAAGTCGCTTCAGTCATGTTTGACTCTGTGCGACCCCATGGACAGCAGCCCACCAGCCTCCTCTGTCCCTGAGATTCTCTAGGCAAGAATACTGGAGTGGGTGGCTGTTTCCTTCTCCAATGCATGCTAAGTCACTTCAGTCATGTCTGATTCTGTGAGACCCTGTGGACAGCAGCCCATCAGGCTCCTCTGTCCATGGGATTCTCCAGGCAAGAATACCTGAGTGGGTTGCCATTTCCTTCTCCATGATTTTGTTATTAGGAAACTCAATATTTTAAAATAAATGTAAAGATGTTAATCTTCACAAGTCATCATAGAAATCCACACTGCAACATGCAATGATAATTTTTATTTTTGTTACATAGGCAAAAGCTGATTATAAAACTTGATAAATTGCAGTTCTTACTGGGAAAAGTACACTTTGCTGTGTATAGGATTAAGAATTTGTAAAATTTATTTGGAATAAAATTGGATTGCTTTTATTAAAATTGAAAATGTGGGTATATGTTGAGCAATTTTTGTAGGTTTCCCCAGTATCTGTATGGGCTTCTTAATTTGGGAGAACCCAAGACCACACCTCTTGCACAAAAGCATTATATATTATATATTACATTTTAATTTCTCATATTTTCATGCTTTCCTTTTCCATATTTTCATCTCATCATATATTATCATATGTTATTGCCATATGTTTAATTAAGTCTGTGAAAATATTCTTATTAACAGCTTTATGTTTTACATTTTTCTTGGACTAATTATAATATCTAAGTGTCCAAGAGTTGACTACAATGTACTTCTTTTTCTTTTAATGATGGGTTATATATTTGTTTTCCTTTGTACATTTGATCATTTTGTTTTATAAGCTGGACAATGCATTAATAGTTGTAGGGCATTTGAATGACATTAAATTCCTTTAAAGTGTGTTGAATTTTGTTTTGGCAGATAAATGGCTGGTGGATAACACTGGTCTTGTCAAACTTGGATTCATTTGCTGTTAACTTATTGGCTGAAGACATATTAATATGTCTTTTGTTACCTGAACATTATTGACTGAATACGTTTCAATATTGAAAACGTTTCAATATTCACTTACATAACAAATCACTGGCCATAGGCATTAGTTCTGCAAAAGTCCGCCAGTCAATCATTTGTTAAGGTATATCTATTTTGTTTTTGAACTTAGTCCTATGGTTAGGCCCTTACTCTTGCATGTGATCTTTACAGATAAAGATAGAGCTAGAGATATAGATCTATAGAAATAGATACAGATATTCATCTATCTGTATCTATATCTCTATCTCTACCTAGTCTTTCTGGACTTTCAACTGAAGGCCAATGTGCTGAGTAATTTCTTTCTATTCTGGGTGAACCATAACTCCAGTGTCCCCTAGCCCTGCTGACCCCTCCTTAATCACTTTTCTGTCCCACAGTGGCCATCCTCTGCTAGGAATCCCAGAGATTCGCCCTTTGCTCTTTGAGCCTATCCATTGGCCAAGGCTGGAATAAATTCATGTCGGCTTATAGCTAACCTTTTTCTCAATAGCTCTCCTCTCAGATTCCTTTCAATGCAAATTCTATCTCCTTACTCCAGTAAGACTTCTGCCTGGGTTTGTCTCCATCTCCCTGCTCTGTGTCAGTAAAGTACCCCTAGAAGAATGTGGGGCGATTGTTGGGCAGTCTTATGGTTCACATTGCTTATTTATCTTTCTTCAGAGATCACTGTCCCCAGCCGCCTCTTTTTCAATGCCTGCAAATAGTGACTCACACATTTCATACAATTTTACAGGTGTTTCTGTTGGAATGCCAAATCCTGAATCAGTCACTCTTTCAAAGCAGAAATCTTTTAGCTCTTTTTGAGATACAGAAATTAAGAAAAGCTATTTACTTATCATGACAAAGTAAGTGATAAATAGAAATTAATTTTAACACATGTCTTCTGACTGTATATCCAAGGTATTTCTATAAACATAGCTGCTTTGCAAATGAATAGCACTAGAAAAATATGGAGTGGGGCAGGTTTTCTAACTCAGTGGTATACAGCCTTATTAATGGAATAATAAAATTGCAAACATTTTGTAAGAAATAATTTAAATTTTGTGATACTATTCACGTTTTCCTAGATATTAAACACATTCACAGCAACAATAACAATATTAATTATCTCTTAGACTTAACATTTCATAAAAACAATATATGATCAGCAAGATTATATTAATAAACATCATTTTTAATAAAGGAGAATTATAGCAAATGAATAAATTTCATTTTATAAAAGTCTCACTTTATTTCACTTTTATCTCTTCTTAGACATAAAGTGGAGTAAACTTCAAAATGTACAAAAGCACCCGAAAGCACATGTTTGGAAATAACTGACAAAGCGTTTTATTTTAAAAAAATCATCACTTTAGCGCTGTGTCAGAAAGCATTCTTAGTGCTTACAGTTATTAATTCATTTAAACATCATAATTATGTAATGAATCAGGTCCTATCATATTACCCACCTTTTTACAGATGATGAATCTGATGTGTGAAAAATGAAATATTTTACCCAACATCACCCAACCAATAAGTAAGCAGAGCTAAAATTGTCACTCAGAAAATCAGGTTCTTAAACTTTGCTTCTTTACTCTGATTACTCCTTTTCAAATAGAAATCCAAGGGGGAGAAACAGACATATGCTATGAATAATGTTTCCAAAGCTGTTTTTCCAATCAATTTCGAATAGATATACATTTTCCCAAAATATACTATTGTGTTGGAAGAGATATTTTACTTTAATTTTTCAATTATTGAAATTTTGTCTCAGATAAAATAATCACTCACTACATAATGGGGAAAAGGGGCATTTTTTTCTGGTTCTGCATTTCTAGTCATAAATGAAGGTTACTATTTGAGAGTATGTCATTAAAATAGATAATATTCACTGCAAACAGATATAATTCAGAAGGTTAAAATTCCAGTTAAGATTAGTCTTTAAAATGTAGCCCTTTTACAAAATTTTTTTTTTCCTCTAATTTTATTTTATTTTTAAACTTTACATAATTGTATTAGTTTTGCCAAATATCAAAATGAATCCGCCACAGGTATACATGTGTTCCCCATCCCGAACCCTCCTCCCTCCTCCCTCCCCATACCATCCCTCTGGGCCATCCCAGTGCACCAGCCCCAAGCATCCAGCATCATGCATCGAACCTGGACTGGCAACTCGTTTCCTACATGATATTTTACATGTTTCATTGCCATTCTCCCAAATCTTCCCACCCTCTCCCTCTCCCACAGAGTCCATAAGACTGTTCTATACATCAGTGTCTCTTTTGCTGTCTCGTACACCGGGTTATTGTTACCATCTTTCTAAATTCCATATATATGCGTTAGTATACTGTATTTATGTTTTTCCTTCTGGCTTACTTCACTCTGTATAATAGGCTCCAGTTTCATCCACCTCATTAGAACTGATTCAAATGTATTCTTTTTAATGGCTGAGTAATACTCCATTGTGTATATGTACCACAGATTTCTTATCCATTCATCTGCTGATGGACATCTAGGTTGCTTCCATGTCTTGGCTATTATAAACAGTGCTGCGATGAACATTGGGGTACACGTGTCTCTTTCCCTTCTGGTTTCCTCAGTGTGTATGCCCAGCAGTGGGGTTGCTGGATCATAAGGCAGTTCTATTTCCAGTTTTTAAGGAATCTCCACACAGTTCTCCATAGTGGCTGTACTAGTTTGCATTCCCACCAACAGTGTAAAAGGGTTCCCTTTTCTCCACACCCTCTCCAGCATTTATTATTTGTAGACTTTTGGATCGCAGCCATTCTGACTGGTGTGAAATGGTACCTCATAGTGGTTTTGATTTGCATTTCTCTGATAATGAGTGATGTTGAGCATCTTTTCATGTGTTTGTTAGCCATCTGTATGTTTTTTGGAGAAATGTCTATTTAGTTCTTTGGCCCATTTTTTGATTGGGTCGTTTATTTTTCTGGAGTTGAGCTGTAGGAGTTGCTTGTATATTTTTGAGACTAGTTGTTTGTCGGTTGCTTCATTTGCTATTATTTTCTCCCATTCTGAAGGCTGTCTTTTCACCTTGCTAATAGTGTCCTTTGATGTGCAGAAGCTTTTAAGGTTAATTAGGTCCCATTTGTTTATTTTTGCTTTTATTTCCAATATTCTGGGAGGTGGGTCATAGAGGATCCTGCTGTGATGTATGTCGGAGAGTGTTTTGCCTATGTTCTCCTCTAGGAGTTTTATAGTTTCTGGTCTTACGTTGAGATCTTTAATCCATTTTGAGTTTATTTTTGTGTATGGTGTTAGAAAGTGGTCCAGTTTCATTCTTTTACAAGTGGTTGACCAGATTTCCCAGCACCACTTGTTAAAGAGATTGTCTTTAATCCATTGTATATTCTTGCCTCCTTTGTCGAAGATAAGGTGTCCATATGTCGTGGATTTATCTCTGGGCTTTCTATTTTATTCCATTGATCAATATTTCTGTCTTTGTGCCCTTTTACAAAATTAATCTAAATAAATTTATGGTGCAAAGAAGCATTGAAATAGCTTCTTGGAAGGAAGGAAGTCATGCATCAAAGAAAAGGACCATAAAGTGCTCAAATGCAAATAAAACGTATTGATTCACGGTAGTAGCTTCTGAGTAAGAAGAACAGAAAAAAATGATATTCTTCCAGTTTCTATTTTATGAGAAAATCAAGTGTATGTCCTAATCAAAATGTATTCATTAATAAATATTTGACAATTTAAATAACAATTGTAAAATGATTATAAGTTGCAGTTTATTATTGAAAATTGCAACTATTAAAAATAGAACAGAATAACTTGGCAAGAGTTATATTTAAATATCTAGATGTTTTATGCGTTAGTCATATTTCTAATCTCTTAGGAAGAAGACATTTAGATGATCTAAATGAACTTAACCAGATGGAAATGACTGATTTTCTCAGATTTTGGTAAGAAAATAAAACCTTTCATTTACTTGGAATCTAAACAAGTTGGAAGCAAAAATAATTAGAATATTTTGCTGCACATGCAAAAATTAAGCTTTCACATCAAGATTTTTCTCAGTGACTGCCATAGGCAAACCATTGGCAAAATAAAGTCAATATACAAAAGGCTTCTTCACCTATGTATTTAATGGTACCAGACTATCAGAATGGCTCTAATATAATTTTCCAAAGCAGGACAATGTCATGGTTGAACTTTAGCTCCTAAATAAATCCTGTATTAGAGTTTCTCATGCAGCTATTGTTTTTTAAAAATTTTATTAGGTTATAGTTGCTTTCCAATGTTGTGTTAGTTTCTGCCATACAGCAAAGCGAATCAGCTATATGTAGACATATATCCCCTCCTTTTTTGATTTTCTTCCCATTTGGGTCACCACGGAGTGTTGAGTTGAGTTCCCTGTGCTATACAGTAGGTTCTCATTAGTCACCTTTTACACATAATAGTGTATATACATCAATCCCATTATCCCAATTCATCTCACCTCTCCTTTCCCCTCTTGCTGTCCATATGTTTGTTCTCCACATCTGTGTCTCTATTTCTGTTTTACAAATAGGTTCATCTGTACCATTTTTCTATCTTCCACATATATTAAGTAAGTCAGAAAGAGAAAAACAAATATCATATAATAATGCAGCTCTTTTGAGATGGTAGCCTATACCTAGCCCTTCAGAACTGCAACTAGCCTATTTGCTTTACAATCAGGAAGGGAGTGTAACTGGATCAACGAACATGCATTGCCATATAGGATTGGCTTGAGTCACCTGCCCATTCAGATGGCGAAATGAAATCTATCAATCCTAATGAAACATTCTGAACGTGGACTCATCATAAGCTAATCATAATTCATATACATTTATTGTCTCTCATTGTGTTGTCCTTGGAAAATTCAGTTTCATATAGTGAATACTTTAACTTCCACTCTAGCAAAATGACCATTGTAAACCATTGAAACACTCGTGTAAGTGGAAACTAGTTTGCGGCAGTTATGTGTCTTGAAAGGAAAGTCTCTTGGATTTTTTTTTTCAGGCTCTATTTGCTTTGCTCCCTTGCCAGCTCACTGTCTTTTGCCCAATAACTAAATGAAGGATTTTCTCAGCTTTGGGTCTTAAGCACTTTTATTTTTTGATTCTTCATTCCCAGCTTGGGAAATAACATCAATAACCATGGTTTCAATTATTGTATACATGTTAACAAATCCCCAATTCATATACCTACCCAAGAATTCCACTCTTAGCATCACACTCATATAGAAGTGTCCATTAGACATTTTACTTAGATATTTCAAAAATATTCACTCTCAATCTGTCTGGATAAAGTTCGAAGAAATTAATGTAAGCAAATTCTGTGCATTCCTCTTTTTCACTTTTGTAGCTCCTAAAGAAGACTCTGAATCAGCTTGCTTTTATCTTAAGACTTCTTTTAGTCTAATTTAAATAAAGGAAAGAGAACAAGAACCAAAAGGAACCAAATTGGGTTAAGATTATTTTATATTGTGTAACAGAGAATCTAACCAGAGAACATAAACTGATACAGAATTTGGGATGATGAAGACAGAAGAGACAGAATTCAACATAACAATTTGGGGAGAAAATTTTGTTTGGATATTGTTAATTAGCTTGAGAGAGGTTTTGGAGGCAGTGGTGGCTAATTTTGTGAGTGGCAGAAATCTGGGTATAGGACACATTTTTAAGTTTTCCTGGACATTATTAAATGATGCTTCTCCCCAAATTAAAGATTGAATTTTCTGTACATTATATTGTTTTTAATAGTGTTCTTTCTTCAAATCCATAGTTCATAGAGCTAAGGCCATTATATTTGATTCATGTGCTTTGTCAGTTAGGATCCATTTTAAATTCATATAAAAGAAAACTCAAAGTAGCAATATCTGAAACAGTTAAACATTTAATTCTCTGTTGTAAAAAATAAATCTAGAGGTACATAGTTCAAAACTGGCATGGAAAACTCTAGGTATACCAGGGATCTAGGCTTCTTTTATTTTTCCTTCTATCACACTAGCCCTGGCTAGAACTGTAGTCAGAGTGGCCTCCTCATTTCAGACAGCAGGAAGGGATAGAGCTGGTTACATTCAAGTAAGTAGCCCTACTAGAAGTCCTATTCGATTCAACACTTACAATGTCATCTCATTAGCCAAAATCTACTCACATGACCACAACTGCTCCAAGTAAAATAATCTAGTCTTTCTTCCAAGAGACAAGATGCTCAGCTAAGAACTGGGCTGCACAAACCTGAATCTATCATCTCTCCTGCCTTGAAACCAGCTTTTCTATCAAGGTTCTCTGTCTCAAGAAAACCACTCAGTTGCTCAAGACAGAAACCCAAGAGCTATCACTGGCTGAATTCTTTTATTACCCATCTTCCTCACCTCTAATCCCAATTAAACACCATGGCTTACTCAACAACTCTTTTCATTTTCTGCAATTATTACAACCATACAAGTCTAAGCCATAATTCCTTCTTCTCTCATCAGGATGTTGAATGTAGGCTTAGAAATGAACTCTGTGCCTGTGGCTTTTCTTTCCTCCCTCCATCACTCAATTTCCTTCTACAAAGCAAAGACAGTATTCCTTTGTATAAAGTAAGTCTCATCATTCTACTTCCCCAATAAGATCACTCAAGGACATCCCATTATTTAGGCAAGTGTTCCATATCTACAAAATGTACTGTATAGACATGCATATTATGAAATCCACTTTACTATTGTGCAATGTAACAATTCTCTGTTAAGTTGTTAAAAATTACAAGTTTTACAAGAAAATCTGACAAAGGTTCTTATTACTTTTATATTTCAGGGAGCTAAGTGGAAAAGAAGGATCATTTTTATAAGTCCACTTTTTTTTTTAAGCAATGAGGGGGGAGAACCTGAGGCCTATAAATATTTCAGAGTTCCCTAAGCACAAACATAACAATATTTTCACAATTTCTCCATTCAGGGATCCAACAGAATGCTGCAGAACCACTGACTCAGGTCTTAAAGATGGTAGAAGGTGAGGGTAATTGTCAATAGACAATTAGCCTTAAGTGAACATTTCCCAGTGTATAATCAGCTGAGAGGGCAATTTCCATTCCATTTGGGTGAATTCTGATCCCTGAATCTTGCTGGAAGTGAAAGATTTATTTTTCTAAAAACAACTCCTTAACAGCAGGCCTGCCAGTCATTTCTATATGTGCAGCTTACAAGCCTTAATGTAAGCTCTGAAAGAGGCATTCTTACAAGTTCACAGCAAGAAAATTCCCATTAAAGGCAAGTGAATATTGTGAATTGCTTTTAAGCATATATTGAAGGCAGACTTCAGAATTCTGAAAGAAGACTCAGACAAGACTTTCATAAAGGAACACACAAGTATAATGTAAGAAGCCAGACCAAAATGTATACACCCAACCACAGGATAATCCCCTGGAGAATGGAATGGCAACCCACTCCAGTATTCTTATCTGGAGCATTCCATAGACAGAGAGGCCTGGCAGGCCATAGTCCATGGACTCACAGAGTCAGATAAGACTGAGCAACTAACACTTTCACTTCAACCATAGGTTGACATATCCACCCTCATAAACATTATGATAAAATAAGACATAATTAAAATATATGCCCTCTTCCCATGCAAAGTACACACAAAAGAAGGGAGAGATAAAGAAAACGGATTTTTATAACACAGCGTGTTATATTGACTATTGTAGTAGTCAAGAATTGCATCAGTGATCAGACACAAGACTAGGCATTATTTTTTTGCTCAGTTAAATCTAAAGGTGCAAAGATGTGCCCAGTCCAGGAGTATATGATTTTTGTGTTTTCTGCTTTTCTTGAGCAAATGACTTTCATTTTAAAGTCATTGTGTTGTTCAAGGGAGTGTCTGGAACTCCAGTCATATGTATTAGGGAGCAAGAAATGAAGAGAGGGAAATAGAGATTTTTGTCATTTTTTTCTTTCTTCTTTGTAATGAGCTTCTTCAGAACCCCATTCCACAATTTCTTCTTATATCTTACCTACCAGTATATTTGCATAATCTTACCCAGCTTCTAAGAGGCTGGGAAATTTAGTCTTTGGGCTGGAGCATTTCTTCCCTGATAAAATGATTTTTTTTTTTTGTCTAGAGAAAAAAAACCAGTAATTAGAATAGATATCGAATTGGCAAACTTGTAATGATAATAACAAGGTGCAACCAGCAGTCTTGACCACAATAGGAACTAGGTGAGTGCAAAATATTATGTTCTTTCAGTTATCCATTCCTTTGTTACTGCATCCTTTCAGAAACACTTGCTATTCTCAAATATATACCAAGTGCTACACTACAATATACAGAAACAAATTCCTGCAAAGAAATGCCTAATATAGTGATAAATAAAAAGAACACTACAATAAAATGTAGAACTATGTCTGTGAAATAGATAAAAACAAGTAGCTGAATTCATTCACTTATTCATTTCATCATCAAAATATCCAGTAATTGCCAAAAAGATGTGTCAGGTTTTATTATGTGCTGGTAATATTCCATAAATAAGTTAGAGTCCTTTCTTTTGTGATTTATGCTAAGTGTCAAAGTTTTTCCTTTTTTTTTTTCTTATTTTTTATTTTGGATTCTGGTTTGGTTTCACCTCAAACCAAACCAATTCAAACAGAATCTAAGTGAGATCCATATATGGATTTTATTCAATTACCCAGGAAATTCTAATTAGCAACCAAGATTGAGGTCCACTTGTCAAGAGCAGTGAGTCTCAATCAGGGGCAGTTTTTCTCCCCAAGGACATTTGGTCATGTCTGGATGTTAAAACAGGATGGAGGTTAAGTGCTACCAGCATCTAGTTAGAAGCCAAGGATGCTTCTACAATGCACTGGAGAGTTCTCTCTTCAACCCCATCCCCCAAGTAAGACTCATCCAGCCCCAAATGTCAAGAGTGCTAAAATCAAAATATCACTTGTCTAGAGGGTTGAACTGCCAAGGGAACTGGCAATTATAAAACAGGGCATTCACATAAGTTATAGATACTACTGTGCATTCAGGAGATATATTTCTCCCCAGCAGGCTTCTCAGAAGAAGTAAGATCTAGCTGGTAGGATTCGGTCATGCTAAGGTGTGAGGCGGAGCATGAACCAAGAGAAAAAAGTGTTACAGCCCAGAGACCAGGTTATCTGTACCCCTAAAGGTGGAAGAAAGAAGCCAAGTGCAGTGCCGTAGATAAAGAGGCTACTGAATTGGACAGAGCAGGGGTACACTCATGGGATGGTGGCTTTAGAGGGCAGATACCACCTAGAACTGACAATGTTGTCATACTTTCCTTTAACTTATAATCCTTAAGATCTCCCTCCCCCCACCTTTTTTAACAAGAAGCTGTTTTTAAAGCTTTTTTTTTTTTTTTTTTTGACCTGGACCATTTTTAAAGATTTTATTGAATTTGTTACACTATTGCTTCTGTTCTATTTTTCAGCCCTCAAGCAGGGCTCAAACGCCCAACCCCTGTGTTGGAAGGCAAAGTCTTAACCACTGGACTGCCAAGAAAGTCCTTGTAAGTCCCTTTGATTTTGTTGATTATTAAGTAAAAGAAAGAAAGAAATCATCAAGATGAAAGGATAAATAATTTAGCTTTAAAAGATATTTGCATTGGAGTAAAAGTAAACAGGTATTTCCTTTCAATAACCCTTCTAGTCATGTCTTTCTTCTTAAACACCATATTTTACTCCCACTGGTATTTCTTTTTTCAAGTACCCTTCTTGAGAATTTTCTGCCACTTTGAACATAACTCTAGTAACAATGTCATTGATAACAATAGCTAACATCTTTTGAATGCTTGTAGTAAACTCTCTACTTGTATAAAGTTATCTAATCCCCACCAAAAAATGAACAAATAAACAAACAAAAAAAACAACAGCCGCAGCAACACAATGAATGTTAGGAAGGTTAAATAATTTTGCAAAGTTCATAGAGTTGATTGGTGATAAATCTACGTATAAATCTGACCTCTGAAGTTTAAACAGTTAGGGATTATGTTATATTCAATTCCATAAAGCATAGAAGTTTAGGATCAGCTCAGTTCAGTTCAGTTCACTCAGTCGTGTCCGACTCTTTGTGACCCCATGAATCGCAGCACGCCAGACCTCCCTGTCTATCACCAACTCCCGGAGTTCACCCAAACTCACATCCATCGAGTCAGTGATGCCATCCAGCCATCTCATCCTCTGTCGTCCCCTTCTCCTCCTGCCACCAATCCCTCCCAGCATCAGAGTCTTTTCCAATGAGTCAACTCTTCGCATGAGGTGGCCAAAGTACTGGAATTTCAACTTCAGCATCATTCCCTCCAAAGAAATCCCAGGGTTGATCTCCTTCAGAATGGACTGGTTGGATCTCCTTGCAGTCCAAGGGACTCTCAAGAGTCTTCTCCAACACCACAGTTCAAAAGCATCAATTCTTCGGCGCTCAGCCTTCTTCACAGTCCAACTCTCACATCCATACATGACCACTGGAAAAACCATAGCCTTGACTAGACGGACCTTTGTTGGCAAAGTAATGTCTCTGCTTTTCAATATGCTATCTAGGTTGGTCATAATTTTTCTTCCAAGGAGGAAAAGGAGTACGTCAAGGCTGTATATTGTCACCCTGCTTATTTACCTTTTATGCAGAGTACCTCATGAGAAATGCTGGGGTGGAAGAAGCACAAGCTGGAATCAAGATTGCTGGGAGAAATATCAATAACCTCAGGTATGCAGATGACACCACCCTTATGGCAGAAAGTGAAGAGGAACTAAAAAGCCTCTTGATGAAAGTGAAAGTGGAGAGTGAAAAAAAGTTGGCTTAAAGTTTAGGATCATGTTACTATAAAACAATCAAAAATATGTGTTGAGAAATCTAAGTAGATCCTATTGCCTTTAGAGAAAACTCAAGAAATTCATAGTTAGTTATAAAGCAGAGAAATTGCTGTTTTCGTGCTGCTGTTTTTCATAATTAAACTAATGTGACTCTAATAGCTTTCAGGATTTATGTTCCAAAGAATTTTATTCAGAGAATCTTATTCTCATCAGAGGTACATGAATTGCATGTCTTTTCCTCCTGCCAAACTCTACTATAATCTTATTTTTCAGCTCAATCCTAATCCATCTTGTTTAACTGATCTATCCAACTATATTAGTTATATCAGACCTAATCTTATGCAATAATTTTTTATTAAATCTTTAAAAAATTTTCAGCTTTAATGAGTTTTATTTAACAAATAAAGTTATAAGATATTTAAAGTGTACCTCATGGTGATTTTTAAACTTAATTTTTAAATGTTACTTTCCACATACAGTTGTTAGAAAATATTGGCTCTGCTCCCCATGTTGAACAATACATCCTTGAACCTGTCTTATACCCAATGGTTTGTAAGATATTAAATCTGTTTTTATAGATACTGTCCATTTCTGTGAATAAATAAAGCAACTCATTTAACCATCTTATTAAATTTTTTAACAAAAAGCTTTGCTCAACATTATAAATCATTCCTTTAGTTTATTTGAAAAAAAGTTTGACAATGATTCTAATGCTTTCTGCTTTCACTTAAAATAGCATGAGATATTTTCCTGGACTATCTGGATGCGCCCAAAGTAATCACAAAAATCCTATCATTGCAGAGAAACAATGTCCAAACTGATAATTAATTATATCACTCTGTGATATAAGCAAGACTGATCAGCTCTTGCTGGCTTTCATGTAAGGAGATCATGAGCCAAGAAACTTGGGAGCCACGTCATAAAATGAAGAGAAAAAAATGGCTAAAAGACTATAACCCAATGTGAACTCTATTTGTAAAAAATTTTATTGAAGTATAGTTAA
The DNA here is from genome assembly GCF_027580195.1 of Bos mutus. Taxonomy (NCBI): domain Eukaryota; kingdom Metazoa; phylum Chordata; class Mammalia; order Artiodactyla; family Bovidae; genus Bos; species Bos mutus. The sequence continues at coordinate 23,771,527 of NC_091628.1, forward strand.
TTTACAAAGTTTAGTTAGTTTCTGGTGTACAGCAAAGGGTTTCAGCTGTATATATAAATACGTATATATATATTCCTTTTCAGATTCTTTTTCATTATGGTTTATTACAGCATATTGAATATTGTTCTCTGTGCTATAATAGTAGGACCTTGCTGCTCATCTGGTTTAAATATAGTAGGTTGTATCTGCTAATCCCAAACTCTTAACTTTGTATCTCCCAAACTTTATCCGTGCCCCACCCTCTTTACACTTTGGTAACTGTAAGTTTGTTTTCTATATCTGTGAATCTATTTCTTTTCTGTGAATAAATTCACTTATATCCTATTGTAGATTCCACAGATACTGGAACATATGGTATTGTCTTTCTAATTTACTTCACTTAGTATGATAATCTCTAGGTCCATCCATGTTGTGGCAAATGGCATTATTTCATTCTTTTTATTGGCTGAGTAGTATTCTCTTGTGTGTGTGTGTGTGTGTGTGTGTATACACACACATCACATCTTCCTTATTCAAATCATTTAGGTTGCTTCCATGTCTTGGCTATTATAAATAGTGCTGCTATGAATATTGGGGTACCTGTATCTTTTTAAATTAGAGGTTTCATCTTTCCTGGATATATGCCCAGGAGTGAGATTGCTGGATCATATGGTAATTCTATTTTTAGTTTTCTGAGGAATCGCCACACTATTTGTCATAGTAGTACACCAATTTACCTTCTCATCAACAGTAAACTCTTATTTTCAGTATTTATTTATTTTAAAATTTTTGGTTAAAATGAGAAATATATTCTATGAAAATCTAAATTAATATTCTGCTATTCAATCTAGAAATCAAAGTCATCAAAATATAAATTGTTTTACTTTGGTTGTGGTAAAATGTATATTAAGTATTTTTTATACATTATGTTACATTTTTTAACATGAAAATGAAATGAAGAGGATATATGCATATTGATTCATACCATAAACCACAAATCAGGCACAATTTCTTGCTTGAAATAATGAATGCATTTGGGTTTTGACTATAAATGCATCTAAGTGGTTTTTAAAGTCTAATGACATGAGATAGTTCATTTGTACTTTGTTAATGTACAACATTAATGATGTCTACAATTTTAAATGCATTAAACTGTGGTTGATTATCTCCCTGTGTACACATTCCAGTTCTGAAATTTAATTGAAGCTCAATAATGTACTGCATTTCTGTCCTTTTTTTCAATTATTCTATTATGCAGATCTAATGTGAAGGCAGATCAAGGTTGCATTTGAACATTATTTCTTGCTTTTAAAAGCAGAATTATATTGGGTTTCTGATGGGAGAGATTTTCTAAATGGAGTAACATTTACAAAAAAAAATGTAGGTTTCTATTATTAAGAATTAAGCTCTGAGAAAATCTCATAGAAAAGAAAAAAACACTTTGCATGTACTATTAGAAGCAAAGTGCAAGGTGGAATCTTAGAAATCATTCATTCTAAACCGTTCATTTTTCAAATAAGGTTATTACCTTGCAGATAAACTTAGCATCTAAGATACCGATCCTGTTAGTGATTATATGACAACTGTAATTCATGTCTTCTAAAGTCTTGTAAAATTGGTTTAAAAAACTTATAGTTAAGAAGGCAGTTAAAGTACACAGGAAATAAAAGTTCAAATATCTACTGCTTTAGTTAAAATCTACTATGCATGTTCACTGCTATGGGAGTTTGGACTGTGTCAGATTGGTTAGTCTGGGACTTTATTTACTGGAACATGCTTCCCTGTAAGGCTCCGGATTGGAGTTTACCTTAAGAGACATCAGTTCAGTTCAGTTCAGTTCACTTCAGTCACTCAGTTGTGTCCGGCTCTTTGCGACCCCATGGACTGCAGCATGCCAGTCTTCCCTGTCCTTCAACTCCTGGAGCCTACTCAAACTCATGTCCATTGCATTGGTGATGCTATCCAACCATCTCATCCTCTGTCATCCCCTTCTCCTTCCACCTTGAATTTTTCTCAGCAGCAGGGTCTTTTCCAAGGAGTCAGTTCTTCATATCAGGTGGCCAAAGTATTGGAGTTTCAGCTTCAGCATCAGTCCTTCCAATGAATATTTAGGACTGATTTCCTTTAGAATAGACTAGTTGGATCTCCTTGCAGTCCAAGGGACTCTCAAGAGTCTTCTCCAACACCACAGTTCAAAAGCATCAATTCTTCAATGCTCAGCTTTCTTCACAGTCCAACTCTCACATCCATACATGACTACTGGAAAAACTATAGCTTGACCAGACAGACATTTGATGGCAAAGTAATGTCTCTGCTTTTTAATATGCTGTCTAGGTTGGTCATAGCTTTTCTTTCAAGGAAAAGCATCTTTTAACTTCATGGCTGCAGTCACCATCTGCAGTGATTTTGGAGCCCAAAAAAATAAAGTCTGACACTGTTTCCACTGTTTCCCCATCTATTTGCCATGAAGGGATGGGACCAGATGCCATGATCTTAGTTTTCTGAAGGTTGAGTTTTAAGCCAACTTTTTCACTCTCCTCTTTCACTTTCATCAACAGGCTCTATAGTTCTTCAATTTCTGCCATAAGGGAGGTGTATCTGCATATCTGAGGTTATTGATATTTCTCCTGGCAATCTTGATTCCAGCTTGTGCTTCATCCAGCCTGGCATTTCACGTGATGTACTCTGCATATAAGTTGAATAAGCAGGGTGACAATATACAGCCTTGACGTACATGGGGGAGATTAACGAAGTCACAGTCCGTATTCTCCAAAGGCCATCATGCTTAGATGCAGAGATAGACAGATGTAGCATGTTGGTAGCTTCTGGTTTGCCTACAGTCCCCTTTGTTCTACATCCAGCTATTTTTGCAACCCATTGGCCCTGATGACTAACTGTGACCCCAATATCTTTACAAATGAGAAACAGACATGGCAGAGCATTTAAGGATCCTATGTATGGATGTGAGAGTTGGACTGTGAAGAAGGCTGAGCGCCAAAGAATTGATGCTTTTGAACTGTGGTGTTGGAGAAGACTCTTGAGAGGCCCTTGGACTGCAAAGAGATCCAACCAGTCCATTCTGAAGGAGATCAGCCCTGGGATTTCTTTGGAAGGAATGAAGCTAAAGCTGAAACTCCAGTACTCTGGCCACCTCATGCGAAGAGTTGACTCATTGGAAAAGACTCTGATGCTGGGAGGGATTGGGGACAGGAGGAGAAGGGGACGACAGAGGATGAGATGGCTGGATGGCATCACTGACTCGATGGACATGAGTCTGAGTGAATTCCGGGAGTTGGTGATGGACAGGGAGGCCTGGCGTGCTGCGATTCATGGGGTCGCAAAGAGTCGGACACGACTGAGTGACTGATCTGATCTGATCTGATCTGATTGATTCCAGAAGCTTTTGATGGGGCCAGTTTAAGGTGGACTTACGCATTTAGTTTTGGACTACATATCTCTCCTCTTTATTGCACATTAATAACTACTTTAGAACAGTTTCTGAATGTTGGTTGTGCACTTGTGCCAAGTGAAGTAGAGTCATCCTTCTATTGTGTTTCACAAAGCAAAACTATAAGCCAATAGACCACATGTTTTGGGCCACCCTACCATAAGGATTGATGCAGGAACGAGGATACAGGAAAGAGATGAGGAAAGAGGTCCTTACCATTAAATATTCTTGGTGAATTGCCTTCACAAATGTTATATAAACCTAGCAATAATCTACTGTGTGGGTCAAGCTGTAGGCAAAAAAAAAAAAAAAAAAAGAATGAGGTTTTTCACTGCGTGTGTTAAGAGGATGATAACAGCAAGTTTACTGTTAGTAATGCTTGTGTGTGCTAAGTCGCTTCAGTTATGTCTGACTCTTTGCAACCCCATGGACTATAACCTGCCAGGCTCCTCTGTCCATGAGATTTCCTGGGTGTGAATACTGCAGTGGGTTGCCACTTCTTCCTCCAGGGGATCTTCCTGGCCCAGGGATTGAAACCAGGTCTCATATGTCTCCTGCATTGGCAGGTGGTTAGCTACTAATGTCTGAACCAGCCAAACAATAGCAACCTTGGAGTGAAACTAACTACTTAATGAGAATAAGAGTTCTTATACAACTAAGTAGTTGTAGGTGTGTGCAAGGCAGTACATCCTGGAGGTAGCACACTTGCTTTGGAATCAGGCACACCTAGTTCAAATCCAGACCCTATTACTAATAAGCATGTGTCCTTGAATGAATTATTTAAGTATTTGGAGCCTTTATTACCACATGTTTAACATGGATTCTGTAAGAATATGGTTTTGTTTCATTTGTGAGACTAGGAAGCAATATATGAAAGGTGCTTAGCATAGATCTGACATAGCAGTTATCATTAACTTGGGAAGTATCATATGACACAAGGGACTGTGGCTTTTCTCATGTAATCATATAGGAATATCTGTATCCACTTGCAGCAATGTAGAAAGATTGGATTAACAGATGACAGAGTTTCAAGGGCAACAAGCCTTTATAAACCACTCCACGTCTCTGATTCCCACAGTTAGAAATGAAATAACTATGGATAGGAATGAAAAATGTATCATATGGCTTGAAAGCAGCAATAATTCAATAAAAACATAAAAAGTAAGGCTGAGTAGTTTATAATTATCAGTTACTAAGTTGAAAGTCATTACATTCAAGGGCCTCAGGGGAAATTATTTCAAATTACGAAAGGACCATAAACTCTTGGAGAGAGAAAAAGAATAAAATTAAAGATAAGCAATTATATAAGGATTTTTTTTTCATTCTTGTGCTTCTGGTCTATGCAATCATTTTGCATTATTGGCTATCCATTAATTCTATTCCTAAATAAGTCACCCTGAGAAGCTTACTGCATTCTTTCCATTGCTAAATACATAGAAACTTTGAAGTTATATTGTGAAGGAAAACCTCCAGCTTTCTTTTAAATGTAGCCTTAACAATTATTGATTTCCTCTTAAACACTGAACACTTAAATATTATAACTGAAAGTCAATAAAAATAGACGAATGATTTGAGACCATCTTAAAATGATCCACAATCCGAAAAGGAACTAGAAACCTCCAGTTTTTGATTTGATTAAAACCAATGGCATGTGTTTGCATTTTTTAAATAAATGAACAAATTTAATCATACTATAAAATTTTATTTTCAATATGGACAATTTCCACACTATCTGTGCTAATGATTGGTGGTCTCCCTAAAGCCAAATTTGGCACTTTTACCCAGAACTCAGAAAGTTCCACTGTCAATCAGAACAGAGCTAAACCTGACAGAATAAACCAAGGCCAAAAAAGCTATTTGACTTATGTTGTAAGTCTCAATGTCAGAATTTTCTAGGCCATAATCAGATTAGATTTACACACTTCAGCTATTATGTCTCCAAATGAAATTGAGAAGGCAGCCTGTTGATTTTGAAAGTCTGCTCCATTGTATAGCTTGTACTTCATAAATAACATGTATTTTATATCATGACATAGGTATGTTAAAGCTGATACTTACTCTTCCTATTGATTTTTAAAAGCCTTTATTACAAATAGGACCTCTTCTAAATACCATTTAAAGTCTTAAAATGTAAAAATAATTATACTTCCCAAAAATGTTTTAAATTCACATTGCTATGAACACGACTTTTCTTCTGAGAATCTTTGGAAAACCCTAGAATAAGAACTTAGAAATAAAGTTAAGGTTTAAAAGTTCTTTTTCATAAGCTTTTATTTTTTAAGCCTACAGCACTTTGAGTGCCTTAATGTAAATGGTAAAGACTATGAAAGGCTCAGAAAAAAGGCATTGAATTACATAGTTCCTAATTCTTTTTAACGTTGAGGTAACAACTAAAATTCATAAGGCCAAAGAGCTGCATGACTTGTTCCTTGGAATACCTTTAGCCTTTGCCTTGATCTGTATTTAACAACAGTGTAAAACTTAATCACACGTCTGGATCCCAGAGCTCATTTCAGGAGATATCATGGTGGTGTCATTCATGAAGCCAGAGTTCCAGCTCTAGCATGGCTTTAGCAAGACATGGCTTTAGCAACCATGAGTGAACTTTTCATCCAGTGCCTTAGGATTCCTGGATTTCATGTTCCATGGAATGTGATTTCTAAGGAAGAAGTAGCAGAGACATTCCAAATTGTTACTTAGAACCACTACACAAAGAAAATACGGACAGTAATGTGATTAAAACATCCAGCATAGTGTGGTCATATAGTAAACACTCAACTTACACTGTTTTAATAAATATTGAACAAAAAATAAGGCCACAAAGCTTGACTCAAGAGCATTATAAATTCAAGTCGATCTCACTTTTATGAGAATACTGACCCAGACACCCCTGAAACAAAACAGGATGCCATGAAAAGAGACAATCCTTAACCAAGACAACATTATGCATATTTTTCCAAATAAAGAAGAATTAAAGAACTCATTAGAAAAGAAGAAATTTAGAAAGAGATCTGTTTTGTACGATTACAAACATTAAATCTGTTATAATCATGAGAAATTGATGTAACCACACCTAGAGTTTTTGTCTTCTCTCATCACAGAGTCTAGATTTTTCAAGGGAAGAAAAAATTCTGAACATTTAAGACAAAATTCTAAAAATAACCCCCAAATTTGGGTTGCTTTGCTGCTTGAAGTTTCACATTTTCAGTTTTATTATTAGGTTTCCAAATGTCTCATGATTTCTTTCTGACATACTAACATTTTTGTAATCAAACCCACCAGCAGAGTCCTCACTTGGTGCCACCACTCAAAGTGGGCAGTGAAGTAAACTGCATGGAAACCAGGGGGCAGTGTTTCATTTGAGGGGTAAGGGGAGGGAAATGACCAGCTATCTTCACTGACTGAAGGACAAGAGCATTACCAGATACAAACGTGCTCGGTTCCACAGGGTCCAGAGGAAGGTAAGATTTCCCTAGGGTCATTGCCTTGCATTTAGTGACTTCTATGCATGAACATTTAGACACACCTCCAAATGCTGATGGTAATGGTGGAAAGAAATCTAAGTGGAGGCATTCATTGTTTTTGACGTGTAAGGTGCATAGCTTTAACATCTGAGTGGTTCCAGAGGAAACTGCTGCTGTTGCCAAGTCACTTCAGTTGTGTCTGACTCTGTGTGACCCTTTGGACTGTAGCCCGCCAGGCTCCTCTGTCTATGGGATTCTCCAGGCAAGAATACTGGAGTGGGCTGCCATTTCCTCCTCCATGGGATCTTCTCAGTGTAGAGATCAAACCCGCATCTCTGGGGTCCCCTGCTTTGGTAGGTGGATTTTTTACCACTAGCACCACCTGGGAAGCCCCAGAAAATATGCTGCTGTATTTAAAATGGATAACCAACAATAACAAGTTTCATGTTACTGTATAGCACATGAAACTTACTTGGCAGCCTGAATGGGAGGAAAGTTTTAGGGAGAATGGATCCATGTATATGTATGGCGAGTTCCTCCACTGTTCATCTCAAACTGTCATGGCATTGTTAATCGACTGTACTCCAAAACAAAATAAAAGGTAAAAAAAAATGTGTGCTATGGAGGCAAGAATTCACATGCCGATTATGCTCCTTTATATTTGCTGTTTGATATGCCATGAGGTCTTTGGCCTCAAAGCTCTATTTACATTTTTCAATGTCTGTGAACTGAAACATGAAGCTTTGGAAACACTTAAAATATGTTTTGATCAATTTCCTGAAAAATCAATGTATGTGACCATGTAAATCTAAAAGAAGAACTGGCTTCACAAGGGGTGATGTCTAACAGACTTAGCGTCTGACACATTCAAGGTTATAAATTTTAATAGCTGAGGAAGCTTGGCTGGATTCCTTTTCGTTGTGACTGCCAGGATGGCTAGCCAATAAATAATCTAACATACTCAAGAACTAACAAGCAGAAAAAGGCTAAATGAAATATACCATTGATAGAATAAGAAGTGGCGAGCAACTTTATTTTTTTGCTGAAATTGGAAATATTATTGATGCTCAGGTAAGAAAAGGAAGCTGTGTCTATTTTACTTTTAAATTATATGTCAGATATGCAACTTTGCCAAAGTACTAGGTTTTTGAAGTCTTATGAAAATCCTTCTTTTGTATTTAGAATGAAATACCTGAAAATTTTATAACAGTGTTTATGCTTTTAAAAAGTAAGAAATCATAAAAATAGCTGGCATCACACTCTTAATATCTCACTTCTCCAAAAAGTAGAATTTGTCTCTTTCTTCTTGGGACTAATTATTTGCAATCTTTCTTTTCTTTCTCCCTTCCTCCCTCCTTCCTTCCTTTTCTTCCTTTTATTTATTTTTTAATTTTTTTGGATTAGTAACTACCAGAATAACAGTACTGCATTTAGACAAGTCTCAGTTGTTTTCTCTAATTATTTTTCAAGGCTTTGGAATGAAATGGATATTTACATTAAGACAAAAGCATTGAAAAATTTGGAGAAGATATTTCCTCAATTCTCTTAAATCAGCAACAGCGGGTGTGGGGGTGAGGAGAATAACATTTGTGTCTATTTGACTCCATCTCCATCTTCCTTCTCTGAGTTTCCTCTTACAGTACCAGGTCCCTACCACAACTCTCTCCAATTCCAGGACCAGGAGTTTTTCTCGTGGTTACACAAAGATCTTTTTTGATAAAGATTAGTTCAGCCTTCTCTTCTGATTTGTTCAATTGTATGCCTTGACCCATTCAGAAGTCCAGAAAGCCTGGTGGAACTGACAAGTAAACAGAGCCTCCTCTTTGGATGACAGGGGCAGGCAAAGGCTATATTTAGACCCCTATTCAACTCCTATCCTACGCAGCTCTGCTTTCTCTCTCCTCACCATACAAGCAAGGGCTTTGAAATCCATCAAACAAGGTTCCAATCTTTCTGTTGCAATTGCCTGACTTATTCAGCTTAGTCTAATGACCCTGTTTTAGCTGGTAAAAGAGGGGGTGCGATCATGACCTTGCACTCTTGCTCAGGCGTGTCCGACCCTTTGCTATCCCATGGACTGTAGTCCTCCAGGCTCCTCTGTTCATGGGATGCTCCAGGCAAGAATACTGGAGTGGGTTGCCATTTCCTCCCCCAGGAGATCTTCCCAACCCAGGGTAGAATCCACATCTCTTGCATCTCCTGTGTTGGCAGGCGGACGCCACCACTGAGCCACCTGGAAAGCACAAAGGAGGTGGTAGCAGATATAAAATTAAATAAGTCCTAGCATATGTAAGTCACTCAAAGTACGCTTCCTCATCTTCAATAACAAGAAGGCAGAGGCTCTTCCCATCAACTGACATTCTCTTATTTAAAAAAAAGATATTAGCTATGGAGAATCTTGAAATATTCCACTTATATGATTAACTACGCTCCATTTAATGACATAAGCCTGCCCTAACCACAAAAGCAGCCTTTGAAATCTGCCACATTTGGAAATGTCTGTGGACTTTGGGATACAGTACACAGGACTCTATCTTCCAAACCTCTATCTTTTCATCTCTCAGAGGCTATAAAAAGGAGTGGTGTTGGCTGGAGAAAGTGAAATTGCTTTCATAAAAACTGGCATGCCCTGAAGTAAAACAATGGAGGAATTGGAAGAACCAGTATTCTCATAATGATTGTTTGAAAACTCTCTCCACTAGGATCCAGAGAATGTTTAGTGCATAACAGTCTGTGCTGGGCCATGTGTTAGGCGATGATGGCGCAGAGATTGTGTCCCAGCCAGTCATGTGCTGGAGCCAATGGTTAAATATTCAGGATTTTGTGAGAAGGTTGTTAAACCCTTGGTAACTTGAAACTGGTGGTGGTGAGCATATTTATCCGGATCAAATTGGAATATGGTACAAGTTAGGCTCCCACACTCCAGAACAGATTTATGAGAACAGCACTGACTCAGCCCTCAAGATCCTCAGGCTTGTCGATGGTCCAGCAGACTCAATCCAATTCAATGCCATTTCCATAGAACAAATCCTAAAATAAAGCACCCACTAGAGGAGCTCAGAGATGAGGTAAATGTAAACTTTGTTTTCCATTTTGATATCAGTATCTATTTGTACCTCTTAAATTGACAAGCCTCTGAAAACCAGATTCTTCTGGAATTTCCTGTTAGTCCATCTTAATCTGTGGTAAAGAGATTTGACTTCAAACTAACACAGCAATACTTAGACGAAACAAGACACAACTTCTCTTCTCAGTGGGCACATTTCTCCTTTTGTAGGATCTAAATATAGCTTTCTTTCATCTATTTTATTTTAAATGAAAAAACACTTATTCTCAAGGCTACATGAGGTGTCATAATAATGTGCACATCTGAAGTTCATTCTGCCAAGTATAGGCAGAACTTGAATTCTTGGTCTTTACCCAAAAATGGCTGATTCCACTTGCTATCAGGGAGAGTTACCTACATTCCCTCTCCCTGCCATTCTCTCCTCTTTCACCAGTACAGAGTAACTTCCGTCATGACTGTCTTTAGCCCTAGCTCCTGTTTGCTTCTTGCCTTGCTTTAAAGTTGATTTGGCGCAGAAGGGGGAATGCCTACAGAGCAGGCTGATGAAGGGCACAATGAGCAGGATTCTTCACTCTGAGACACTTTTTCATGCCAGTGTCCTCACCTTGCTGTAAATGACCGGTCAACTTAAGGTTATCGCGAGAGCTGTGGTAAGAACTGATCAGCACGGAAGTATTAAGCACAGGTACAAGTCACAAGAATCCGCCTCTGGGTCGGAGTTGGAAGGAAGAGAAATGGGTGCCTGCCTTCTTACTTCAGTGGCTTGAATCTAACGTGATGAGAAGTATTGTTAGACATAGTTGGTAGGTTCTGCTGCTGCTAAGTCGTGTCAGTCGTGTCTGACTCTGTGCGACCCCATAGACGGCAGCCCACTAGGTTCAGAGGTCCTACCTATTTCAAGTAGCAAGTAAGTTAGTTGGCTAAAGAACTGAATCACCATATAGATTTCTGGTCAAAAAAGAGTTTGTTATCTGTGCTTAGCAAGAAAACTGGCTCAAAGCATTGGACAATTTTGCCTACAGTTATTCCAAAAGCTATGCTCTTTCTCATGATACATTTGCAATATCTCTTTTGGAGTCTCTCCTGAGTCTGTCATAAATCTCATGAGAAGATTAGCTTTTTTACTTCATTCATACTGTATCTTTGAAACACGCACACACACGCACACACACTCTATATTAAGCAGCTTCATCACTCATTATTTGCTTGTATCACTGCTTAACTATATGCATTTTAAGGGCATGCATGCATGCTAAGTTGCTTCAGTCGTGTCCAACTATTTGTGACCCTATGGACTGTAGAACCCCAGGCTCCTGTGTCCATGGGATTCTCCAGGCAAGAATATTGGAGTGGTTTACCATGCCCTCCTACAGGAGATCTTCCCAACCCAGGGATTAAACTTGTGTCTCCTGCCCTGGGAAATGGGTTCTTTACCATTACTGCCACCTTGGAAGCCCATTTTAAGGGCAGGGATGATTAATTCCTTGATTTTGGTATCCACAATGCCTAGTATTTAGTGTGCTTTATAATATGAGTTGGAAGATGGAAGGAAAGAAGGAAGGATGAAAGGAAGGAGGTAAAGGAGGAAAAAAATAAACTATGCAACTCTGTGCTGGAAAAAAAAAAGAAATTACAAATTGCTTTTGATTGAGTGCCATCCCCATTCCAACTGATTGTATGAAGCACCTAGAATATTATTTTTAAAATCTTAAATCCCACTCCAAACTCACCAAAGCAGGGTCTCTAGGAAGTAAAGATTGGAAATCTCAATGTTTAAAAGTCTTTCCAGTGATTCTGATACCAGCTAGTCCAGGAACCGCATTTTTTTTTTCTTCTCTATCTTGCTTTCAGACTTTATTTTTATTATTATTTATTTTAATTGGAGGTTAATTACTTTACAATTATGAGGTGGTTTTTGCCATACATTGACATGAATCTGCCATGGGTGTACATGGGTCCCCCGTCCTGAACCCCCTCCCGCCTCCCTCCCCATCCCATCCCTCTGGGTTGTCCCAGTGCACCAGCTTTGAGTGCCCTGCTTCATGCATCACACTTGGACTGGTTATCTATTTCACATATGGTAATGTACATGTTTCAATGCTGTTCTCTCAAATCATCCCACCCTTGCCTTCTCCCGCAGAGTGCAAAAGTCTGTTCTTTACATCTGTGTCTCTTTTGCTGTCTTGCATATAAGGTCATTGTTACTATCTTTCTAAATTCCATATATATGCATGAATATACTGTATTGATGCTTTTCTTTCTTTCTTCACTCTGCATAATAGGCTCCAGTTTCACCCACGTCATTAAAACTGACTTAAATGGGTTCTCTCTCTTTTTTTTTTTTTGTAGCCGAATAATAGTCCATTGTGTATATGTACCACAACTTCCTTATCCATTCGTCTGCTGATGGACATCTAGGTTGCTTCCATGTCCTGGCTATTGTACACAGTGCTGTGATGAACACTGAGGTACGTGTGTCTCTTTCAGTTCTGGTTTCCTCAGTGTGTATGCCCAGCACAGGGATTGCTGGGTTGTATGGCAGTGCTATTTCCAGTTTTTTAAGGAATCTCCACACTGCTTTCCATAGTGGCTATACTAGTTTGCATTCCCATTAACAGTGTAAGACTGCCATTGTTTTAATCAGTGACAACATCATGGTTGGAAGTATATATTATCTCTTAAATGCAGTTGTTGATTTGGCATGAAAGACCCTCTTTCCAGGCCCTGGGGATGTACTGGAGAACAAAGCAAAGCCCTCAATGTCAAGGAGCTTACGCTTGCTGAGGGACTATTTTAAGTAGGCTAGTTGGGGAAGGCCTCTTTGAGATGACATTTAAGTAATACTCAAATGAAACCAGTAAAAATCTATCATTCAATATAATTTAAAAAGTCCTCATAATTCCTATAGATCAGAGATCCTTAAACTCTGGGATCTAGTGCCTGATGCTCTGAGGTGGAGCTGATAATAGAAATAAAATGCTCAAGAAATGTAATGAGCTTGAATCACCTCAAAACCATCTCCACCCCACCCCACCCTCAGTCTGTGCAAAAACTGTCTTCCACAAAACCGGCCTCTGTTGCCAAAAAGGTTGGGGACCACGCTATAGGGTAAAGTGGACTCTATGAAAGAGTTTTATAAAATATGTGCTTTAAAGGATATAGTTTTCTCATGCTATGTTTATGAAAAACGCATGAGCCATTTTATTCCACCAAAAGCAATTTGATTTACTTCAGATAAATGTGTATTCAGTAACAAGGCTACTTTAAAAGCAAAGATTATCTTTAAAAACCTATTGAAAAATGAAAAATGCAAGTCCTTAGAATTTTAACTATGTTTCTATGACTAAAATGATAGCACAAAAATAGCTTGAGCTCTAAAATTATATTGTATGAAATTATGGATGCACAAGAATCAGTTTCCTCTGAGCTTTGATAATTACATTTTAAATAGAGTACTGACATGCTGTAATTATAATATTAAAATACTAAGATAATCAAAAGCTCAAAGGGGCATTTTGGGCTTCTAAACGATTTCATAAATGTCATTAAAAATTTTACTGTATTTCAATTACACCATAGGAAGACTATTATTATTTGTACAGTTCTGTTAATATCATAACTGGCCATCTTTTTTGACATAGGTAAAATTATTGCCATTGTATCCACCTAATAACATTGATTTTTAAAATCCTTATTTTATGCAATGGCCTCAGAAAAATTTGTTCGTTTCAGCAGAAAAACAAATCCCTTTACTTTCATTATTTCTTCTTTCCACCTGTCTTGAAGAGTTAGCCTTCCTAATTTTCTAAAGCCGATAGAATTCCCCCCTCCCACCTCTTCATATTCATCTCCTCTCCTGCATACTCCATCAAGTATCTCTTCTCTTGTGATTTTGGCCTCTTCTTTTACATTGGATAACTTCTCTTTTGTTTTCTAATTTATTTTATTGAAGTATGGCTGATTTACAGTGTTGTGTTGATTCCTGCTATACAGCAAACTGATTCAGTTATGTATACATATACATCCTTTTTCCTATTCATTTTGATTATGACATCATAGGATATTGAATATAGTTCCCCATAGGATATAGTTGTTTATCCATTCTATATAAAATAGTTTGCATCTGCTAATTTGAGGATATTCTTTTAAATAACAAAGTATCTCGATTCTCCTCTGTATTGAGAGTAAACTAAGAATATAACATCTTTAAGAATCCTGCAGCTCTTTGAATAATTATTACATCTCTTCTCATTGTGCCCTTCTCTTTGGGGAAAGATGGGACTGCATCCTCTGCCCACAAGTGTATTTCTCTCACTCTCTTTAGTCTTCATTCTATCCTCTTTATTCCACCAAATAGTTGTCTTTTAGGTTACTGGCTCACTGAGCCACCTAGAACTCAAGGGTCTTTTTGTCCCTGACAATGCGCTACTTGATCTTTTTGCAAGTTTTGACCTATATAGCACCTGGTTCTTAAAGTCCCCTTCTATGAGAATTAGTGATTCATTTTTTTTGCTTCAATTTCTACTCCACTGCTTCATTTCAATCTTCTTTACTGCTCTCTCTCCATCAGTCATAAATTCCATTTCTTCACTCATTTTAATATAGCTTTCCTCAGTGTTCCAGTATCAGCTTCTCTTCAGTCTCTTGCTTATTGACTCCACTTATGTTTTTTTTTTTTTTTTTTTTATTTTATTTTTTAAACTTTACATAATTGTATTAGTTTTGCCAAATATCGAAATGAATCCGCCACAGGTATACATGTGTTCCCCATCCTGAACCCTCCTCCCTCCTCCCTCCCCATACCATCCCTCTGGGTCGTCCCAGTGCACTAGCCCCAAGCATCCAGTATCGTGCATCGAACCTGGACTGGCAACTCGTTTCTTACATGATATTTTACATGTTTCAATGTCATTCTCCCAAATCTTCCCACCCTCTCCCTCTCCCACAGAATCCATAAGACTGTTCTATACATCAGTGTCTCTTTTGCTGTCTCATACACCGGGTTATTGTTACCATCTTTCTAAATTCCATATATATGCATTAGTATACTGTATTTATGTTTTTCCTTCTGGCTTACTTCACTCTGTATAATAGGCTCCAGTTTCATCCACCTCATTAGAACTGATTCAAATGTATTCTTTTTAATGGCTGAGTAATACTCCATTGTGTATATGTATCACAGCTTTCTTATCCATTCATCTGCTGATGGACATCTAGGTTGCTTCCATGTCCTGGCTATTATAAATAGTGCTGCGATGAACATTGGGGTACACGTGTCTCTTTCCCTTCTGGTTTCCTCAGTGTGTATGCCCAGCAGTGGGATTGCTGGACGACTTATGTTTTCATTCATTCAGCTATAAAAGTGCTTGTTACTATAATTAAAGTTTTATTGCTATTATTTAGTGATAAATATGTCCCTTGCTATTATGATTACCTAAATACGTATAAACACAAGGATTAGGACAGACAAGAATATAATTTATTGTTTGTAATGCTGTGCCATAAGTGTATTACTGTGTTCAGGGAAGAATATAATGATGGTACTGAGAAGAAATGACCAAATATCCTTCTGTCAATTAGACTTCTCAAATGAGAATATCATTGACCTGGACCATGAAGAACAAATAGAACATTTGTCAAAATATATGAAGAAGAAAAGGTGATTATTCTAGGCAGAAGAAATACTGCATGCAAACATTTGTATGAGAAGTTCTTTATTTTTTATTTCTATGTCACATGGCTTATGAGATCTTAGTTCCCTGACCAGGGATTAAACCCAGGCTTCCTGCAGTGGAAGTGTAGAGTCCTAACCAATGGACTGCCAGAGAATTCCCTAATATATGTAAACATTTAAATCATAAACTACATGATGATAATATTTCCATCTACTTTTCTAGTCATATTTTTACCCTAGGCGTCAAAGTTTTCTTTCTGCATATCTAATGGACTTGCCCACCAGGACAGCTGGGTAGGCTGTCAAAATAAACACTTCCTCTTTCCTTTCTCCCACCTTCTCCTCTATATCTGCTTTCTCAGTTCAGTCACTCAGTCATGTCTGACTCTTTGCAACCCCATGGACTGCAGCACACCAGGCTTCCCTGTCCATCACCAACTTCCGGAGCTTACTCAAACTCATATCCATTGATTCGGTGATGCCATCCAATCATCTCATCCTCTGTTGTCCCCTTCTCCTCCCACTTTCAATCTTTCCTAGCATCAGGGTCTTTTCAAATGAGTCAGTTCTTCTCATCAGGTGGCCAAAGTTTTGGAGTTTCAGCTTCAGCATCAGTCCTTCCAATGAATATTCAGGACTGATTTCATTTAGGATAGACTGGTTGGATCTCCTTGGAGTCCAAAGGTCTCTTAAGAGTCTTCTCCAACACCACAGTTCAAAAGTATCAATTCTTGTGTGCTCAGCTTTCTTTATAGTTCAACTCTCATATCCATACATGACCACTGGAAAAACCATAGCCTTGACTAGATAGATCTTTGTTGGCAGAGAAATGTCTCTCCCATTCATATGCTGTCTAGTTTGGTCATAGCTTTTCTTCCAAGGAGCAAGCATCTTTTAATTTCATGGCTGCAGTCACCATCTGCAGTGATTTTGGAGCCCAAAAAGATAAAGTCTGTCACTGTTTCCCCATCTATTTGCTATGAAGTGATGAGACCAGATGCCATGATCTCAGTTTTTTGAATGTTGACTTTTAAGCCAACTTTTCACTCTCCTCTTTCACTTTCATCAAGAGGCTCTTTAGTTCTTCTTCGCTTTCTGCCATAAGGGTGTTGTCATCTACATATCGGAGGTTATTGATATTTCCCCTGGCAATCTTGATTCCAGCTTGTGCTTCATCCAGCCTGGCATTTCACATGATGTACTCTGCATATAAGTTAAATAAGCAGGGTGACAATAGACAGCCTTGATGTACTCCTTTCCCTATTTGGAACCAGTCTGGTGTTCCATGTTCAGTTCTAACTGTTGCTTCTTGGCCTTCATACAGATTTCTCAGGAGGCAAGTCAGGTGGTGTGGTATTTTCCCATCTCTTTAAGAATTTTCCACAGTCTGTTGTGATCCACCAAGTCAAAGGCTTTGGCATAGTCAATAAAGCAGAAATAGATGTTTTTCTAGAACCCTCTTGCTTTTTTGATGATCCAACAGATGTTGGCAATTTGGTCTCTGGTTCCTCTGCCTTTTCTAAATCCAGCTTGAATATCTGGAAGTTCACGGTTCATGTCCTGTTGAAGCCTGGCTTGGAGAATTGTGAGCATTACTTTGCTAGTGTGTGAGATGAGTGCAATTGTGCACTAGTTTGAACATTCTTTGCCATTGCCTTTCTTTGGATTGGAATAAAAAATGACCTTTTCCAGTCCTGTGGCCACTACTGAGTTTTTCAAATTTGCTAGCATATTGAGTGCAGCACTTTCACAGCATCATTTTTTAGGATTTGAAATAGCTCAACTGGAATTCCATCACCTCCAGTAACTTTGTTCATAGTGATGCTTCCTAAGGCCCACTTGACTTTGTATTCCAGGATATCTGGCTAAAGGTGAGTGACCACACCATAGTGGTTATCTGGGCCATGAGATCTTTTATGTATAGTTTTTTAGCTCAGTTAATAACAAAGTCATTATCCCAATCACCTAGTGATTTCTGGAAAAAGCCTGAACTGTATATTATCTTCTCTATATAATAAATTACCCACTCTTATGAAATCTCCATCTTAATGTTTATTATGTTTGTTCCTTCCTTTCCTTTCAAACTATATGCATTGATTCATTTATTGACTTTTTCTTACAGTACTTATTGAATGCCTTCTATGGCATTCCCATGGTAGCTTCCCAGAGCTATAGCAATGAACTAACCAAGGATATTGCCTTCTCTCATGGCTGTATATTTTATGATAATTAAGTGAATATTTTATGATAATCAAGTGAATATACAAATATTGTATAAGTTTCAGTTCAGTTCAGTTCATTTCAGTTGCTCAGTCAGGTCCGACTCTTTGTGACTCCGTGAATCTCAGCACGCCAGGCCTCCCTGTCCATCACCAACTCCCAGAGTTCACTCAAACTCATGTCCATCGAGTCGGTGATGCCATCCAGCCATCTCATCCTCTGTCATCCCCTTCTCCTCCTGCCCCCAATCCCTCCCAGTATCAGGGTCTTTTCCAATGAGTCAACTCTTCACATGAGGTGGCCAAAGTATTGGAGTCCAAAGTATTGGTGGCCAAAGTATATGAACACCCAGGACTGGTCTCCTTTAGGATGGACTGGTTGGATCTCCTTGCAGTCCAAGGGACTCTCAAGAGTCTTCTCCAACATGACAGTTCAAAAGCATCAATTCTTCAACGTTCAGCTTTCTTCACAGTCCAACTCTCACATCCATACATGACCACAGGAAAAACCATAGCTTTGACTAGATGGACCTTTGTTGGCAAAGTAATGTCTCTGCTTTTGAATATGCTATCTAGGTTGGTCATAACTTTCCTTCCAAGGAGTAAGCGTCTTTTAATTTCATGGCTGAAGTCACCATCTGCAGTAATTTTGGAGCCCCCAAAATAAAGTCTGACACTGTTTCCACTGTTTCCCCATCTATTTCCCATGAAGTGATGGGACCAGATGCCATGATCTTAGTTTTCTGAATGTTGAGCTTTAAGCCAATTTTTCCACTGTCCTCTTTCACTTTCATCAAGAAGCTCTTTAGTTCCTCTTCACTTTCTGCCATAAGGGTGGTGTCATCTGTCATCTGAGGTTATTGATATTTCTCCTGGCAATCTTGATTCCAGCTTGTGTATAAGTTTAGGGATGATAAATTCTAAGCAGAAATATCACTTCATTGGCATGACTTTCTTAAACAGGTTGGGCAGGGAAACAGAAGGTGAAACCAGAAGGAAGAACACCAGTTAAGACTTTGATAGATTATAGCCAAGCAGGCTAGTAAGCATTTTTTTTGTACCTATTTGTGCATAGCACATCATCCTAGGGCTTGGGCATGTTATGGTAGACATGATAGAGCAATTGAGGAGCTACCACAAGTAACTATTAAATGTATCATGCCTCCCCATTCTTCTTCTCTAGTATCTCCCCACTAGTGTCAGCTTCAAGAACTCTAAAGAGGGGCTGACATTTAACAGATGATGAAGGTGTAGAAAAAATTTACATGCATGGGAGCTAAGTTCTTTCAGTCACGTCCAACTCTTTGTGACGCTATGGACTGTAGCCTACAGGCTTCTCTGTCCATGGGGATTCTCCAGGCAAGAATGGAGTGGGTTGCCATGCTCTCCTCCAGGGGATCTTCCTGACCCAGGGATCCAGCCCATGTCTCTTATGTCTTCATCATTGGCAGGGGGTTCTTTACCACAAGTGCCGCCTGGGAAGCCCAGAAAGAATTTACACACTCACTTACATTTTTTTTGATAAATATACAATTCTTTTGATTATTTATGGATAAAACACAGATGAAAATAGTCATTATTTAGTGGGAATACTAATGTCATGGATATTCATTACTTTTTTAAAAAACTGGATATTAGAGATCCCCAGAAGACCAGTCTAGCTTGCAAAACCCTGAGAAAATATTTCATTAAATGAATTCTCACAAGTGACTTCACAAAAATATTGCTGACCTTAAACTTCACAAAACAGCTGTTTAGAACTTATTATAAAGGAACATTTACCTTGGACAATAGAGAAAAGCCTAGATATATTATCTCTAACACAGAAAGCTACTATTTAAAGAGTGATTATACATTACCAGTTCAGTTATCTTCTTCTACATTATTCCTGATTCACAAATTGTGGGGGCGCACCACAAGATAATTAACAGGTTTAATAGAGTAAGGATGTTGGTACTGAATGTTTTATTTAGAGGTAAACAGATTGATTTTATGGGGAGAAAAAACTAGCACTTAGTTTTTTGTTTATTTGTTTGTTGATTTCCCTACTTTTATTTCCAGTCTATAAAAGGCACCAAATGAAATGTTTTTATCAGTAGAATTACATCAGACATTGAATTATACTTACTGTGTTTCGTTTAGTTCTGGCACCCATTTACTCTGGTATAAATTTAAAAATGCAGTCTCCTAACAGGCAATGACTTACCTTCAAAATACAATGTTGTCACAATTCTTTTTTTCATGTACAAGTACAATATGATTCAAGCCAGTTTTAGTCCAAAATGAAGGGGGTGATTTTAACTCTCCATTAGTTAACTCTGAAGAATAGGAGTGAAGTTGGTCTTAAGAAACGTCAGGATCTAGAGAGTTAGAAGTTTTAGTTTCTATCCAAGTACTCTTCATTCCTACCCCACTTCACTGAGTTTTGTCTATATTCTCTTCTATGCAGAGTTTTATAGCCCGGGGTTGGAATACGGGTGTAGAGAGCCCTAAGGCTGCATCATCACAGCTAAGCACCAAAGAACACTCAACTCTATGTGAGGGTGTCAGGTGGTGAGTTGTAGGAGTTTCCACTCCAGTGTTAGCATGGGAAATACAGAGTAAGGTCCTGATTGCCACGGCTTAAATCATATACTATCCATGGGTCAATTATTGTGGCCAGGGAAATAGAATATCCTTGAATCACAAGAGCTATCCTAACCTGGTGGTGGTGACTGGAGGCTGTGATCGGCAATCAGAACTCCATGGACCACAGACTGGGTTATAGAGACGTATCAGGTTGCTGATAAGAAATGAAACACAACTAAAAAATTATCTGTTACAGATACAGTTTTAAATGGCAACCCACTCCAGTATTGTTGCCTGGGAAATCCCAAGGACAGAGGAGCCTGGCAGGCTACAGTCTGTGGGGCTGCAAAAGAGTCGGACACAACTGAGCAACTAAACAACACCAAATGCGTGTTTTTCTAAACATTAAATAAATCCATATTGATAGGACTTCATGTAAATGCATTGCTTTTCAAATTTCTAATAGAAGGACAAGAGAGAGAATCTCTAATATTTTAAAATCCTATCTGAGTCCTACTGTTCTGTTTAATTTTCATTGAGTTACTACATGTGCAGGATATTTTTTGGCCTCTTGCCATGAATGTAAACCCATTGTCCTTCAAGTAATTTAGAGTATAAAAGACAGAGAAGGAAAGAATTCACCTTTGACATGTGTAGCCCTATTTAAGTCTTGTTTTTTCTCTGAGAGTTTTCAAGTTGAACCTCTCCTTGTCCATTGATATTTCTTTGATTTTTTTTTCTTTGTGCTTAAGCTACTTTCCTATATTCTGTCTCTTGCAGATATTATTTTCTGGCACCTCTATCATCTCTATAGCCATCTCTTTTTCACTGGGATTCAAATTTATTCTTGGTTAAAACTATGTTATCCACCAGATCATTCTACTAACTCAGACTCCAGAAACTGTCTTTTTCCTGACAAGAATTATTCTCCACCATTTAGTCCTCTCATCACAGAATCTTGGAACATTTTCAATTAGTACCTCTTCTGGTCCTTTAAATGGAGTCAGTCAGCCAAAGAGAGCAAATGAATGAAACTTTGGGGAAAAGCTCACATCTAGCATTCAACCTTCAGAGTTGGACACCACCGAAGCGACTTAGCAGCAGCAGCAGCAGCATTCAACCTTAACAACCTCCTCCTTGCCCAGTCCCACTGCTATGTCTGCTTTTCATTCTTTTTTTTGTAATCTCTGAATTCGTATCACAATTGAAAACATCTACCCCAGATCCTCACTCGTGTATCTGTAACCCATGTTGCCTCTTTCCTGTGTCCCTGATTTTGCTTGGTTCTGTTCCCTCGCAGACCCCACTTTCTCTGCCTTACCTCAACTCTGGCTCCCACTAGATCTACAAATGCTTCACAGGCAAGAGGTTTTTCTCTACCCATGGTTTTTCTGTCACAGTTTGGGACATGGTCAATATGAATTTTTGGCAGTATCAGCACATTATCTTTTGGTTTTAATCTTTCTAAGAGTTCCTGAGGTAACTTTGTGAGAGGACTAATTATTATGGCTACCAAAATTGTAGAAAAATAACTGACTTCATGATGCTTATTACTATCATAGAAATAGGAGACACTGTAGTCTCAAGTCCATTTCAAATAAGTACATGTTACATATGTACAGTGTGTATACATATATAGACACACACACATATACATATACATTGCCTGCACACACACACACACACACACACACACACATCTATATACACAGGGCTTCTCATCGGCTTAGCGGTAAAGAATCTGTCTGCGAAGCAGGAGCCTCAGGAGATGCATATTCTATCCCTGGGGAAGATCCCCTGGAGGAGGGCATGGCAACCCATTCCAGTATTCTTTCCTGGAGAATCCCCATGGAGAGAGGAGCCTGGTGGGCTACAGTCCATGAGGTCGCAGAGTCGGACATGACTGAAGCGACTGAGCATGCACCCTTGAATATATAGACATGTACATATACACATATATACATTGCCTGCAAAGACTATAGTAAAGGAGCTGAACTCTAACCATCTAATCATCCTGTAATCATTAAAAGAAAATTCAACATTCATAGGGAAATGCAAGTTATCTTTGGAAAGTACTATCTGTGGGAAAAATATACAAAATATTAGAATCTTTAAGAGGATTTACAGAGTAAAATGGAGAAGGAAGTCCGACTCAGGTGTGGAACATCCAACAGCTTTAAAGCTTCTGCCTTAAGTAAAAACAAATACAGCTCTTTCCAATTCCAATTGAACATCATCCTTTTAAGTTTCCCCAGCAAGGAAGGCCACTTTTTCCTCTGGCCAGTGGCCTTTCCAGGAGGAAAGGTATTGAGGTCAAACACAGATGTGCACCTCGTTGCTTGCTCTGTATCCGCTGTGCTCAGACAGCTGCCTCCAGTGTCCAGCCCCGTAAATGCCTGGGATACTTTAAATTCCTGTCATCCCTGGCTTTTCCCCCGATACATGAAGTTAGAAAGTCCAGTCCTTAACTGAGGATACCAGATTCCAAATCTACCTGTTTGGAACTGGTAATAAATATTCTTACCTAGACTGCTAGAAGGGCAATTACCATAGTGGCCAAATATGCAACTAAATTGCTAATCCAAAAATGGTTGTTAAAGATGACTTAGGGCAAGTCCTTATTATATACATGAGACAACTGAGTCCCAAAGTAAAAATTATTTACTCTAAGGACTGAGGCTGAAACTGAAACTCCAATACTTTGGCCACCTGATGCGGAGAGCCAACTCATTGGAAAAGATCCTGATGCTGGAAAAGATTGAAGGCAAAAGAAGTGGGTGGCAGAGGATGAGATGGTTAGATAGCATCACCAATTCAATTGATGTGAATTTGAGCAACTCCAGGAGATAGTGAAGGACAGGAGAGCCTGGGGTGCTGCAGTCTATGGGGTCTCAAAGAGTCAGACACAACCTAGTGACTGAACAACAACAAAATGTCGTATAGTGAGTGAATCCTGTTTTGGAATTCAACTCTTTAAGGTCTGTTGCACTGTCTCACACTGCCTGCCACATTTTTCCCTCTAAACAAAAATCGGAGCATATTTGTTTCTGAAATAAAATCCTTCCCCTGGCTGATGTTTTAGAGAACATGAAGACATTTAAATAATAAAACACTACTAAACCCCTCGTGAACTGCCCTTATTTACACAAGAGCAATGGCCAGTAAGGGATAATCCCTTCCCACTGCACCTTATTCAAAGCTCTGGCAGAGCTTTCATCACACTGTGTGGAATAATCTGTCTCCATATGTATTTTCCCACACTTGACTGCTAGTTCATCAAGAGAATGGCTTATGAACTTATAAATCCATAATGCCTAGCATTACAACAGACATGTAAGAGGAGTTCAGTACATGAGTGGTGCACAAATGAAAAGAATGGACAGAAGCATGGATGCATGAAAGGTCTGAGAAACAAAGCTGCACGTGGAGATGAGCCCATGTCATGCGGAGCAGTGAAAGCCAGACTACCGTGCTTGAATTTGATGTACCCAGACACAGAATAAAGAGACGTGGTGAAAGTAACATTTACCAAGAAGGTATAAATAGGCAGAAGAGAACTATTGCTTTTGGATACAGAGATTCCATTTGAATCACATCAGTTCTTCTTAAACCTATCCATGAATTTAGTGTATGCTCAATGAAACAAAAATAATGCTTAAGAACAAACCTGACAGGAAGAGGGAGCATAGATTTGGAGGACATGCTGTCAGGAAGGTTACATAGCTGAAACTCTACCAGAATACATCCACTCTAAGAGAGGGATTACCAAGATATTATGAATACAAAAACAGTCAAGCCTAAAAATGATATTGTTGCATAATCCATGAAAGATGTCCTAAGTGCTGAAAACCATATTTGACTTACATCTTTATAAACACAGCTCAGATATCACTTCTTGTCAGGAGTGATCTACAGTCTTGGGCAGAACTTCTCTGCTGGTATACCAGAAGTCTTCAAGCAGCTTGAAGCCCCAAAGGTGGGCAGATACCTATGGCCAGCCACATTTCTCTACAAAAAGCCTAACTATTTACCCTATATACAATACAAATAGTCTCATTTCTCTGAGAACATGACCTGAAAATCAAATGCAGCTAAGTCTCACTATGCTATCTTTAACTTCTGATGTAATTAAGGATTCAGATGTTACCACTTTAGGCAAAGGATGCAATATATATTAAAAACTTACTTCTATCTTTAGGGTATCCAATTCAAATGATCTTCAGGGGTTCAAGGCAGTGCAGATGGAGCTGAATACAGTCTGATGCTCATCAACAACAGATACCTAGGGGGAAAGCAATACAAAAAGGAAGATTAATACTCTGCAACTGCAGGAGATAAGCCACAGACTGTCTATTCGATCAGTGATTGAGCACAAATGTTTGCCAGTTATGGCCAATGATATGAAAGGGACAATTGGCTAAAGGGGATTTGGAGGTAAATAATTTCTTTGATTAAAAGAGAAGAGGAGGAGTATCAGAAATATAAGGAGGATGAAGAAATGAGGGAGAAGAGGGAAAAGAAGAAAGAGGAGAAAGAGAAGGAGGAAGGAGAGGAAAAGAAATCCTTGATGCTTTTTTGTGTGCTCAAGGGGCCACCATCTTAAACGGCTGCAGTTAATCTGCAACCCTAAGAACACAGGATAGACAACAAATACAAACTGCTGTTCACAAACTACACAAGCAGCAAGGATTTACTGTGTAGCACACGGTACTCTATTACAATGAAATGTAATCTCCAAAAAAAAGAAAAACCTGAATTACTATGCTATACTCTTAAAATTAACACAATATTATAAATCAACTATATTTCAATAAAAAAAGACCACAGCCTAAAGGAAAAGCTTGCTGAGAACTCTCAAATCAACCCAGAAACACTACCTTCATCTTTTTCTGTGAAAAATAGAAACACCTTTTTAGTTTCACTTCAACTTGCATTTTTCAGCTGCAGGCAATAATAACAAGCACCACTAACACTTAAGAGAAACACCAAGAGTTTTGAAGGGATAGCATCTCCAAAGGCATTAGAATGTGATGGATGTGAAACTTCTTGTCAGGACCACAAGATAGTTGATGACAGTGGAATAATATCCCAGAAGTTTTGAGATAAGGGGTTTTTGAGCTGCGTTTCTGTTGCTTCTTAATCCATCAAGTATGAAGGTATTTAAACCTTTCCATCTCTCCTACTTCTTTCTTGATATGATTAGATGAGAATATATACCAGCAAAATTAAAAATGAATCTAAGATATGAAGATGTCAAATCTAAGAAAAATTGGGGAAAGGCATGAGAGAGACAGAGAGAGAAATCTTTGAATGACAGCTATGTAGAAGTATAAAAAACTTTCAGTCTAATACTGACCTTTCCCTGAAGAAGGAAACAGCAACCCACTCCAGTATTCTTGCCTGGAGAATTCCATGGACAGAGGAGTCCGGCAGGCTACAGTCCATGGAGTCGCAGGAGTAGGATATGACTTAGCAACTAAATCACCACCATCACCAATACTGACCTTTAATCAAGAAACTGCACAATCCTGGTTGCATAATAAAAACAAGTATACAATTCTTTCTTCCATGAGATTAAAATAAGCATCTAGGAATTGCAGGAATAACAAAAATGTGCTAAAAATTGTGATCCAGTTAGTAAGCGATGTGGCATGATTTCTATTGAGTGATGAAATTTATGAAAATGAATGTCATTTAGCCTTGGTGCCTTCAAAATTCTCTTTTGAACAATATAGAACCTGCTGCTTGGCTCTTCACTGGATTCCTCTATGTAATATTTTAAAAATTATCCCTTGTGTATTGCACTTTTCTACAATAACCCTAGAGATACCCTGGTTTCTCATACTCAGCACTGTTTACACGTGGGCCAGATAAATTCCTTGCTGTAGCAGCCTATCCTGTTCATTGTAAGCTATATAGCAGCATCCCTGGCCTCTCTTCACTAGATGCCTTTAACACGCCAGTTGTGACAATCCCGTGTCTCCAGTCATTGCTAAATGTCTCTTCAGAGGGAGATGGCAGAATTGCTTCTGAAGTTTGAAACACTACCATAGACAAAGCATGGAAATATTAAATGTAAAAAATTATATGTGTTATAAATGTTGAATACATTAAAGTAGGGGTACAATTGAGAGATGGTTTTTCTGGTAACTCTGCTGATAAAGAATCTGCCTGCAATGCAGGAGACCCCAGTTCAATTCCTGGGTCAGGAAGATCCCCTGCAGAAGGGATAGGCTACCCACTCCAGTACTCATGGGCTTCCCTGGTGGCTCAGATGGTAAAGGGTCCACTTGCAATGTGGGAGACCTGGGTTTGATCCCTGGGTTGGGAAGATCCGCTGGAGGAGGGCATGGCAACCTACAGCAGTATTATTGCCTGAAGAATCTCTATGGACAGAAGAGCCTGATGGGCTACAGTCCATGGGGTCGCAAAGCATCAGACATGACTGAGAGACTAAGCACAGTTGAGAGAAGCGGAGTGATGGTGTGTAGGGAGGGAAGAGACAGAAGTCAATGGACATTGTTCACTTATACAGAAGACATTGAATACCATCTAAAGTTCCTGAACCAATAAAAAATGTTAAGGTTATTTTTAAATTTATAGACAATAACAGACCAAAACAACCAGGTGTATTTAAAAAAAAAAAAAAAAAACATTGGGAGAAGGGCTGGCTGCAGGAGATATTTTTAAAAAGTATTTTTCATACTAGATAATAAATAAATATAGATAAAAATTATATATCAAGAATTTACATGGAAAGAGAAGACTCCTGAGAATCCTTTGGACTGAAAGGAGATTAAACCAATCAATCCTAAAGGAAATCAACCCTGAATATTCATTGGAAGGACTAATGCTGAAGCTGAATCTTCAATACCTTGGGCACCTGATGTGAAGAGCTGACTCATTGGAAAAGACCCTGATGCTGGGGAAGATTGAAGGCAAAAGAGGAAGGGGCTGGCAGAGGATTAGATGGTTAGATAGCATCATCAACTCAATGGACATGAATTTGAGTAAACTCTGGGAGATAGTGGAGGACAGAGGAGCCTGGTGTGCTACAGTCCATGAAGTCACAAAGAGTTGGACACGATCTAGCGACTGAACAACAGCGCCAACATACATGATTTAGAGTTACTGAGTTTACAATTAGGAGTATTAAAAAAACAGTCAAGGAAGTTTTCTCTCAACTTTCATCATTATTTGAAATAGCTTTTAAGCAATGACTTTTATTTACCTTTAAACATGTCGATTCAGTTTAGTTCAGTCGCTCAGTCATGTCCGACTCTTTGCAACCCCATAGATTGCAGCATGCCAGGCTTCCCTGTCTATCACCAACTCTCGAAGCTTGCACAGACTCATGTCCATCGAGTCATGTCTTAATCATGTCTTAAATATGTCTTAGTACTCAAATGAGTACTTACTCAGAAGTTACTTAACTCAGTACCTTACTCAAATGACCTTTGAGATTATGAGTTTACATAGTGAAAGGAGTTCTAATAGCAGTGAAAGGGGAAATTTTCAGTCTCTCTCTGGAAACTTTTTTTTTCTAAAATGATATGGGAAATAGATGGGAAAACAGTGGAAACAGTGTCAGACTTTATTTTTCTGGGCTCCAAAATCACTACAGATGGTGACTGCAGCCATGAAATTAAAAGACGCTTACTCCTTGGAAGGAAAGTTATGACCAACCTAGATAGCATATTCAAAAGCAGGGACATTACTTTGCCAACAAAGGTCCGTCTAGTCAAGGCCATGGTTTTTCCAGTGGTCATGTATGGATGTGAGAGTTGGACTGTGAAGAAAGCTGAGCACCAAAGAATTGATGCTTTTGAACTGTGGTGTTGGAGAAGACTCTTGAGAGGCCCTTGGACTACAAGGAGATCCAACCAGTCCATTCTGAAGGAGATCAGCCCTGGGATTTCTTTGGAAGGAAGGATGCTGAAGCTGAAACTCCAGTACTTTGGCCACCTGATGCGAAGAGTTGACTCATTGGAAAAGACTCTGATGCTGGGAGGGATTGGGGGCAGGAGGAGAAGG
Organism: Bos mutus; assembly: GCF_027580195.1. Taxonomy (NCBI): domain Eukaryota; kingdom Metazoa; phylum Chordata; class Mammalia; order Artiodactyla; family Bovidae; genus Bos; species Bos mutus. The sequence goes on from NC_091628.1 coordinate 23,799,980, forward strand.
GGACGACAGAGGATGAGATGGCTGGATGGCATCACTGACTCGATGGACGTGAGTCTGAATGAACTCCGGGAGTTGGTGATGGACAGGGAGGCCTGGAGTGCTGCGATTCATGGGGTCGCAAAGAGTCGGACACGACTGAGCGACTGAACTGAACTGAACTGAAAATGATATGACCAATTTTGTCTCTATTGGGTATTCAATAAATGTTTATTGAAGATTCCATTTCAATTTCTTGCCTGTTTTGCCCATAAGTTAATGTGGAAATACCCCCTCTCTCTTCTATTTTAACCCATTTAGCCTTGACTTCCTACCATCCATTCTCCAGGTGTCAATGAGATAATCAAAGTTCACTGCATTTTAAAATCTCTTAGGAAACCACGAACACTCATTTAGACCTCAAATTAGGGGTCAGTGATTTAGCACAGAGCGGACAGCATCTGAGAGCTCATTGAATGAGACGCAGCAATAATCCTCAAGCGATTATTCTCTAATCTTTGCTGGCAGATGCTTTAAAGACAGCCCAGAGAGTTCATTATGCAAATAGAATTGTCTGGATCTGCTGACAGGGGCGGAACTGAGCAGACGCTCCATGTAGATAGCCGCCTGGCATACTCTTCCGCCGTGCAAGGAGATACCGGGACACGCTTTCTCTGATCTGCACGTATTTATACTGCAATTAATGAAGGGCGAGAAAGTTCATCTTGAAGCTGGGTCATGGAATGCTTAAAACTGAACAGACTCAAGAAACAGAATCTTATTTGTCACAGTCAGCCCTTAGTGAACGCCAGGGCATTTCTGAAGCTCTGAAATATTCGTCTTTATGAGATCTATACAAACAGAAACATGAAACACTAACACACATGTACACATTTAAACTTACTAAACACTTAACGCAAATGTATACATGTGTTTGTGCACATATTAATTAACATGTGTGTACGTACATGTATTGTGTATATACACATGACATGCATGTGCATAGATACATATATGACTATATGTGTATGGGTATATACATACGTATGTATATATGCTCATATTTATGACAGCAGAACGCATTAGCCAGTAGCCAGTAGCTGTGTGACATGGGCAAGTTCTTACTTGTCGATGATAAGTTTCCTTATCATCTTTCAGTTCCTTATCATAAGCCTTAGTTTTCTCATTTTAGAATGAAACTAAGAAAAATGCCATCCTCAAAGAGTTGGTCAAAATGTTTTTGTAACCCAGCATTAGATGACTTATTTATGACACTGTTTATGTCTTGAACTTCCCTGATACATTTTGCAAAGATTCAATTCTAAGTTCATTTACTTTGGCCATTACTTTGATATACTTGAAATACGACTTGATTAGGAAGCATACAATCGCTTTATGAGTTCTCAGAATGTGGTTCTTGTGTGAACGGAAGCATCTGCAGCTTAGCTCTGTCATCTTCAAAGTCAGGCAGAGTCACCACTGTGTGTCCAGTCTGCCGCTGGTCTAGCAGCCTAATGTCACGGTCAGTAGTGGTTACTGAACATCTCCTGTGTACCAGGAAAGACTCCAGGGAACTCTGGGCAAGGCTGTCAGCGATGGTTCCGTTCTTCAAGTTACCTAAACTCGAGAGAGAAAGATGAGGCTATGAATCAAATGCCGGTTAAAAAGAGATCATACTGGGGTCTTGTTCATTCAAGTTGGCAAATATATATTTTGCATAAATATAAATACATATGTATTTAACAATAACAGTTGGCTGACATGGTGAAATTTGTGGCACACATTGTTGGTATAAATTATCAACTGCATGGAAAAAGATGTCAAGTTTTTGAGAAACCGACAAATGCTTATTCAGTTTGATAGTACATGGACACTTCCGGGAATTTTTCTTAGAGAAATAACTTATGTACAAGATATTTGTGTGTAGATATTCATCATAATACTTTAAAAGTTTTTCTATGTAAATGCCATAGTTGCAAAAAGTTTAAATAAATAAGTCATAGGGTGTCCATAAATGTAGTATATTTAATATAATATACATAGCATATATGTGTATGATATAGGGAAGTTATGTGGTACAGTTTAATTAAAATGAAAGAGTATAGAAATATTAACTCTCATATCCCCCCAGCACACACACACACACACAGAAAAAATAATCTGCTTAAAATATTAGCAGTAGATTAATGGTTATTTTCATTTCCTTATTAATACTTTCCTTTTTTCCATGTACTCTACAATGAATAGATCATTTTTGGAATCATAAAAATAACCATTATCTCATACATATGAATTTAAAAAACTAGTTTCTCCTTGTGGTATTTTGTTTGTTTTCTGTTTGTTTGCCTGTTTCCCACATGCAAAATGTAGAATGAAAGGAGAAATGTTTGCTTTGAGCCAAGAATGTCATATTTAAAGGCCCTGAAAGCCTGCAGTTTTGAGTAGCTATTGGCATTATTTTAGCAATGTACCCAACTTATTCTTTTTCCCCCCCCCCTCGAGAAGATGCAGCAATTAAATGACCTTTTATAACAAGACCCATCAGATGTAGTCACAGGTAATGACAGCATTATGTAAGCCCACTATCTGCAGTAAAACTCCAAACGTGCATTCTACCAACTAGCAATTTTCCCAATCAGCTCTTTATTTCACCATGCCACCGTCCTTTAGAGCCCTAATCATGGAGGTGGCTCTGGAGAAAAAAGCCATGTTCTGTCTGAACTCAGTGGGTAATGAACATACAGGACAAAATGAGCTTTTTGCTCTCTGTGGCACAGTGTGCTTTCCCTGTTTTGCAGTCATTTTCTCCAATTCAATGCAAATTCTTATAATTTCCCCCAGAAATAAATGCTATTAAATGCCCTATTCTTCTCTCCCATGTCAGAAACTTTACACCCTACCATCAGCTGTATATTTGTCAAAATCAAAACTCTACATTGGAAGCCAGAGAATGACAGACAACAGCCAATGTTGTCAGCTAGGAATAAGAGAAATGTCCAGAGTGCAGCAGACAATTAATAATGACAAGCAGACATTTCGTTGTGATGGGTATCATCATCCTTCATCTCCCATGTCACACCTGGCTGTTTCAACATTTCAATCAATTGTGCTCAATCCTGTTCAACTCTTTGCGATCCCATGGGCTGTAGCCCACCAGGTTCCCTCTGTCCATGGAATTTTCCAGGCAAGTCTACCGGAAGGGTTGCCATTTCCTCCTCCAGGAGATCTTCCTGACCCAGGGATTGAATCCACATCTCTTGAGTCTCCTCCACTGGCATCTGGATTCCTTTACCACTGCATCACCTGGGAAGGTCTAAATAAACAGTTTATGAGTTATCACAAAACAGAACAAAATATAAAAATAACCTAATGCAAACCAGTACTATGATTACTTCTTAAATTTTGATTCTATCTGATTTATGATGGTTTTATTCAAACTCCAGATACACAAGTAGAAAACACAGCTTGGTTGGGAAAGGATTGTTGGTTGGCTTATCTCTACTTCAGACTGAGTGAAAATTGCACAATGATTACGAGAGGCCATTAAAAATGTCCTAGAATATTTTTGAGAGATAGTATTAACACTATATTAGTCTATATTAGTGTTAATGAAGTTAATAGGTAGAGAAAGACAGAGAAGAGCAGATTGAGAAAGTGATTCTAAATTAGAAATAACTATTTTATAGTTTTTTTTAAATTCTCATTAATCTTCAAAAATGAATGTAATCATTGCATATCCCACATGGGAAAAGATCACACAGGAATTCATTCACACATAAAACATGCACATCCAGGTCTGGAATCACAGTGGTGTCTGATTTCCCTAGGATAAGACCGACCAATGGATAGCAGATTTCAAAATAACAGTCCTATTAGGAAGTACTGGGTTAGCCAAAAATTTGTTCAGGTTTTTCTGTAACATCTTTTGGAAAAATCCTAACGAACTTCTTGGCCAACCCAATATAATATCCTAGCAATAAAACTGTGTCCTATATTAGCACATGTCCTTACTCTTCATTTCAAAGAACATTAAAATGAATAAATTAAGGAAGAATTTTTTTTTTTTACAAACATTGGTATATGACTACTCCAAATAACTTTACACATGTTGTTCAGTCACTAAGTCGTGTCTGACTCTTTGCAACCCGTGATCTGATCTTCACTATGTCCCAGTGTTTGTTCAAACTCATGTTCACTGAGTCAACGATGCCATCCAACCATCTTATCCTCTATCAACCCCTTCTCCTCAATCTTTCCCAGCATCAGGGTCTTTTCCATTGTCAGCTCTTCGCATCAGGTGGCCAAAGTATTGGAGCTTCAGCTTCAGCATCAGTCCTTCCAATGAATATTCAGAGTTCATTTCCTTTAGGATTGACTGGTTTGATCTCCCCTCAGTCCAAGGGACTCTCAAGAATCTTCTCCAGGACCACAATTCAAATTACACAGGTTAACTCACTTAATTCTCATAACTCCAAATTACAGATGAGGAAACCAAGACATAGGAGAAGTGAAGTGGTCTCACACAGTTAGAACAAGGCAGAGAGAGCTCAGACTCCCAACCCGAGCACCTAGCTCCCAGGTCCATCTGCCTCATCATTATACCACATCACCTCCATTGTAGTTCTGACAATTTTTACTCTGTTTAGGAAGTCCAACAGTTCCTTCAAGGTGTTCAAAGGCTAACACCTGAGATTCTACTAAGGAATATCTGCTTTTGTCTGCTTTATATAATGGGGTTCTGTATGAAATTGTATTTTAAGGAGGTGCATGAAGTGTGCTTTACAAAAGTTACTATTTTGGGATACATCCAAAACCACTTTATGACCTTACGGTACGTTGGCGTCAACATTGCAAGAGTTCGTTTGCAGCACAGATAGCTGTTTAGACATTGGATTAAATAAAGACCCTGACTGATGCTCAGATAGCCTTGGGGATGGAGAGCAGGGGAGGCGTTCAAGATGCCTTTGTCTGAGGTGTTCTTTGTCCTTACGATTGTTTTTGTGACTTTTTATAGTGGGATAGTTGAGCTATTTAAAGTCCGGCAAACTGAGGGAAGTTGGAAGACAGTTTTATTTACTGACTCTGAAGCCAAGTGTCAAGCACAAGGCCTTGGGCCTGGACTGTGTCTCCAGATGAAGCTGACACAAGTTTCTGTGAAGATGAAACAAGTCAAGACACGGTACACTACATCCTTTTAGGTCTGCTCCTTGATTTCCATTTTTACCCCTCGATTTCTTCTAGGTTTTTGGCATCCTTCCCAGGGTTTACTTTTTGGCTTATACAGAGCTTTCTTAATCCATTGCTTATGCGAATTCGAAGAAAATGCATTTAATATTTGTGATGTACATTGAAATACTTAGATAAAATCGAGGTCCAGGCTCTAGTCAGGCTTCCCAGTGAGATTTTTGCCTTAATATAAGACATTCTTTTAATCTAATGACCAGACCTGAAGGTGGGTCATTTATCTTGTCATCGTAAATGCTGAGTCAGGTACACTACAGCTTTGTTTAACTGATTCTACAGAAAATGACTGTTAACTTTGTTCAGGAAAAAAGAAAAAAAAAACAACTGACTTCAGAATAACTCATTTTATAATTGCACATAAACAAAGTATAATATATTTTCACAGATGTAATAAATTTTCCTGTTGTCAGAGTTTCTTAAATAAATCCTTGCTTTAACATACAGTATAAGACTAAACTATTTCTTTCATTTCATTAACATTTCTCTTAAAGTGCCTAATTTACTTTTGGACTGCAAGTTAATTTCTATTCCAATCAAGTTTACAACACACAAGGATTTTTAGCATTTTGACTCAGTGCCACTGTGTCCAAGTTGGTACTTCAGAAGGAATATTATTAAAGAGGATAGGGTCAATTCTTGGAAATATTCCACCATGTTAGATGATAAAAACATATTTTCTATAATTACAGGTAATGACTGCCTGATAAATTACAACCATGGGAAGAATCAAAGTAATAGACAATTAAAATCTGGATTGTAGAGAAGAAGAAAAAGTTACCCCAGAAAAATATAAGTTCGATATTGTGTTTGTAAAATCTGTATTAATAATAAATAAGTTTGGAAATAACATGAGTAAAGACGATCAGGCAGCTGCTTTAAGGGCATGTTTATGAACTGTTGGAAAGGAAAGTAGAATATCTTCTTTAACTTAAGGTATAGCAGTATTTTCGGACTTGCCTGGCGGTCCAGTGGTTAAGACTCCATGCTTCCAATGCGGTGGTCACAGGTTCTATCCCCCATCAGGGAACTAGATCCCACACGCCACAACGGTGTGGTCAGAAAAATAATAAGCAAAAAAACAAAGTAACGATATTTCCTATCGGGTACAGAGGGGTAGGATATCAAGAAGCACCTGCATTTATCTATATGCTTTAAACAAAGCACAGCTATTGCAAAAGTTAAAGCACCAAGACATGGAGTTTCTCCTCTCGTGTTTACTGTTCTTCAGTGAATACAACTTGCCACTGGCAGAGAAAGAACATGCCAGACAAATGTTGGTTAAGCTGCAAAACAACTTTAAAAAATCTCAAATACAGTGGTTACAGTAATCATCTGATCAACACTTTTGTTGCCAGTATTCTTAGCCTACATAGCTTGTTATGGCAACTGCTACAATTAGAATGGCATCAAAATAATAGCTATCTATTTGTAGAAATTCCATAATGATATTCTAACGACTGGAAGATGATAACAGCCCTCTTGGCTCTTGTCCAAGATAGATCACAATACATGCTGATAACCCAGTTCAACATTCTTGGAGTTTTTTTCTGCATTATGCATTCAAATGCTAATAGAGCAGGCAGTGAGCTCTCCAACATTACTGCTAGATAAAGTCTTAAGCCAAAGAAAATTCTCCAGATAATCAATGTATAATTCTTTAAGACCTTATACTGTCTGTTGTAAAATTATATTCACTGTTATTAAAATTTTGCTACAATGCATTCTATATTTCTATGACTTTTGTTTGTTATTATACTATCTCACAATACAGTGAAAACTTTGAAAATTACTTATTTGGGATAAAACAATTTAGGCCAGATTCTGAGGGTTTAGGGGCATTAAAATATCATAATTAAAATAGTTGATAGTTATACCAGCTGAATCATTCAGAAAATATTTAAGTATATGTGGTCTTATGTGTGTTAGTCACTCAGTCATGTCTGACTCTTAGCAATCTCATAGACAGTAGCTCGCCAGGATCCTCTGTCCATGGAAGTCTCCAGGCAAGAATACTGGAGTAAAGTGCCATTCCCTTCTCCAGGGGATCTTCCCAACCCAGGAATCGAACCCTGGTCTCCTGCACTGCAGGCAGATTCTTTACCATCTGTACTACCAGGGAAGTCTGTGGGGTTGCAAAGAGTTGGACACAACTGAGTGACTAAGCACACACACACACTTGGTCTAATAAAGACTCATAAAATATGCATATGGGAAAATCAAATGTATTTTATTAGTGTTAATTAGTTTTATTAGTCTTTTAGATTGTTTTTCTTTCTTCTGTCTTTCTCTGCTGGTAGATAATCAGTGATGCCAACTCACTGCTGGCGTTTTAGTCACTCAGTTGTGTCCAACTCTATGACCCCATGGCCTGTAGCCTGCCAGGCTCCTCTGCACATGGGATTTTCCAGGCAGCATACTGGAGTAGGTAGGCATTCCCTTCTCCTCAGGATATCGCTGACCTAGAAATCGAAACCCAGTCTCCTGCATTGCAGACAGATTTTTTTACTGTCTGCTGCTGCTGCTGCTAAGTTGCTTCAGTCGTGTCTAACTCTGTGGGACCCCGTAGATGGCAGCCCACCAGGCTCCCCTGTCCCTGGGATTCTCCATGCAAGAACACTGGAGTGGGTTGCCATTTCCTTCTCCAATGCAGGAAAGTGAAAAGTGAAAGTGAAGTCGCTCAGTCGTGTCCGACTCTTAGTGACCCCATGGAGGAATATAATGGGAGCATCCATCATTTCTAATTTTAGTTTCTATACTTCTATGAAATAGAAAATAAGATAATTGAAATGACTCTATCATCTCTTGGCCTAAGTCTTTACTATGGAGTAAAATCATACAAACCACAGAACACTAAGTTTGCTTCCATTCTCAGTCATTTTTTGTTACTTCTAGGTTTTTAGGAATGTTCCAGGAGACTGAGGTGAGAGAAAACCTCTAACCATTAGAGCCTCAACTATTAATTCAGGCCATGGCAATGTTTCTACTTCAGATGGGATGCTATTTATGTCATTGAAGAGGCACTGTACAAATAAATGACATATGCTTGAAAATACATCTAAAAACATTGATTCTTAGAAGCAGAAATATATAGATTGGCATGCTTATAAATGAGTTCAAGTGTCAGGATGAGAACCAAAATCTTCTCAAGGGGCTGTCTAAGTAACTGAGTATCCAGACCAAATTTTCCAGTTTCCTTCCATTTGAAAGAAGTAAGAATCCTTTGAGATGGAATAAAAACTTTTTCTTGCAAAACAAACTATAATATGGTTCTCAAAACAGATAAATTGTACAGAAGTATGGCTGTTGCTGGCAGTTTAGTTGCTAAGTCATATCCGACTCTTTGCAACCCCATGGACTGTAGCCTGCCAGGTTCCTCTGTCCATGGAATTTCCCAGGCAAGAATACTGGAGTGGGTTGTCATTTCTTCCTCCAGGGTATCTTTCCAACCCAGGGATCAAACCTGCATCTCCTGCTTTGGCAGGCAGATTCTTTACCACTGAGCCATCAGGGAAGCATGATTCTCAAAATAGATGACCTGTGCCAAAGTATAACCTGCAACAAAACTATCAAAGTTCAGAACTGTGAACAGCAGCTCTTCAAGATTCATGTTTTCCAAGACAAGACCAGACACAAATTCTGGCTGTCTCTTCTGTTCCAAAGATAAGGCCACCATCTTCCCTACACCCTTGAAACTCACTCAGTTTACAAATCCTGACCTTCCAGAACTATGCCACACTCATAGTTGTGACTTAACCCCAGTCTCAGATCTCAGGGGTACTTCTGTAAATTCGCCTTTGGAGATGCAGTAAGACTCCAAGTGTGCTTCTTGGTCATAAAGTTTCATAACTGAGGCTTCTATGATCAACAGATTTTTCTGGGAACCTCCAGGGCTTTTGACTTTTCACTTATTTATCTATTTCTCCAACTCTGCTGCATGAGATTAAAAACTTGGAAATAACTGTTGGATTTGACCATCTGGAGCTCATAAATGACCTTAAAAAGCACTTTCACTGAAGCCATGGGAAAGTGGTATAATTGTAATGGGCTTAAGAGAGAAGGAGAGGTGGGGAAGTAGGGGCAGTGAGTGTAAATTACTCCCAGAAATTTGGCTATAAAATGAGGCAGGAAAATAGAACAGAAGCTGGAGGAGATAGGATTTACAGCACATTAGTATGACTGTGTGCATACATACTAAATCATGTCTGACTCTTTGCAATCCCAAGGACTATAGCCCACCAGGCTCCTCTGTCCATGGAATTTTCCATGCAAAAATACTGGAGTGGGTGCCATTTTCTCATCCAAGAGATCTTCCCAATCCAGAGATCTAACCTGCATCTCCCATATTTCCTGCATTGCAAGAGGATTCTTTACTCACTGAGCCATCAGGGAAGCCCAGGATGATGGCAGGAACATTTTAATAATGAGAAAACAATAATGCAGGGGAGAAAGGGAAGAATTTTAGGAGTGAAATACTTGAGTATTTGAGAGAAAATGGGGTCAACTCCCTAAATTGAGGAGCTGAACTTTACATAGGAGTATGAATTATTACTGCAAAGTATGGCTGCAAATATAAATAGCTTGGTTTCTCTGTGGCTAGATAAGAAGATTCTCTTCTATTTTTCTTTCCTGGCTTGTCAGAAAAATGTGCAAGTGAGAAAAGAAATAATGGTGGGAAAATAAAAACAGAATGATGTAGTGGAAACACTAGGGTCCCAAGTTAGAAGTTTAGGTTCAAGAGTCTCCTCTAACGCTCAGTAGCTGCGTGACTGTTTCATCTTTCTAAGTTTGGATTCCTTTCTCCCATAAAATGTAAATAATATTTATTTCCATCCTAACTACTCTAGCATTGTGGTACACTGGACATTTGCAATATTTTGGACATTTTTTTAAAGATGTTTTTTAAATTACAAAAAAAGTTTTTGGAGTAAAGTTGCTTTGGCTTCCCAGGTGGTCCTAGAGGTAAAGAACCCACCTATCATTGCAGGAGTTGCTTTACAATGCTGTGTTAATTTCTACTGAGCAGCTAAGTGTATCAACTATACGTATACATATATCCCCTCTTTTTGGACTTCCTTCCCATTTGGGTCACCACAGAGCATTGAGTCGAGTTCCCTGTGCTGTACAGTGGGTTCTCATTAGTTATCTATTTTATACATAGTACTGGGCTTTCCAAGTCGTACAAGTGTTAAAGAATCTGCCTGCCAGTGTAGGAGGTGCAAGAGATGTGGGTTTGATCCCTAGGTTGGGAGGATCCCCTGGAGAAGGAAATGGCGAGTCACTCCTGTATTCTTGTCTGGAAAATTCCTTGGAGAGAGGAGCCTGGTGAGCTACAGTCTACAGGGTCACAAAGAGTCAGACATGATTGAGCAACTGAGCATGCACACACACACACACACATACATAGTATCAATAATATGTGCATGTCAATCCCAATCTCCCAATTCATTCTACCCCATTTTACCCCATTTGGTATCCATAGTTTGTTCTCTACATCTGTGTCTCTATTTCTGCTTTGAAAATAAGCTTGTCTATACCAGTTTTTTTTTTTCAAATTCCACATATATGCATATATCTTCTTCTATTTTACTTACCACCTGGCCTTCTAGCTGCGTTATCATCTCTAACTCCCTGAACACTCTAAATTCTTTGAGAGAAGATATTATATACAGATTATACCTTTTTTCTTTGAATCCTGAGCTGTAGCTAATAAGTTCATCGTTGATATCTAACAGCTTTGATTAATTCATGCTAGCAAAGCTTGTTACACAACTGAAGCTAATACAATATTGTAAATCAACTATACTTCAATTAAAAAACATATAATGCTTACTATATTTCAGGAACTGTTGAAAGAACTTTCCATATATTAATGTACTCAAGCCTCAAAATAAATCTTTTAAGTAGAAATTATGAGCATCTTCACTTTAAAGATGAGAAAAGCGAGGTACAAGGAGCAGCAGAGCTAGAGTTAAAACTGGGGAATCTGACTCCAAAAGCTGAGTTTTACCATGTCCACTGCACTGCCTTCTTGTAAACTCAATTAATTTCTGTGTTGTGGATGAAGAAATTCATGCTGTATGACTTTGCACTTTTGTGGCAAACTCTGAGTGGGTCTAGCACAGGCTTCAGAATGAATAACATTTGACAGACTGTGTTGGCAAATAGCTTAAAGAGTACTCAGAAGATGAGCTCAAAGTAGGCTGTAATTACATAGCAGTCATTTCTAACGGGTCAACTGGCAATGTTTTTTCATAGCCTAAATATTTTTGGTGGCTGAGAAGCAAGAATAGTTGAATAATGATAGTTGAACTGATTATTTATTGAGACTTTGCTATGTGGCAGGCACCAATCTAAGTGGTTAACATGTATTATCTCATTCAGTTCTCACAAGGACCTGATAGTACTGATTTTTCCCATTTTAGAATAAGGGCAGCTGGTTCCTGGCAGAGCATGAGTTACAGTACAGGTGTCTTAGTCCAAATTGTAGGTCGTGAGTTTCTTTAGCACACTGTGTGGGGTAGGTGATCTGGAGCTCACGTGTCAGGTGTGAAGGAAGGTCAAAAAGACAGACAAATATACAAGGCTCCAAGAACATTATGCACAGCCTTTCTTTCACCCAGTTTTTTATCATTAAAAGTAAAAATAATAGTAGCTCCCATCTCATTAGGTTGTCATGGGACATCAGTGAGCTGAAATTTAGTTATATGAAGTTCAAACTACAAATGAGATATGATTGTTGTTGTATGTTAGAAGATATATGTGTATTGTTGTTATTATGATTATAGTTACTAAGTACATGAATATTGGGCTTTCCTGGTGGCTCAGAAGGTAAAGAATCTGCCTGCAATGCAGGAGACCTGGGTTTGATCCCTGGGTCGGGAAGATCCCCTGGAGAAGAGCATGGTTACCCACTCCAGTATTCTTGCCTGGAGAATTCCATGTACAGAGGAGACTGGGTCGCAAAGAGTCAGACATGATTGAGCAACTAACACTTTCCCTTTTCATATGAATATTACAGTTACTGGGAATTTAGTTTAGGAAAAAGAGGAAAGGTAGAAAAGTGGTATCTGGATACATTTCTTCCAAGATAGCTGGAAGTGAAGTAAAAAATCTAAGCCTAATCACTTTCCCGAAGCTATTTGAACCACACAATTATATCAGGTATTTAGACTTGGCTTATTCCTATTGAAGAACAAGTCCTTAAATTACCATTCATTACTATAGATATTTTTAATAGATTTTTAATCTGCAATTCTATTTATACTCACATCTCTCAGCATTGCCATATATCCTAAGGATAAAGAATAATATTACTAAATCTCATAGCTTGTCTCATGTGGAGAAGGCAATGGCATCCCACTCCAGTATTCTTGCCTGGAAAATCCCATGGATGGAGGAGTCTGGTAGGCTGCAGTCCATGGGGTCGCGAAGAGTCAGACACGACTGAGCGACTTCACTTTCACTTTTCACTTTCATGCATTGGAGAAGAAAATGGCAACCCACTCCAGTGTTCTTGCCTGGAGAATCCCAGGGACGGTGGAACCTGGTGGGCTTCCATGTATGGGGTTGCACAGAGTCGGACATGACTGAAGCGACTTGGCAGCAGCAGCAGCAGCTTGTCTCATTCTACAAGACTATCTTATGTTGTCATACTTGTTGTTTTTTAGTCTCTAAGTCATGTCTGACTCTTTTGGGACCCCATGGACTGTAGCCTGCCAGGCTCCACTGTCCATGGGATTTTCCAGGCAAGAATACTGGAATGGGTTGCCATTTCCTTCTCCAGGGCAATCTTCTTGATCCAGGGATCAAACCCATGTCTCATTATGCCTCCTGAATTGGCAGGTGGATTCTTTACCACTGAGCTGCCTGGGAAGCCCTGTGTTGTTATACTGCAAGTATTTTTGTTCTCATAATGTTTAAACATAAAGTATCTTTATCTTTATTAGCTATAGAATACTCCCAAGAAACTTCACCAGTACACTGCAGTTTAAGGTTTGTGACATTAATTTTAAGAAAAATATGACAAGTTGTAAAACTGGACACAAAGTGAATCTAAGTATGGAAAGTTAGCGTTCTTTTCGACAGTCTAACCAACCATCTAAACTGCTAAATAAGCACTTGGGCTGTTATTCAGAGACTGTGGAGGTGAACCTCATCTCAGATGATCAGCGTTCCACTCATTGGCTTTTCTGTACAGTTTTAAGTGATATCCCATTCATTTCTAATTGTGGAAAAAATAAGTGGAGGAAACGATTGTGTTTTCAATCCTAGAACTGACAGCAGGCAGTAACATTTGAAAAGTGTTTGGTTTCAGGGATTGGTAGGCTCTCATCTCCCCGGTCACTCAGTGACCTTGGCTGACGGAGGGTCCAACTTGATCCATACTTCCAAAATGACCATGGCAGGAAACAAGAACCATTGTGCACAGGCTTTCAGAAATGTAGCATGGCACTTCTGCTCTTGTTTCATTGGTGAAAACAATCATATCTTAAAAGGAAGTGAGAAAGTACATGACTATCATGTTCCCGGCTACAGAAGAAGCAGAGTATTTCTGTCTCTTTAAAGATTCCAACACCAGGTTTATAACCCAGCCCCAAGCTAAGAAGCTGGAGCTTTGTCCCATGTGGACTCAAACATGTCTTTTCCTGATGCTGCTAACTCTAGAAAATCAAGGAAAGGTGACAGTCAGTAACTTTATCCCCCAAACATTATTTTCTTCCTTGAAAATATCTGAGAATAGTATTCATTTATTTATCATAGCTAATGTGTTTTCAGGCAGTGTTTTAAAACTGCACATTCAGCAATAGATAAGAGTGAATCTCTAACAACAACAAAAACTGAATCTTTGCCTTGCAAGCTTGGAACCTGGTAGGGAGGACCAAGATTTAACAAATGATCAGGATTTGAAGTCCAATTTTGCAGGCAATTAAAGTCTGGTCTGTTGGCTATCACTCTCAGTCTCTTTTCCCCCAACCCCTCCAGTTTTCTTCTTCTATAATATCTAGTTAATATAGAATAATTGGAATAAATATTCTTATAATATCTAATTACTCCTAAAGCAGCTGTAGGAGAGAACACTCTTCTAAAGTATTTTTTTTATTACATCTACAGTTCAGTAGACAGAATGTAAACTTGAGGGATTGCCCACGCAAACATTGAAATACTCCTTTTTTTTCTTACTTTCTACCACATGGCCAATTTTATCATGGGAATGTTTTGAATAAAACCCTTCTGGATAAAAGTGTGACAGTTCTAGCTGAAACTATTTCTATTCATTTACAGTGTGTCGGTAAAGGACAAAATCCGGTGTGAAGATTATGTAGTTTGTTTGATGTGAATATCCAATGAAGTTCATTTGAGTTCTAGGACAAAGATATGTTTTTTACCTGCATCCCCCGACTTGATTTTCTGCACCAAACCTATAACATAAATGAGGAAATCTCTTCAGTTTAGGCTAGATGTCCATGCAGTCAGAACTTTATTTAATTCACCAGCTACTGCAGTCAAAGAATGTTGTTCCCAAGAAGAAACAAAACACACTCCATCCACATCCTTCAGTCATTACCTTGCTGACTTGCCTTCTCAGAGAATGTGCTATTAATATTCATAGTGAGATGAAATTATTCAGTGTTGGTGGTCTGCATTCCCCTACCAGCTTTCCCTTTTGAGTTAGAAACAATTTAGTCCTTTCTGATTCTGTTTGTTTTCTCCCCACACCATCCACATGTGCTGTGTGGTGTAATGTTCTAAGCCTGCCAATGTTTTATTTCAAAAGGTAAATCAAGCCCGAAGGCTTAGCCCAAAAGTTTTTTTAAAAAGCAAATGAACTAGAGGCATGGCAGAGGCTTTGACATTCTGATTAGACAACAGTTAGCAAGTCCCAGACTTTCCCGTGTTTATCATCTCTAGGGTCCCCCCTCTTTGCTCCACTGGCTTGTCAGTCTGCACTCAGGGTCTGATCTGTCTCTTCACTATTTTCTTCACCTTCTTAAACCCTCATCTCTCTGACCAGAAGACAGAAAAAATGCCATGAAATAAGTTTCTCTGAAAATCAGATTGTCATGGGCACCTAGAGGTATTGGATAAATCTACACAATAGCATTCCTGCCATTCTCATTTCAGAGGACACGTTCATAAACACACCATGACCACCTTTCCAGCCATGTCAATGTTGAACGTCCCTGAGTGACTTTGGCACAATGCCCTGTTTGTGATATTCTAAATGAGTGTAAATGTTGATGGAATTGGGGAATTAGGAAGAGTAGGCTATGGTAGGGAAGAGAGCCCAAGAAAACACCATCAGTACTGACCCGATGAAGCCTTTTCCTTGAGCCAGATGTTCAATAATTCACTTAAACAATTTGATGGAAACACTAAGGACTGGGTGTTCAGTATATATCCCTTAATCTTCCCCTTTAGCCCGCATCAATAAACTTCATGCTGGCTCCCTTCCATTACCAGCAGTAACTTGTTGGCAGTATATTCACAGACTGCAGAAATGGAAAGAGCTTCTTTCTCTTATGCAAGTCTAGAAGAAGAAAAAGTCATGTATTGGTCTACTTAAAGCTTGCTTAGAAACACAGAAGTGCACTGAATAATTATCCTGCATAAATACTTGTGGGCTTCCCTGGTGGCTCACACAGTAAAGAACCTGCCTGCTATACAGGAGATCCAGATTTGATGCCTGGGTCAGGAAGATCCCCTGGAGAAGAGAATGGCAACCCACTCCAGTATTCTTGCCTGGAAAATCCCAAGGACAGAGGAGCCTGGTGGGCTATACTCCATGGGGTCACAAAGAGTCGGACGTGAATGAAGCGACTTAACATGTAGCACATGAATACTTGTGTTATTATTATATGATTTTTTTTATTGTTAAATGAACTTTATGTGGCTTCACAAAGAGACAGAAAAGAATAATGCATTGATGATGGATTGACAGCAAAGTAGAGGGTGATGAAAATGTAAGGAACACCACTGAACTGTTCCCAGGTGAAGCAGATAAAGGTAATATTTAAAACAAAATTTCAAGTCTCTGGAAATTGTCCTAAGGACAAACAGGAACTGAAGAAACCCCTACTCGAGGCAACCTATGAAGAGTTGTGTAAGAAAGGCACGTCTGTGATATTTGAACCAAGACTCTCCCTCCCCACACCCAGCTCAGCAACAGGGACAGTCCATTGGAAATGGACTTGGGCATTGCTGTCACCAAGAACATGGCCTCCCTGTCCTCATTTCCCAGCTCCCCATCAGAGGGTTATCTTCTGGGGAAGAGAGGGGTATCAGCACTTCTCATCTTGCCCCCAGCAGCCCGTGGCCCTGTGTAGTGCAGTTAAGAACTGGGGGCTCTTCTCTTCCACTTTGTGGAACAGAGGCTCTGCCTGGGGTGCAGTATAGTGACAATACAGGACCCCACATTACTGCTGCCCCAGCTTACATGGTTCTACACCAGAAAAGGCAACCCAGAAAACACAGTATGCTTCTTGTGACCTTTATGATTGAGAATTCTTATTTTTTTAAAAATATTCTTGTTGAATAATGTTATCTCTTGCCCAGTCATACTTTGCAATACCAAATTTTTAAAGCTGTATTTTAAAAAATGAGGTTGAGTCCATACATATAACATTTTACTCCTTTTATATGTGTAACAATAAGTTATCACGGTCACTCCACTTGGCTATCAGAAGCCTAAAAAATATTCTCTATATTTATTTATCCTGATTTGTGTGAGAAAAAATCATCAAAGGCAAGCTCACAATTAATCAAATATCTCCTTTGGGTGGAGTGATCTTTCCAAATGATGTCCACATTTTTAAAAAATGTATTTATTTTAATTGGAGGCTAATGCAGGAAGCAACAGTTAGAACTGGACATGGAACAACAGACTGGTTCCAAATAGGAAAAGGAGTACGTCAAGGCTGTATATTATCACCCTGCTTATTTAACTTCTATGCAGAGTACATCATGAGAAACGCTGGGCTGGAAGGAAGCACAAGCTGGAATCAAGATTGTCGGGAGAAATATAAATAACCTCAGATATGCAGATGACACCATCCTTATGGTAGAAAGTGAAGAGGAACTCAAAAGCCTCTTGATGAAAGTGAAAGAGGAGAGTGAAAAAGTTGGCTTAAAGCTCAACATTCAGAAAACGGAGATCATGGCATCTAGTCCCATCACTTCATGGCAAATAGATGGGGAAACAGTGGAAACAGTGTCAGACTTTATTTTTGGGGGCTCCAAAATCACTGCAGATGGTAATTTCAGCCATGAAATTAAAAAACGCTTACTCCTTAGAAGGAAAGTTATGACCAACCTATATAGCATATTGAAAAGCAGAAATATTACTTTGCCAACAAAGGTCCGTCTAGTAAAGGCTATGGTTTTTCCTGTGGTCATGTATGGATGTGAGAGTTGGACTGTGAAGAAAGCTGAGCACCGAAGAATTGATGCTTTTGAACTGTGGTGTTGGAGAAGACTCTTGAGAGGCCCTTGGACTGCAAGGAGATCATAAAGGAGATCAGTCTTGGGTGTTCATTGGAAGGATGATGCTGAAGCTGAAACTCCAATACTTTGGCCACCTGATGCGAAGAGTTGACTCATTGGAAAAGACCCTGATGCTGGGAGGGATTGAGGGCAGGAGGAGAAGGGGACGACAGAGGATGAGACGGCTGGATGGCATCACCGACTCGATGGACATGAGTTTGAGTGAACTCTGGGAGTTGGTGATGGACAGGGAGGCCTGGCGTGCTATGATTCATGGGGTCGCAAACAGTTGGACACAACTGAGCGACTGAACTGAACTGAATTACTTTACAATATTGTAGTGGTTTTTGCCATACATTGACATGAATCAGCCACGGGTTTACATGTGTTCCCCATCCTGAACCCCATTCCCACCTCCCTCCCCATCCCATCCCTCTGGGTCATCCCAATGCACCAGCCCTGAGCACCCTGTCTCAAGCATCGAACCTGGACTGGCAATCTCTTTCACATATGAAAATATACATGTTTCAATGCTATTCTCTCAGATCATCCCACCCTCACCTTCTCCCAAAGAGTCCAAAAAACTGTTCTATACATCTGTGTCTCTTTTGCTGTCTTGCATATAGGGTTATCGTTACCATTTTTCTAAATTCCATATATATGCATTAGTATACTGTATTGGTGTTTTTCTTTCTGGGTTACTTCACTCTGTATAATAGGCTCCAGTTTCATCCACCTCATTAGAACTGATTCAAATGTATTCTTTTTAATGACTGAGTAATATTCCATTGTGTATATGTACCACAGCTTTCTTGATGTCCATCTTTTTGAAAGACCACAAGACATCTGATACACCTGTTCTGAGTCAATTCTGAACCAAGATGCATCACTTAAACTTTTCACTTGGATCACTTCCATCACAATATTGTGCCCAATTCCCTTTCCCGACAAATCCTTCCTCTTTGAATTCTTCTAGATGTTGAAATTTTGACATAAAATCTCAGATTCCACGGAATCCATTCTGAGATTCCACGAATAGGTAATTTTCCCTTAAACACAGGACTTTTGGAAGCTCAGTGACTCCAGACCTTCCTTCTGCTTATCATCTGTTGTCTTGTTGTATTGTTCTGCCAAATTGTTAAGAACTTTTCTTCTTCCCCAAATCTGAAATCTTAACTGATTCTGGGTACATTCAGATTTTAACCATCCCTTGCCTCAGTCTTGCTACAGTTAGATCCAAGTCTCAAATGATCATAAAATATAAAAGCTAATAGGAATCAGGAGTTGCATAACACAATTGCAATAACCCATGGAGAATATACTCAAGGTTTAGAAAGAAATATTTCCATTACACAATATCTTAGGAACTTCTTAGTGAAAACACAAAATCTTATGCTTCTAAATCAGTGGAATTTCTCTGCTTCTCAGTCCAAAGAGGTATTGTAAACATGTCTCAGAAAAAAGATAAGAGTAGGTTATACCCCCCAAATCTTCCTCTCTTGTTCCTCCTAACTGCTTGCTTCTGACACCTGGTTTTTGATACCAATCACTGTCCCAGGGGCAGCTGTCAACGTCAGAAATTTCCTTTAATCCAGAGCCCAGCCAAGAGCTGACCTCATCATTGCCCTCTTTTAAAGTACCAGTGAAATGAACTATTATTTCACATTTTTAACCTGAACTGTGTGACCCCATGCACTACAGCACACCAGGCTTCCCTGTCCCTTACCATCTCCTGGAGTATGCTCAGATTCATGTCCATCAAATCAGTGATGTTATCTAATAATCTCATCCTGTGTCACCCTCTTCTCCTCTTGCCTTCAATCTTTCCCAGATTCAGGGTCTTTTCCAAGGAGTCAGCTCTTCGCATCAGTATTGGAGCTTCAGCTTCAGCATCAGTCCTTCCAATGAATATTCAGGACTGACTTCCTTTAGGATCAACTGGTTTTATCTCCTTGCAGTCCAAGGGACTCTCAAGAGTCTTCTCCAGCACCACAATTTGAAAGCATCAGTTCTTTGGCACTCAGCCTTCTTTATGATCCAACTCTCACATCCTTACATGACTACTGGACAAACCATAGCTGAACTGTAAGTCATAACAAATGACTAGCTAGAGAGGTACTGCTCTCTGAACTTGTCTTTGACTTCCATGTCTCTGACTTCCCTCTTCCTCATACATTGTTCTCTAGATGCCCTGCTTATCTTCCTTTTCCTCAAATATTCCAAGATTTTTCCTGGCTCACAGCCTTTGTTGTCATTCTTTCTTTTCCTGGAGCTCAGTGCCTGTACTCTACTCTTCAAACAGGCTCAAATTCCCACCTTAAAGAGGCCTTTTCAGACCACCATCCAACATAATTTTCTACCCACCTCACTAACTCCTGATTTCACTTCTTACTGTGATTTTCTCCATAGAATTCATAATTTCAAAAATAATTTTAAGCCTATATTTACTTGAATATTTCTATCCATTCCAATAAGAAAATAAGTTCAATGAAGGAAAGAATCATACCTGCCTTGTTCAACATGCAATGCTGGTGCTAGAATAGTGTTTGGTATGAAGTTACATACTCAGTAAATATTTGCAGAAGGAATTTACAGCCACTTCCACACACAAGACCATGAATAGGCATGTCTTTTTAACTTTTTAAAATGCCATTGAGTTTTTTTTTTCTGCTAAAGTAATATATAAATCATGTGTGTGTGCTCAGTCCCTTCAAGTCAACTCTTTGCAACCTCATGGACTGCAGCATGCTAGGCTCCTCTGTCCATGGGATTATCCAGGCAAAAATACTGGAGTGGGTTGCCATTTCCTTTTCCATGGGATCTTGATCTTCCCAACTCAGGGACTGAACCCATGTCTCCTGCATTGCAGGCAGATTCTTTACCCACTGAGCCAACTGGAAAGCCCATATAAATCATACATTCTTTATATATACATAAATCATATGTTATTTATAGTTTCTTCTATGAAAAAGTACTTGATTTCCATGTGTATTACCTGTGTATTTTTTTCATTTGTGTTTACTTTCTTTATCACTTATTCTCCAAATGGAGCAAATTTCTTTCAGTGAGGCTGTCCATGCTTACTCTGTGATATTTCAAGCCCTCATTGTTTCATTTAGGTTTTTTTTTTTTTTCCTCCCTAAAGCAATAGACTATTTGCTTGATCCAATACCAATAATGTCAGCTGTGACTTCCTTTTTTGTTTCAGCTCTTGAATGGACACCAGATGTACAGCAGTAACATAAATGTTACAGCCAGAGCTCAGAATGTTGATTTAATTGAATTTCTTTCCAGGCTATGTACTAGGAGGCTACGCCTGCAGATGTAACTGTTAATGTCTCCTACACTAAGAGATGGGCTTCTATCTAAGGTCCTGTGAACTAGATATCCTGTGATGAATTGCTAATTGATGATTTGGTCTCAGCTGCATTATTAAGTTGTTCTTTTGGAGTTTGGAAAAGAGCAGACTACAAACATGTGAAGATTTCCTAGGCTTAGCAACATAGACCAGAGCTGGTGGTTCAGAATAGGATGGAATCATTGAGAAAAGGGGAGCAAACTGCTCATTATTACCTCTCCTAAAAGAGTGCTATTTTCCAAGCTTCATAAAGTAAAATCAGTGCCCATTTATTTTTGACACCTTCTTATCTATTGATTTCAGTATTGGCCATCTGGTGATGTCCATGTGTAGAGTCTTCTGTTATGCTGTTGGAAGAGAGTGTTTGATATAACAAGTGTGTTCTCTTGGCAAAGCTCTATTAGCCTTTGCTCTGCTTCATTCGGTACTCCAAGGCCAAATTTGCCTGTTCCTCCAGGTGTTTCTTGACTTCCTACTTTTGCATTCCAGTCCCCTATAATGAAAAAGACATCTTTTTTGAGTGTTAGTTCTAGAAGGCAACCCACTCCAGTATTCATGCCTGGAAAATCCCATGGACCGAGGAGCCTGGTAGGCTACAGTCCATGGGGTCGCAAAGAGTTGGACATGACTGAGTGACTTCACTTTCACTTTCTAGAAGGTCTTGTAGGTCTTCATAGAACCGTTCAATTTCAGCTTCTTCAGTGTTACTGGTTGGGACACAGACTTGGATTACGTGATACTGAATGGTTTGCCTTGGAAATGAACAGAGATCATTCTGTCGTTTTTGAGATTGCATCCAAGAACTGTATTTTGCACTCTTTTTTTGACCATGATGGTTACTCCATTTCTTCTAAGGGATTCCTGCCCACAGTAGTAGATATAATGGTCATCTGAGTTAAATTCACCCATTCCAGTCCATTTTAGTTTGCTGATTCCTAGAATGTCTAAGCCTTTGACTGTGTGGATCACAACAAACTGTGGAAAATTCTGAAAGAGATGGGAATACCAGACCATCTGACCTGCCTCTTGAGAAGTCTGTATGCGGGTCAGGAAGCAACAGAAAGAACTGGACATGAAACAACAGACTAATTCCAAATTGGGAAAGGAGTACATCAAGGCTATATACTGTCACCCTGCTTATTTAACTTATATGCAGAGTACATCATGAGAAACACTGGGCTGGATAAAGCACAAGCTGGAATCAAGATTGCTGGGAGAATTATCAATGACTTCAGATATGCAGATGACACCACCCTTATGGCAGAAAGTGAAGAACTACAGAGCCTCTTGATGAAAGTGAAAGAGAAGAGTGAAAAAGTTGGCTTAAAGCTCAACATTCAGAAAACGAAGATCATGGCATCTGGTGCCATCACTTCATGGCAAATAGGTGGGGAAACAGTGGAAATGGTAAGACTTTATTTCTGGAGGCTCCAGAATCACTGCAGGTGGTGATTGCAGCCATGAAATTAAAAGATGTTTGCTCCTTGGAAGAAAAGTTATGACCAACCTAGACAACAAAGGTCCGTCTAGTCAAGGCTATGGTTTTTCCAGTGGTCATGTATGGATGTGAGAGTTGGACTGTGAAGAAAGCTGAGCGCCGAAGAATTGATGCTTTTGAACTGTGGTGTTGGAGAAGATTCTTGAGTGTTTCTTGGAATGCAAGGAGATCCAACCAGTCCATCCTAAAGGAGATCAGTCCTGGGTGTTCATTGGAAGGACTGATGTTGAAGCTGAAACTCCAATACTTTGGCCACCTGATGCGAAGAGCTGACTCATTGAAAAGACCCTGATGCTGGGAAAGATTGAGGGCAGGAGGAGAAGAGGACGACAGAGGATGATTGGATGGTTGGATGGCATTATCGAGTCAAAGGACATGAGTTTGAGTAAACTCCGGAAGTTGGTGATGGACAAGGGGGCCTGGCGTCCTGCGTTTCTTGGGGTCACAAAGAGTTGGATATGACTGAGAAGCTGAAGTGAACCGAACTGATCTCTTGACCTCATATTTAAACTTTGCCGTGTATAGGTACCAAATGGGAGAGAACATATCATATAGCTGATAAAGTGTTAATATCCAGAATATATAAAAACTCATATAACTCCATAGCAAAAATTAAAATTAAAAAATAGGCAGAGGAGCTTAATAGACATTTTTCAAAGAAGACATAAAGATGGGCAGCAATGAAAATGTGCTCAACATCATCTGTTATCAAAGAAATACAAACCAAAACCAAAAGGAGATATCATCTCACTTCTCTCAGAATGCTTGTTATCAAATATTGTCAAAAAGATAAGAAATAAAAAGCACTGGAGAGGATGCAGAGGAAAAGGGACACTTATGCACGGTTGGTGGGGATGTAAATTGGTGTAACCATTAAGGAAAAAATTATGGAGGTTCATTAAGAAATTAAAAATAGAACTACCTCATGATCCAACAATTCCACTCCTGCACATTTACCTGAAAGAAATGAAAAAGCTATCCAGAAAAGATTTCTGTACTCCCATGGTCACTGCAGCATTATTTACAATAGCCAAGACATGGAAGCAACATTAATGTTCATCATTAAGTGAATGATGAAATCAGTCAAATTATTTGCATTTATGTTAGCTTCTTACACACTTTTGGTTTGCACAATAATAAAAATATTTAAAAATACCTTTGGAGAAAAGTATCCACCCTTGAGTTAAGCAATGCAAAAGTCAAATTAGATGATCCTGGTATGATTTTCAAAATAATCCCTCTCAATGTTGAAGTTTTATTTCTCAAATTTCCTACATTTTTTCTCAAGTAGGCGTATAAGCAATCTTTTACATGGAAACAATTATTTAGATGACAAAAATTAGTGATTATTGGCAAGAAATCAATTCACAATCCTTACATTTCATAAGATGACTTGGACAGAGTAGAGATACTAAATATGAGTTGCTGGAGCTCCAAAACCACTGGGGACACTGACTGAAGCCATAAAATTAAAAGACACATGTTTCCTGGAAGAAAAGCTTGGACAAACCTAGACAGCATATTAAAAAGCAGAGACATCACTTTGTCAACAAAGGTCCATATAGTCAAAGCCATGGTTTTTCCAGGAGTCATGTACAGATGTGAGAGTTGGACCATAAGGAAACTTAAGGGCCAAAGATTGATGTTTAAGGGCTTTGGTACTGGAGAAGACTCTTGAGAGTCCCTTGGACAGCAAGGAAATCAAACCAGTTAGTCCTAAAGGAAATCAATCCTGAATTTTCATTGGAAGGACTGATGCTGAAGCTTCAATACTTTGGCCACCTGATGTGAAGAGCTGACTCACTGGAAAAGAGCTGATGCTGGGAAAGATTGAAGGCAAAAGGAGAAGAGGTTGGCAGAAGATGAGATGGTTAGATAGCATCACCAACTCAATGGACATGAACCTGAGCAAACTCCAGGAAATAGTGAGGACAGAGAAGCCTGGTGTACTGCAGTCCATGGGGTCACAAAGAGTCAGATATGACTTTGTGGCTGAACAATAACAGCAAAATGTATATAGCTTTGGCTATCCATGTTCTCCACTGGATACTGGGAAAATCAAATTATTTCTGGAACTCTAGGGATTTCTATCTCTTCAAAGTAAAAATTCCTTGCTACCATGACTTATTAGCCAGAATATCCCTCTTATTTCTGTGCACTAGGGGCGAAATTACACAGACAGCCCTTCATTCTGAAGTATAATTTCAAATTAAATTATATTTGAAATTCTGTCTCTATAGAAATGGTCATTTTGCTTTTTACCCCTTGAGGCATGTTTTATTATTCAACTATATAATGTTAACGTGGTGTCTGATGTTATTAGTACACAGAGTGTTCAGTGGTGCAACTTGGATTTTTGTCTTAATGGACTCCTTTATGTGACTTGATAACAGCACATTAGGTTCTCTATAAAACTTAAAGTTGAACAATCTTATAAAACCCTCCCCTCTGACCACAGTGGGTGGTTGCATTATTCTGCTTTCCATTTTATTTTTTATCCCCTCTAGGATACAGCTAAACTAGATTTCTTTTTTTTTCATTAAATTACTCAAAAGAATAAAATAAAACTGGTTTAAAATAACATTTAGATCAATTGGAATATGGTAGCCCTTATTTCTTAAGGGAAAAAAAAAATCTGACAGTTTTTCATATAGCAGATAAAAGTAGGGCAAAGAAAGTAGGTTGATCATCATTTCCGCAGTCCAGTTAGAAACTTCTAGACATAAACAGTGTCTTACTTCTCTTTCAGTGGTCCCTGGGAAATTAAATTTTGGACTTGAGGCAGAGAAAGGCATCCTTGCTGTTGGTGTTACATGAGACGCAATTTTTCTAGCAAAAAAACAGAAGAGGACCACTACAGTGGAGAAGAGACGTAGTCAGCATCATCAGTGAAGTCAAGGCCATCACAGGGGATTCACTAGAATGACCCTGCCCTTGCCCATGATGCTCTTGGAGTATGTTTCTAGGATATGTTTGTGGGAAAGAACACATGGCCCAGGGGAGCTAAAAAATCAAGGCTGTGAGGTTAAGAAGTCCATGCAAAATAGTGAAGATGAATAGTAAGGATTTTATCAAAGGAAATTGAGCATAATATAAAATACTGTACAAGATCGTTCATCTCTAACTTTTATGATGGATTCATTTGTAGGCTCATTGTCTGGCATTAGCAAGGGATAGTCCAGTGGGAGTTTCACTTGGGAATATGAAATTATAGATCAAAGGAGGGACTGTGGCAAGAAAGAAGAGTTGAAGCATAGATTTGAGAGAGAGGCATCTGCTTGGAGGAGATAAATGAAGCATGTTATTCTCCCAAGAGCAGGAGAGGACTAATCCTTCAGAAACTGCAGGGGCCGTTGAGAAAGAAAATAAACACAAAAGCAGAAGTCAGTGAAGATCCAGAATTAGATGTGTTAAAATCATTTCTAGTGCTACTCTAAACATAGAATATACATGGATAATTTATATTTCTCTTCCTAAGTAAGTATTTTTTATCATTTATCATATGATCTTTCTCTAATATATTACTCATTCATGTCTTAAATAATCTAGTACAATATAATTAATGAAATAATTTCCTAGAAAAAGGTTGGA
This sequence comes from Bos mutus, assembly GCF_027580195.1. Lineage (NCBI taxonomy): Eukaryota > Metazoa > Chordata > Mammalia > Artiodactyla > Bovidae > Bos > Bos mutus. The sequence continues at coordinate 23,826,127 of NC_091628.1, forward strand.
ATTTTTTACTGTTAATAAACCTGAGTAGAAATTCTAATGGAATGTTCTGAACAAAATTCAATTTACTTAGCATTAGTTTGTATACTTGTGTTTCCAATCAAGGCAACCAACTTTTATGATTGGAAAGAGATTTGAGTTAAATGTACCTTTCAGAGATTTTCAAAAGGATAGATTCTGGAAGTCCTCTATGATCTACAATTCTCTATGGCATATAAGAAAAGCTCATTTGCTTCTATGTTAATTTAGCAGTATAATTTATAAGCTGGAAGATTAAAAAAGGTTCAGATGAGTGCTTACCCCAGGGCTTCTTTTAAATGTACATTAGTGAACAATAAATCCTTGCCATTTAAATCTTCTAATGTTTTTATTCAAAATAAATAGCTGGCCATGTATCTTAAGTTATGCAGCTTACTTATGGTGATTTAGATAATCTCAAGACAACTATAGTAGTGGCATTACTACTGTGCATGTTCCTTTTGAATTGCTATTTAGAGAAACGGAAATCAGATATGGCCCACTGCTTCAGATGACAAGGGTTAGTTCATTATCCATCAAAAATATGTCTCCTTATTTCCTACAGATTTTGCCTAGGATTATTAATTATACAAAACGCATCCTATATTTTTAGTGTAAATGTAATTATGCTGTTATTAAAATACATGGGGTATCTGTAGGTCCATTTAACTCAGCTAAAAACCCAGATCTATAAAAGCAGTTGAGATGATAATTCTGAAAAATTCTCATAATAAATATCATGTTCTACTAAATACAGAAAAGCTAGTAGGGCATTTAGATAGCACTTGTCTAGAAAGCTTTTTCACAATGGAAATATTATTTAAGCTCTTGGTTTCTGGTTTTGGAAAGTAATGACAATTTGTTTATCCACCTCAGAAGATTTTAGTGATTGTTTTAAAAGAGAAAATGAATGATATTCTATAAAATGGAAAGGGGAAAACAACTCGAATGTATTTATCTTTCAAATACCATGATATCCTTTGTGCAATGTGCCATAATAGGCAGAGTTAAATAAAGCAGTTCTTACCTTTGAATTGCAAGGCCCCAAGACTCAACTTGTGGTCATGGAGGAAGTGAAATACTGATCCATTAGTCCAGGACAGACCTGGTTTATTTTTGCTGTTCCCTGTTTTTTATTAATAGCCCTCTCAGTGCACTCTCTAATGTGCCCTGATTCAGATGATAAATCACATGGCCACCCTAAGACTTCTATGGCAATGAGAAATTGCCCTTACGGCTCTTTCTCTTTCATGAACAAATGCTTCCTCTGTTTATCTTCCAGAACAAAGTTTTCACATATCTGGGTGCACCACTCATCGCCTAGCATCATCTGTAAAGCTTTTATGCTCAAGTTTCACCAACAGAGATTCCAGTTTAATCAGTTGTAGATGGAGTCTTGTCAGGAGTCTTTTTTTTTTTTTTTACATGCAGTTCAAGTGATTCCAAGATGTGGGCAGAGTGGAGATTCACTCTTCTCTGTGGAAGTAGCTCAGAGGAACAGAGCTTTAGAATCAGAAGAAAGTCTGCATTAGGCTCTGAGTGGTTCCCCCGTGCTGCTTTGTGACCCCAAAGGGTTCCCTAGGTTCTCTGAGCCTCTGCTGTCTTAACTGTCTGCAAAGTGGGAATGGAAATATAAACCCTGCAGGGCTAGTCTTAGTTTAAAGTAGATAATGTGTGTACAACACATGCAAAGTACTAAACACTGATAAATCTCACTGAGCCATTCTAGATAAGGGCACAGACTTAGAAGAGTTGAAGCTGTTTAGTTGAGAAAATTCTCCTGGAAGCCTGGCTCACGTGTTTCTAATACAAAATGAATATCTTTTTTGTAAAGAATAGCTTTTCTTAATGTTCTAGAATCTGAATATGTTTGCATAAATCCATCACCTAGATTATTTAGCAAGTTGCAGGAAAGGGAGGTATTTTTTTTCCTCTAGCTATAAAAGTCACATAGATTAGCATTATTTATCAATAATTACCAATTTTAAGCACATGATTAGATATGAAAAGCCCCATACTTTATTAATAACAAGTTATGTGACTTTGAGGCACTTTTCTGTTTTTAGTTTCCTCATCAAAACTATTCATATTTTTCTTTTGTTCTTGAGCTCTATTTAAGTTTTTCCATGTATTCAGTGCTTGGTACTAAGGGAGAAAAATAGAAACAAATACACTCTAAGACAAGAAACTTAAAGCTAAGGTAATTTAAGTAGTTACCCTATTAGGTATATCATCATCATTATCATCCCTGAAACGCACAGTAGAAGAAGTGACAACCTAACGATTGTATTTAAAAGCCCACGCAGCAACAAAAGCCCAGCATAGCAAAAATAAATTAAGATATTTTAAAAATTAAAAAAGTAAAGTATATGAAAAGCAAGTCCACATTCACTTGCTCTTATTGATAGATTTTCCAGTTTCAACTATTGAATATAAGTTATAATCACACATTTCAATATTTTATTGTGACTTTTGGGGGCACTCATTTTTTTGCCTATGGAAATCTTTCCTTTGCTGGTATTCAACAGGTAACTCACTATGGAGTACAGAAAATTCTTTCTCTGTTACCCAAATGCAGACATTATCTGATTCACCAAAATTCTGCCTTTCCAGATTTTAGAGTGTTCCTGCTTTTCTGATTAAGTTATCCTTATGTAAGGGCCTCACAAACAAACAATGGTTGAGAAAGAGATGTGATATGAAATAATTCAGTCAAGAATTCATCCAGAATGTTTCACTTTAGATATGTAGTCTAAGAATCTTCTTAGCATGCCTCCTTATCAGGCACATTTTGGTTTCACATTGTACCTATTAATACTGTACCTTGGGACTCATAGAGGATGCTGAAAGGGAAACACTGAAAAGAGGAAAAACAATTAAATTTAAAGCATGCCCATTAGCAACCTGGTTCTATCCCCTTTCTTCTACTCATTTTGTCTTTCCTACACAATTGGACAGAGATGGCAAGACCATTGCTTTTTTTCCAAAGTGTCAGAGCAGATAAACAGGAAGAATAGCCAACCTGAGGCACAGGTCACTTGGAGGAGACCATGATATCACCCAGCATTCTGCTTTATTACCATCATTAAATCATCATCAAGGAAATAATATGACAGGTGAAATGCCCTTCCTACATGTCACAGGCATCACTTTCCCTAGGTTCATAAAATAGATTAATATTTGGTTTATTTCTTCTATCCGGAAACGCATGGCAAACACCCACCCACTCCATTCACTTTGCGTATTGAGCCTTCTAGAAACCATTAGTAACACTAACCAAATACAAGTCCTTTTTAAATAAAATAGAAGAAAGTTTTTATAGTCTACATTATATGTCCCCAAGGGCTTCCCAGGTGGTGCTAGTGGTAAGGAACCCACCTGCTAATGCAGGTTAGACTTAAGAAATGTGGGTTTGATACCTGGGTCCGGAAGATCCCCTGGAAGACAGCACAGCAACCCACTCCAGTATTCTCGCCTGGAGAATCCCATGGACAGAGGAGCCTGGCAAGTGAGAGTCCATAGGGTTTCAGAGAGCAGGACACAACTGAAGCAACTTGGCACACAAACATCACCAAATAGTATGGATCAAAATGTGAAAGAAGTGAAATGAAAAGTCAAATTTTCTTAAGAGACTTCAAATGGATTTCAGGTGCTCATTTTCTTGAAGAACATAAACAGCCACAAAGCCTGCAAAAAACAATAAAGTTCTTGTGCATATGACATTCTAGGTTTGTTGGTTTAAAAGGCTGAAAGGATTAAGGGAGAAAAGAAGAGTATTGGATAATTCGAGAAGAAACAGGCTCCACTTCTGTTGAGAAACTTGTAGAGGTAGTTACTCTGAGTGAGAGGACTTCCTATTACAAACAGTACCCACTTATGGAAGCATCGGAGAAGGCAATGGCACCCCACTCCAGTACTCTTGCCTGGAAAATCCCATGCACAGAGGAGCCTGGTAGGCTGCAGTCCATGGGATCGCTACGAGTTGGATACGACTGAAGCGACTTAGCAGCAGCAGCATGGAAGCATCGATAAATATAAGGCCATGAAGCATCTTCATCAGGTTAGCCGGTGGCATCTTACTGTTCATCCACTCTCTCTTTGTTCTCCACTGCATCTCCTTTTCCAGGTCAGTTTTCTGATGGAATGATCTGCGTAGACTTACCAGTTCAGCTCAGAATAATTAAAAATTCGCTTTCTCCTTCAAATCACGCTTGATTTTCCCAGAAAGTCTTAGAGACAAAGCTTAGCATCCCCATTTTACTAATAAATGACTGACATGAAGACAGACGGCTTTTCCCACATCTCATGGTCAAGAAGTGGTGGTTCTGATATTCTTATGAGCTTTAAAGTCCTCACGCTCTTTCTATCGCTACACCTATGTCCTTTGTTTAATAAGGACTTTACTTTTTTAAGTGACAGGACCCCAGCTCAAACTGGTTTTGTTGTCGTTCTGTCGCTAGATCATGTCTGACTCTTTGCAACTCCATGGATTTCCTCCCCTGTGAAACCTGGAAATGGAGTTAAATATCCTAGGACTGTTTTCTAGTTAACCATTCTAAAAAATCAATAGTTTCTATCGCTTTTTTTGTGTCAATATGTAAAAGTGGTATCTGGACACAGAGATGTAAAACTTACAAATTTCCTCCACAGCACCATCTATAGGCCTATTGAATCAATTTTTCATGTTGTCCATCCACTGCTCATTTTCAGTAATTAAAAGGAACATATTTCGTTTGCCATTAACATTGATTCACATGCAGTCTTACAAACTAATGATCAATTGATCTCACTAATAATGACCTGAACTGAACTTTTTAAATTATACAGCTGAGCCCTTTGTCTTAAGAACTTTGTTGCAAGGGAGCCAGGTATATAAAAGTATATGTACCCCAAATAGTGTCCCTTTATAAACAATGCCATGAATTTTAAAATAAAATAATGTACTTCTTGAATCAAAATAACTTTACTTCTTAAACAATTCACTTTATCTTGATCAGTTGTTTTTTTTCTTTTTGCCTTATGGAGTATAATTTGTGCTAAAAGATTAAACAGTTATCTCTATTTTCCTGGTGTGTGTGTGCTAAGTTTGCTTCAGTCGTGTCCAACTCTTTGTGACCCTACAGACAGTAGCCCATCAGGCTTCTCTGTCCATGGGATTCTCCAGGAAAGAATACTGGAGTGGGTTGCCATGCCCTCCTCCAGCGGATCCTCCCTGACCCAGGGATCGAACACCAGTCTGTTACATCTAACCCGAATTGGCAGGCAGGTTCTTTACCTCAAGTGCCACCTGGGATGCCCTATTTTCCTGGTATTACCTTTCATCTTACAGCACTGTTCTTTACCAGTTTCTATTTGCAAGAACATTTTAACATTTAGTGTGAAAATAAAAAAGATTTTTAAGTCTATATTCTATAGTGTACTCAGTGACATTTCATTAGGAATTATTTTGCTTGACTGATAGCATATATATATATACAGATACTTTCAAAGAACTCCTCAAAAATTGCAATTCTAGTGAGAGAAAAGACAACTGAAAGCATCAGATATGACATCACAACAATTCCTGAATAGCAAATGCATTTTCCTACATTTAGTTCTATATTTTTATTTTATTTGCAAAAAGGCAGCTCAGAGAAAGAAAGAAGGTTGAAGTCTCACTGGGAAGAGGCGCTGAAAGTCATCAAAACAGAAGAAAGTGCTCTGGAATTTGGTACAGAATACAAGTTACATATGCTTCCCAGGTGGTTCAGTGGTAGAGAATCCACCTGCCAGCGTAGGAGATGCGGGTTCCATCCCTAGGTCGGGAAGATCCCCTGGAGAAGGAAATGGCAGCACACTGCCGTACTTTTGCCTGGAAAATCCCATGGACAGAGGAGCCTGGCGGGCCACAGTCCTCAGTGTCATAAAGAGTTGGACACTACTGAAGTGACCTGCACTCAGCACAGCGTGAGTTACATGCCCTCTGTGCACAGTCATTAATAACTGAGCCATCACACAGCACAGCTGGTATGCTTGACACTAATGTCACATTTACATATGACTGTTCCACTTGGAGCTGCTCAGGTGGGTTGCTTTTAGTCTCCCAGACTAGCAATTTAGCCTCGTCTTTTTTTTTTTTTTTACCTGCAGTCTGTGATTCAAAGAAGCACAGATGTTTTCCACATGAGAAACAGAAAGACTCCAGGTAATAGGTGCTTACTATTTCCTCTTTATTCCATAGCTCTATTGCATTGATCTCTACATAAACTATTATTATTTCAATCATCCACTGCCTTCCATCACAGAACTAATCAAATCAGATCAGATCAGTTGCTCAGTCATGTCCAACTCTTTGTGACCCCACGAATTGCAGCACGCCAGACCTCCCTGCCCATCACCAACTCCCAGGGTTCACCCAGACTCACGTCCATCGAGTCAGTGATGCCATCCAGCCATCTCATCCTCTGTTGTCCCCTTCTCCTCCTGCCCCCAATCCCTCCCAGCATCAGAGTCTTTTCCAATGAGTCAACTCTTCGCATGAGGTGGCCAAAGTACTGGACTTTCAGCTTCAGTATCATTCCTTCCAAAGAAATCCCAGGGCTGATCTCCTTCAGAATGGACTGGTTGGATCTTCTTGCAGTCCAAGGGACTCTCAAGAGTCTTCCCCAACAACACAGTTCAAAAGCATCAATTCTTCAGCGCTCAGCCTTCTTCACAGTCCAACTCTCACATCCATACATGACCACAGGAAAAACCATAGCCTTGACTAGATGGACCTTTGTTGGCAAAGTAATGTCTCTGCTTTTGAATATGCTATCTAGGTTGGTCATAACTTTCCTTCCAAGGAGTAAGCGTCTTTGAATTTCATGGCTGCAGTCACCATCTGCAGTGATTTTGGAGCCCAGAAAAATAAAGTCTGACACTGTTTCCACTGTTTCCCCATCTACTTCCCATGAAGTGGTGGAACCGGATGCCATGATCTTTGTTTTCTGAATGTTGAGCTTTAAGCCAACTTTTTCACTCTCCACTTTCACTTTCATCAAGAGGCTTTTGAGTTCCTCTTCACTTTCTGCCATAAGGGTGGTGTCATCTGCATATCTGAGGTGATTGATATTTCTCCCTGCAATCTTGATTCCAGCTTGTGCTTCCTTCCAGCCCAGCGTTTCTCATGATGTACTCTGCATAGAAGTTAAATAAACAGGGTGACAATATACAGCCTTGACGTACTCCTTTTCCTATTTGGAACCAGTCTGTTGTTCCATGTCCAGTTCTAACTGTTGCTTCCTGACCTGCATACAAATTTCTCAAGAGGCAGATCAGGTGGTCTGGTATTCCCATCTCTTTCAGAATTTCCCACAGTTTATTGTGATCCACACAGTCAAAGGCTTTGGCATAAATAAATGTTTCTAAATCTTTATCTACTAGGGATTCTTGAATACAAATCACCTGCTTCCTCTTTCTTTCATGAATAAGATTTAAACAGTAACACTATAAAAGTAAAAGGTACTCCATCTAAAAAACAAGCCTTTTTTCTATACATAGAATTTTACTATAAAAGCCTTTGAAATTAGTTGTACTAAATATGGTTAATAACCTTGAAATAACATTTGGAACAGTAACAATTCACATGCCTAAATAAATTGTAAAATTATTCCAGTGTTGGGTAGATGGGTAGTTATGATACAGGTCTGTATGTTTTGTAAGAATGTTTCACTTACTTAATCAAAATTTGATGAGATTATCATGCAAGATACTATTACTTCCAAGTTAAAGATGAGAAATCTGAGGTTTGTCAAAGTTAGCAAGCATTGCCAAGACCACCCAGGTTTACCATATATGGTGTAAACCAAATTTTGTCCATATCAATTGACTTTCTAGAAATAAGGTCATATTCTCTTTACAAATATATTTTTGTAGTTCTCTAATACGTATTTACATTCTTTAGGAAATCAACAATTTTCCTGAAATTGAAAACATTTCAATGATAAAAAGAATCATAACATGCTAATGCATAACTAATGTGTGCATGTGCTAAGTCGTTTCAGTTGTGTACAACTCTTTGCGACCCTGTGGACTGTAGCCCACCAGGTTCCTCTGTCCATGGGGATTCTCCAGGAAATAACACTGGAGTGGATTGCTATGCCCTCCTCCAGGGGATCTTCCCAACCCAGGGATCAAACCTGCATCTCTTACATCTCCTGCATTGGCAGGTGGGTTCTTTACCACCAGCACCACCTGCATCAGTTCAGTTCAGTTCATTTGCTCAGTCGTGTCCCACTCTTTGCGACCCTATGAATCGCAGCATGCCAGGCTTCCCTGTCCATCACCAATTCCTGGAGTCCACTCAGACTCATGTCCATCGAGTCGGTGATGCCATCCAGCCATCTCATCCTCTGTCGTCCCCTTCTCCTCCTGCCCCCAATCCCTCTTAGCATCAGAGTTTTTTCCAATGAGTCAACTCTTCGCACGAGATGGCCAAAGTACTGGACTTTCAGCTTTAGCATCATTCCTTCCAAAGAAATCCCAGGGCTGATCTCCTTCAGAATGGACTGGCTGGATCTCCTTGCAGTCCAAGGGACTCTCAAGAGTCTTCTCCAACACCACAGTTCAAAAGCACCAATTCTTTGGCGCTCAGCCTTCTTCACAGTCCAACTCTCACATCCATACATGACCATTGGAAAAATCATAGCCTTGACTAGACAAGAGACGACTCTACACATGGACATCACCAAATGGTCAACACCGAAATCAGATTGATTATATTCTTTGCAGCCAAAGAGGGAGAAGCTCTATATAGTCAGCAAAAACAAGACTGGGAGCTGACTGTGGCTCAGATCATGAAATCCTTATTGCCAAATTCAGACTTAAATTGAAGAAAGTGGGGAAAACCACTAGACCATTCAGGTATGACCTAAATCAAATCCCTTATGATTATACAGTGGAAGTGAGAAATAGATTTAAGGGCCTAGATCTGATAGAGTGCCTGATGAACTATGGACAGAGGTTTGTGACATTGTACAGGAGACAGGGATCAACACCACCTGTATAACAGGACTTAAAGAGGTTTAAGTCCATCTTGAGAGGGACCCAGCCTCATCTTTAAAAGAACAACTTTTTTGGATATTCAGACACATACTCCATCCCCTTCCAAAGAGAATCAGCAAAACTCTGCCATTTAATATGTGCAACCAAGTTTCTACCATCTCATAAATGGAAAAGCTTCTCCAAAAGAAGCAAGCAAAACCAACCGTATAACATTCTCTTTCTAGAGAAGCTGAGGCGCTTCATTACATTCTACTACATCAAATATTTACATCTTGACAACAAGCACTTCCCTGCTGGCATCAGGCTGTGACAAGAGACATGGCAGAGGCCAGGGTTACAGCAGCAATGTGAATTTAACTCAAAGGACCTCTGGCAGAAAAGTGACTCCATTGATCTGAAACCATCACTGCATGGTCAAAGAATAATAAAATGCATCCCATTTCCTGAGAAAATGAGAATATATTTGTATTTATTACTTTCTTAAAGAATATCAGGGAGCTTGACAGGCTAGGGTCAGGTGAACTATTTCTAGGATGTCTAAAGACCGGGTCACTTCCTTCCTCTCTCTCTCCCTATTTCCCCCTTCCTCCTTCCTGTGCCTTCTCTCTCTCCATCTTTATGTATTTTGTCCTTAGCAGTTACTAATAACTACTTCTTTTTCTCCCAAATGAAATATGAATATGGGTGCAATGAGAATAACCAACAACACCAGCACAAGAAAGCAACCACCTTAGCATTCAACACGCCTGTCAGCACAACGGCATGTATCATGTAGTCCAATTGAATCTTTGCTTTATTTCCATCTGTATCCTTCAATTTACAACTCAGAAAAGAAACAATACCCTTCTCGGAGTCCTTAAGTAGCCTTTCATGTTACCCAGTGGCGGCACTAGGAGGTTTCTTAAAAATCTTGTTTTGATGGAGGAAATGAAAAGTAATATCTGGGAGAAATACAAATGAATCCTAAAGAATCTCAATCAATGCAGGTCATGGATGCTTAGACCTCATCAGTGAATGTTATCATTTAAAAAAGGAGTCAAAGAAATACAATACACATGTGGTAGTGATTTCCAAGGATATGTGTTCATTTGTTGTTACTGTTCAGTCACCAAGTTGTGTCCAACTCTTCGCCACCCCGTGGACTGCAGCGCTCCAGGCTTCCCTCATGCTTTCATAATTTGTGTTCATTAGCATTGTAAATTAGCCTTATGATAGCCTAAAGCATTACATGTTTCTATTTGTCCGTTTTGTGGAAATCAGCACTATACTTATAAGAGATGGAAAAAAAAAAACTTTTCTAATTTATGTGAATGGATTCTTGAGGCTTGAGCTAAACCTCCCAGTGACAACGTCATGCACAGAGCACATAATGCGTTTTAAAAAGGCAGCATATATCCAAGTTTTTAAATGGAAATTATAATAAGGTTTTCTGTAAAACGCTGTTAGATATCTTTGAATAATGGTTCTAATGATAACGGTTGTTCTGTTGTCGTTCAGTTGCTAAGTCGTGTCCACCTCTTTGCCACCTCATGGACTACAGCTCACTGGGCCTCCCTGTCTTTCACTATCTCTCAGAGTTTGCTCAAACTCATATCCATTGAATTGGTGATGCCTTCCAACCATCTCATTCTCTATTGTCCCCTTCTCCTCCTGCCCTCAATCTTTCTCAGCATCAGGGTCTTTTCTGCCTCTGCATCAGGTGGCCAAAATATTGGAGCTTCAGCTTCATTGTCAGTCTTTCCAATGAATATTCATGGCTGACTTCCTTTAGGATTGCCTGGTTTGATCTCTTTTCTGTTCAAGAGACTCTCAAGAGTCTTCTCCAGCACCACAGTTCAAAAGCATCAATTCTTTGGCACACAGCCTTCTTTATGGCCCTATTCTCACATCCGTACATGACTACTAGAAAAACCATAGCTTTGACTATAAGCATTTTGTCAGCAAAGTAACGTCTCTGCTTTTTAACACTCTGTCTAGATTTGTCATAGTTTTCCTTCCAAGGAGCAAGCATCTTTTAATTTTGTGGCTGCAGTCACCATCCACAGTCATTTTGGAGCCCAAGAAAATAAAATCTGCCACTGCTTCTACTTTTCCCCTTCTATTTGCCATGAAATGATGGTACTGGATGTCATGATCTTCATTTTTTGAATATTGAGTTTTAAGCCAGACTTTTCACTAAGAAATTTTTTAGTTCCTCTTCACTTTCTGCCATCAGAGGGGTATCATCTACTAAAGATAACTAGGAACTGTATTTTGACGTTGTAGGTAAAGAATCTGAATTAAATAGTTTCATCAAACATGAGAACAGATTAAAAGCAATATTTCTAAATATTTTTATTTCCTATAACATAATTTTAAGTGTATTTACAATTTAAATAAAATTTATTTAATAAATAAAACCATAAATTAAATATAAGTAGACATTTTCCAACACTGTCTACATGTTTTGTATTATAACTGACAAAATTAATTTTTTCTAACTTATTATAGAGAAAAGGCTCATTTTAGACTGAGAATCATACATGCTACAATAGCTGCTGAAAAGAAAACATCATAATTTAAGAAAAAGTAATTAAAACTCTTAAATGCAATCAGCAGTATTTGAATTCTGTTATACTGGCTTCAATGCACATGTAAACTTCATATATATATATAGTGTTGCTTTCTCAAGAAATTAATATCAACTCAGGTGGTAAACCCTTTTCATATGACAAAATGTGAACTCTGTAAGTACCAAATGAATGTAACATGCTAAACATATTACTAAAAATTTAGAAGTGAAAGAAGTTATTCTAGGTTGGGATTGTCAGCAAAGAAGGAAGGTTGCCAAGTTTCCTGACTGGCCTAGGGCTGAGTAGTTTCTAGAGGTAGAAGACTTTGGGTGGTAAAGCCAAGAATGTCTTGGAAAAATTAGGATAAGCTGATTGTTTTACAAAGGAGTAAAATAGCACGGGATCATGAGCAGCTCAACAAAAGAAACGAGCTCCTTCATGAATGAAAATACAGAGAAGACTGTGCCGTGACTGAGATGTTAAGAAAAGGATGTACTTCTTTGACGGCATATATAATAATCAACAAGGAGTGCCATTGCTTTAGGACCCGAAAGAACAAACAAACTGGGAGACCCAGATCCCAATAGGGCTTCTCTGATAGCTCAGCTGGTAAAGAATCCATCTGCAATGCAAGAGACCTCAGTTTGTTTCCTGGGTTGGGAAGATCCCTGGAGAAGGGATAGGCTACCCATTCGAGCATTCTTGGGCTTCCCTTGTGGCTCAGCTGATAAAGAATCCACCTGCAATGTGGGAGACCTGCATTCGGTCCCTGGGTTGCAAAAATCCCCTGGAGAAGAGAAAGGCTACCCACTCCAGTATTCCTGGAGAATTCTGTGGACTGTATAGTCCATGGGGTCACAAAGAGTTGGACATGACTGAGCAACTCTCACTTTCACATATCACTTTTCAGTTCCCACTAAGGAAGCAAGGTTGATACAAAAATTACCAACAGGATACCAGTGTTAGCTTTAATGACAAGTCTTAGGTGATTGGTTTTGAGCACTGTGAATAATTAAACTCCATAACTTTATTGAATGCTACAGAGAGATTATTTGTGTCCATTTCACAAGTAGAGCTGATTGCACTATCACGGGTTTTCTTCACTTAAAAATAATGTTCACATAAAAATTATAGTTTTAGTGCTTACATATTATGTTCTCTGTATTGTTCTTTTTGGGCTTCCCAGGTGGCTCAGTGGTAAAGAATCCACCTGACAACTCAGGAGACACAAAAGACACAGGTTTGATCTCTAGGTTGGGAAGATCCCCTGGAGAAGGAAACAGAAACCCACTCCAGTATTCTTGCCTGGAAAATCCCATGGACAGAGGAGCTTGGCGGGCTACAGTCCATAGGGTCTCAAAGAGTCAGATATGACTGAGCATGCAAGCAGGCAGGTATTGTCCTTTTTAGAAGCTCTTAAAACAAGTTTCAGGGATTGAAAAGAAGGAATAAAATTTACTACATATATTGAGGCCTTCCTTTTTGCTTTATAAATGTCACCACATGTAATGCTCATAACAACCACAGAAGGTAAATGCTACTATTACATTCCTCTGCCAAATGAGAAACTGGTGTCACAGAATGGTTAAGTTACCCTGGCCTAAGACCACTTTGTTAGAAATAGGTGAAGACATGATCTGAACCTACATCAGTTCAGTTCAGTTCATTTCAGTCATTTGCTCATTCATGTCTGACTCCTTGCCACCCCACGAATCACAGCATGCCAGGCTTCCCTGCCCATCACCAACTCCCAGAGTTCACTCAAACTCATGACCATCTGGTCAGTGATGCCATCCAGCCATCTCATCCTCTGTCGTCCCCTTCTCCTCCTGCCCTCATTCCCTCCCATATCAGGGTCTTTTCCAATGAGTCAACTCTTTGCATGAGGTGGCCAAAGTATTGGAGTTTCAGCTTCAGCATCAGTCCTTCCAATGAACATCCAGGACTGATCTCCTTTAGGATGGACTGGTTGGATCTCCTTGCAGTCCAAGGGACTCTCAAGAGTCTTCTCCAACACCACAGTTCAAAAACATCAATTCTTCGGTGCTCAGCTTTCTTCACAGTCCAACTCTCACATCCATACATGACTACTGGAAAAACTATAGCCTTGACTAGATGGACCTTTGTTGGCAAAGTAATATCTTTGCTTTTCAATATGCTATCTAGGTTGATCATAACTTTCCTTCCAAGGAGTAAGTGTCTTTTAATTTCATGGCTGCAATCACCATCTGTAGTGATTTTGGAGCCTAAAAAAATGAAGTCTGACACTGTTTCCACTGTTTCCCCACCTATCTGCCATGAAGATGGGACCAGATGCTATGATCTTAGTGTTCTGAATGTTGAGCTTTAAGCCAACTTTTTCACTCTCCTCTTTCACTTTCATCAAGAGGCTCTTTAGTTCTTCTTCACTTTCTGCCACAAGGGTGGTGTCATCTGCATATCTGAGGTTATTGATATGTCTCCCAGCAATCTTGATTCCATCTTGTGCTTCCTCCAGCCCAGCATTTCTCATGATGTACTCTGCATATAAGTTAAATAAGCAGGGTGACATTATATAGCCTTGACATACTCCTTTTCCTATTTGGAAACAGTCTGTTGTTCCATGTCCAGTTCTAACTGTTGCTTCCTGACCAGCATACAGATTTCTCAAGAGGCAGGTCAGGTGGTCTGGTATTCCCATCTCTAAAGCTCCTGTGCTCAGTCACCATACAATATCCAGTACTTGGAAAGAACATGAAGTAATTTAAAACTCTGCATCATAAAGAACTCATAAAAGATAAATATACCTAAGTTTCTTACTTTTGAGGACAAATGTATATCTGTGGGTTGAAACCTCAAAACTATTTTTTGAGTTAAGAGCTCAGAATTTATTCTTTGACATAATTGCCCCTGATTTGGTCCTGCTTCCTACACAGCAGGAGCCAGTGTTTCCAGCAACATTGGAAGGACAATCCTGCACTGCATTCCTCTTACAGCTTTGAGGTCTTTGAATTTGTTCTTTCCTCTACTTAAATTCACTGATAAGTTGCAAACCTCTACGTGACTTTGTTCTGCCCTGATACACTGCAAGAATTCCATCAAAATAAGCCTTAACTTTCTTGAATACACCACATTTTTATTAGCACTGTAGGAAATAGCTTCGCCCTCTCTGAGAAGTCAGAAAAAAAACATACTTCTGTGTAAAGTAAAAAAATAAAGCAACATGTCACACTTACAATGGCAGGTACTGTAAATAGTTTACATTCATTATTTTACATTATTTACACATATTTCTCTACAAATCTCTACCTCTCTACAGAAGAGGTACTTTTATATTTACCACTTTAGAAATTGAAAAACTGAGGCCAAGAGGCTAGGTGGTATGCCCAAAGTCATACAAACAGTAAGTGGCAGAGCTTGAACTCAAATCTAGGCAATCTGGCTATAGAATATGTATTCTCCTCCCCTGTATTAATTGCCCATTTCACCTACTTTCAAAAATCATTTGATCAGTTGAGGTATTCTTAATCAGTTATCTAGCAACTAAAGGCTGGTCATTCAACAGTAACTGGGTTCCAGCTATGAGTTATGCATAACCCATAACCTGAATATTATTTCCTGATGTATTATTTTTATTTGACAAGATCCATTCCATTTAACATTCACTTATTTTCTCAGAAACTTATAATCCTTATAAAAACTGTAAAGACACAGATAAATCAAGACACAATTGCTAAAGAGAACCGTCTTTAAGCAGTAACAGAATTTTTTTCCTTTTTCAAGAATGCTCTGATTTTAAAGATGGGGTAAAATGTTCTGGCTTAAAATAACATCTAGCTAGCATCCCTTTTACAACTTCTCTTAACTTTCCCCAAACTCATCTCTCAGAGAAGAGATTTCATAACAATCTTGATCTTATATAGGACTAACTGATGCTCTGTCACCAGAATGTAGAAGGACTTCCACTAAATTTCAAAGTAAGAGAACAGAACATGAATTGTACAACAAAATTGATATTGCACCAGTACTTTGCATTAGATATTGTGCAAAGCTATCCTCCTGAAATCAGGATTTAGCCAAGTCTCACTATTTCCTCCCTTTTTCAAAATTAATATGCATTAGTTCAGTTCAGTCACTCTGTCAAGTCCGACTCTTTACGACCCCATGAATCACAGCACGCCAGGCCTCCCTGTCCATCACCAACTCCCGGAGTTCACTCAAATTCACGTCCATTGAGTCAGTGATGCCATCCAGCCATCTCATCCTCTGTCATCCCTTTCTCCTCCTGCCCCCAATCCCTCCCAGCATCAGAGTCTTTTCCAATGAGTCAACTCTTCGCATGAGGTGGCCAAAGTACTGGAGTTTCAGCTTTAGCATCATTCCTTCCAAAGAACACCCAGGACTGATCTCCTTCAGAATGGACTGGTTGGATCTCCTTGCAGTCCAAGGGACTCTCAAGAGTCTTCTCCAACACCACAGTTCAAAAACATCAATTCTTCAGCACTCAGCTTTCTTCATAGTCCAACTCTCACATCCATACATGACTACTGGAAAAACCATAGCCTTGACTAGACGGACCTTTGTTGGTAAACTAATGTCTCTGCTTTTGAATATGCTATCTAGGTAAGTCATAACTGCATTACATACATTATTAGACATTAATATACAATAGGCAAATGGGCTTCTGCAAGGCTATTCATTCTGTTTCTTGAGGCAATCAAAAATATCTCTCTCAGGTCCCCTGATGGTACATACTTCCATTCTAGATCTAGGAAAAGACTGCAACCTCCAGAATATAACAAAGCTGGAATTTGTGGAAGAGAGTGTTACTGAGTCTAAGCTCATACTGCTAGAAGCTCAACAGGCCAATAAATCAAGAGATGATATGTTGGGGCAAGGAATAATGAGAGAATTTATTCAGAGAGCCAGAAGACTGAGAATATAGTGGATGAGTGTCACAAGATTGTCAGGAGAAATATCAATAACCTCAGATATCCAGATGACACCACTCTTATGGCAGAAAGTGAAGAAGAAATAAAGAGCCTCTTGATGAAGGTGATAGAAGAGAGTGAAAAAGCTGGCTTAAAATTCAACATTCAAAAAACAAAGATCATGGCATCTAGTCACTTCATGGCAAATAGATGGGGAAACAATGGAAACTGTGAGAGACATTATTTTCTTGGGCTCCAGAATCACTGCAGATGGTGACTGTAGCCATGAAATTAAAAGACGCTTGCTCCTTGGAAAAAAAGCTATGACAAACCTAGACAGCATATTAAAAAGCAGAGACATCACTTTGCCAACAAAGATCACTATAGTCAAAGCTATGCTTTCTCCAGTAGTCATGTATGGATGTGAGAGTTGGACCATAAGGAAGGCAGAGCATCAGAGAATCGATGCTTTTGAACTGTGGTGTTAGAGAAGACTCGAGAGTCCCTTGGACAGCAAGGAGATCAAACCAGTCAATCCTAAAGGAAATCAATCCTGAATATTCATTGGAAGGACTGATGCTGACGCTGAATCTCCAATACTTTGGCCACCTGATGTGAAGAGCTGACTCCTTAGAGAAGATGCTGATGCTGGGAAAGATTAAAGGCAGGAGGAGAAGGGGATGACAGAGAATGAGATTGTTGGATGGCATCACCGAGTCAATGGACATGAGTTTGAGCAAGCTCCGGGAGATAAAGAATAGGGAAGTCTGGCATGCTGCAGTCCATGGGATCTCAAAGAGTTGGACACGACTGAGCAACTGAACAAATCCTTGTGTGTGTGCTAAGTTGCTTCAGTTGTGTCCGACTCTTTGTGACCCTATGGACTGTAGTCTGTCAGGAACCTCTGTCCATGGGATTCTCCAGGCAAGAATACTGAGGTGGATTGCTATGCCCTCCTCCAGGAGATCTTCCTGACCCAGGGATAAAATCCTAGTCTCTTATGTTTCCTCCATTGGCAGGTGGTTTCTTTACCAGTAGCACCACTTGGAAAGCCCCTATAGCCATGCTTAACTCTTCTTATATCTGGCGCACAAGCATTTTGGAAAATTCAAAAAGATCTAACTAAGTTGGTCCATACCCTATTTCCTAGTTTGTTTCAACAGTCTCCATTTTAAAACATTATCCAAAATGTCAACAGTAAGTAAAAATGAGAAATATCTACTATATGTATGGTAAACTTTGGACATCAAGGAGATCACACCAGTCAATCCTAAAGGAAATTGACCCTGAATATTCTCTGGAAGGACTGATGCTGAAGCTGAAGCTCCAAAACTTTGGCCACCTGATGTGAAGAGCCAGCTCTTCGGAGAAGACTCTAATGGTGGGAAAGATTGAGGGCAGGAGGAGAAGGGGATGACAGAGGATGAGATGGCTACATGGCATCGCAGATTCAATGAGCATGAATTTAAGCAAACTCAGGGAGATAGTGAAGGACAGGGAAGCCAGGTGTGCTGCAGTCCACGGGGTTGCAAAGAGTCAGACATGACTGAGTGACTGAACAACAACAACAAAAATCTATCCCAAGTCAAATGGGCAAAAACCCTTAAAACCCAAGTATTAAAGAGTTATACTAACTCACCATAAAAGAAAACAAATAGAAAAGCATAATAATACACAGACAGTCACATTGTCTAATAATACAACTCATTACATTGAGGTGTCATTTTTAAAAAACAGGAGGTCAGAAAAAATTGTAGAAAAAAAGAGGGGAAAAAAGTTTACATATACCCCGTGTTGATGAGGGCTCAATAAATCACATGTAACACATAACATTGACTGTAAGATATGCCTTCATTTTGATGCAATGGTTCTATTTCTGAAAGTCTATTCTGAGGATGTAATTGGATGTACAGAGAAAAGTGGGTGTACAAAGGCTTTCAGCAAAATCTTACAATAGGAATAATACTGTAAAAACAAACCACAATTCCATGACTTGAGAACCACTTAAGTATTTTATGCAAATATATAGTAATCCATTAAAATGAATATTTTTGAAGAAGACTTGGAAACAGAAAACATTTTTCAAAGGTAGATAAAGGATGCAGTTTAGCTATGAACAAATTGGCGTTGTAGAGAATTGTTTCACTGCTATCATTTCCAGGGTTACTCACTTATCTTTTGCTGCTTCCCAGGTGGCACTGTAGGAAAGAATCCACCTACCAGTGCAGGAGGTACAAGAGAAGCAGGAGATACGGGTTCCATCCTTGGATCAGGAAGAGCCCCTAGAGTAGGAAATGGCAACCTGCTCCAGTATTCTTACCTGAAGAATCACATGGACAGAGGAGCCTGGCACGCTACAGCCCATGGGGTCGCAAAGAGTCAGACACAACTGAGCAACTGAGCGCACAATTTCAAATGGAGGACTTTCTTGTTTTTCTGATCGAGATACTAAAAAGAAATTTAAGGTAACCCTGTAGCAATTTATTGTAAATTTCTGTGACTTCAATGAATTGCATTGTAAGTGGAAGGCAGGTTTGTGGAATGATGTCATATTTGTATGTTAAAATTTAAACAAAAGCAAATTGTCCTTCAATTGCTAATAACTGTAGTATATGCAGTTCACTGTATTGTTTAAATAGATTTCAAATAACTTTCATGTAATTTGTAATCATTTTAGCAGGTGGTGTGAGGTTAGCAATCAATAAGCACATGAAAGTGTTTCAAATGAGGCTCCAGGATCAATAGAACATTCTTCTTCCCTGGGAAATACAGCCTACTCAGATGGGTGTCCTAGCTGTTCTTTTCTGTTTTGTATTTATTGTAGATACATGAGCACATTTTTTATGAAAAGATTGACAAATGAGGGAGATAGACAAAATGTCTCTCACTAGCATCATTACAGGGATGCCATTTGTTTTAAAGAATATATCCTGAGACAGGCGTGTGTGCTAAATCGCTTCAGTTGTGTCCAACTTTGCCACCCTATGGACTGTAGCCAGCCAGGCTCCTCTCTCTGTCCATGGAATTTTACAGAGAATACAAGTGGGTCCCCATGCCTTCCTCCAGGGGATCTTCCCAATCCAGGATTCAAAGCCATGTCTCTTATGTCTCTTGCATTGGCAGGAGGCTTCTTTACCACTAGGGCCACCTGGGAAGCCAGGGACAGGCAGAAGCAGGCATATAATTTGGTACAGAGGCTAAAATGGCAGTCAAGTTCTTAATCTTTAACCAATGGGTATGTGTCATCACAGATCCCCTTTCTTTGGCACATATTTTTAAATGTATTACAAAGGTATGTACTCATTTTAGTATGTGGAGTTCCAGAAGTACTATACAAAAAAGATCTTCACGACCCAGATAATCATGATGGTATGATCACTTACCTAGAGTCAGACATCCTGGAATGTGAAGTCAAGTGGGCCTTAGGAAGCATCACTACAAACAAAGCTAGTGGAGGTGATGGAATTCCAGTTGAGCTATTCCAAATCCTGAAAGATGATGCTGTGAAAGTGCTGCACTCAAGGTGCCAGCAAATTTGGAAAACTCAGCAGTGGCCACAGGACTGGAAAAGGTCTGTCTTCATTCCAATCCCAAAGAAAGGCAATGCTAAAGAATGCTCAAACTACCACACAATTGCACTCATCTCACATGCTAGTAAAGTAATGCTCAAAATTCTCCAAGCCAGGCTTCAACAGTACGTGAACCACGAACTTGCAGATGTTCAAGCTGGATTTAGAAAAGGCAGCGGAACCAGAGATCAAACTGCCAACAATCTACTGGATCATGGAAAAAGCAAGAGAGTTCCAGAAAAACATCTACTTCTGCTTCATTGACTATGCCAAAACCTTTGACTGTGTGGATAACAACAACCCGAAAATTCTGAAAGAGATGGGAATATCAGACCACCTGACCTGCCTCTTGAGAACTCTGTATGCAGGTCAGGAAGCAACAGTTAGAAGTGGACATGGAACAACAGTCTGGTTCCAAACTGGGAAAAGAGTATACTGTCACCCTGCTTATTTAACTTGTATACAGAGTACATCGTGAGAAATCCTGGACTGGATGAAGCACAAGCTGGAATCAAGATTGCTGGGAGAAATATCGATAACCTCAGATATGCAGATGACACCACCATTATGGCAGAAAGCAAAGAAGAACTAAAGAGCCTCTTGATGAAAGTGAAAGAGGAGAGTGAAAAAGTTGGCTTAAAACTCAACATTCAGAAAAATAAGATCATGGCATCTGGTCCCATCACTGCATGGGAAATAGATGGGGAAACAGTGGAAACGGTGAGAGACTTTATTTTTTTAGGCTCCAAAATCACTGCAGATGGTGACTGCAGCCATGAAATTAAAAGACGCTCCTTGGAAAAAAGTTATGACCAACCTAGATACATATTCAAAAGCAGAGACATTACTTTGCCAACAAAGGTGCACCTAGTGAAAGCTATGGTTTTTCCTGTGGTCATGTATGGATGTGAGAGTTGGACTGTGAAGAAAGCTGAGCACCGAAGAATTGATGCTTTTGAACTGTGGTGTTGGAGAAGACTCTTGAGAGTCCCTTGGACTGCAAGGAAATCCAACCAGTCCATCCTAAGGGAAATCAGTCCTGAATATTCATTGGAAGGACTGATGCTGAAGCTGAAACTCCAATACTGTGGCCACCTTAATGGAAGAACTGACTCATTTAAAAGACCCTGATGCTGGGCAAGACTGAAGGTGGGAGGAAAAGGGGATGACAGAGGATGAGATGGTTGGATGGCATCATCAGCTCAATGGACATGAGTTTGAGTAAACTCCAGGAGTTGGTGAGGGACAGGTAGGCCTGGCATGCTGCAGTCCATGGGGTCGCAAAGAGTTGGACATGACTAAGCAACTGAACTGCCTGACTGACTGATTACACTTTACTTTAAAAGACACATACAAACAAAATATGTAGAGTTTTTTTTATTAAAGGCTGAAATAAAACATTACCTCATGAATATTAGCTTCACTTTTGCTTCTTAGGTATTGAAACATTTTAATTACTGATGATTAATAGGGATATAGGCTTCCCAGGTGGCTCTAGGGTAAAGAATCTGCCTGCCAATGCAGGAGACATAGGTTCCATCCCTGGGTCCAGAAGATCCCTTGGAGAAGGAAATGACAACCCATTCTAGTATTCTTGCATGGGAAATCCCACGGACAAAGAAACTTGGTGGGGTACAGTCCATGGGGTCACAAAAGAGTGGGACACATCTTAGTAACTAAACAACAACAAACAACAACCATGGGGATATAAATTATTTCATAAAAAATAGATTTCATAATCTATTATATATAAAATAGATTTTCATATGTATTGTCCTCCCTTCCCTTGTTAGACAGAAAGTAGACTTGTATGTATTATTTGAAGAAGGAATTCATAGGGCCTGGACTCCATCTTAGGCCTGTTCATGCTGATCATGCTCAGCCACATTTCCAATGGACTCTGAACTCTGTGTTTAGTGCCTGTGAAAACAATAACAGAAGGATAAGACCCCCTCCAGACAGGGGAACCTTGAAGATCGTATCTAGGTTACTCATTGCCTAAGAGAAAACATACACTAATCACCCCTTCCTCCAGACAGGCCATACATTTTTCTGTATCTATCAGGGTGTAACCTCGGGTTTATTGATTATTGGCTAATTGTTTGACTGTTTAAGCACATGAGCACATAGGACGTGAATGATGGGGTTATTGGGACTGTATTTCCCTTGGTTTATGTAAGTCTCAAGGAGGCAATGGCACCCCACTCCAGTACTCTTGCCTGGAAAATCCCATGGACGGAGGAGCCTGGTAGGCTGCAGTCCATGGGGTCGTGAAGAGTCGGACACGACTGAGCAACTTCACTTTAACTTTCCACTTTCATGCATTGGAGAAGGAAATGGCAACCCACTCCAATGTTCTTGCCTGGAGAATCCCAGGGACGGCGAAGCCTGGTGGGCTGCCATCTGTGGGGTCGCACAGAGTCGGACACGACTGAAGCGACTTAGCAGCAAGGAATTTGGAGTGGTGGGTTCAGACACGTACACATGGGGTATAAAAGATTTTCACAAATGCTGGCCGGGGTCCTTGGCTAAGAGGAGACTCTGCCTTGGGCCCGCCGGTGTAATAAACTGCACTCCACTATCTGCATCGCCCTTCTGAGTGAGTTTGTTTCCTGGAATGTGTGGCTACAACAGTTGGTGCATGGGCTCCTACAATATGGGGATGACCTGCTTCTGGCTGCCGAACCCAAGGAAAAATCCTGGAAAGGGACAAAAGCACTGCTCCAGCTGCTGATGGAAGCAGGTTACCGGGTGTCAAAGAAGGCACAGATCTGCAAGAAGGAGGTAAGGTATCTGGGGTTTGTCTTAAAGAAGGACACAAGGTTCCAGAGTCTAGTTGGGTCCTATATACTGATGGCACTAGCCTGATAAAACAAGTACAACGGCTGTCAGGTTAGCCAAAGCGGAAGGGGCCATCAAGACTGAAAAGGGATGGTGGGAATTGCCAAGTGGCAAATTATTGGTACCAGAGGAGCTGGCACACAATCTGGTAAGCCAAACACACCAAGCGACTCACCTAGGCCATGCTGCCTGCTCACAGGTTAATGCTGCCTCTCGGGTATTCAGACAAAAACCTCCGGGTATTCAGCTGAAATGCACGCTGCCCTTTGAACACCTGGGAGTGGACTTCACTGAAATGAAACCTCACCGACACTACCGTTACCTGCTGGTCATGGTATGTACGTTCTCGGGCTAGGTAGAAGTTTTTCCTACCTGGATTGAAAGAGCATCAGAAGTAGCCCGGTGCCTGCTTAGGGAAATAGTTCCCAGATTTGGACTTCCTACCAGTGTTGGTTCAGACAATGACCCAGCTTTTGTAGCTAATTTAGTACAACAAGTCAGCAAAATTTAAAACATCAAATGGAAACTGCACACTGCATATAGGCCCAGAGTTCTGAGACGGTGGAATGAACCAACTGGACATTAAAGAGACTCTCCAAGTGGATCAAAGAGACTGACTGCTCCTGGGTGGGCTTGCTTCCGACGGATCTGCTCAGACTCAGGATGACCCCATATTCCCAAGGCTATTCTCCATACGAAATTGTGTATGGGAGGCCCCCTCCCATAATAAAACAGGTGTCAACAAATTTGCCTCAGGTAAGGGGGAATAGGATTTCACAGCAGATGGAACTGGGTAAGGTAATAAATCAGGTAACTAAGTTTGTACAAGAAAGGGTGCCATTCCCCCCTTGGGGAACAGATTCATGAGTTTACGCTTGGTGACCAAGTATGGGTCAAAGATTAGAAACATGATTTGCTAGCCCCTTGGTGAAAGGGCCCTTATGTTATTCTAACTACCCCTACTGCAGTTAAAGTTGCAGGTATTGTCCCTTGGATCCATCATACGAGGGTGAAGAGAACATACCACGCAGACCCAAAAAAAGACTGAGTGGACTGCACAGAGGGACCCCGCTGACCCTCGAGAGACTAAGACCATCCTTAAGAAGAAGGAAAAGAAGATCCTGGACGAGCCCCTTCAGGATGAAGCCGCACAATCAACTCCTGCTGCTTGGCCTCATCAACGTGATTTTGAATTTAACTTCTGTTTCAACTCAGGACAATGTTTTCATCTCATGGGCACATTCCTACTCAGACTTCCACAACACTTCCAACTGCTGGGTATGTGGGGCTATGCCTCTGTCAGTGATGGATGGACTTCCTTGGTGGGTGTCACCACTCTGCCAAGAAGATTTTAAACCACTCTGCTCTTTTCTGAGATGACAAAAAGAGACTTTCCTCTCTCTTGTCAATCATAACCTCTCCTTGCTCTCTTGGTGTAAGACCTACAGTCAATAGATTCGGGTCATGGGGTTACATTTGATATAAAGGCCAGTGTGACAAAAGCCTAACCTACTTGTTGTAAATCTACCCTGGCAGCCCCGGTAAATCTACCTTAATACATGCTAGGTGGACAAGATCCATGTTTCAATGATATGAGTATATTGCTGCCTTATTCGTATCCTCTATAGGGACAACAGATATCGTGGTTAAAGTAGAGACCTTGGCTAATTTCACAAAATAGGCCCTCCTAGATAGAACAAAAGCCATCCAAGCCTTAAATGAAGAACAAATCCAAATGAGAAAAGCGGTAATTCATAATAGAATGGCTTTGGACATACTCACAGCTGCTCAAGGAGGGACCTGTGCTATAATTAAGGTTGAATGTTGTGTATACATTCCTGACTTATCTGGCAATGTATCGACTGCTTTAGATGACATGAAAAACCAGGTAAAAGCAATGTCAAATGAAAACATTCGTTTCTGGACTTCGGTCCTATCTTGGGTGAAGGGCGATTGGTGGAAAACTATGTTTACCACTGTTATAGTTGCCTTGATAGTTCTGCTTTGTGGACCCTGAATTTTACAATGTATTATGAACTTTGTAACCCAAAGGTTGATGTCATTCTCCCAAATTGGTGGTCGGAGAGCCAGGGTGCAATATATCCCTATGAATGATGCTCATAATATGAGTTAAGAGCATCAAGAGGAGGGAATGAAGAAGGAATTCATAGGGCCTGGACTCCATCTTAGGCCTGTTCATGCTGATCATGCTTGGCCACCTTTCCAATGGACTCCGAACTCTGTGTTTAGTGCCTATGAAAACAACAACAGAAGGATAAGACCCCCTCCAGACAGGGGAACCTTGAAGATCGTATCTAGGTTACTCATCGCCTAAGAGAAAACATACACTAATCACCCCTTCCTCCAGACAGGCCATACATTTTTCTGTATCTATCAGGGTGTAACCTCGGGTTTATTGATTATTGGCTAATTGTTTGACTGTTTAAGCACATGAGCACATAGGAAGTGAATGATGGGGTTATTGGGATTGTATTTTCCTTGGTGTATGTAAGTTTCAAGGAATTTGGAGTGGTGGGTTCAGACACGTACACATGGGGTATAAAAGATTTTCACAAATGCTGGTCGGGGTCCTTGGCTAAGAGGAGACTCTGCCTTGGGCCCGCCGGTGTAATAAACTGCACTCCACTATCTGCATTGTCCTTCTGAGTGAGTTTGTCTCCCGGAACGCGTGGCTACAACATATTACAGTTCATTACCTTGCCTACAGATACATGTATTCCTGCATATTTTATCACTGTTTAACATGAAAACATTCTACAAAGTGTTTAAAGATATTAAAGTACTTTTGTGGTAAAGAAGTAAAATGAGAAAGATTCAAGGAAAGAAAAGAATCGCCCTGTTGTTTGCACACTTGTTTTCTGGAGAGATACTGTAGGAACCACCTTTGCTTCTGGCCAACTCGGTATTCATTAGGGGAGGAGACGACTTAGAAATTTACAACAGAAGTCAAGGCTGGGCTTAGGATAAACCCAGAAGAAGAGCTGTAAACTAAAGAGAAAGAAACATTTAGGAATAAGAAAAGTGATTAAAAAAAGAACAACAGTATGCACATCACCCCAGTGGGTGATCCTTAGCAATTTCCTCTTTACTCATGTAAATACTCAAAAAGAAAAAAAAAAGCTCTCTTGTGAACTAAAAAATAAGTAAAAAATAAGACAGCCAAGAAGGAAATTCTCTTAATTTGGGGCTTTGGAGGCTGCGTGGGTCCAGCATGCCGCCTACCCTTGACTCCCTTGGGGGAATATTTCTTGGGAAGAAAATGGTCCGCCTCCTCGCAGTCGTCAGAGCCCTGATTCCCAGAAGGTGTAACCACGCGTGGCTGGGACGGGGAGAAAGAGTGGCCACTCCTGTTGCACAAGCACACAGCCTGAGCAGCATCTGCTGAGATGCGACTGGAGACCAGTGGCTCACCCCAGGGCTTTGGGGAAATGAAAAAGAATCTAGTAGAACCAAGAGTCTCAAGCCGAGTAATCGCTAGCTAGGATTCCGCGTGGATTCCACTCTCTATTTTACAGATTGGACTCTCCAGTCTCAGGGTCGTGACCAAGCAAGCCTCCCGGAGTGACAAGCTGGGAATCACCGCGCCGCAGTGACCAACAAGTAAGTTATTGCCAACTTTGCCCATATATATATGACATTTTCTCTAAACACTTTAATCTGATTTTCAGGTGTGAACACCACAGTGATGGCCAAAAGATAACTTTTATCCTGAAATCGTCAGTACGCTGATGGGACCGCCACCACCACACACACACACACACACACACACACACACACACACACACTCAATACATCGCACCTGGAGCAACGGGACCTCGCGCGCCTAGGCTGGTGCGCACTTGGAGGGGGGGGTTGTTTAAAATTTGGAAACTTACTGATTTCGTTGGAAAGAGCGAGCTGGACTGAGGGTGGGTGGAACGCCGCCTCGTCATTTATTCATTGCGACTGTCTCCATTGTGGACACTAGTAGCGAGTCACAGACGCCTGTTCTTGCAGGGGAAGTCTGACACCTTGAGGACGCGAGAGGGGGTGCCGGGACCCCCGGGAGCCGGAGAGGGAGAAGCTTTGCGAGTTACCGGGTGAAGAGGGTGGAGGACTACTTTTTCAAGTCGGGGGACCTGCCGCGCGGGGCTTGTTTACTTGGGTGGGAGCAGGGTGATCACCGGCCGGGTTCTGACGCGAACTGAAGTCGGACAGCCTGGGGGGTGAGCCCGCCGGGAGCCTGGAGGTGTGTCTGGCTCGCCTCCACGGTCACAGGGTGGGTACTGGCCACCGACTGGACTGGATCACCGTTGGCTTGTGTGAGCTCGCCTGCCCAACGGGCTGACCCCAAACATCTGGCCCCGGGGCGGCGGAGGCTCTTCCCCGGGTCCTGCCCTCGCGCCGGTCCACCTCCACCGCCGCGCAGAGCGGCGCGTGGGACGCGCATCTTTCCGAGTGGTCCCCTCTGAACCCGGGCTGCGCTGACCCGGAGTCAGGCCGCCACCGGAGATGCAGGGAGGGGTGCCTTCCTCTTGGTTCGTCGGCTGACAGCCGTGGGAACGCTAACTTTACCCGGAGGGGTCCTTAAGGGCCGGGGGTGGGCGAGGTTCTCCTCCCCTGGCGCTCACCTCCCCCTCGCCCCAGGCCCTCCCCTCCCCCGCCTCGCGCGGCATCACTCTCAGAGCATCCTCACTCCGCCCAGTTCGGTGCCAGCTGCGTGGGCTCCAGCTTCGTGCGTTTTCCTTGGAATGCTCGGAAACTCGGCGAAGACTAAGGAGATCCCGTCGGAATTTGCCGGGCGTGCTGGCACCGGGCAAAGCACTCGCGCCGCCGGCCTCGACTCCAACCCCCTTCAGCCAGAAGATCGCAACTTTGCAGGTAAAGAGGGTGTCGCCTCAGAGCTCCATCTGGCCGGAGCCGCACCTTCCCTCGTTTCTGGGATCTCGGTTAAGTTTCTCAAGCTGCCTGGGAAGCCTGCTCCCTCTTGGGAGGCGGACATCCCTGGGGGTTACTAGATCCAGAGGCTCGGGCTCTGCAAGGTTTCTCTTTAGAGCTGGGGACCGGATCTGTGAAGCTTTCTGTGGTTGACCTGGGCTGAACGAGAGTTTGGGGATGTTTCTCAGCATCTTACCGCACCCGGCTTTGAAGCAGGGGAGAGGGCAAAGAGTGAACCCCCGGTGTGACTTATATGGTAAACAAAGCAGCAGAAGCCACGCCGTGGAGCTGGGGAGGAAAGCTGTTTTTAGCCTTTTACGCATTTGGGGAAGGTGGGAGATCTTGGTGGCCCCTGGGCGCATATAAGGGAGCTCTAGACTCTGGTACCTAACCTGGGGTAATAAAGAAAGGACGGTGGTCAATATCCTGTCAATTAAACTCTGCGTCATTTTCATTTTCTATCAAAACACGGAAACACTTCGATCCGTGTCGCTGGATCCAGACTAAGGGATTCCTAGTTCGCTTGGCTACTAAGATTCCAATTAAGCCAATGACCCTGTTTGCTACTTGGCTGAATCACTGAGATTCGCTGCACAACTTGTTGTTCTAGCTGAGAAGTCGGCTGCCTTTTGTGATGAGGTAACTAGAGAATCCTGGAAAGGGATGAAGGGCTGGGAGAGACTGAGACAGGGCGCTCCGGGACTTGCCTGTATTCACTGTGCTGTGTTCACTCTGGTGTATCCCTGTTCACATGCTTGCTTAGGGGGGCCCTTCTCAGTTAATATCCATAACTGTAAGATGCAGCAAGTTGGCTTACTCTGAGTAAGCACCAAGCCAAAAGAGTGGGAGGAAGCAGAAACAAGGTTTACTCCTTTTATTAAAAGGAAATTTACAACAGACTTGTAAAATTGAAAAAAAAAATCAGTTCTCATATAATTTCTGGATTTCCTATTACAGTCATTGCTGCACAAAACATATTACAAAGTCTGTAAGTGAAAAGGTTGGCTAGAGTTTGTTGTGTTTTTATTTTTTTAAGAAAAATTCTGAATTAGGGAGAGTAAGAACGTGTGGATATGTTAAAACATTGAAATCATGGGTATTGGAATCATTGGCTATTTAAACTTAGATGGTAATACCTACTTCTATACCCACTTCTAGTCACCCAGACAGTAGACCAAGACCTCTCCTTTTAAGTATGGTAGGCAAAAAGTCAGTAAGATAAAGGGATAACTAGTAGTTTAAATATTAGAATCAAAATTCAGTTAGATAAGTGCTTGCTAAAGAAGCACTTTAAGGACTGTGAATTAATGTAAATCAGCACATCAATAGAAGTTACCTTGGCTTTATCAAAGTATTTTATGCAAATATCTTGAATTAATGGAGGGTTAGTATAGGTAGAAAGCAAGCAAGCACTTTCCTCTTTCCTGAATGAGACCACTGACCTGCAGAGGCTTTCAGTAGAGTTCTGATCAGAGCTCAGTTACTCTGTTAAGCTTGATGTTGTGAACTGAAGAGCCAATAGATTCATGCCAAGGAAGTCACATATGAAGAGAAATACTAATAGGTTAATGAAATTGAGGCATAAGAGGTGCTTAATATTCACTGGGTGAATAAATATATGGTTAGATAGCTTAAATAAGGCATAGCAAGAAGATTCATAATTGCAAATTTAGAGAATTTCTTCCATTGAGGTGAGAACTTAAAGGAACATGGGCATTCATCAAAGCAGAACTAAGTACAAGAGATATGACGTGTCTCTTTAGTAAAACCTGTCAAATGTATTAACTCTCTTTCTGCAAAGCTTGGTTCTTGAAAACTGTGTTTCAGTTTACCTGCTTCATGGTCACTCTCACAGATACAAGAAGTGTAGTAAACTTCCATTACTTATAAGCTTTGAAGTTTTGTAATTTTACATTATTTATGTTTCTATGGCAGTTATTCCTGAAAAGTCAAGTTCAGATTACAAAGAAAAAACATTAGAAAACTAAAGTTCTATATGAATTCTATGGCCACTTCGGTTATTGAAGGTATAAGAGCTCAAATAACTTTCCACCTAAGTTTGTTGTTGTTTAGTCACTAAGTCAGGCCCAATTCTTTGCAGACCCTGTGGACTGTAGCCCACCAGGCTCCTCTGTCCATGGGATTTCCCAGGCAAAAATACTGGAGTGGGTTGCCATTTCCTTCTTCATATAAGATAACCTCTATTAATTCATATTTTATATAAGTGGGAAACACCAGACATTGCTTTTATTCTTTCCGGTTAAAGGAAATTTGCATATCTTATTCAGTACACATATTTTAAATGTAAAGCTTATAATAAATGTGATAAATTTCTATTGAAGTACAAAAATAACCATTATGAATGTGCCAATTAACCCCTCTGAATTGAAAATACTTTCATAAATATGTTGCAGAAAATATTGTCATGATTTTGCACCTGCATGTTTAATTGCCAGGATAATTTATGACAATTCAGATCATTAACATATTTAGCAACTGAAAACTTACATGATCTACCTTTTCTAATTAATTCATACATGGAAACAAAAATAAAAATAGGTACATTTTTGTTCAGTAGTTAATATTGTGAATATCAGTGCTCAAAGAGAAAGGATTTTGTAAATAAAGATGGAGAAGAAATGATAAACACCAGCCAGGAAAGTAAAACTGTAGACTGAATATTTTCTTACGAAAATGTGATTGTTTGATTTCTAAAAACAAGCTAGGTGAAGGGAAGTATAAACTATTAAGTTTTCTTTTTTCAAAATCATGATGGCTGAACATTTCATGAGATCAGATTCTAATGTGAATCTTTTCTTTTCAAGTTGTATTGTCTGGGCCGAACTGAAACTAGTGTTACTCACCTCGTTAATATCTATGGAAAACCCACCAGAAGCATTTTGGTTCTTATTAAAAATGATGTTGAAGAGACAGCTCAAAACAAAAACCTTGTCTTTTCACCTAATTTATGCTTCATCACTCCCCACAACACATATTCATACCAAATAAACATTACAACTGATGAGTTCAACCCAACTTAAACCGGACATTTACTTCTATGTAGTTGTGATGAAAAGCTGTTTTGGAACTATTAATATCTTTCCTCTCCTTATGTTTCCTAGTTCTAATCCTCCAAGCTGTATTGAGACCTTAATATTTTAAGAGATTTGAGAATATTTTGATCAGGAATGTGATATCATGGCTATATCTATTTAATCACTGCAAATATAGACCTGCTCTCTGAGAACATTGGTACTACCAAAATAACACCTATGATGAAAAAATACTTTCAGAAGAAGAAGCTCTTCATTGGTGGAACTGAAAATTAAAGACACATAGATCAAAAATATATCAATTTGAAACTATGTGGTTCCATAAACTATTCAGTACATGGAGTGAAATTCTTAAGTCTCAATGATTCTTCTGAAAGTTGTTTCACTTAAACAGGTTGTGAAAGAGAGATAATAGTTTCAGCAGTTGATCTTTTCTTGTAACTAAACTGTAGGTGATAACCCATTAATATTAGTGCAGATTAGTCAATGCTTTGAAAAAACGTTTCCTTTGAAACTCGGCCGTGTCATTGAGTAATGGCTTCTTGAGAAGCAACAGGTGACACATGGGCCCAGTTTTACACATAAAATTCAAAATGTTAAGTAAAACATTAATTTAAAAGTAGGCCTCAATAGCTTTATCTAGCATGCTCCATTCTTTTTGAGAAATGGCAAGTGAAATGTAATGAATCAGATACACATTCATTATACTCTGCCTCTAGTGTGCTGTGGTCTAAAAATGTTGAAAAGTTACCATAAGTCATTTCCTTGTACAAATATTATCAATGGTAAAATTTACTTAAGACAGGAGGATAAGAATTATTACCAAAAAAGGAAAGTGGGAAAAAGAGAGTAAGTCAATATTTATGAGTACTTAAGGTATGCCAGGAACTATGCTAGAAACTTAAATTTTTTTATCTTCACATCTACCCTAACACTAAGGTATTATTACTAACTTTTAAAGAATCTGAAAAGGCTAAATTACTACCAAAAAGAAAAAAAAATCACAGAGTTTCTTCGTGGTAGAGTCAGAATTTGAACCCATGTCTCCTTGATTTTAAAGCCAATATTCCTTTTACTTGATTCTTATGGTTTCAAAACTAAAATTAGTAATCTTTTAATAAGATCCATGAGTTCATTGGATTCTTATAGCCATTTATTTATTTAGCTTTTCAAATGTTGTAACATTGGGACATAAATGACCTCATTATAACTCTAGAATTTGAAACAACACTGTGTTAACTAAGGCTCTACCCGTTTTGAAGCAGAGTAGGAGATGAGATGCTCAGCTCAAGCCAATTGCTCTCAAAACTATTTCCTTTATTACTCTTGAATCTATATGTAATGTGTGTGGAAAGAAAAAAAAAGCTTATTTTCAAGGATAAAATTCTAGATAATAGACTTTTAAATAGTTATGAGATTATAATTTCTAAATAAAAATTGTCATTCAAACCTTGAAAACATCTGTAGGCTGTTGATAAAACGTCTTTGTTTGTACAAAACACAGTCATGTTAAGACAGGTTTGCGTTACATCTTATCAGTGTTATATGAAATTTCTAGAGAAGTGTTTTTCTCTTAATTTTAACTGCTTAATTATTTTGCATGTCCCTTGGTATTTAATGAAGGGAGCACTCTTTCATGCATCCCAAAAGACATGGTTCAGCTGGTGGACCATTTTAACACATTTGCCATTTTTTTAAAAAAAAACATACACCTGCATTTAAAACCAATGTGCTTAAATCCAAAAACCCATTGACATTGAAGTTGAGGAAATACATTTTTTGAATATATGTCATATATGACAAAAATTAGCACTGAAGTGATACCTATTCAGTAGATATTATTTGAATGTTAGTAAATGGATAATTGAATAAATAGATGAGTGACGCATGAATTAGATCTTCATCTTTGCATTTTCGGGCACAGCTCCCTCTCTATAGAATAACTTCTCTCTTACTGCTTCCTGTCAAAATGTTCTCCAGGCACTAAACCTAGCTCAATATCACTGTCTCCTTGAAAGCTTCCTTCATGTCTCCAGGTGTCTCAAGTATAAATACAAGCTAAACCCTTGTTATAGTCTACCTTACAGATGGATAGAGGTCTGTCTCCTACACTAGGCAGTAAGCTCCTTTAAGAAACCCAGAGGATACTCAAAAACATGTGAGTTTTAACGTGACTTAGACTGTCATAAATATTACACTTTTGCAATTAAGCATACTTATTTCATAGTTTTATAATTCCATTGCTAAACTGTGAGCTTATTTATTTATCTAATGAAGCCATTATAATAATAATTTGCACTTATATGATATTGTGACTACTGTATTACTTCCTATGTTATAAACATTAACCCACTGATACTCAGTGGACATAACTTCCAGTCAACTGGTGACTCTATAATGCTCATTTCCACAGAATTTATATAGTCAGTTATTAATGTGTTTTAGTTTAAGTGGTGCTGTGCTCAAATTCTTAGGAGGGAGCTTCTGTTCTTTTACATCATAAGTGTGATTAGAGTTGAAAGAATATTTCTCAGGAATACTTACTAAACTCAAGGCAGTCAGAGACTTCTTTGGTGTGATTACAATTGTTAAATTAAGCTGAGAATTCATGTCAAAGCCTTGACAGCCTATGATGTCCAGTTGTGGGTGGCATGAGCTTTTATTTTTTGGAGGGCGGTTAGTAACTTTTTATTCTGCCTGGTAACCTTGTTACAAATGAAAGTTTATGAACAGTGTTCTTCCCTTTGTTGTTGTTTAGTCACCAACTTGTGTCTGATTGTTTGTGACCCCGTGGACTGTAGCCCACCAGGCTCCTCTGTCCATGGGATTTCCCAGGCAAGAATACTGGAGCAGGTTGCCATTTCCTTCTCCAGGGGATCTTCTCAACCCAGGTATGGAACCTGCCTCTCTTGCTTGGCAGGTGGATTCTTTACCACTGAGCTGCCTGGGAAGGTCTCAGGTACCCTACTATACTTTCAATATATTTTACCTCCAAATGATGGTGGAGAAGCTACACAATTGAGTTAGCTAATACCCTGTGCATACTGGGACCATAGTTCATAGCTCAATGCATCACAATTTTTATTTTCACAGAATTAAGATACTTAGTGTTCAACATATGCTTTTTGAATGGGTGAATGGAATGAATGAATGCATGGGTGATTGTTGTCAGCTGCTATGCTCAACCTCTGTATTTTAATATGCTCTTCTTTCAAGGAACTGGTCACATACCTGTATGAATCACCCCAAAAATGATGGATGGAAGGACAGGAGTGATGCATAATGTACATTGGGTGAAGGGTGGAGAGTCCATCGTGTTTTATATATAACCATCCCAACTGTTTGTGAAACAGGGGTATCATTTTATATAAAAATCTCCTTCATGATAGGGCTGCATACACCAAAGATCACACTGAAGACTACACTTTAAATGGATTCTCTTCTATGGTGGTCGTAGTTTGAGAAGCAATTTTTGAATTCATTTAATTGTATAGTGATACACACACACACACAAATATATATATATATATATATACACACATATATATATGCATTTAAACATATACCAACACTTAAAACCTGCTTTTGAATTCATTAATTAAACATAAATTATATATATATATCTCCATCTGTATGTATTGTATATGTATATATAAGTAAGTAAACCTGTACATATAGCTGTATATAATGCCATATAAGTAGTACAGAATGAGAAAGAGTGGGAGATTGCTCCTGGGGACAGGTTCTTAAGATGATGCTTGCAGAGTAATTACCAGAGATAGTGAGATTAAAATTGTTAGCAAAGAAGGTAGAGTAACCCATAAAAGACAATAGAAGTTATTTGCTGGTGTATTAGTGTCCCTATGGAATGGTTAGACATGTACTGAATGACTTGGAAGGTCATCTAATTCAAAAGATTTTTTTTAAAGATATACTCTCATATCTTACCAAATGCTTTTTTTTGAATAGCAGATACATATTGTATACATATACACACACACATATATATACACACATGGAATGTTTGATGAAGGACTTATTTAATGCATGACAGTCATCCCCACTAAATGCTAAGAATAAAGAGGTACATCTCACCTTTTTTGTTTACGATTTCAAAAAAAAGATTCTCCTAAGCCTCTTAGTAACATGTTCAAGTGTCCCCTGTTATCTTGTAGACATTTTGCTGTTTTATTGTCACCTGATCTCTTCTCATGGAAATGGAAAACTCAAGAAAATAACACAAGTCAAACTAAGATAACAGTCTACAATTGAAATTAAAAACAATGACATTGGGTCACATTGGAAGAAATCCAAATCCATCTTCTCTTCCTTGTCTCAAATTATTGTTTCCTATAAAAATAGCGCTTAGAGTTTCCAACTATAAATTTATGTTCAAATTACATAACATTATTGACACAGTTAACGATGGTGCTTTCCTTTTATATATAGATATTACTGAGTTAACCATTCAAAGGAGATACATTGTTTTCCAAAGTCTTGATGGATTTATGGTGATATACCCACATGGTGCCCAATCCCCCTTTGAACCAATGAAGCAAACTTAAGAGAAGAAGACCATTTTAAAGCTAGGGGTGTCTTAACTTGGATCCTCACACCCCTATCCCATTGCCTTGGGACATAAAACACTTTGGCCCAAGAAAGTCTTGTATGGACCCATTCTAGAACCATCTAGGAGTTCTCAATATGCCCTGTTCGTGTTTTCTAGGAAGCCCTTATGTCTACAGCTGAGGATGTATTGAAGACCTCGAAACCTCATGACCTTAAATTTGGGGAACAAAAAAGGGACTGCAGTCAGCTACATTCTTCTTTGTGGAATAGTTTTTTGGGAACTTCATTCCTAGGGCTATCCACTGTTTACCAGGATTTTTTATTTTCTGAGAATCATCATGTGAAATAATCAGAGTGCCTATCTCTAAGCCTCTGAGAGCCTCTACAATTAAAGAGAAACAAATATTTTTAAAGAACACTCAAATATTAGGGTTATCATTGCTCCGTAGGATATTAAATAGCTTTGTATCTAAAAAAAAGATATGTCTCCCTGTATGTGCTATATAAAGAGAAAATGTTGGCAGAGGCAAAAGACTTACTTGCTTATCTGGTTCATTTTAACCTCACAGCTTAACATTCTGATTTGTAATGTGCAAGCTACTTAGAGAACTGAACCGCGCATTTTCATTTAGCACTCCAGCATGTTCTTGGAACAAAGTGAACCAGCAAATGATTTTGCCCTTTCATGAATAAAAGAAGCCTTAATGAAAAAACATTTCATTATAATAGTACTTATGATAAAGAATTTTCCCCAACATATAAAATATCAACAATTTTAACCTGAAGAACGAAAACTGCTTTTTGTTTGTTGTACTGAACAGGGAACCACTAAAACCAGAACTTTCTAATCTTCCTAAATATTTTCTTACTAGTTATTACATTGCTATAATTGAAATATTGGGAACAAATATATATTAAAAATCACCTCTTTTTACAGTTAATGGTTTTTGTAAGCACAAAATGCATAAAGTCTGTTTTATAATGCAATATTTTAGCCTCTGATTTTTTTCTTAACGTTGATGTCTACAAAATAAAAATAGAGACAGGAGACAACCTGATTGAGAAGAAGTCAACACACCATGTTTTTGAAATGATCCATTGTTGAATAGCCTAGATATATTTGAACCATATAACCCTGGTTCATTTCGGTTTACTTAAAGTTATTTGAAAGCTGAGATACTCTCTAATAAGTTAAGATCTTCAAAAATATACAAGGATTGTGTGTCAAATATTGAATATGATTAAAGGTAGTCTCTACTCATAGAATATATTGCTATTCAGTAGCTTTTAGGAGTGTTTCATAGTCTGACAGAACTTATTTTGGTTTTAATCTTAATGAAGTGGATATACAGGTATAATAAAGACAGTGACTGCTCAAAGGGTTTCATGTATCCTTTGGTTCATCTCCAATGCAACATTCCATATCTACTGTTTGCACTCCATCCATCATTATACCTACAGATGAACATCTGCAATTGCCCAGTTGGTCCTGTGTGTAGGGCGGCTCCCGCATAGATTGGAGGTTAATGACAGAGGAATGGCCATATAGGAACCCACATTCCCTGCTGCCTCTATCAGATCAGGTTATTTTCATAGGTAGATGGCAACTATGATGAACATTTATTTTCCTGGACATTTATAAAAGTGTGGTAAGGTTCTGTATTCATGGTGAAATTTAATTGCAACCTCTAATGAATTATGGCTTCAGATAAAATACTCTAGTTTCTTTTCTGTAAGTTAGAGATAAAAGTTTCTTTCTAATATATTTAAGAAAATTTCATATCAAGCAGGGCTTAAGCAAAGGATTTTAAGAAAGAGGATTTCATATTGTTACATTCTTTCTTGATATACAAGAAGGGGCACAATTAAACTATTGGGCTTAAGACAAATGGTCAGTTGTACTCTGCTCCATTATGATGGGAAAGTCATTATGTGGTTGAAACTGGGATTTCTGCCCATTTTTTTGCTTTACACTGAAATGAATGCTAACCATAATTATAAGGATAAATGCTATATGGATTCACTATAAAAGTTTGTGTGAATATTTTAAGTGTCTTATGTGAAATAGCAAATACTTAAGATATACTACTGATTTATTATCACTACTCATTAATTTTAAAAAGAATTTGACATTTTAATTTTAATGCATGCAGCAAATACTTTCAGTTTATTTTCCTAAAATTCATAGCAGCACTTTGAGTTTGCCTATTATTTCACATATGAGACCAAGCAATACAAAATATTTATCTGTTGATGAGCTATTGTTGTCTTTTTTTATTTCTTATCACAGAAAATGGTGGAAATAAACTTGAAGGACAGTATATTGATCTTTTAAAAAATAAAATTTTATACATAGAGACACATGCATTTGGTAGAGGAATGGACTGAGTTGGATAGATTTGATTTTTTTAAGAACAATTATAAATCTGTTTTATTTTTATTTTAGTTTTCTTTTATATTATTATCATTGCGGATGCTACACCTGCTGTCTTCAGATGCCCTCTGCCATCCATCTGTAGGCAACCAAGAGTTGTCTTAAGCATGTTTAGTGTCAGTGGGCCAAAACTTTTCTCAGTTTTTGTTTGATTGAAAATGTTTTTATTTGATCTCACTTTTAAGGCTGTTTCTATTGTTTGGAGTATTCTAGATTAGAAATTTTTTTCTTTCAGTACTTTATGCTCCTCAGTTGACTTTTAGCTTCTATCATTTCTGCTGAAATGTCAACCATCAGTCTGATTATGGCTCCTTTGAGGGCAATATGTTCTGTATTTTTGGTTGCTTTTATGCTTTCTTTTAGTCCTTTGTTTTCATTAGTTTTACGATTATGTACCGAACTGAGCTTTTTAGATTTCTGTTGCTTGGTATTTGAAACACGTTTTAAATATGACTTGATATCTTTTATCAGTTTTGGAAAATTCTTGTTCATTAACCTTCAGAGGTGGTTTTGCACTTACCTTTTCCCCTTTAATGCCTCCAATTATTCATATTTTTTTCCTTTTACTCTGTGCCATATTTCTAGTATTCTTTTATTAATTATTCTTTTAATGTATTTCCATGCATATTTGCTTTCTCTGCTGTTATCTGGATATTTTGAATGGTTTTATCTATCCTCTGGCAGGCAGATAAAATGGGAGTAAACATCTTAAATCAATCAGAACCTGAGCAGATAAGAGGTTAATTTCAACCTTTGCAAGCCTATGAACCCCTGGTTGATGCCCAGGATCTGTTATAGGACCCCAGGGTCTGAACACCTTGGCTATGTAGTAAGACCACTCCTCCTTTAAGGTTCCAGGATAATGAATTTTACCTCTGCAGTTTTGCAAGATTGATGAATACCCTGCCCTAAATTTCAGCAGCTTTCTTAATTATTTTCCTGCAAAGCTTAAGATTTTAACAAATGCTTTGAGAAAAGAGCTGCTGAGTGTAAGACATACCTCCATCTGTCTCCCTTCTTACCAGGACATGAGACCCTTGTATTTGCCTTGGCAAATGTTGAGAGGAAATGTGGTTTGTAGAAGGCCAAGTCATCTCTCAGTGGTTTCTCTCCAACTAAGATACTGACTCTTCAAGTACTTGTTAGCTTTGCAACTCTTTTTTAAGTTGATTAAAAAATTTTTTTTTAATTTAAATTTATTTATTTTAACTGGAGGCTAATTACAATGTTGTATTGGTTTTGCCATACATTTCATATTGAAGTATAGTTGATTTACAATGTTGTCTTAGTTTTAGGTGTACAGCAAAGTGATTCAGCTATACATAAACAAATATCCATCCTTTTTCAGATTCTTTTCCCATAAGTTATTAGAGTATTGAGTAGAGTTCCCTGTGCTATACAGTAGGTCCTTGTTGACTTGTTATATATAGCAGTGTATATATGTTAATCTGAGCCTCCTAATTTATCCCTGTCCCTACCTTTCCCCTTTGGTAACCATGTTTGTTTTCGAAGTCTACAGGTCTGTTTCTGTTTCGTAAATAAGTTCATTTGTATCATTTTTTTAGATCCCACTCATAAGTGATATATTTGTCTTTGTCTGACTTAACTTCACTTAGTATGATAACTGCAGCTCTTCTCTAGATAGAGATTTATTTGCTTGTTTGTCTATATTTACCCAGCTTTTCTAAATGTTATCAAAAAAAATATTAGGCCACTACATGCCATTCTATCATAGTCAGAAACACAAGTACTTCTTTTATATTTTGAATTTACTGCCAAAAAATTTAGTCAAAGCGTTTAAAAGAAAGAAATTATACGTATATGGCATAGTATAGACACATAATTATACCCACAGAGAGAGAAATGTAACAACTGCAATGTAGTTTCAGAATTTTTAATCTGATTTTTATTAGCTCAGAAATAACATTATTCTTACAAAATTACCAAGTCTTTGACTTTAGAACAATCATTTTAAACAACCAATTTAAAGCTATTTTGTATAAAATAATAAATTCTAAGTAAAACCTTATTAATGTGACTCAAATCAATTGTAATGAAGTTTCAACTAATAGCTCTTTCTTACTGAATCACAAACACACTATTAACTGAACAAAAAGTAGAGCAATATAATGCAATAGCAATTTGACCTCTTTGTCACTGAGGTGAGATTTTTCTTCAGGCCTGTGGTTTTCTGAGTAATCTTCATTTCTCCCATTCAAAGTCCATTACATAAAGACGGGAAAGTGTCAGTGCTCACTGCTGTTTGTGTTCCAGTTATAACTGTTACGGCTGAAATTGCCTAAAGCCTGATAAAGTTCCTTAAAGGTGTTCTGTGGATGTACCCAACACGATAGTACACCTTTTCCTTTAACTTGAGGCATCAGCCAAACCTGCCTATGAGATATTGTCTCTGAATCCTTCATCAGTATCACTTCAGCATTTGATTACCGTATCTGCTAGTTGTATTCATATGATCCAAATTAGTCTTTGTTTACCTGAAGATGTGCATTGTCTTTTTTGGAAAAATATATATTGTGGTTTTCTTTTGTACAAAATGGATTCAGGAGTAGATGGGGAGGATGCTCTCTTCCCACTGCAGACAGTCCAGATCCATCACTGGACCCAGCACAGCATGGCCTCAGCTCCACCTTGATGAGTGAGTTAGGTTGTCAGCATTGAAACTTCTGGGGCTGGAGAATTTTACGTTTCCCCCACAGCCCCTACAGGTTAATAACTGGCTTCTAAGTATGATGAAGCCTAAGTGGAAAGGGTCTGGGTAAAAGATCAGTTACGTTTGCCCAGAAGAGAGTGAGGAGTTAGATTAAATTCTATGCTCAGTGCTGGTTGGTCCTGACCCAGAAATGAGATGCATATTTGTCTTTAGAGATGACAGTCCTAACCTGTCCCTCAGCCCACAGTCTGCTGCCATGGTTGTGACCATGGTCCTGAAAATCACATCGATATCTGTGGAAAACAGTTCATCGCATGTTCAACAACACATGCACCATCTCTGAGCTTCAGGTGTGAAAGTGAAAGTGTTAGTCACTCAGTCGTATCCAGTGCTTTGCGACCATGTGGACTAAAGCCTGCTAAGCTTCTCTGGCCATGGAATTCTCCAGGCAAGAATACTGGAATGGGCCATTCCCTTCTCCAGGGGATCTTCCTGACCCAGGGGTTGAACCCTGGGGTTTCCTGCATTGCAAGCAGATGCATTACCATCTGAGCCACCAAGGAAGCCTTCAGGAGCACCTGCCATAAAGCCAGACTTTCCTTCCGGTGAACATCATGGCCACCAAGCCCAGGATTCATCCTAGTTGTGGGTATCAATAGCTTGTTCCTTTAAATTCCTTAGTAGTGTTCCTTCATGTGGGTGACCAGCTTTCATTAACAGTTGGGAGAACACCATGGACAAGCTGGAGGGAAGCTGAGCTCACTTGCCCACAAGGCTACCTATCCAAGACCTAAGCCTCTGTAGCTACACACCCAGTCTTCTCACCAGGAAGCCCGTAGAGTTCGTCTAACTGTGGGAATCGAGGCCCATGCAATGGGGCTGTGATGGAACTTCAGTTCCTCTTCTGATATATCTGGAGGGAGGTAGCCAGGCTCTTTCCCTGTAATTGTGGGGTGCCATCTGGAGCACTTTGGGGTTATAACCTTTACCCAAGACAGTCCTTGAGGAAAGAGCATGTGGTCAGGGTCTTTCAAACCTGACCTAGAAGGCCATTTCATTTCTTTTCCAAAGACCTAAAAAAACAAATAATTTAGTGCTTAATTTTTTGTGACCTCAGTACGGCTTAATTTCGTTTCCACACCCCATTTGGATTTGTGAGAAAGCCATCATGCCACTTTCCTCTTAATAGTACTAATGACCAAGAGCGTCTTATCATGGACCTGAAGGCTTTCTTGGATGATTTTAATAAACATTCAGTTGTCTCCTAACTGGATCTGCATTTACCTAGATATTGGGATGTGAGTGGGGTGTAAAATTGGAGGGATCTGTCTATCAGGTGGCGCAGTGGTAAGTAATCTGCCTGCGAATGCAGAAGATGAAAGAGACACAGGTTCGATCCCTGGGTCAGGAAGTGCCTCTGGAGGAGGAAATGGCAAGTCATTCCAGTATTCTTGCCTGGAAAATTCCATGGACAGAGGAGTCTCAGGGGCTGCAGCCCATGGGGTCACAGAGTCGGACACAGCTGAGCATGCACACACCATGCTCTATCTACTTCTGGTCTTCTCAGTGGAGACCTCAAGCCCCATCCATTGCTGTGTGCCTTGACATGCCCACTAGTAGACATGTGCTGATCCAGGAATGGTGTGGACTAAGGAAGAACTCAGGAACCTGAATATCTTTCCCCTCCATATAATCCTGTGTCCCCCGCCCTCCTTGTCTGCTGTCTCTGTCTGCCCTGATGCTCCACACATGCTGTCCTGGTTGCAGTTTGTATATTAAAGTCTTTGCTACTGATGTTTTTAGATGATCAAAAAATTTATACTGTACATTTTTTTTTACAAACATCAATTTTGAGAAACAATTGTGTAACTGCAAAATTGAAAAACTTTCAAGACTGAAACTCTCTTTGAGCCATTAAGTCACTCAGACTTTAACCATATTGAGTTCCGTTTTCTTGAGTGTTTTGTGAAAAGTCACATCTAATGCAATTTTTCTTGAAATCTAGTCTCTTGCTTCGTGGTATCGCGTTGGAGCTTAAAGTCACACGTAGTTCCCCAAATACACAATTATCATACTAAATAACTAGCTGGCTTTTCATAAATTTTGGGACCAGCTAAGAGTATGGGAAGTTTACGGTGCTCTGATAGTGGCTAGAATGAAGTTTTCCAATTCTTTTATTCTGAAAATAGCAATAAAGGTAACATGAGTTCACATTTAATGAGTAATTATATGGCACGCCCTAGGCTGTTTGGTTTGTCTGCATTATCTTGTTAGCCTTAGGACAACCATCATCACCCTCCCACCCATTTTACAGATAAGGAAAATAAAGGCTTAGAGTTGATTAAATAGCTTTCCCAAGTCACTTAGTTATTTTGTGGTAGTGCCCTGAATTAAACCCAAACCTGACAAATTCCACAGCTGTTTCTTAACAATTATGCTATAAGATAGTGCAAGCTTGGAATCGGAAACATTTTCTCAGTGTACCCACATGAATTACTGAGCAGCTGCTAGTTTTCTTATTTATTAGTCCTAGCATGTAAGACATCATGTTTCCAAGCCTTTTCACATTTTATTTGTTGCTGTCATTGTTGTTTAGTCACTAAGTCATATCAGACTCTTTTGCAATCCTGTGGACTGTAACCTGCCTGCTAGGCTCCTCTGTCCATTGGATTTTCCAGGCAAGAACACTGGAGTAGGTTGCCAATTCCTTCTCCAGGGCTTCTTCCTGACCCAGGGTAGAACCTGCGCCTCCTGTTTTGGCAGGCAGATTCTTTACCACTGAGCCACTTGCTAAAGTGTTAAATTTTTAAGGACTGGATTTAAATTCAATTGTACAGTATCTGGGAAAACACTGTCCTTATTCCTTCCTTTTTGTTCTTATCTGTATTTATCAATGTCAATTTCAGGAAAACTCACCCAATCTTTATCTTTCTTTGCCTTTTCAAGTCTATTTTAAACAAGACTGTTCCAAGGTCTGCCTCTTGATTTATATTTTGTGCAGGCCTGTGTGGTTTTTGATAGAAACCATCTCTAACCACGAAAAATCATTCCTTTGTTTTCCATCGCTGTGTTTTCATCATTTTGAGAATGTAAGAGAACTGAAATGACAGAGTATTTGATCTTTGGAGATTGGCTTCTTTCACTCAGTATCAGTGCTGTTGAGATCGATCCACAGTATTTTGTGTTTCAATAGTTTGTTCCTTATTTATTGATGAGTAGGATCCCATAGTGTGGATGAACCACATGCTGCTTAACGTCTGGGTTATTTTCAGATTATTACCATCACCAACAATACCATTATAAACATTTGTGTACCAATTTTTGCGTGAACATAAGTCTTCATTTATCTGGGATACATGCCCAGAGTGTAATTGTTGAGTCATATGCTAGTTGCACATTTACTTATTTTTAGTTTTTAAGAAACTGCTACAACTACCTTTCTATGTGATGGTAGCGCTTTATAGCCTTAGCAAAAATATATGAATGATCAGGTTCTCTACATCCTTATCATAAAAGGACATTGGAACATAGAATAAGATAACATCTGTACCTTCACACCAGTATCATTTTTTATTCTAAGATTCAGCCATTCTCCTAGTAGTGATATCTCATTGTGG
Organism: Bos mutus; assembly: GCF_027580195.1. Lineage (NCBI taxonomy): Eukaryota > Metazoa > Chordata > Mammalia > Artiodactyla > Bovidae > Bos > Bos mutus. The sequence continues at coordinate 23,870,320 of NC_091628.1, forward strand.
CATTCATTTGCATTTCTCCAGTGGCTAATGATGTCAGGCATTATTTTATGTGCTTATTTGCATCTGTATATCATCTTCCAGGGCCTGCCTCCTTATGTATTTGGCACTTTGTCTAATGCGCTTTATCTAATGCTCTTGTTTTCAATGTTGAGATCTGAGAGTACTTTAAGTATCTATATACTAGTCATTTATCTAATGTGGTTTGCAAGTATTTTTTTCACATCTATGGCTTGTCATTTCATCTTCTTAAATCATTTGCAGGGTGAAAGTTTTAATTTTGATGAAATACAATACATCATTTTTTTTCTTTTATAGCACCTTTTTAAAAAGGAAAAAGATAAAGCATAGAGAAAACAAGCGATTTATTCAAATCCCCACAGCAAAGAAAGCCAGCTTATTGACTTCTTCTCTTGCTTCTAGTTATAGCTTCACAAGCCTAATGGGCTACAGTCCATGGGGTCGCAAAGAGTTGGACACGACTGAGTGACTAACACAAAGTACATGCATACATTTACTCATTCTGTTTCCATCAGTCTGGGCCATTCTTATTTCTGTTGACATACAGGTATACCATAAATTTCTTCTTGTGTATTTTTGATTAAATGCATGAATGCTTATCATGACCTTCTATAAATCATCTGTTCTTATATACAGTTAATCACAGTTTGAACTATTTTTCATTTTATTTTTCATCATTCCAAATAATGAAGGGCAGGGAAGCCAGGCATGCTGCAGTCCATGGGGTCACAAAGAATTGGACATGACTGAGCGACTGAACAACAACAAAACTTACTTACAATGTGTCATCTCTAGCCACTAATAAAACATTTATTGCCTTTGTAGTGATTACAGTTAGGTGGGTCTGTCTTGAATTCCAGATTCAAGATGAGTTAATTACTTGAGAAGCAAAAAAAGAAAATCCATTAAGAATGACTCTGGATTTGCAGAGGAGAAGATGGATCCCCAAGCCAATACTCAAATGATATATGTATTCATATAGTTATTATAGTGAAAATGAATCTTAATGGTTTTTCAACTATAGAATAAAACTTTAGCCAAAAGATGGAGGGTCAACTTTAGTGACAGAACCTACTGGAAATGTATAAAGTTGAAAATATATAAGTAAATTTATAGCTCACAGAAGTCAGGAGGTGAAATTTAAAATGAGGACAGAACATGAAATATAAATATATGAATATTATTATTTATGAATGGTATTTAAGCTTATGAATATTATTAAATATAGATTTATAAATGTATAAATATACATTTATGAATATTATTCTAAAATATAAAATAGTTTGAACCACATGAAACTGCCTATATGTGATGATTTTTTTTTATACAAAATGACTATTTCATATGATTCAATCTGGTGCTAGTGGTAAAGAACCCACCTACCAATGCAGGGAAGATCCCCTGGAGGAGGGTATGGCATCCCACTCCAGTATTCTTGCCCGGAGAATCCCATTGACAGAGGAACCTGGTGGGTTATGGACTAGAGGGTCTCAAAAGGTCAGACATGACTTAAGTGACTTAGTACACATGCAGTACTAAAATAACAGTCATCATTAGGTGGAAAATACAGAAGATTGGGAAGAGATAGTATACGAGAAGGCGGTCCTTATCATTCATGGCAGGACACCAATAGGAAAGTGTCTAAAGGATCATATTAAAATACTTTTTTACAAGGTTAATCTTTGTAATTATTAACTTTCAGATACCAATCACATTCATATTGAACCTGCCTTCATATTTTTTTAGCTTTGTTGATGTGTAATTGACTAATAAATTGTAAGATATTTAAAATGGACATTGTGGTGATTTGATACAGGTCTGCATGGGGAAAAGATTCCTCCCACCTAGTTAAAAATCTACCATCTTGCATCTTTATTTTTTTTTTTTTTTGGTAAGAACATTTAACTTCTCTTTTAGCAAATTTCAACTATAAAATATAGCTTTTTCAACTATAGTCACCATGTTATACATTAGATCTTCAGCTCTTATTCATCTCATAATTGAAGGTTTGTACCCCTTTAGCAACCTCTGACAAAACCTGCATCCCGGCTCTTATGAACCACTTTTCTACTCTCTATTTCTATGAGTTTGATTGTTTTTTTAGATTCTATATGTAAGTTAGACCATACAGCATTTGTCTTTCTGGTCTGGCTTATTTCATTTGGTCTAATGTCCTCAGGGCTCAGCTGTGTTGTTACAAATGGTAGAATTTCCTTCTTTCTCATGGTTGAATAATATTTGTGTGTGTGTGTGTGAGTGAGGGTGTGTGTGTGTGTGTGTGTGTGTGTGGTGGGTTGGATAAAAGTATGTTCAGATTTTTCTGTAACATCCTATGGAAAAACCCAAAGGAAATTTTTGACCAACAAATACATCACATCTTCTTTATCCATTGATGGATATTTGGGCTGTTTCCCTGTCTTTGCTATTGTGAGTAATGCTGCAATGAACATGGGAGTGTGGCTGTCTCTTTGATATCCTCTTTTCATATTCTTTGAATATGTACCCAAAAGAGGGAATTCTGGGTCATATGGTAGTTCCATTTTAAGTTTTTTAGGAAACACACAGATGTAAACACTTCTTTTGTCTTCTTTTAATAATATTTGTATTAAAGATTTCTAATTTTTAATAATACTTTTCACTTGCAGCATTGCCTTTCTAAGACTGCCAGAAATGGCTGGGAATATTTTTTCCTGTAGTAACAAATACCTGACAACAGTAACAATGAAAAGGCAGAATTAAATAATTGATGTGGCTTCTTCTGGAATCAACCTTGCTTTTGTTTGATTTATCTTCCTGGCATTTTCACTGACATAACCTGTCCATAAAATTATAGTGTAAAAGAAAAACATCAAAAACACAAGAAAATGCATATTAACTTTCTGCTTGTAAAAATTCTGCTTTAGGTGAAATTCGTGTCTGAAAATTAATTATTGATGAACTGACTAATAAAAAGATTCATATCTCAGACTTAAATCTGGTTGTTTTTACAGTAGATTACCCAAGGCAGATGGCATTTTCAGGTTGATGGGATGTTATAGTTAAAAGCATTTGAGAAAGATATTAACATGATGACACATTACTTTCTCACCGTGTGCCATTTACATTTTGCTAAACCACCCCGGTCATTTAGCAGGAAGTGATTGAAGCCTCAGATCTGAGGTTATTTAGACCCCAGTTTAAGTCCCAACCTTCACATCCACTGACTCAATAACCTTGTACAAATTACTTAATATTTCTAATCCTCAGGCTTCTAATCTGTAAACTGAGGATAAGAGTATCTAGCTAACAGTGCAGTTAGTAAGGTATATAAAACAAATATGTCACAGGGCCAGGAGCATAATATTCTTTCATTAAGTGGTGGGATCACAGCCAATAATTTATTACTGAAGGTTCAATATGGAAATTGAATCAAAGCTCACAGGTTGTTTCTAAGCGAAATGACTGTAACTTTATTCATTGAAATCGTGTTCTCTATCACTAATGGAGATGCCCTGGATATACCTGCATTATGAAATAGATAATGCCCTTGACCCTAAAGATACTGTTTAAGTTTTAAAGAGAGAGAGTGATATGATTAAAGACTAGTTTAGAGGTGAAGAACTAATGGCTTCCGCTATAGTCCTTCCCATCATTTTGTAGTAGAATGAGGACCCCTCTGAGGGGGGAACGTAGAAGAAAAGAAAGCATGTGATAGCTCCAGATGGGAGTAGGCAGAGCTATTGTGTACCAAGGCAACTTTGACAAGATAGCAGTCATTAGAAAATGGATTTCATGACGACCAGCATTCCCATGTATTTTTTGTTTTGCTTTGTTTTTATTCTAGCAGCAATAGAGAGAGAAGATGTGTAAGACCAAAAAAAAAAAAAAAAAAAAGAGAGAGAGAGTAGGATTTATCCAGAATTCATCCAGATGTGGTGGAGAAATAAGGGTGTATGCTCAGTCACTTGGTACTTATCTAAAGGTTCTATGATAGGAACTATGTTAAAGAGAGTTCTGTTTTGATATTATCATCATTCATAAAGGACTTTATCGTTTTTTATAGCTCGTGCATGCTTCCTTAGCTTTCATTTCTCTGAAGGTGTTTTCACCCCCATTTCAAAAGATACTTTCAATGAATATCTATTACAGAATTGACAGCTTTAATTTTTCAGCACTTTATTTTTTTTTTTATTTGATAAATTTAACGCCTTTTATTGTCATACCTCATTTTACTGTGCTTTGCTTTAGTGAACTTTATAGATACATTTTTTTTTTTCCTTGTTAATTTTCTGTTTAGTTGATCTATCCATAAGTGTGAGTGGGGTATTAAAGTCTCTCCGCTATTATTGTGTTATTGTTAATTTCTCCTTTCATACTTGTTAGGATTTGTCTTACATACTGCGGTGCTCCCATGTTGGGTGGATATATATTTATAATTGTTATATCTTCTTCTTGGATTGATCCTTTGATCATTATGTAGTGACCTTCTTTGTCTCTTTTCACAGCCTTTGTTTTAAAGTCTAATTTATCTGATACAGTATTGTGACTCCTGCTTTCTTTTGGTCCCAATTTGCATGAAAAATCTTTTTCCAGCCCTTCACTTTCAGTCTGTATGTGTCCCCTGTTTTGAGGTGGGTCTCTTGTAGACAACATATGTAGGGTCTTGTTTTTGTATCCATTCAGCCAGTCTTTGTCTTTTGGTTGGGGCATTCAACCCATTTACGTTTAAGGTAATTACTAATAAGTATGATCCCGTTGCCATTTACTTTATTGTTTTGGGTTCGAGTTTATACACCATTTTTGTGTTTCCTGTCTAGAGAATATCCTTTAGTATTTGTTGGAGAGCTGGTTTGGTGGTGCAGAATTCTCTCAGCTTTTGCTTGTCTGAAAAGCTTTTGATTTCTCCTTCATACTTGAATGAGATCCTTGCTGGGTACAATAATCTGGGCTGTAGGTTATTTTCTTTCATCACTTTAAGTATGTCTTGCCATTCCCTCCTGGCTTGAAGAGTTTCTATTGAAAGATCAGCTGTTATCCTTATGGGAATTCCCTTGTGTGTTATTTGTTGTTTTTCCCTTGCTGCTTTTAATATTTGTTCTTTGTGCTAAAGTGTGTGATAAAGTCCTTTATGAATGATGATAATATCAAAACAAAACTTGGAAATACAGGAAGGAGTAAAGAGCACTACGAACAGTCAATACATGGATAAACATTAGAAACTATTCTCTTTTCTTAATTTCTTCGTGGTAAACTATCAACATTATATTGTGAAATTTTTCAAAAAAAAAAAAAGAATATGGTATGACATAGTTCTGTCTTAGATATTATGCAAGTGGGATGAATACTGAAAATAACTAAAGTACCTCATGGTACATATTTTCACTTATAAATTGATTTCATTTAATTGGCAAAAATAAATAAATAAATAAATCCCAAAGCAAATTCTATAAGCCAAACTGTCAAGCCCTCTGTCTCTTGCGGGCAAAGCAGTCATAAGTTTGTTCTTTGTACTGTGCCTCTGATTCTTCTAAAAAAATAAATAAATAAAAAAATAAAAAGTGGAATTTGCAAATATTTCTCCCTATCCCATTTCACTTTATATCGAGAAAGTCATTGTACTTTGAAATTTATTCCTTTAATGTTACTATCAAATCTGTAACTATTCGTCCTTAAAGCAAACCACTTTCATATATACAGTGGATTTTTCTAAACTTCCATATTTTGCACTATTTTATATTTTATGCATTTAATGAAGTTATTCAAAAGAATGACACTAAGGACTTTATCAAAGTTTAAAAAGGGTATTTGAATAGAAAAATCAGCCATAATCATGAACCATTGGTTTCCAAATTATGATTATATCAAAACAGATGTACTGTTTCTATATATTAATAAGACCAGAGGGGAGGACCTATGTACACTTATAATCATTACTTGCTGTCAACAACAAATTAGTTCAAACATACAGATTCAGAGTGCAAGAGCAAAAGCATATTGCAAAAATAGTAAAGAAGGAACTGTCACTAAAATCCAATACATTAAAGACAAATAGTGAACATAGAGAATGAAAAAAAAAAAAAAAAAGAGAGTTCTGAAGCAAAAACCTTAACACAGGAAATATGATAAGAACACATTCCTACCTATCTTAGAATTTCATTACAAACTGATGAGGAAAATAATCTTTTTCAATGTGACATTGTTTAGGGATAGAGTTTGTAGGAAAGGATTTCCTTAAAATGGCTTGATCGTTTTGACCCACTATCAGTAACATAATTCATCTTCAAAGGCAAACTCAATGAGCAAAGTTTTGATTTTTCTGAGTAGCAGCTTTCTTTAAATAATAACTTATGAAACAGTTAAAACCTATTAAGAGCAAATCTGATTTAAAGTATTAAAAAACAGCACATCATTTAGCTTTAAAAACTTTAAAACAACACAGAAACAAAAAAAAAAAGAACACTCTAGAATATATTATTGTTTTGAGTCTCACTGCTTGTTGTTGTTGTTAAGGCAATAGTAGCGTCTGACTCTTTGTGACCCCATGGACTGTAGCACGCCAGGCTTCCCTGTTCTCCACTATCTCCCTGAGTTTACTCAAACTCATGTCCATTGAGTCCGTGATGCTATCCAGCCATCTCATCCTCTGTGGTCCCCTTCTCCTCCTGCCTTCAATCTTTCCCAGCATCAGGTCTTTTCCAGTGAGTTGGCTCTTTGCATCAGGTGGCTGAAGTACTGAAGCTTCAGCTTCAGCATCAGTCCTTCCCGTGAATATTCAGGGCTGATTTCCTTTAGGATTGACTGGTTTGAGCTGGCCATTTCAGGTTGTGTTCTCAGACTCAGAAATGGAGGTGAGAGCCTGCTGTTTATTTATTACAGACCGGAAGAGAAAGTTAGGAAGCAGGATTGGCAAGAGCATCAAGTTGAGTTCTAGTGCAAACTCCAGGGTAACCTTGGCTGATCCCATAGGAGGCTCAGAGCTTTAGCCTGACTCCAGATTTACTTGACCCAGGACGCAGTGACTGGACTTTCTACTCCTGCATCAATTAATCATTTGCTGTGTCACCACCCCAACAGTTGTGACCTTGGGTGAGGTGAAGGGACTGGCAACCGAAAGCTGTCTCCTGTCCACATGGGCAGCAACTGATGCAATCAAGCCTTAACTGAAGAGGGATCTGAGTGATATATTACAGTACCACCAAAAAGTTTTCTCCAAACTCTTAGCTACAATTATAAAAAATTCTCTCAGTTCAGTATAGTCGCTCAGTCGTGTTCAACTTTTTGTGACCCCATGGACTGCAGCATGCCAGGCTTCCCTATCCATCACCAACTCCCAGAGCTTACTCAAACTCATGTCCATTGAATCAGTGATGCCATCCAACCATCTCATCCTCTGTCATCCCCTTCTCCCACTTTCAATCTTTCCCAGCATCAGGGTCTTTTCAAATGAGTCAGTTCTTCCATTAAGGTGGCCAAAGTGTTTGAGTTTTAGCTTCATCATCAGTCCTTTCAATGAACATTCAGGACTGATTTCCTTTAGCATGGACTGGTTGGATCTCCTTGCAGTCCAAGGGACTCTCAAGAGTCTTCTCCAACACCACAGTTCAAAAGCATCAAGTCTTCAGCTCTCAGCCTTCTTTATATTCCAACTCTCACTTCCATACATGACTACTGGAAAAACCATAGCTTTGACTAGATGGACCTTTTTTGGCAAAGTAATGTCTCTGCTTTTTAATATCCTGTCTAGGTTGGTCATAACTTTTCTTCCAAGGAGTAAGCGTCTTTTAATTTCATGGCTGCAGTCACCATGCAGTGATTTTTGTAGCCCAAGAAAATAAAGTCTCTCAACTGTTTCTGTTGTTTCCCCATCTATTTGCCATGAAGTGATGGGACTGGATGCCATGATCTTAGTTTTCTGAATGTTGAGCTTTAAGCCAACTTTTCACTCTCCTCTTTCACTTTCATCAAGAGGATCTTTAATTCTTCACTTTCTGCCATAAGAGTGGTGACATCTGCATATCTGAAGTTATTGATATTTCTCCCGGCAATCTTGATTCCAGCTTGTGCTTCATCCAGCCAGGCATTTTGCATGATGTACTCTGCATATAAGGTAAATAAGCAGGATGACAATATACAGCCTTGACATACTCCTTTCCCGATTTGGAACCAGTCTCTTGTTCCATGTCCAGTTCTAACTGTTGCTTCTTGACCTGCATACAGATTTCTCATGAGGCAGGTCAGGTGGTCTGGTATTCCCATTTCTTGAAGAATTTTCCACAGTTTGTTGTGATCCACACAGTCAAAGGCTTTGACGTAGTCAATAAAGCAGAAGTAAAACAAATTCTCTAGAGTTGTATAATTGTTAATATGGGGCATCCCTCTTTTCTCTGTTAGCCTTTGTACTATCGCTTCCTCTCCCAAGGACTCAAAAATGTAATTTTCTGAAGCCTGCCAACATTTTCATTTCCATTTCAATTTCACTAAAGACCTTTTAAAGGGTCATGGGCTTTAAGTGTGTCAGTGAACCTTTTAAACATAATGCTGAGATAATAATTGGGAAGCATAGCTTTGAACTCATGGGACATTATTTCCTTCCTAGTTAGATTCATGTCTTCCTTTTTATTCTTAAGAAAGAGAGCAGAATCTTAGAAATGTTCTTCTAAATAAGTAGTAGAAGAAAAAGAGATAGATGTGAGAGGAACTAGGCCTTTTAGCACCTGTCAGATTGAAAGCAGCCTGTATGCAGAGAATCAGACACTTCGTGTGACCAAAAGGGTGTCAGACTCTTCTTTTGAAAATAAGTAAAAATCACATTTGTAGATCAACAATTTGCAAGCCAAAATTTATAACATTTCATCGAGGATCTCAAAATATCCTTTCAAAGGACTTTTTAAGCCTTTCATTAATCATGGTCAGCTAGGTGGTATTTTTTTTTTTTTCTCCTCCTTTAAAATAGTTTGTCATTTGTTTCAGAAACAGAATTGACACAAATGAGAGCGGCCATGATTCGACTTGGAAGGATGAAAGAGTTTTCTATTGGTTTACCTTTGCATATGGCATCACAATGGACATCTGCTGGGCTGGGGATGGTGGCTTAGTCGCTGAGTCATGTCTGATGCTTTGTGACCCCATGGACTGTAGCCTGCCAGGCTCCTCTGTCCATGGGATTCTCCAGACAAGAATACTGGAGCGGGTAGCCATGATCTTCTCCAGGGCATCTTTCTGGCCCCCTTGGGTTAGTATAAATTAACTTAGTCCCTTTGTACTTTATAGTAGGTCCAGAACAGAGTCTTTTCCGTGATATGGTGTGATGAGAGAGAGGAACACAGGTGTCCTCAAGTAGTTTGCAATGTTTCACTTTGTTTCATATTGCTCATTTGCTTTTTCTTTTAAAAAAATGCTAGAATTTATGATTACTGCTCAGGTGTATTAGATGGACTTCTTGATTTTCACCTAATTGAAGCAGCAATACTGCTATCATCATCCTCATCATAATTGTTATGTTGCTGACAGAGGCTGAAAAGTGAGTGTGATACTTTTAAGCACCCATATTTTAGGGAACTGTTTGCTTTTGATCAGTCTCCAATCTAAATGCTCAAATGGAGTGTGTCATAAGAATCAGTAGCTCTTCTGTGCATATGGAGATCATAATGAGCTTTGGTGGCAATCAGGAAGGAAGAGTTTGAGGTCCGAGAAGTATTATTGTCGCAATTTAACAAATTCTATATATACAGTGGAGCGGGGGGGTGGGCGGAGCGAGAGGGGGTGTTTGACTCAGTCTGAAATCTTCATTAAATATGAAGCAAGGGCAGGGGAAGAAGTTGGCATATATAATAATTGCAATTTTTTTCTTAAGGCATCTGGATATATAAGATGCCCCAGAAATCATTTATTCTATAAATTGGTGGCAGTAATTTTCTGCAGTTTGTTTCATAGATGTTACTAAGGTCAGAGTTTTTTTTTTAATTTATTTTTTATTGAAGGATAATTGCTTTACAGAACTTTGCTGTTTTCTGTCAAACTTCAACATGAATCATTCATAGGTATACGTATATCTCCTCCCTTTTGAGATGTATGGAAAGAGTAACATGGAAACCTACATTACCATATGTAAAATAGATAGCCAATGGGAATTTGCTGTATGACTCAGAGAACTCAAACAGGGGCTCTGTATCAACCTAGAGGGGTGGAATGGGGAAGGAGATGGGAGGGAGCTTCAAAAGGTTAGAGTTTTTATTAGACAATTCTCTGGGAACAAGACTTAAAATTTCAGCACATCCTGGTGCTCCAGGTCAGGAGATGCTCACAGGGTGTAGTGCAAGGCTCAGGGGGCCAAGGAACCAAAATCTCTGGAATGAGAAAGGAAGACACAGGGGTTTACGTTTAAATGCAGGTACTCTCTCCTCCCCACTTCCTGCATCTATCAGATAAAACGGGGAAGAGCAAGAACCACACAGAACATTTTCATAGGTAAATACATTGACTTTAGAACTTAATAGAAGCAAAGGGAAGAGCTGTTCAGATACATGGATGTTATTGCAGTTGTCCAAGGTATTCATTCATCCATTCTTCATCATTTGTACTAAATTCCCAGTATATACGGTTACAGCTGTGTATATGATCTGCTGCTGGTGCTGCTTAGGCACTCAGTCGTGTCCAACTCTCTGCGACCCCACAGTCTGTAGTCCACCAGGCTCCCCTGCCTGTGGAATTTCCCAGGCAAGAATACTGGAGTGGGCTGCCATTTCCTACTCCAGGGGATCTCCCCGACCCAGGGATCGAATGCGTGTCTCTTATGTCTCCTGTATCGGCAGGCGTGTTCTTTACTACTGCAGTCGTGTCCGACTCTGTGTGACCCCACAGATGGCAGTCCACCAGACTTCCCCGCCCCTGAGATTCTCCAGGCAAGAACACCAGAGCGGGTTGCCATTTCTTTCTCCAATGCATGAAAATGAAAAGTGAAAGTGAGGTCGCTCGGTCGTGTCCGACTCCTAGCAACCCCATGGACTGCAGCCCACCAGGCTCCTCCATCCATGGGAGTTTCCAGGCAAGAGTACCGGAGTGGGGTGTCATTGCCTTCTCCCTCTTTACTACTAGCACCATTTGATATCAATAAAGGTTTGATGAGGTACCAATAGGTACCCGAGAAATGATAATAGCAACACCCACCACCTCCCCCCATTTAGCTTATTTTTCCTTTTGTTTTTAATCACAATAATCACCTTGTTCTGTACAGTGATGTCAAGACACCACCTGTTGATTCGTGTTACCATTGAAGTTTGGGCTTTCCAGCTGGTGCTAGTGGTAAAGAACCTGCCTGCCAACGCAGGAGACATAAGAGACAGGCATTGGAATCCTGGGTCGGGAAGATCTCCTGGAGGGGGGCATGGCAACCCACTCCAGTATTCTTGTCTGGAAAATTCCATGGATGGAAGAGCCTGGTGGGCCATAGTCCATAGGGCCACAAAGAGTCAAACATGACTGAAGGGACTTAGCATGCAGTGAAAGTGTAAGTGAAAGTAAAGTCGTTCAGTTGCGTTCCACTCTTTGCTTCCCTGGTTGCTCAGAGGTTAAAGCATCTGCCTGCAATGCGGGAGACCTGGGTTCGATCCCTGGGTCGGGAAGATCCCCTGGAGAAGGAAATGGCAACCCACTCCAGTATTCTTGCCTGGAGAATCCCATGGATGGAGGAGCCTGGTGGGCTACAGTCCACAGGGTCTCGAAGAGTCGGACACGACTGAGTGACTTCACTTTCACTTTCACTGCAGGCTAAGACTTAGCATGCAGTACGCACACACAATTGAAGTTATTGTGGAGATCCCCCTGTCCATATTCCTACTGATGACAGTGTAATGTGTCAAAGATGAAGGAGGAGGAAAAGGACACTTGATAACTCTTGAGTTGCAATATACTTTTAAAATTTCTGTGTATTTATTTGACTGTGCCAAATCTTAGTTGCAACATGTGGAATCTAACTCCCTGTCCAGGGATCAAACCCAGGCCCCTTGCCTGGGGAGCACAAAGTCTTAGACACTGGACTGCCAGGGAAGTCCCTGCAATATTCATAATTGTGTGATGTTCTTATATACCAGCAACATTTTGGACTGCTCTTGTACCCACTGTGGAGTCTTTCATACTTTCTATTTAGAAGGTCTTTTGTTCAGCTAAATGTCCAATAGGCTTCTAACTGAGCTCATCAAACTCAATCAAGGCTTCATTTTTTTCTATCAAAATTTCCTTCTATTTTCCCAATGTTATGCTATGAATTTATTCTTTCTCTGCCATCACTTCATGGGAAATAGATGGGGAAACAGTAGAAACAGTGTCAGACTTTATTTTGGGGGGCTCCAAAATCACTGCAGATGGTGACTGCAGTCGTGAAATTAAAAGACGCTTACTCCTTGGAAGGAAAGTTATGACCAACCTAGATAGCATATTCAAAAGCAGAGACATTACTTAGCCAACAAAGGTCCATCTAGTCAAGGCTATGGTTTTTCCAGTGGTCATGTATGGATGTGAGAGTTGACTGTGAAGAAGGCTGAGCACCGAAGAATTGATGCTTTTGAACTGTGGTGTTGGAGAAGACTCTTGAGAGTCCCTTGGACTGCAAGGAGATCCAACCAGTCCATTCTAAAGGAGATCAGCCCTGGGATTTCTTTGGAAGGAATGATGCTAAAGCTGAAACTCCAGTACTCTGGCCACCTCATGCAAAGAGTTGACTCATTGGAAAAGACTCTGATGCTGGGAGGGATTGGGGGCAGGAGGAGAAGGGGACGACAGAGGATGAGATGGCTGGATGGCATCACTGACTCGATGGACGTGAGTCTGAGTGAACTCCGGGAGTTGGTGATGGACAGGGAGGCCTGGCATGCTGCGATTCATGGGGTCGCAAAGAGTCGGACATGACTGAGTGACTGAACTGACTGACTGACTGCTTGTACCATCTTACTCTACCCTTGTGACACTTCTGATGCTTTTCAATTTCACTTAAGGATGGCTTTGCCTTGATCTCAACAAATACATTTTTATTTTTCTATGAGACAATGTTAAAAGAGTGATATTTCTCACAATTAAATATATTAAGAAGAAGAATTCTACTCACAGGGATTGACTGAGAGGTTTCATTCTTAGGGCCTTTGCGTTTACATTAGGTTGGCTCTTCTGACTTGTTATCATGATGTTCTTTGTAAAATATAAAATACAGGGCTCTTGATAGCAAATTTGAAGTCATAGGTTTTAGAATTTGGAATGTATTTGGTAATACCCAGGCCATTAATACTTTACTATTATCCAGCGTCCCAGCTTAAAAAAGAATAATCTTCCAAAATGGCACAAAACATACCTTTAAAAATAATAGAACTTAAGGATCACATATTGTTGAAATAAGAGTCTCTCTCCAACCAAGCACTAGAACCTTGTTCCTGCAGGAGGCATTGTATATGTAGGTGTCCTCACTGCAAATGGAAATGAAAATCACGGGTTTATATTTGGAGGAATAGAGGTGAATAATTCAAGAATCCTCCAGTGAAGGCTTTACTCAGGGGACACAAAGTTATCTACAACATGGTAGCAGCAGTAAAGATATCCTTACTTGATTATATAAGTGGACATGGAATTTGCCATCAATGGAAATGGGTTGCCTGTAGCATATTCCTATTGCAAGAGTTCATAAAAATAATGTTTACAAAATCCAGAAACAATGCTTCCTCCTTATAAAACAAAAAATACTAATCAGTAGTATTCATTACTTCAGATTCAAATAGTATGAAACATTTTCAGTAGGAGCTGTAGTAGGAATCTGAATTCTTTTATAGAATATTCTAAGGGGATTGGAGAAGAGCCATGAGTTACCTTTCAGATTTGAAATTCTGTAATCTTTTTATGATATATTGATAATAATCTATGTCATATAAAAATAAAAACAGTTTGAAACTGCCAAAACATTTTTTGACAGGAAACTATATATATATATAATTGATCATCTACAGTTTGTTAATGCAGTTCTTAAGTTGTTAAGACACGTCCTTGTGGGAATATTTTAATTACCTTTCATGTGTCTTTTTGTGTGAAATCACTTGGATACATTACTCCCAAACCTGTTTTCCCACTTCTAAAATGGATACACTCCCTCCTGGGATTGTTAAGAAGATTCATTTCATATAGGGGAAAACACTTTGAAATAGTAAAGCATTAAGTATATACTAAAATTCTCTCTGCAATTGTTATTCACTTTACCTATTATAGTTCTTCAAATTATCAAGTGTAATCTTGATAATTTTTAGTTACTTTTAAATTTATTTTTATTTATTTTTAATACATGAGCATTCTATTGTTATTATAGATCCACAACGTGAAATTAGAGGACATTATTAATACAATTTTAAAATACATAAAAATCTTTTTAAAGGGAATGCTTTGACTCAGATGATAAAGAGTTCATGCAGGACCGGGATTCAATTCCTGGGTCAGAAAGATCCTCTGGAGAAGGGAATGGCTACCCGCTCCAGTATTCTTGCCTGGAGGATTCCATGGACAGGGGAGCCTGGTGCAAATCGATGGGGTTGCAATGAGTCAGACACAACTGAGCAACTAACACTTCATGAATCTTTTTAGTTAAAACTATTTCTCAATAAAAGTAATAACTTTATAAATCAATCATAACTTATGTTTCCCTTTTAATAAGAACTGATATCCATTCTTTACAGTTCTTTTCAATTGATATAGAAATGCCAGCATAGTGCAGGAGTAAAGAGTGTGTGATCTGGAGCCAAACTCCTTGGGTTTATACTCAGTCCTACTACTTACTAGTTGTATGATCATCAGGAAATATCTTAATCTCTCTGTACTTCACTTTCATCATATAAAGTATTGGAGTTGTTGTGAGAATTAAATGAGGTAATGTATATAAAGCATGTGGCAGAGAGCCGAGAACACGCTAAGCACCCTGTGAGTGCCAACTTTCTTTACTGTGGTCCTTTATGGAAGTTTCTAATCCATTTCCTGTTACTTCCTCCGGGATAGTTTCTACTTCCTAATACAAAGAAGGTTTCTTAACCATCTGGACTATCAAGGATCTTACTACCTAGATTTAACCTTCCAGATGATTCTGCTTTTGCACATGATTTTGTGGCCTCTAGAATATAGTCCTCAGGGGCCACATTCCATTAACTAGAAGATCTGGAAGTCCTGTGTTACTAAGAGGTATATCTTGATGACCTTGGTAATGACCTCGGCATGCATCTCACAACTACCGCCCAGTGCTCCAGAGCAAGGAATCTGCTTCCTTCTAGCCGTATAGTTTTGGTTCTGTTTCCTTCTCTGCCGATGTTGTTGTTCTCTTTAGTCTTCCCATGCTCACTCCTCTTGTCATTCAGACTACAACAAACTTCGTCCACCACACTAACGGAACTAAAGTAGCCACGTGAGTCCTGCGCAACACATCACCAGTTTTTATTGTCTGCACTTCCCGATGGTTTTCATGGTTTTTTTGTTAAATGTGTTTCTATCTCGCTATCCTAAATTCTACAAGTTCCATAAGAACAGTGGCCACATCTGACTTATTCACTTACCACAGCATTCTCAGCATACTTTCACCTACGAACTATGCAATACATATTTATTGAATGCATAAATAAAAACGATGAATCATTTACTTCAAATAAAATGGCAGAGCCATTTTCATATATCTAGAATACCTTTCCTGCATTTCTCTATTTGTCAAAATGGTACTCATTCCTATTCTGTGATGTTCTTTAAGCTTCACACAAGAAAAATTTCATTACTCCTCCATGTGCTCCTATAATATACAATTCCCTTAAATGCAAAGGCATTTAGATATGATTTGATAAGAGAAAATACTTGGGTGTTTGGCCAATACTAGGCTGTAACAGTTTTCTAATAGGTCTCACCCATATAGCTTGAAGGAGATTCTTTTGCTTTCCTAAAATATTTTTTTTTTAAGATGAGCTGAAAAGCATTACGTTCATAATGTGGAAAAGGGATGCATGGGTTTATTATATAGCTTATATCTTATACATGAAAACTTACAAAATCTAAAGTATGTTCTGGGTTTTAACATTTAGTTACCTTTAACTAAAAACTTAGAGGAAGCCTTTGATACATGTGACAAAATGCAATGGTTCCTGGCAAAGTGCGCATTCTGCTTTTGACAGTCTATTTATCATCATTTGTTTACCACTTTAGTGTTCCACGCAATCCTGCTTAGGAACAGTCTTTTCTTTGTCTAGAGGTTGCTAACAAAAACTGTGTACTTAATCTCCATTTGCTCTTGTAAATAGCTCAAGTGCACAATCTTAATTCATTCGCTTTTGTGACAAAACAAAACTGATTATTATAGGGTAGGTAGTGGAAATACAGAGAGCAGGAAACAGACTTATGTTTATGGAGGTACTGTATTATCAAATCCCTTCATGTATATTCGGAGCTAGAGTGGGACCGAAAGAAGCTCAGTGAATAACAATGGAGATTTTAAATGCTCAGAGAATCTATTTGCTCAAAACTTGAGACTATAGCTGCAGGGAATGGCAATAAAACACCTATCTGAACCTGCCATTGCTAGCAGGGAGGAGGGTGAGGAAATTCTTTCAAGAGTAGGCAAAGCTTAAGTTGATTCTTCAATTTAAGTGGAGCTAACCAAGTTGAGCAATTGTATTCTTACAGCCCTGGCTGTTGAGCAAAAATGTACAATCCTGGAGTTGCCAATGCATTTTTGTATGATACTGACTTTCTGTTTTCTCAGGTCCCCTTTCTCTTTATGTGCAGCCATTGTGAGCATTCTTTTCCTTTGAGTTTCGTTTCAATGTTGAGAAGATTCTAATGTTTCTGATCCTTGGCAGAAAGAGAATGATTTCCAAATAGAATCTACCTTGAAAACAGAACTGCATTACATGAAAGTTGTTGACACTTGAAAGGCTCACATACTTAAAAGTCTCTCTAGGCTTTGTGAGTTTACAAACATATTGATTAGTTACCCCATGACTATAGACCTCACAGCCACTTCCTTTTGTGCATATTCCTAGAATAGCACTGATTCACATGTAAGAGATTTTTTTTTTCTTTATTTTTTTGAGGAAAGACCATGCCCAATACAGGCTTCCCAGGTGGCTCAGTGATAAAGAATCTACCTGCCAATTCAGGAGACCTGGGTTCAGTCCTTGGGTCAAGAAGATCCCCTGGGGTCTTGGGTCAAGAAGAAATGGCAACCCACTCCAGTATTCTTGGCTAGGAAATCGCTTGGACAGAGGAGTGTGGAGGGCTCAAAAGTGCACAATCTTAATTCATGGGATCCTAAGAGTTGGACACAACTGAGTGACTGAGCACGCATGCCCACATGCCCTATCTACCTTAAATTTTCTAGCTCTTGTCAAATACATATTAAAATCTCAGTAATAGTCTTTGATTGAACAAATATTTTGTTATTTTACCAAATGTTGATTTCATGATATTTTATGGTAAATATTAATTGCTTTTCATGCACCAGGATACTCATTAATATTTACATGTTGTGATTTCAGTTTGGGGCTATTTCCTCAACATTATTAACACAAGCAAGGGCTCTTCACTTCACTTTAGGGGATCTAGCATAAGCTTTACATCTTTTATCCTACACAGTAATTTGTTAATAACCAATCTCCCTTGGACTGTGAACATCAAAAAAAAACACAATGGAAAGGTGGAGAAGAAAAGGAGATGATCTAAATAATATTGGAAATTAACGCTTTGTCTAAATATTACAAGGCTGAGACACAAAGAACTGTATACAACCACTGTGCTCTGGTCGGTAAATCTGTTTCTCATGGGGATGTGGTCTAGCAATTCGAAAACTCCATTATGTGTATACTGCATGCGTGCTAAATTGCTTCAGTCGTGACCAGTGCTTTGTGATCCTATTGACTGTAGCCCATCAGGCTCCTCTGTCCATGGGATTCTCCAGCCAAGAATGCTGGAGTGGGTTGCCATGCCCTCCTCCGGGGGATCTTCCTCACCTGGGGACTGAACCTACGTCTCCTATGTCTCCTGCATTGCAAGTGGATTCTTTACTGCTGAGCCACTGGGGAGGCCCATGTGTATACTAGGGTGCAATAGACTTCTCAACTTAAAAGCACAACCTACAAGTTGAGAATTATGTTGGTGGACAAAACTGAAGACTTAAGCCCAGAATGCAGCCTCTCGGATAGCTCTGAGAGATTGCTCCAAGGGCTAAGAGGGAAGCCAGGATATATAGTGGAGCTTTTGCAACAAATACCAGGTAGGAACTTCAAAAGATTTCTGTTAGTTAAGGAAAACCAGATATCTCAAGCTACTGAAATTAGTGCTTTTTTTATGTGTGGGAAGATGCAGAAGTCTGGGCTCCTTGACATTGTTCCTTTGATATGCACGCAGCTCTTTGGGGCCAGTATCTTGTGTTTTCCCATCCTGAGTCTCCATGGGGCACACTGCTGGGGGTGGCTGTAGAGGCTGGTGGCTCCATAGCAGCATCCTGTTTCTATCCTGAGTTTTCTCAGAGCTCACCTTCCAGTCAACTGTAATGTGATGGCTTGATACTGCAAACAACATCCTTTGTTTACTGATACGGCAAGTAACATTTGTTTCACTCACAGGTTAATATGTTATAAATATAGAACACCAAACTTCTTATTGTCAGAAAAAGAAGTTACAAGTAAGCAAGCGGAAATGCTAGGATGAACATCAGTAACGCTACAGTAGCAGTAAGCACAGCAAGCACCCAGATATTAATTTCGAAATATCACACTCCAGCAAAAAAAAGCTGGACTCCTTTGAAAAACGGTTACTTCTAGGACTGAGGCAAGGGAGATAGAAGATGAGCCTGGTGCATCTTATAGTAGTAGAAAGCAGCAAGTGTTCATCAGTCAGTTGTGTCTGAGACCCATGGACAGTACCTCACCGAGCTCCTCTGTCCATGGGATTCTCCAGGCAAGAATGTTGGAGTGGGTTGCCATTTCCTTCTCCAGGGGATCTTCCTGACCCAGTGATCGAACCCAGATCACCTGCATTGCAGGCAGATGCTTTACCATGTGAGCTACCAGGGAAGCCCCAGAAAGCGACAAAGTGCTCAGTAAATGAATAAAAAGTATATGAGCATCACAAAAGAACACCTGTGCCAACCTTGAAAGACTTCCCAATAGCCAAAGTTGAAACAGCTGGAACAGCAAAAGCAATTATAGTATTATGTTATAATTCAACAATAAAATAAAGATCTCCAAATCCATAATGATATAAATAACTAATTGAATAAATAAATAAGAGTTCAAGTGATAACTACAGGAATGGGAGAAATAGAAAAACCACCACTAGAGCACCATTGTAAGTATTGCTTCAGGGATGATCCACAGAAGGATGCTAAGATCAGTAGGCAAACTTCAAGCAGAGAAAGGATGTTTACATAACCCCACAGTATCTCCCTCAGATATGTATTAATTATTCTGGTGGTTTTAACATATGTCCAAAACCTCTTTAATAATCCTCCCTGCAGGGGAAGCTTAATTCTCACCTTGAACATGAGTTTGGACATGTTGATTTGTTTCTACCAAATAGGAGAGTGGAGAAGGCTGGCAGGCACGGCCTCATGGAGTGATCAAGTCACCACCATCAGTAATAAGCCATGTTGGCATTATGGGATGATTCAATGAGATGGTCACTGTGGCATTCTTTCCCCAAAGCCTAACTTCAGACTAATCTTAATGAAAAGCAGGCAAGCCTAGACTGAGGAATAGTCTACAAAATACCTGCTCAGTGTTCCTCAAAAGTCAAGCTCATAAAAGACAAAAATTGAGAGACTGTCACCAACTGGGTTAAGGAGATATGATGACTAAATGCAACATGGTATTCTGGGATGGATCCTAGAAGAGAATAAGAATATTACTTATTCTTATTAAAAGAAGATGGCAAATGTCTAATCAAGTCTGTAGTTCAGTTAATGGTATTTTTTATAAAAGACCGTGCTTGTATAAGATATTAACATTAAAAGAAGGGAATTCTCTGTACTCTCCTTGCAACTCTTCTGTAAGTCTAAAATAATTTCAAAATAAAAATTTAAAGAAACTAGTAGAAGCATTTTATATCTACTTTATAGCATAGGTTAAGCATTCCGCAACATTTTAAAAATGAATGACTTAATCTATTTGACTGTATCTTCCTTGGTTTTTATGTGATTCCAGAACTTCTACTGAGCCATCCTCTAAGTACATTGGCAAAGTGAAAAAAAGTGAAAGTGTTACTCAGTCATGTTTGACTCTTTGCGACCCCATGGAGTATAGTCTGCCAGGCTCCTCTGTCCATGGAATGCTCTAGGCAAGAATACTGGAGTGGGTTGCCATTCCTTTCTCCAAAGGATCTTCCTGATCCAGGGATTGAACCCAGGTCTCCTGCAATGCACACAGATTCTTTGCTGTCAAGGCCACCAGCGCTATATGTGGACTTTTTATAATTCCATCCTTTAGCGACTTCCATCTTCCTAATACGACCCATATTTTCCCTACCTGACACATCCTTCCTTCTTCAAAATTTCAAAATGCAGTTCAAATATTGCCTTTCTGTGAAGTTTCCCAAGTATCTATAAATCTTTCTAAATATATTTTTGCACTTATGAGATCATACCTGATACATTAGTTTTCTGACTATTTAAAAATGCAAGTTTTCTAAAAGGAAGAGCCACATTGTTGTATTTTTAAATTCTTAATTTAACACCCAAAGACTGTAAAGGTTTGATAAAGTTTCCGTGGATGAAAAAATGAAAGGACAAATGACTGACTGTTCTGAGTATCTAACTTGTTTATTATATCCCATTATAAGTTATTGGACTGAAATATTAGTGTTTATCCTTTATTTAAACAATGTTTTTTGTTTTCTTACCTCACAAGAACCCATAACAAGTTTCATTTTATATATAAGTGATCACCTTACAATTCAGTTTAAAGAGGTCATTTACCACTGCACAGTTATGGCTTCTGGTTGTCTTTCCAGCAGGGTGGAGGGAAGGGTGATCATCTACCATGATCTTTTCATTCACTGGGGCTATTTGGTGAGGAATTTTAAACTTTTTTTCAGGCTAGCTTACCTTGATCCTTTGCTAGAGGAGTGATATGCTCACTTTTAAAATATTTGCCAATATGGAGCTATGTTCCTCATCCTAGAAAAACAATTTTGAACAATTTTTATGTTCCTCTCTACAGTAACAATAAAATATGTTGCCACACGTAGAGCATCTTGTCTTATTTATGGGACAAATGAGATGCTGACTGACTTCATTCTTAGACAAATATTCTTCCAATTATTTCTTGTCAAAAGACAGGTGATAAAATACTTGATTAGTTGAAGTATGGTATACTCACTTATTATTATACATATGATATATTAGTATTTATTTCTCTATTAATGAATTTAAAATATGGAAAATTTTTATTTTCTTTAAAAAGATAGTGACTGAACTAAACAATATATTAACAATAAGAGAAGTTAAGGGAATTCTCTGTACTCTACAACTCTCTTTTTAGCTTAGAAAAGTCAAGCCATTAAATGGAAGGGAAGTGCTCTTATTGTTGAATTTTTTACTTGAAATATAGACTTACAAAATTCATGGGAATTTACATGACAAAGTCCAGAGTATCAATGTTGAATGATAATTTTGTTTGTATCATCATTTTTATGATTTATATTGGTTCATATTATAGTAATTATTCTTATTTAGTGTCCTGTTCACTCTGTTTTATTCATATACTAAATAATTAGTTAAAATGCATTTCTTTACAAATGCAATGCATTTTATCTTGATAACTCTTAAATCTGTCTACCCACCTGTAGATGTTGCATCTTGGAGACTACTTCTAATATCAGTTATTTATCCACATTTCCATTATTTTTATGACATAGTTATACTTTCCCAGTCTTATAAAACTGAAGCTGACAGATAAGTATTAAATGCATTGGATGGTCAGATCAGATCAGATCAGATCAGTCGCTAAGTAGTGTCCGACTCTTTGCGACCCCATGAACTACAGCACGCCAGGCCTCCCTGTCCATCACCAATTCCCGGAGTTCACCCAGACTCATGTCCATCGAGTCAGTGATGCCATCCAGCCATCTCATCCTCTGTCGTCCCCTTCTCCTCTTGCCCCCAGTCCCTCCCAGCATCAGAGTCTTTTCCAATGAGTCAACTCTTCGCATGAGGTGGCCAGAGTACTGGAGTTTCAGCTTTAGCATCATTCCTTCCAAAGAAATCCCAGGGCTGATCTCCTTCAGAATGGACTGATTGATCTCCTTGCAGTCCAAGGGACTCTCAAGAGTCTTCTCCAACACCACAGTTCAAAAGCATTAATTCTTCGGTGCTCAGCCTTCTTCACAGTCCAACTCTCACATCCATACATGACCACAGGAAAAACCATAGCCTTGACTAGACAAACCTTTGTTGGCAAAGTAATGTCTCTGCTTTTGAATATGCTATCTAGGTTGGTCATAACTTTCCTTCCAAGGAGTAAGTATCTGTAGTAAATTATTAAAACTAGGTCCTCTCATAAACTTTGAACTTAGTTAATCAATGTCTCTTATAGTCTGGAGGTTAATTTTATAAAGTTAATTTAAATATTTCTTGCATAAAAAACTATATAGTGGCTATTACATTCTGTATACATGTATCATGGAATATGTGTGCTAATTTACATGTGTCTTAAATTTATAGAAATTTAAACTCAATTTTAACCTATATTGACAAATTATTTTCATGAGTTTACATCTAGAAATGTTGCCAGTTAGAAATTCAAGGAAACTAAAGATGATCACCATCCAATGAATATCCGAGTATCAGCCACTTTTGTACATTGAACCACATTTGCAGAGCAACAACCCAGCATGTGGGCATCATTATCTACCAGACAGAGTCTCCAAGGAGAGGAGATAACTACCCTGAGGGTAAGTGGCAGGAGACTACAAAACCCAGTTCTTAGGCTCCTAAACCAACACACCTTCTATTGTCAGTTTAGAAGCAGGGGTACTAAGGCTCTAGTGTTTTAATCTTATAAGAAATGTAAAATCACCTGAGGTCTCTCAGACCAAAACTTTCTGGGTTGTGAAATTTAGTTACCGTATTACAGTGTACGGTATGGTCAAGGCTGAAACTGAATAGGCATTTATTGTGTATCTTCTAGAATTCAAGCACCATTCAAGCTTAATATATTTTATCTTGACTTTTTAACACAGGATTCTGAGAGTCAGTGCTATCGTGATTTCACACATGAGAAAACATAACTCCAAGGTAGGTTATTATGTGTAGACCCCACACTGGTTGAAGGCATAGTATTGGGGTACAAACTAGCTGTTGCTGAGTACAAATCTTATGTTTTTTAAAAGTGCAAACTACAGACACTCAAAAGGAGCTCTAAATTTGACAAAAGAAGAGGCAGCTGAAAGTGCAGGGTATTGGGGTTCCCTTTGACCACCTCATGCGAGGAGTTGACTCATTGGAAAAGACTCTGATGCTGGGAGGGATTAGGGGCAGGAGAAGAAGGGGACGACAGAGGATGAGATGGCTGGATGGCATCACCAACTCGATGGATGTGAGTTTGAGTGAACTCCGGGAGTTGGTGATGGACAGGGAGGCCTGGCGTGCTGCAATCCATGGGGTCGCAAAGAGTTGGACACTACTGTGCCACTGAACTGACTGACTGACTGAGAGAAACAGACTTCACTTTCACTTTTCACTTCCATGCATTGGAGAAGGAAATGGCAACCCACTCCAGCATTCTTGCCTGGAGAATCCCAGGGACAGAGGAGCCTGGTGGGCTGCCATCTATGGGGTCGCACAGAGTCGGACATGACTGGAGCGACTTAGCAGCAGCAGCAGAGAAACAGAATCAATAGGAGAAACAGAGGATAGATAGATGACAGATGATCGGCAGTTGCTTTGGTGACTCAGTAGTAAAGAATCTGCTTGCCAATGCAGGAGACACAGGAGATGCAGGTTTGATCCCTGGATCAGGAAGACCCCCTGGAGAAGGAAACAGCAAGCCACTCCAGTATTCTTGCCTGGAAAATCCCATGGACCGAGGAGCCCTGAGGGCTACAGGCCATGGGGTCACAAAGAGTCGGACTCAACTGAGCATGCCTAGATAGATAGATACACACACACATACATAGATTGAAATGATATATGTCATAAGGAATTGACTCACACAGTTTGGAGGATGAGAAGTACCACAGTCTGTCGTCTGTCAACCCGAGAACTAAGGCAGCTGGTGGCATAAATTCCAGTCTCAGTCTGAAGGCCTAAGAACCAGGAACACAGTCCCAGTCCAGTATCAGGAGACCAATGTTTCAACTTAGCAGTCAGGCAGAAAGCGAATTCAGTCCTCCTCTACCTTTTTGTTCTCTATTCAGGCTCTCAAAAGACTGAGAGCCCACCCACATTAGGGATGGTAATCTGCTTCACTCCGTCCATTATTTCAAACGCTAATCTATTCTGGAAACACCCCATAGACATACCTAGAAAAGTTTAACCATATATTTGGGCATTCCAGCCAGGTTGACAAAATTAACCATCATACACAGAAATTTTTCAAAAATTATCAACTAGAGAAATCAGATGATTTTTGCAGAAATTTATCAAAGATCAAGTTAAACTCTATGCTATTGCTAAATCCCCCAAATATAACATTGATTAAGTATTGATAATGAAAGTTATCTCCTGTTAAGATGGTATTTGCTGTAGTCATCCATTATATAACATTTAAAGAGATCTAAAATAATTATTGACTAAAATATATTTCTAGTATATCTAATATTCATTAAAATTCATACAAAAAAGTCATAGAATTTGAATAATAATGATTATTTTACTTCCAAATAATGTTGGTTTCATTGGCAGAAGGCTGTAATTACAATGTGTCAAACATCTGGTTTAAGAAAAATAAAATTTATATGTATTCCAATTTCTCATACTCCGTAGACAAAATATTTGATAGATAATTTTTTTTTTTTTTTAGGTTTTCATCCAAATAGTTCACTAATGCATACAAAGCACCTATGAGGTTTTTAATATCATGGCGCTGGGGATTGCAATTTTGAATGGTACACTGACAACTAAAATATCAACTTCCAGCTTTACTTTCATGATAATTTTAATAAACCAGCAGATGTTTACAAAACTAATAAACTGTTTTATCTGAGGTGGTGTGGGATCATATCTGTTAGAATTAGAGTAGATGTTGGTAGTTTAATTCCTCAATTTCCTTAGGGCAGCTGGGTCCCCAGGAAGCAGAGAAAATTAGCAAAGATCTAAGAGCTGTTTGTAATGGAGCCAGTCAGAATGGAGAATTCTATGAAATAAACCATAGCTCTTACTCGTTTCTTAAATCAGTTCCTTAAATTAATTTAGGCCAACTC
Organism: Bos mutus; assembly: GCF_027580195.1. Classification (NCBI taxonomy): domain Eukaryota; kingdom Metazoa; phylum Chordata; class Mammalia; order Artiodactyla; family Bovidae; genus Bos; species Bos mutus. The sequence continues at coordinate 23,895,727 of NC_091628.1, forward strand.
TTAGAATAACAAGAGAACTTTGACTTAAAGAGAATTAGCTTCATTTAGTTAAAGTTTAAATGAAGACTTGATGGAAAATAAACTATACCACTTATGTAAATAATCCTATCATATCTGTTAAATTTCCAAAGACATAGAGCTCAGTGAATTTGGAAGAATGTACTAATATGCCTGCTGATAAAAGCTGTTTTAAATGCGGTCTTAAATCATTCGATGCCAATATACTGAGAAGATAAACTTCTAGGATGAGTATTTAAACATCATGATTTAGCTTTATATTGCTAAAAAAAAAAAAAAAGATCACAGTGTCATAGAGCAAATGACAGTACAGAATAACAGAATTTTCTGGAAGGCAAATCTATCATACATTTGGACAATAACCAAATAACCTGTGAAAAGTTGCTTTGCCAAATAAATGTCATCTTCTAAGTTGCTATGGTAATTACTATACTTGTTAGAGGTATTTAGGAGATGCTGAATTCCTTGTGCATAATGAACTTTTATGAAGAGTATTCTAAGCAGTCTGGTTTTAAAAAAACTAATTTGTTTTTACTCTGCATAATTGATGTTTGAGTTCAGTGTAGAAATAAACTCACTTGGTAAATTGAAAGGACATGAAAAGATTGGGTGAAAGATTTTAAAGTTCAAGACAAAAGGAAAAGATTGCCTTTTATAATATTTATGCCTTCTGCTTTCCTGTTAACTGTATAGTGCTTTTAGGATGTTATTCAATCTGAATTACCATCCAGAAACAGCAAAGAAAGTGAGCGTTGCCTTGCAGCACAATTCTACTGAGCTTTAACCTTCTGGGCTTAATTTAACATTGGGAGTGAAACCCACACTTAATTATTTACTAATTGCTACATCTCACAGGAGCAAAGGACTAAATTATGTTCTCTTTTCCTAGCTGCCTTCGTAGCGAATTGACCCAGATTATTTGAGATGCTGTGACTGGAGAGTGGGGAGGGGGAGATGAGGGGACTGACTTGCCGTGGGTCTTTTTAGAAGTTATTTACAGCCTGAAAATATTCTCCAAAGAGAAGAGCCGGTGGGGGAATGACAAATAAAATTCCATTACGTTGAGTATAGGTTAATATGGCAGCCAAGAGTCAATCTGCCTAAGATCTGAGGGACTGATGTTTAGGCGAGGTCCCGCAGTGTTGTTGAAGAGTCAAAAGGATTCTCTGACAGCCAGTAATGAGGAATCTGAGGTTCAGAGTTAGGAGACCAACTACAGGTAAGGCAACTGCTGGAAAATTAGACAACATGATAAAACCCAGTCACTGGGAAACATAATGGCCATTCATTAACAGAGAGAATAGCAAAATGTGTAATAGGGGATAAAGAAAATTGGACTCAGAGTAGGGAACACACTTATAAAAACCCTTGTGACCTTGTCAAGTTAGTTATCTTACTAACCATCCTATGGGTCACTAATAATAGTGATTGCCCCAAGGGGGTTTCCTGAGAATTGAGTTCATACAAGTAAAATTTAGGACAGTGCCTAGCATACAGTGCCTAGTTCTGTAAGTGTTGTTTTTGTTGTTACAAGGAACAGTTTTAAAATAGACTCAATCTTTGGGGGTTTAACCTATATTGTAAGAACAAATTTCTAGGGACATGGAGGGACCGGCCTCGTTAAGTAGCTGCCCTAATGGAATTTTTGCTCCCACCTGCCTAGACCAAAGATTGCTTGGGCATGTGGAATAGGATTTAGCCTGAGGTGTTTACCATGTCTGCCTCTGACTGCTCACTGAAGCCACCAGCTTCGATTGCTCACCCTTTGGCTGCATCCTCTGGATGTAACACTGAGTGGCTGCGTGCTCTAGCAGAAGTTGACAATTTTTCTGAGACACAGAAATGTATCTTTTCCTGTGGCTTGGTATAGTTCTTTCATATTCCCAAATTTGTACAATCATTGAAAGATTCAGTATTTGGTAGGGAATAATAAAGATCACAGAGTAATTTAGAACATAATTGGCATAACCCACATTCTAAAAGGCATAATAGGAGAGCCATTGTGTAAAAAGTCTAACTGCTTCTGAACAATGACAATTATCCTAGAAACAGAGACTAGCATAGAATCAGGAGCTCTTTCTCATCCTCATTCCTTTTAAAAACTCTGCTTCCTTTCCCTGGAATTCCTTGCTTCCACTAGTCACTGAGGATACACCTGGTGCACGCTCAGTCACTCAGTCGTGTCTGACTCTTTGCGACCCCATGGGCTGTACACCACCAGGCTCCTCTGTCTGTGGGATATTCCCGGCAAGAATACTGGAGTGGGTTTCCATTTCCTTCTCTGGGGGATCTTCCCGACCCAGGGATCGAACCCATGTCTCCCGCATCCCTTGCATTGGCAGGCAGATTCTTTACCACTGAGCCACCCGGGAAGCCCTGGGCAACATCTACTCATAGTTAAATACTTCCATAGCAAGCATTTCTCTCCCTCCAGGTACAATTAATGGTTTTCTCTTTGGAATCCCCAAGAAACACTTTACCAATCTCTACTGAAGAACTCGCCATGTGGTATTTATTACTGATTATTAACAAAAGTCTCACATCCATACATGACCACTGGAAAAACCATAACCTTGACTAGGTGGACCTTTGTTGACAAAGTAATGTCTCTGCTTTTTAATATGCTGTCTAGGTCATGTATGGATGTGAGAGTTGGACTATAAAGAAAGCTGAGTGCTGAAGAATTGATGCTTTTCAACTGTGGTGTTGGAGAAGACTCTTGAGAGTCCCTTGGACTGCAAGGAGATCCAACCTGTCCATTCTAAAGGAGATCAGCCCTGGGTGTTCTTTGGAAGAAATGATGCTGAAGCTGAAACTCTAAAACTTTGGCCACTTGATGCAAAGAGCTGACTCATTTGAAAAGACCCTGATGCTGGGAAAGATTGAAGGCAGGAGGAGAAGTGGACAACAGAGGATGAGATGGTTGGATGGCATCACTGACTCAACAGACATGGGTTTGGGTGAACTCCGGGAGTTGGTGATGGGCAGGGAGGCCTGGTGTGCTGTGATCCACAGGGTCGCAAAGAGTCAGACACGACTGAGCGACTAAACTGAACTGAACTGATTAATAAAACTTCTCCTCTACTAGACAGTGTCCTCCCTGAGGTCAGAGAATTCTTGCTGCTGTTTTAACAGCTATAGCGAGATATAATTTGTATAAAAGTTCACCCACTGGGATTGTGTTTTATGTGACATTTTATCCTCAACCCTCAAGATAGTCCTGGTCTGCTATAGAATAAGCCTCAATAAATCTTTTGCTGAAGAATGGAGCCCACAGTGAGGGGTCAAGATTTCTGGGAGACATGAAGCAGACATGAAACAGACACATCCCAGTGAACTAGTTTGTCTTCAGGGTCAAGTTGGTAGATGAGGTTGCTCACTGTCACTCTCAGTCTGAATACCTTCTTTTAAAGAATGTACCTTCAAATAGAGGAGAAGGCCTTGCTTCACCAAAGGTGACTCCTTGCCTGAAACTGCAATGGACTCATATAAATGAATTAGCTTCAGGACCTTACTACTGGGCTCAGCACGCTATCTTCAGTCACTGAAAATGGGTGAAACAGAACAAACTACCCTGTCTTTTCCTTTCCTTTTTAATAGCAGGACAGGTTGTTTTAGGGATATAGAGAATAATGAATTGAGAAACATTCATGAATTAAACCTCTAAACATAAAAAAAAAAATTAGTTACTGTATATTAGTGATTACAGGGGGGTCCAGTTTTGTCCCCCCAGTGCTAAAGAGCTCTTTTGATAATTCTAGATAAAACAAATTATATAATCAGTAAGTACAGGGAACCCTGTTTACTACTGTTATATTTCCTCCAAATGCTTCAAATAAAGCCTATATGAGAAATGAATGTCACATAGTAACTACCATTTAGGAGAAAAGAAACTGATGTAGACTGTCTTATTTACAACTAAAACAAAAAAAGATAAATGTGTGAATTTTTAAAATTATACCCCTAATAAAAACCTTCTGCTTAATTCCACCATGATGGTAAAACTACATCTATATCTTCACTATCCAAGCAAAAATATATATTTTAGTTTTATTAATAAAATTGTACTTTTTAGAAATAGAAATACCTAAATTGACTTCATAATAAATATTTAGAGTGAAGACGACAATGGAAATTTATGAAAACCATGTTCTATCTTCAAAAAGCTAATTTCTCTTCATAGCTATCATAAATGTCAGGAATTCTGACAGTTGTGTTTATCTAAACAGCTAATACATTTGGAAACAATTTTTTTTGGAAACCTCATCTGTATATAATGAAGAGACACCCTTTCTGTAACTAAGAGCAAAAAGTCATATAACAAAACCGAATACAAATAACCTAGTATTGTAAAAATTTAAGTCAAGCTTTATGAAAACATGAAGGTTTTCCCTGGTGGCTCAGTGGCAATGATCAGATCAGATCAGTCGCTCAGCCATGTCCGACTCTTTGCGACCCCATGAATCGCAGCACGCCAGGCCTCCCTGTCCATCACCAACTCCCAGAGTTCACTCAGACTCATGTCCATCGAGTCAGTGATGCCATCGAGCCATCTCATCCTCTGTCGTCCCCTTCTCCTCTTGCCCCCAATCCCTCCCAGCATCAGAGTCTTTTCCAATGAGTCAACTCTTCGCATGAGGTGGCCAGAGTACTGGAGTTTCAGCTTTAGCATCATTCCTTCCAAAGAAATCCCAGGGCTGATCTCCTTTAGAATGGACTGGTTGGATCTCCTTGCAACCAAGGGACTCTCAAGAGTCTTCTCCAACATCACAGTTTAAAAGCATCAATTCTTCGGCACTCAGCCTTCTTCACAGTCCAACTCTCACATCCATACATGACCACAGGAAAAACCATAGCCTTGACTAGATGGACCTTTGTTGGCAAAGTAATGTCTCTGCTTTTGAATATGCTATCTAGGTTGGTCATAACTTTCCTTCCAAGGAGTAAGCGTCTTTTAATTTCATGGCTGCAGTCACCATCTGTAGTGATTTTGGAGCCCAGAAAAATAAAGTCTGACACTGTTTCCACTGTTTCCCCATCTATTTCCCATGAAGTGATGGGACCGGATGCCATGATCTTTGTTTTCTGAATGTTGAGCTTTAAGCCAACTTTTTCACTCTCCACTTTCACTTTCATCAAGAGGCTTTTCAGTTCCTCTTCACTTTCTGCCATAAGGGTGGTGTCATCTGCATATCTGAGGTTATTGATATTTCTCCCGGCAATCTTGATTCCAGCTTGTGTTTCTTCCAGTCCAGCGTTTCTCATGATGTACTCTGCATAGAAGTTAAATAAACAGGGTGACAATATACAGCCTTGCCGAACTCCTTTTCCTATTTGGAACCAGCCTGTTGTTCCATGTCCAGTTCTAACTGTTGCTTCCTGACCTGCATACAAATTTCTCAAGAGGCAGATCAGGTGGTCTGGTATTCCCATCTCTTTCAGAATTTTCCACAGTTTATTGTGATCCACACAGTCAAAGGCTTTGGCATAGTCAATAAAGCAGAAATAGATGCTTTTCTGGAACTCTCTTGCTTTTTCCATGATCCAGCGGATGTTGGCAATTTGATCTCTGGTTCCTCTGCCTTTTCTAAAACCAGCTTGAACATCAGGAAGTTCACGGTTCACATATTGTTGAAGCCTGGCTTGGAGAATTTTGAGCATTACTTTACTAGCATGTGAGAGGAGTGCAATTGTGCAGTAGTTTGAGCATTCTTTGGCATTGCCTTTCTTTGGGATTGGAATGAAAACTGATCTTTTCCAGTCCTGTGGCCACTGCTGAGTTTTCCAAATTTGCTGGCATCTTGAGTGCAGCACTTTCACAGCATCATCTTTCAGGACCTGGAACAGCTCAACTGGAATTCCATCACCTCCATTAGCTTTGTTCGTAGTGATGCTTTCTAAGGCTCACTTGACTTCATATTCCAGGATGTCTGGCTCTAGGTCAGTGATCACACCATCGTGATTATCTGGGTTGTGAAGATCTTTTTTGTACAGTTCTTCTGTGTATTCTTGCCACCTCTTCTTAATATCTTCTGCTTCTGTTAGGTCCATACCATTTCTGTCCTTTATTGAGCCCATCTTTGCATGAAATGTTCCTTTGGTATCTCTGATTTTCTTGAAGAGATCTCTAGTCTTTCCCATTCTGTTGTTTTCCTCTATTTCTTTGCATTGATCACTGAGGAAGGCTTTCTTATCTCTTCTTGATATTCTTTGGAACTCTGCATTCAGATGCTTATATTGTTCCTTTTCTCCTTTACTTTTCACTTCTCTTCTTTTCACAGCTATTTGTAAGGCCTCCCCAGACAGCCATTTTGCTTTTTTGCATTTCTTTTCCATGGGGATGGTCTTGATCCTTGTCTCCTGTACAATGTTGTGAACCTCATTCCATAGCTCATCAGGCACTCTATCTATCAGATCTAGTCCCTTAAATCTATTTCTCAGTTCCAGTGTATAATCATAAGGGATTTGATTTAGGTCATACCTGAATGGTCTAGTGGTTTTTCCCTACTTTCTTCAATTTAAGTCTGAATTTGGCAATAAGGAGTTCATGGTCTGAGCCACAGTCAGCTCCTGGTCTTGTTTTTGCTGACTGTATAGAGCTTCTCCATCTTTGGCTGCAAAGAATATAATCAATCTGATTTCGGTGTTGACCATCTGGTGATGTCCATGTACAGAGTCTTCTCTTGTGTTGTTGGAAGAGGGTGTTTGTTATGACCAGTGCATTTTCTTGGCAAAACTCTATTAGTCTTTGCCCTGCTTCATTCTGTATTCCAAGGCCAAATTTGCCTGTTACTCCAGGTGTTTCTTGACTTCTTACTTTTGCATTCCAGTCCCCTATAATGAAAACGAATCTACCTGCAATACAGAAGACATGGGTTTGATCCCTGGGTCAGAAAGATCCCTTGGAGGAGGAAATGGCAGTCCACTCCAGTATTCTTGCCTGGAAATTTTCATGGACAGAGAAGCCTGGTGAGCTATAGTCTGTGGGGTCGCAAAACAGTGGGACACGATTTAGTGACTAAACAAGAAAATGAAAGTATGAAGATGATTTATTATAACTTTAAGAGAGGAATAGGAAGAATGGCAATGTTAGCAATGTGTCTAAAGTTACATGGCTCATTGTCAGAGACAACGACAAAAGCAGAGACTAATAGCGTCAGAGTCTAATCGCTACAGTCATTAAAGATTATCCAAGTTAAGTCATCTGTCTAGTTCTTGAATTCTCTCTCCAGCTTTTCCCTTTGAGTTGTCTCTTTCACCCTTGAATACTCTCAGCAACAGAGTTTACTAGTCTCTAAGAGAAACATTTAATCCTTGACAAGAAATATTACTGTTAATAGATCATCCCTTAGATGAGAAGAAAGTGTTTTCTTTATCATCTCTACCCATTCCTCTTTGTTCTAGCTTTTGGAGTCATGAAAAACAAGTCAAATATATTTTAAACTTGAGAGTTCTGCTAGTTATCAAGGACAGCTGATTTTTTCTTTTATAAACTAAAATTTCTTTTTGATTAAGAGGCTGTTTTTTTTAGTAAAATATATTGTGTTCTCCTTATCAAAAACTTAGAAAATTTAGGCAAGAACAGAAATCATTCAGTTAGCCATCAGTGACCTTTCTTAATTATGAGTGTATTAATAGTTACCGCCTTCTCATAGGTTTTATCCTTGGTGTAGCTATTAATTTTACTGTGTTCAAAAATTTTTCCATGATTAGCAAAGATCTTAATATGCTTATTTTACATAATATTAATTTCTAATCATATTATTTTATTTAAGTGGCACACTTTTTATTAAGTAGATATTTAGCTCTTAATTGATGAGCTGACAATGACTGGTTTTTAAGTCTTGAAGTCTCTCCAGTTTTTCTCAACAATATGTAAGAGTTATTTTTCCTTTTGTGCATACATCATCGCCTGCTTTATAAAATACAGCTCTAAGATAGATTCCTGGGAGAGATATTCATGGGGTAAAGGGCTTGAACCTTTCAAAAGACCAATATACATTTTTCCAGTTCCTTTCCACTTTCAACTATCACCAGCAATTTAACAAGAGAAATATTTTCATTGCATCCTTTCTGGTACTGGTCATTCTTTTATATATAATATGATCACATTTGGCATGCAATGTGTCTGTCTTACTGGTAGACTTCATAGTTATAGAGGTCAGTAAAGTAGAATGCACTTTCAAATGATATCTTCCAGGTATATTTTCTATTCTTGGAAGAAGCTGTTCTTTTTATTCTCTGACTCTTAGTGATTTTTGTTTTCTATTTAAAAACCTCTTCTCAGTCATATTTAGTTTTAATAATTCTCCTAGTTATTTTATCTTTTAATTTTCTACATTATGTTTTACTACTAAGAATTTTTGAATTCTGTGTATGCATACCACGAGTCTTCCTCATAGTCATTTCTCCACTATTTTTTGCTTAGAAAATTCGTCCCCACTGAAAGGATTGACTAACATTTGTTGATGCTTTCCCATCATTTTGTTTCAATATTCGACTTTTAAATGCAATTCAACCATTCTCATGGTATTCCGAAATAATTATTTCCAAAACTTTTAACTGTCTCAACATTGCTTATTATCATTCCATTTCCTGCCCTTATTTTTAATGCTTCTCTAATGATATGCTTTTATGAAATATGTATTGAATTACTTCTCTCTCTCTCCCTCACACACTGCTACCACCACCACTACCACCACCAGCATCACCAGCAATAACATCTAAGCCCTGTGACATCTTTGCTTCTGCAGTAATCTAATTGGTATTTTTTTACATTTAAGAGTCATATATTTATCAAAAATTCTATTGCATACACATAGATTTAAGCCTTTTATATTACTTTTGCTATGATTACAAGATTTATTTCTTTCTCCTTTGGTCAAAGGACTCACTGTTTCCATAGTTAGCATTCATACATATGCATCTGTGCACACACAATGTCAGAAACTGAATGTTGGCTATGGACTACAGGATCTGATTGTTCTGGGTGACTTTTGCATAAATTTTGCTCTTGAATATGTCATTTTTGAAACCAGGTTATTTTGTCTTTCTTGGTGTAATCTGGTAAACTACTTTCTTGTAATATGTATCGCCTTCCCTCCACATTTCTTCTGAATATTGCTTCTTTTACAGCAAATTATGCTTTCGTTGTCAACAGGACAATTAGTGACACCTTTGACACAATGAAAGTAGTAAAACTGTTTCTGGTGTTGTAGTAGCAATATATATACCTTCATTCTTGTTACAAAATGGTATATCCTTAAAAATCTTCACATTCTGCAAAGGTATGAAAAATAGGGATATGGGAAAGGATTAGAGAAAGATTACCTCAAATATATTAAATCAGAGCTAATAAAATATTAATAAACCACCCCGACCACCCTACCAAAAGTAGATCTCCATCTTATCCCTCTTTGTTCAATAAAATATGAGCAGACACTTAAATCTCCACCTACATTCCACCATCAGTCTGAATTTTGCATTCTTTTTTTGAAGATTTTTTTTTTGATGTGGACCATTTTTAAAGTCTTTATTTAATTTGTTACAATATTTTTTCTGCTTTTGTGTTTTGGCCACAAGGCATGTGGGGTCTTAGCTCCCTGACCAGGGATCAAACCCATGCCCTCTGTGTTGGAAGGCAAAATCTTAATTACAAGACCACCAGGGAAGTCCCCAAGTTTTGCATTATTAATCCTAGAGTTCCATGTTTCCTCCTTCATGATGTAGACTGTGGAATGGCACTCACTCGTTCTATTGGCAGATGGTCTCTCGGTTTTCACTCTTGGTGGTGGTTTAGTCACTAAGCTGTGTCTGACTCTTGCAACTCTGTGGACTATAGCCTACCAGGCTCTTCTGTCCATGGGATTTCCCAGGCAAGAATACTGGAGTGGGTGCTATTTCCTTCCCCAGGTGATCTCCCCAACCCAGAGGTTGAACTCTTGTTTCCAAATCAATCAGCAGCCTCAGATCAGATCATTCTCTCAGTCGTGTCCGAGTCTTTGCGACCCCATGAATCACAGCACACCAGATCTCCCTGCCCATCACCAATTCCCGGAGTTCACTCTGACTCACGTCCATCGAGTCAGTGATGCCATCCAGTCATCTCATCCTCTGTCGTCCCCTTCTCCTCCTGCCCCCAATCCCTCCCAGCATCAGAGTCTTTTCCAATGAGTCAACTCTTCACATGAGGTGGCCAAAGTACTGGACTTTCAGCTTTAGCATCATTCCTTCCAAAGAAATCCCAGGGCTGATCTCCTTTAGAATGGACTGGTTGGATCTCCTTGGAGTCCAAGGGACTCTCAAGAGTCTTCTCCAACACCACAGTTCAAAAGCATCAATTCTTCGGCGCTCAGCCTTCTTCACAGTCCAACTCTCATATCCATACATGACCACAGGAAAAACCATAGCAGCCTAAGTGACCATTAAAAGCAGAACTTGGATTACATACGTTCCCAGCTCAAGGCCATTCAAGAACTATGTTTTGAATACATTCCCAAATCTTTGCCTTGCATTTCCTGGTTATAGACTCATTGCCTCCATTCTCTCCCTTACATGCAGTACTCTATTGACAAGCTCTCCCTCTTCTACATCCTAGAATGCATCATGCTGTCCCTGCTTCACTGTTTTCCCACTTTCAGATCATTTTTAACATAATGGTCTTCTCTGAACTTTTAAATGTTGCTTAGCTGCCATTTTATCATCTTTCATGTCACAGAGAGGCCACCCCCAATCACCCTACGGAAAGCAGATCTCCGTCTCTCCCGGCTCTTGCCATGTTTCTCAAGGATGTTGACTTTCATTTCCCAGGGTACTGTCAATGTTTAATACGCACATTTGACATACAGATGTTTAATAGATATTTTATGCCTGCAGCAAATATTCATTATACACTTGTTATGTACCAGACCCTTTTCTAAGCCATGCATGTAGATCAGTGAGCAATGGAGACAAAAATTCAACTGCTTAAACCGTAGAAATCATTCTTTTTATACCTATACTTTCCACATATTGTAGTGCCATCCTGTGATCAAATATGGTCTTTGTGTGAACAATCTTCCAAGGCGGTATGCATGAGACTAATTTTATTCCTTCCTGCATTTAAATAATTTTAAAAAGATATGAAATTCTAGTTTCAAAGTTCATGTTGAGAGGGGAGGCTTTTATCCATCTCAACTTTTCAGTCAATACCTCATTATATTCTAACCTTCAAATTTGCTATTAAGAGGTCTGATATTAATCTGATCCTTTATTCATTTTATGTACTGGACTTCCCAAAATATTATCATGATTTTCTAGTAAAATAAGGATAAATTCATTATCACTCTTAGCAGTAGGGAGGACATCACATTGATATAGCTGTGTAGTGCCACCAGAGGGGCCAGCTGGAAAGAACATCCATAGAGATCTGCCCTGTGTGCAAGGGATTTAAGGTGGATCTTTCAAGATGGGAGAATGATGGAGATTGGGCAATATATGTGATGTTACTAATTTAGGATTGGTAGATTTAGCCAGAGCTTCCCTGGAGGCTCAGCAATAAAGAATCCTCCTGCCAATGCAGGAAGTGCAGGTTCGATCCCTGGGCCAGGAAGATTCCCTGGAGAAGGAAATGGCAATCCACTCCAGGATGCTTGCCTGGGAAATCCATGGACAGAGGAGCCTGGTGGCTACTAGTCCATGCAGTCGCAAAGGGTCAGGCACGACTCATCAACTAAACAGATTTAGCCAAGTGAGGGGTCTGGAGAGAATCTTGATAAGAAAGATAAGAAAGCTGTTTGCCCAGGTGAGCAGGATGTTATCTCAGGTAAATTTAATTGCAGGAATTTCTTGATGGGAACACTGAAATCTTGAATTATTTATTGGTTTACAGTCTTATCACCCCTGAGAAAACATTTTATAGAACAAAAATTTATTTTGACCTAGCTATTCCTTATGTTGAAAGTGGTAGCAATTCTCTTAGGGGATTTTTTTTTCTCCTCCTTTATAATTTTCTTAATCTATGAAGCAGCTGTTCTTCTATGTCTTACATGATGCTATGGCTTCTTTCCATATGAGGTCTTTTATCTTCTGTAATTATGAAACTTCTTGGTCATTACTACTAAAAATATGTCCCACACACCATTATTTATTTTCTCTTCAGTCATTTGCTATATTATAGATGTTGGCTCTTACCCATCTATTTTCTTTTTCTCTTCACTTTTACAGTTTCAAACTGGGAAAATGTCAACGATCTGAACTTTAAGTTTGCTGGTTCATTTCATGATCATTCTACCAGTATCACCAATTGCTTTTTTTAATTCTTACTCTTGATTACTTTTATTCCTCTGTTTTTCTCCTATCCTCTTTATAATTCTGTAAATATTAATATGCATATTTTAGTCTCCTATTAACTGGTATATAAACTTGATTTCTCCCTTTATGAGATATTCAGTTTGCCGGCCCTGGCTGTCTTGTACTTTTTTTTTTCCCCCTCTGCGCTCTCATTTCCCTGGAAGTATCAGTCAAGTGACTTAAGTCTTACGTCCTTCTGAGACTTAGATAGTAGTGATAGAAAGCATATTCCAAAGGTGAGAGTTATAGATGTGTTGATTTACATGTTATAGGTCTTTGTGGGGAAAAAAAAAAGCTTGTGGGTAAGGTATGTAGAGAATAAAAATAGGTTAAAAAAAAAAAAAAGAAAGAAAGCATTTTGCCCAGGCTATTTAGTAACTTATGACCACTGACTGGCTGTCCAGCTATTCATTGTGGCATTCAGTGGGCTAAACAATCTTTCAGCACATGATTAAAGACATTTTACCCTGTTAATTTTATTCCTTTACCCCAAAAAACAGAGAAATAATTCTAAAAATATAATCATTAATTTGTTGATTCATCAGTAAATTTGGGGCAGTAACCACTTGCTTTGGATTGGGATGCAATACTGTGTAAGTCCCAATCTCTTACACAGTAAAAAGAAAAACACAGTTCACAGGGTCTATGAAGATGCATAAAGGAGGTCATTAACTCTGCCTTAAGAGGAAGAGAAGAAAAATCCACAGAGGCTGTGATAGTTCACAGAGGTTTTAAAATTTGGCAGGAGTTGCCAGAAGGCTCAAGGGGAGGAACAGAATTCTTATTCTAAAGAACAATATGAGAAAATGCTTCGAGCTGTAGTGGCCAAGTAGTTTGGATTCTTGTCAGTGTAAAATCAGGTTTTTCAGGGTTTGACTTGGGAGATACATCTAAGAAAGCATTAGAAGCCAGATCATGCAGGTCCCATATTCTATAATAGGTTATTATTTTCCCTGTGGATGGTTATGAGTCATTTAAGGATTATAAGTACAAGAGTGATTGAATCAGATTTATATTTTAGAAATTTTAGGCATGTGGCATTGCGGAGGCTAAATAGGGAGGAAGCAAGGATAATATCAGTGAGATTATTACAAGGATATTGGTGTAGTCGTGTGAAAGATGATGAAGAAAAGGGCCTGGAATTAGGAATGATAGTAAAAATGAGAGCATTATGCTTTTATGTGCACAATGCATTATGCCAAAGATACTGATATTATAATACTACACCAATGGGCTTCCCTGGTGGCTCAGAGGTTAAAGCGTCTGCCTCCAATGTGGGAGACCTGGGTTCAATCCCTGGGTCGGGAAGATCCCCTAGAGAAGGAAATGGCAACCCACTCCAGTATTCTTGCCTGGAGAATCCCATGGATGGAGGAGCCTGGTAGGCTACAGTCCATGGGTCGCAAAGCGTCAGACACAACTGAGCGACTTCACCTTCACCTACTACACCAATAGCAAGAAAAAAAATCCAAATAGGTTTGAGTGTGAATAAGTCAACTGGGAAATTTTTATTTCCTGTCAGATTTCAGAAAAAAAAAAGAATACAATCTAGATATGTGCTATACTATCCTAACAAAAAAAGGAGTCTTTATTTCTCGCTGTATCATGAGCTCACACCTGTACAGATGTATCCTCTAGCAGTTAGGGAATCAAAAGTCAAAAGAAAAAGAAAGGAAGTTGTTTGGGCAAATTTTATTTTACTTTTAATAATGTTCACTCAAAAGTGGAGATTTCTGTTTATTTTCTTTCCTTTGTGTTTTTCGGAATTCAAGTTCCCTGCTCTTTCCACCACACGCCTAAGCTCATCCTTTAGGGAATATGCCTTCTGATCGCTATAAATATCTGAAACTTTTGTTTTCCTGTGTATCTTCAAGATGTTTAGATAACTGCAGTTTTCATATCTAGGGACAATTTTTTAAAATTTCTCTTGAGATTGATGTCAAGGTGAAGCTCTCTTACATTTTTGTTTCTTAAGCCCTGAACATATTTAGGAAAAAGAAATATTGGGTTAATTTAAAATTCACGTGCAGGATTTGAGTCTTTCTGCATCACATTCCATATCTCTTCCAAGTCCTAGAAACATAACTTGATGAAGCAGCCATTTCATTTCCAGTTTATGCATCATAAAGGGATCATTGAAATCAAAGGATCTGCTAAACTCTGTAACTTATGGGGAAAAAAATTTTCCCCCTCAGAAAGTTCATTCTGAAAGTGCAGGATCAGGAATAGGCTTTTATTTCCACATTGGAGATAAGTATATTTGCTTCACTGAGTCCCATGTTCTTTTACAGACTTTCTATCCAGTAGCAATTCCATAGTTTCTGATAAGAGTGTCAGCTCAGGAACCATCAGCCTTATCAGCACCTTCTCTTTGCGATTACATTCATATATCACATTTTTAAATTGTTAACCTTGATTTTTGTCCTTCAGTTAGTATCACTGCATCTCAATCCAGAAGGACAAGTCAATGTACTGAAAAAATTATATACTCTTCCTTACTTTTTAAAGTTTTTAGTCATCAGTCAGAGTTACTCCATCTTTTCTCTCCCTCTCCTTTTCTCTTTCTCTATATTTTACTATCCCATTATAAATAACTCAATTTTATATTTTATATATTACATTTTAAATGTATTTTAAATACATCTAACCTTCCCAACATGAATTCTAACTTTTTCCCAATCCAGGACATTTGAAAGAAGATAGCAGATAAATGGTCTTCCTTAGCACAAACTCTCCTGATTCTTCTCGCCTGTCCTTCATGAGTATTGTTTTTCTCACTTTATGGATGGAGAGACAGGTTGTCTGATGGGAAGTCTCATGCCCAGTTCACAACTTAAATATGATGTGGACTAGAATATGTTTTTTTTTATTGAAATATAATTGCTTTGCCATGTTGTGTTAGTTTCTGTGGTACAACAAAGTGAATCAGCTGTATGTATACATACATTCCCTCCCTCTTGAGCCTCCCACCCTCCCCTCATCCCATCCCTCTAGTCATCACAGAGCACTGAGCTAAGCCTCTTTTGCTATACAGCAGGGTCCCACCAGCTTTCTGTTTTACACATGGTAGTGTATATATGTCAATACTAATCTCCCAATTATCCCACCCTCCCCTTCCCCTCCCCACCATGTCCAGCTGTCCATTCTCCACATCTGTTTCTCTATTCCTACCCTGCAAGTATGTTCATCTGTACCATTTTTCTATATTCCACATGCATTAATATATAATATTTGTTTTTCTATTTCTGACTTACTTCAATCTGTGTTACAGATTCTAGGTCCATCCACATCTCTACAATGACCCAATTTCAATTCCTTTTTTATGGCTAAGTAATATCCCGCTGTATATATCTTTATCTCAATATTGTATTACTTTTTTTGAAACATACTTGTGTAGTTTACATTTATGACAGTCCTCTGGAGTAAATGAAATGGATTTTAATGTCTAATTTCTCATTATCTGTCTTCTCTTTTCACCCAATTTCTTGTATATATTCTATGTTGTCCACTAATCCCTTCATTGTCACCAACATCTTGCACTCTGACAAGGATAATGCTGTTTACTATCTAATTTCTATTGGATACCATGAGTAATAAAATAAAGCAAATGTAATAAAATAAAATTCATTTTTTCCATCTTTGAGACTGATTCCTAATCCTGATTGAGTCATAATTCATATGAATTTCTTATAGGCTGTGTATGTGTATGTTCATACTTTCATTTTAATTTATATTTTGGGCAACAATCAAACATTAGTCTTAAGCAAAAATGTTGTGGTGAGAAACTTCAGATTCAACTCTAGAAAACGAAGGACAAAGAGTAAGGTAGTAGAGAATGTGTACTGCTGAAATAGAATAGAAATGGCAGTTATTATCATCATAAGGTATTCATACTGTAGTCCTGATAAAATTGCCACGTGAAAAGTACATCACTGATCACACAAAGCTTATGGACGCTGACATGAATAGACAAGGAGTGCTGGGGAAGTGGGTGACAATTACCTTCTTAAGGCAGATATTTTAATGTTACTGCTGATGCGTATCTGGAGTAGGAAATGGCAACTCACTCTAGTATTCCTGCCTGGAAAATCTCATGGACAGAGGAGCCTGGTGGGCTATATAGTCCATGGGGTCGCAAAGTCAGACACGACTTAGTGAATAAACATCAGCTGATATATATATGGTACATTTGTGGTTAGAAAATTAAAATGATGATATGTAACATCATAATGATGTTTATTTATTGAAGCTTTGGTATATCTGAGGAATATTAAATTGTCTTTATCTGATAATATAAATTTTATTCCTGTTACTCTAGTAAATTAAAGCATCCTCCAAATACTGAAATTACAATCAGTTCAATTAAGAAATTTAACATCTAAAATGGATACATTTGAAAACCAGTATTACTTTTCATCTTCCTCCAAAAAAGTAATATTGCCATTTAAAGAATTCACAACACTCAGTCTCCAATTGTGAAAATAAATGTATATCATGCTATGTAGTTGATCATAATACGTTTAAAACAAAAAGATTGATAAGATGGGAAACATTTGAGAAAAATATTTTGGATTATAAAATTGCCACTTTTTGCTTAGTCTATAAAGAGGCCTTAATAAAATGCTGAATCTAATATGCCAGAAAGGAACAAATTATGAATGTACAGCATTGTATATTAGACCTTGAACCTAGATATTTGAGAAATCATGAGGAATAATCTGGACATCAAAAATTAAAACTTAACTTCTTGGTAACTGAAATTACTGTTAAATTGAAGCAGCATGCAAACAGTGAATAATTTCTCAAATTGAGAACATTACATTAAATATAATCACATTTGTTAATGCAATGTGTATTTAATCTATAGTTAAAGCATTATTCAAATCTGGTTGAGTTATAAAATGATAAGGTCAATTAAGATAAATATGCATATTCAGGTACCTAGAATGCCCCATTCATTTTAATTTGATAAGCAAATGTATGTAAATAAATATGTGAGTTGAATATTAATGACATAGAATAATAAAATAGTTCAGACTGTACATATAAAATCAGGAACTAACAGAAATAAAGAAGTTATGCTCAAAGCAATACATTTTTATAAACTTTGTATCATTAAGATGATTATGAAATCAGCAAGACTTTGAGAGACATTGGATATTTTTTATTAATCTATTTTGAGATGATAATCTCATTTATTTGAAGTAATTTCCTCATTTTCAAGTGTATCTTTACTGTAACCTCAAAATAATATTATGTTTTACAATAAATATATTCCTGCCTTGTGATTTATTGTTCTGTGCTTTGGAGGTAAGAGAATTAAGAAAAATAGCATTTTCATAATAAACCATATATTTAATCCCTTTCTTTTGTTTTCCTTTGGAAATTAAATTGCCTAGACACATCTTGATAATACCACCAGTTCACATTCTTTCTTCCTCAATTAATTTACCTATAAGAGGAAAACAATACAATGATACTCATCAGGCTTGGTATGATATTTTATTGACATTAATATCACTAAATAACAGAAACTTTAATGTCAGTTCTTACAAACATTAAAAACAGAAATGAAAATGAAAAAACATTTTGCCAAGATGTTGATATTCTGTAACCTCAACAGCATCTTCAAGATGAGCAAAACTTACAAGGAATGACACACTTGAAAATCCCTGGTCCATTTTGCAGACCTCAAAGGTACAGCCTTTGACTTTCAAGGTTCTCCATTAAAAACAATATGTGTTTATGATAAATTTTGTAAATAATTTTTAAAAATTATAGGTGCAACCCCTGACAAATGTCAGTTTTAAAGTCATCTTTAAAAGCAACTTGTTATGGAACTTCCCTGGTGATTCAGTGGTTCTGACTTCACCTTCCAGTGTAGGGAGTGCAAGTTTGATCCCTGGTTGGGGGGGCTAAGATGCCACATTCCTCATGGCCAAAAAAATCAAAACAGTAAACAGAAACAATACTGTAACAAATTCAATAAAGACTTAAAATTTTTTAAAGTAACTTGCCAAATATTAGCCTTTCTTTATTCTTCTTAGATAAGAACTTTTGTAACCTGAGTTTTGAGACCACTGAATAATTATTACCTACTTCCACGGTTTAAAGGGAAAATAACTTCTTAATAATTAAGTTTTATCATTATTACTGGCATTGTTGTGATTTAAATGTGATGCAGAATCATTAAAAAGTGTGCTAACCCTAATCCTTTTGTGTTTTGGTTTTTGTTTGCACTTTCAGAGACAAAGACATAGGATGGCATGAACATGGCGCAGTTCTACTACAAAAGAAATGTTAACGCCCCCTATAGAGACCGCATCCCTCTCAGGATAGTCCGAGCAGAATCCGAACTCTCACCCTCCGAGAAAGCCTACCTAAATGCTGTGGAAAAGGGAGATTATGCAAGCGTCAAGAAATCCCTAGAAGAAGCTGAAATTTATTTTAAAATCAATATTAATTGCATCGATCCTCTTGGAAGAACTGCTCTTCTCATTGCAATTGAAAATGAGAACTTGGAACTCATTGAACTCCTCTTAAGCTTTAACGTCTATGTTGGAGACGCCCTATTACATGCTATCAGGAAAGAAGTTGTGGGAGCTGTCGAGCTATTGCTGAACCACAAAAAGCCCAGTGGAGAAAAACAGGTACTTGCAAAAATATTGGTTTTCATTTATTTTACATGCAGAAGGTTGCTATGGATGGTCAAATTCTCCCCCAATTTTAAGAAATATTAGCACTGAAATCAAAACTAGTATGATGGAAAACTACTGCTAAGTACACATTTTATACTCTACAGAAGTCACCATCACCTGCACCTCTTACCCTGGCTAAGGAGCCTTTAATGAGAACCAAAGCAAAACTAAGTAACCTATGGTGGCTTCCCATACATTAGGGACATGTTTATGTAATAGTATATAAATTTAGGGGGTGGTGCTACCGTGTATATGTGGTGTTTTCTCCTTGTCCTTCATTTTCTGAACATTCTGCAGTAACAGGCTGAATTCTTTTGCTATTTTTCTTTTTAACCTTCTTGCCTGTTTTGGAATTCTGTATCTTATTGCTAAAGTGAGTTGTACATCTAACTCTGATACTGCTTTTTAGCAAACTCTAATGAATTCTTTTAAATGGAGACAAATTTTTTAAAAAAGCAAAAAAGTTTACTGGAAAATAACTGTAGATTTAATATATCACACTTACTATTGGCAAAATGTAGTTGTATCTTAATGTCATCAGTATAAACTAAGCTAAAATGGTACATGATTATAAATACTATCTGGTTTTTATTCCTGTTATCTCCCTATTTTTTATCCCTAAGGAAGTGGAAAAATCATAGACAGAAATGAATAAGGAATCTACTTTTGTCTGTCTACATTATTCCCTGGTACTGCCCTGTATCTGAACTATTTGATCCTTTATCCTTTCCCATTGAACTCTTCACTTCCCGACATCAAGCCTCATTGACTAATTGCAGAAGACACTGCATGTATTTCAGTGGCTCAAAATCTGTCCTTTCAAGTAAAATCTTATAAAAACATTTGTTTTTACACCTCTGGCAGTTTCTGTTCTATTTGATAAAGGTGCAAGTATTTTCTGCAAATGACGGACTCTTAGAGACATTGTGGTTTACTCACTACGTCGTGTCTGACTCTTTGCGACCCCATGGACTGTAGCCCCACGAGGCTCCTCTGTCCACGGTATTTCCCAGGCAAGAATCCTGAAGTGGATTGCCATTTCCTTCTCCACGGGATCTTATCAATCCAGGGATTGAACTTGGGTCTCCTGCACTGCAGGCGGATTTCTTTACTAACTAAGCCATCTTAGAGACATTACATTCTTTTAAAGCAAGACCTGCTGTAGCTATTATACCATTATCTTTGCTTTACTGGAGGACTTTGATCAGAATCATTGCCATGATTAAGACAAGAATTTCAAAGCTGGATGTCTCCTGAAAAGGTCTCCCCAAAAGTCTGTGTTCTTTGGCCCATTCTTATGTCTTAACATCAGGCACCCTTTTCCCTCACCTGGCTCCGAACTTTGATAAAACAACACTCCACAATGGCAATACCTCTTTGCTTTTTGCTTTACTGGTTTTTAATTTTTTGTTTCATATCCAGTTGTTTGGGTTACCTTCCCACCATATTGATCTGCACCTTGATTATTAATAAAAGGTAGTAAAGGTTTGCAAAGGTTTGAAATCTGGCAGGAGTCTGAAATATCCCAGGCCATGTATTTCTGGACAATTTCTCTTGTATCGGTTTGTAAGACAAGAATTTTCCAACTTGTACTATCCTTGACAGGGGTGAACAGGTAGTAGTAACATTTAAAGACATATGTTATGTTATATCCCAGTTTTCCACCACTAGAGAAACCGGACACTTAGACAGGAATGAGTAGGAATCTGTTCTTATCTGTGTAAGTTAGGTGCTACTTCCCCAGTCACCTTGTGAATTTGAAACACCTTGCACAATCATACTCCTAAAGTATTTGCATTCCCTAATAACAATGATCTTATATTGTATACCCTCTTGTTTATTATGTATAAAAGCAACCATGAGACAGACTTGGGACTGTGTGTCTAGATCATTTAAGATTGTAACAGGTCTGTAGAACAAAATTGCTATTGTGTTTTTCCTGCTTATTACTATATAATCTTCTTAATTTTATTGTCTAGAGAGCAGTGACCAAACATTTCAGTGTCTCTTTAGTCAATGACATTTGTTCTGGCCAAAGTAATTTGGTGTCTGGAGAAGATATCTGCTATTATGAGATTGTTTGTTGGAAGATGTTCAACTTCTGAGCTAAACTCTAGTCTGACAAGTAGGTCTTGGCTTTTTAGAGGCACTTGATCTGGAACCCTGATCATTAATAAAAGGCAGTAAAGGTTTGCAATCTGTCAAGAGTCTGAAATATCCCAGGCCTTGCGTTTCTGGAGGATTTCTTTTATATCAGTTCGTAAGCCAAGAATTTTTCTTTTTTGTTTGCACATTCTAGAATTCCTCTTCAGCAAAGACCCTGAGAATCAACAAAAGTTGTATCTTTTGGTTTGAACTTTGTAATTTGGAAAGAGCAACTCCAACCTACCTCAGAGTTCCTGGTATCTTGTACAATAAAAGTGAGGTTGTTACACCAGGAAATGTATACAGTATGGCACATAAAAGAGGTCCTTGGGGTTTGTGGGGGAGAGGGGGAAGACGAACCCCATTAGAGCTTGGCTGTTTATCTGTGACTTACTTAGACAATGCATCTCTTAAGTATGGCCAACATCATTTGGAATAAAAGTTTCCATTAGCCAGCATCTGGTAGGTAACAAATAAATGCTTGACAGGATTTTTTATCTCATAAATTGTAATTCCTTAGAAGATTCTTGTGATCATGAAAGCCATTTTGTGTTTACTCTGTTTGCCTAATTTGCAGTCTTACAGGCCACCCTCAAAGACCCTGGAACACATTACCATTAATTTTGTTGAGGTCACTGAAGCTGAGTGTTAAAACCTAAGAACAATAATATCCAAGTGGTCAAAATCAGCATAACTTGTCTTAAAATGAGTCAAGTAAAAGGATCTATTATAAAAACACACAAATCTGATGATCAGGACATTTAAAACTTAAAATGTGACAGATGTGGATCAGGAAATAGACTCTTCTCTGTCACATGTTAATTTCTTTCTCTGGAATAAGATGCAATGCGTGATTGCCTCCCGAAATCATGGGGGCTTGAGATTTCAGATTACTCGGCTTATTCTTCCAGTACATTCTCCAGGGAACAATTTACAATTTGCGTATGCTTTTTGGGCCAGGTCTGAGCCCCGTCACTGGGGAGGAGACATGATTTTTTTTTTTCTAGAGTCTAGTTGTGAAGAGAGACAGGAAAAATATCATGGGGATATGAGTAAATGTAATCACAATGGAAAAGAGAAATCAATCCTTGGTAATTATGAAACTAAACTGACTAGACATGGTAAATACAAAATATTATTGGGTGGAGGGCATCGGGGGAGCAGGAGAAAGGCCTGAAGGAGAAGGACGAATGTTTGTTTATAACCGGGAAAGTTAATTCCAGTAACTGAGGTAGAGACTCTAAAAGAGGTATATGAAACCTGTTTGGATATACTCAGCTTTTGCTTATTGACATTGACATCTAGGAGATTATCAGACATTTTGGTCTTAAGAAAGGGGTTTGGGATTGATATACAGACGATAGGGAGGACCTTGAAGTGCATAAAGTCACCTGTCTTCCAATCACTTTGACATTGGTTGTATGTCCTTTCCCTTGTATATTGTTTAACTGTTTATAATTGTGAGTATGTTAAAAACTTTTCTCAATGCCACATCTAATAAATAAATAAATGGGCACAGATTATTAATTATTTTCTTCCCTATTTCATGTACTTCTTCATAAATCAAGATACTTAGTCCTTAGTGTTTTCATTTTTACTATAAAAAATGGAAAGAGCAATACTTTCTTTCTTTTCATGTAGTATACAGCATGGAGAACCTGTCATTCTCCACATTGGGCAGGGAGATGGGAGATTACATATTCTTACTGAGACTGCTTCCTGGCTGGAATCATTACTCTGGTACTCTCTGCTGATTTTACTGAACTTTTCTTTAACCTCCTTAGTGCCGTATTTCTCCGTAGGGAATAACCAACAGTGACTTCTCAGCTCCCTTTTTTCAGTCAATTGATTGGTTACTTGACTTCTAATTATTTCTAGCAGACCTTTCTCTTTGATGTCTTCTAAGGCCAGGTTCAATTTCAGTTTCAGCTGCTTTAGTAAATGTTTATCAGAAGCAGAACTTTCTTTTTCACTCTTCACTTAGACACTAGTACCGAATCTTCAGTACCATCAACATTTCTGGGAGGACTTCTTACTTCAGTTTGTGGGATCCCACCCCAAGAGTCTCTGATATAGCTGGTCTGGAAGGGGTCCCTGGGACTTGTGTTTCGGTTTCTCACAAGTATGAAAGTGATACTAATGCTTCTGTTCTGGAGACAACACTGAGAACGGCTGACGAGAGAATGTTGAAAACTACAGAATACCTATAGTTGTATACCTCATGTTAGGTATGGTTGCATTATACCATGATAACCTTGCTTTGGGGAGATTTCAAATAACTATCTTAAATACCAGTGATTAAGTGGTATTTAATACAAAATAATTTTCCAATTTCACTAATGCATTTATTATATTTTCCCTTCTTTGGGAAAAATACTTTGCTAAACATTACTTATCTATTCAGTAGTTAAGATCCTAGAGTATTTCAATTGAAGAAATTTTGATTTGAAAGCCCCACTAAAAAGAGTATCAGATTTTATCATTTCAAGAGACCTTGGAGATCATCTAACCCAATCACTTTGTTTTGTAGAAGAGGGAAAAGTATTTGGGATTTAACCTGACCAAAAGAATCTATAAACCAATATCTAGCATCCAACCTGCGGATAGCCTGAATGATGAATATTCATTGAACTTGTCATCATGCCAGTAACTCATGATAAGAAGTTTATTTGCATTATCTCATTTCATCTTCACACTATCTGGTGAAGGTTGGTCCCATTGTTCTCCCCATTTACAGATGAGGAAGTGAAAGCACAAAAGTATTAGTGACACATCCCAGATCACAGAACCAGGAAATATCAGTGCTGGAACTCGAGTCACGGAAAATCATCACCAGGCTATCTGGCTCCAGCCAGTGCCAATTTGGATAGCAATCATTTAAATGATTAGCTAATTATCCTATTTAGGATATGAGTTACATAAATTTAAAAGAGCCTCTAGAGTTACGTATTTAGGCTGTGCCTCTATCTTGTCTATTATGATAGCATTTATAATTTAGTTGCTCAATTGATACTAAGTCATTAGAAGTAATTAGAAGCTGTGGAATGCCAGGGAAGAGTAGAGTTGAGTGACAGAAATGCTGACTTCTAGCCCCGTTCAACACTTGCTAACAGGACAAGCCTCTGAAAATCATTCTGAGCCTTGGTTTTCTTGGTATTAATTGGAATCATAGAATTAACTTACTTGCTTCTTCATGTCTGGTGGTGTTAAAGTTCTGTAAAAGTGTTTCATAAGGTAACATGTAATAACAGCATAATATATGTATTACTATATTATGTCATAATCTCTGTCTTCCTATTGACAAACAAATATACTAATAACACAATATACACTAAAACATAAAGTTCAGCATGGGCAATTTACCTTCTGGAGTGCATAGCTTCTTTTTCATTTGAAAAATACAATTACTGGAACTAGAAACCCTATTTAGGGAGGCCAAAGGAGAATTTAATTGTTTACCCTTTTCCTTTCTATCTCAGTGCGCCTAGGGGATTTCAAAAAATAATTTCTGTGGATATGCTAATGCAATTTGTGGCTTTAGAAAGAGTACCTATTATGTAATCAGGAAATCAAAGGATGAAATAGGAGACTGGCATGAACAAGTTAATGTAAATATGCATCCAACCCAAAATATACCCTGCTGACTAAAAATAAGGGACATTTTTAATTGATATGGATGCTAATAAATATATCCCTGGCTACTGGGAAGAGATAGAGTTTACTTTTATCTCTTGTCTTCATTTGATTTTAGTTGCTGGACTTTAGAGCAAGTAATTTACTTCTGCAGACTCATGAATTTCATATAGTCCTTTTTAAATGTCCTGTGCTAAGGCAGCCTATATATTCTAGTCTTTAGAGCTGCCTCTTGCAGAGTGAAAATATTTCCACTTCCTCAGTCGTTAACCAGTTGAGGTTACCCTTTTTGATTTGCTTCTGTTACATTCTGGATATTCACGGTCAGTTCAGTTCAGTCGCTCAGTCGTCTCCGACTCTTTGCAACCCCATGAATCATAGCATGTCAGGCCACCCTGTCCATCACCATCTCCCGGAGTTCACTCAAACTCATGTCCATCAAGTCGGTGATTCCATCCAGCCATCTCATCTTCTGTTGTCCCCTTTTCCTCCTGCCCCCAACCCCTCCCAGCATCAGAGTCTTTTCCAATGAGTCAACTCTTCGCATGAGGTGCCCAAAGTACTGGAGTTTCAGCTTTAGCATCAGTCCTTCCAAAAAACACCCAGGGCTGATCTCCTTTAGAATGGACTGGTTGGATCTCCTTGCAACCAAGGGACTCTCAAGAATCTTCTCCAACACCACAGTTCAAAAGTATCAATTCTTCGGCTCTCAGCTTTCTTCACAGTCCAACTCTCACATCCATACATGACCACAGGAAAAACCATAGCCTTGACTAGACGGACCTTTGTTGGCAAAGTAATATTTCTGCTTTTGAATATGCTATCTAGGTTGGTCATAACTTTCCTTCCAAGGAGTAAGCGTCTTTTAATTTCATGGCTGCAGTCACCATCTGTAGTGATTTTGGAGCCCAGAAAAATAAAGTCTGACACTGTTTCCACTGTTTCCCCATCTATTTCCCATGAAGTGATGGGACCAGATGCCATGATCTTTGTTTTCTGAATGTTGAGCTTTAAGCCAACTTTTTCACTCTCCACTTTCACTTTCATCAAGAGGCTTTTGAGTTCCTCTTCACTTTCTGCCATAAGGGTGGTGTCATCTGCATATCTGAGGTTATTGATATTTCTCCCGGCAATCTTGATTCCAGCTTATGCTTCTTCCAGCCCAGCGTTTCTCATGATGTACTCTGCATATAAGTTAAATAAGCAGGGTGACAATATACAGCCTTGACGTACTCCTTTTCCTATTTGGAACCAGTCTGTTGTTCCATGTCCAGTTCTGACTGTTGCTTCCTGACCTGCATATAGGTTTCTCAAGAGGCAGGTCAGGTGGTCTGGTATTCCCATCTCTTTCAGAATTTTCCACAGTTTATTGTGATCCACACAGTCAAAGGCTTTGGCATAGTCAATAAAGCAGAAATAGATGTTTTTCTGGAACTCTCTTGCTTTTTCCATGATCCAGCGGATGTTGGCAATTTGATCTCTGGTTCCTCTGCCTTTTCTAAAACCAGCTTGAACATCTGGAAGTTCACGATTGACATATTGCTGAAGCCTGGCTTGGAGAATTTTGAGCATTACTTTACTAGCATGTGAGATGAGTGCAATTGTGCGGTAGTTTGAGCATTCTTTGGCATTGCCTTTCTTTGGGATTGGAATGAAAACTGACCTTTTCCAGTCCTGTGGCCACTGCTGAGTTTTCCAAATTCACGGTAAGTGAAACTAAATACCATCATCATATTTACTGTCAAAATTAAGAGAGAGAGTGAAGGCAAGAGCAAGAGAGAATTATAAAGTATTAAAGATGTTCTCCTTCCTGGTGGTTCAGATGGTAAAGAATCCGCCTGCAATGAAGGAGACACGGTTTCAATCCCTGGCTTGGGAAGATCCCCTGGAGGAGGGAATGGCAACCCTCTCCGATATTCCTGCCTGGAGAATTTCTTGGACAGAGGAGCCTGGCCAGCTACAGTCCATGGAGTCACAGAGTTGGACATAACTTAGTGACTAAACAACAACAACTTCCCAAAATACTTATCCTATTGTGAGACAAAGCTGGATACATCATCAATTACCCTTTCTTTGTTTCTGGATGGAAAATGTCCATAGAAAATGTTTATAATATTGTCCACCATTAATATGAAAAAGCTGAAAATTATCCCCCACGTGATCCTTATAATGTCAAGTAGAAACCAATATAAAGTATTTTTATCAATAAGTACTTTGAAAGTCTAAAAATTAAATTGATTCCTATTATTCCACAGCAGGGAATTTAAATGCTGTTACAACATAGATAGAGCCTAGATTTCCTTTAGTCATCTGGCAAATGGCAATCATGAGTGATATGAATGATTCTGCCCTAAATGGAAGAATTTTTTAAAAGATGGACTATGTTTCACTGTTAATATGATAAAGTGGTTTAAGCTAACTGGTCATTCTGACTCATAAGATATTACACATTGACATTTTCTTTTTCTTGATGACCAGTAAATTATAGATAAGCAGTCCTCCAGAATTCTCTTGTTCCTTCCTCTCAACATATCACACTTATTATAAACGTCATCAGCATCATCATTAAATATGTTTGGAATGCACAAGAGCAAAAAGCTTTTAGCTCCTTCTGAAACTCAAGTGAAAAAAAAGGATGAAAAACAATCTCAACCAATAAAGCAAAGCTTCAAGCATTGAGGCATTTCCATCTGATGGTGAGAAAATACAAGACAGAGTCCTTATTTTCTGTTTGTGGACAAGGAAGGAGGGAAAGATGGTAAAGAGGTTTGAGAGAGAAAGATGTGGCTGTAAATCCTATCTTATCGTCTAGGCAAATTGTTTGAGCCTTGACTTTCTCATAAATAAGAAGGAGATAATAGTCCCTGCTCACAAGGTTGTTGTAAAGATTAGATGGTTAGCACACTAATAGTCTATGGGGTCACACAGAGTCAGACATGACCGAAGTGACTTAGCAGCAGCAGCAGCAGCACACTAATATGGCTGGCATTTAGAGAGCTCAGTACATGCACCTCCACCTTGATATCATTTGAGCATTTCATACTTATTCAATTCAATTTAATTAAAAATGCTTATATGTGTTGAAGAGGCTAAATGTTCTTAAAAGTAAATTCCTTGAGAAGCCTTAGCACTTGTATGAAGCCTGAGTTTATGTTAAAGTAAGAGAGAGGATATACTGGTGGCTCAATCAGTAAAGAAGCAGTCTGTAGTGCAGGAGACCAGCGTTCAATCCCTGGGTCAGGAATATCCCATGGAAAAAGGAATGGCAACCCACTCCAGTATTCTTGCCTGGAAAACCCCATGGACAGAGGATTTACTGGTGACAGTCCATGGGGTCGCAAAGAGTCGGCCACGACAGAGAAACTTTCACTTTCACTTCAAGAGCAAGAGAAAACTAAACTTTGAAATGTGAGCTTTGGTGATAAACTTTTGGGGGTTCATTTTCATTAATCACCTTAATCCATTATTTTGTTGTTGTTTAGTCACTAAATCGTGTCCTAGCACAGCACAGTATATATATATGTGTGTGTGTGTGCGTGTGTACACACACGTGTGCTTGTTCAGTCATGTCCAACTCTTTGTGACCCCATGAACTGTAGCCAATGGGGCTCATCTGTCCATGGGATTCTTCAGGCAAGAATACTGGAGTGGGTTGCCATATCTTACTCCAGGGGATCATCACAATCCAGGGACTGAACCCATGGCTCCTGTGTCTCCTGCATTGCAGACGGATTTCACTTGCTGAGCCATTGGGGAAGCCCGTGTGTATGTGTGTGTGGGGGTATCCAGGGTGGAGGTCCTAGAACCCATCCCCAAAGATACCAAGGGATGCTCACATATCCATGTACAGCTACACACACGTATGTGTACACACATATATGCATGCACACCCCTTCATAATAAAAATAATGGAACCGCTTATCTTAAAAATCATAGATGGTTTCTGAGGTTTGAAAGAGATAATAAAGTTTATCTGGAAAAATCACCTAGAAAGTTTTTCGCCAAGCACGAGTAGTATAGAATCATATTATTCCTCTTTTCCAGTTTCAAATGATTTTAATGCTCACACAGATCAGCCTGATTCTGTGTGGAAGGAGTCTTCTTGGACAAGGGCATGAATATCAGGTGGTGAGGCTTATTGGATGCCAGTCACAAATACACAGCAAAATGTTAATATTAGTTATCTCTGAATATTGGGATAAAATGCATGCTTTTCTTTTTTGTGTTTTTCTGTCTTCTCTAAAATCTCTACAATGAACATATATTATTTTTAAATTGGAAAAATATGTGCTTCTATATACATATCTGTATGTATATTCATCTTAATTGTTGTTTTAGTCCCTCAGTCATGTCCAACTCTTTTGTGACCCGTTAACTGTAGCCCAGCAGGCTCCTCTGTCCATGAAATTTTCCAGGCAAGAATACTGGAGTGGGTTGCCATTTCCTTCTCCAGGGAATCCTTCCAACCCAGGAATCGAACTCTCATCTTTTGCATTGGCAAACAGATTCTTTACCACTGAGCCACTGGGGAAGCCCTATGTATAGTTATGTACAGGCACACTGATCTTGGAGAAACTGGGTATATATGTCATTATCCACATTGACAGGCCTAGAAAATATGGAATCATTACATTATTCTTGGTACAAACTCATTGGCTTTTGCTCCTTCAAGTTCACTGGAGTGGAGCAACAAGAAGAACAACCCTAAGAGACAGCAAAGTTAGGAGAATGGTCTGGGTGAGCAGAGTCAGTAAAGGAATCCTGCCATTCTTCTCGTTATTCTGATATCTTTAAAATTCCTTTAGCTGCCTATGTGGCCAAGATAATGTTAAAATATGACCACAGAGTAGCCCTTGACCTCAAGGAATCTAATCTAGCAATCAATTGCAACTTCAAGATAAATAGAAGTAATAATTTATAATATGTATACTCATCCATTTTGTTTTTTTATACAATATTGATTTTCCAACTATATTTACATACTTCTCTTGCATATTTTATTGTAGAGTATCAGAGCCCATTCATCTTGTTTATCATCTGAGGTACCTTTGATTCTTCTGGTCTGACCTAAAGTTACTAGCTTTAGGAAAGAAACTTAAAGTGTATTCTATCCAGTGCTTTTCAGCATAAACTTAATGTTTGACTTGGAAGTAATGTTTATTAAATCATGTGTTCTAGCACCTGTTTGGATGACTTTTACTTTACTATACCATGATCTCCTTAAGCCAAGCCTATGCCGCCTGATTATCTCAACTAAAAAGCAAAGATTCAAACTTAACTTTGGGAAATCAGAGGGTATTTTTATATCATACTTAATACCACCTCTCTCCCCCTCTTCTTCCCCCACTTCCCCACACACACACACACACACACACACACACACACACACTGAATCCTAGAACCATTACCTTATACAGGTATGAAGAAAATAAAATTTATACTAGTTTAGGAAACTGGCCCAAGATTGCTGAGATTATTCATTCTTGAGCCAGGATTAAAATTCACTTTTTTAAGTCTAGGATCAAATATAAATATTTATCATAAACATTACTTTAATTCCAGCCTTTAACATTTGGTAGAATAAGGAAAAAAATAAATATAAATAAATGTTTTAAGGCTTAATTTTGTATAACAGGAAACGTTTCCTGGTAGAAGAGGACCAGGTTTGGATTTAGACGGATAGGAATACAAGTCCTAGTCCTACCCCCTTACTACTTGCGTGACCCAATGATGATTATTTAACTTGAAACAAACAAGCAAAATGGTAATGGCTACCTCTCACAATTATAAGAATTAGAAATTTTAAGTACCTCATGTAAAGTGGAGCTTCCCTGGTATCTCAGAAGGTAAAGAATCTGCCTGCAATGTGGGAAACCTGGATTCAATCCCTGGGTCAGAAAGATCCCCTGGAGAAGGGAATGGCAACCCACTCCAATATTCTGGAGAATTCCATGAACAGAAGAGCCTGGCAGGCTAGGGCTATAGTCCATGGGGGTCGCAAAGAATTGGACACAAAAACTGAGCAACTTACACTTTCAATTTCAAGTAAAATGAGTGTCTAGTGTATTTACATTTGAGTTAGTATTGTCAGCAGCAGCAGCATTCATTCATTCATTTCAGAACCAAGTAGCTGATTTGATTTATGTCTAAAGATTGACATTTCCATCACGATGCTCAGTAATGGTGATTAGGTGATGCAGACCTCAGGAGGCAAACTCCCCTCCCTGAGATTCTCCAGGCAAGAATACTGGAGTGAGTTGCCATTTTTTCCTCCAGGAGATCTTCCCAACCCAGGGATTGAACCCACGTCTCATCTCCTGTTTCGGCCGGTGTATTCTTTACCACTGAGCCATCTGGAAAGACTATGGCTGCTAAGTCGCTTCAGTCGTTTCTGACTCTGTGCAACCCCATAGACGACCACCAGGCTCCCCCGTCCCTGGGATTCTCCAGACAAGAACACTGGAGTGGGTTGCCATTTCCTTCTCCAATGCATGAAAATGAAAAGTGAAAGTGAAGTCGCTCAGTCGTGTCTGACCCTCAGCGACCCCATGGACTGCAGCCTACCAGGCTCCTCCATCCATGGGATTTTCCAGGCAGGAGTACTGGAGTAGGGTGCCATTTACAGTGAAGTCTAAATAAATATAGTCAAAATATGTTGCTAATTATCAGATACAATGTAGTTTCACTCTGAATAAAAAGAAAAATCATGATAAAAGAAAATGATCAGCGATGATCTCATGGAAGAATAAACAAGTTCCTTTAAGGATATTTTAGGGAGTATGTGTTCAGAGGAGGCAGGTCATTTAAATGCAACATTATGAGAATAAATGCAGAACATCTCCTTCCATAAATCACATTGTTTCTTTTAATAAAGATGAGATAAAGCAGATCAAGTTTGTTTTGACCACACTTAAGGAAAAGACTGCCACCTGGTGAATATCTGAGGCCTTTAAAAATACATCAGTATTAGTTTAAACATCTGGCACGAACTCAAAAATAATTGTCACACACTACATTATTTTTCTTTACTTTTTAATGAATTACATTGCTTCATACCACCCTATTAGCAGAGATTTTATAAAGCAGCATAAATGTCACAAGTTTCCATGACATTTATCCATTTTTACCTGGTACAAATGCATGTTTTACAGGTCACCTAATTCAGATGACATATTACCACCAAAAGTAAACAAAAATTTATAAATCATCATGATATATTTCTTTGGATTTCTTCTTTACTTAATTCTATAGCAAAATGACAAAAATGATATTTTGGGATCACCATAATGCTGATACATTCCATTCTTTACAACTCTGATCCAGAGAGCCAAGAGCAGGGGAAGTCATTTTTCATTCTATAACTAGTGCTGTAGTCAGAATCTGTTTTGATTTTTCCTAGAGCTTAGCTTTTTCTGTATATTTTATCTGAGCCTTAAGAGATGAAAAATTAATCCCCAAAGTTTTCTTATTTTGGTAACATATTCCCCCTCCACCTATCCTGATACATACTTTTGACACATTAAAGTGGAGGTTAAGAAGTCTCTTAGCTAGCTGCTAATAGAATTCATAAATTTCTGAAGTCTTTCATTCTTGTAGCTGAAGATTCAAGTTCACAGCTAAAGAAACTCGATGGAGAAAAGAAAAATATATATATATGATTCTTTCCTTTTAGCTGTGTGTTTCTTAGCACCCAGTAAAAAACCTAGGTAATATTTTCTTTAGTTGTGGATGAAATAAAGTCATCGTTCCATTCAGAGGACCAGGTGCCCACCACTTTTCTTTAGCTGAGAAAGTCCAGCTATGAGGCTGACATGACTTAGCACCTGTCTCTTCTCATTAGCTTCACATTTTTATTTCCTAGAATTTTTCCAAGTGTTAGTTTAGTTATTTTTGTGCAATCTCAAAGGAGAAGTTCTGAAAAACCAGTTATTTCTATAGCACTCCTTAGTTTCGGAGCTATGTTTTTAATCCTGAAAAGACAGTTTTTGTGGCTTTGCCTTTCAATACTTAGCAATATAATACATAATGTGACAGTGATGGAGCATAGCTATCCTCATTTACTTTAACTTGCTAATTCTTCTTTTTTTTGTTACTTTTTAATTTTTTAAAATTTTATATTGGAGTATAGTTGATTAACAACGTGCTCTTAATGTTAGGTGTACTGCAAACTGCCTCAGTTATACATACACATGTATCTATTCTTTTTCAAATTCTTTTCCCATTTAGGTTATTACAGAATATCGGGTAGAGTTCCCTGTGCTATCCAGTAGGTGCTTGTCGGTTATTTTATTTTTATAAACTTTTTATTGTGCATTGGAGTACAGCAGATTAACAATGTTGTAATAATTCTAGGTGGACAGCAAAGGGACTCAGCCATACACATACATGCATCCGTTCTGCGTGGTTTTGTGTTTTAAATACAGCAGTGTGTACAGGCCAGTCTCCAAATCCCAGTCTAGTCCTTTCCCAACTCTTCCCCTCTGGTAACCATAAATTCGTTCTCTAAGCCTGTGAATTTGTTTCTGTTTTATAAATGAGTTTAATTATGTCATTTTTTAGAGTTTCAGCATTGCATATAAATGATATCATATAATATTTATTTTTCTCTATCTGACTTCACTTAGTATGATAATCTTCAAGTTCATCCATGTTGCTGCAAACAACATTATTTCATTCTCCTTAATGAAGACTTTTTACCTTTAGTTTTTCCCTCATGCTATTAGTAATATATAAATATAAAAGCTCAACTAGCCACAGTCGTTGTATTTGGATCTTTTAAAACAAAATGGTTTTTCAGTCTGTTATACTGTGATGCCTTTTGTAGTTCAGTTTCTTCTCAAACTTCACGAATACCAGCCTGTTCTTTAAGCAGATTTACTCTTCAAATCAAATAGAATGATAGTCTTGTTTTCCTCTCCTGGCTCTATAATACTACGCACATCCTAGGTATTAAGTAACAGTTTGCCAAATAGATAGATGAAGATGGCAGATTAAAAACCCCCATCATCACTCATGAAAATAAAACAGGCAAAGAACAATCTGGCAAGATAAAATCGAACATCAAAGAACTAATAGGCTTTAGTGAAGGTAGCGATTCTGATTTAGATCCTACTCAGAAGGAAAACAAAATTATTAATACATCTGTTATTAAATTTTCTGGGAATTTTTTTATTTTGAAATTTGGCCTCTATCACCACAGATGCTGTGTAGGATTATGAGTGAAGTAGTTCTGAGAAGCCTCACCTTTTCTTAAAAAGTTAAAGTCCCACACAGAGCATGCAGACTTCCTTGAAGTAATTTACAGTATCCCGATAAAAACCTGCAACTGTTAAAAAAATACAAATCACACTCCCGATTTTATATGTATCGAGGGAGAGAAAGTGAAAAGGAATATATATTTGTGTAGAAAGAAAAACAATGTATACCTCTGGGTAGAGGGATTTAGGAGAAATTTTGGTTTTCTTCTTGTAGTTTTGACATTTTAAAAATCTTTCGGCAATAAGGATATATAGCTTCTGTAACAGATGGTGACTGCAGCCATGAAATTAAAAGATGCTTACTCCTTGGAAGAAAAGTTATGACCAACCTAGATAGCATATTGAAAAGCAGAGACATTACTTTGCCAACAAAGGTCCATCTATTCAAGGCTATGGTTTTTCCAGTGGTCACGTATGGATGTGAGAGTTGGACTGTGAAGAAAGCTGAGCGCCGAAGAATTGATGCTTTTGAACTGTGGTGTTGGAGAAGACTCTTGAGAGTCCCTTGGACTGCAAGGAGATCCAACCAGTCCATTCTGAAGGAGATCAGCCCTGGGTGCTTTTTGGAAGGACTGATGCTAAAGCTGAAACTCCAGTACTTTGGCCACCTCATGCGGAGAGTTGACTCATTGGAAAAGACCCTGATGCTGGGAGGGATTGGGGGCAGGAGGAGAAGGGGATGACAGAGGATGAGATGGTTGGATGGCATCACTGACTCGATGGTCATGAGTTTGGGTGGACTCTGGGAGTTGGTGATGGACAGGGAGGCCTGGCGTGCTGCGATTCATGAGGTTGCAAAGAGTCAGACACAACTGAGTGACTGAACTGAACTGAACAGGAAAAAGTCAATACTTCTCTGAAAGGTCATAATGCTTCTTCATATCATAACAGAAAAAGGCAGTGAGTGAAAAATAAGTTATTAAAGATGTGGGCAGGTTGTTGTTTGTGTTTTTCAGCCGCTAAGTTTTTCTCTCTTTTCGACCCCATGAACTGTAGCACCCAGACTTCCCTGTCCTTCAGTATGTCTTGGAGTTTGCTCAGACTCATATCCATTGAATCGATGATGCCATCCAACCACCTAATCCTCTTTTGCCCCATTTTTCCTGCTCTCAATCTTTCCCAGCATCCAGATCTTTCCAAAGAGTCAGCTCTTCATATCAGGTGGCCAAAGTATTGGAGCTTTCAGCATCAGTCCTTCGAATGAATATTCAGGGTTGATTTCCTTTAGGATTGACTGGTTGGATCTCCTTGCTGTCCATGGGACTCTCAAGAGGCTTCTCCAACAGCACAGTGGGCAGATTAGGTAT
The DNA here is from genome assembly GCF_027580195.1 of Bos mutus. Taxonomy (NCBI): domain Eukaryota; kingdom Metazoa; phylum Chordata; class Mammalia; order Artiodactyla; family Bovidae; genus Bos; species Bos mutus. Next base: position 23,931,115 of record NC_091628.1, read on the forward strand.
AAATATAGAGTTGTTCCTTTGGGGAAATCTTTAATTATACAATTATAGTAATTAATGCAAGGGACATAAAATTTAGGAAACTTAAGGCCATTCAACAGGTCCATTCTTTTAGGTGTTCATATATAAAATCTAAAATAGTATTTGGTATACTTAAATTTATGTTCCCATTATTGATAGAAAAATAAAAACCACAGTTAATAATTATTCATGTTTGCATTTTTAATATCATACAGGTAAAGGGTATTTTCTCCTTTCATTTATAAATCACTTTAGCTCTATCAAAGCTCTTTCTTCACATTAAGATCACTTGATCCTGTGAGTAAACAGGTGATGTTATGTCTAAAAGTGAAGCTGGTGAATGATGTGCTGAAGGCCACACTGGTAGTGGATGAGCCAAGGTTACATGACTCCTTAGCTTATCTCCTCTGCTCTTCTCAACATATTAATAACTGATCCAATCTCACACCCAATTCAGAGGGTTCCCCAATGGCTCAGATGGTAAAGAATCCACCTGCAATGCAGGAGACCCGGGTTCAATCCCTGGGTTGGGAAGATCCCCTGGAGAAGGGAATGGCTACCCACTCCAGTATTCTTGCCTGGAGAATTCCATGGACAGAAGAGCCTGATGCGTTATAGTCCATGGGGTGGCAAAGAGTCAGACACAACTGAGCAATTTCCACTTTTCACACCCAATTCATAGTAGCCAGACATTCAAACTACCTACCCAGCACAACCTTGCTAACTTGCAGCTATTTGCATCTTATTTGCTTCAACTGGGCTTCCCTTATGGCTCAGCTGGTAAAGAATCTGCCTGCAATGTGGGAGACCAGGGTTCGATCCCTGGGTTGGGAAGATCCCCTGGAGAAGGGGAAAGGGCACCCACTCCAGTATTCTGGCCTGGAGAATTCCATGGACTGTACAGCCTGTGGGGTTGCAAAGAGTCAGACACCACTGAGCGACTTTTACTTTCACTTTTGCTTCAGTTACTGGTTCTGTATTTTCACTCTGCCTCTCCTCATTCACGGGAACCATTTTGATTCCCATCCTGCTCTTTTGGACAAGCAGGTTTTTTTCATTAAAGCACTCTACCGATGGAATTCTGCTGCATCTCTCACTGCCAAAAATGACCCATATGAAGTTTATTATCTTCTTTGTTTCATAGTTGCTGTGACAGATAAAGCTCTTAAATTGAGTTATCCATCTAAAGCATAGATTTCTAAAGGAAATTGAACTATTAATAACAGTATTATTTTGCCATACTGGATTGATGAGACCTTGTCCACATCCCCCATATTTTGAGTGCTAGTCACAGTGAATTAAAATCTGAGGATTCATGTCGTTTGTCCCTACATTGCTACCAAACATGTTCCATCCAATTTGGAGGACAAAAATCTGGTGTTATGGTTTCTATCACACTAAGAATCTCAGACCACTTGAAAATTACAGGCAAGCTTGGTAATATTTGTTTAAATTTAACATAAACTCAGATATATTTTGCTCCATGGAGACTTCATTTCTAACCTCAAATCACAGGATTTGACATAATTATGTCAACTTTTATTCATTCAAGTAAATCTACATTAATTATATGCACCACACTTTAAACAAATCTATGAAGAAAAATATAAAAAATATAAAACAGAAAAAAATGAAAGTTACTTTAGTGTGATTTTTTTTTAACCTGACAGCTTTGTTTTATTTCAAAATTGTGAAATAATTTAATAGTTTGTATTCCTTTGTGTATTTAAAATAAAATTATAAAGTGAAAAATAGAGTAAGGAATTTTAAAAACATGACAAAAATTTATAAAAATAATTCTATTTAACATTGATAAATCAACAAAGGACAACAAGGAAATTATACAATCTTCTGTATTTTATGGTCTATCTGTATAATGAAACTAGCACCTTTTATTTTTGTTGGAACTGAATCCTTTTGGAAAAGCAACTTAGCAACAGTTAGCAAAAGCAAAACCAAAGAAAAGATTATTCATAGTCATTCATTCTTTCATGTATTCAAAATAGAGGTGATTAAGTAAATTACAGTGTATTATTAATTTAAATGTTTCATAAGTATCAAAATAATATTTATAAAACAAAATCTATCAAGGAATAAATAAATATCAAATAATGACTAAATTCCATATGAATTAAATAAACACTTTTGTATTAAATAATTTAAAAACATGATGTGAATATTAAATCTCTTTAGCAAGGGTTAAAAGGGGTTTTCATGTGGACAAGACTCTATGAGCTTAAAAGTAAGGTGGATATTTAATCTATGCAAAACCCTATACACATGGCTTTCCCTCTCAAAGACTGGTGATCTATTTGAAGAAAGAGTTCCTGGGGAACACTGAGCAATATTAGGGGGAAAAGACTGATAAATTTGTTGAAATAAAAATAACATCAACAATCTTCATAATAAAAATTTATATAAAACATGGAAAATATATGAAATAAATATCATAGAGGAAAATGGTTAATATGTTTTAAAATAACAATGAAGAAAAACAGGTGAGACCTACCAAGAAACCTATTATTCCAATCTTTCATCAGTTCAGTTCAGTCGCTCAGTCGTTTCCAACTCTTTGTAACCAATGAAATGCAGCATGCCAGGCTTCCCTGTCCATCACCTACTCCCAGAGCTTGCTCAAACTCATGTCCGTCGAGTCAGTGATGCCATCCAACCATCTCATCCTCTGTGGTCCACTTTTTCTCCTGCCTTCGATCTTTCCAAGTATCAGGGTCTTTTCCAATGAGTCAACTCTTCGCATGAGGTGGCCAAAGTATTGGAGCTTCAGCTTCAGCATCAATCCTTTCAATGAATATTCAGGACTGATTTCCTTTAGGATGGACTGCTTGGATCTCCTTGCAGGCTAAGGGATTCTCAAGGGCCTTCTTCAACACCGCATTTCAAAAGCATCAATTCTTCAGCACTCAGTTTTCTTTATAGTCCAACTCTCACATCCATACATGACCACTGGAAAAACCACAGCTTTGATTAGACAGACCTTTGTTGGCAAAGTAATGTCTTTGCTTTTTAATATGCTGTTTAGATTGGTCATAACTTTTCTTCCAAGGAGTAAGCATCTTTTACTTTCATGGCTGCAGTCACCATCTGCAGTGATTTTGGAGCCCAAAATGATAAAGTCTGTCACTGTTTCCATTGTTTCCCCATCCATTTGCCATGAAGTGTTGGGAACAGATGCCATAATCTTAGTTTTCTGAATGTTGAGGTTTAAGCCAACTTTTTCACTCTCTTCTTTCACTTTCATCAAGAGGCTCTTTAGTTCTTCACATTCTGCCATAAGTATGTGGTCATCTTTTTATCTGAGGTTATTGATATTTCTCCCAGCAATATTGATTCAAGCTTGTGCTCCATCCAGCCTGGCATTTCGCATGATGTACTCTACATATAAGGTAAATAGGCAGGGTGACAATATATAGCCTTAATGTAGCCAATATGTAGCCTAGTCCTTTCCTGATTTGGAACCAGTCTGTTGTTCCATGTCCAGTTCTAACTGTTGCCTCTTGACCTGAATACAGATTTCTCAGGAGGCAGGTCAGGTGGTCTGCGATTCCCAAACATTTCTAATTTTATAGCCTTGGCATCAAAATCAGAAGAAGAACAGTGTGAAAAAGGAAAATTATGACCTATCAAAAATTTAAGTGTAAAATATTAAACAATATACTAGAAAAATCTATTAATGTAGTTCACTACTTTAACAGGTAAAGGCGAAGGAACTAAATTATTATCTTACTAGGTGCAAAAAAATAAGCAATTACTACATTTTTATCCTTGCATGATAAGAAAAAAAAATCTAAGCAAATCAGGAATGAAATAGACAAAATATTTGCCTTAAATTGATTGAGTGTCTACCAAAACCTACATTTATATCATTCTGAATAGTGAAATAATAAAAACATTCATGTTAATATCAAGAACAAAGATTCTCAGTATTGTTCTTCCATACACATTCTACTAGAGGCTCTTTTAAATAACAAAAAGAGTAAAAATAAAAGATATAAAGACTAGAAGAAATAAAAAGTATGTTCAGTTAATTTGTATAAACATTAAGTTTAATCTACAAATTATTATAATTAATTAGAAAGTTTATGCAAGTCATGGCATGAAACATTAATCTAGATAACTGTACTTCTGTCAAGTTGGCCAAATACTCTAATCACACGCAAGCCTCAGGATCTTTGCACTTGCTGTTCTCTCTTCCAGGAGTGCTCTGCTCTTAGTTAGAAGCTTAGCTTGGTATCTACATTTCTACAGCCTTTTTTTCAAATGTCATCGTATCAGTAAGCCTTCTGAGTCACACTGTATAAGGCAGAAGCCTCTCCTTGCCCCTGACACTCCTTATTTCCTCTTACCCCACTGTACTTTTCTCCATGGCCTTTACCATTTGACATTCCTTCATTCATGGATTTATTCATCCACTGGTCCACTCATGTGGTGTGTCTTTCCTTCTGTCTTTCTAGAATGCAGTTTGAATAAAGGCAAAGATTTTGTCTGTTCTGATCACTGCTATATTCCCTAAACTTAAAAGAGTGACTGGCATAAAATGGGTGCCCCAAAGTGTTATTGAATGGTTGGAAGAATAAATTGGCAAACACTGAAATAGTTAACATGAGAACAGCCAACTTTCAGGAGCATATATATATAAAAATATATATATATATAAATATAAACATATATATATATAAAGAAAAGAACACTGGGCTTAATTTTGATCCCTAAAGAAACAGTGTTCAAGGGATAAATAGAAGAGGCCCTAGTAAGTGAGACTGAGAAGAAGCAACCAGACAAAATGCTGATGGATGGTGATGATGATATTTATAACAATCATACTAGATTTTGTTTTACCAAACATTACATTAAAAACGCTTTTAAATTCATATATTGTTCACTATTACTTTTTTAATCCTTAAAAAAAAAACCCTATTAGGTAAAGACTATAATATTCTCCATTTTACAGATGAGAAGATTAAAGTTTAGGGGACTTAAATAATGTTTCCAAAGCTTTCCAATAATTGTTGCCAAATAGCCTCCCACAGACCCTTAGGACAGCCAGGGTTTGAGCCAATGCGCTGGCCAGTTATGGGAGTCAAAGGACTGGTGACTTCCAAAAAGGACATAGTGATAAGCACTGTCAACTGAAACTAAAATTAGAATCTCTGACCAGAATTTATGTGTAATTCTTATCAAATCAAGTATACACTTGGCCTGTGAGCTACATTTTCAACCAATAAGGGATTTCTCTTAAATATCACTTCAGAGAGTCTCCTTCAATGTAAAAGACATAAAGAGAGAGAGAGAGTTTTAAAAATAAAAGCGGTGTTTGTGAACCAAATGATCAGGGAATTAGTGCCTTAGTAATCCCCTCATTATTTTAGTGATTAAACCTAGCCAAAGCTGGTGGTGATTTAAAGTTTCTATTTGTTTGATGTCACCTTAGGAATTGAAATTTCTCCAGTTCTTTATCCAAGATGAAAATAATATTGAATAGTTACTATGTACGGTGTATCAGTAGCGGTATACAACAAAAGCCTGTGCCATATTAGGAAATGCATAGTTCAAATTTTCAGTCATGAAAAGTACGCGTTCCAGGCTTTGACATCGATACTTATGAAACTGGCCTGTCAGGGGATTATTGTTCTACTTTTCAGGTGAATCAAGCACTATAATTGGGACTGTGTTTGTGCAAGGAGAAGCAAGTCAATCTGGCAAAACTGAACAAGACAGTTTTCTGCTCTTTCTCTTCACAGTCTTAGGCTTGTCATTATAACACCAGTCCCCTCCTGTTATTTGGTGATTTATAGGTTACAACATGCTTTCACATTTAATCTTCACTGCAACCCTGTGAGTAGTAACTTCGGAAAGTCTTTGATATAGATTTCTCCGGTGTGTATTCCACAAGGAGAAATATCTTGGATAAATGTCCACATTTCAAAATGGGAAACTGGAAATGTGGAGAAGTTAACTGGATGTGTCATTTCCACATGACTGAAGATGGTTGAGGCGGGATATAATGCTTAGTCTTGATGGCCAAGCTAGTTCCAGGACCTCATGGCAGCCTGACTTACAAGACAATCTATTGATGAAGAATTTAGACTCTGGAGTCAGGCTGTGTGGGTTTCTGTGTGACCATGAGAAAGCTATTGAACTTCTCTGAGGCCTGTTCTGAATAACACCTACTTCCAAATATGATTTTGATGATTAAGATAAGGCATGATAAGCTCCTATGCCAGGGCAGGGTACATGGTAAGTACTTGATATATGTTTGTTGTTGCTGGTGTCATTGTAATCCGACCCCAGGCCTATTTGTGTTAATAGTATCATCGAGTCAAAATGATTTTTGCCAGATCTTTGTTCATTTGGTTCATGTGTTTATCATAGTTCTAAAATAAATCTGTTATTCAAGTTATCGCAGAAGTATGTTTATTATGTCACTCCTACACCTGTTCAAATCAATACAAACTATATCTATTTGCTGGTATTTTTCAAAGTTGACTTGAAATAGGCTTTATAGTGAAAATAGATAGCCAATGCAGTTCAAAATGAATGTTAACTTTAAAAGAGTAAAAATAGTTATTGACATTACATTATTTATATTCATACTGGATGTCTCATTGACTGAAGCTTGGGTAAAGTTATAAATAGTTTGTATGAAAACACTTAAAGGAGATAAGAGAATCATAAATTGTATAATCTGCACTCCCCTTCCTCACTTTTCTCACAAACTCCTTTTTTTTTTTTTTTTACAAACTTATTTTTTTAATTTATATTTATCTCTTCTTGTAAAAAGCTAATAATAACACCTCCTGTTTCTCCTGCCTGAATTTAAATAAAACATTTCAGGTTAATGACAGTTCATTTTTACTAAAGGGCATCATAGAAATGATAAGGTTTGAGTTGCATCCTGAAAATTTGGTAGAATTTGGCCAGTGGGAGGAAAGAGGCAGACACTAACAGGAAAGCTATGAATGGAAAGTTTGACACTGAAATGATTGGGCCATGGGATCCCTGCCAGGATGGAGTACAAAGTATATTTTAATAATCAGGGTTGGATGTGATTATAGAGGTCTTTGCTTATCAAATAAACTCATTAAGATATAATTAGGTAATACCAAGGACAGTCTCTGATATAAAGTTAACTAATATTTAAAGAATCTAAAATCAGGAGCCTTTTTGTAAAGAACTATGATCCATCTCTCCAGACTGATACATACAGCAATTCATTCAAGTTCAGATATTCAGTAGCATCTTAATATTTCATGAAGAGTTATTCCACAGTTTGTTCAGCCTTTCTTTTTTGAAAAAACATTCAGGTGCTATCCAGATTTCTAGCATGACAATGATGAAATAAACACATAATCTCAAGGTGCCTGATTTTCTGTAGGAAGGGTTCCCGAACTAAGAGTATGGTTCTTGGAATTTATATAAGTGCCAGATTCTTTCAAGCAAGGCTGTTAAAATTTGCATTCCTCTTGCTTTTGATGAATGTGGGCACCAGTATCCTCAGCTCCTTAACTTTGGCAAGATAACTGTAGTTCATTATTCTTTTATATTTCCTTTCTTTATTAATGAGAAAGATTATCCAATGCTTCTGATCTTTTCTTCTAGTCTTACTGAGGTAAAATTGACATACAGAACTGTATAGATTCAAGGTGTACAGCATAATGATTTGACTTACATACATCATGAAATGACCACCATAAGTTTAACAACATCCATCGCGTCATATAGAAACAAAATAAAAGAAGAAAATAGTTTCCTTGTGCTGAGATCTCAAGATTTACTCTCTTAAAAACACGCAACAGTGATAATTATATTATCATGTCCTTTATATCCCTAGTACTTACTTATCTTATAACTGCAAGTTTGTACCTTCTGACTGCCTTCATCAACTTCCCTGATCCCCACAACCCCTACCACTGTGCTTAGTCATTCAGTCGTGTCCGAATCTTTGCGACCCCATGAACTGTAGCCTGCCAGGCTCCAGTGTCCATGGGACTTCCCAGGCAAGAATACTGGAGTGGGTTGCCATTTCCTTCTCCAGGAGCTCTTCCCAACCCAGGGGTCAAACCCAGCCCTGCCCGCCCCCCCATCCACCTCCATTGCAAGCAGATTCTTTACCGTCTGAGCCACCAGGGAAGCCCCAACTCCTACCTCTGGTAAGCACAAATCTGATCTTTTCTTCTATAGATTTATTGTTGTTTTTTTATTTGAGTGTAATTGACCAACAAAATTATGTGAGTTCTTGGTGTACAGCTTCAGATCAGATCAGATCAGATCAGTCGCTCAGTCATGTCCAACTCTTTGTGACCCCATGAATCACAGCACGCCAGGCCTCCCTGTCCATCACCAACTCCCGGAGTCCACCCAGACTCATGTCCATCGAGTCAGTGATGCCATCCAGCCATCTCATCCTCTGTTGTCCCCTTCTCCTCCTGCCCCCAATCCCTCCCAGCATCAGAGTCTTTTCCAAGGAGTCAACTCTTCACATGAGGTGGCCAAAGTACTGGAGTTTCAGCTTTAGCATCATTCCTTCCAAAGAAATCCCAGGGCTGATCTCCTTCAGAATGGACTGATTGGATCTCCTTGCAGTCCAAGGGACTCTCAGGAGTTGTCTCCAACACCACAGTTCAAAAGCATCAATTCTTTGGCGCTCAGCTTTCTTCACAGTCCAACTCTCACATCCATACATGACCACTGGAAAAACCATAGGCTTGACTAGACGGACCTTTGTTGGCAAAGTAATGTCTCTGCTTTTGAATATGCTATCTAGGTTGGTCATAACTTTCCTTCCAAGGAGTAAGCGTCTTTTAATTTCATGGCTGCAGTCACCATCTGCAGTGATTTTGGAGCCCAAAAAAATAAAGTCTGACACTGTTTCTACTGTTTCCCCATCTATTTCCCATGAAGTGGTGGGACCGGATGCCATGATCTTCGTTTTCTGAATGTTGAGGTTTAAGCCAACTTTTTCACTCTCCACCTTCACCTTCATCAAGAGGTTTTTAGTTCCTCTTCACTTTCTGCCATAAGGGTGGTGTCATCTGCATATCTGAGGTGATTGATATTTCTCCTGGCAATCTTGATTCCAGCTTGTGCTTCTTCCAGTCCAGCGTTTCTCATGATGTACTCTGCATAGAAGTTAAATAAGCAGGGTGACAATATACAGCCTTGACGTACTCCTTTTCCTATTTGGAACCAGTCTGTTGTTCCATGTCCAGTTCTAACTGTTGCTTCCTGACCTGCATACAAATTTCTCAAGAGGCAGATCAGGTGGTCTGGTATTCCCATCTCTTAAAGAATTTTCCACAGTTTATTGTGATCCACACAGTCAAAGGCTTTGGCATAGTCAATAAAGCAGAAATAGATGCTTTTCTGGAACTCTCTTGCTTTTTCCATGATCCAGTGGATGTTGGCAATCTGATCTCTGGTTCCTCTGCCTTTTCTAAAACCAGTTTGAACATCAGGAAGTTCACAGTTCACATATTGCTGAAGCCTGGCTTGGAGAATTTTAAGTATTACTTTACTAGCGTGATTCAATATTTCTAGCAGTATAAAATGATGATCATAATAAGTCCATTTACCATCTGTCACCATACAAAGATATTACATTATTATTGACTGTATTCCCCATACTGTAAATTTCATTTCTGTGACTTTTTTACTTTTTAATGAGAATTTTGTGCTTCATAATTTCGCTCACCAATTTCACTCTTTCCCTGACCCTTTTCCCTCTAGCAACTACTTGTTCATACTCTCTGTATCTATGACTCTGTTTCTATTTTGTTATGTTTGCTAATTTGTTTTGTTTTTATTTTCTTCTGTGAAAATCTTTGGTTATTCTACTTGAGAAATGTAAAATAAAATATGCAGTTCTTCATTCTGTGTTACCAGTCTTGGTTTAAGAGTTCTCCCCAACCCTTTGTCTGTACAACTAGTTTTTGAAATTCTTTCCTAAATGTTGTTGCTTTTTCTTTATATATTTAAATATTTTTCCCATCCCAAATTTATTGTTATGAAATGAGATAAGGGCTAATTTGTTTTTTGGGGGGATAGAAAATGGTTTCAATGCCATATAATAAATGAATCACTTTTTCCAATTGAATAGAAATTTTACTTTTTCACATATCAAGTTCCCATATATCGTAAGTGGTGGTGGTGGTTTAGTCGCTAAGTCATTTCTGACTCTTTACAATGCCATGGACTGTAGCCCTTCAGGCTCCTCTGTCCATGGAATTTCCCAGGCAAGAATACTGGAGTGGGTTGCCATTTCCTTCTCCATATATAATAAGTAATAATGGTTAAAAAGCTATTCAACTGATCTGTACTTGTTGCTATATTTTTGGATCATGGTCTTCCTTTCATAATTTTTGAAATTCTTGGATATATATTCCTCCTTATTAACTAATAAAATAGTTTTATCAAGTTATAAATAAAAAAGATTCTGAACAAAATGATGGTTTTAGTTGCTAAGTAGTGTCCAACTCTTGTGACCCCATGAACTGTAGCCCATAGGATTTTCCAAACAAGAATACTGGAGCGAGTTGCCACTTCTTTCTCCAGGGGTCTTCCTGATCCAGGGATTGAACCTGGATCTCCTGCTGTGTAGACAGATTCTTTACCAATTGAGCTACCAGGGAAGGCCCTGAATAAAATGCACATATTTATTTTGAGACAATTGACACAATTAAGATATTAGGTCTTCCTATTCAGAACACAATATTTTCATCATATTTTGGATCTTATTTTATGCTGTGTGATGTTTTATTGTTTCTTCTTATATGTTTTATTTATTTTTTCTTTAATATTTTCATAAGTACAGTATTTTACCACAATTTATAATAGCTACTTTTTCATTCTATATTTAATCAGTTTTGTTTATAACCATATTTCAAATATAGAGAAAAACATGAATTTTTTTGATATATAAGATATATAAGGTATCTTATATCTTAACTTTCTTATCTTCAGTTCAGTACAGTTCAGTTGCTCAGTTGTGTCTGACTCTTTGTGACCATGGACTACAGCCCGCCAGGCTTCCCTGTCCATTACCAGCTCTGACTTTACTCAAACTCATTACCATTGAGTCAGTGATGCTATCCAACCATCTCATCCTCTGTCGTCCCCTTCTCCTCCCACTTTCAATCTTTTCCATCATCAGGATCTTTTCCAATGAGTCAGTTCTTCACATCAGGTGGCCAAAGTATTGGAGTTTCACCTTCAGCATCAGTCCTTCTGATGAATATTCAGGACTCATTTCCTTTAGGATGGACTGGTTAGATCTCTTTTGCAGGCCAAGGGACTCTCAAGAGTCTTCTCCAACACCACAGTTCAAAAGCATCAATTCTTCAGCACTCAGCCTTCTTCACAGTCCAACTCTCACATCCATACATGACCACTGGAAAAACCATAGCTTTGACTAGAAGGACCTTTGTTGGCAAAGTAATGTCTTTGCTTTTTAATATGCTGTCTAGGTTGGTCATAACTTTTCTTCCAAGGAGCACACGTCTTTTAATTTCATGGCTGCAGTCACCATCTACAGTGATTTTGGAGCCCCCAAAATAAAGTCTGTCACTGTTTTCATTGCTTCCCATTTATTTGCCATGAACTGATGGGACCAGATGCCATGATCTTAGTTTTCTGAATGTTGAGTTTTAAGCCAACTTTTTCACTCTCCTCTGTCACTTTCATCAAGAGGCTCTTTAGTTCCTTGCTTCCTGCCAGAAGCGTGTTGTCATCTGCATATCTGAGGTTATTGATATTTCTCCCGGTAATCTTTATTCCAGCTTGTGCTTCCCCCAGCCCAGCGTTTCTCATGATGTACTCTGCATGTAAGTTGAATAAGCAGGGTGACAATATACAGCCTTGACATACTCCCTTCCCTATTTGGAACCAGTCCGTTGTTCCATGTCCAGTTCTAACTGTTGATTCCTGACCTGTATATGATTTCTCAAAAGGCAAGTCAGGTGGTCTGGGGTATTCCCATCTCTTTAAGAATTTTCCATGGTTTGTTGTGATCCACACAGTCAAAGACTTTGGCATCAACTTTATTCATTCATTCATATAGCAACCACTTGATTTTTGTGCAAGTTCATGTTTGAGTGTATATGCATATGTGCATGTTTATGAAAATTTCTCAAGTTCTCAATAAATTATGTTTAATTAGTTTTTAAAATATAACTCTAAGTTGAAAGTTCCTTACGTTGGTTTGAATTAGAAGGTCTGTCTGGGTGATTAAGAGAGATAAATTTGATATTCATAAGTCTGAGTTTTAAAAAACATAGGTTTCAGTACATTAGATAAAAACATTAAAGCTAAAAGCAAGATGAAGCTAAATATTCCAACAAATTTTTGTTGAGGTACTTGAAAAAATTCTCATAAAATTTCAATTATTTTACTATCAATAAGGGTATAAAAAAAGTTTTTGAATCATAGAAATTTCATGTTACAGCAATCACCTCTCATAACAGAGATATTAAAGGACTTTTGCAAGATAATATAACTAATCCAGAGTAAACCCCGATTAGAATATTGGTCTATTTGGTCTTAATAATTGAGGATATACCAATTACTATTATATAAGAAATTTTATTTTACTCTGTTTATACAACCCAGTTTAATGAATGCTGAATATAAGGGAATGAATTCTCTTAAACTGTATGAATGTCACTCCAGGATGAATTTTTCTCTAGATATGTATACTTCAACATTAATAGTTCAAAAATGTATATGTTAGTGACAAAGAGACATTTCTATATTTGGGTAAAATGTCACACTCTAGATTTTAAAGTACGTGCCTCAGACTGGTGCCAAGTCACTTCAGTAAAAAGCACTGGGTTGAATTTGAAGAAAGCTATCAGTTTATGAGTTAATAGGTAATCAGTTAAACTGATTGTTAATCGCTCAATTGTGTCTGACTCTTTGCAACCCCATGGACTGTAGCTGCCAGCCTCCTCTGTCCATAAGATTCTCCAAGAAAGAATATTGGAGTGGGTTGCAATTCCCTTCTCCAGGAGATCTTTCCGACCCAGGGATCAAACCTAGGGTCCTGCATTGCAGGCACATTCTTTAACATCTGAGCATTAATGTGTGTTATTTAGCTTATGTGTAGGTCAGTCATTCTGAAAACTATGTGAGATGAAAACGATTCAGTTAATAATGTAACTAATGCTATGGTAAGATTGAGAAAAGACATTGAACAAATATTCATAAATCTTAGGGAAAAAAGCCAAAGCAAACTTCCAGCTATACAGTGTAATAAACAGGGATATGAGTTTAGTTTCCAGATCCTCTTTTAATTGCCTCTTCTTCTTAGTTGTAGATTTCTGGGTCAACAATATAATTCAATCAGTTGAAGTTCGTTAAATGGGGAAGTGTGTTGCTTGTAAGTAACATGAGTATATTTTCATACAGGTATGTTTGCATGGGTGTAATGCTTTTATGTCTGTAGAGAGTTTATTTTGACTAAAATAAGTCAAGCATAGTGTAATTTTTATCTACATGGTTGTTCTTGTTATGTTCATTTCTGTCCTTATTTATGTCAAATTTGGAGGAAAAAAAGAATATTCCTATCAACGTCATTTTTAGGTAATAGCCCCTGAGCACTTATAGTGAACTATTTATTTTCCTGTTAGAAAATCTGCTTTTCACTTATGACATTGGAAGCACAAAAAGAAAGAGGGAGAGTTGCATACTGAAGATACTGAATAAAGCAAAGCACAGGATAAGGACAGGAAATAGACTTGTGAGTGAACCATGAAAGAAGGAGAAGCCCATTTTCTGCATTTTCTAAGTGTTTCTGAGTTTCAATGCCTTATGTTTTAGACTTCTTTAAATTTCTGTTATTTAATCGCAAAGACCATGGGACTGCCTCTTGCGACCCCAGGGACTGTAGCCTGCCAGGATCCTCTGTTCATGGGATTTTTCAGGCAAGAATGCTGGGATGAGTTGCCATTTCCTTCTCCAGGGTATCTTCCCAACTCAGGGATCAAACTCGCATCTCCTGAATTGGCAGGCAGATTCTTTACCACTGAGTCACCTGGGAAACCCTTTAATTTCTGAGTATCAGGTAAATAGTAAAGTTGCTAATCAACTGATAAATGTCTCTGCTGCTGGAGCTCAGCAAACAGGCATCTCTTCGCTGCCCTCTTGTCTGCTCCAATGTCACCATCTTCCAAGGCAAGAGGTCCTTTGAGATGGTACTCTCATCTTTCCTATGAAGTCAGTAAGAAGTGGCCTTTCATTAACTTTTATTCTTGGCCAGCTAGTGGGCAAAAGAGAGGAGAAGGGTCATTGGCCCTTATTTAATTAAGGACTTCTCTGAAAATCCCTTTCCAGCCCTAGATTTTGCAAATATGCCATTCGAACACTGCCATTCTGTAATGGAACTCTGGATTGTTTCGTTCTGTTTATGACCAGCTTTCACTCCGAGACAAGTAGACATTATTGAAACTGAAAGCTGAACTGAAAGATATGCAGGGCATCTGGACTAGAGCTCCCTTGTCCTCTGATACCTTTGCTTTGAATTGCTCTTATCCCACACATACATTTCCTCTCTCTGTCTCTGTCTCTCTCCTGCATCATGGTCATGATCACAGTGTTTCTTTTTCCATTACTACAGCTCTAGCTTAGACTGCACTGGTTACCAGGCTCCCTCATCTACCTCCAGCCATTCTACTTTTCAACCTGATAATCAAAATATGCTACAGTGATATTAGCATGTAGGAATTACTCCATTATTCTCCTGGTTAAATTATTCTATGACTCCACCAATGGCTATTTGAAAACCTTCCCTCATGTTGCCCTAATCTGCATTCAGGCATTTTACGATTATTTATCTCTATGTGGTTTATCCCATACTCTAAAGAATTTGCTATGAATCCATCTTTCTTTTTTTTTTTTCTTGTTATCATTTTCTGGTAACTTTTCTATGTTGCTAGTTCCAACCCATCTTAAGTATAAATTCCCTCTAAAATCCTTTTCTAATTCTACCTAGTAAAAATAATGTCTTCTGTAAATTAATTTCCCTATTGCTTTATTTATACTCTCTTTAGGAATTTATTAAATATTCATGCCAAAATCACTTGCATAATTTATACTCTGTGTGTGTGTGTGTGTGTAGGTGTATGCATTTGTATGTGCAACCATACTTTTAGGACTAAGGAGAATAATTATATGATTATTTCCATAGAAGCTTTCAGGCCTTAGACAAATTCAGTAGCCAACCCTGATAATAAATAAAACAATTCAAAATTATTGCTTAAAATGTTGAATGCCATAAATAAGTAGATGGATAGAGTGAAAAAGGACTAGCAACGCCAAGTATAATTTACAGTAGGGATGAAAGTTGGTATCACTGTTTAAGAATATTATTCGATCCAGAAATTCCATTCCTAGGTACAAGGCCAACAGACGTGGACAAAAATGTACAAAGGAACCATATTCTTAATAGCCACAGACTGGAAACCACACAGATGTCATAAAAAATAGATTGATAAATAAGTTGTGTCATTTTCAAAAATCAAAATCTGATGCCGAATTGACATAACAAAAATGATTGCTACTAACAGAGAAAGTTAAACATAAAAAGTACATACTTTGATTTGTTTATATAAAGTTTAAAAGTTTGTGAAAGTAATCTGTGGTGATAGCAGTTAGATTTGTGATTGTGAACTGGAATGACTGAGAAAGGACAAGAGGGAGGTTCTTGGGATGCAGACACTCTTCCGGGCTTTTGTCTGTGTTGTGTCACACAAGCATGTTCACTTTTTAAAAAGGCATCAAGCTGTACACTGTGCATTTTACTGTTTGTATGAAAGTGAAAGTGAAAGTCGCTCTATTGTGTCTGACTCTTTGTGACTCCATGGACTCTAGGCCAGAATACTGGAGTTGGCCTTCCGCTTCTCCAGGGGATCTTCCCAACCCAGGGATCTAATGTATGCTAGACCTCAAAAACAAGTTCAAAATTAATAATGATTGCAATGAATCAAAATATATTGAATAAATGAAAAATCCATGGGCCCATGAGTAATACTCAGTAATTAAAAGGAGAAGAGGACCAAATTGTACATATAAAAGAATGCGAGTAAGCAAACTCAGAAGTGATGATAGGATAAGAAAGCCCTCAATTATCAAACACCATGTAATAACTGATATAGGCACATAATTAGCACTCAATAACAAGCAATCATTTAAGTGTTTTTTTGTTATTTTTCAATGCAATGCTTACCTTCTGGGACCTGGATAAACAATCATGTGTGCCTGCTGGGCTGTGTGATCAGAGTCCCAGCAGACTCTCTCTCTATATATATATAGTGTGTTTTGTTTGACTATAACTGGTGAAAGTATGTTTTTTGCAGAAGCAGCAGTGATTTGCTGTGGGTGTAATTTATTATTATAATTTTTTGTTTTTTTGCTGTTTTATTCCATTCTTGACCAAAGCTTCCTCTAAGAGGTTTTTTATGGAAAATTGTCCCACTAACTTAAAGGGTGTGCTGTGCTATGCTAAGTCACTTCAGTCGTGTCTGACTCTGTGTGACCCCATAGATGGCAGCCCACCAGGCTCCCCCGTCCCTGGGATTCTCCAGGCAAGAACACTGGAGTGGGCTGCCATTTCCTTCTCCAATGCATGAAAGTGAAAAGTGAAAGTGAAGTCCCTCAGTCGTGTCTGACTCTTAGCGACCCCATGGATTGCAGCCTAACAGGCTCCTCTGTCCATGGGATTTTCCAAGCAAGTACTGGAGTGGGGTGCCATTGCCTTCTCCAACTTAAAGGGTGAGGTGGGAGATATACTTAAGTTGTCTTCTAAAAAAATTAAATACTGAATATGTTAATATATATATATACACACACACACATAGAGTGTGTATCTTATGAAATAAACAGATATCCAAAATGGCAGATGAATTAAAAGCGTATGAGTTTAGTTATTCTCTTGTAAAGAGTACAGTCTACTTAAAAGTAGTGCAACTGAAGTTTCATATGACTTTCATTTGTCTCTCAATTATTTTCTTTTTATCCTTTTGTGGTTTCCATCATATTTGACCAGTATCCCATTTTAATGTGATTTTTATGTCTTAACTTTTTCTTCTCTGCCTGTTTAACTTGTCCTTATGTAGCACTTATTTTCACAGAGGCCTCTGTGACTTTGTGGCAGCAGGAAGAAATATTAAACCAAAAAATTGTCAAGCAGCAGGGTGTAATGCAATACATACGGGTCTGGGTATCAGACAGATGGGCCTGGTTCTAACAGCAGGATACCCGCTTACTCACCAAGAGAGCATGTCTATAAAAATATGAATAATGAATAGTTAGAGTAAGTGTTCTTGCTATTAAGTTGCTAAGTTGAATCTGACTTTTTGCAACCCCACAGACTGCAGCATGCCAGGCTTCCTTGACCTTTACTATCTCCCAGAGTTTGCTCAGACTCACGTCCTTTGAGTTGGTGGTGCCATCCAACCATCTCATCCTCTGTTGTCCCCTTCTCCTCCTGACCTCCATCTTTCCCAGCATCAGGTTCTTTTCCAATGAGTCAGCTCTTTGCATTACTTTTGCTCCAAAGTAGTGGAGCTTCAGCTTCAGCATCAGTCCTTCCAATGAATATCTGGGGCTGATTTCCTTTAGGATTGACTACTTTGATCTCTTGGCAGCCCATGGCACTCTCAGGAGCTTTAGGCCTATTAAATAGTGCCTGTTAAATTGTTTTTGTCTTCATCATTCCTAGAGAATAACACAAAGGAAATTGTTTGTAAGTGCACTGGTGACCTGATTCATTGGGAAGCATTTTTTTCTAATAAACAGCGATGTTAGCAAGGGAACATCTCTTGTCATCTGGAAGATACACTGTAAAGGGATAGATGAAAAGAGAAAGCTGAGAGGATACCTCTCTTATGTTCGGCTGCCACCTTTAATCATAGGTTGGATCTTAGGGCTACAGAAGATAAAACACAAACAAGCCAAAAACCTGAGTGAGGAATTTAAAAACTTGTACTGCAGAAGAAAATCTGGGGTTTAAAGCAAATCATTAACTATTTTTCAGTGTCTTTTTTGTTATTTACGTAGGCCACAACACTGGGAAAGAAAAGCAAAGATTGACAGAAAAGAAGTTGGGAGCAAGAAAGACTTTTATCAAGGGTTTTCATAGGCATTGAGGCTAAGATTTCATAAAATGTCACAATTCAGATAAAACAAAGAATATCATGTCATTCTATTGCAGTTTTTTTTTTTTAACCTATTTTTTTCTTGTCTTTGGAGGGGAAAAAGCTGCATCTGTCATAGAAGAAAAAAAAAACCCAGCTAAAAATGTATGAATCTTCCTCAACATTGCTGTAGCATGTTGTCTTAAATCACAGACTTGAGCAAATGAACTCCTCGTGACCTCTGCTTTCTTCTTCTTTCTAGGTGCCTCCCATACTCCTTGATAAGCAGTTCTCTGAATTCACTCCAGACATTACACCCATCATTTTGGCAGCCCATACAAATAATTATGAGATAATAAAACTTTTGGTTCAGAAAGGCGTCTCAGTGCCCAGACCCCACGAGGTCCGCTGTAACTGCGTTGAATGTGTGTCTAGCTCAGATGTGGACAGTCTCCGCCACTCTCGCTCCAGACTCAACATCTACAAGGCCCTGGCCAGCCCGTCTCTCATTGCCCTGTCCAGTGAAGACCCTTTTCTCACAGCCTTTCAGCTGAGTTGGGAGCTCCAGGAACTGAGTAAGGTGGAAAATGAATTCAAGTCAGAATATGAGGAGCTGTCTCGACAGTGCAAACAATTTGCTAAGGACCTACTGGATCAGACAAGAAGTTCCCGAGAGCTGGAAATCATTCTTAATTACCGTGATGACAACAGTCTCCTGGAAGAACAAAGTGGAAACGATCTCGCGAGACTCAAATTGGCCATTAAGTACCGTCAGAAAGAGGTGAGTGTTGCTAGATTTTATCCATCAAAATGCCACAGAACTTAATCACAGGGGGGAAAAGTTGGTACTCCAAAATTAGGTTGGGGTTTTAAAGCATTTTCTATTTAACTTTAAGTGGATGAAATGTTGGCCAGATTACTGATTATGAAACACATTTAGGAGTGGCAGTAAGTGGTTTAATAATTGGTGATTTTTTGACACCTGTATTAAAATATACACATTTACTGGGGTGAAAATGGTAAAACTAATGAATTTTAGACTCTCTGTATGAAGAGTTCTGATTCTGCCATTTATAAGTCTTGTTCCTTTAGAGGGTCACACAGATTTCTTTGAACTTTGGTTTTTCTCATCTGCTTAATGGACTTAATATTTATACTTGATTATATGTATACTTCTTTATACATATAAAATATTTTTCTCAAAGATTTGAAGGAAGTATAAAATGAGTGGATATGTATGAATGCTCTGAGTAAATTATAATGTGTAATATTAATAAAAATACATTATTATTAGAAATTATTAATAAAAGAAAGCTTTTAGTCCAATAGCAGGTGGAAGTTCTAAAACTTCTCTCACGTCTGGCTTAGTTTCTTTATTTGCCAGGAATGAGAAGTTAAAGAGTCAGTTGCAGGAGAGTAATACAGTTTTCATTAGATTTCTGTGGATTTTAATATTAAATGAGGAAAATTCAGATCTATTATACATATTGCCTGGAGAAGGCAATGGCACCCCACTCCAGTACTCTTGCCTGGAAAATCCCATGGACTGAGGAGTCTGGTAGGCTGCAGTCCATGGGGTCGCTAAGAGTCAGACACGACTGAGCGACTTCCCTTTCACTTATCACTTTCATGCATTGGAGAAGGAAATGGCAACCCACTCCAGTGTTCTTGCCTGGAGAATCCCAGGGACAGTGGAGCCTGGTGGGCTGCCGTCTATGGGGTCACACAGAGTCGGACACGACTGAAGCGATTTAGCAGTAGCAGCAGCATACATATTGCCTAGCATAATTGTTTTTTGCTTCTATCACTGATTTTGAGTAAGTTCTCAAAAATATGTTTACTTCTACCTCCAAAAAATATTGGTTTTCTTTTCATTGGTGAATTATAGTAATTATTCTAGAACAAAAATATTGGAAAACTACATATATAAGATGAAAAAGAAGCTTCTGAAAAAATGTATTTAATTTTTTTGAGTTGGCCCTAAATATTCCACATTAGATATTAGATATGTATTAGATATTAGAATAATTTTAATATGCAACTAGAAGAAATTAATGAAAAACTTCACTTGACTAAAGATGTTTTTTCTTTGCTTAGATCCTTTTGTATATTTTAGGAAAAGACTCAATTTCAAGGTTTATTGAACAAAGAGCCACAAACTGAGTCCTTGGTTAGGTATGTTAGAAGCAAAGCAATAGAAAACATTTGATAATTTCTAACACTTCTTTCAAGATGCTTGTACTTTTTGTTTCTGTGAAGTTATGGAATTGGAGGGTGATAGAACCTAACAGTGCAGCAGAATGAAGGAAGGCTAAAAACACACGTAATAAGAAAATATGAAGTAGTAATAGCTTTTAAAAGATGCATTTTTAAAAATGACTCCGCATTTGCATTTTCTATTTTAGTTTTTGAAATAACAATGGAAGGGAAAAAACGCAAAATTATTACAGAATTGTTTTGGAGTATCTCATTCAATATCAAAGAGCATATTTCCCTAGAGCTGACAGTTTTTCAAGAGCAAAGTAGTGTTGGATGGCTAATAAAGTGTTATAAAATCAAGAATAAGATTTTACACTTATATACATTATTTGAAATCATCAGATCAGATCAGTCACTCAGTCATGTCCGACTCTTTGTGACCCCATGAATTGCAGCACGCCAGGCCTCCCTGTCCAACACCAACTCCCGGAGTTCACTGAGACTCACGTCCATTGAGTCAGTGATGTCATCCAGCCATCTCATCCTCTGTCGTCCCCTTCTCCTCCTGCCTCCAATCCCTCCCAGCATCAGAGTCTTTTCCAATGAGTCAACTCTTCGCATGAGGTGGCCAAACTACTGGAGTTTCAGCTTTAGCATCATTCCTTCCAAAGAAATCCCAGGACTGATCTCCTTCAGAATGGACTGGTTGGATCTCCTTGCAGTCCAAGGCACTCTCAAGAGTCTTCTCCAACACCACAGTTGAAAAGCATCAATTCTTTGGCGCTCAGCCTTTTTCACAGTCCAACTCTCACATCCATACATGACCACAGGAAAAACCACAGCCTTGACTAGACGGACCTTTGTTGGCAAAGTAATGTCTCTGCTTTTGAATATGCTATCTAGGTTGGTCATAACTTTCCAGGTTGTATTTTATGAAACGTACTCCTAAATTATTCAAAAATTACCGATCTGAAAATACTTGATAAGATTTTCTAGTAAGAGCATGTGTGTTAAATAAAACTCTAGCATAAATGTCTTCTCTTATACTTTTTTTTTTTTTTAAGGGCATAGACTGAACAGGAAGAACTTTTTTGAGAAAAAGTTTTATTGGAGTATAGTTGAATTATAATGTATTAATTTCAGCTGTACAGGTTAATTAGTTATACATATTACATATATCTACTCTTTCATAGAGTATTTTTCCGTATAGGCCATTACAGAGTATTGAGTAGAATTCCCTGTGCTATAAATGCTCACAAAATACTAGCAAATGGAATCCAACAACACATTGCTCTATACCTTTTTAACCACGAGTTCTCCTTGTTTCAGTCTACAAAAGTTTGAGGTTTGTCTTTGACCTATCTCTGATGTTTTGGGATTGCCTTCCCACTAATGTTCACATGGCCGAATCCTACTCGCTCTTAAAAGCGCACTCAGTTCTCTATTCCCACAGAGAGATTCCATGAAGCAATTCTTCCATACAACCTTTAGGATAAATGCCTTCATTATGCACATTCTGGGCTGCATTGTATTGCTGTATTTGACTTGCCTTCTCTAGGACACAGCTGAGGAACCTCACTTCACTTCTCTAGGCTGTCAGTGTCAGGAACACATTTGTCTCGTTCATCAGTCCTACTTCAGTACTTGATAGAGAAAAGATGCTCCACGTGAATTGATCTCAATATGCTCAGTATGAATGCATTTGAATAGATTCAAAATCTCAGTTCTGGAAGGCTCCCTACATGTTTCCTTGCCTGAGTAATTTGCAGTGTTTAGGTTAATAATGGAAAGCAATTAAATACATTATTTTGTATGAAAAGGTTGCAATGCAATCCCTGTAGAGCTCTTCAAATTAAAGTGAAAAAATATATGTAATCTCTATATAGTCAACAGCCTATGTTCTTTTAAATTTACTTTTCCTTTTCTTGAAGGTAAGTCAACAGTTTTGCAACATTAACTTTCAACTTGGTACTAATCTGGCTTCTGTCTTAGAAATTAAGGGAGTTGTTAAAGAGGAAGGAGAGAAATCAACATGGGGATAGCCCTGGACTCATACCTGTTTGTCCTATCCTGGAGCAATATGAAGAGATTTGTATCAATCAGCTGCTTTCTATAGCACGTGGTATCAGAACCTTGGGACTGTGTGGCGAACAATGGCTGTTTCCTCTTAGATCCTTTGGATTCTGGTGGCTGGTCAGCAGTTGTGTAAGAGTTTTGCATTTGCTATAAATGAGGCAAGAAGAGCTGACCTTTGTTAGGCATTCAGTTCAGTTCAGTCGTTCAGTCGTGTCCGACTCTTTGCGACCCGGTGGACTGCAGCATGCCAGGCCTCTCTGTCCATCACCAACTCCTGGAGTTTACTCAAACTCATGTCCATTTAGTCGGTGATGCCATCCAACCATCTCATCCTCTGTCATCCCCTTCTCCTTTTGCCTTCAATCTTTCCCAGCATCAGGGTCTTTTCAAATGAGTCAGCTCTTCGCATCAGGTGGCCAAAGTATTGGAGTTTCAGCTTCAACATCAGTTCTTCCAATGAACATTCAGGACTGATTTTCTTTAGGATGGACTGGTTGGGTCTCCTTGCAGTCCAAGGGACTCTTGAGAGTCTTCTCCAACACCACAGTTCAAAAGCATCAATTCTTCGGTGCTCAGCTTTCTTTATAGTCCAACTCTGTTAGGCGTATAGTCTGTTAGGCATATAGTCCAACTCTGTTAGGCATTGACTGTCTTTTAATTCTTCATTTGCTTCATTTTTCACTCTTATTCAAGTCTAGGATGTCTAGAATATACCTTTCATATTTTCTTGTGTCTGGTAAGTTCCACATCAGAATATGGATAATTTGGAGGGAAAAAATGTCTCATACTATCAGGACATTGTCTCATGGACATCAAACAACTATTATGGAAGAATGGCAAAGGGAGTACTTCTGGGGAGAAAAGTAAGAAAAGGGTATTGCATACAGTGTTCCCCTCCATAACTGAGATTTTTCTGCTGAAATAACTTTGAGAGTCATTCACCCAAGTAAATATGGTAATGCCTCTGTCTTAGTTTGCTTTACTTAGCTAACACAGAACGGGTTATTTGAATTTGATTAGGTATTACTGACCACATCCCTCTCTTTTTTTCTCTCTTCGCTGTTTTGAACTGTTCTGGGAACATTCATGTGTTCAGATCTCTTCTTAAAAACCACTTTCTCTGGAAGTATGCGCTTAACCTGTTTTCAACTCAGAATTCGTCATTGGTTTCTCTTGCTATGGCAGCAGTATTGCTTCATTACAAGTACTGTTTTGCCTCCTACTTGTTTTCACTTTTGGTTTCTTCCATTCAACACCTTGCTTTTAGTCCTACCTCCTCCAATCCATTGATCACCGCACCACCTAAGGGTCTTTGTTTTGTGTTTTAGGAAAAGTAAATCTAGGGATAGTTTTTCAGGTATAGCACTGAAAGCCCCCTGTCTTAGAGAAGCCCTCTGTTTGGTCATCATAAATCTGAGCATGTGAGCTCTGTGTAGAGCATCGCAGTGTCTTTCTCACGCTCGCAAATAAAGTCCAAACTGTCACAGCTCTCTTTATATGGATTCTGCCTAAATCGTTGGTTTCATTGTTCGCCATCACTACTCATAGTTCACATTTCAGTCAAATGCAAACACTCATAATTGTACTGCTTTCCTGCATTGGGCCTTTCCACCCAGGACTCTCTTAACATAAAAGACCTCTGTCCTGTTTCATGTTGCTTGCCCATTGTCGTGGGTTTTGCTGGATCTCGGTAAAATTGTCTGAGAGGTTGTTTTTAAACACTGCACTGCTGCTTCCATCCCAGTGCTCAGGACAGTTATACCAAAACCCCTGGAAATGCAGAGGTATATTTTAAAAGACTACTCAGATAATTCTAATGTGCTGTCAAGGTGAGTAAGTACTACTTGAAATTGTATATCAAGGTTTAACTCATGAATTAAAACTTCTTTAGATTTCCTTGACTTTCTCAAGTAGAGAAGACAGAGGTTGCCAAACATAACATCATCAGAGGCACCTGAGCAGCTTTTGGAAGTAACTCTCCTTTTGGCTCAGCTGGTAAAGAATTTGCCTGCAATGAGGGAGACCTGGGTTCGATCCCTGGGTTGGGAAGATCCCCTGGAGATCTTCCAGAGGATCTGGAAGGAAGGGAAAGGCTACCCACTCATTATTTTGTCCTGGAGAATTCCAGGAACTGTATAGTCCATGGGGTTGCAAAGAGTCGGACACAACTGAGAGACTTTCACTTTCATGAATTTTCTTTCCTCAGCCCCAAGTGCAGAAATTCACCTTCAGTAAGTCCTTGCATTTGTGGCATAGCACAGAAGT
Organism: Bos mutus; assembly: GCF_027580195.1. Lineage (NCBI taxonomy): Eukaryota > Metazoa > Chordata > Mammalia > Artiodactyla > Bovidae > Bos > Bos mutus. The sequence continues at coordinate 23,955,816 of NC_091628.1, forward strand.
CCTCTCAAATTCTTCCCATCTCTCCCTCCTCATGTCATCACCCACCCTGTTATGTTTGCCATGATCCTGATACCCTTCTTTCTTCTTAAGGTCTATTCCACTGCTAACAGGATTCTTAGAGCTTTCATTTATCTGCAAAGTAAGATCCAAGAGTTAGGTAGGAAAATAAAATCCTACTTAAAAAAGGGAAATAAACCTAAGGAAATGCAAAGATGGAGGGGAAGGGGTCAAACATTAATATTCTCCTGTCACGTGATAGAGAAATGAAAGCTTTCCATCTGAGTGCGCATACCTAGCCATGCCTTCTTTCAGGTAAATTTCTGGCCATCTAAAAACTATTGGAGATAGCTTTTTGTTGGTATCAAGTAACTCATATCTGATTGTTGAAAAAAAATTCTATAAAAGTATGAAGCCTATGAAATGGATATAATTCTCTTTCCCATGCCTAATAAGGTATGTGATGTTATACCAATTAGCTTTTGAGTTTTTGTTTTCTCACCTTTAAAATGGGAAAATACTGCCTACTTCATAGGTCAGTAGTGGAGGTGAAGCATGATAATACGGGTCCAGACTTAGGCGTACTTCCTGGCATTTATGTCCATGGAAGGGTAGCTGTCTATTACATTTAGTTATTACTGTTATTATAATTGTTTTTGTTTATCCCTTCATGGAACCTCAGTATAAAAAGCTAAGGGCATGCAGAGAAATGATATATACCACTCTATTGTATGTCCTGCAGCAAAAAGAATGGACTTCATCATTAAACGTTTTAATATGTATACTGAATATTTTATAGGCCTCATGGGTTTCATAGCACTTTTGAACTGTGAGTTTGGAACTGACACATACACACTGCTAAAAATAAATTAAAAAACTTTTTTGAAGTTTATCATTACAGTCTAATATTATAATCAGTATGCTAAACTATTTATTTTAAAACAATAGTCTCATCAAAAATGCATAATGTATAAACATTATGCCAGAGCCTAGGGTTGTCCATGCTCTAGTCTTCCATTACAAGCTTTCAAAAGAAACTTAGATTATGTATTACACACTCGATTTTAATTGTCCTCCTGCTTTGCCTTTTTTTAATATATTTTAGGCACTGATTATGTATGCCCTTTGAACCTGACTGCTGCCTGCTAGACCACAGAATCAGGAACTCTTATCACACCAGCACTTATCAAGAATGCCAGGCATATGGCAGAGTTTTAATACATGAGGCTACACTGAGTGATGTAAATTATTAAGAGACTTGTATTAATAAAAGGGATAAAAAGCTGCATTTTTTTTAGCTTACTTTCCCTTTCCTCTGTACTTGGGAGCACACTCTGACCGATTTCTGGGCCCTGCATCTTGGTCCTCCAAGTATGTTCACATACCTGCTGTTGCTATACAAAGGCAACACGGATAAAGGCTTCCTACCGCTTCTGCCCACCCACTCCTGGGGCCCAAACATTTCAGCGCCTGCCACTGGGTAATGGATGAAGCAAATGCCTGTTCAGGACTTGTGAGCCCGGCTGACAGTACTATGACAGGTCATTAGGCATTTAATTTAACACTAGGTTTTTAGAGCTTGGAATTCAATCCCCATGTGTTTCTTTACAGCTAATTAATGACATGAAACCACTTTTTCCTAATTCGTATCTGAAAGTGATTGTTTCTGTTTCTTCCACAATGAGATATGAAATGGTATATGTCTATAACATTGTATAAATTCATCCTTTTGAACAGCACTGAGTAGAATGTGATAAATTTATACCTTCTAAAACATAAAATAGCAAGCTTTAACTGGAAGTTAGATATAAAATATGGCTTGTATTTGATGTTGTTGTTGTTCAGTCACTAAGTCATGTCCCACTCTTTGCGACCCCATGGACTGTAGCCTACCAGGCTCCTCTGTCTGTGGGATTTCCCAGGCAAGAATACTGGAGTGGGTTGCCATTACCTTCTCCAGGGGATCTTGGTATTGTTTTAATAAATACAAAAAGGAAACGACTAAGTGACTTATTTTCAGACAGGTATATACTTCTGTTCACCTAACAAAAATGCATCGTGTCCACAGAATAAGCAACTCTTTTCAACGTAACTCTCACTTGCTGCAGACATCAACTAAAAACATTAGGTTAATGATAATATCTTTGAAAAATTTCACTGTGTATTAGACACCCTTTCTGGTCCTTCAAGGGGCTTCCCTGGTGGCTCAGATGGTAAACAATTTGCCTGCAATGTGGGAAACCAGGGTTTAATCACTGGGTTGGGAAGATCCCCTAGAGAAAGGAATCATGGCTACCCACTCCAGTATTCTTGCCTGGAGAATTCCATGAACAGAGGCTACGGTCCATGGGGTGACAGAGTCAGATACAACTGAGCTACTAGCATGTTTCACTGGTTCTCTGAGGAATAACTTTTCTGTATGCAACTGGGACTACTGACTCCATGATAACTGACAAACGAGTAGCAATAAGATCAGCCCCTATTCAGGTCCAATCATTTCATTTGTCAGCAGTGAAGAACTCTGTCTATTGCTGCTTTTGCACAAAACTTCCTATTTAAATTTGAGGCTTTTTTTTGGGTCATAATTTAATGTCTCATATCTTCTCTGTCACTCATCACAAAACAAAATTAAGGATTACCACTTTCAAAATCATGAATTTAACAGCTTATTCCAGCCCACATATAGAAGTACAATACAAAAACTAAATGGGTTGGCAAAGCATTATTGTTGTCAAGAAAACCTAGTGGCTTTGAGATACAATGTAAAATCCTGCTCGAGATCCCTGATAAACTATGGGAATGAGGAGGAGCTTTTACACTTCTCCTTATCCTCATTTTCCTTCGACCATATGTGGCATATTCACAGGTTTTCTCAATAAAGGTTAGTTATGTTTTGTCTCAAGTCTTGGGAGAAGAAATGCACAGTGAAACCCTCTAGGATGTATAATGCCATGCTATAATTTGGCGATTTATGAGCCTTAAGCTTAATTCTGAAGCTGTGTGTTTATCGACTGCTTCTCGGTAATATAGAACTGGGAAAACAATCCCATAGGATTATATTTTTATTCTTTGTAGCACGCTCTGTTCCCTTTTTCCCTTTGGCTTTAGGGAGCACTCAGTGGTGTGCCTTCTGCTGCTATGGAGAAATACTGAAAGCTTTTTTCTTTATGGTTTTTACCTTCATCTGCCCCCTTGCAAGCTCCCTGCGAGCTGTAAGAAGGCCTGCTTTTCCTCATTCCAAAACCACCACTTCATTTTTAAATGCGGGGCTCCATTGTTGTTTTGCTCTGTGGCATTCCCTAAGCTCAGTGATTTTCCCCAGGTGGCTCTGGAACATGCAATCCAAAACCTCTTTTCTTTCTCTGCCACATTCACCTCTAATACCGGGCAGTGGGGAGCTGGAAATCTTATTGGCAGCTGCTATTAAGTAAACATAGGAGGGACCTAGTGGTTGGGCTTAGGGGGCTCTGGTCAAGATAATGCTTTCTCTCTCCAAGTGCAAGTCCGCACGTGATTGCAGGGTGTGTATTCTATGCTGGAGACTGCTGCTGCTGCTAGATCGCTTCAGTCGTGTTCGACTCTGTGCGACCCCATAGATGGCAGCCCACCAGGCTCCCCCGTCCCTGGGATTCTCCAGGCAAGAATACTGGAGTGGGTTGCCATTTCCTTCTCCAATGCATGAAAGTGAAAAGTGAAAGTGAAGTCGCTGAGTCGTGCTCGACTCTTAGCGACCCCATGGACTGGAGCCTACCAGGCTCCTCCGTCCATGGGATTTTCCAGGCAAGAGTACTGGAGTGGGGTGCCATTGAGACAGAGGACAGCAAAATGAGAAGACAGCAAGTCCCAGGCCAAGTTTGGGTTTCTTCCAGAAATGTCCTAGAGCCTAGAATTTTTTTTGGAGAAGGCAATGGCACCCCACTCCAGTACTCTTGCCTGGAAAATCACATGGACAGAGGAGCCTGGGGGGCTACAGTCCATGGGGTCTCTAAGAGTCGGACATGACTGAGCGACTTCCCTTTCACTTTTTACTTTCATGCATTGGAGAAGGAAATGGCAACCCACTCCAGTGTTCTTGCCTGGAGAATCCCAGGGACCGGGGAGCCTGGTGGGCTGCCATCTATGGGGTCACAGAGAGTCGGACATGACTGAAGCAACTTAGCAGCAGCAGCAGCAGCAATGTTTTATTTCAGAATGCTAAGACTGACTTTACATTTGGTATTCGGACTCCTCTTCTGTAAGTAACCCCTGGTATCAGTATCACAATGCTTATTGTGAATGGGCTTTTAAATACTATGTTTGGAAAACAGCATTTATTATTTTTCTGATTACATGGCATTACATGCCAGTTATAAGAAATGTGTGATATCAATAAATATGATATTGACAAGTCTGTAATCACATAATATTGCTAATATTCAGTTTACTTTTTAAATAAATTCTTATCATAAATAGGTAGAGCCTAGAATTTTATTCTTGCTTAGACAGTACAGTGAAATCCATATGTGTGTGTGTGTGTGCTGTAGTATTTAAGCAGAAAATTTTGTTGCTGTTGTTGTTTAGTTACTAAGTCATGTCTGAGTCTTTGTGACCCTATGGACTGCAGCCCACCAGACTCCTCTGTCCATGGGATTTCCCAGGCAAGAATACTGGAGTGGGTTGCCATTTCCTTCTCCAGGGGATCCTCCTGATCCCGTGATTGAACCTGCATCTCCTGCATTGGCAGGCAGATTGTTCACAACTGAGCAACCTGGGTATAAGCTAAAAATAGATTTTTAGCTATATTGCATGAACGTTTTATATGTTATGTCCTTCACTGATATCGTTTTCTCACTTTCTTCCCTCCTTCCTTTCCTGTCCTCCCTCCTTATTAGGACTTTCACTTACCTTATGTAAGAGAGTCTTTTCTGTTTGCTACTTACTGATGATGCTGAAATCAAAGACAAAAGCCTTGTCCTCAGATAACTACCAGGGTATTAGGGATGGAAGAAAAGTCCGCACAACTCTCACCATGTGGGCCCCAAAGACTGTGGCAGAGCTGCTTCTGGAGCCCAGGAAAATGCTGCCTAACTTGGTCCTAGGGTCTTAGGGAGGCTTCCTGGAACAGAAAAGGCCTTGCTTGAGTTTCTGTGGAAACCCGGGAGTCATCCAGGCAGAGAAGTTACAAAAAGTCAATATGGAAAGAAACACCATGTAGAACTGCAGGGAGGCAAAAAAGAAGGTGGAGAATCCCTCCATTATTATTTATTTAATTAAGATCCATCTGATTCCTTTTTTTTTTTTTCATTGTAGTATAATTGAATGACAATTTTGTGCTAGTTTCAGATATACAGCAAGATGATTCTGTTTATATATGTTCTTTTTCAGACTCTTTTTCATTATAAGTTATTCAGTTCAGTTCAGTTCAGTCGCTCGGTTGTGTCCCGCTCTTTGCGACCCCATGGACTGCAGCATGACAGGACTCCCTGTCCATCACCAACTCCCGGAGTCTGAATATTCTTGGAAGGACTGATGCTGAAGCTGAAACTCCAATACATTGGCCACCTGATGCGAACACCTGACTCATTTGAAAAGACCCTGATGCTGGGAAAGATTGAAGGTGGGAGGAGAAGGGGATGACAGAGGAAGAGATGGCTGGATGGCATCACCAACTCAATGAACATGGGTTTGGATAGACTCTGGCAGTTGGTGATGGACAGGGAGGCCTGGCGTGCTGCGGTTCATGGGGTCGCAAAGAGTCAGACACGACTGAGCGACTGAACTGAAATGAACTGAACTGAAGTGAATCTGTCCCAAACTCCTAATTTATCCCTTCCTCTCTTTCCCTTTGGTAACCATAAATCTGTTTTTTAAGTCTGTGAGTTTGTTTCTGTTTTGTAAATACATTCATTTGTATCATTTTTTAGGTTCCACACTAAGTGCTATCATATATTTGTGTTTGTCTGTCTGGCTTCACTTAATATGATACTTCACTTAATATGATAACCTCTGCTGCTGCTGCTAAGTTGCTTCAGTCGTGTCCCACTCTGTGCGACCCCAGAGACGGCAGCCCCCTGGTTCCCCTGTCCCTGGGATTCTCCAGGCAAGAACACTGGAGTGGGTTGCCATTTCCTTCTCCAACGCATGCAAGTGAAAAGTGAAAGTCGTATTCAACTCCTAGCGACCCCATGAACTGCAGCCCACCAGGCTCCTCCATCCATGGGATTTTCCAGGCAAGAGTACTGGAGTGGGGTGCCATTGCCTTCTCCGATGATAATCTCTAGGTCCATCCATTGTTGCTGCAAACAGCATGGTTTCATTTTTTATGGTTAAGTAATAGTCCAGGTATATATCTACCACATCTTCTTTATCCATTCATCTGTTAATGAAAATATAAGTTGCTTCCATGTCTTAATTTTTATAAATAGTACTGCTATGAATATTGGGGTGCATATATCTTTTCAAATTAAAGTTGTCCTCATTTCTGGATATATTCCTAGGAGTGGGATTGCTGGATGATATGATGATTCTATTTTTGTTTTTGAGGAATCTCAATACTCTTTTCCATAGTGGCTACACCAATTTACATTCCCACCAAGAGTGTAAGAGGGTTCCCTTTGTCTCTACACCCTCTGTAACATTTATTTTTTGTAGGTTTTTGATGGTGGCCATTCTGACCCGTATGAGGTGATATCTCGTAGTTTTGATTTCCATTTCTTCAATAATTAGCAATGTTGAGCATCTTTTCATGTGCCTCTTGGTTATCTGTATGTCTTATTTGGAAAAATATCTATTTACTTCTTCTGCCCATTTTTGATTGGGTTGTTTGTCCTTCTGACATTGAGATGTATGAACTGTTTGTATATTTTGGAAATAATCCCATGTTGGTCACATCATTTGCAAATATTTTCTCCCATTCCGTATGTTGTCTTTTAGTTTTGTTTATGATTTCTTTGCTGTGCAAAAAAAAAAAAAAAAGAGCTTTTAAGTTTAATTGGACCCCATTTGTTTATTTTTGCGTTTATTTCCTTTACTCTAGGAGATCCAAAAACTATTGCTGTGATTTATGTCAGTGTTCTGCCTTTATTTTCTTCTAAGAGTTTTAGAGAATCTCTTCATTCTTTCTGCCCTCATTCCCACCCCATGGCTTCTGCTTTCACATTTTCTTCTGCCTGATGCAATGGAAGGCTTCTGTATCAGGTCTCAGCTCATTATTATCACTTTCTTGGTAAAGACCCAGAACACCGACCCTAGTTACTGTCCTTTGGCTTCCCTGGTGGATCAGACAGTAAAGCGTCTGTCTACAATGCGGGAGACCCAGTTTTGAGCCCTGGGTTAGGAAGATCCCCTGGAGAAGGAAATGGCAATCCACTCCAGGACTATTGCCTGGAGAATCCCATGGACAGAAGAGCCTGGTAGGCTACAGTCCATGGGGTCGCAAAGAGTCCGACAGGACTGAGGGACTTCACTTTCTTTCCCTTTCCTTCACCCTTTATTCTCAGACATTCTCTTTACATGACAATGTTGATATCGCAGCTTTTATCACAATCCAAAGTCATTCTGTTTATTTGTGTGTAAAATTATGTTTTTATCTTTTTTCACTTGTTATCTAAGTGTTATCTCCTCTGACTTGATTATCAGTGAAAGCCCAGGGGTTGGTATAGTGCTTAGGACATAGGAGCCTGAATCAGTTCAGTTTAGTCGCTCAGTCGTGTCCAACTCTTTGCGACCCTGTGAATCACAGCACGCCAGGCCTCCCTGTCCATCACCAACTCCTGGAGTTCACTCAGACTCACGTCCATCGAGTCAAGGATGCCATCCAGCCATCTCATCCTCTGTCGTCCCCTTCTCCTCCTGCCCCCAATCCCTCCCAGCATCAGAGTCTTTTCCAATGAGTCAGCTCTTCGCATGAGGTGGCCAAAGTACTGGAGTTTCAGCTTTAGCATCATTCCTTCCAAAGAACACCCAGGGCTGATCTCTTTCAAAATGGACTGGTTGGATCTCCTTGCAGTCCACGGGAATCTCAAGAGTTTTCTCCAATACCACAGTTCAAAAGCATCAATTCTTTGGCGCTCAGCTTTCTTCACAGTCCAACTCTCACATCCATACATGACCACTGGAAAAACCATAGCCTTGACTAGATGGACCTTTGTTGGCAAAGTAATGTCTCTGCTTTTCAATATGCTATCTAGGTTGGTCATAACTTTTCTTCCAAGGAGTAAGCGTCTTTTAATTTCATGGCTGCAGTCACCATCTGCAGTGATTTGGGAGCCCAAAAAAATAAAGTCTGACACTGTTTCCACTGTTTCCCCATCTATTTCCCATGAAGTGATGGGACCAAATGACATGATCTTCGTTTTCTGAATGTTGAGTTTTAAGCCAACTTTTCACTCTCCTCTTTCACTTTCATCAAGAGGCTTTTTAGTTTCTCTTCACTTTCTGCCACATGGGTGGTATCATCTCCATATCTGAGGTTATTGATATTTCTCCTGGCAATCTTGATTCCAGCTTGTGCTTTTTCCAGCCCAGTGTTTCTCATGATGTACTCTGCGTAGAAGTTAAATAAGCAGGGTGACAATATACAGCCTTGAAATACTTACTCCTTTTCCTATTTGGAACCAGTCTGTTGTTCCATGTCCAGTTCTAACTGTTGCTTCCTGACCTGCATATAGGTTTCTCAAGAGGCAGGTCAGGTGGTCTGGTATTCCCATACCTTTCAGAATTTTCCACAGTTTACTGTGATCCACACAGTCAAAGGCTTTGGCATAGTCAATAAAGCAGAAATAGATGTTTTTCTGGAACTCTCTTGCTTTTTCCATGATCCAGCGGATGTTGGCAATTTGGTTTCTGGTTCCTCTGCCTTTTCTAAAACCAGCTTGAATGTCTGGAAGTTCATGGTTCATGTATTGCTGAAGCCTGGCTTGGAGAATTTTGAGCATTACTTTACTAGCATGTGAGATGAGTGCAATTGTGCAGAAGTTTGAGCATTCTTTGGCATTGCCTTTCTTTGGAATTGGAATGAAAACGGACCTTTTCCAGTCCTGTGGCCACTGCTGAGTTTTCCAAATTTGCTGGCATCTTGAGTGCAGCACTTTCACAGCATCATCTTTCAGGATTTGAAATAGCTCAACTGGAATTCCATCACCTCCACTAGCTTTGTTCATAGTGATGCTTTGTAAGTCCCACTGACTTCACATTCCAGGATGTCTGGCTCTAGGTGAGTGATCACACCATCATGATTATCTGAGTCATGAAGATCTTTTTTGTACAGTTCTTCTGTGTATTCTTGCCACCTCTTCTTAATATCTTCTGCTTCTGTTAGGTCCATACCATTTCTGTCCTTTATCGAGCCCATCTTTGCATGAAATGTTCCTTTGGTATCTCTGATTTTCTTGAAGAGATCTCTAGTCTTTCCCTTTCTGTTGTTTTCCTCTATTTCTTTGCATTAATTGCTGAGGAAGGCTTTCTTATCTCTTCTTGATAGTCTTTGGAACTCTGAATTCAGATGCTTATATCTTTCTTTTTCTCCTTTGCTTTTCATGTCTCTTCTTTTCACAGCTATTTGTAAGGCCTCCCCAGACAGCCATTTTGCTTTTTTGCATTTCTTTTCCATGGGGATGGTCTTGATCCCTGTCTCCTGTACAATGTCATGAACCTCAGTCTATAGTTCATCAGGCACTCTATATATCAGATCTAGTGCCTTAAATCTATTTCTCACTTCCAGTGTATAATCATAAGGGATTTGATTTAGGTCATACCTGAATGGTCTAATGGTTTTCCCTACTTTTTCAATTTCAGTCTGAATTTGGCAATAAGGAGTTCATGATCTGAGCCACAGTCAGATCCTGGTCTTGTTTTTGTTGACTGTATAGAGCTTCTCCATCTTTGGCTACAAAGAATATAGTCAATCTGAGTCTGAATAAATGGTGATAAATTAGAGGAGTGGCAGGGGCTGAGATTAGAGAAAAATAACAGAGAATAGATCGTACAGGGCTGGAATCAGCAACCCTAAGGAATGTGGTTTTAGAAAATCTGTGATACTTAATCATTTAAATATAGAAATTCTTATTAGCATTTGTGTTAGTCTCTCAGGATTGTCTGACTCTTTGAGACCCTGTGGACTATAGCCCACCAGCGTCCTCTGTCCATTGAATTCTCCAGGCAAGAACACTGGAGTGGTTAGCCAGTCTCTTATCCAGGGGATCTTCCCAACCCAGGGATGGAACCCGGGTCTCCTGCATTGCAGGTGGACTCTACCGTCTGAGCCACCAGGGAAGAAATCTTAATAATCTTTTATTTTCTCAAACTTCTGTTGTCCAAAGATGAGTTCATCATCTTCTCTAAGCCTGGCTCTTCTGTCATCTCTGTTCAAGTAGGAGGCAATCTAATTACTCTTGCTAGAAATCTGAGAGTCAGCCTTGGTTATTTTACATCCATCACTTCCGAAAGTTTGATATGGTAGATGAAAGATGGCCATAATTGAAGGATGGCATCTAATACCCTTCTCCTCAACCAGAGCCTGCCTTAGCTATCTGCCTGAATAGTACAATGCAACAGAAATGAATTTCTATAATTCCCAAGACTTGTTCATAAGAAGACTTGCAGCTTCCACTTATGTTCTCTGGCAACCCAGGTGCCATGTGAGAAGTGTGAATGTCCTACAAGGCCATCATACCAGAGAGCCAATGGGTACACACTCTTGCTGATAGTCTCAGCCTAGCCTAGCCTTCCAACTCTTCACTCCTATGACAAGACTGACAGAAGAAATGAATGTGAACTTCCCTGCACACCCACACTAGTTCATCCTCTAGCTGGATGTGTGCATGCGTTCTAAGTTGCTTCAGTTGTGTCTGACTCTTTGTGACACTATGGACCGTAGCCCACCAGGCTCCTCTGTCCATGGAATTTTTATACTGGAGTGAGTTGCTATGCCCTTCTCCAGGGGGTCTTCCCACCTCAGGGATCAAACCTGGGTCTCATGTCTCCTGCATTGATAGGTGGGTTCTTTACCACTAGCGCCACCTAGAAAGCCCCCTCTGCTGGATAATGCTGAGTAATTTCTGTTGATGCCACATGAAACAGAAGAATCAACCAACTAAGCCCTGCCTCAATTCCCAGTCCATTATTATGGACTGAATGTTTGTGTCCCCCTAAAATTCCTCTGTTGAAACCTAACCTCCAATGTGATGATATTTAGAGGTGAGGCCTTTGACGGATGATTAGGTTGGGAGTGTGAAGCTCTCATGAATAGGATCAGGGCCCTTTTACAAGAGACCCCAGAGAGCTCTTTAATCCTCTTTCTACCATGTGAGGGCACATCAAGAAGACAGACCCTCACCAGACACAGAATCTGCGGCACCTTGATCTTGGACTTTCCAGCCTCCGGAACTGTGAGAAGTAAAAGCTTCTTGTTTAAGCCGCCCAGTCTGCAGCACTTTGTTACAGCAGTGCGTGAACGAAGGCATGCACAAAATTGTGAAATATTACACAAGGTTGTTTTAAACCACTAAGTTTAGGAGCGTAGATCATTGAGGCCCCTGTGAACCACCGAAGGCTGCCTGTCCTATTGCTAATTATATTCATTAATACTTCCCAAATTATTTCCTACCTTTCAGTCTACTCTTTCTGTTCTCTGTAAAGGAGTCTCACCCAGTTTCCCTAGCTCCAGTCTTGCTCCATCCAAAGTCACGCTACACTTAAGAATTTTTAATATTAATATGTAAACATTCTCTACCATAAGAAGTTTATTTTTTAAGTATATTCACACTGTGGTGCAACCATCACCACCATCCATCTCCAAAACTTTTTCATCTCCCCAAACTGAAACTCTATATACCCCTTAAACAATAAGTCCACATTCCCCCTACCCGCTCCAGCCCCTGGCAACCACCATCCTGCTTTCTGTCTCCATGAATTTGATTACTCTCAATTCTTTATATAAGTGGAATCATACAATACCCATCCTGTGTGTCTGGTTTATTTCACTCAGCATAGTATCTTCAAGCTTTACCCATGTTGTGCCTGTATCAAAACTTCACCCCTATTTAAGAATGAATAATGTTCCACTGTATGTATGTACCACATTCAGTTTATATATTAATCTGTTTATAGACATTTGGGCTATTTCCATACCTTTTGGCTACTGTGAATAATGCTGCTGTATTATGATACTCTAACCCGATTCCCTATCTCTTACTTTGAAGATCCCATAAAATAAAACCCTGTCTCCTCAACAGGATATAATATATCTGGATGCTGACTTCGTGTCTAGACTCGTCTCTCACCCCGTCCTGACTTGTGTTGTGTGCTCAGCAAATCCAGATTACTAGTATTTACTCACCTATGCTATGATCTGTGAACATTACCATTGTAATTTTTCTTGTTATTTTATTGCCTTGAAATACAGCCATTACCTCGGGTTGGAGCCTACCTCTTGTTTAAGATGTTCAGCCTCAACTTCATAAAGGGATACTACTTAATACTTAGCAAACATTCAAAAATAAAATTGTTTTGGATGAGTTTGCTTTGAATCATTTTAACTAAAGAATTAATTTTTAAGAAAATAAAATGCTTTGAATAATATTGATCAATTTCCATCTTTATCCCTTATACAGTGTGACTTTTTTATCTGTTCAAACAAACATTGTTGTCAATATTACTCACAGAGCATTGATCATATGATTATAGTTTAGGTGCCAGAAGCTGTAACAGCTATTAAAATATAATTGAGATATGGTTGCATTGAACCTTTTCATTTTTGACCTTCCTGTGTACTTTCTCATTTTTTTCTGTTCTGGTTTTGCTTACTGTCTTATCATTTCTTCATGGGCTACTGGCTGATATGACTCTAGAGGCAGAGTTTTGAGTTTTGCAGCTTTTTCTGTTAAGGGAAAAATAATCAATATCCCAGAATATATAAGCAGCTTTGGCTTTGAGATAAAGTCAGTAATCTAGCTTCTATGTGACTGTGTGGATTGAGTGTCTGAAAATCTTGGCCACCTTTTCAGAAAGGGCAGTGAGTGACTGTGCAAGAAAATGCATTATCCAAGCATATAAGAGAATGGAGAGATATAATGCAGATATATTCCAAACAGTTGCATTTTAAGTGGCAACATTTTTTGTTGTTGTTGTTTATGATGTGGTCAGTTTATATGAAAATCATTGGCTGAAAATCTGCAGTGTTATGTAATATCTCCTTTTTAAACAAAATTTACAGAACATAATTAACTTTTTCTTTATAATTCAGAGCTTTGGAGTGAAGTTCAGTTACTGTACTCTGCAATGTAGTTGTCAGTTTAGGATTCTTAAAAATGTTGATATTAATAGCTGTTTAGCCCAGTATGAAAGTATGGCAGAAATCTCTCCTTCACATAGTTTTGAAGTCTCTCTCCTTGGAATCTGACTCCCAGCTATGGGTTCTGGAGAGTGCCAATTTACTTGCCTTTTTTTAAAAAGATTTTTTTTGATGTGGACCATTTTTAAAGTCTTTATTGAATTTGTTACAGTATTATTTCTGTTTTATATCTATATATCTATATATATATATATATAATTTTTTTTTGGGGGGCGGCTGTGAGGCTTATGGGAATCTTAGTTTCCAGACCAGGGATCGAATCCACACCTGCTGCATTGGAAGGTGAAATCTTAACCATTGGACCTCTTTTTTATGTTTACTGATTTTAATAATACTAAGTTTCATGCTAAGCCACCCAATAACCACTCCAGGTAAAAGTGTTGGGAAATATAAGCAGAACTGTCTCAGGGCTTGAGGACACCTCTGTAAATATGGTGCATAAGATTTACGGCCTTAATACTGTGACATTATTCAACTTCTTTGAGACTTTTTTACTTTCTTGAGTTTCAGGTGGATCAACGTTGCCTGACAGATTACTTGCCTTTAAAATGAATTTGTGTGCGTTTGTGTACAAATAAATAAGATACCATGTTATAGAATTGTTAAAGCCTTTTGAAAGGTAAAATATAATTAATATAATTAATCTAAACAATGTATAGCTATTTCTGTAGACTTCATAGGAAGTATTGAAATTTTAATTAATTTAACCAGGCACTAGATGTATTGAAGTTGTGAACAAATGGGAAAAATGCTGCTAACATTTAGAAAATAGTTTAATTATAAGCCAAATGTAGCAAGAGTTTTTTCCTAACTAATCATAATAAGTGAACTTAATTACTTACTGTAAACCAAATCACCTAGCAGCCGTGCTTATTCTTGCTGTAATAGATCATAAAATGCTCCACCAAATATCAATGCAAAATATGTTGAAATTACTGTGGTTTGAACTGTTTTTATAACAGGTAATCAAAAATTGTTAGAGAGGTCTTTAAAAGCAAATAATTTAGAGGTATTTGGAGAGAAGCAGCAAAGGGTTGTCAACAGCAATATTTAGCATATAATGGTCTTTATGATAATGACACAGTTTCCAGCTTTGCTAAATAATTTCCACTTTTTTTTCAATTGGGGAAATAATAGTAATAAATCTGTAAGAACACTAACTGTGGTGGTATTAGTAAGTTATTTTACTTTCAATGTATTACTTCTACCATGTTAGGTGGATCTTGCTTTCACAGTGGAGTATGGCAGACCTTATCTATGTCTAAAATCCTATTATCTTAATAATATTTGGGAGGACATTTCAACAATGTCTGTAATAATCGGGTGGAACGTTTTTATGGTGTGAACTGTCTTCTCTTCGCTGAAATTCATAAGTTGAAGCCCTAACATCCATTCAGTACCTCAGAATGTATATGTATGTGAGACAGAGAGTGAGGTGTGCCACTGGCTTTTTTTTTTTAATGGACCTCTTATAATACTAATATCACAGCTCCCATTTTTTTTTAAACAAAAAGCTTTAGGATTATTTTTCCAACTTTGGTGAGATTTAATTAAGAAAACCTGCATGTATTTGAAGTGTACCTGTGATGATTTGACATACATGTAAGTTGTGAAATTAAGCTACTTAACACATCCATCACCTCACTTAGTTGTCTTTTGTGTTTGTGTGATGAGAACATTTAAGATCTACTCTCAACAAATTTCAAGTATGTTATTATCATTTTATTACAATAGTATTATATACAGTAAAATGCAGTATTATTATTATCTCTTTGACTTAAACCTTATTTCTCCCACCCATCTCCCCAGCGTCCTTGGCAATCACTATTCTACTCTCTGCTTCTATGAGCTCTTTCAGATTTCACACAGAAGGGAGATCATACAGTATTTGTCTTTCTGAGTCTGGTTAATAGCTATTATGGAAAACAGTATGGAAGTCCTTCAACAAATAAAAACAGAATTACCACATGATCCAGTAATGTCACTTTGGTGTGTATATGCAAAAGAAATAATTTGGTACCTTGAAGAAAAGTCTGCATTTCCCATTTTTATTGTAGTATTATTCACAGTAGCCAAAGTATGGAAACAACCTCAGTGTTTGTCAAGAGGTTTCATTAAATATATGATATTATTCAGCCATTAACATAAGTGGAGGAACTCCTGCCATTTGCAACAACAGGGGTGAACCTGGAGGACATTATGCTAAGTGAAATAATCCAGTTAAGAATCAACGCTTCCTTCCCACTCGCTCTTTTAGCTCTCTTCCCTTTGAGTTGTTCCTCCTTTGTATTCCTATATTACCCTGTGCATCACAATAATCTCACATCCACATGTTTCATATTTACTTCCCTGTATTTCTGGTCCTTCAGTGAGTGATTCTCAAGTGCGTGGATTCTGTATATCTCATGTTCACTTTCTGTTTCTCATGTAATAATTGTCACATAAAAAGTGCTAATTTATTATCTAATATCAGAATGAATGGGCATCCTCGTTGGCTCAATTGTAAAGAATCCACCTGTCAGTGTGGGAGACACAGGTTCAATCCCTGGATCGGGAAGATCCCCTGCAGAAGGGAATGGCAACCCACTCCAGTGTTCTTGCCCGGGAAATTCTATGAACGGAGGATCCTGGCGGCCTACAGTCCATGGGGTCTCAAAGAGTCAGACACAACTGAGCACGCATGCATGCACAACCGGGAAAATTACTTAACTTTTCGACCTCAAATTCCTCTTCTGTAAAATGTGTATTATAATATCTATACTGCAAGGTTATTGGAAAGATAATAAATAACGTCTAAACCATGTGAGGCATGACAGGAATTCAGTAAGTGGTATATTTTATATTACCTTTTATATATCTCTATATGCATGTCTGAAATGGTTATATGAAAGAGAATAATTCATAATCTTTTACCATAAAATCCAAATAAGAGTTAATATAATAATAGTCATCCTTGAATAGGACTTTCTGCCTCGAGTCATAAATTAAAATAGCCCACACATTGCATTGCTCTAACAATAGAAGACTGAAGTATGAAATGAGGAAATTAAAATTTATTCAAATAAAATTAATTGGAAAATATTTCTTCTATGTTATTTATAAATGAATCAGTCCACAGTTAAAGCTGAACAACCTTTGAACATTCAGTTCCATTTTCAAAGGTAAAATTATAGGATTTGCAGTGCTTAGCCAGATCTACTTATCTGATTGGCTGTTCATTCTGGAATACTTTATAATGGTCATGGATACACAGTAGGGTCAGTACAATGGCCAGAAATTGCTTTCTAATATTCTAATAAAAATAGCATGGTATAAACTCTAAGGTTCTCTCTTTGAAAGCTCTCACTCCAGATTTTAACAATTATATCGAAATATATGTTTTGAATGTCACTTTACAACACCCTTCAGAGGAATTTTGATTAAAATCTTTAGCCTTTCAAGAAATGACTTGCTGTACAAGTTACAAAAATTAAGAACGGTAGATATCTAGAAAGATTAATCAGTATAGCAATCAACAGAGAAAAACAACCACCTGAGTTTACTACTGTATCTGCTCCACTTTTCTTTTCAGGACACTATTGGAAGAAGAGCATTACAGAAGTATTTTTTCAGTCCTAACAGTGAACAGCTATTTTCTCTATCAACAGTTATGAAAAATGAAAAAATGCAGGCTGTAAATGAAGAAATCCTTCTTTCACAGACTAGAGCTATTCATAGTCTGGCTCTTGGAAACCTCTGTGTTTAGTCTGTGAGGTTAGGAAGAAGGCTTCTTTTGGAGGATGTGTTTCCTAATGGTCCTTCTCTTCATATTCTTTCAAGTACTCATAACAAATACTTTTCCTGGGCAGCCAGCAGCAAATATTTTTACACTAGCCTCTGTGTTTGCCTTGTACATCATTGACATATCCATGCATTTAAAGACCAGACTCCACCAATTGTTGGGTTGCATAAATTTCCTGAGCTGCATCTCTGTATATAATTGAAAATATGTCCCTAGATAATTAAAAATGAAGTATATTCAGAATGGACCCAAGTAAAACTCTCACTAACAATATGGGAGTTATGTGTGCAAAATGGAAAAATAAATTCACTCCCGAGTAAATACTGCCTAACATTACAAGTGCAAAGAATTAGTTTAATCAATGATTATGTAGATTTGTCCTTATCTGAAGGATTAAAAAGTAAATATCTGTAAAACTCATAAATACTAATTACTATTTTAAATTTATACATTTTATGCTATGAGCTAAGATTTCTATATAAAATGTCTGATACTAAAGTAAAATGTCATTTAAAATCAGTTTTTGTTAAACACTCAGAACACTATGTTCAATGTTAAAAAAGAAATTCTAAGGAAAAGCAAAAAGAAAATAACAGCTTTATTGCTCAGCTTCTCAAGCCTAAAGCCAAGAACAAAATCAACTTTCTCTCTACCAGGAATGACAAGTGTCTGGAATCCTCTTCCCTTCTAGGATCTTTGGTAGATATTTGCATTGTATTTTAGTGATTGCTTTAAGACTTGCAAGATATATGTTTATTAGTTTTCTTCTGGTGCTGTAACAAATTATCATATAGCAGCTCAAAACACCACAAATGTATTATCTTACAGTTCTATATGTCAGAAATCCAACACAGTTCTCACGAGCTATTATAAGCAAGGCTGAATTCCTTCTGGAAGTTCAAGGAGAGTATAAGTTTCCTTGCCTTTTCCAGCTTCTAGAGGCTTTTCACACCCCTTGGCACTTCACACTTCTTTTTCTCTCTTTAAATCAGCAATAAGGGACTTCCCCCTCAGTCTAGTGGTTGACTCCCCCTTTCAGTGCAGGGGGTGCGAGTTCGATCCCTGGTCAGAGATCCTGCATTCCTCATGGCCAAAAAGCCAAAACTAACCAGAAGCAATGTTGTAACAAATTTAATAAAGATGTTAAAAATGGCCCACATCAAAAAAAAAAAGTCAGCAATAGCAAAATGTTTAGTCCTTCCCATTAGCTTCACACTGGTCTCCTCTACTGCCTCTATTTTTCATCTTTTAAAGACCCTCTGACTTCATCGCTCCCTCCCCCGCCCCCGATAATCCAGATAATTTCTTATGATTAAGGTGAGCTGGTTAGCAATCTTAATACCATCTGCCACCTAATTCGTTCTTGCCATGAAACATAACATATTCACCAGTTCCGGGGCTTAAGAAGTGGATATCTTTGGGGTGCCATTTTTGAGTCTAGTACAATGCCTTTGCTTTTTCACAGTCTATTTAGAGTTCATATTGTATAATTCCATGTAAAATATAGAAGATTTACCCCAGAACTGACCTCTTTACCCCACATGACTGTCCTTTATGCTCTAGTTACATATACATTCCATATGTTACAAACATCACAAGACAGTGTTTTAATTTTTGCTTTAAATGTTGCAGTGTACACTTTTTAAATCATAAGAAAAAAATTGTCTTGTCTACTTGCCTTTTATGTTTTCATTCTTGCTGGATGATCTGAGTATTCTTCTGCAGTCATCTCCTTTCAACCAGAAGAATTCTCTTTAGCGGATTTACCAACAGATATTCTTAGTTTCTTATTATCTGAAAATGCTTTGTTTCACCTTCATCCTTAAAGAAGGATTTTGCTGAGTATAGAATTTGGGGTTGACAGTTTTTGCCATACTCTTTCAGGATTTTTATTGAACCACTCCTTTCGCCCTCCATAATTTCTGATGGAAAGGCAGCAATTATTTTGATTGCCATTTCCCTATATGTAATGTGTCCTTTTTTTTTTTTTTTTCAGGCATCTTTTAAGATTGTCTCATTATTCATTACTTTCTAGAAATTTGAATATCATGTACCCTAGCGTGACTTTCTTCATTTTTATCCTGGTTGAGGTTTTCTGAGCTTCTTGAATCTGTAAATTGGTTTCACCAATTTGGGAAAAATTTAGACTGTTATTTTCAAATATCCTTTTCCTGACTTATCTTCTTTCTCTTATTCTTCTGCTGCTTCAATGATACCTTTTGATATTATTCCACAGATTCTTGAGGTTCTATTCATTTATTTTGTTTTTCTTTTTTCTTCTCCTGATAGGATAATTTATATTGATTTGTTGTTAAGTTGACTTCTCTTTCCTCTATCATCTCCATTTTACTGTAATGTCCATTCAATCAGTAATATTTTTAAATTTTAGATATTTTATTTTCCATCTCTAGGCATGCCACTAGGCTTTTATATAGTTTCTGTTTCTCTGCTGAGATTTCATACATTTTTATTTATTTTGATCATATATTTCTTTGCCTTCTTGAGCAGAGTTAATAGTAACTGCTTCATAGTATTGTCTGCCAGATTATCAAGTGGTTCATCCAGGGGTCAGTCTTCACTGACTGTCTTTTCTCTTGAGAATGGGTCAATTTTCCCTAGTTCTTTTCATACAGAGAAATTTTGCATTGTATCTTCTTGGTGGCTTCCCTGGGGGCTCAGAAGGTAAAGAATCCTCCTGCAATGTGGGAGACCTGGGTTCGATCCCTGGGTTGGGAAGATCCTCTGGAGAAGGGAGCAGCTACCCACTCAAGTATTCTGGCCTGGAGAATTCCGTGGACTGTATAGTTCATGGGGTCACAAAGAGTCGGACATGACTGAGCAATTTTCGCTGTCTTCACCTTCCCTAGTTCTTTTCACATACAGAAATTTTGCATCGTGTCTTGGATAATATAAAAGTTATATTGTGGAGACTCCTGATTCTATTATAATCATCTAAGTGGATTTTATTTTTAATGTAGAAACCAATTTACTTAAATCTTAGGTCAGTTCTTACTCCAGCCCCTTTAGCCAGGCAGTTTGCAGTTTGCCCTACACATGCAAGGGTCCACACAGAATTTGGGAATCCTAATCTCAAGGAGATCCAACCGGTCCATTCTGAAGGAGATCAGCCCTGGGATTTCTTTGGAAGGAATGATGCTAAAGCTGAAACTCCAGTACTTTGGCTACCTCATGCGGAGAGTTGACTCATTGGAAAAGACTCTGATGCTGGGAGGGATTGGGGGCAGGAGGAGAAGGGGACGACAGAGGATGAGATGGCTGGATGGCATCACTGACTCGATGGACGTGAGTCTGAGTGAACTCCGGGAGGTGGCGATGGACAGTGAGGCCTGGCATGCTGTGATTCATGGGGTTGCAAAGAGTTGGACATGACTAAGCGACTGAACTGAACTGAATCTCTGGTTCTCTAATTTCTGGAATTTGTTCTTCACTTTTTATTAGCTCTGGTTGCCCCAGACACTGTCATTATTTCTGTATACCAGAATAAGTCATATTTTTCAAAGTCTTTGCCATTCCATATTATACCATAGTGGTGATAAATATAAGATAGATGCTAGCTAGCTAGATAAACTCACCTTCCTGGTCCTTTCTTCCAAATTGACTCTTCTAAAATCTGTATGTATTTTTTCTGATTTCTCAGAGCTGTTGGCTAGTTTTTCATTGTATTTTATATGAAATGCAATTCATTTCCAAGAGGACTGTTCTATGTATTAGCCTGCTAGGGCTGCCATAACAATGTACTACAGACAGTAAAAACAGATGTATTTTCTCACAAGCTCTGGAGGTTAGAAGTCTGAGAATAAAGTGACAACAAACTTTGGTTTTTCTCTTCGAGACCTTTCTCCTCGGCTTGCACACGACTGTCTTATTCTGTGTTCACATGGTCTCCCCTCTTACCTCATTTAACTTTATTACTTCTTTAAAGACCCAGTCTCTAAATAGTCTTATTTTGAATTACCAGGGATTAGGACTTTAACATATGAATCTTAAGACTCTTGAACACAGGTTAGCTTACAACAGTATGACAAGGAAAATTTTCAGCCATACCAGAAAAACTCACCCATGGCAACTTGGGATATTACACAAGATACACGTATCCTCTGGATCCTAGTTTAGTTTCAGTCTCCTATCCAGTATATGTTCCAGTTTACTAATAAACTTGTGTTGGCATGAAAGATAAAATCTATTTTCCATCCCTGTTTAAATATAGTCACAATATTTACAATGTCTAGTATAATGTTAATTTCAAATGCAATCTACCCTAGTCAGTAAATATCAATATAACAAACATGAGTGTTTTTTCTCATTAATATCTATATTAATATCTTCATATCCAATGACCAACTTTTGCTGAATTTTTCTTCATAATATCTCTCAGGTCTGTCCCAGGCTCTGAATTTCATTGCTTACTGTTCTCAATCTAAAACTTTGCAGTGGCTCTCAAATTTCACTCTGAAAATAGCCAAAATCTTCACAGCACTCTCCAAGTTCATAGACCAATTCTCACTATTTTATTAATTATATTGCATATATATGTGTTATGAGTCCTTTTAGTTTGGTTTTGTTGCCTGTCTCCCCCAGATAGAAAGACAATTTTTCATTTTTGTTCAATGCAAAATCTGATAGTCTAGAATACAACCTAGATTCTGATAGATGGTTAGACATATTTGTTGAATTAATCTGAATGAATACATTATTTAGCTTTCCCATTATTCTTTCTTTTATTAAAATGATGTTAGTGGAAAACAATAACTCAGAAAAAAAGAACACCAAAAAATACAGGATGTTACCTATACTTTTTAAGACACATCATATTGTTTAGAAACCCTTTCTTTAAGCCTTTGTGAGTCTTTATATTAGTGACACTGCTTTATATTTCATTATCATGTGAAATATCTTAAAGCTGAGACATTTTGGCATCTTTTAAGATAATAGTAATGAACTGATAGTATTTAAAATGTAGTTTTAAATACTTTGCAAAACTTCAATAGAAGTCTGTTCTAAAACTATTTTCTGATATCTTCATCTACTAGTTGTTCACGTTTTGTGAAAGACTCCAGTATAAACCATCTTAATTCTCTAAATCTTGGTCATTCACTGATGAGGAAGGAATTCTATTAATAATTTTGGAAAATGTTCTTGAATCCATATCTTTCTCTATAGCTCCCTGTAAAACATGGTGAATATGAAATGTCATAGAAATAAGCTGCTATCTACTGGGCAGCCTAGTTCTGACGTTTTTTTCCCCCTCGTGTATTATTGTACTATGTCCATATATCACGCTGTCAGAGTTAAAGTGTACATGTGTGTATAAACATATATTCAGTCTATATCTTACCACTCTCTCTTACTGTAATCTTCTATATGAACATAGAAAAACCTCACAAAACTCAGAGGTACCCAGGAGAAACAGCTATGAGGAAAATAAACTCACAGAGGACAATTTAAAAATAATTATTTTTCCAGCTTCCTAGTTTAAAAATAGCATGCTTGTTGAGACTTGCAACGATTAAAAATAGCTCTTAAGTAGAGAGATTGTGTTTTTTTAAGATCTGTTTATCTGACATTTCATGTCAAAAATATTTAAGAATCAACATTCATATTTCACCAGTAATGTCTTAAAAGTCCTCAGAGTAGGCACCCCCACCTCCCCCCGCACACAGTATTAACCACTTCCCGGATATGCTAGATGGATTTAGAGTTGATATCAATCACTTTCTTTATATGCTATGTAGGTTCAGAGTTCAACTTGATTTGAAAAAGAATACCTCAGTTTTGAAGTTTTCTTATATAAAACTTGGCTAGAAACTCAAAGGCAGTGAATTACAGTCATAGTTCACAAACCATTCCTTGTTGGCGAATGTCTGGTGAAGAAATCCTTGCTTGAAGAATGCTGGTATGAAATGAAGCATACATTTAAATGAAGAGCTTGAAGAGAATGGGTTTGTGATTTTATGATTCAAAGTTTAATTGAAAATTTAATCACACTGCTTTTATTCATCTATTTATGCACGCACGGACTTAGAGACTTTACTAGGAATTTTTAAAAGTAAGATAGAAGTGTCTCTCTATACTCCTTAGGAAACCTGTGGATGTAATCATATATGTTCACCAGTTTAACTTCTTTCTGGTTCCTCTTCTCCTAAGAAAGGGAAAGTGAAGTCACTCAGTCTTGTCCAAATCTTTGCGACCCCATGGACTGTAACTTGCCAGGCTCCTCCGTCCATGGGATTCTCCAGGAAAGAATACTGGAGTGGGTTGCCATTTCCTTCTCCAGGGAATATTCTCGACCCAGGGATCAAACCCAGGTCTCCCGCACTGCAGGCAGACTCTAGCATTTGAGCTACCAGGGAATCCCTTTTTCGCCTATACCAAGAAGCAATCACTCTTTAATGAACTTGCTCATCTTCCCACTTATAATTCTTATATTTTTAATATGTAAAAATCTCCTTAGAACTTTAGGGTAAAGTAATAGCTCAAGCAATTACCCCATCGAGAAGACTATATAGGAAGTCACAACAGCCACAGAAGTTTCTTTCTCTTGGAAAAAATAAAATTTGTTTTTAACAGTATTTGTTCTCTGCCTTTAATTTGCAGCTAAAAGAGAAAAAAATGCTTTCATGTCCTTGGTAGTCTTCATAAAAGTACACATAAACACATACTTCTAGCCAAGAGGCTTTTAAGAACATGCCATCAGCCTATATGTAAAAATTAATAGGAAGCTTAAGGCTTGACTTTGACTTTTGAGAAGACTCGGGACCCTGAGTCACATTCCCACAGGCCTTCTGAGTCATTTGCTGTATCTTTTATAGATTAACAAGAAGAGTTCCTCATCAGCAATTTAATCCCAGCCACAGCCAAACCTCCATATACAGTTATAAGAGAAGAAAGATAGACAGTTTTTCATATTTGCCAATTCTGGATGATTCCTAAGATCACATCTCAGTCAGCGGATTTCTCAAGAGTCTCATGTGTCAAAAGATCCAGTGAATAATAATTTCTCATAAGGTCAGATGCAATGCCTGGAGTAAGAAACACATGATCGAACTTAGCAAACCCACTTCTCTCATTGCAGAGTTGCAAGTGAATATAGAAATACTTGTGTCTTTGAGCTGTGTAATGCCTCAGTGCAGATACATGCATGGGGAAGGGAAGACAGGAGAAAGGAAAGAACTAATAATAGTGTTGCACCTGGTGCCATGATAAACAGGCTCCCCTGGTGGCTCAGTGGTAAAGAATCCACCTGCCAATGCAGGAGACGCAGCTTCAGTCCCTGGGTCGGGAATATCCCCTGGAGAAGGAAATGGCACCCCGCTCCAGAATTCTTGCCTGAGAAATCCCATGGACAGAGGAGCCTGGGGTGCTACAATCCATGGGGTGACAGAGTCAGACACAACTTCATCACTAAACAACAACAACAACTATGATAAGCACTTCTTACAGTTTCATTTTATTCTTCCAAAAAATGGCACTATTTTCATATTCTTCCTTGGAACGACAAGTCTTTCTGGCACCTATACGGATCATACGATACCATATTATTATTTTCTGTGAAACAGAATATTTCTGTATTCATTTGCTAATTATTCAATCTAAGCTAAAAGGAGTCATCTTGTTGGTTTCCTTGTAAGACTATATATTGGCACCGGTGATACACGTGTCTAGCCTGCAAAGAGCGTGTCTCTCTCAGCTTTGACCTCAGGTGATTCAAACTATAATACCATCCAGCCATATTCAGGTGAGAGTCCCAGGAAAAAGGTGGAGAAGTCTGACCAGGTTCAGACCAGGAGATTGCTGTAAATTCACTGGGACACTGAGAACTATGTCAGGGGAGGAGAGATAAGAATCACACTGCTTTTATTCATCTACTATGCACACACATGTATGCCTGTATGCTCAGTTGCTTCAATCATGTCTGACTCCTTGCAACCCTATGGTTCTTATGTCCATGGGATTCTCCAGGCAAGAGTACTGGACTGGGTTGGCATGCCCTTCTCCAGCGGATCTTCCCAACCCAGGGATCAAACCTGTATCTCCTGAGTTGTAGGCAGATTCTTTATTGCTAAGCCACCAAGGATGGCCATATGTGCATCCATGTAGTGAGTTATCATTCATTGAACAAACATCACTGGTGCACCTACACAGTCCAGGCATTGTTAGACATCAGAAATGCAGAGGTGAGTTTGACAAATATAGTTCCAGCCCTATGTAACCAGTCATTGAGTGAAAGAGATATAAAAATACAGTATAAATAAAGAATTATATATAATATAAATAAAAATATAAAATAATATAATAGAAAAAACGCATTACCTGGGTTGTCCCCGGCAGTCCAGTGATTAAGATTCTGTGTGTGCTTCCACTGTAGGGAACACAGATTCCATTTCTGGTCAGAAAACTAAGATCTGCATATTGTGCTGTGTGGCCAAAAAAAATTAAAAAATATCCAAGTAAGTGTATGAATGTGGTCTTGGAAAAGTATAATGAAGCAGAATATTGGGAGCTACATAACAATGCCAGCAGGCAGTCTGAACTAGTCTAGATGATCCAGGCAGATTGAATGAGGAATGGGAGATAGAGAGGATCAGGAGGGGCTTGGGCAGGGTGTAAGGTGTGGACAGCTTTGCAGACAAAGGGAGCACCATCTGGGGGCAATTCTGTAGTAATGGAGACACTGGTGGGACCAGGGCATAGAGAATCATAAGGTGAGTTGTTTGCAAACCCCTGCAGAGTGGTGAGGCAGGCACAAGATCAGTCATATCCTCATTAAGAACTGTTTTCATCCTAAAAGCTGCAAGAAGCTTTTAAAAAGGCTTCAAGCGGGCAAGTGCCGTGATTAAATGTGTGGTTTGAAGAGATCTCTTTAGGTGCTGAGTGTAGAATAGAGTGTAGAGTGGGGGAGATAATTGACATGCTTCAGATAAGATATGATGATAGCTTGGGCTTGAGTGGTAAGAAGAGAGAGTGAGAAACACAAATGGAGGGGGAAAAAAATCATACTTCTCAGTGACTGCTTGAATCCATGAAGCAAGGGAAAAGGATGTATAGGGATGAATTGGAACATGTCCCATATAAGAGCTGAAATCAAAGTGAAGCATGCACAGATTCTTATTAAATGTGGTCACTGCTTGGTCACTGAATTCATCTTCTCATCTTTCTCAGCACATCTCTCTTTTAAGCAGAGAAAATTGCCCCTTTTTTATCCTTGGGATCCATAAGTGATTCCTCTACTTGACCCTCTTTTCTATCCTATCTGGAAAGTTTGAGAAAAGCTAAACTACACAACCAGGCCACTAAGGACTTCTTCTTTTTTTTTTTTTTTTTCTGTCTGGCTTCTTTTCTTTTTATCTCCTGATTATATATGTTCAAACTACTACATCTCATCCCACATAAAATTACTCCTCTCCCTCAGTCCTTTAACTTTGAGAAATTCTTTTAATTCCATTCAGAAAACATCAAGATTTAAGAGGCTGTGCCGTGGAAATACTCATTTCTCTTTGAAGGGATTTTTTTTTTTTCTTCTCAAGGTTATTAGTTATCAAGAGCATGAGAAATGGCATCAACGACAATCTCAGGGACTCAGAAGATTAAAAAAAAAAAAAGAAAGAAAAGCCCTCTTTGGAACTGAATGCTTCGTTTTTATTTCATTCAATTTTTAGAACTTGACTAAACCAGTATTATTGACTTTATATCTTTCATTGTCCACAGAAAAGATTGAAAAATGGAGAAGGTGATGATAGTGATTGCCGCCGATATCCAAAATCTGTAATTACTGAGTTTGGATTATAGCTCTGCAACTTTGGCTTCATTCGGGGGTTGACTTGAGTCCTAAGCGCCTGTCCCTCACCCCACATCCCAATCAGCACCACCTCTGATAGGGAACTACCTTTGCCTCTTCTGTTAACTAGTTTTGTGGCCCTGGAAAATTCATCTGACCTCCCCGGACCTCAATTTCCTGCTTGTAAAGCAAAGAGGTGGGGCTTGATGACTTTTAAAGTACCTTCCACTCTGACTTTCTAAGAAAGACAAATCTTGGTATGTCTGACTCAGAGCATACATGTATGAACCTGTGTATTTGATTTTTATTCAACTTTTTCAATCTTGTGCCTTCTAAATGTTAAAAAAAAACAAACAAACAAAAAACAAAAAAAAAGAACCTCGCATATTTCTTTCTCCTTTGAGGAAAAAAAGCAGAAAAATAATAAGTCAGGCATTTGTAGTTTTAAGATCCCAGGTACTTGAGACGTTTGTTAATATGCCTGCATCTTATCCAGTTGGGCCTCACCTCCCTTCTCTAGAAGGCCTCCTCCCGGGCCGTTAGAGTCTCCAAATCTCCCTTTCGCAGGACCTCTCCCAGTGCCAGGTCAGTGAGGAAGTGCTCCCACCTCAAAACTGAGCAGCCCTCCCGTGCTCCTAAAGATAATCCTAACAAGGAAGAAAGTTATGTGATTTCCTGTTCAAAAACATTACACTTCAAAGATGGTACTTACTGATAAGCTGAACTACCTCAGTGTTATTTACACATTCAAATAGGAGCAAGTGACACCTATTGGGTTGTTTACTGATTGAGTGCCCATAAGAAATGAGAGGGAACCGTCAGGCCATCTCCACTGGTGTACATCTTATCAAGGAGAATGCTTACCTGCAAAGTACATCTAAGAACAGAAGTCTGTGATTGGACACTACACTTCTGAAATTTTCTTTTTAATTTTTATTTTTCATTGAAGAATAATTGCTTTACAGAATTTTGCTGTTTTCTGTCAAGCCTCAACATGAATCAGCCATAGGTATACATATACCCACTCCTTTTGAAACTCCCTTCCATCTCCCTCCCCATCCCGCCCCACTAGGTTGCTACAGAGCCCCTGTTTGAGTTTCCTGAGCCATACAGCAAATTCCCGTTGGCTACCTGTTTTACATATGGTAATATGTTTCCATGTTACTCTTTCCATGCATCTCACCCTCTCCTCCCCCGTCCCCATGTCCATAAGTCTATTCTCTATGTCTGTTTCTCCACTGTTGCCCTGTAAATAAATTCCTCAGTACCATTTTTCCAGATTCCATATATATGCGTTGGAATACAGTATTTATCTTTCTCTTTTTGACTCACTTCACTCTGTATAATAGGTTCTAGGTTCATCCACCTCATTAGAACTGACTCAAATGTGGTCTTTTTCATTGCTGAGTAATATTCCATTGTGTATAGGAACCCAACTTCTTTATCCATTCATCTGTCAATGGACATTTAGGTTGCTTCCATGTTCTAGCTGTTGTAAACAGTGCTGCAATGAACAGTAGGATACATGTGTCTTTTTCAATTTTGTTTTCCTCAGGGTGTATGCCTAGGAGTGGGATTGCTGCATCATATGGTGGTTTTATTTCTAGTTTTTTAAGGAATCTCCATACCATCTTCCATAGTGGCTGTATCAATTTACATTCCCACCAACAGTGCAAGAGTATTCCCTCTTCTTCACACCCTCTCCAGCATTTATTGTTTGTAGACATTTTGATGATGGCCATTCTGACCAGTCAGAGAAGGCAATGCACCCCACTCCAGTACTCTTGCCTGGAAAATCCCATGGATGGAGGAGCCTGATAGCCTGCAGTCCATGGGGTCGCTAAGAGTCAGACGACTGAGCGACTTCACTTTCACTTTCCACTTTCATGCATTGGAGAAAGAAATGGCAACCCACTCCAGTGTTCTTGCCTGGAGAATCCCAGGGATGGGGCAGCCTGGTGGGTTGCCATCTAAGGGGTCGCACAGAGTTGGACACAACTGAAGTGACTTAGCAGCAGCAGCAGGAGCATTCTGACCAGTGTGAGGTGATATCTTATTGTAGTTTTGATTTGCATTTCTCTAATAATGAGCAATGTTGAGCATCTTTTCATGTGTTTGCTAGCCATCTGTATGTCTTCTTTGAAGAAATGTCTGTTTAGGTCTTTTCCCCACTTTTTGTTTGTTTTTCTGGTATTGAGTTGTATGAGCTGCTTGTTCATTTTGGAAATTAATCCTTTGTCAGTTGTTTCATTTGCTATTATTTTCTCCCATTCTGAGGGTGTCTTTTCACCTTACTTATAGTGTCCTTTGCTGTCAAAAACTTTTAAGTTTAATCAGGTCCCACTTGTTAACTTTTGTTTTTATTTCCATTACTCTAGGAGGTGGATCATAGAGGCTCTTGCTTTGATTTATGTCATCAAGTGTTCTGCCTATGTTTTCATCTAAGAGTTTTATAGTTTCTGGTCTTACATTTAGGTCTTTAATCCATTTTGAGTTTATCATTATGCATGGTGTTAGGAAGTGTTCTAATTTCATTCTTTTACATGCAGCTGTCCAGTTTTCCCAGCACCATTTATAGAAGAGGCTGTCTTTCCCCACTGTATATTCTTGCCTCCTTTGTCAAAAATAAGGTACCCATAGGTGCATGGGTTTATATCTGGACTTTCTATCTTGTTCCATTGGTCTATATTTCTGTTTTTATGCCAGTACCGTACTGTCTTGATGACTATAGCTTTCTAGCATAATCTGAAGTCAGGAGGCTTGATTCCTCCAGCTCCATTCTTCTTTCTCAAGACTGCTTTGGCTATTCGGGGTCTTTTGTGTTTCCATATGAATTGTGAATTTTTTTGTTCTAGTTCTGTGAAAAATGCCATTGGCAATTTGATAGGGATTGCATTAAATCTGTAGATTGCATTTGGTAGTATAGTCATTTTTGCAATATTGATTCTTCCTACCCAGGAACATGGAATATCTCTCCATCTGTTTATGTCATCTTTGATTTCTTTCATTAATGTCTTATAATTTTCTGTGTACAGTTCTTTTGTCTTCTTAGGTAAATTTATTCCTAGATATTTAATTCTTTTCATTGCAATGGTGAATGGGATTGATTCCTTAATTTCTCTTTCTGTCATTTCGTTGTTAGTATATAGAAATGCAAGTGATTTCTGTGTATTGATTTTGTATCCTGCAACTTTGCTAAATTCACTGATTAGCTCTAGTAATTTTCTGATACTATCTTTAAGGTTTTCAATGTACAGTATTATGTCATCCGCAAGCAATGAGAGCTTTACTTCTTCTTTTCCAATCTGGATTCCTTTTATTTCTTTTTCTTCTCTGATTGCTGTAGCTAGGACTTTCAGAACTATATTGAATAATAGTGGTGATAGTGGACACCCTTGTCTTGTTTCTGGTCTTAGGGGGAATGCTTTCAGTTTTTCACCACTGAGAATAATGTTTGCTGTAGGCTTATCATATATAGACGTTACTATGTTGAGGTAGGTTCTTTCTAGGCCCATTGTTTGAAGAATTTTAATCATAAATGGGTGCTGAATTTTGTCAAAGGCTTTTTCTGCATCTATTGAGATTATCCTATAGTTTTTTCTTTCAACTTATTAATATGGTGTGTCACAATGATTGATTTGCATATATTGAAGAATCCTTGCCTCCCTGGAAATAACCCAACTTGATTGTGGTGTATGAGCTTTTTGATGTGTTGCTGAATTCTGAAATCTTGCATATCCTCATTATTCAATCTCTTTTTAGCACTACAAGGAACAGACTATAGAGAGGAGAGTGTATATGTGTCCAATCACTCAGTCATGTCTGACTTTTTGCAATCCTATGGACTATAGCCCACCAGGCTCCTCTGTCCATGGGATTTCCCAGGCAAGAATACTGGAGTGGGTTACCATTTCCTTCTCCAGAGCATCTGCCTGCCACAGGGATTGAATTAATGTCTCCTGAGTCTCCTGTATTGGCAGGTGGGTTCTTTACCACTGAGCAACCAGTGGAGCCCCATACAGAGGGGAGAGGAGTACAAATCCTTCACACTATGTAGCACTAGGGGATGGAAGGGAAAATGTGAAGGAATCATTAAATGGAGTGGACTATCTGCTTGTCACCTTTGGAGAAAATGGCAGTCAGAGGAATAGGTACAGTCACTCTCTTCTAGAACAGGCTTTTTACTAAGAGTCACTGAAACTGCAAGATTACTGCTATCTATCTTCAGAACTCAGTGACCATTTTAAGGTGTTTTTTTTTTTAATTTCAAAAGGTATCTATTAGTCTATGGTTTGAAAAACACTAGACCTTTGTTGGGCTTCCCTGGTAGCTCAGCTGGTAAAGAATCCACCTGCAATGCAGGAGACCCTAGTTCGATTCCTGGGTTGGGCAGATACCCTGGAGAAGGGATAGGCTACCCATTCCAGGATTCTTGGGCTTGGTAAAGTATCTGCCTGCAATGCAGGAGACCTGGGTTTGATCCCTGGGTTGAGAAGATCCCCTGAAGGAGGGCATGGCAACCTACTCCAATATTCTTGCTGGAGAATCCCCATGGACAGAGGAGCCTGGCAGGCTACAGTCCATGGGGTTGAGAGAGGAGTCAGACACGACTGAGTGACTAAGCACAGCACACAGATCTGTGTTGTCAATCTCCCTACTAGGTGAGGCAGTTAAGCACTTGAAATATAGCTTGTCCAAATGGGAGTAGGATCCAGGTGTCAGATACACCTCAGATTTCAAGACCTATAAAGAACGTTAGTCATCAGCTAAAGATTTTTCTAACAGAAGGAATAAATAACATGATTGATATGCAGAATGTATCCACTGAATGGTTTATGTGGCTATGAAATAATCACCTGGTATTTATATTTCTAAGCATATCCTTCTCTGTTATGTGAAAACAAATAACTTTCATACCATTTCATTTTAAACAAATAATTTCCATACCAAAACTATCAAATTAATTCTACTATAGTTGAAAAATAAGGAGAAGAAAATTTTATAAACTACTTTTTTTTTTTCTGTGGTAGGGACGGTAACTTATTTTCTTAAAATCTGGAAGACCTAATTAAGAAGCTCCTTCTAAAACTCCAACTGGCAGCCAAAAGGAGTTTTGTGCATTTTTTAGTTAACTTTATCCTTCAAGCATTGCCTATTAAAACACAGTCACCATCACCACTTATGTTCATGTCTTAATGTGTGAGCCGGGGATCAATGTTTTATGTCAATGTTTACATAAACCAAGAGAATAGAAATCTCATAATCCAGCAAGAGTCAAAAATTAGTAATTAATTTGTCACAGAATTAAAGTAAGTAGTTACTTTTCCATAGATCATGATCATGTTTATTTACTAAGAAAATAATTTTCTTCCTAATTCTTAGAACAGAATAGTAAAGCCAGTTATATACTGTGCTATAGACCTTTGGCTTCCTTTAGAAGGAACGTCATATTATTTGCCCTTTTTTCTTTAGCATTCAGCCCATGTTTAGACTCAGCCTCTCCTTCCATGCTACATGGCAGCAATGGAAACCATAAAATAATAGACACAATCTTGAAAGCAGTAGACACAGTCTTCCTATTGTTGCCATTCACAGATTTACTCATTCATTCTAAAAATACATCTTGAGAATCTTCTTGGTACCAGAAACTCTGCAAAACACTCTGTAGATACAGAAATAAATAGTATCAAATTGGCATTGGGGTATACAGAGATAAATATACCAATTTCTATTTGATATATTTTTTTTTTTCAATTTTATTTTTTAAAAAAATCACATGCTCCCCATCCTGAACCCTCCTCCCTCCCAACCTCCCCATACCATCCCCCTGGGCCTTCCCAGCGCACCAGCCCCAAGCATCCAGCATCGTGCACTGAACCTGGACTGGCATCTCGTTTCATACATGACATTTCACATGTTTCAATGACATTCTCCCAAATCTTCCCACCCTCTCCCACAGAGTCCATAAGACTGTTCTATACATCAGTGTCTCTTTTGCTGTCTCGTACACAGGGTTATCGTTACCATCTTTCTAAATTCCATATACATGCGTTAGTATACTGTATTTATGTTTTTCCTTCTGGCTTACTTCACTCTGTATAATAGTCTCCAGTTTCATCCACCTCATTAGAACTGATTCAAATGTATTCTTTTTAATGGCTGAGTAATACTCCATTGTGTATATGTACCACAGCTTTCTTATCCATTCATCTGCTGATGGACATCTAGGTTGCTTCCATGTCCTGGCTATTATAAACAGTGCTGCGATGAACATTGGGGTACACGTGTCTCTTTCCCTTCTGGTTTCCTCAGTGTGTATGCCCAGCAGTGGGATTGCTGGATCATAAGGCAGTTCTATTTCCAGTTTTTAAGGAATCTCCACACTGTTCTCCATAGTGGCTGTACTAATTTGCATTCCCACCAACAGTGTAAGAGGGTTCCCTTTTCTCCACACCCTCTCCAGCATTTATTATTTGTAGACTTTTGGATCGCAGCCATTCTGACTGGTGTGAAATGGTACCTCATAGTGGTTTTGATTTGCATTTCTCTGATAAAGAGTGATGTTGAACATCTTTTCAAGTGTTTGTTAGCCATCTGTATGTCTTCTTTGGAGAAATGTCTATTTAGATCTTTGGCCCATTTTTTGATTGGGTCATTTATTTTTCTGGAGTTGAGCTGTAGGAGTTGCTTGTATATTTTTGAGATTAGTTGTTTGTCGGTTGCTTCATTTGCTATTATTTTCTCCCATTCTAAAGGCTGTCTTTTCACCTTGCTAATAGTTTCCTTTGATGTGCAGAAGCTTTTAAGTTTAATTAGGTCCCATTTGTTTATTTTTGCTTTTATTTCCAATATTCTGGGAGGTGGGTCATAGAGGATCCTGCTGTGATGTATGTCAGAGAGTGTTTTGCCTATGTTCTCCTCTAGGAGTTTTATAGTTTCTGGTCTTACGTTGAGATCTTTAATCCATTTTGAGTTTATTTTTGTATATGGTGTTAGAAAGTGTTCTAGTTTCATTCTTTTACAAGTGGTTGACCAGATTTCCCAGCACCACTTGTTAAAGAGATTGTCTTTAATCCACTGTATATTCTTGCCTCCTTTGTCAAAGATAAGGTGTCCATATGTGCGTGGATTTATCTCTGGGCTTTCTATTTTGTTCCATTGATCTATATTTCTGTCTTTGTGCCAGTACCATACTGTCTTGATAACTGTGGCTTTGTAGTAGAGCCTGAAGTCAGGTAGGTTGATTCCTCCAGTTCCATTTTTTTTCTTTCTCAAGATCGCTTTGGCTATTCGAGGGTTTTTGTATTTCCATACAAATTGTGAAATTATTTGTTCTAGCTCTGTGAAGAATACTGTTGGTAGCTTAATAGGGATTGCATTGAATCTATAAATTGCTTTGGGTAGTATACTCATTTTCACTATATTGATTCTTCCAATCCATGAACATGGTATATTTCTCCATCTATTAGTGTCCTCTTTGATTTCTTTCACCAGTGTTTTATAGTTTTCTATATATAGGTCTTTAGTTTCTTTAGGTAGATATATTCCTAAGTATTTTATTCTCTTCGTTGCAATGGTGAATGGAATTGTTTCCTTAATTTCTCTTTCTGTTTTCTCATTATTAGTGTATAGGAATGCAAGGGATTTCTGTGTGTTGATTTTATATCCTGCAACTTTACTATAATCATTGATTAGTTCTAGTAATTTTCTGGTGGAGTCTTTAGGGTTTTCTATGTAGAGGATCATGTCATCTGCAAATAGTGAGAGTTTTACTTCTTCTTTTCCAATTTGGATTCCTTTTATTTCTTTTTCTGCTCTGATTGCTGTAGCCAAAACTTCCAAAACTATGTTGAATAGTAATGGTGAAAGTGGGCACCCTTGTTTTGTTCCTGACTTTAGAGGAAATGCTTTCAATTTTTCACCATTGAGGATAATGTTTGCTGTGGGTTTGTCATATATAGCTTTTATTATGTTGAGGTATGTTCCTTCTATTCTATTTGATATAGAGTTAATTATAATATCATGTATTATCATTGATGCTGATATAAAAGTATAGACAGAAAATCCACTATTATGAAGAATGCTCCTTGAACCACTTTTTCAAAATAAAACCTGGCTGGAGAAGAAGATGGGGTGATGATTAGAGTGGTTGAATGAGGGGGAGGCAGGGTTTAAAACAGGAGATTTCTGGAGCTTGAATGTGTATCTGAAAGGAGGAAAAGTGAATGATGAAAGAGGATGTAATTTTTTATTTCCTAGTTGCTTCACAAAGTTTTGCCTTCTTCACTTATTTAGTAATTCTATAATGATTATTAATTATCAGTAATATTATTTTTCAATGTTAATTTATACTATATACTCTTCACAAGGATAAGACAATTTGTATTTAGGCACTTATCTGACATCTTTCCAATGTTACTGAGAGATCTTTGGGATATTTTGAATTCTCTTCAAATCTGGGTATTAGGCAGTGTCTGGACTCTGACATTTAGTATGAACAGATATTGTCACCTCTTAGATAATGAATAAATGTTCCAAATCTTCAACTCAAAAATATTCCCAATCTTTAAACATCTAGGTACTTTTTGAGGCCAAGACTGCGGTGACACTGTGAAAAACTGTCTCAAGGGAGACTCCCCACGTTTCCCTGCTGGGCATTTTCTGCCTCCACAGTGTCCTGGACTAGAAAATTTTGCCTTGGACTTCACTCCAGTTGAGAGGACATTTCCTTCTCTGGACAAACTTGTAACTTACACAGCATTAAGAATATTGTGCTAAAGATGAAGTAATGAGACTGTCAATCTCAAGAAATTAAGCCATAAAGGCTTCTTTCCTCATAGCTCAGTTGGTAAAGGATCCACGTGCAGTGCAGGAGACCTCGGTTCAATTCTTGGGTCAGGAAGATCTGCGGAAGAAGGGATAGGCTACCCACTCCAATATTTCTGGGCTTCCCTTGTGGCTCAGCTGATAAAGAATCTGCCTGCAATGTGGGAGACCTGGGTTCAATCCCTGGGTTGGGAAGATCCCCTGGAGAAGGGAAGGCCACCCACTCCAGTATTCTGGCCTGGAGAATTCCATGAACAGAATAACCTGGCAGCTACAGTCCATGGAGTCACAAAGAGTTGGACACGACTGAGCAACTTTCACTTTCACTTTGCTAAATGAGAAACCTATCTTCAGTGTGCTGAGAAGGTTGAGACTACTTGGATGCTGTTTATTTATAAGGAGAGAAAAAAGGAGTTTCTTCGTCATTTGGAGGGACTTTAACTTTCTACTAACTAAATAAATGAGGTCCTAATACTAGTACTTTTGATTTAAATATTATGCTTTGTAGAACCTTACTCACTGTTTTTAAATTCTGGAAATGGGTATGAAAACATTCCTGTCTTGAATTTCTATTGTGACATTTGAATTCTTTTGGGATTAAGGAATAAGGTGCCTAACAGAAGTGTCCGGAAGAGGTGTCATAGTCTTACTGAATTTAGCAAAAGTTCATACTGTTTTCAGCTTTCAACAGTGTTTTAAGTAAAGTAAAACTATCCTGACAGAAATATAAGTAAATATTTTGACTACCTTCCTCATCTGTATGATGTACCAAAAATTACATTATAAATGTTTGGAGGTGGTTAAATAGTTTCTCACAGTTGGCAATAATATGTCTAGTTGATATGAAGCAGATAGGTTCTGCTTGCTATCAAATGGACTTTCCACCTCTATGGAAGAATTTTACAAGGAATTCTTGAGCATTTGTAAACGTACTCATAGCTTTCATTTATTTCCACTGAAAAGTCTAGGTACAAAAATGAGGCATTTGGTATAGTTATCATCATGTTTATTATTGCCAAGACTGTAACTCTATTTACTAACAAGTATGGAAAATTCTCAAGTAATCACTGTTATAAGATAGAGAGGACTCAAGTACTGAAGGTTGGAAACATTCTGACTGCTCGCCCTTCCTTCTCCCAGAGTCAGTCTAGACCAGGAAACTTGGACACAGACGGCATGGTGGGAAGAACCCAGGGTGGAAAGGCACCGTTCCTTCAGTTCTGAGACACGAATCTCTGTCATTCGCTATCTTTTGTCATTTCCTAAGTGCAAATATCATGGCATCTGGTCCCATCACTTCATGGGAAATAGATGGGGAAACAGTGGAAACAGTGTCAGACTTTATTTTGGGGGGCTCCAAAATCACTGCAGATGGTGATTGCAGCCATGAAATTAAAAGACGCTTACTCCTTGGAAGGAAAGTTATGACCAACCTAGATAGCATATTGAAAAGCAGAGACATTACTTTGCCAACAAAGGTCCATCTAGTGAAGGCTATGGTTTTTCCAGTGGTCATGTATGGATGTGAAAGTTGGACTGTGAAGAAAGTTGAGCACCAAAGAATTGCTGCTTTTGAACTGTGGTGTTGGAGAAGACTCTTGAGAGTCCCTTGAACTGCTAGGAGATCCAACCAGTCCATTCTGAAGGAGATCAGCCCTGGGATTTCTTTGGAAGGAATGATGCTAAAGCTGAAACTCCAGTACTTTTGGCTACCTCATGCGAAGAGCTGACTCATTGGAAAAGACTCTGATGCTGGGAGGGATTGGGGGCAGGAGGAGAAGGGGACGACAGAGGATGAGATGGCTGGATCTCATCACCGACTCAATGGACATGAGTTTGGGTGCACTCCGGGAGTTGGTGATGGACAGCGAGGCCTGGCGTGCTGCAATTCATGGGATCACAAAGAGTTGGACAAGACTGAGCAACTGAACTGAACTAAAATGCAAATGAAAGATTAAGGCGAATCCAATTAGCTATCATTGTGTATGAATTCTTTTCATCTCATAAACAGACCCTTGCTAGTTAGATATAAGTATGAATATATAGGGCTTCCCAGGAGGCACTAGTGGTAAAGAACCCACCTGCCAATGCAGGAGACAGAAGACAACTAGAGTTTGGTCCCTGGGTTGGCAAGATCCCCTGGAAGAGGAAATGGCAACCCACTCCAGTATTGTTGCCTGGAGAATCCCCTGGACAGAGGAGCCTGGTAGGTTACAGTCCATAGGGTCTCAAAGAGACAAAACTGAAGCGACTTAACACACACACAAACACACACATAAATATAAAAAAAAAACTAGAGGGACACTTTTGGTTCTGCCGCTGGGAAAGTAGATGTGCAATTTTGGACATCCCCACGTTAGCAGACGGACTAGGAGTTGTAGGATGACCGTCCATAGGACCACCTGAATTGTACTGTGGCAGCATTGGAGGTGGGGTGGGTCGGTGAGGGGAGGTTGGAATGGATACTGGTTCTGGCATAGGAAACGTTCACATCTTGTGATAGTTAAAGATAACTACTGAAAATCTTTTAGAGACAATCCCCAATTTACAAACAGATTGTATTACGAAAGCTTACAACTGATGCAATGAAATTTGGGGATATATTTACTTCTGGGAACAGAATGATAGTAGGTTCTGAGAGTTCCAAGTCAAAATATGAAATTTGCTTTAATCTATCCTATATGTTGTGGTAAATGTTCATGATAGGAGAATAAAACTTTGAATCTACTTTTAAAGTGCTTCAGTTCTGTATGAGTAGTGAAGAATAAACATCCTCTGTATAGAGATTAAAATGATTCTTAAAACTTTGTAGTTTGTACATATGCATTTTTAACATCAATATTTTCTTGCATAAAAGTCCAATGTTGCCATTTCTTCCCAATGTTTGGACATCATGCATAGCTTTGTAGTTAAGGAAATGAGTTTGTTGAGGTTGGTTTGTCTTTTTTCTTTACAATTTTCATCAGACATGCATAGTTCTAATTACACAAAAGAGCAAGGTATAGAAAAGAATATCATTATTATCTTTTTATTTTTAATATAAATTTATTTATTTTAATTGGAGGCTAATTACTTTATTGTATTGGTTTTGCCATGCATCAAAGTGAATCCACCACAGGTGTACACGTGTTCCCCATCGTGAACCCCCCTCCCACCTCCCTCCCCATACCATCCCTCTGGGTCATCCCAGTGCACCAGCCCCAAGCACCTTGTATCATGCATTGAACCTGGACTGGTGATTAGTTTCACATATTATCTTTTTTAAAGCAATATTAAGAAGATCAGTACCCTGAAGACTACATTCACCACTTCAAGTTTTTGTCTCTCTTTCATTGAACTCATGGAATTGAATTATATTTCTCTGAAATATATTTCCTTGGAAACTTCTTGAAATATTCTGCCTCTCTACTCCTTGTAAAGATATATTTTCCAAGAAAAATTTGATTTTCAATGGCTTCTAAGCACTGACATGTAACCTAGACCAAAGCATTTTCTTATCCTATATTCAAGCAGCACCATGGATCTCCTAGGGAGCAGCCTGGACTAATTAATGTTGTATTCAGAAGAAAGATAAGCAGCTAATTTTGTAATTTCTGGAAAGAAGCATAAGAATATACAGTGCCCTTCTTAATATTGAGGCTAATGATTTCAACCAGGCTTTGCCGTGGAACTTACATGAGTGGTTAGTGCCTAATTAAATGGACTCATAAGTCCTGAGCTATGTTCAGCATTTAATTCAATTGAGTAAATGTTCATTGACATTGTGGGACCAGGCACTGGTGCGAAGGATCAAGTGATGAAAAATGACAGACCCTTCTCAAGTAGCTCACTGCAGCCCGTAATTAAAATGCAGGAGATAAGAGGAGTAAGTGCGATTGTAAGTGTATGCTCAAGGAACAATGTGAGTACTGAGAAAAAGAAGAGTTGACTCTAAGAATGATCAGGTGAATAGAAGCTGAGCTGGAAGACCCACGAGGAATTCACTGTGAAGAAATAGGACATGGGTAATATTAGGCAAAATATCAGCATATATTGCTACTAAAACAGGAAAAAAGGTACAGACATGATCAGAGCACTCTGAAGAGTTTGAATGTGTGCCTACAGCATAAATATGCAAGAATGGAGGAAAGCAGCCTTATGGCAAAGGAGCTCAGGGCCTGGCAGGCTTTATATGAACCTGAGACATTTTCCTGGAGACTGTGAAATGACAGTATAGACTTTTAATAGAGAAAGAGACACAGTTCAATTTGCATTTTGCAAAGCCCGTCATCTCAGGAGAATGGTACATAGTTTAGATGGAGAAAGAACTCAAAAGTTAATAGGTTTTAGCCAAAAGTAAATACAACTTTTTTTTTCCTAGTGTAAGCCTGAAATAATGATATCTGATGTTATGATAACATCTCATGAAGGTAGCGCGAAGCATGCATGCTATCGTGTCTGACTCTTTGCGACCTCATGAACTGTATGGAGCCCACCAGGCTCCTCTGTCCATGGAATTTTCCAGGCAAGAATACTGGAATGGGTCCCATTTCCTACTCTAGGGGAATCTTCTCAACTCAGGGCTCAAACCCACGTCCCTTGCACCTCCTGCATTGTCAGGTGGATTCTTTACTACTGAGTCACCTGGGAAGCCCTTATGGCATAATGGTTTGACTTACATACACCATGAAATGATGCTCACAGTTAGTTTAGGGAACATCTGTCATCTCAAATAGATACAAAGTTAAGAAATAGAAAAGATTTTTGTGATAAGAACTCTTAGGAGTTACCTCTTACCATTGTTCGTTCATATATGACATACAGCCATATGAATTATATTTATCACATTGTACATTACAGCCTGGATATACCACATTTTGTTTATCCATCCACTGGTTGATGGAAACTTGAATTATTCCTGTTTGGGGCTATTAAAAAACAAAGCTACTGTGACACTTGAGTGCTAGTATTTGTGTGGCCATACGTCTTCCTTTCTCTTGGAGAAATGCCTGGTATTGAAATAAACCCATTGTATGGTAAATGTATATTTTTTATTTTTTAATAACCTGTTTTCCAAACTGTTTTCCAAAGTGGTTGACCATTTATATTTTGATGGCCAACATATGAGAGCTCCATTTTCTCCAAATTTCTATCAACACGTATCATGGTTAGTCTTTTTTTTTTTTTTTCCTAAGAAATAGTTGGTCTTGAAATTATGTGGAAAGGGATAGAAAAGGGAAAAGAAGAGTGACTATAGCCTTTTGTGTCGAAAGAACAAATAGTTCTCCTTCCCATCAAGTCACTTTTTTCCCTCCTGGATTCTTGGAAGATAATAGAACACAGTTTAGTCCCCAATAAGCTAACAGTTTAGTCTCCAGGAGACTAAGAAGGGACTACTCTTTCTGAGCTGCTGTTCATCTGTGAAGAAACTGTCAGTGGCTCATCAGAGTGGAAAATCAGCCCCTTGACAGCTGGCCAAGATCAGGACGTAACTTTCTTTTGTTTTCCATTCGACCATTCTCACCTATGATTCACCTACATGATTCAACAGGCCAATGGTGGTCCCTTCATAACTGTATAATTTTTTGCCTCCACATCTCTCTTCATTTTTATGAAAACATCTAGGTAGCCAGCTAGAAATGACTGGTAGTTTTTCTTCTGTTTTCCAAGATAGCTTAAAACAGTTCTTCATGGGCATCCTCACGAGGTTGTCGGTGAATAGAGGTGGAATTTCTACTGACCTCTACCCTTTGTGATTTCCAGAGAACTAACAATATCTATTGATTCTGCCTTCCCACTACCAAAACCTCATTTTGTTTGTTTGTCAAGTTCAATAATTTAATGTACTCAATGTTGGGTTTATCACCTCCCACCTTATTTCCTTTGTCTCTGCATTTTCATCTTCCCGCTATTGCCCACTCATCAGCCCAGCTCAGTTGCCAAACCAATTTTGAATTTCAGCCCAGAAATGATTTAAGAAGTTCAATCCTGCCCCCGCCTCACCAGCACTGTCAGATGGAGTGTCATTGTCATCTTCCCTTCTGGATATGTAGACATCAGAAGTGGTGCCCTAGGAATAATGTTCTGAGTTAGTCACTGAATTCCAATCTGCAAACCTGAATTTGACATGCATGTGCAAAGCAAGTTATCAGGCGATTTGATGACTGGAGAGATTTTTTTGAACTTGACAGAGCCAGGAGGTTGTTGACCAGTGTCCTGTGGGGGATACAGCTTGAAGTTTATCAGTCTTCTTGACTAATCTCAGGCTTCTTAGCCAATGTCTTCTCAGATATAATTAAGTCTTCATTGACTTTTTTATTTTTTTTAATGAAGCTGATAAAAATTCAATTAGTCAACTAGTTATTTTATTGGCATTCCCTGTGCTTGAATTAGGGGCTTCCCAGATGGCCTTGGTGGTAAAGAACCCACCTGCCAATACAGGAGATGTAAGAGACGTGGGTTCAATCCATGGTTGGGAAGATCCCCTGGAGGAGGACAGGGCAACCCACTCCAGTATTCTTGCCTGGAGAATCCCATGGATAGAGGAGCCTGGTGGGCTAGGGTTCATAGGATCACAAAGAGCTGGACACAACCAAAGCAACAGCCTGCCTGCATGCATGCTTTAATTATGATCTTGTGAGTATAAGTTTTGTATAGAAATCTTTTTTTAAAGGTCTTATTTTGTCATTCATTAAACTTAGTTTATATAATATGAGCACATATAAAAATTGGCGTAATTGCAATACTCTGTAATACAATGAAAGTGAATAAATATCATATATTTGTGTATAAGACTATAAGTGATTGTACAGTCATCTCTCGTGTTACTGTCCTCAGCCTCCACTGAGCAGCAAGGACCTAGACTGGAGAAATTGCTTCAGTAAACATTTTTGTCTGTATCCTAAACTATGGCTGAAATATCCTTTTCTACACCATCTCTAGCATATTCATCATTGAATATAACCTTCTAAAACATGAAGTTGCTCATCTGAACATACTTATCTCCATCCTCTAGTTTTTAACATGATATTCTCTAAATCTGAACTAAAATTATCCACCTACCAAGCTGTGCCTATCAAAATTCACTGCCCCACTTTATGCAACTACTATTTTGTTTCTTTGATGCTTTTTAAACCTTGCATAGTATCCTGGAGTTAGTCCAACCAGGTTACCTCCAAGGAAACACAGCCAATCTGCAAAACAATCTTTCTTTCACATCTTTCCATCTTACTCTTCTGCTCTCTCAACTCAACCTAAATAGTTTATTTAATTTTTATCATTCATGTAACATATGAATCAAATTATGAAACATCTGGATCAGGAAAACAAAGACTTATCACCGAACTTCAGATTATTAGAAACTAGATGTCAGGTTATATCAAGGAACAAGGAGGGCCTCTTGACTTGAGCTTCACATTCATGAAGAGCTCAAAAGTAGATTTTTGGGGTCATCTGTTCAGTTTAGTTCAGTCGCTCAGTCATATCCGACTCTTTGCCACCCCATGGACTGCAGCACACCAGGCTTCCCTGTCCATCACAAACTCCCGGAGTTTACTCAAACTCATGTCCATTGAGTCGGTGATGCCATCCAACCATCTCATCCTCTGTCGTCCCCTTCTCTTCCTGCCTTCAATCTTTCCCAGCATCAGGGTCTTTTCTAATGAGTCAGTTCTTTGTATCAGGTGGCCAGAGTATTGGAGTTTCAGCTTCAGCATCATCCTTCCAATGAATATTCAGGACTGATTTCCTTTAAGATGGACTGGTTGGATCTCCTTGTAGTCCAAGGGACTCTCAAGAGTCTTCTCCAACACCACAATTCAAAAACATCAGTCCTTCAGTGCTCAGCTTTCTTTATAGTCCAGCTCTCACATCCATACATGACTACTGAAAAAACAAAAGCTTTGACTAGACGGACCTTTGTTGGCAAAGTAATGTCTCTGCTTTTTAGTATATTGTCTAGGTTGGTCATAACATTTTTTTCAAGGAGCAAGCATCTTTTAATTTCATGGATGCAGGTCATCTGTAAATGAAGTTAAATCTGTAGCCACAGTGGTACAAGAGAAAAAGATGACACCACCTGACTTTAACCCATGCACTATTGCATTTTTAATAAATCTTTTGAAAACTGCTCCCCTAAATTCTACCTAGTATCTCAGGCTTGACTAATCAATTCTACCTCTGTTCTTCAATTTCCCCTATTTCATGTTAGACATAATTCCTCCTATGCATTCAATCTCTTTTCTCACAAGTCATATGATGCTGTGTATTAAGTTACCCAGTCACATGGTCAGTCCCCATCATATTTTGAGATCCTAGAAGACAGATGTATCTGATTCTTAAAGATCTTGGTCCTCTCCCACTTGTCTAGCCAATGTCCAACTCATAGATGATGCATAATATGGTTGACTCAAACTAGGGAGGACCAGGTGAAAAGGATGCTTTAAATAATGAAGTAGGAGGGTGATTAGTTATGAGCATGCTTGGGGAGACTGGAGAATTCTTTTAATTAGGAACACAACTCAAG
This sequence comes from Bos mutus, assembly GCF_027580195.1. Taxonomy (NCBI): domain Eukaryota; kingdom Metazoa; phylum Chordata; class Mammalia; order Artiodactyla; family Bovidae; genus Bos; species Bos mutus. Next base: position 24,000,049 of record NC_091628.1, read on the forward strand.
CTATCTCTAGAAAAAGAGAAATACTCAGACAGTTAAGGGTCATCGGCAGTTATGAAGGGAATAAAGGCCAGAAGTAAAAGAAAGAAAGGGTTTTCAACTATAAAGAAAATAATTTCCTGAAGCTTTCTGCCTACAAAGCATTCTTAAGCCTTGTTATCAACTTTACAAAATGAGTTGTCAAAAAATATTCCTGGGCAGAAGAAATAAAACATTCCTCTCCATGGAGGAAATAAAACTCCAAAGGATATAGATTATTTGTGAAATTCTAAGAAATAAATTGTAAGACCCAGGGGAAACTGGCATGTATATGAATCTGTGAGACTTTTAAGTCCTTACATAAATTGCTGTAATTCATTCAACCCCAAAGTTTCAACTCTCTTTATAATTGTCCAACAGCCAGCTGAAACTCCCATGTAGCTACCTGACTGAGTTAAGATGCATTAAGCTGTCAGATTGGTTGTTTCCAGAATCTAGATTTTGCTTGTTAGGAGAATTGGGTCAGTGTCTGAACTTTGGACACAATATTTTAAAATGAAAAAATATGTTGAAAAACCAAAAAGATGAAGAAAAAATAAATAGCAAATCTGATGCATAGTTATTTTAATTATCAGAGCTCTATTAATTTTTGAATTTGTTTCTATTTATTTTGTCCATACTCAATTAATATTTTAATTTCTCTCCAATAATACTGAGATTTCTTGGTTGTTTGGGTTTCTGTGTGTTTGTCTGTGAAGCTTTGTCTTCTTTCTCTCATCATTTTTCGTTTGTTTTCTTTTTGGCTTGTGGTGTTTTAGTATTTTGAGTAGTTGTTTTTATTCTTTTAGCCACAGGCTATTTTGGGGGGAGTGGGATGCACTGTGCCTTGCATCACGTGGGATCTTAGTTCCCTGACCAGGGATGGAACCTCTGCTCGTTGCAGTGGAAGTGCAGAGTCTTAACCACTGGGCCAACAAGGAAGTCCCTTGTAGAGTTGTTGTTAAATCATTGATACTGGGATTCACTTTATTTGTAAAAATAAGGTAAGATTCAGTAATCTTCACAGTTTCTTCAATATTTAAAATACCATGATTCAACAATTTTATAAAAAATCATGAGATTAGGGGTTTTTTTAACTTGCTTTTTAAGTTATAGCAAGAGAGGGATAGGAGATATTTTCTTTTTTAGTGTGTCTTTTATAAATTCATGGCACAAATATGAATTTGAATATCTATCATGTTTTAATATGAATTTTAACGTGATAGAATTGCTTAAGACTTGGCCAACAACTGTAGAGTGAGAAAGGGTTGTAACATTGTGGGTTTTGAAAATACCCTACCAGCTCCAGCCCCGGGACGGTGCTGCGATGTTGGTTCCCATTACTCCCTGTGCAGTAGAGAGATGGAGTAGAGGAGGAGGATCTGTACACTCCCGGCAGGCAATGCGAGGGTCCACCTGGGGAGGCTTTGCTGGACTGGACGAATGGCAGGTGTCACAGAGATGGAGTGGCCACCTCTGAGAGTGTCCTTCAAGTGGGTTGGCGCAGTGCTGTGATGCTAAGTCACTTCAGTTATATCTGACTCTTTGTGACCCTTTGGACCAAAGCCCACCAGAGTCCTCTGTCCCTGGGATTTCCCAGGCAAGAATACTGGGGTGGGTTGTTGTGCCCTCCTCCAGGGGATCTTTGCCACCCAGGGATTGAACCCCGGTCTATTATGTCTCCTGCACTGACAGGCAGGTTCTTTACCACTAGCGCCACTTGGGCCGTAAAGCTGAGTAGTCTCAAATAACCCAAGGAAACCAAGAGACAAGGGGGTGGGGAAAAAGAGAGAAAGACAGGAAGGAGGGGACGAAGAAAAAGTGCAAAGAAGGAAGCATCTGGGAAGGAAGCAAAGAACAGAAGGAAAGAAGGAAGAAAGGGATATGGGGACACGTGAGATAAATGATATCTTTAAATCCACTTAGCAATTAAATACAGTGAAAATTTTTGTGATATAAAATTTTAATTCTCTTAATATTTACATTGGTAACATTTTTCATGGAAAAGTCTATTAATAAGTGGGGTGTAATTTGGAAAATCCTAGTGTAGACATGCAACAAACAAGTGTAGAAGAAAGAGGGTGTCAGATCATTATGAGAATATTCAGATTTACAGAGATTCTTAGGAATACTTCTGTGGTTGTTTCAATCCTAAAATTAGAACAAATTTGTAGCCAAATGACATCCACATCTTGGGAAACGTGGATTACACACACTCACTCCTACTCTTCTTATATTGTCCTCTGTTCTTTACCTCTCTGTAAACCTCACTGCGTCGGTGTTTAGTAAAAAACTGAGCACACTATTCATTTACTAAGCACAGATGTGTACTTTCCAATAATTAAAGAAACAGATCTTTTAAGAAGAAGCACTAGTAAAGATTAAGGCTAACCCAGCGCCTGACAACGACAGGTGTTCTTTAAAAAATTAAATGATTTGCGTTTTCTAGGTAATTTAACACGGTCCGTTTTTATGTATTAGGCAATGAAGTATTTATCCAAGCAAACCTTAAGTGCTCCCAATAAAGTTATTTTGCTCAATTGCCCTGGGGTGTCTCATGTTCTAATGAAATTTGGGCCAAAAGGGAAGAGTATGTGAGTCCTAGAATTAACCAGACCCTGTTGAACAAAGTACATATCTTCCTTTTACTTTTTCTGCCTGTACGACATGTGTTGTTCATGCTTAATCCCTTATGTGTTCCTTCAATTTCTGAGAATTAATGAGGTGATAGCAACTGTTCATTATATCTTTCATTTTTCCATAGGTTTCAGTAACTCCCTTCTATCATGGTTTTTCAACTGTGTTAAATTCTAATGAAGAACACTGTAGAAAATAGTTTATATGAGAAAATAGTTGGTAGACTATGCTTTGTTTATAAAACGCTGACATGAAGTATTATGTGTGTGTATTGGGGGTGGGGGAAGGGAAACTAACCCAAAGTGATACTTGTTAATGACCTATATCTCTGTTTGCCAGTCCTCTGCAGATATTCAAGTAAAGCCCTATTTGACTTTCAAACACTTGACTTTGACCCAAATAATCAACAAGGAATGTGTTGTTGTTCAGTCACTAAGTCGTGTCCGACTCTTCAACCCCATGGACTGCAGCACGCCAGGTTCCTCTGTCCTTCACCATCTCCCGGAGCTTGCTATAATCCATGTCCATTGAGTCAGTGATATTATCTAATCATCTCACCCTCTGCCACCCCCTTCTCCTTTTGCCTTCAATCTTTCCCAGCATCAGAGTCTTTTCCAATGAGTCAACTCTTCGCATGAGGTGGCCAAAGTACTGGAGTTTCAGCTTTGGTGTCAATCCTTCCAAAGAAATCCTAGGGCTGATCTTCAGAATGGACTGGTTGGATCTCCTTGCAGTCCAAGGGACTCTCAAGAGTCTTCTCCAACACCACAGTTAAAAAACATCAATTCTTCCACGTTCAGCCTTCTTTATGGTCCAACTCTCATATCCATATATAACTACTGGAAAAATCATAGTTTGGCTATATGAAACTTTTTCAACAAAGTAATGTCTCTATTTTTTAACATGCTGTCTAGGTTTGTCATAGCTTTTTTCCCAAGGAGCAAGCATCTTTTAATTTCATGGCTTCAGTTACTGGCTGCCATCATTTTGGAGCCCAAGAAAATAAAATCACTTCTCCCTCTGTTTGCCATGAAGTGATGGGACTGGATGCCATGATCTTAGTTTTTAAGCCAGCTATTTCATGGGTTAACAGAAGTTATTTTTGAATTATAACATTTAACTTTACTAATTATGGAGCTTGAAGCTTACAAAATAGTGAAAAGAGTCCTAGCATCTCAGTCTTGAAGAAATGCACTTTTATTTTTTTTTAGCTGTATTTGCTGAATGTATTATTATATATTTAATTCAATTTATATATATGTTGCTTTACCCACTATATACTTTGATAAACCCTATATCTAAGAAAAAAATGAAGAGAAACAATTGCATGAGAACTCATTTCGCATCCAGCCTATATTGCACATCTCAACTACTGAATCAGTCGGCCTATCTCTCACTTTCAAACAGCTTCTGGTTTATGATCATCAAGCCACTTTCTGAGTATCTAATGGCTGTTTACTTGCTTGCCATTAGAGAAGAGTAAGTCAGGGTCAAGTAAAGTTCTCCTAAAGGAGATGAATAAAGTCCAAGAGTGAAGAAGAAAAGTAAGAAACATTGGGGAGGAGGAGAGTCCTATGAAAGGGTCAGGTGTTCACTTTGCTTCTAGGGTGTGTCTAATTTTTTATTCCAACAGAACTTTCTTGAGTCCCTTGCAAGGAACTAAAGCTTTTACTACCATCCAGAGGGGACTTCCCAGGTGGTGCTAGGGGTAAAGAGCCCACCTGCCAATGCAGGATGCATAAGAGACAGGGGTTAGATTCCTGGGTTGGGAAGATCCTTGGAGGAGGGCATGGCAACCCACTCCAGTATTCTTGCCTGGAGAATCCCATGGACAGAGGAGCCTGGCAAGCTACTGTCCATAGGGAGTGCCCACAGAGCATCCTTTAAACATGCTGAACACTTTCTCACAAGCATCTCTGCTCTTTCTCCCACCGTGCCTTACCTTCCCTTTCTTCTCTGCTTATACAAATTTTCCCATAGACCACTGGAAAGAATTTCTGGAAGAAAAAATTTCCTCTGAATTTATATAATGCTTAGCTGTCAGTCTCAGTGAGAAAGCATGCAGAAAAAGAGATCCTGCACATTTCATCATTTACTATTAATACATATGTAACCTTCTTGAATACATTTTCAGACCTCTTATAACCCCCTCTATTCATCATTAAAATAGAGTGAGATCTATGTAAAAACATGTTGGCAGGGTAAAAACGATGTCATGTTTGGGGAATGTTTTGTGTGTGGTAATTGATTGTACTTAGGTTAGGTGTTTGCTTAATTTCCTCCCAATTCAGCTATGATGATTTACATCCTGGTCATCTAATATGCTTTCCTATATGATTTTCTTATTGCCTCAACCTAATTAAAAGTATATTCACTTTTTCTGATATGACAGTAGTGTTCATTATAGAAAATACTGAAAACACACCAAGTGTAAAAATGGGGGGAAAAAGTATAAAGTCATAACCAGAAAATAATCACCAAAGCAAGAGATAACCACTAAATAATATTTTTTACTTTATGTCATATATATATGACAATTCTTACATAGGCATCTTTATACACAGTTTTGTTCAGTTATCCTATGGATATTATTAGTCCTCGGCTGTATTTTTGCATCCTGAGATGTAGCCATAGTATTTTGACCCCTGTGGTGTCTGGCTAAGCACACAGCACTTGGCCTTGGGTATCAAATTTTCAGTAAGTGAACTTTGTCCACAGAATGGCTTAAAGCCCTTTATGATGGTGTAAGTATACAATTGTTTAGAACAGACCTGGTGACTTGACTGGTTTCCTCCCAGTGGGTTGGAGCCCTGCCCCTAACCCGGACTCTCCCTTTTTCCTTTCCTTTTCCCTGTAGTTCGTGGCTCAGCCCAACTGTCAACAACTGCTGGCGTCTCGCTGGTACGACGAGTTCCCCGGCTGGAGGAGACGACACTGGGCCGTGAAGATGGTGACGTGTTTCATAGTAGGACTCCTTTTCCCCGTCTTCTCTGTGTGCTACCTTATAGCTCCCAAAAGCCCCCTCGGACTCTTCATCCGAAAGCCATTTATCAAGTTCATCTGCCACACAGCGTCCTATTTGACTTTTCTGTTCCTGCTCCTGCTTGCCTCTCAGCACATCGACAGGTCAGACTTGAACAGGCAAGGTCCACCACCAACCATCGTCGAGTGGATGATATTACCGTGGGTCCTGGGTAAATGTGATACTATAGAAAACTATAATGCAAACGTGTTGCTACCATAGAATTGTGTTGCTCAGAAAAGAATATTCATTATAGTTGGGGACGCGGGAATGTTTAAAACAGGTTCCAACCATTGTAGCGCCAAGGTCTAATCCCCAAAGCTAAATGAAGATTTCACAAGCTGTGATGGACCTGTCTCCAAATGCCACCTATGAAACATAACTTTAGGTTTGAGAATTATAGATTTTAATAATTATGAAACCTGAAGTGGCTGATTCTCTGGGTTGTTTTGGAGATTTTGGGGGGGGGGAGATGTTTGTCTTCTGGTGGCTCAGATGGTAAAGAATCCGCCTGCAATGTGGGAGACCTGGGTTCAGTCCCTGGGTTGAGAAGATCCCCTGGAGAAGGGAGTCTTCTAAAGACTTTCAAAATGTCTCATTAAATAATCATTTTAATGTGTTAATTTTCTTAACAAATTTGTTGTTGCTGTTGAGTCAGAAAGTCGTGTCCAGCTCTTTTGTGACCCCATGGATTGTAGCCTACCAGGTTCCTCTGTCCATGGGATTTCCCAGGCAAGAATACTGGAGTGGGTTGCCATTTCCTTCTCCAGGGGATCTTCCTGACCCAGGGATTGAACCTGAGTCTCCTGCATTGGCAGGTGGATTCTTTACTGCTGAGCCACCTGGGAAGCCCTCTTAACAAATACACCTTCTAAAAGTACAAATCACTCTGAAGAATTAGTGTGAACTGTACATAAAGGAACCATAACCATTTAAAAAAATCCACCCCTTTAAGTTTATCTTTGAAACTACATAGTAAATCAGAATAATAGGAAATTAAACAATAGGACATCTTCCTATCTCTGTTCTTTCCAAAAGAAAGAAATTGGTTTTGGATCTGCAACAAATCATGGTAAGGTAGAAAACTTCAAAAACAAAAACCTTGTTTCCCTTTCCTCCTGTTATGGTAGCCATGGTTAAAATTTTAATTTTAATTATTCTTCCTTCTCCTACTGTGTTTTGCTGAGAAATTGCATTTTGTCAGTTTAGCTCATCATTTTAAACCTCTCTGGTAGCATATCCATGTCAGCACTAGTAATTAGAAAATATGTGACAAATTTAATGATTTACTATCTCAGAAGATCAGTTTGGGTCAGCTGTCAAAATAGCTGGAGAGACTGTAAAATGAGGAAAAGGCAGGGAAAAAAAGTGTCTGAGTCAAGATAGATATGCCTTTTAAAGGTTACAAATACTGTAAGTACTAACAATAACAAAAGTTCTTGTATACCTGTGATGGATTCATTTTGATATTTGGCAAAACTAATACAATTATGTAAAGTTTAAAAATAAAATAAAATTTAAAAAAAATAATAAAAAAATAAAAAAAAAAAGTTCTTAGGAACAAGATTTGATGTTTTACAAATATTACTAATTAAAAAACCCTTCTAAAGTGAACTTTAAAATTAAGTACATTCGCCTTAATCTGAAATAATGTTTGATCTTGCTCAAGTTAGAAGGAAGGTTTAGTCTGTAAATGTATTTTTGAATAAAAATAATTTTGACACAGTAACTGATATTAAGTATAAAATGACCCTCCCTGTATCCATTTAAATTAAATATCTCACAGTAGGAATATGTTCTTCATTGGGTTTCCTTCATAGAAAATTTCTTGGGAACAATTTGCAGGGAAGCTTTTAGAGGTTAAATTTCCCACTGTGTGTAACATATTGAATGTCTAAAAATCCTGGTGTCCCAAGTGAAACACAGAATACTTCACTTTGAAAAATGGTGTCGATAAAATGCAACATAGGTAGATATAGCATTTCTAATCTCTTCTTTAGGGAGTCAATGAAAATATGTATTGTACTTTCTATGGGGTGAGGACTGTACAAGGTAATAGTGAAACAACAAAAAAAATTTTTTAAGTAAGAAAAGAAAATATTCGTTCCCTTTACAAAGGTTAACTTTTACTGAAGAAATGGATAGTAAACAACCAATGACGTATGTGTATACTATCAGAAAATGGTAAATAATATAAAAAGTAGAAACTCCAAACTTTGAATAATTCATACAAGTAAAACAGTCATTGGCTGCCTTCTACATGCAAAACTTGTAACAGAATTTTCCATGAAAATTGGCTAGAAGAAATCATCTCCAAATTACAGCTGAATGGTTAAATAAGGTATACATTTAATTGTGAGAATTACAATTACAGCCAAAAGAAATAGCTGCTAACGGCAGCCTTTTCTTAAGATATCCTGACTACAGTGAGTTAATTTATATGGAATTTTTAGGATGAAAAGAGATGTTCTAGAATAAAAGAGAAATACATATGAATGATCATCTTGCTTAAATAGCAGAGCATGAGAAAAAGAATGCTTCTGTTTCAAATAGATCTGTCAAAACAGTTATATTATTCATCAAGCCTGGTGAATTCTGAGTGCCTCGTATCTGAGACTGAGTTCTAAGAGTTTTGCTAGCTTCATGAGTATAAGGCATGTTCTCCATATTATTTGGCTGTAGAAGAAAAAGCACCAGATTTGAATATATGTCCAAGTTTTATCACTAAGAGACTACAAAATTATGGGTGGTCACACTCTCTCGGGATTTTGTATTTTCACCAATAAGACGAAAAGATTCACAGTGATAACGTTTAAGTCCCATTTTATCCTACTATCCTGTGCTAGGGACCTATCATTATTAGCGCAGAGAAAATTGATCTTTTCTTTGGTGGGGAGAGGGGGAGGATAGAGAGAGGAGGACTAAGACAGCAGGGTAGGGATCCTTTAATTTTGTACCAAAAGTGTGGTGGACACAAAAGGCATGGTTTAATTTGATGACTATGCTAATGAACATTCTGAATTGCCTTGCTCAGTCTTGCTGTCTGATAAGTTGAGTAACTGACTATATATTGCATGGTCCCTAAATTGTAAGGCTCTAAGTTTCTAATAACAAGACTGAGGGACTTACTTATAAGACTGTGGCTTGTAACTGTTTCCCTCATCATGTTAATTTTCCCAATGACTGACTGAAGCTCTCTGCTTCAATTTCTCAAGTCTTCCTGAACCAACTTAGGTTTTCAACTGATGTCGCCTCTGTGAGCTATTTGCTTTGTGAAGAAATATTTTTTCATTTTACTATTCTTTCCTTCCAGTTTCAGATGTTTCCCAGACCTATGATACAGTAGTTTAAAGGAAATGATGAGTTTGATACCTCACGTTTCACTTACCTTGACAAAAAGACTTTTGCTTTCCTTGTTTCTATCATAAATTTTCATTTTTTCTAAATAGAGAATTCTTCTAACTTTAAAGTTTATCCTCCCAAATCCATCCTTCAAGGGATGAAGAAGTATGGTTTTTGCTTAGGAATTTCTATTTGATATACCCTGCTGTGTTTCAAGGGTAAGAACTTACACAACATTATAGCTCCAGATATCTTGTGATTTGGTAGCATGGCAGAATAATGTTTCTGTGTCATTTTCACTATCTTTCCTGTTGAAGTTCAACATCTTTTTGACTATATAAATTGAAGTCTATTGCGTTTGATATCTTTGGAAGACAATCTACAATGGTCCTTCTGTCCTTTCACTGTGGTGTCACTGATAAATTGTAGCTCATTTCCTGCAACATTTTTCGAATTATTTTTCCTTCAGACATTCTTGTATCAACACTTCTTTTCTCTTGTCAAATAACCTCTAGAGATCTTCTCACACGTGTTTCCTGCAGGATGAACTTTAGCATATGAAGCAAAGAAATTTAAAAGCCTGATACAGAATAAAACTTATGATTCTGGTCATCTTGAGATATACAGTTTTAAGCAACAGAGAAAACTAATCAGATAATTCAGCTAGAACTCTCTCAATAAAAAGGTAGATTATAGACAGATGGACATCAGTATATTTCTCAGATTGTCAAATGACCCATTTGAGCTAGAGTAAAATGCAAAACAAGTTTCATCCTGCATGCACATGGCCTGATAACAGAGCTATGCTTTTCAACTGTCTAGAGAGAAAGTATCACTGGGAAGACCGTGATGGATTAAAAGAAGCCTGGGGTCAGATTAAAGACATGGCTACTTCTATTTTCTGTTGTGTCATGATCCCAAGGATCTTACTTTATTAAGAGTTTGATTTTAACAATGTATTAATAATACTAAGGAAAGGGAATGAATATGATATTCATATGGGAAAGTCATTTTTACACAGAATTTAAATGCAAGGTAAATATAGCATATTATATGTAGAATACATATTTTGAGAATTCATCTAAGTTATAGCAGAAGTTTTAACTCAGATGTCACTTGTTTCTAGAGATAATATGGAGTAAAATGTGAAAAAAAATGAATGCTAATTTTTAAAGCCTTCCCAAAACTAACTTGAATTTTTTCACAGAATCCATTATAACTAAATTGTAACAATCAAATTTCTGCCATAGCTTATTCCCCTGCAAAAAAAAAAAAAGTGTTTATATATGTGAAATATCCAGATGTCGACATGTTATATCTTAGCAAAATGAAATTATGAAATTGATAACACTTTTCACAAAAGAAGTAGAATGTTAATGAAAGCTATCATATTAATAAAGCAGGAAATGCCTTGTTTCCAATGAGAAAATAGAAATGGCTGCTGAAGTGACTTATTATTATGTGTATGCTTAAGAATATGCCATAATTATGTAGCACACAAATCTGTGCACACTGAGCTTGATGAGAAGGGTGAACCAAGGAAAAGTTATATCAGGGGAAGAAATCTGAGCTCTGTTAAAAATAGCTTCTAGTGAATTTCTAGGCGTAAATTAAGGATTGCTCATAATATCCAGATTATACATCTTGCCTATAATACATACTTATTTAACAGTTTTTCTGCAACAGAATTGGCCTCTTATTTCCCTCATCTACTTTATATTTTTATCTTTTGAAGTGTTGATATTTAAAAATCTGAATATTTCAACAAGGCCTGACAAATTGAAAATGTGAAAAGTTGTGATCACATTTGCATCTAGATAAAGACTCATAGAGACAAACAATCCTGTATACTTTATTACTTATGACTATTTCTTCATCTTCTAATAGGCATTAAGATCACATGGCTTCAGATACTCGTACTTTCAGCCTTTCCCCTGAATTATCTATCTGCTCAAAAAGCCCCCCAAATCCAGAATTATAAGGAACACGACTATAGTCTTTCCCCACTCTGTCCCTTCACAACGTACTCTAACCACCTCATTAAACTAGCTGCAGACACATAGAGACACTCAAACACAGCTGGAGAACATCTGTTCATTCATTTAAAGGGATATTTTAATTTTCAGGAAAACCAGATATTCATTGCAGTAGGGCATAGAATGGAGAAGGCAATGGCACCCCACTCCAGTACTCTTGCCTGGAAAATCCCATGGATGGAGGAGCCTAGTAGGCTGCAGTCCATGGGGTCGCTAAGAGTTGGACACGACTGAGTGACTTCACTTTCACTTTCATGCATTGGAGAAGGAAATGGCAACCCACTCCAGTGTTCTTGCCTGGAGAATCCCAGGGATGAGGGAGCCTGGTGGGCTGCCGTCTATGGGGTTGCACAGAGTCAGACACGACTGAAGTGACTTAGCAGCAGGACATAGAATCCTCATTTTCCTGTTTAACTGTGAGGAAGAAATTTTTTATTTTATTTTATTTTTAAACTTTACATAATTGTATTAGTTTTGCCAAATATCAAAATGAATCCGCCACAGGTATACATGTGTTCCCCATCCTGAACCCTCCTCCCCATCCCCTCCCCATACCATCCCTCTGGGTCGTCCCAGTGCACTAGCCCCAAGCATCCAGTATCGTGCATCGAACCTGGACTGGCAACTCATTTCTTACATGATATTTTACATGTTTCAATGCCATTCTCCCAAATCTTCCCACCCTCTCCCTCTCCCACAGTCCATAAAACTGTTCTATACATCAGTGTCTCTTTTGCTGTCTCGTACACCGGGTTATTGTTACCATCTTTCTAATTTTAAGGTCACCTTTACCAAGATTTATCAAGAGTAACACAGTAAAATCTCAAACAAATTCACATACATGTAAATTGTTATTTGTGCACATTCTATTGCTGACCAAATGACTTCTTTATTGGAGAGAAAATTAAGTCCTTTGGGTCACACATGCAATAGAAATTTGATGCACCAACAGGTGAAATCTACAGGACTTGGGAGAATGTTTGACAACGTGGTTCTGATGGTTCAAGGAAAGAAAGGAAAAGACGGGAAAAGAGGAGTACTTGGAAATGAATGAGGGTCAGAGTAAAAGACTACAGGGAAGGTGTAAGTGGTTTCAATTAGTTCAGAATAATGATAATATAATAGTAACAGTAGTAATGATGATAATAACAGTAGAAACCAAAAAATTAGGCACTGTGCTAAGTGATTAAAATGTAAGATCTCATTTGAACTTCATAGTCACTCCACTTCATTTAGTAATTATGAATGATGTTATTAATAGTATCTCATTTCTCAGAGAGGAAAGTGGTTTAGAAAAGTTAGATAACTTTCCCAGGATCAAGGAGCTGACAAATGGTAGATACTACATTCCAACTCTGGGCTTCCCCTGTGGCTCAGCAGTAAAGAATCTGCCTCTGATGCTGGAGCTGCGGCTTCAATCCCTGGGTTGGGAAGATCCCCGGGAGGAGGGCATGGCCACCCACTCCAGTATTCTTGCCTGGAGAATCCCATGGACAAAGAAGCCTGGTGTGCTATAGTCCATGGGGTTGCAAAGAATCAGACATGACTGAAGCCACTGAGCAGCACAGCACATTCAAACTCTAGGTAGTCTAACTCCAGAGCTTTCTTGATCCTCTTAATCCTCCTCTGCCCTTGGAGTGTGAGAAAGTGAAAGTGAAAGTCTCTCAGTTGTCTCAGACTCTTGGCGACCCCATGGACTATATAGTCCATGGAATTCTGCAAGCCAGAATAATGGAATGGGTAGCCATTCCCTTCTCCATGGGATCTTCCCAGCCCAGGGATTGAACCCAGGTCTCCCACATTGCAGGCAGATTCTTTACCAGCTGAGCCACTAGAGTATCAGAAGTAGAATTCAAAGAGTCAAAAATAGTCCGGGAACTCAAGTTTCCAAATATAGACATTTTCCCCTACTTTCTCTGCCTCTGTTTGCTAACTTAAGTCTTTACGCAGGTCAAATCTGAGAGGACCATGTTTCTGATCTTTTAAAGAGGCCACACTCTTTAAGATATATACTTGATATAATTCACTATTGAAAGTCATGCTTGTTAATATAGCAAATTTATCACTATCACATTAGCATTACTTGTATTTCCATCTCCACAGCCCACCGGTACTCGAAAACCTGTGCATTATAAGTGGTTCCCTAGTACTGACCGAAGCAATCTATTCTGGAAAGAAAGAACAAAGTCCTTTGCTGTGACCTTGAGCTGTTTGTTTTTTAGTTTCCATGTTCACTTGCTAAGTCCTGAAGTTAAATTTCCTAGCTTCCAGGGATATCATTAATTTTTTAAAATTTTTGTTGGAGTTTAGTTGCTTTACAATGTTGTGTTATTTCCTGCCATACAGCAAAGTGAATCAACTGTCGGCTATATGTATACATATCTCCCCCTCTTTTTTGGATTTCCTTCCCATTTAGACTACATAGCATTGAGTAGAGCTTCCTGTGCTATGTAATAGGTTCTCATTAGTTATCTATTTTTAAATCTTTCATTGGTTTATGTATGTATGTATGTGTGTGTAGGGAGTTTTCAGGAAATGTAAAGATAGAGATTTCTTTTGTACATAATTGTTTTAAAAATAGAACTTTACTGTAAGTGAAATGTGGTCATTTTCATAGTGAAAAAATCAGTAACCACTCATTAGAAAATATTTATTAAGTGACTACTGTCACTCATTGAAAAGGTGACGAGGAATATTTATTGTTTTTCCAGCTATATAAATATCTAATGCTTTAGTTATCATGAAAAATTTTAAATTAAACAGAAATCCTATAAAATGTCTAATACTACATTGACAGAAACATTTTACTTGATTTTTAAATTACAACATTTGTGTCATAAACAGACAAGGTAGAATTCTAAAGTTCTACATTTTTTATATCTTAATCTGAAACTAACATATTATTGTTCTTTGGCACAGTTTCAAAACATGTACTTTCTTAACTGTATATTCCTGATTTTTTTATCTAAATGTTGAACTGATGATATCAAAACTATACTAATTTAAGCATTTTTAGATGCCTTCAAACTAAGCATATTTAATTATTGACTGTCCTTTTAAATTGATATTTTTTTGAAGTGTGTGGTATGCTGACTATTCAGAAAACTAAAATCATGGCATCTGGTCCCATCACTTCATAGGAAGTAGATGGGGAAACAGTGGAAGCAGTGTCAGACTTTATTTTTTTGGGCTCCAAAATCACTGCAGATGGTGATTGCAGCCATGAAATTAAAAGACGCTTACTCCTTGGAAGGAAAGTTATGACCAACCTAGATACCAACAAAGCTCCGTCTAGTCAAGGCTATGGTTTTCCCAGTGGTCATGTATGGATGTAAGAGTTGGACTGTGAAGAAAGTTGAGCACCGAAGAATTGATGCTTTTGAACTGTGGTGTTGGAGAAGACTCTTGAGAGTCCCTTGGACTGCAAGGAGATCCAACCAGTCCATTCTAAAGGAGATCAGTCCTGGGTGTTCATTGGAAGGACTGATGCTGAAGCTGAAACTCCAGTACTTTGGCCTCCTTATGTGAAGAGTTGACTCATTGGAAAAGACCCTGATGCTGGGAAGGATTGGGGGCAGGAGGAGAAGGGGACAACAGAAGATGAGATGGCTGGATGGCATCACCGACTCGATGGACATGAGTTTGAGTAAACTCTGGGAGTTGGTGATGGACAGGGAGGACCGGCACGCTGCCATTCATGGGATCGCAAAGGGTTGGACACGACTGAGCGACTTAACTAACTAACTAACTATGCTGACTATAATTGTAATAGATGAATTTTTATGAAAAGTTCAGATTTTGAATTCTCCCCTCTGTTGACTGATTCAGAAACTTCAGAGATCTTTAAACACAAAAATATTAAGGAACAATTCTAGGAGTCAAATTTTATGCAGACTTTTTAAAATTTCAGATTTCAGCTTTAGGGAGGAATTGAGACTCATTAGATTCTAAACACCTATGGTTTTACTTCTTCCAACCACTCTCCCCAACACCCTACATTAAATATCTTTTCCGTTTCCCTTAACTGTATGTCTAGGTGATATTCATCAATTTCCTGAAATTTTGAGTTATTAAAAAGTAGTCCCAGTTCACTTTAAAACATGAATCTTACCATCAGTTTAAAGTTCTCTTCCCAACAAAGGCTTAACAACAGGGCTCAAAGGACCTGAAAACACTGATTTTTTTGCTCGTCCTTCAAGCCCAACACTGGAGGGACCTAGGCTTTTTCTATTCTCTCCATTCCTTGGTTTCTGCAGGTGAGACGGATGGCAGAAAATATTTGTTCAAAGTCTCCTTTGCCTCCCTGGTATCCTGGCCACAGCTCTTTCCTTGTTGGTTGTCTGCATCTCTAGCTGATCCTGAGTGGCCTATATGACAGGTCTTGACCCTCTGACTCTCCTGATAGGTCCATGAGCATTCCTCAGATGGCCCTGTATACATAGTTCTCCAAGATCCAGCTCTTCCTGACATCTTCCAGTTGGTAAACTCTCGTAGTCCCTTTAGGAGTCCTGTGACCCTAACAAGGACAGGAGAGCAAGTTAGCAAAAGCCTGGTTTCTTCCTGCGGTGCGTGCTGGCTCCCCAGTAGATTCCAAACCCTGCTCCCTCTCCTGGTAGGAAGTCAGGCTGCTGCCAGCTGCCCAACTGATGAGTCCTATTGTTTATCTGTTTTCCCTGAAGCCCTAGACCCAGGGAGAGATAAGCAAGCCAAGGGTTTGGGAAGATGCCCCAGCAGGGATTAAGACGCTATCTTCCCCTTTTAGAAATCCCCCATCTTTATGAGGGATTGTCTTGGAATGTCCCTCACTTGACTGAGGAAGGGGGTGGTGCTGATGAGACCACTCCCATCTCTTCCTCTGGCTTTCCTAACTGGCACCCAACTGGAGTGCCCTGAGTTTAGGGCTCACTGGCCCCTTCTTCCCAGTGTTCTCTTTATGCAGGCATGGGCAGGAGTGGTAGGTGGCTGCTGACAGATATGGTCCTCACACCTCTTGTGCTGTGTGCATGCTCAGTCATGACCGATTCTTTGCGACCCCATGGACTGTAGCCCACCAGGCTCCTCTGCCCATGGGATTCTCCAGGCAAGAACACTAAAGTAGGTTGCCATTTCATACTCCCAGGAATCTTTCAGATGCAGAGATCGAACCCACATCTCCTGCACTGGCAGGCAGATTCTTTATCATTGCACCATTTGGGTAGGCCTAGTGCCTTCTATGGGTCTGGCATAAGATGAGTCTCTACCAAGTGAAATCACTGCATTTAGATTTCTTTTTGAACAAAATCAGAATTTTGACCAGAGACTACTTCTTGTGCCCCCAACTTATGGAGGGGGGTGAAAACCCTCCAGCGAAGATAAAATCTTTTTGTTCTCTTTATATTCATTGACTTGGTGTCACAGCATGGAATTCAGTGTTCTGTTAAGAGACTTCCAAGGTCAGACCCCTCAGCTAGCTTTGGGGCTGCCTTAACAGGCCCTTGGAGTGTCCTAGGTGAAAAGGTGACTTGCTCTTTTGCTTGGGGTTATTTCCTCTTTGTGAAAGTACTGACAGTGAGAAAGGAGAGGCAAGACGTCTGTTTTGCAGAATTACACATTTTTTTACATGAAATCGAGGCTGGTTAATTACAGCACTGGAGGGCTGCCTGCTGCATCTCATCCCCCACAGCTAGCTTCACGTGATGGGATGTAAGAGAACACTCAGCCTTGATGAAAACTGTTATGGGAAAGGTAGAAAAAAATAGTCCAAACTTCCAGGCATCCACAAATATTTTCAAAAGGAAGTTCTCTGACTCATTTGCACTGTGATCTTTCGGTTGTTGGTCCCCACAGTCTTACATCAATGCTTGTAATTAGACCTCCACCACCACGCTGAGAAATCATGTCATCTGTTTATAAACAGCAGAGAACAATTTTGAAATGTTCCCATTGTGGGAACAGCACAAACATTTTCTGACAGACGCTCCCTCAAGCTTTGTTCTCTTCAGTCTCTTTTAGTTAGCGTGAATCGTTGACTATCTGGATGTGTTTTCCAGCCAGTTAATAGCACCCTCTAGTTTTTCTCAAGGCTTGTTTCTTCTGAAATTTCAGTGAATGTTGCCAGAATAGAAGAAACTTGATATGCCACTAATGTGCTCGTGACAAATAGAAACCGGTAGTCCTCAAACAGGTATGTGGTGATGGAGGAAGTGATCCAAACAGCTACGGGAAATGATCCTCGAATCTGGTGCTTTGAAAACAAAAGATCCCAAAACCATTAGTCAAGAAGCACTAACTGACAGTCTTATTTACAGCTCAGGTTAAAAAAAAAAAATGGGCTGAGTCCTCAATTTCATCAGGATCTCTATTTTTTCCATACAGTTGTGCCTTTTGAAAGTCAGTAGTACAATAATTTTTTGTGTGATTCAGAGAGTTAGATATTTAGTGTCTATCCTCTGAACCTTGAGGAACTGTAATATATCTGAATTGTGAGTTTTTGTTTTGAGTCTTCTTAGGAAATCTTGGAGGTCATCCAGTTTGAACTTTCAATTGAAGTGTCATGTTCTTGAGTCCATCTAATAAGAACAGAGTGCTGGATATTAAGGAGCTCCAGGTTAAAACTGTGCTTTCTATTGAGCTGCTAACTGCTGCTTCAACACTCCTTCCTGGTGGTCTTCCTCCTGTCCTCACCAGGACTCACTGCTGATTAGTTAGCAGTGAGTCCTGGTGTCTTTACTCTTTTACATAATTATCCATAAAGTATTTGAAATTATCTATTTTGATGACTGTTAATAATCCCATTTGGCTTTCCAGTTGGGTAGAAGCGAAACAAGAGATATGATTTATTTATAAAGGGAAATAAAATATAAACCCTTTTGTTGGTTTGCAGGTCTTTTAAATATATTTTATTTTAAAATATTTACATAATTTGAATACACCAGAATCACAAATTCATAGACCTGGAGTGACCTTTAGAGGTCCAGTGAAACAAGTATCCACTTATTGCTAGAATTTCCCTGGAGTATGACTGATTGCTGGGGGCTTCCCTGCCGGCTCAGTTGGTAAAGAATCCACCTGCAGCACAGGAGACCTAGGTTCAATCCCTGGGTCTGGAAGATCCTCTAGAGAAGGGAATGGCAACCCACTCCAGTATTCTTGGGGCTTTCCTGATGGCTCAGATGGTAAAGAATCTGCTCACAATATGGAAGACCCAGGTTCTATGCCTAGGTCAGGATCATTGCTTGAATTTCCCTGGAGTATGACTGGTTAACTCTGAAAGGTGATCCATTCCAGTTTGGGGACAATTCTGATTGCCAGAAAATCCCTCTTACATTGGGCAAGAAGATTCCTTTCTATGTCTTTCATATCATAGATCCAACTTCTGCTTTCTGGGGCAGACCAAAGCAAGTGTGTGCAGCAAAGTTTTTCATCTCTCATAGTGTCTATTGTGATGACTGATTCTCATAGGATTTTGATAATTCAAACAGGAAGAGTAGTGTCTGGCTTGTTTATACCATTAAGGTAGAATTAACCTCAGATATGCAGATGACACCACCCTTATGGCAGAAAGTGAAGAAGAACTAAAAAGCCTCTTGATGAAAGTGAAAGAAGAGAGTGAAAAAGTTGGCTTAAAGCTCAACATTCAGAAAATGAAGATCACGGCATCTGGTCCCATCACTTCATGGAAAATAGATGGGGAAACAGTGGAAACAGTGTCAGACTTTATTTTTCTGGGCTCCAAAATCACTGCAGATGGTGACTGCAGCCATGAAATTCAAAGACGCTTACTCCTTGGAAGGAAAGTTACGACCAATCTAGATAACATATTGAAAAGCAGAGCCATTACTTTGCCAACAAAGGTCCATCTAGTGAAGGCTATGGTTTTTCCAGTGGTCATGTATGGATGTGAGAGTTGGACTGTGAAGAAGGCTGAGGGCCGAAGAATTGATGCTTTTGAACTGTGGTGTTGGAGAAGACTCTTGAGAATCCCTTGGACTGCAAAGAGATCCACCCAGTCCATTCTGAAGGAGATCAGCCCTGGGTGTTCTTTGGAAGGAATGATGCGAAAGCTGAAACTCCAGTACTTTGGCCACCTCATGCTTAGAGTTGACTCATTGGAAAAGACTCTGATGCTGGGAGGGATTGGTGGCAGGAGGAGAAGGGGATGACAGAGGATGAAATGGCTGGATGGCATCCCTGACTCGATGGGCATGAGTGTGAGTGAACTCTTGGAGTTGGTGATGGACAGGGAGGCCTGGCGTGCTGCGATTCATGGGGTCGCAAAGAGTTGGACACGACTGAGTGACTGAACTGAACTGATACTTCTTGTAGGATTCTGTCCATAGAATTCTGTGATAATCCAAACCTTTTGTTTTTAGAAGTGAGATAACTGAAATCTAGAGATATGGAGCTTCTGGCTAAGATTACAAAGCTGATTACTAGTTGAGCTGAGCCTCATTCACCTATTATTATTATCATTGTGCTTCTGAGGAAAGTTAATTTGAACGTATTTGTTCGAAGATTGCAATGCTTACTTATATGGCCTCACCTCTGGGAACTGGCAAAGTTTTGAACAAAGCAAAACAAAGAAACTCCATTGTGAAATCTCTAAGAGCACTGCCTAAGGAGACTGAGGTCCAGTTCTAGTTTTTCCATTAAGTAGCTTTAGTCACATGGTCTTTGGGGGTCTTAGTTCTGTTAGGTACTTTGCAGTTGCATGCTGGATTCTCAGACTGTACTTGGGTTTAGTAGGAAAAAGCACCACAAATGTGGGAAGGGAGAGCTTTTCCATGGGTACTGAGCATTTTTCCTCATTTCCTCATTGGATAATATAAATTGTAAGTTTCCCACAAGCTCTAAAATCAGTGCCTGCATCACATCTTTTTCAGATATGATACATTCCTTTCTTCAGAAGGAGGATGTGATCATTATCACATCCCAAGTTATGCTCAACCTTATCTAGTTCTCAAGAGAGATTTATTTATGAAAGAAACCTCAAAAGGAAGATATAAACAGCAAATCTAGAATAAAGCAAAGGTTTACAGCAGACTCTAAAATGCACTCTAATTAATTGATATCCATTCTTATCTGGGTTCTTAATTTAAATGTGACAAAATTTAACAATAAAACTTTATTAATAATACTAAAATATTGCAAGTTTTTCACTAAATAATTATGAGCATCAAGTCTAATACATTTTACTTTCAAAGTTTCATTGAAAAAATTTTCACAAACACATTTATCAGCAATATATCACAATTTCTTTATTTTTAATCAATCTCTCATAATTTTTGCTGCCTTAACGTTAAGTTGTACCACTACTTCATCTCAGTTTTTTTTTCTCCCCCTAGGGCACAGATATATAAAATGTTGACAAACATACACTCATAGTACCAGCACGATCACCATATAGGACAAAGTATGGCCCAGCAAGCCAAATTTGGCCCTTTGCTAGTTTTTATAAATAGTTTCTGGAGAAGGAAATGGCACCCCACTCCAGTACTCTTGCCTGGAGGATCCCATGGATGGAGGAGCCTGGTAGGCTACAGTCCATGGGGTCGTGAAGAGTCGGACATGACTGAGCAACTTCACTTTTACTTTTCACTTTCATCTATTGGAGAAGGAAATGGCAACCCACTCTAGTGTTCTTGCCTGGAGAATCCCAGGGACAGAGGAGCCTGATGGGCTGCCGTCTATGGGGTCGCACAGAGTCGTACACGACTGGAGCGACTTAGCAGCAGCAGCAGCATAAACAGTTTCATTATAACAAAGCCACACTCATTCATTTATTGTTGCTGTTGCTCAGTTGCTAAGTCCTGTCCGACTCTTTGCAACTCCATGGACAGCACGTTAGGCTTCCCCATCCTTCACTAACTCCCAGAGGTTGCCCAAGTTCATGTCAGTAATGCTATCCAACCACTGCAAAGCCTAAATAATTTATTTTCTGGCCCTTCACAAAGTATGATGATAGTTTAGATTGTTATAGATGTGCTTTATCAAATCAAGACAATTTCCTTCTAGTCATACTTTACAGAAACCTTTTGTCATGAATGAATGTTGAATTTGGTCAAATGAATTTACTGCACCTATTGTACAGATTTATTGCATCTAATGAAAATATTTTTTTTCCCCAAAAATCTATTGATGTGATAAATTACGTTGATTGATTCTTAAATATTGAAACAAGCTTGTATTTTTAGGAAAAATGGCATTTGGTCATGACTTATTATCAGTTTTATATATTACTATATTTAATTTACTAATATTTGTTGATTTTGTACATATTCATAAGGATTATTAGTGTATAGTTTTCTTTGTATATATTTTTGCCTGACTTTTTATCAGAATAATACATACTTTTAAACATCTTTTTCCTTGTAATTTTGTATTTCATTAGCACTGGCATTATTTCTTTCTCAAATATTTGGTAGAATCCCATGAAAAACTAGACCTGAATTTTTCTTTGTTGGAAGGTTTTTAACTATGAATTCATTTTCTTTAATGAATAAAGGACAACTCAGGTTACTCTATGTCCTCTTTTGTGTGTTAGGTAAGTTTTGTCTTTCAGGGGAAATGTCCAATTCATTTATGTTGTGAAATTTATGAGTATCAATTTGTTCCCTTTATTCACTTGTTATCCTTATAAAGTCTGTAAGATCTATATTCATTCCCATCTTTCATTTCTGATATTGATCATCTCTTCTCTCTTTTTTCTTGATCAATTCTAGTTAGAATTTTTTTCAATTTTATTGACCGTTTCAAAGAACTAGATTCTGTTTTCATTGATTTTCTCAAGTTTTATATTTTAAAATGTATTGATTTCTGCTTATTTTTTTTTAATGTTCTTCCTTCTGCCTGTTTTGGGTTTAATTTGCTCTTCTTTTCATAGTGTCACAGTTAAAGCTGAGATCACTGATTTGAGACCTTTACTATTCTCTAATTAAGCATTCTACTCTAAGTACTGTGTTAACTGCATCACAGAATTTTTAGTTGTATTTTCACTTGTAATCATTTCAAAATATTTTCTAATCATTCTGTAAATTTCCCTGTGACCAAAAGTTATCAGAAGCATATTATTTAATTGCAAAATATTTGGAGATTTCAACATACAATGTATTATTGATTTGTTCTTTACTATGGCCTATCAAAGGATTGTCATGCAGTTATGTTTTGCACTTTTATCCTATTCTTCATCTCTTTTAAATAGTAAATATTTAAACATTTCAAATGTATAAATATGTTGAAGTTATATAGTCTGTCTTGGTGAATGTTCCATGTACACTTGAAAAAAAAAATGTGTCTTCTGCTATTAGACTGTTGATAGTGTTGTTCAGTTCACTTCAGTTCAGTCGCTCATTCGTGTCTGATTCTTTGTGACCCCATGAATTGCAGCACGCCAGGCTTCGCTGTCCATCACCAACTCCCGGAGTTCACTCAGACTCACGTCCACTGAGTCAGGGATGCCATCCAGCCATCTCATCCTCTGTCGTCTCCTTCTCCTCCTGCCCCCAATCCCTCCCAGCATCAGAGTCTTTTCCAGTGAGTCAACTCTAAGCATGAGGTAGCCAAAGTACTGGAGTTTCAGCTTCAGCATCATTCCTTCCAAAGAACACCCAGGGCTGATCTCCTTCAGAATGGACTGGTTGGATCTCCTTGCAGTCCAAGGGACTCTCAAGAGTCTTCTCCAACACCACAGTTCAAAAGCATCAATTCTTCGGCACTCAGCCTCCTTCACAGTCCAACTCTCACATCCATACATGACCACTGGAAAAACCATAGCCTTCACTAGACGGACCTTTGTTGGCAAAGTAATGTCTCTGCTTTTCAATATGCTATCTAGGTTGGTCATAACTTTCCTTCCAAGGAGTAAGCGTCTTTTAATTTCATGGCTGCAATCACCATCTGCAGTGATTTTGGAGTCCCAAAAAATAAAGTCTGACACTGTTTCCACTGTTTCCCCATCTATTTCTCACGAAGTGATGGGACCAGATGCCATGATCTTCGTTTTCTGAATGTTGAGCTTTAAGCCAACTTTTTCACTCTCCTCTTTCACTTTCATCAAGAGGCTCTTTAGTTCCTCTTCACTTTCTGCCATAAGGGTGGTGTCATCTGCATATTCGAGGTTATTGCTATTTCTCCCGGAAATCTTGATTCCAGCTTGTGCTTCTTCCAGTCCAGCGTTTCTCATGATGTACTCTGCATATAAGTTAAATAAGCAGGGTGACAATATACAGCCTCGACATACTCCTTTTCCTATTTGGAACCAGTCTGTTGTTCCATGTCCAGTTCTAACTGTTGCTTCCTGACCTGCATATAGGTTTTCTCAAGAGGCAGGTCAGGTGGTCTGGTATTCCCATCTCTTTCAGAATTTTCCACAGTTTATTGTGATTCACACAGTCAAAGGCTTTGGCATAGTCAATAAAGCAGAAATAGATGTTTTTCTGGAACTCTCTTGCTTTTTCCATGATCCAGTGGATGTTGGCAACTTGATCTCTGGTTCCTCTGCCTTTTCTAAAACCAGCTTGAACATCTGGAAGTTCACGGTTCATGTATTGCTGAAGTCTGGCTTGGAGAATTTTGAGCATTACTTTACTAGCATGTGAGATAAGTGCAATTGTGCAGTAGTTTGAGCATTCTTTGGCATTGCCTTTCTTTGGGATTGGAATGAAAACTGACATTTTCCAGTCCTATTGTTTAGGATTTCTGTATGCTTTCTTTATTTTTTAACTGGATATAGTAGTTTTGCAATGTTGTATTAGTTTCTACTGTACAACAACATGAATCAGCCATATGTATACATATATCCCTTCCCTTATAAGCCCCGCCCCATCCCAACCCCTAGGTCAGCACAGAGCACTCAGCTGAACCCCCCTGTATGATACAGCAGCTTCCCACTAGCTATCTGCTTTACACATGGTAAATGTGTTTATATGTCTATGCTACTGTCCAATTCATCCCGCCTTTCCCTCCCCACTGCTGTGTCCACAGATGCATTCTCTACCTCTGCATCTCTATTCCTGCCTTGCACGTAGGTTCATCAGTACCGTCTTTCTGGAACTTCTATATTCTTACTAAACTTCTTCCTACTGTTTCATGTACTTTTAGAGAGGAATAGTTAAGTCTCTAACTATAATCGCACCTTTATTTATATTTAAGTTCTATGGCATCTTGCATTATCAGGTTATTTTGTCAGCTGCATTTATATTTAGGACTGATCTGTCTTCTCAGAGATTTGACCTGTTTATCCTTATGTTTTATTCCTGTACATACATAGTAATACTTCTTCTGAAATATATCTAGTCTTACGTTAATATAACCATTTAAGCTTTTTTGATTAGTATTTCATGGTATCATTATTATTCATTTGTGTTTGGCCTATCAAAGGATTGTCATGCAGTTATGTTTTGCACTTTTATCCTATTCATCCATCTCTTTTAAAAGCATGTTTAGACTTTATCTTTCATTCAATGCAGTTTTTAATATTGGTAGATTTAAAATCTACCCCATTGTTTTTCCTATTTTCCCTATCTGATGTATTTTTTCCTTTTTTTCCTCTGCCTGTTCTTGGACTGCATTTTATAACACCATATTTATTTATATTTTTGACTCTGCATTTATGCATTTAAACATATTTTGAGAGAATGCATTAGGATTTACAACATAAATTTAATTTGTCACAGTCTAACTTCAAATAGTATTTTGCTTTACATGTAGTATCAGAACCCTGTGATTCTGTGCTTCTCATTCCTCTTTCTTGTCTTCTGTGCTGTTGTCATGTGTTTTGCTTTTACATATGTCATAAACCACAGTACAGTGCTACTATTTTTGTTTTGCCTTGGGCAGTCAATTATCTGTTAGAGCAAAATAAGAAAAACATCTTTTACATTGATTTTCACTTTAGTAATTTCTGAATAGAGATCTTCATTTCTTTTTATAAGCCTAAATATCTATCAGTTATGTTCTGCTTTAAAAAAATAACCCTTTAGCATTTCTTGGAGCATGGGCCTCTGTCTGAATTTTTGATTGTCTGAAATGAGTTTTTCATTCTCCTTTATTTATTAGAGATATTTGTGCTGTGTGTAGAATTCTGGATTGACTTCTTTCTTTTTTCAGCACTTTAATGATGCCTTCTGTGCGGTTTCAGACAATCCATTTGATATCAGTCCTATATTTTTTCCTTTGTATGCAATGTGTCCTTTATTTCCACCAAATCCCTGTCCCTGGTGCCTTTAATATTTTTTATTTATCTTTTTTGAACAGGTTGAGTATGATATATCACAGTGTGCATGTGCTTGTATGTGTGTATGCATGTGCGTGTATTTTGTTAGGGTATTTATTTATACCTATGTAGAAGGCTGGACAGAAGTGTATAGCATTTATGCCTGAAAATGGATATGCCTCTTCTGTTAGGACATGAGTGCAGGAATTTGAGGCAGTAGAGTCAGAAGCTGAGCTGGATTTGTGTTTCATTGTTGCTGTAATCAGTTTCAGGCCACCATATACAAAGACTGCAAGTCTTTGTACCCCTCTCTCCAATTCATGGGCTTCCCAGGTGGCTCAGTGGTAAATAATCTGCCTGCTAACACGAGAGGCCTGGGTATGATCCCTAGGTCAGGAAGATCCCCTGGAGAAGGAATGGCAACCCACTGCAGTATTCTACCTGGGAAATCCCATGGACAGAGTACCCTCGTGGGTCCATGGGGTCACAAAAGAGTCAGACATGACTTAGTAACTAAATAACAACAACTCAATTCACACATTGAAATCCTATCCCACAATGTGATGGTTTTTGGAGGTGGAGCCTTTGGGAAGCACCTGGGACATGAGGGTAGAAGCCTCACAAATGGAATTAGTGCCCTTAGAAGAACAGACCAGAGAGCTAGCTCACTGTCTTTCTGCCAAGTGAGGACACAAAGAGAGGTCAGAAGTCTACGACATGAAACAGGACTCTCACCAGAGCCTGACCCTGACACTCTGACCTTAGATTGTAGCCCTCAGAACTATGAGAAGTAAATTTCTGTTGTTTATAAGACAGCATGTCTGGAGTGCTTTGTTATAGCAGCCTGAACAGATAAAACAGTTGGGAGAGATAATTATTCTCAGAATTCCTGCTCTACCCCGTTTCTGGCCTTCCTCCAGCACCTGTGCCTCTGAGGGAGTTTGTGTCCAGGTATTTGTGATCCTCTAGTGGTTGTCAGCTTCTGCTTCTTACTGAGTGTTTATCAGCCTGGTGATGTGAGGCAGAAAGCCTGTCTGTTTTCCAGGTCTAGGGTCAGACTTAGGTAAGCCTATGCCTGGGCATCAGGGAGCATCTCAATGATCCAAATCTTCCTTGTCATGGTGGTAAAACTGTGCAGGTTGCATGCAGAAGGGTTTCCCAACCTTCCCCCATTGGTAGGAAGCATCTAAGGATGTTGGTATAAATGTTAGTCCCAGTTCTATTTCCTGCTTCTCCCAGAGGACTGATGTGTTCTGCTTCTTGGGGTGCAGGAGCCTGGATAAAGCTTTGTGCTTCCTCCCAGAACCAGGTTCTTGAGCGGTGTCAGGATCTATGGAAATTAGCTTACAAGTGAATGGACACCCTCCTCGTATCTGTGTCCTAGGGGTTCTGTCCTCTCTCAGTAGCTCATGCTCAGCTTTTAGAAGTTTGTTTAAGAAGGTTTTCTGAACTTGTCTTAATCTCTTGTGTTGATATGGTGCCAGTGTCTCTCACCCTGCCACCTGACCCAGGGAAGCTAATGCTCTCCTTGTCACTCTCTTTGCAGCAACTGTTTTCTTTGACATATAGGCTCCCTGGTTTCTCACCTCTCTGACAGATTCATGAAAAAATATGATTCTATATTTATATGACTTTTTCTTGCTTTTAGTGTAGGACAGATATAAAACTCTGTACTACCCACATTGGTATCAAACTATCATTATCATAAAAGAGTCTAGTTTTCTTATTTTAATGTAGTTTTAAAATCATATTTATCCTTTTCATATTTCCTGATTCTAGATATCTTCATATTTTCCCTTCTCATTATTAGGCTCTAAAAATAGATTTATAAAATTTTAATAATATTCTGGAAATAGAATAAAGATATACAGTGATATGTTATAAGTAATTTCTAATATTTGAAAATAAAATATTTCCTATTAAAAACATGACCATAATCAAAGGAAAGGGATTTTTATTTTCTCTGGGTATAGCTTTAGACCTATTGCTAGAAGTATGAATGTTATAATCGCTTTTTAAACAGAACTGAAATCAGATCTCTGAAGGTGCTAACTGCTTACAAAAGCACAGCAAAGTACCCTGGTCAATGGTATTAAGCCAGTTTTGTTCAGTAGATAAAAGAGATGCAAGTTCAGCCCCTAGGTTGGAGAGACTCCCTGAGGTTTGCTTGGAAAATCCTACGAACAGAAGAGTCTGGTGGGCTACAGTCCATGGGGTTGCAAAGAGTCAGACTGGCTGAGCACACATACATTCACTAGTTTTTTCATAAATCTTTGAGTCATTTTGGCTTGGGAGGAAAAATGTCTTTAAGTATCTGTTTGCAAATGACCATCATGATATTTTCCATGAGAAAGATATAGAGGTAGAGAGGAATCCCAGTTTGAGTCAAAATTTCACAACCTTCTGAATTTATCAAATGAATAAAAAGAAAGTGAAGCAGCCTCAAGAGAATTCTCTACAAATTAGCTAAGAATCCTGGAAGTTTTATAATCTGACTGGGACTCAATTATTATTACCTATAAAAATAGGTGTTGTATTAGAGTGACTATATAGTTTCCTGAAGTTCCAAGATTCTCTGATTCCTAATTATGTATCTCTGTTTATAATGATTTGATTGAAAAACCACTCTTACATGAATCTTTCTATAACTGCAGGTTTTATATGGGGAGAGATTAAACAAATGTGGGATGGTGGACTTCAAGATTACATCCATGATTGGTGGAATTTAATGGATTTTGTGATGAACTCCTTATACCTAGCAACAATCTCCTTGAAAATCGTTGCATTTGTAAAGGTAACTATAATTTATGTTATTGGTAAAGCAAAAGTTATGTTAACTATTGATAATATTCCATTGTTATTATTTTTATTAATAATGCTGCCTAGGGCATTATCTGTATGTGAAATTCATCATCTCATGACTTTCCTGAGAGATAGAAATAAAATACATAGATAATGCACAGCTTATAGTCGTAAAACAAATTTTGATAGACATTTAGAAATTGTCACCCAATTTTCTGGTATCTAAATTGAATGATGCCTAAAAGTGATTCACAATAGCTGCTCTCAAGTCTAATCTTTTCCATTTCTAATGAAATTCTACCTCAAACACTGTTCAAACTTTTGCAACCAGAATCTATTTTTATCAGTTATAACTAACTGATAAAATTACACAGACAGATCAAAATATTACTCTCTTAAAGCATTGAAATTATTATTTCAGTTTAAACTAATATAGCTTGATATAATTGGAGCAGAATATAATTCTTCTCCTCACCCCATTCAATGTGACAGTGCTGAAATCTCACACACCCATTCCTCCCCCGCGTTCCATACAGCATCAATCTCACCCCAAACCACATAATTTACATAAAGCGTTTTTGTTCTGCAGTGACAACTGAGATTATTTTGTGCTTTGGGGGATGTTTTTTAAACCAAAGTATGATCGTGTCCTCCTTCCTGCCTTTCCTTTCACTCCTTCCTTTTCTCTTCCTTTTTAAAAAATGTGTGTCAAACTGATGAGTGAATTAGGAAAACACAGTGTTTAATTGGGACTGTACATGAATAATTCATGCGATCTAATGATCTGAGCTAGGAAATGCTAAAACAAAAGTGAACTCTCATTCATTTAGTGTTGTACTAAGTCAGCTCCTGAAACGTTCAGCTGTAACAGGGTCAAAATTGCCCAAAGTCGTTTCCTGAATTGTTCAATTAAAATGTTTCCAGCACTCATCAAAACATTCAGAAAAAATGTTTTCTGCCAGTTTCATGGAAAACTAGCTATGTTTTAAGAATGGAAATGATTTGATAATTTTTTTCTATCTGCATTAAGAATGAATTACCTTGGGCCTTTCTGAAGATGACAGAAAATATTGTGTTAACCAAGCCAGTTTTGCATCTGTGCAGGAGATGGATATCTATTTTGAAGTGCATATCTTCCCAATTCTTCTTTCTTCTGTCATGATGCTTAAGTATATCTATAAAGTTGTTTTGGACATGTTTCTCTCAAAAAGTAATGTATCTGTTTTTTTGTGACCACGTGCAGTTATAAAATTCTAGTTCCACATGACATATCAATTCTTCTCATACTTTCAGGTGCTAAGAATCACCTGAAGAGCTTGCTAAAACAGATCCCTTTTCTCAATTCCCACAGGTCAGGAGTATTAGGCAGGGGCCTAAATTCGCATTTATTGCAAATTCATCAGCTAATTTTGAAGTAAATGGTCTAAGGAAGACATCATGAATAGCCCTAGGCTGAAAAATTCTATTTAGCAGCTCAAATAAATATGGGTTTGATGCCAAAAGGAACCTCTCTCATATAATATTTATATTAAGAAACATTTTATAGATCTCATTTATATGGTATTCACTTATGGTACATATATATTTTATATATAAGAACTCTGATATATACTAAGTACAATTATATAAATTAATGAACACCTGTGTATTTGGGGCCTCAGTGGTTTCAGATAACTGGATTTGAATTTTCATAAATTCTTTATGTGGAATATCTGTTTTCAAACTAAAATATAAACATTGTTCCTTATACTGTAAATGGGAAATTTTGTGTTAAAAATTCAACTAGGGAGTACCCTGGTGGTCCAGTAATTAAGACTCCACACTTCCAATGCAGGGGGCATGGGTTCAGTCTCTGATAGGGAAACTAAGATCCAGCAAGCTTCACATGGCTAAAAGACAAAAAAAAATCAACTCATCCCAAGTGATGAAGAAGAAAGAAAAGAAAAGGAAAAAAAGATGGAAAAGTACATAGAAATAACCTCAGATGAAGTCTTTGGGAAATATATGGATTGCTTATGCCCTTTGGTCATAGGAGTTCAGCTAGGATTATAAACATAAATGATGAAAAGTTATTTCTGAATGACTAATTTGTGTGCTCCAAACCTGAGTTTCATGAATAGTTTTTAAATGGCTGCACTTTAGACCTGGGTTTCCTGGGCTCAGTTTTCTCCCATCACTTACTAGTTATGTGAACTTGGACCTGTTTTTTCACCTCTCTGTGCTTCACCTATAAAATAAGGAATTTCTGCCTTACACCATTAATATGAGAAAAACATGAGTCGATCAATGTATTTAAAGTGCTGGTATCCAAATGCATGATTAGTTCTCTCCTTTCTCTCCTACTGCTGTTTCCTCCTCCTTCATGTACCCTGAGTCCACTGGACTTGCCTCTTGCAATGTCTTTATTGTGGCATTTGCTTTATTTTAGTTGAAAAAGACCTTCATGTCTGAATTCACACTTGCCTTTACCACTTGCAAACTGTCTAATTTGGGGCAAGGTGTTTCATGTGGGCCTCGATTGTATTATCTTTTAAATGACGATAATAGCAAAAAAGCACCGACTTTGGGAGGCTGTGATGTCATGCTGATTTGGTGACTCAGCCTCCTTGATCATCTTTTGTTCTATCATTCATTTTCTCATGCTAATTTTTAATAACATAATTTACGATTTCAGGAACAGGAGCATTATTTCTGTACAAAAATAGACTACCATAAATGAGGCAAACAGTCATTTTGTGAATCAAGCAATGAGAATTTATGGAGTCACATTAAGAAACTGGCTTTCCATCTGTTTGTTGAGAATGCAGACACTGGCGATACAGCCCCTGCCTTCAAGCAGTTCACAGAAAGGAAAGAGAAATGCACATGAAGACCTTACAGTGTGATAAGGTCTACCACAGGGACCTTGGTGGCATCATGGAAGGAACTAAATTTGGCTGGCAGTGTCTTGAAATGATTTAGAGGACAGAGTGAGTGGGGATGTATTGTGTCCATGAACATTCATAAATGTCCCTGGGAGAAGAGACACAACATGCATGAGTCTGAGAGTATAAAGGAGGCCACTAATTCAGAGGGATGGTCCAGGGAACTGGGGCAGGGAGAGGATGGGAAGGACTTTCCAGATCATGCTATACAGTTTGAATCCTAAAATAAAGAGGAACCCTTAATGAGGCTGAAACAGAATGAGTCAAATGATGATGATTACCTGAAGTAGAGCAGTGGACACAGGAGAAGTTAATAGAAGATTGGCTTTGGGAAAAAAAAAAAAATTAGGAGGTAAGATCCACAAGACACGTGATTTGTTATTATGAAGGCTTGGATCATAGGTGGGATCCCAGAATGGTCTTGACGCTGCTCCTCAGTAAATAGTTTACTTCTGATGGTTATGATGACCAAATGAACCATCAGTCCTTCAAGAGGGAGATCCTTCTGTAACTGGTCTGTAGGGAGAGAACCTCCTGGTCTAGCAGAAGGACCATTCTTATTTGGCTCATCCCTTTGCAATTTATCCTCCTGGATTTTTTTTTTTTAACATACAAAAGGGTCCTTTTGGCCAAAGGTGTGATCTGGGCTCTGATCCATACTTGGTATGACTACTGCCTGTACCACTTCCTACCAGTACGATTTGGGACAAGTTAACCTATGCCTCAACATTCTTCTCTGTAAGATGATAGGAATAATCAAATTCCAGACAATGTTTGTGAGGATCTCATTAATAAACACATTTATGCCATAGAGTTTAATATAAGCACTCAGTTGTTTTTTATTTTGATTAAAATGAAACAGCATTAGGTTATACAAAGAGAACACAGAAGTTCACGTGACTTTAGGATTCTCCTTCTCCACAAGGCTTGTGGTTCTGCCTTAAATGCCTTGATTCATTAGCATTTCACAGCTTAGGGATTGTAGCTTTTTAAAATTTGCTTTTAATTTTTGAAGGAGAAGGTTTGTCAATCATTTCTTGTTCTCACCATGTATAAAATGTTAAGTCAATCTAGAGCTTGTTGATGCCTGGGCACACTTGGAAAATGTTAGTTTATCTTCATTAGGAATCGTTTTCTCCTAAATATTACCCAGTCCCTTTTCCTATGTATAACTTGTCTCTTATGTCTATCTTCTGTCATTTGGCAGAAATGGTTGCAATTCTATGCCTCGTCCACTGTGTAAATAATATTCTCAGAAATCAAAATGATGAGGAATAAGAACAGTTCTTTCAATGATCTTGCTGGAATTTTTCATAGCACCAGTCTTCTAAATAGTATTTACCTCATTGGTCCCTCTTCTTATCAGCTAGAAAGAAGGCAAATGTTTCCATTTCACAAATGTTACAACTGTAGTGAATTCTCCAAATCATGAACTTTTCTAAATATTCTTTAGTTTTATGACAGAGAGCTGTAGATAGTTAAATCTGAGTTGTATAGTATTATCTACCACAGGAGAAAACCATACACCTTCCTGTTGTCTTCACTTCTTAATTTTCTAACCAGTTTGTAGAAAGGGAAATGTTTTCACCTTATAAATCAAGCATTAAAACTAGTATACATTTTCTGTTTAATTTTGTAGAACAAATGTTTTCACTTTGCCTCAACTTAATTATTATTCATTTTGAATACTTGACTTTTATGAGTATGCATCAGGCTCTAGAGAATATAAAGATGAACTTTTCCTATATTCAAGGAACTTAGGACCTACTATTATGATGCAATCCGTCTTCCTCTCCTAACACTTTTGCTAAGGTGTTCATGATCTGCCTTCAGCTTTCTCTTAGAGTTATCACTATTCCCAAAGCCTCTGCAACCCAGCTATATTAAGATGCTCCCATTTCTACAAATGATCCATCTTTTCTAACAATCGTACTTTAGAATATGTCTGGGACAGTTCTCCACCCGAAAATGCTTTTCGAGCTTCTGTCACATATAAAACACTCTATTAGATGTCCAGTACCAAAAACACATTAGACAAAGCTCCCGACATGGAAATCTGACAAGGAACTCAAAGGTAAATATTCTGTTTTCTAGGTCTGCATAGGAGCAAGTTCCTTACAAAGAATCTAAATAGAAATGGAGGCTTAAGGCAAAGTCAGACTATGTTAGGTTTATAATTTATAAGCAAATCCATGAGAAAAAAAGGAAAGCAGGAATTTCTGGTGCTCAAAGAGATATAGGTATGTACATATCTCTTGATTTCTCTCGAACAGGGGATTGCCAGCTCTGGTCAGCAGGATCCTGGTGTCCACTCATCTGTAGTACAAGAGAACTTCTCAAAGGAAAGACAAGCACTGCCTATTTAATATCTGTCTTTTTCACTGTATTGTAAGCCTGCATGGCATGAGTTATAGCTTGTTTGATTACTACTATGAACCCTGAAGATATTGCCTGACACAGAGTATGCACTCAACACATATTTGATAAGTGATTAGTAGCCAAAGAATCAAAATAATTAGAATTGAAACCCATTTTTTAGACAAAGGGTCCAGGATTCATAGAAAGGCCTTTTGGTGAGAATGTGAGGGTCAGTTTGGAGAACGGCCAGAATTGAAGGTTTGAGCCAGAGCGGTAAGCACCTAATTGGGTACAAATGGAAAGTCAATCTCAAAAGGAAGTCAAGTCCCAGATTCCAGAGGCTTCATGTGACATGTTGGGAAATGGAATTTCATCATGAGGATATTGGTGTCATTCAAGAACATTAAGCCAGATTGCCTGATTGGTCCTTTTAAAAGATGACCTGGAGGAAATAAATGATTATAGAGACAAGATTCAAGGCAGGGATAAGAGTTAAAAGGCTATTATAATCATTTCTGTAGGGAATAGATTTCCTACAGAAGTAGATTTCCTACAAAACTTCCTTTTGTAGGAAACTTTTTTTAACAGTGAGGATACCAGTGTCAAGGAGTAAGGACATATATAAGATTTTGGTTTCAAAGGCTGGGAGTTTGCTAGGAAGGACTCTAGGATCAACCTCAA
This sequence comes from Bos mutus, assembly GCF_027580195.1. Lineage (NCBI taxonomy): Eukaryota > Metazoa > Chordata > Mammalia > Artiodactyla > Bovidae > Bos > Bos mutus. The sequence continues at coordinate 24,034,057 of NC_091628.1, forward strand.
ATGCTGCCTTAGGTGATTTACTGCCATCCACTGAGATGAAAAAGCATGAATTGTGAAGGTGTTTGAGGATGAAAAGAGGATGAGTTTCAATTCTGACCTGTGAGTTTGAGACACCCATGAGATATTTAAGAGAAAATGTCAAGAGGAAAGAGAATATAAAATATGAATGTACGTGCAACTTCTGGGCTGGAGATGAGGAATTGGGAGTTATTAGCATATAAGTGACAACTGAAATCACAGGAAATATCCAGGGAGAGTAGAAAGAATAAGAAGAGAAGGGCTCTGAGAAGTGAACTCGATGTTTAAGGTGCAAGTGAAGAAGCAGAGCCTGCTAAGAAGATTGACAAGAGCCATCACTCTGGCTGGAGGCAAACATACAAAGATGAAACATGAGTATAGATCTTGTGAATAAGTTTTAGAAAATAAAGCCAAAGAAAACTTTAAAATTCAAGTTAGTCTTTTCATTCCTAACAGTAGATGTGGAAAATATGTTTAATCACTGCAAAATTACCACTTTTCTGTACAGAGTCACAGAATAGCTTGGTTTGAAAGAAATGTTTAAATTGCTTCATAAAATAATGCCTTTCTTTAAAACCTAAGTGAAATGTACATAGATGTGAATGGCAGAATAAAACTTAAAGAGTAAAGTTTAAAAAAATGAAATCAAGAGAGAATTCCTAAAATTTTATATCTCAGTTTATTGCTAACAAGAAACAAGGTTTCTGGGTCAGAGAACAGATACATTCTTTACTTACAAAACAGTCTTCACATTGGTCCCCCATGCTCCAAGCTCACACAGGGCAACAGAAGAGAAGCCAGATGTGCCCTCCACATACATGAGTTTGTATCACAGGACAGCAGTGGGAAACTAATGCGTCTCAGAGCTTGTGTAGTACAGCTGTGCCTGCTGCCCATATTCCCCCTGGAGACAGAAAGAGCAAGACCTTCACCTTCTAAAGTGAACAAGTTCTCTCTGGGGAGGCAAAGATCCCCCTGGATTATTATCCTTAGACAGTAAGCAGATGGTTCCAGGGAAGATTTTTCTCAGTCTCTCAGGAGGTCTCTCTCTTTAATTTCCAAGTCTTCATTCAAACATCCTTTAACCCTGTGCTTAGTCGCTGAGTCGTGTCCAACTCTTTGCAACCCCATGCACTGTAGCCTGTCAGGCTCCTCTGTCCACAGGGGATTCTCCAGGCAAGAATACTGGAGTGGGTTGCCACGCCCTCTTCCAGGGCAATCTTCCCAACCCAGGGATCGAATCCAGGTCTCCCGCATTGCAAAAGGATTCTTTACCTTCTGAGCCACCAGGGAAGCCCTCCTTTAACCCAAATACCAGCAATATTTTTCTCAGGATACCCCGACCAGGTATAAATGCTATTCACATAGCATTGTTTCTCATCATTTATCCGGAGTGCTGGACCCTGAAACAGTCCTGGATAATTATATAGGGGCAGAAGCTAGCATCTCATTTGCAAAATGGAAACCATCCTCTTATGATTTTGCAAGCCCCAGCTGAGAGAATTTGCTAAGAAGGGTTCTAAAGTACAGTAAGTCAATAGCAGAGCTGGAGTCAGTGACCATGTGACGATGGATTTTACATCCTACTGGATCAAACGGGCTGTGATGCCTAGAACAAGGAATGGTATCTCCACTAGATTCAGTAACATCAAAGGATCCTTCGAGCTTGAACAACATATAATCTCTATTCATTGCCAGTCTCGTTAGCGCCAGATAGAATGTGTCACTTTCTCTTCTCTATTCCCACAGCAGTTAGTGTTCATCTCTCAGAGCATTTTTATTATAATTATCTGTTCCTTTCATCCTCATTTTTCCATGCGTGAATACTTGATGGGATAAAATGTCTCTTGAGCACCTAGGACCTGCAGGGCATTGTGTTAAATGTGGTGAGAAATTCCAAGAAAACAGTTATATCTTTAAGAATGCTTATTGTTTAGTATTTTGTACATTTTGAGGTATGGTCCTCAGCCATATAAGTTAAAAGAGAGAGAGATGATTAGCCATCAACAGAAGGCTAGATATTCTCTACTAAAATATGTGTGTCTTTCAAGAGAATGAGAAAAGGAAGATTAATGTTATCTTAGTCTTTGAAGGAAAAGGTGGCATAAAATACAGGGTGGCGGGAAGGAACTGGAGAGAATTAGGTGAGGTTTGATACTGCAAGCTGTTACTCTAATACTCATGACAATGAATCAAAAATCTTATTTTCTTTTTCCTGTATCTTCAATCCTTAGCTATTTTATGCTGAAGCCATGCGTGGGAATGCTTAAGAAGAGTTATCAGGATTTAAAAATAGAAAATAATTTCCTTCTAGTTCAAACTTGATTGTTTTAAATTGTCACTCAAGCAGGCGTCTGAGTGTTGAACAAAATCAAGAACTTCTGAGGTATTTTCTCCCCAAGGAGATTTTAAAAAATACTATCTATTACTTTCAAGAGAATTAATTAACATTTGTAAAGGTCTTTGGTATAAAATGCAATATAAAAAGAATAGAAATATTCTGATGGTACTCATAGAGAAGTAACTTTTTTTTCCTACATGATCATTAGGAAAAAAATGCAGTTGTCTAGACATTTTTAGTGATGTATGTGAAAAAGAAAATGTAATTTATTGCTCATTCTTATACAGATATAACCATAGATGTTCATAATGTAGCATTTCAACATGTATTTGACCTTTTCTTGATAAGGATACAAATCTACTTTAAGATTACAAGGGATAAATTTCAATGTTCTCCTTCTATAGCCTGATATCAAAACAGTTCAAAGCTGACATTTTAATCATACTTTAAAAATAATTGCTCGTCAAAGTTTAATGTAACAAATATTTTTCTCAAATCAAATGTTTTATCTAATTAGGGAATGTTTAAACAAATATCACACTTTCTACACATGAAATATTAAAATCAGCAATCCATTGATTGCCTGAGTGATTTCCAACTTAGGTTTTATGTACATTTAGGCTATAACAGATACAAAATATTAATGGTGATGCCCACATTCGTCATGACTATGTCCACGGCCACTACTTCCACTCATTTATATGTCATTTGTGTCCAACATGGATAACTCTAGAATAGGCACATGTGTCAAATATGGTAAGTGAAGTCATTGATTTTGTTCAAAGTGTAGCAGTTTTCCCCTATAATGTAGTTTTCTTTTTTATTATGTTATCTCTATTTTTTCCAATATAAAATCAGACTGTTTTTTTTTTCCTATATAACATTTTCCTTTTCTTTTTTTAATAGTTCTATTGCAAAGATCAAGGCCTGATGTACTCACAGATTAGCAAAGACTACAAATGACAAGGACAGATTAGGAAGGTTGCTTTGATTACAGCTCATCCCTTATAAGTTCCTTTCGTAAATGTCTTATTTTTGTGTAGATTAGAAGTGCTGCCACCTTCATGGAATACATCAGCTTCCTGCCAATAGGTCATGGTGCTGAAGCCACCTGAAAAAAATCATCCTGGCCTGGGCTTGACGGATTTGTATGTATGTGCTTGTTTCATACTTTATTTTCTCCTTGTTTCTCTCTTTTCTCCAGTACAGTGCTCTTAATCCACGTGAATCTTGGGACATGTGGCACCCCACGCTGGTGGCTGAAGCTTTGTTTGCTATTGCAAATATATTCAGTTCCCTGCGTCTGATCTCACTGTTCACTGCAAATTCTCACCTGGGGCCTCTGCAAATATCTCTGGGAAGAATGCTCCTGGACATCTTGAAGTTTCTGTTCATCTACTGCCTCGTGCTGCTAGCATTTGCCAATGGCCTAAACCAGTTGTACTTCTATTATGAAGAAACAAAAGGGTTAAGCTGCAAAGGCATACGATGTGAAAAGCAGAATAACGCCTTTTCAACGTAAGTCTCATGAACTTTCCTCTTGGAAATGTTGGTAGAATTTAAAGGCTACTTACATTTTGAAATTGAACCATGACAAGTGGTTGCAAAGAAACACTGTGCTCAGTGGGGAAAACAGAGATATCTAGTACATCTAAGTTTTAGTAAAATGGTCTTTTCTTTTAAATGAGCTCATATAAAAGATAGCTATGTATACTGTTTTATAAGGGGAAATAGAAATTCCCTGCTGGTTCAGTGGTTAGGGCTCCATGCTTCCATAGCAGGGGCCATGGCTTCAATTCCTGGACAGGGAACTGAAGTATCACATGTCGTGTGGCACCACCAAAAAAAAAAAAAACCCAACAACAAAAATATTGCTGAGAGAAATTGGAGAAGACCTAAATAAATGGAGGGGCTTCCCTGACACCTCAGTTGGTGAAGAATTCACCTGCAATGCAGGAGACCTGGGTTTGATTCCTGGGTTGGGAAGATCCCCTGGAGAAGGGATAGGCTACCCACTCTAGTATTTTGGGGCTTCCCTTGTGGCTCAGCTGCTAAAGAATCCACCTGCAATGTGGGAGACCTGGGTTTGATCCCTGGGTTGGGAAGATGCCCTGGAGAAGGGATAGGCTACCCACTCCAGTATTCTGGTCTGGAGAATTCCATGGACTGTATAGTCCATGGGGTTGCAAAGAATCGGACACAAGTGAGTGAGTTTCCCTTTCACTTAGAATAAATGGAGAAATATATTTAAAAAATATGAAATGTGGAGTAGAAAGGAACCTGTGTCTAGTGACAGCGTACAAGCACGTTAACAGATAGAATTTATGGAAAACCAGTCATGGAAGAAAATCCAAATGCTTTTCAATCTTTGCTCAGGCGTTTTCCAGATACTGAAGTCCCTTCACGTGTCTCTGTTATTCTCAGGTTCCCTAGCCCAAAGTCTAAATGTGGGGAAATAATTCAAACTAGAGACCTCAGGCTAACCTAGGCCATGATTCTGATGTGCATAAAACTCTCTGTGCCCTTACAGCTGATGAGCATCTGGTCTCTTGGTGTCTAATGAGCATCTGAGCATCTTGGTGTCAAGCTTCAGTCAGGCTTGCTGACAGCACACATTCATGGCCACAGTGTTTCAGGCTCACATAGCCCTAATACATGCCTGTGTCTACTTCCTTCCCACTGTGATAAACAGTGAATTAGCAGATGAATTAGGCAGTGAGGTGATCTTCCTCTCCACAGTAATCACGTGAACACATGGTCATTTGGTAGATGCCTTTGAAAGTCAGATGGCCATTCATTGGCCATTCTAGAATTTTATGTAATCTAAAAGAGTGCAGTAATTTCTCCAGTGGGAGGAAATCAGTTACGTCCCATAAACTAAATTACTTTTGGTTAAAATAGTCTTTTTGTCTCAGTTCTGTGTTTGTTTTATCTGTGATCCCAGTATTTAAAACCCCACTTTAATCCATCAACATCTGATTATTTGCACATAAGTTTTCATTGCAGTCTTAGCTGCCTGAAATCCATTCAGAGATAGATCTGATACAAACCACGAATCAAAGAAAACAAAAAGTCATCCCAGCTCCACCTTGTCACTTCATCGCTTTCTCCAGCCTTTTTATTCTCCTGAGCTTAAGCAATTTCTCCAGTCTGACCAGTTTGCCCTGCTTTGTCATCTTCCTCGTGCTCCCTTCTCACCAGTTCAGCAGCGATTCGTTGAAACCCCTTGCTGCAACATCCTGGTGATGAATGGCTTTGGACTGTGTCTCAGTTTTAATATCAGAACTTGTCTTTCTCCACTCACTTATGATCCTAGACTTGGCAATCTGCCCCTGGCAACAAGGATAAGGAATTCACAGTCGTAGACCCCACCAACCTCTCCACTTCTTAGACTCAAATTCTGCCTGTAACAAAGTTCCTGGATGTTGTCTGCCTGCTGATTGGCCTCCTGGATTTCTGATGGAAATAGAGACCCTTTTTCCATGCTCCATCTTTCACAACTCCTAGTTACTCTGTGCTGTGTGCTCCGATATAGACTGCTTGCTAAGACCACCCTGTTGATATTTGCAGTCACATCCTTCTGATTCCATGCTTTGGCTTCCAGAAAAAACTTCCACACAGCCCCTAGAACTGAGTTTCCTCCTCAGGTCTTCTTTAATTCAAGGAACATTTGTGGTTCCAAGTCCCAACCCATTTTCTGACATCTTATGCATTGCCGTTAACAAGGGTTCTACCTAATCCCATCCTAATTTCGGAGAAGGCAATGGCACCCCACTCCAGTACTCTTGCCTGGAAAATCCCATGGATGGAGGAGCCTGGTGGGCTGCAGTCCATGGGGTCGCTAAGTGTTGGACATGACTGAGCGACTTCACTTTCACTTTTCACTTTCATGCATTGGAGAAGACAATGGCAACCTACTCCAGTGTTCTTGCCTGGAGAATCCCAGGGATGGGGGAGCCTGGTAGGCTGCCGTCTATGGGGTTGCACAGAGTCAGACATGACTGAAGTGACTTAGCAGCAGCAGCAGCAACAGTATCCTAATTTATGATCCATGAGATTCTCAGAAATCTGCTTGCCCTGTTACTGGTTTTGTGGTAAATGCTAACGTGTGTTGTGTGTGATTGTGTTTAGTTGTTCAGTTATGTCTGATTCTCTGTGACCCCATGGACTATAACCTACCAGGCTCCTCTATCCATGGAATTTTCAAGGCAAGAATACTGGAGTGGGTTGCCATTTCCTTCTCTAGAGGATCTTCCCAACCCAAGGATCAAACTTGCGTCTCCTGCATGTCCTGCATCGACAGATGCTTTACCACTCTGCCACGTGGGAAGCCCCAAATGTTTACATATTGTGAGCTAATTTAAATATGTGTCTAGGAAGAATATGGCTAGAAAATCTGATGCAAAATATTTGATACAAATTTTCTTCTAAAATCAAACATGTTAAATAACTTGGCTTATGTATTATGTTAGCATATACTGATCAATGATTTTTCTCTATTATCATGAAAAGCAACCAATAAGTGTATATCAGTCAAATATTATAGGTCCAAATCATTCAACACCAGTAAATCAGGTGTTCTACCTGAATTTTCCCCCAGATAGCAGATGGTAAATCTGCAAGCAACAAATTATTTTTGTTCAAAGTTACGAAGAGTAACTAGTATGCTTTCTTTTTATTTTGGCCATGCTTCATGGCATGCATGATCATAGTTTCCCAACCGGAAACTGAACCCAAGTTCCCTGCATTGTAAGGTGGGTTCTTAACCCCTGGACCACCAGGGAAGTCCCACAATGATTGTTTTTCAATATTAATCTGCCTTACTAACTATCCTTCGACCCTGTTCAGTATCTCTGCAAAAACTCATCTGATAGATTTGGCCTTATGTGTCTAAGAGACAACTTCTGTATTCAGTTCACACCACTAGCACAGACCTTTCTCCCTAAGATCTGTAAGTCCAACTGTCTTTTGAACAGCTCTTCATGCAAATGTCCTAAACATTGAAACCCAATCAAAGAAATCTCATGAGAGTCTCTCAAAACATTTTTCTTCCTCCTCCTCAACTCCTTTTCTTAGTCAATGCTACCACAACCCATCCAGATACTTAAATCAAAAACTAGATCCCCCCGTCCCCGCACCCTCGCCACGCACAGTCAGTCTGCAAATGTCTACTCCTGCTGTTTTTTATCTCGGGCCCTCTTCCCTTGCTCGCTCGCTCTGCCTAAATCCAAGTTCCTTGGCCCCTGGTGCCCGCCTTCCTTGACATGTCTTCTGTCCCGTTGCCTGCATGATCTTTCTAAACCAAAATCTTGACGCTCTTGTATTTAAAATATCTCAGTAGTTTCTTGTTCCTTATTGGATTCAGTCAGATTTCTTAGCTTGACATACTGAGTTCTCAGTGATCTGCCCCGTTCTCGATTCCCCAATAACACATTACTCTTCAACATTTTCTAATGGGTTAAGCTGTCCCTAAAAAGGTCATACTATTCTCTCATCTCAGAATGCTCTTGTTCTGCCCTCTTACTTAGTGAAGTTTTATTCTGGATTCCAAAACCCATCTCAGAGGTACCTTTTCTGGATGCCTTTCTGATCCCCTCCTGACTGTGAGCTCCCAGTGGGAACAGACTGTGATCTGCCTTCTGTGTCTCTCCATGCATTTGCCCACCAGCAAGGGGGCCCTTCTTCTACTCCTTTAATGGTTCCAGCTTGTTTTCTCTCTGATGTGGATAGAACTACATGTTGCTAAAAGACACCAAATGTTTGGTCACTGAAAGTAATCTGCATACAATTTTAAATCAATAGTCTCTGGGTAAGAGGCTCTCTCTCTTATGAATACAGAGGCATGGACTTTGTGACAGATATTTTCTCACTAAGAAAAAAACCATTAATGTTGATTGGAGCTGCGTTCCTGATAACCGAACTGGCCAACTGCAGTCATACTTTGTTTTAATATACTTTATTTCTTATAAACTAGGAATGAAACAAGTCATATGTCTTGTATTAATTTATATTTCCTCATTGGTTTCACCCCAAGAATAGAGGAAAATTCAGCTGTGGAATACATGACTTTTTTTTTTTTTTTTCCCACTTGCTCTCTTGTTATAAGTATTTAACTGGGGAGCAAGCTTGTTTTAGGAATTGAGAAATAGCCTCAAGAAGCAAGAGACAAAATATTACTTTTAGGATGGCAATGCTATAGAAGTTGCCAGATTTTAGTCTTTAACCAAGATGTCATACTACTAAGCTTTGATTAAGTGTGGCATTATCCTAGAAAGCTTTCTGTGCTTATCTTTCCATAGAATTAGGAAAATATTGTCCCATAATGGCAATCTGAAATGTGATGTAGCTAATGGCTCATCAGTTTATGGGCAATGTTGCTATCAATAATTATGAAAGCAGTTTTAGAAACAATGGTTTTGAAATATTAACTTAGATTGCTTTTTTAATCCATGCAATATGAGAAGAATTAACTAAGAAATACCAGTGTCCTGATACCAGGGTCTTGATTCATCTAAAAGTACATATATTTTGGTTAAGTGGAACTATTCTGCAAATCTTACTTCTGATTCATTCAACTGAAAAAATGAAAATAAAAATAAGAATGAAATTCAGAATTAACCATAAAATTTCATCTTATTTTGAATTTTCTTGTTTTCAAATTTTAATTAAATATGTAAATAAATGTTTTGCCAAAGAGTCTGCTAATATCCTAACGATGAATCGTTCTTATTTAGGTAGAAGAAAATCAGAATTATTCAACCATTACAATCCATTTACTCTCTATCCCTTTTTTATTTGAATATTTAGAAAAGTAACTGCTATGAGATTTATGTGGCAACATTTTATACAATTTATTATATCATTCATGTAACTTTTCTCTGAACTGCTATTGAGGTTAGAGAAAAACCAGTTGAATTATACTTTATATTCACAGTGAGAATGTACGCTATTTAGGAAGAAAGAACAACATCATTTTGCATTGAAGCCAATGACACTGTCATTTATCTTAGAAACTGTCCTTAAAGCTACTGAAAATAAAGAACTCATGGCCTTGGGTCAATTCTGAAAGTTTTCAAAGAATAACTTCTAGTGGCCTTTGTCTGAGGCCAATGAATTATATTGAACTTTCCCTGATATTGTTAGACTCTGACATCTGATAGTCCTTTAAAAGTATGGCAGAAACCAACACAATATTGTAAAGCAATTATCCTCCAATTAAAAATAAATAAAAAAGAAATGGTACAAAAATGAATCACAAAATCTGTGAATAAATCTAAAGTGTCAACTGTATTAAACAATTATATATGCAGTTTAAAAATAGGATGGAATTATAATAAATGATACTTTTTCAAAAATTAAAAAAAATAGTATATATATGGTGAACTCTTCCCAATGTACATCCCAGTTGACAAGACAAGATCTGATTGAGGTTGATCACATTAAAACCTTTAAGATAATTTGCCCCACTGAGAGTCCAACAGCCCTAGCAAAATAATTCAATTAGGAACCATTGCATTTCCTAGCCTATAATTAAAATTTTGTTACACAATTAAACATATGAAATGGTTTATGTAAAAAAAAAATTCAGAAAAGAAATCCTGAACACCAATTAAGGCATCCGTAGTGGGATTATCATGGTTATCCAGATGAGAAATCCATAGATTGCGTCAAGTAATAGGAGTTTGGTACAAGAATCCGGCACAGGATTATATCCATTAGATTCTCTAAGCAAGGGCTGACCTTAGCAAGAGCTGGACCTTGGAATTTTTTACTCTGAGAATTGATATTAACATGACTCAGCTATTCCACATTACTCTCTTCAGGGTTTACTTATTACCTGGCTTATTTATTCTCTATTCTGTTTCTTAGTGTGTGTTGTGTCAAAACTTTGGCTTCCTCATAATTCCAGGGATCCTAGTTCTACATCGTAACTTCTGTCATTTCAGCGCCTTTTAACAACTACCTCATTCTCTTGCTGTTTCTAAGATAAAACTTGGACCGAGGGGAGATCTGATAGTTTAAACTCATCTTTGCATGTCAACCCATACCACAGTCCACTGGCCTCACGTGAATTTGCTCTCCTTGGAGCACTTGACCACTGAAATCCTGCCTCCTTAGTCACCATGCCAGGCATAAGATACTTCTTGCTTTTGTTTTCACAATGTAACTACAGTCTTGTTTTAACCATTTCTCAAAGACTCTTAAGAGTTCTATTGTCTTTTATTATATTAAGGTGTTATAATGATCCTACTGAAATAGTTCTTCATTTGAGTTCAGACACTTTTCATCTTTTTCCATTTTGGGAGTAAATTTAAAAAAAATTTTTTAATGCTCCCTGAAATATTAAAAAATAGCAAATTTGATTATCTGAGCATTCAGAGACATCTTGTCATCTTACAGGATTTACTCTGTCTAACTTTAATTGTAAATGTGGAAATCCATAGTGATAATACTATTTTAGTCCTTTTATAGTCAAAAAGGAAAAATCAGGTAAAAGTACTTATATTTTTCAAAGACTAAGCCTAAGGATCTATAATTTATCAACTGTCACTCAGTGCCCTGGGACAGAGGTTTGCAAACTTGTTATAAAAAGGACAGGTGGTACATATTTTAGGCTTTTGTAGGCCATCTGTTCTCTGTTGCAATCAGTCACCTCTGCCATCGTAACAGAAAAGAAACTGTAGACAGCGGATAAATGAGTTGATGTGGGTATGCTTCAATAAAACTTTATTTATGCACATTGAAATGTGAATTCATTTAAAATTTTCACATGTCATGAAATATCACTCTTCTTTTGATTTTTTTCTGACCATTTGAAAAAGTAAAAACAATTCTTAACTCAAGACCATACAGAAACAGGCTACAGGTCTGATTTGTCATCTCTAGTCCAGGAAACTAAATAGCTTTCAAAGCTCTAGGGAAAATTAGGTACACATGTGTGCAGTATAAGGAAACAGTATTCTTGGATTCTTTTTATTAAGCTTATTTTAAATTAATCAAATATAAACTAATAGTCATCATAGTCTATCTTCCAATCTTACTGTATAATGGTTCTATTAGTATACTTATTAGTGTCATTTTGTCTTTATTCCAGGTTATTTGAGACACTCCAGTCCCTGTTTTGGTCAATATTTGGGCTCATCAACTTATATGTGACCAATGTCAAAGCACAGCATGAATTCACCGAATTTGTTGGTGCCACCATGTTTGGGACATACAACGTCATCTCTCTGGTTGTCCTGCTTAACATGTTAATAGCTATGATGAATAATTCTTACCAACTTATTGCTGTAAGTTGAATCACTCCCCTCCTAGAATGTGTTGTTAGCTATACTCCACCCTATTATAATTGGTAATACAATCTGTAACTGCTATGAATGAAACAAATCAGAATTATAAATGGTCAATATGATGTTTATAAGCACTATTACTATACTTGGCTATACACTAATTTAATTTTTCATATTACATGTGATTATACTAAATCTAACCTGCGAGGCAATCATTGGCTATGGCAAGCAGTAGATGAGGTATGGGCTATGAACAGGCAACTCATCTCTATATAATGCCTTTTGGGTTTTGCATTGTCTCTGACCGTCTAATCTACAATCTTCATAAAAGCAAACTCATACCAGCTTTGCAAGGTACAAGTGCTAGCCCAGAGAGGAGTCTGAATGAAAAAGCACAGGATTTTGTTTCTTAAAGCCCAGAAAAAAGTCACTGAGGAATAACACTGAATGCTGCAGCAGAATATACAATACCATATGTGTTTATTTGAAACTCTAGAGTGCAAACAGCCTAGCTTATTTATTCATTCATTCAATAAAATCTTATTGAGCTCTTATTCTGTTGCCAGGTATGGTCCTAGGAACTAGAAATATTGCAATGAATAAAAACAACAAAGCCCTTTATCCCTTTGAACTTGCATACTAGTGATCTGTCTGTGGCCATTAGAAACAGTGATAGAACAAATCTATATTGGAATATATATCTTAAGACTTAAATATATATCTTAAGACTTTCATATGTATACTTTAGACAAATAGCATCTTATAAGAATAATTATAGGTTGCCCATTTACTCCATAAATAACTGCAATTATATTGCATCTTTGAATCTATTGCTAATTCTCTGGGATGTCATTATTGTTATTTTGAGAAACAGCACTCCTAATTTTAATTAAACTCTCTTTATGGAAGCAAGATGCCTGTCACAGATGAAAAACTGCCTAAGACGTTAAGAATAAATGAATTTTATTTATGGATTCCCAGACTGAAGCATTCCCACTGAATATACTTAGGCCCAGGGCTCTCCAGGTGGTGCAGTGGTAAAGAATCTACCTGCCACTGGAGGAGATGCAGGAGACGTGGGTTTGAACCCTGGATTGGGAAGACCCCCTGGAGAAGGATATGGTAACTCCAGTATTCTTGCCTGGGAAATCCAATGGACAGAGGAGCCTGGAGGGCTGTAGTCCATGAGGTTGCAGACAGTCAGACACAACTTAGCGACTAAGCAACAACAATGGGAAGATGAGTAGCAGAGGTGACTTTAGTCATCACTAGCCTGGAACTTTCTACCTTCAGTTTTTCCAATCACTAGATGGTTTAATATTGTTACAGACCGTTTCAGAATCCCAAGCCTTGAACTGAGGAAGAGTCTGCTTTGTGACCGCAGTAACAGAACATAATGAGGTCAGGATAATCATTAACTTGTGACTCCCTGGAAATGAGAAGGAGCAGAAGCTACTCACAGGCCAACATTTCACCAGTGGGACTGCCTTTTTATGACCTTAAGCCAATTTTACTCATTTCCATTCTCCATGGCTGCAGCAAACAGTATCTACTTCCCTTCATTAATGCTTGTTTAGAAAGATAGGGAAGGAGATAGAAATGGGAGAGAAGAGACAAAGGGAGGGAAGCTACGGCTTCTGTGGATCTATCTATCCATTCATCCAATCAGATGTCTGCTAAGAAACAATGAAGACCATGCATCTTCTAGACATGGGAAGCCCGTTGAAAGCACTATCTGTCCAGTGTCTAGACTAAAATCCACATTATTCAGAGTAGAAATGTATGCACTCATCAGCACACAGCAATTTAAGAATATTAGAATGAAGTATAGTCTAATTTTTCCTACTTTAAAACTCGAGGGTTTTTAAAATAATATTGGATTGGCCAAAAAGTTCATTCAGATTTTTCCATGGCATCATGCGAGAAAACCCTAGCAAACTTTTTGGCCAACCCAATATTAACGGGTTAAGATGATCTATTTTGAATTTGTATGTATGCCCAGTTTCTGCCACCTCCTACTTTCCAGATTTTCTGCTTAAATAAGATTTGTGGCTAATTTAAGAGGAGACTGACTGCCCCATATCTAATTGCCACAAATGTTCCTAAGTTTTTCCAGGCAATTAACAAAGTGGAATCATTAATAAACAATCAGGGAGAATGCCTCAGGCTTGTGGGTGGTCACTAGACATACTCTTGTCTGGTACTATTTGGCCAAGGTTATGTCAAGGTTCAATGCTGTGTCAAAGGCCTGTTGTACATTTGAGGAACTGCTGAGTTTATGCCTGTTGCCTAAAGGTGGACAAGATTTATTCAAATGGAAACATATCAAGTAAGACTTTTCCTGAAAACAACAGAAGTATGAGCCGTGAGCATCTACCTAGGCAAGGTGTCAAGGCCTTGGGAAGACATAAAGCCCTGCTTGAGGCTAGAATGTAATGAAACTGAGCTAATGTAAGCCTACAAGCATGAGAAATGAAGATTCATCTTCAGGTCATTCATCTCCAGTCTCTTTAACATGGAATCGTTTTAGCTGTCTGTTTCCTGGAAGAGGGAAGGATGAAAACTGACAAGAGAGTTGTGACTCCTTTTTAGGCTAAGCCATTGTCTAAAGTGTTTAGATGACTATCTCTGGGAGTCAGCCTTGTTTTTATAGGTAATTTAATTAATGTTCCAAGAGCCACTCCAAAGTCAGGCTACAGGCTCTCTGTGAGGTTTATCTCACCTTATTAAGAAACCTGTCAGCATTGTCATTTTCTCCTGTTCAGGACCATGCGGATATAGAATGGAAATTTGCTAGAACAAAGCTTTGGATGAGTTATTTTGAAGAAGGAGGTACCCTTCCTACCCCCTTCAATGTCATCCCGAGCCCCAAGTCTCTCTGGTACCTGATCAAATGGATATGGACACACCTGTGCAAGAAAAAGATGAGAAGAAAGCCAGAAAGTTTTGGAACGATAGGGGTAAGACCACAGGCTGTTGGTATCACTGTTATGTGTGTGCACTTGAGTATGTTTGCATTCTTTACTGAATATGTTTGCATTTTAGCCTTTTTATTCTCATTGGTTGCATTCAGTAGACATCTATTCCATAGTTATTGTGTCTAAGGGGCTTCCCTGGTGGCTCAGCAGTAAAGAATCGGCCTGCAATACAGGAGACACAGGGACACAAGTCCAATCCCTGGGTCAGGGAAAATCCCCTGAGTAGGAAATGACAACCCACTCCAGTATTCTTGCCTGGGAAATCCCATGGACAGAGGAGCCTCACAGGCTACGGTCCGTGGGGTCACAAAGAGTTGGACATGACTGAGTGACTAAAAATAACAACATTATGTCTCAGAAACTGCCTGATTAACTATGGTTCACTATGGTTTAACAAACCCAGTTCCTCCACTGAGGGTGGTCACATTGTACATAGGCTTTTCCTAGACCCAACAGTCAAGGTTTGGGAAACTTGCCCATTAATTTCTAGTTCTATTCAGAATTATAACCTCGGGTTACTTTCAGCATGACTGATTCATTGTTTTATCTCTGGATTATAAGGGAATTGTCTGTTTCAATCCCCTCATATTCTCACTGCCTAACAGACACCCCTGCACAGAACACAGAATGCTTGACAAAAAGTTCTCATTTCAGTGACTGAACAACTATTATAACTTAAAAATGCTGTGCCATATTCAAGTGCAGTTATTTCAGAATCCATTCAATTGCTCAACATTTTGCTTCTACCCCAAGTTATATTCAATACCAGGAAGTTGTGTTTGTAAAAAATATTAAGACTATGCACAGCCAAGCCCCTGTTATACTGGAAGATTATACTTCCCTAAGGATATTTCTTTCATATTGGAAAGCAAGAGCTCAAACAACTCCAACAGAAAAGGCATGGATTTAAACTTTTCCAACCAAACCACTGACATAAGTCATTCTTCATTTCTTTCTCACTCAAGTTTCCTCATTTTCAAAGTTCTCATAATGATGTTTTAGAAATTGATACCGTAGCATTCAGTAGTCATCACCTGGGTATTCTCAGAGAAATTGCCTTGGAAGTATTCTAATATGCCCTTCTGTTAGAATTATCAAGGGATGTCAGTTACATAATTAAAAATTAACTCATTTTTAATTTTATTTAACTGAGTTTGTGACTACTAGTTATGCCCTTGGTGATCCTTCTTACTGATGAACTTCACTGCCCACTAGGCATTGTTCTCAGCATCGAATGGTGCTTTCTCTCCTGAAAGTGGCATCGATTGTCCTGTCATCTCAGTAATAGTTCTAATTCTAAAGAGAAATTGACAGGCAGGGGAGTAAAGCAAATGGGTGGTTAGGAGAGGCAGTTAGAGTCTTTCCTAGAAACCATCACTCCATGAACTTGGAATTTGGGCATCTGTCTGATCTTGGAAATGGAAGTCAGATTATGATGAAGCCTTATCTTGCAATCCTCATACTAATTTATAGATTTTATCACTGATCTTAGAGACAGCAAAATTATTTTATTCTAAGTGTTTATTCAACTTCTTCTCTTAAAAATAAGTTGAATTTATTGAAAAATATGGTTGTAAAATAAATATAATGATTTGGATTTAACAAGCAATTACTGTACATTTTCCGCATACCAGGAGATGAGTTAGGAATTAGAGGTGGGCAGAGGCATAAGAAGGTATGTTTTCCATTCTTGAGGGCATCGATTTTAATGTGAGAGACACAATATGAGAATATCTTACTATAATACATGTTACATGATATATTTAACATGACCATGTAGTTATATCCAAGATGCCATGAGAACAGCATGGGAAGTAATTCACGTTTTCCCTGAGAAAAACAGAAAAAGATTTCAGAGATGCCAAACTCTGGCTTCCTCCCTTCCATGTCAAAATATTCTTTCTCATGTTATTCTTAGAATTGGTAAGAAATTGATTTGATCAGTCCCCGAAAATATATTAATTATTAGTACTATCTTGGCACCCCACTCCAGTACTCTTGCCTGGAAAATCCCATGGATGGAGGAGCCTGGTAGGCTGCAGTCCATGGGGTCGCTAAGAGTTGGACATGACTGAGCGACTTCTCTTTGACTTTTCACTTTCATGCATTGGAGAAGGAAATGGCAACCCACTCCAGTGTTCTTGCCTGGAGAATCCCAGGGACGGGGGAGCCTGTGGGCTGCCGTCTATGGGGTCGAACAGAGTTGGACACGACTGAAGCGACTTAGCAGTAGCAGCAGCAGTACTATCTTACTATGCTTTCTCTCATAGGAGTATTTCAATTGAAGAAGACTTTCTGGGACCCAAAATAAAAGCCATATACAAAAGAAATTTGTCTTTAATATTTTAACTTTAGGCTATAGCAGAAGGAATCTTGGGTTTTAAGATGCCATGGAACTTGCAACAAAATACAGGGCCCTGCTCTAATATTTTAAGAGATCCATCTGTGCAGCCACCAAAATAATGGAGGACCACTCTGAGAATTTGACTTCCAGCTCTCTCTCCCGTCCCCCAGAATCCTCCCACTGTTGACATATTTTTAGGACTACATCACCATCATTTCTTAGATGCAAAGAGGAGCTTAACATTGGCTTGGGCTTTCCTATGAAAGCAGTGATTCAAAAGGTAAATGGCATAAGTTAAAGAACGTTCTTCTCTATACATTCCTGGTCAGAAAAGCTCAGTTCTATTTCTGTCATTCTCTCTAAATTTGAATATTTTGATCCAAGTTGATGCACAGCAAGGTAATTCACAATAAATTGTGACCTCAAATCATTCCCTTTTCCCTAGCCATGTAGTTCCCTAACTTTTGGTAATGGATATACTGTGCTTTGGGAATTTATGACAAGACTACATCCATATTGTGAGTTGTCTCTCTTTTCTCCATTCTCCTCCTGTCCTCAGTCCTGCGTCTTCTCTGCTAAGCTGAGGCTTTGGACAAGCACCAACCTAATCAAACTCAATGCTATACATTTACTCTTTATCTAGACTGCACTTCCAGAAGGAGAAGGACATATCTTGGTTTTCGTACTCTTAGTTGAGTTTTATACATTTAGATATTAGATGGAAATAGATCATATGTATTATTTGTAAAGAAAAGCATAAGATAAATAAAAATTAATAAAGTTATGATATCAATGGAGGAGTTAATGGTAAAGAGTCCACCTGCAGTGCAGGAGACCTGGGTTCCATCCCTGGGTCAGGAAGATCCTCTGGAGAAGGAAATGGCAACCCACTCCAGTATGGAGAGAAGGAATCCCATGGACAGAGGAGCCTGGCGGGTTACAGTCCATGGGGTCGCAAAGAGTCAGAAGCGACTGAGCACAGCACAAAGCTAAATGAGAAAGTAATTCCAAAAGGGAGTGCTGTGCATTCATTTCAGTTTGGTTAATCCGCCTGATAGTCCATTGTATAGACAGATGAAGATGAGATAGACACATCCATTAACTAAAAGGTGACTTTGAAGGACTGTTGGCAGTCACTTTGTGTAACAAAGGCACAGCTTAGAAGATTGCTTGACATTTCAGAGGGACCTTAGAAATCAATCACCTCAACCATTTCCTTTTAGAAAAAAGAGCTCTTTTACCTTGGGCAGTGTTTTGGGTGACAGAGCCAGGGAAAAAATTGGTCTTAGTGTCCCTGTTCCCACAAGCTTTCCATCACCCTCTCTTGCTTTCCTGGGAGCTCTGATGACCTTCCACAATACCTTCCATGTGTGTCCATCTTTTGATTTCTCTCAACAGCTTTTGCAGATCCCACCACTGTTCGTCTTTTAGATTCCCCTCTCCCAAAGCCCTTGGTTAACAAGCTGGACTATCTTCCACTCTTATTTCTTGGTTCACATTTTTGAATCAGAATTTTGAAGCTGACTGGGTGGTAGAGTTTATACATTCTCAGAGGCATTTTCTCTAAACCATCCCACTTGGGAGTTGCATACTCTTGTAACCAGCAGCCACCTGAATGTCACCCTGTTGCTCCCTCCCTTCAGGCATTAAGCCCCTGCATGCTCTGAGGGTTACTGATTGGCTATGGTCTAAGAGTCCATTATTGGTGATCTTATCTTGTGATTTATGGCCTCTGGGTAATGCTGATATTACAACTAGCCCTGAAAACATATTAACTTTTTTTTTTTTTTTTTAATCTTTGGACTTCCTTTTATGGGTGACTGGGAGTTCCAGGTAAATTAGCCTTTCATTTGGATTGTTTTATGGGAGAAAGCAGAAATGAAGCAGAAATGCTTCATTGAGCAACACTTTTGGGAAGCAAGCCCAGGAAGGAGAGATGCCTTGTTTCTGGGATATCATGAAAATCCCACCAAGGAGGCAGCCTATTGAAAGTATAATCATAAATTAAGCAACATTTTATAGCTTCTGGCTTTATAGTGTAGGTTTTTCTCTTACCAGTTGAATTTTAACACATTTTATCAGCAAATAACCTTCTCGGTGTTAAAACACGAGTTCTCAAACTTTAGTGTGTCCTAGAATCATCAGAAATTTCCATTTTAACAAGCACTTCCAGCTTGTAACTTTAATTAGAAATTCCTGTTTAAAAAGGCACTGGCATCTAGCTCAGCTTTTTAAACTAAAAGCCATTGTTTGCGTTGGTTGTCCAAGAGGTTTAGATCACTTAATTCAAGCAAAAAGATATTAGAGCAATAAGACTTCTCCAGGGTTTAATTAATATGAAACAATTTTCATGCAATAGACCAGGTTTCCAAATAGAATACTTAAGTTGGCAATGTATTGAACCAAAAAAATACTAGGTCTTTTAACCAAATCATTAAAAAATGATCTTAACCTCTTTAGTTCTGTGTGTTCCACTTTCTCATTTTCTCTGGAGCAGGTAGTGAGGAGAACACGAAACACCATCTCTGTTAGGGTCACTTAGCATCACTCAGCTCTGGAACTGCAGATGGTTTTCTCATGCCTGACCAGTTGCCACAGAAATATATTCAGTTAAGTCACCGCATGGGAATCTGGAGAAGTGACTAGATTAATATACCTATCATTACTAAAGGAAAAAGGCTAATAGCACTTGCCTTTCAGAACTCATTTTTTTTTTTTTAATGAGAATCATTAAAATGTATTTTCTCTTAATCTTCATGACTGTATGCCTACCAACAAATCCTACAGATATGACCGTGTTCACCCACGGGTACCTGTGAATTCCTAATTTACTGTGGTAAGATTTGCCGATAAGACATTTTAATTAAATGTTCTTTCCCAAGTGGGAATCTAGAGGACTGAATTTCTTCTCCATATTTCAAGAGTGAGATCCTGAGTACTTGCTGTGACAAGGCAACCTTCAGCATTTTATAGCGTTTGTTTTTATATGCTTAGAAAGTGTGTTTATGGAGAACAATATGTAGACCCATCAGTAAATGAACCACACTGCCATCTCTACAGAGAGATCATAGCCTGCAGTGACCTCTTGCTTTTTCACTTTTTTTTTTTTTTTAAATAAGAGTACAGACAGTTGCCCCTCTTTGGGGATTCACTGAGCAAAACAGAGAATAAAAGGCATAATTCATGGGCTTAAAATCAGTGATAGAGCCAAACTAGAGTGGGAATGAGAGAAAACAGTGCTAGCAAGGGACTATAGGGAACGAGCTTGGTGAAGCGAGCCTGACATTCCACTGTGTGGACACGGAGAGAAGGAGAGATAGAGTGAGAAAATGTTACCACGAATTCCCTTGAGCCCTTTCTTTCAGAGCTGCAAAACTCTTCTTGCTCTAAAGCAACCTGACACTTCTGTTGAAATCAGAGTTATCTCTGGGTAGCAAAGGTTTTTTCTCACTAGCTGATCCTTTCCTTTATCATTATCTCTGTGATCCAAATACTGCCATTGTCTTGTCCTAACAGATCAGGAGGAACTTGGAAAGGAAGAAGTCTGCCAAGGTGGCAGCCGGTGTATCCTGGGCACTTGCATAGAAAGCCATCCTGCCAATGAACATTCTCTACACCTTGCCAGACTTTGGGTAGAATTCGCCAAGAAAACTCCCATCTTAAAGGGCACATCTCCCTCCAAAATATTTTTCCTAGACATCCAGTAAAGAAAGGAAGATTCCTGATCCATCATATGGCCCATTTTTCTTATTTCAACATAACAACAAATCAACTTAATTTATTTTAGAAAAAGCTGCCAAATGCAACTCCACAGATTTTTCATTGTTGTTTAGTTGGGTCCAACTCTTTTGCGACCCCATGGACTGTAGCCCACCAGGCTCCTCTGTCCATGAGATTTCCCAGGCAAGGATACTGGAGTGGGTTGCCATTTCCTTCTCCAGGGGATCTTCCCAACCCAGGGATGGAACTCATGTGTCCCCAGTCTCCTGCATTGCAGGCAGATTCTTTACCACTGAAATTTCTCAGTAACATGGTAAACATGAATTCATTCACAGAAAACTTCTTTATTCCTAACAGGTCTACCATTCTGTCATTCTACCTAGTCATTAGTTTTCTTTTATAAACAATAAAGAACTGTTAGTCATTGCCGATCACTTTATCAAAGTTTAACATGACTAGCTTGAAAAAAATTCACTACCTCATACGCACTTAGGTACTTTTTAAATGAAATGTCCTTTGTTATACTGCTTTTATAAACACAAATGGTCCATTCTATTCTTGGTCACTTCCAGTGATAATAGAGCAAATCCTTTTGACGTTCAGCTGAACTTTACCCAGCAAAGAGGTTGCAAACATGGTATTGTTGGTGGCAGCTCTATTTTATAAACATTTAATGATGTCACCAGTTTCCAAAAATTATTATTATGTTTATGGCAAAGAATGCCTACAATATGGATTGAAGTCTTTGTGTCTTTGAAAATAAGATATTTGGAACTCCTAACCCCATAATAGTAATGGTCAATAAGTATTGGTGAATTCATTGCATTCATTTTGTTTTCAGTGTTCAGAAGATGGTTGACTGCATCCATTCCTATCTTCCTAGGTTACTGACATTCAATTGGCTGATATAATCTCACAAGACTAAAGACTGTTTTATTTTTTTATTTATTTATTTTTTTTAAAGACTGTTTTATAGTATGACCATCTAGGTATGGAAACAGATTGGTTGGCAAAAACAATTAACTGTAAACTTGGGTTATGATATTGAATAACTCCTGATAGTTATCACAGTAAAATTGTTTATGTTTTTTCTTTCTGCCAGATTATTTTGCTTAAAATTCAAAAAATAATTTTTCCAGAAAAATAAATCTGGAATTATCTTTTAAAGTGTGATCTTTGGTCTTTTTGTATTAAAATTTCAAATTTCATGTATGAGTAAGTTTCTACAGAAGGGAAGACAGTTGTGCTATTTTTAATACTAAAATAAAGTGAAAAGTGAAAGTCACTTGGTGGTGTTTGACTCTTTGCGACCCCATGGACTGTAGCCTACCAGGCTCCTCTATCCATGAAATTCTCCAGGCCAGAATACTGGAGTGGGTAGCCTTTTCCTTCTCCAGGGGATCTTCCCAACCCAGGGATCAAACCCAGGTCTCTCGCATTGCAGGAAGATTATTTACTATCTGAGCCACCAGGGAAGCCCAGGCATCATGATAGTTTTCACTTATTACTCATAATTCTCTGATTCTGTCATCCTTAGTTTTAGTTTTACTTTGAGAAAATTTAAAGTTAAATCATGACTTCAAACTGCTTTCTGACTATTTTAATTGGCTTTTTAAAGACTAAACTAGGAAATGTTATAGAGCCCCAAGATAATAAAAATTGAGTCTACTAAATTCTGTACTAAATCCAGAGTTTCTATTTACTTAAATCATAGAATATGATCTCCTGTGCAATGTTTACAATGAGAGTGCTAAAGAAGGTAGTGTACAGCCAAATTCACACTCAAAGTTTTTGTGTTCACTTAAAGTCAAGGAGGTCTGGAAGGCATGTTACCTCCCAGAAGTGCTTTTTTCCTCAGATTTCAGCTGATCTGTGTCTCAACAGGAGTCACATACCTCCATCTTGTGGCTCATTCATAAAGTTCCCACATTCTTTTTTTTTTTGAAGATGTTCTAATTTTGTATGAAGTTTCAAATTTCCCAGTCCTATAATTAATACCATAATCATTTGAAAATCTGTTTCCTAAGAGTCATGTAAAATTGAATGGCTTTCCAATCATTAGTGGCCTTTACAAAGTGAAACATTGTCTCATCTGTTTCTGAAAGTCACTAATTGTCATGAAACACAAATCCATTCTAATGGCCAACAAAAGTTCCAACTTCCCCTATTTACCTTAAAGAGAGAAAAAGAGTTTCTTTTAAATTGTCTGATTTTTTTTTTCTAGTATCATTTTACAGTGATGTATGCACATCTCTTTTCAAAATTCCATTTTGTCAGCCTCTGATTAAGTATTTACTAGGGAACAAGATCAAAAGACTTATTTAAACCCAAGATACGTTATCTCTTTTGCTTTCTCACAATTTATCAAATTCATTTCTTTGTGACAGAAGTATACTTGTTTTAGATTACTTTGGCCAGTTTTCTTCCTTAAGAATCAATGCTGATATTTGACAAGCATGAAATTAGGATTATATTAGTTTTTTTTCTAGTATCTTTAGAATACTAGTGAAACCTGCAAATATCTACTTTATCATTTATTATTTAACTCAATTTACAATAGACTTTTTTAGTCATTAAACATCTTTTTCTGTTTTGTACTCCATAATCATTGCTCCGTGCTAACCCAAGCTCTGCTCCCAAAACATTCTGATCCCTTCAGAATGATAGCAGGGACTTAAATTTATTTTAAAAAATTAATGAACCCTATCTTTGAGCAGAATCTTTTATTTTGCTAAACTCAACCGTCTAATTCAAACAGCAATTTCCTCTTAATGTATATCTGCTTGAAATTAAGTGTTGGGGAATTCATGGTCTAACAGTGTTTCTGATTACACGTTGTAATGGCTAAATTCTTAATGTGACTATGTTGATATTTATGAAGACCTTCATATTGTTATAACACTACCTTTTCAGTCTATCAGATTTCAATTATTTGACATTTAATTTGTGTTTGATACCTCCAATCTGTGTATCTTAGCATCGTTTCAAATGATTTGGAGTACATACCAACTATGATGACCTAATTCTCCTAATCTTATATTAAAGAACAATCTTGCCATCATTGTTTAATTATTCTATGTATTAAGTACCACAGGAATTATAACCTTGCACTTTGTTGTTTTGGTTCATTCATTCTTTTGATTCGAGTAAGGCTGTCTCTCTAGCTGTTGTGTCCCTTGTCCAGTAAAATTCCCACTTTGCAGAAATGAGGGGAATGATATTCTTGATTAAAAGAACCAGGAATTACTTTACAGAATGGTAAAATATGACTGTAACCGAAAGGCAACTGTTCCCTTCTTTTTCAGAGGCGAGCTGCTGATAATTTGAGAAGACATCACCAATATCAAGTAAGTTATTTTTATATCTTGAAACTTACACTAAAATAAAGCACAATCCCCTCTTTTGAACTGACTCTGGAGAGATCATACTGAAGAGCAATTCTCTCATTTTCTAATGCCTCAGGAAGTTATGCGGAACCTGGTAAAGCGATACGTTGCCGCAATGATTAGAGATGCCAAAACTGAGGAAGGTCTGACAGAGGAGAACTTTAAGGTAACCACTTTCATCTTTGTCACTAAGAGGTGGATTCTACAGAGTGTGGAAGCAGGGCAGCCCATTATAACTCAGAGCTGGAAATGGGGGCCGTGTGTTCTGAGCAAACCTTTCTGCCTTCTTCTTTTTTTTTTTTTAATTCAAGCCCTACTGAATTATTTTTTTTTAAGTGGTAAAATTTCTTTTCAAAATACACTGCATTCAAACAGACTTAATCTGAAAGATCAAGAAGACTTATTTGGACAGAGAAAATCCTAGTGCCTCGTGGCTTTCTGATTGCTGATTTCAGCCATAGGCTTTTTGAAATTTTGATTTGATTTCTAAACCTGAAACGTTTAGTAACCAATGGTCTGAACACAACAAAAGCCTTCTTTGTGTTCTGCACAGCTTTGGTAGAGGAAAATTTAAGGTTTGAGCTTTATTGGAGCTTACAAATGTAGTTTTTCTCCCTGAGTTGTTGTTGTTTTTTAATTATATCAGAGTAAAAAAGGTAGAATACATGAAATACATAGTTCTTATCTCATGGTATAAAATGCCTTTGTTACTCTGCATGGGTTGTTAGGAAGTCTCCAGACAAGAATACTGGAGTGGGGATAGACCCAGGGATAGAACCTGGGTCTCCTGCATTGCAGGCAAATTCTTTACTGTCTGAGCCACCAGGGATTTTGGACAACTGACTAAAAGTCAATAAGATCTTATAGGCAAAAACAAAAACATATAAAAACCCTATAGGAGACCACTGACAAAGAAAAACAGCAGGCTTGACAGGGAATAAATATAAGCAGCCAATTAGGTAAGAAGAGAGATAAATTGCAAAACAAAGCACAGGTTAAAAGTTGACTAGGATCCAAAATGTTCTTTGTAGCCACAACATCCAAATTTTGGAGTTAAATGATTCCTGACACTTAGGGTGATGGGTTGGAGGCAGGAGGCCACCCCAAAGCCCACCAGCAGGTTAGGACTGAGAATTCAGTTGTCCAAAAAGATGAAGGGATGCATCTAGGAAATGCTGTCTATTCACCAATTCCAAGGATTTAGTGGCTGACCCAGATGTTAAGAGAAAATCAACTCCAGGGTAATAAACGATTGAAAATAACTGCCAACTCTTGGAAGGGTAGACTCCACTTTAATTATTTAGTTTTAGATATTCCTGTGGACACCAAAATGTTCCAATATTAAAAATCTCGAAAAAACAAAAAACAAACCCCTACATCCCTGAGAGGATGTGAGATGACTTGAAAGCAGATGCATATTTTGGAGAGAAAGTATTTGAAACTGTAGTCCCAAAGAAACCCAGCATCCCCCACCATTTCAAACTGTAGTCCCAAAGAAACCCAACATCCCCCCACTACAGAGTGATGGGAAAGAAAACTCTTATGGTTTCTTTTACATTAACCTTAGGAAGTCTCCTTTCTACAGAACTGTGATAGGAAAATTGCTAAATCTACTGCTAAATCACTTCAGTCGTGTCCAACTCTGTGCGACCCCATAGACGGCAGCCCACCAGGCTCCGCCGTCACTGGGATTCTCCAGGCAAGAACACTGGAGTAGGTTGCCATTTCCTTCTCCAATGCATGAAGTGAAAAGTGAAGTCACTCAGTCGTGTCCGACTCTTCGCGACCCCATGGACTGCAGCCTACCAAGCTCCTCTGTCCATGGGATTTTCCAGGCAAGAGTACTGGAGTGGGGTGCCATCGCCTTCTCCGATAGGAAAATTAGGAGACATCAAATAGATACAAGTGCATTGGAGAGCATTGACCATCCTGAATGGAACCACAGCGGAGTGGACTCCTAGCTCTCAGAAACAAGTGAAGACGTGTCAGATCCATATATGAAAGGAGCAAATAATAGCTTCCTAACATTTATTTATTTATGTCACAAACTAATTTCATCATTTTTCTTTTCACTTAGGAACTCAAGCAAGACATTTCTAGCTTCCGCTTTGAAGTCCTGGGGTTATTAAGAGGAAGCAAACTCTCCACGGTCCAGTCTGCCCAGGGCACCAAGGAGTCTTCTAACTCCGCAGACTCGGATGAAAAGAGTGATAACGAGGGTAGCAGCAAGGACAAGAAAAAGAACTTCAGCCTCTTCGACCTGACCACCCTCATTCACCCGCGGTCGGCGGCAATTGCCGCTGAAAGACACACCATCAGCAACGGCTCCGCCCTCGTGGTGCAGGAGCCCCCGAGGGAGAAGCAGAGAAAAGTGAATTTTGTGACCGATATCAGACACTTTGGGTTGTTTCACAGACGATCGAAACAACACGCCGCCGCCGAGCAAAACGCAAACCAGATCTTCTCCGTTTCAGAAGGGGTGGCCCGCCAACAAGCTGAAGGACCCCTGGAGAGGAGCATCCAGCTGGAGTCCCGAACTCTAGCTTCACGGGGTGACTTGAACATTCCGGGGCTCAGCGAACAGTGTATATTGGTAGATCATCGAGAAAGAAATACAGACTCCCTTGGTGTACAGGTGAGCAAGAGAGTGTGTTCATTCAAGTCAGAGAAGGTGGTGGTGGAGGACACGGTTCCCATCATACCAAAGGAGAAGAAACACGCAAAAGAGGAGGACTCGAGTGCAGACTATGATGCAAACCTCACAGACACCATCACCCACGAAGACTATGTGACCACAAGGTTGTGATACTTGACCCAAGAAAGCGTTTCTCATCTGTAACACACATTTTCCATAGTGAGCTGGGTGGTGGGGGGAGATGTTTATCAGCGAATTAGCCAATGCTAACTTACACTTTACAGCATTTATCAACTGGGGCATATTAACCGTGTCATGTTTAAATAAGGCAAAGGCTATCCCAAACCCTTGTTTTGTTACCCGCTTTTGCTTTCACAATTTGTTTTACAATTTTTTTGTTGTTGGTGTTAATAAATAAATGCACCTTGTATTCTTGTACTGTTGCGATAACCGACAGGAAATTTTTAGCTCTTTTTCAATTTAAACAAAACTAACTTACTACATGTGGTAGTTGACTCCTATAATAGGATATTTTTATATGCAAAAAAAATGTAGCTGAAATAGTAGAGCTTTTCATAATTTTTCAGGGTCTCTAGAGATGGTTACTCATTAAGGACTTTTCACTGAGCCAGAAAGTTTGGCTTTAAAACACAAATATTATCCAATTATTTCTTAAGAATATGTAAATATCATGCATAATTTAAGCAAACAAGTCTCCTTCTCATGGAATCAAGATCAAGCTCTTAAAATGAAAGTCAGGTATACGTTCTAGAGTTTTAGGGTGTCCAGTTTTTGCTCTTAGTAATTAAAAAAAATGTTTGTCCTTAATACATGTCGATGATTTTTAATGTTTTGTCAGAAAATAATTTTTAAGTTTGTTTTTAATGATCTTTTTCAGACTCACCTGCAAATTGTATAAGTATGAGACTTTGTGAATAAAGAGAATTTCAAAAATGTGGCAAAAGATCTCAGTGCTAGAAAAGAATAACAATAAAGTACAACACCTTAAACAAAGCAAGATGATTGCAGGTTCATAACATCCAGGTGAAAATGAATTCGTTCTAATAATCTAAACCTAAGCAAAGTTACACCCTGTTTTTAACCAGTGCAACATTGCTATAATTCAAAAGAGGTACAAAAACCACACTGCCTCTCGGAACACTAACAAAGACCAAGCAAAATGATGTGCACACACAGGGTTTACTGTGGCCACTTCTGAGATGCTGAAGTTTGGGAGCGAATGAGCTGGATAAACTCCATAAATGTGTGTCCCTTTTGTAAAGCAAAAGGGGTACAAATTTAAAGATGAAATGGATTTGACTCTTTGACAATTACATGATGGAAGCTAGTAGAATTTTTAAAAAATGGATTTCTTAGGGGATGTCAGAATTCAACCTGGAATATTAGATTTTAGTTTATAGGAAAGCAAGAGGCCCTGAAATGCTGAACATTCCGAAATCTGGATTTTGTTGAGGGATTGAGGAATGGGTCAGGGAGCTTTAGAGTAACACAATAAGCCTAATGAATGTTCTGAGTACTTCAACAACACCTTCAGCTCAAGTAGGTTAGAACTCAGAATAAGCCCTGGGAGATAGTGGAATACTTGAATGTTCTAAATCAGACATAGAGTAGTAGGGGAATCATAGTACTAGTCTCTGTACTTGTGATATTTTTCAGTGATTCCTTTTTTGCTGTCTCTGTTGTGTGTGTTTTCCCCTCGACCGTTAAGATCATATATGTATATATCACCATGATACATTCTTCACCGGAAATTTAAGTTCAAATTTCCTCTGTTCCTTCTGGTAACACCACCAACAATAAAAGCAACCAAAAATTTTTTTCCCCGTAGCTTATTTATATCAGAGGTTAGGGTGCTGATGTTTTATAGGTGAACATGGTGATAACAGAGGACCTTTAGAGCACATAACACCTTGCTTTTCAGTGTTCCAAAAATGATGGTTTCTAACAACTCCCAGATGTCACTGACAGAGGTATTTATGGGTTTAAACAAAATACTGGATATTGCTTGTACTGGCTATCCTAGAATTGGAGATTATTCTAAATATGTAGCAATATTGCTGCTGCTGCTGCTAAGTCGCTTCAGTTGTGTCCGACTCTGTGCGACCCCATAGACGGCAGCCCACCAGGCTCCCCCATCCCCGGGATTCTCCAGGCAAGAACACCGGAATGGGCCACCCTTTCCTCCTCCAATGCATGAAAGTGAAAAGTGAAAGTGAAGTCGCTCAGTCGTGTCCGACTCCTAGGGACTCCAGGGACGGCAGCCCACCAGGCTCCTCCGTCCATGGGATTCTCCAGGCAAGAGTACCGGAGTGGGCTGCCTCTGCCTTCTCCAATGTTAGGTGGCATTAATAAGGAGGAACAGTAGGGAAAGAATAAGAAATGATCAAAGAAAAGTGAGATTGCAAAATAAAGGGATGATATATTTTTGAGATTTTTTTTAAGTGAGTAATTTGAGGTTTATTTTGATTTCTATTCATATTTCTATCAACAAATTTCTAAACACCAGAGAGAGGTTTGACATCACACTTTAATTTGTGTAAAACAATGTTTCTTGTATTTCATGCCCTCTGGATCTTCTTATTGCTCACCTATATTTATGTACTTATTTATTGGCAGGGCTGGGTGAAAGAGGATCTAGAAAATTCAATAGAACTTTAATAGAAGTAGGTTCAAGTCATAAGACTTCACCTACCATAGATATGTTTGTAAAAAACCCCTTACAAGAAAGAATGCTATAAAGATGTACCTCACTGTTTGTGATAGATGTATTCTCGAAAATATCTGTGTAAATAAATCTATATTAACTTTGGTAGGGAACTGACTGTGGAACAAAAAAGATAATGGTGGTGAATTATTTTGTAAAATGATGAATTATTTTTCAAAGTGATAATCCTCCCCAAAATGTAACTGTTTCATAAGTTGGATATTTGTATATCAAAATTTCTTAAATTAGATATTTTATTTATGGGCTGGCAATTAAAATACTGCAAAAGCATACTCATTTTCTTGCCTTGACCTGGACAGCAACCCGACACACTTCAAACAATGAAATTTCTTGGGTAACTGTGGGAGAGCAAAGAAAAATTTGATGAAGAGTTAAGGTTGGTAAACTTATCATATTATTCTGAAATAAGCAGTCAAATTTTCAGTTGATGTGTAAGGAATATAGATAACCTAAAATATAGGTAACCTAAAAACACACTCTTCTACTATTCAATAATCCTTAATAATTCTGTAAATTAATTGAGTGATTGTGCAGTCTCATGACTATTGAAGACCAGACATCAAGCACTGAAATCTGTTCATTCTAAGTTATTTATGCATTGTGTCTGCAGCAGAATCTTCTACATTTTAGACACCTGCCAGTTTTAACAGTTAAGGTAGCAACCACAAAACAACCTAGCGAAAACTACCCATGTATCTTTATAAACGTGTTCAAAATGACTCACATTTTTAAAAAGCCTAATTTACTTGTATATTTCACCACTTTGAAAATTATGTTTTCAGTTTAGCTTTATTGTGTTTTTTTTTTCTTATAATCTCCAAAATTCAGAACTTCTAGTAACTGTAGAATTTAGAAATCTAATATAGCTGTCAGTCTCCTCAAACTGAACTCCAAAAAATGTTATTCTAATTATTTTACAATATGTTACAATGTATTTTGTTTATGTAGCTTATATAGTTTTAAAAATTGAAAACCGTGTTAAATAATATCTCTATCTATAACTGGAGAAACTCAGGACATTTATGGCAAATTTCCAAATTTACCAAGTTACTCAATGGCTAAGTTGGAACTTGAAGAAAAACCCTGCATCTAGACATTCAGAAGACACCAAGTCATAAATGTATGAATGCATCTTTATTTTTGTGGAATTTGGTTTTCTTTGCCCTCTCCTTCAGTAGAAAATATTTATAGTTGTTCAAATTTTCTATGACTAAAATTTTGAGTTAATATCATATTACACTTTTATCCCTACAGAATTGTAGTCACAGATTTTTTTAAAAAACTGATTTCTTAATGTTTTCTAAAAATGCATTGTTCAGTACTTTCACTTCACCTGTAGATTATGTGACAATTCTATATGCACACCGGTGATATTAATAATAAAATGTATCAATTAATATTAACTGAAAAATGATGGAGCTAGGAAACATGGAGGGGAACCAAGATCAAGACCATGGGACCAGGGCTATGCATGACCATGAATTCACTGGGCTGACAAAACAGTGAAGCTGTCACTTCAATGCCAGTAAACTTCACCAGCAGCAAAACCATTAGTTTCCATTAGAGCTGGCCTGTCCAATACGGTAGTGACTAGCCACCTATGGTTACTAAGTACTTGAAATGTGGCTATAGGTGTAAAACACATACCAGGTTTCAAAGACTTAGTATGAAAATAATGCAAAAGATTAATATTTATATTGGTTACATGTTGAAATAATATTTTGGATGCATTGAGTTAAAATGTACTAATGAAGTTAGTTTTAATTTTACGTTTTTAATGGAGCTACCAGAAGATTTAAAAACACCTGTGTGGCTCGCATTTGTAATTTGCACTACAGTTCTTTTGGACAGTAATGCTATTTGATTCACTCAATTCATTTGTTTTTTGTTTGTTTGTTTTAATTTAAATTTATTTATTTTAATTGGAGGCTAATGACTTTACAATATTGTATTGGATTTGCCATACATCAACATGAATCCGCCATGGGTGTAGACGTGTTCCCCATCCTGAACCCCCCTCCCACCTCCCTCCCCGTACCATCCCTCTGGGTCATCCCAGTCCTCATTTGAATTCCATGGGTAAAGTTTATGTATTTGGCTACTCAGATATTTTGATATGGCTGGACTAAAGTGTGTCATGCCTTCTTGATTCCCAGTATCCTAATTGGAATCACTGCTAATTACTTGTTCTTTATATGTTTTCCATTGCTGTTGCAAAGATATTAACATACGAATATGTACAGATTATGTTTTTTAATTGTTTTTCTCAAGAATGGGATTATCCTATACCTATAGCTTAGTGACTTTGTTTTTCATCAAACAGGGTATCATGGATGCCTTTTCTAGAGTCATTAACATAACAGAGCTATTTGAATCCATTCAAAGAAAGCCC
The DNA here is from genome assembly GCF_027580195.1 of Bos mutus. Lineage (NCBI taxonomy): Eukaryota > Metazoa > Chordata > Mammalia > Artiodactyla > Bovidae > Bos > Bos mutus. Next base: position 24,065,907 of record NC_091628.1, read on the forward strand.
CTCAGTAGGTAGTTGCTTTACCTACTGAAATGCATGTATAGGCTATTCTAAAGGCTCTTTCGGAGAAGGCGATGGCACCCCACTCCAGTACTCTTGCCTGGAAAATCCCATGGACAGAGGAGCCTGGTGGGCTGCGGTCCATGGGGTCGCTAGGAGTCGGACACGACTGAGCCACTTCACTTTCACTTTTCGCTTTCATGCATTGGAGAAGGAAATGGCAACCCACTCCAGTGTTCTTGCCTGGAGAGTCCCGGGGATGGCGGAGCCGGGTGGGCTGCTGTCTCTGGGGTTGCACAGAGTCGGACACGACTGAAGTGACTTAGCAGCAAAGGCTCTTTAGAAGAGCTACTTATTGGGTCAAATGTGAAATTTTGAGGAGTACTTGAGAGACCAGGACGATGCGTTTTGAAAGGCAAATATGCTCATTTCTCTCCTCTGATCAGTCTTGCAGAGCTGTCTCCCAGGTGTTTAAGTGCGGATTCCACAGCTAGACCTTCATCAAACTAGACCTGCTTGATGGTACCAGCAGCATTTCTCAGCATCATTCTTTCCTACTCCCTAAACTTCAGCCATCCTGGACTTTGTTTCATTCTTTAAGACTTAATGTCTCTCTTTCTCCAACATTTCCAAATACTGTTCTTCCAGGTTTGAATAATAATTGGACTAAAAACATTATTACTTTAAAGAATTTTCTTTAACATAGGATTTTAAATAATTCTATCATTTTTATGGTTTCCTTTAGGTCTAATTGTTTTATGAAATGTCTTTTTCCTTAAAGATGATCTTTTTCATAAGTCTGCAGATAATGATTCGGCTTCTCCACTCTGGGAGTAAGAGTTCATCTGCACTGACTTCCTTTCAGGCCGTCAACTAATTTAGAGAGGTTTAATTTACTCCCAGGAAATAACTCACAGAGTTGCTTCACCATTCACAATACAAACTGCCCTGTGGCCTGGAGGAAGGCAATAAGTTGCTATTTTTTCATAGCCACTGTGAAGCGACCACAAGTTGTATATTTCACTTGTTCAGACTTCATCTGCTGATATTTGAAGTTTCTGGATGAAAATGTTCCTATCAGTCCCTAAAATATCAAATAATGCTAAATCCTCTTTCTAAAGTTCTAAGTACCAAATAAACAGGAAAGTGGAAATGTGGGAAAAAATAAAGACACCATAAAATGTTCAGTGAATGGTTATTTCTTCATTAAAAATAGTTATTTTTAATTAAACTTAAAAATATTTTAGATCATTATTGATTCATATGCAGTTGTAAGAAATATTAATAATACAGAGAAATTTCATGTACAAATTATCCATTTTCCTTTCAACAGAAACTTCTTTCAAATCTGTAGTCTAATACTGCATAATATTGACATAGATATAACCCACCAGTCTTGCTCAGATTTTTGCAGTTGTACTTGTGAAGGTGGACTTGTGTGTGCACCTAGTTTTGTACAATTTTATTTCATATATATGTTTTTGTAGCCACAGCCATAGTCAAGATTAAAAACATTTTCATGGCTACAAGGATATCTGATATCACCTGTGTTTAACCACATCCACATTCTGCTGCTGCTACTGCTGCTAAATCGCTTCAGTCGTGTCTTACTCTGTGCGACCCAATAGATGAAAGCCCAGCAGGCTCCCCCGTCCCTGGGATTCTCCAGGCAAGAGTACTGGAGTGGGGTGCCATTGCCTTCTCCGACATCCACACTCTAACTCCTCTCAATTTCAAATCCTGACAGTCTAACTTGTTCTCCATTTTTATAATTGTGTCATTTCAAGATTGTTATATATGTGGAATCATATGATATGCAACTTTTGGGGATTAGTGTATTTCACTCAACATAATTCTCTGAAGATTCATTCAAATTGTTACACTATTAGTAATTTGCTCCTTTTTTATTGCTGAGTCTTATTCCATGATGTGGATGTACCATAATTTGTTTAGCATTTTACCCACTGAAGGGCATCTGGGCTGTTTCTAGTTTTTTTCTATTACAAATAAAAAGTTGCAATGAACATTCATGAACAGATTTTGGTGTGACCAGGACTGTGACTGCTGGGTAGCATGGCAGTTGCATGCTTAGTATATAAGAAACAGTCAACCTGTATCCTTGTTTAGCCATACCATTTTACATACTCACCAGCAATGTAGGAGTGGGTCAGTTTCTCCACATTTTTGCTAGTATTTGGTGTTTTCACCATTTTTTATTTTATACATTCTGATACATTCTGATAGTTGTGCTATGACATCTCATCGTGGTTTTAATTTGCACTCCCCTGATGACCTTGTGATTATCTTCCATGTGTATGTCATCTTAGTGAAGCTTCTATATGTTTTTTTGTATGTTTTCTGATGAAATTATTTGTGCTTTTTTTTTTTTTTTTTAGTGCTGATGTTTTTCAGTGTTCTTTTTATATGCTGGGTGCCATTCTATTGACAGATATGTGTTTTGCAAATATTTTCTCCCAATCTGTAAGTCATCTTTTAATCCTCTTAACAGGGGCTTTTTGCAGAGCAAAATTTAAAATTTTTATCAAGTTCAACTTTTCAGCCTTATGTTTCATGGCAGTTGTAAGAAGCCTTTGTCCAGGCCTAGATCATGAAGATCATCTCCAGTTTTTTTTTCTCCCCAAAATCTTTATACTGTTATGTTTTAAATTATGTTTCATATTTAACAAAACTATTTTTCCTAATTTTTTCCGAGTACTTTAGCATATATTCAGATTTATGGAAAAGAAATCATCTTGAGGAGTGCAATCACACAGACAGAGAGGAAATGAAGAAAGGGATTGCAGACAGGTAAACCTGCAGGTGGTGGTGAAGTCAGGGTGACAAAAGGAAAGTTTAGTAAATCATTTTTATGACATAACAACTGACTTGGTTACTCAGAAACTACAGCCAATCTTTTCTGAAGTTTGAAAAAACAAAACTCAAATTATTTCAGTTCCATTGCATCTCTTCCAACTTCCTGAATCAGATAAAGAAACAATAAGGAATGAGAAAAACTGTTGTGATGAAACTGAAAACTAGAAACATGAAATTTTTCAAATGCACTCATTCATGAAATCCAATTGCTGTTTGTAAAGGGCTGAGGTTTCTGAAATATTACCTGATCCTCTGTTTTCTGAAAAACAATTACTAAATTTGAAGGTAGTATGTATGTACCATTAAAATTACCAATCTTTTTTTAAAAAATGCTTCTTTGGGGCTTTAATAGAGCACCACCACAACAACAAAAAAAATAATTTGATTATAAAAAGTAAGGTAATTCATTAATGTAAATTTAAGAAAATTTGAATAATGAAATTAAAAATACATGAGAATATATATGACCCATTAAACAAGGCAATTAAGTGCACACAAAAAATAATGATTCAATGATTGAGTGTGGCATAAAATTCCCATGTTAATTAAAGTCCTTTCTCGGACTTGTATTAGAAAGAAAAATTACTAATAACTATAAAAATACGGACCAGAATTTTGGCTAAATCACAATTTCTCTTTCTAATACAAGCCTGAGGAAATACGGGACCCCCAGGCGGCACAGTGGTAAAGAATTCACTTGCCAATGCAGGAGACGCTGGAGTCGCAGGTTCTATTCCTGGGTCAAGAAGATCCCCTGGAGGAGGAAATGGCAACTCACTCCAGGACTCTTGCCTGAAAAATTCCATGAACAGAGAAGCCGGGCGGGCTACAGTCCATAGGATCACAAAGAGCTGGACACAACTAAGTGCGCACGCGCACGCACTAAAGGAAATACGGCAAGTAACTGAATCGCGTAGCAAGAGAAACAACTGGAATCCTCAATAAAATTCAAAGTTTCTGCTTTACAAAAGGCAAAGTCGGAAACTGTAACTCAACTCATATTGAGTGATATGTTAATAGATCTTAAATTTTGCTCTTACTTTCTATCATGTCCTATCCCTCCTCCACACTGCTAGAGATTCAGCCCTGTGGCAGACAACAGGGATAAAAAGACGACGTGCCCTTTCTGCCGGAGCTCACAAAATCAAGTCTGGAAAATCTCACTTACGTTTTACATTGTCAGGTATTAGTAACTCTATTGCTCTTCATACAGCTGGCGGTTAGCAGTCGGGGTTTATAGATTGGATTTCTTATTCAACATTCAGCAAGTCATGTGAAAAGACACTGTTTTGTTAAATGAGGTATGTATTTTAGTTTTCTTCGTGGTAGAACTGTAATAAGAAATACTGAAGAGACACAGTTTTTAATTCCATGCCTAAAAATTAGGTAATTGGTGATATGCTGATCAAATGGCATCTTCGTATTGTAGCCTTTTGTCACAATTATTCCTTCATTCGAAAACATTGATTAAGCACACATTTTGTGACAGACATTGCAATACATGCTAACAATAAAATAATAAATCAAGAGTCACTGAACTAAAAAAATAAAGTTAATCTTCTGGAAATAACAATTCAGTCTGATGAGCATGATGGTGTCTCTGGAGAGCATTTAGGGAGAGCATCAAGCCCAGTATCGGTAGAGAGGACAAGGGCTGTCTATGTCAGTTCTCAAAGATGAGTAATAGTTATTCAGAAGTTGGTTTTTCTCCTGGGCACAACTGAAAGTCATTCAAGAATTTCCTATAGGAGTTTGTCATGACAAAGTTCTCTTGACATAGAGATGGAAAGAGATGTGAAAGTCACCGTGTTTTGCGCTGCAAAATTAAAGGGAAGTGAGTCCTTTCAATTCTGTGAAAGGATTTTTTAGGATTTCGCTTAATGGTTTTAAATAGCCCAGTCTCCTATCTGCAGGTGATAAATGGGTCATTTTTCTTCAAGTTTTCTAAAACCAAACAAGTCAATGTAATTCTAATTGGTTTTATCTTTTAAAAAAAAGCTGAATATGGTTTATGTTCAATCATAATAAATTTGGGGGCCATTCTTAATCACCTAATGAGTAATTATCTTTTTTGAGAGTTTTATTGAGATATAAATGCACATTCCACACAATCATTCATTTAAAGTATAAAATTCAATGGTTTTTACTATATGCACAGATATGTACAACTGTCACCACAGTCAATTTTAGAAAATTTTCATCACTTCAAAAAGAAACTGTACCTTTTAGCTATCACCAACCTATTTTCCAGCCCCACTCATCTCCAGCCCTAAACAAACCACTAATTTCCTTTCTGGTCCTATAAATTACCTAGTCTGGAAATTTATATGAATTTTGTTTTCAAGGCTCATGACATGTATCAGCACTTCATTTCCTTCTACTGCTAAGTAACATTCCATTGTATACATATACATTTGGTTTTTATTCATTTGTTTGCTGATGGACATTGATTTCTTTACACCTTTTGGCTATTATTCCCCTGGAGAAGGAAATGGCAACCCACTCCAGTACTCTTGCCTGGAAAATCCCATGGACGGAGGAGCTTAGTAGGCTAACAGTCTATGGGGTCGTAAAGAGTCAGACACGACTGAGCGACTTCATTTTCAGCTGTTATAAATAATGATGCTATAAACTTCGTATTTAAGGTTTGTGTGGACATATGTTTTCATTTTTCCCCCCAATAGTTATCTAGGAGTGGAATTCCTAGGTCCTATGGTGACTGCATATAATTGATTGAGGAACTGCCGGACTGTTTTTGACAGTAGCTGCACCATTTTACATCCCAACCAACAATGTATGAGAATTCTGATTATCTGCTTCCTCATCAACATTCTTTCTCTCCAGATTTTTATTCTAGCCATCCTACTGGGTGTGATGTAGTATTTATGTGGTTTTGACTTGCACTGAAAACTAATGGTATTGAGCCTTTTTACCATGTGCTTCTTGGCCATTTGTACAACTTCCTTGGAGAAATGTCAATTCAGATTCTTTGCCCATTCTTAACTGGGTTATTATCTTTTATTATTGAATCTTAAGGGTTTTTAATTGTATATACAATTTGTACATACAAATCCCTTATCATATATCAGATCAGATCAGATCAGTCGCTCAGTGGTGTCCGACTCTTTGCGACCCCATGAATCACAGCACGCCAGGCCTCCCTGTCCATCACCAACTCCCAGAGTTCACTCAGACTCATGTCCATCGAGTCAGTGCTGCCATCCAGCCATCTCATCCTCTGTCATCCCCTTCTCCTCCTGCCCCCAATCCCTCCCAGCATCAGAGTCTTTTCCAATGAGTCAACTCTTCGCATGAGGTGGCCAAAGTACTGGAGTTTCAGCTTTAGCATCATTCCTTCCAAAGAAATCCCAGGGCTGATCTCCTTCAGAATGGACTGGTTGGATCTCCTTGCAGTCCAAGGGACTCTCAAGAGTCTTCTCCAACACCACACTTCAAAAGCATCAATTCTTCGGCGCTCAGCCTCCTTCACAGTCCAACTCTCACATTCATACACGACCACAGGAAAGACCAGAGCCTTGACTAGATGGACCTTTGTTGCTAAGTAATGTCTCTGCTTTTGAATATGCTATCTAGGTTGGTCATAACTTTCCTTCCAAGGAGTAAGCGTCTTTTAATTTCATGGCTGCAGTCACCATCTGCAGGGATTTTGGAGCCCAGAAAAATAAAGTCTGACACTGTTTCCACTGTTTCCCCATCTATTTCCCATGAAGTGATGGATCCAGATGCCATGATCTTCGTTTTCTGAATGTTGAGCTTTAAGCCAACTTTTTCACTCTCCTCTTTCACCTTCATCAAGAGGCTTTTTAGTTCTTCTTCACTTTCTGCCATAAGGGTGGTGTCATCTGCATATCTGAGGTTATTGATATTTCTCCCGGCAATCTTGATTCCAGCTTGTGCTTCTTCCAGCCCAGGGTTTCTCTTGATGTACTCTCATATATATGACTTGCAAATATTTTCAACCCCTCTATGGGTTATATTTTCATTTTATTGATGGTGTTTTGTGAAACACAAAATTTTTAATTTTGATGAAGTCCAATTTATCTATTTTTCTTTTGTGGTTTATGCTTTTGGTCTCATATCTAGGAATCTGCTGAACATGTCATGAATATTTAGCCACATGATTCCTCCCAAAATTGTTATAGTTTTAGCTCTCACGTTTAGGTCATTGATCCATTTGGAGTTAATTTTTAAATATGCAGTGAGATAAGGGTCCAATCTTATTCTGGTTAGTAAGAGACTAACCCAGTTACCTCTGCATGGTTTGTTGAAATGCTTTTCTTTCCTCATCAAAAGGTCAAGGTACCCTTATCAGAAATCAGTTGACCACAGATGTATTCAGTTCCGTTCATTTCAGTTGCTCAGTCGTGTCCAACTCTTTGTGACCCCATGAACTGCAGCACACCAGGCCTCCCTGTCCATCACCAACTCCTGGAGTTCACTCAAACCCATGTCCATCGAGTCAGTGATGCCATCCAGCCATCTCACCCTCTGTCGTCCCCTTCTCCTCCTGCCCTCAATCTTTCCTAGCATCAGGGTCTTTTCCAATGAGTCAGCTCTTCATATCCGGTGGCCAAAGTATTAGAGTTTAGGCTTCAACATCAGTCCTTCCAATGAACACCAAGGACTGATCTCCTTTAGGATAGACTGGTTGGATCTCCTTGCAGTCCAAGTGACTCTCAAGAGTTTTCCAACGCCATAGTTCAAAAGCATCAATTCTTCAGCGTTCAGCTTTCTTTATAGTCCAACTCTCATATCCATACATGACTACTGGAAAAACCATAGCTTTGACTAGACGGACCTTTGTTGACAAAGTAATGTCTCTGCTTTTGAATATGCTCTCTAGGTTGGTCATAACTTTCCTTCCAAGGAGTAAGCGTCTTTTAATTTCATGGCTGCAGTCACCATCTGCAGTGATTTTGGAGCCCCCCAAAATAAAGTCTGACACTGTTTCCACTGTTTCCCCATCTATTTCCCATGAAGTGATGGGACCAGATGCCATGATCTTAGTTTTCTGAATGTTGAGCTTTAAGCCAACTTTTTCACTCTCCTCTTTCACTTTCATCAAGAGGCTTTTTAGTTCTTCTTCACTTTCTGCCATAAGGGTGGTGTTGTCTGCATATCTGAGGTTATTGATATTTTCCCCAGAAATCTTGATTCCAGCTTGTGCTTCTTCCAGCCCAGCTTTTCTCATTATGTACTCTGCATAGAAGTTGAATAATCAGGGTGACAATATACAGCCTTGACGTAATAATCTTTTCCTATTTGGAATCAGTCTGTTGTTCCATGTCCAGTTCTAACTGTTGCTTCCTGACCTGCAATTAGGTTTCTCAAGAGGCAGGTCAGGTGGTCTGGTATTCCCATCTCTTGAAGAATTTTACAGTTTATTGTGATCCACACAGTCAAAGGCTTTGGCATGGTCAATAAAGCAGAAGTAGATCTTTTTCTGGAACTTTCTTGCTTTTTTGATGATCCAGCGGATGTTGGCAATTTGAACTCTGGTTCCTCTGCCTTTTCTAAAACCAGATTGAACATCTGGAAGTTCACGGTTCACATATTGCTGAAGCCTGGCTGGAGAATTTTGATGTATGCATGAACTTCTTTCTTAACTTTCAACTCTATTTCACTGAAATATATGTTTATCCTTACACTTTACCACACCATTTGATTATTGTTACCTTATAGTAATTTTGAAATCTCTTACTTGATTCTTCTTTTTTAGCATACTTTTGGCTATTCTGGGTTCCTTGAAAATCCATATGCATTTTAGAATCAACTTTTCAATTTCCACCAGGAAGCTAGTGAGATTCTGATAGGGATTTCATTGATTCTGTAAGATAGTTTATGGATTATTACAATTTAAGGAATGTTATATCATCTGATCCATGAACAGGGTATATTTTATTTAGATTAAAAAATTTTTATCAACAATGTTTTATAATTTTCAGAGTAGAAGTTTTGTATTTCTTTTTCTGAATTTATTCCTAAGTATTTTATTTTTTATGATGCTATTATAAATGAAATTATAAGTATCTTTTAAGATTCTCAAAAGTCAGAAATTATTGATACACAAATACATAAAAAGTTCACCAATGTTATAAAATACTACATAAAGTGAAATTTCTGTCCTCTGTTAGCTTAGAAACTTTTTTCTAAGTATGATGCAATCTCTGAGAATCCAATCTCTTTGATTAATAAAGCTGTTTAACTGCTCAAATTGATTCAAAGGTGGCATATATAAAAGCCAAGGTTAAAATATATTACATATTTAAGCACAGGATTCTCTGTACTTATTCAGAAATCCTCCTCTTGTCTCATTTTAATCACCTTGTGTAGTATCTATATAACTTTTGTCAGTTTAAATTTCAGTGTAGTTACATGAGTTAATGACATGTTGGTACTTATACCAAAGCCTAGCATGTGATCCATCTCACCATACCATAAGATAAACACAAACTCCCCATTTTTCATTTTTAGAAGGAAGTTTCAAACTGGTATGTATGTGTACACTGGTATGTATGTGTACACTGTAGTTTGTTGATGCTAATATAGATGAAATAACTATATAGGAGATGTCATTTATGGATATATAATCACAATCTTACTGATAATGAGAAATGAAGAGTGGAAAAGTAGATTAAAAGACTTTACTATTTTTAATATTTGTAATTTTATTATATGCTTAATAATGGTTTTTTTTGTCTAATATGGAAAGTATATCTATGAATTTTACCAGAGATTATGTTCATCTTATTATATAGAACAAAAAGAAGATGTAGCTGTTTGGGAGGATTTGTTTCCATGTTACTTCCTTAGGTGAGGCCATAACCAAACTAAGTGGTAAGTTGAAAAAAAGTGGTATGAAAAGAAAAAGATGAGTGACTGCATCAGAAAACTGGGTCCAAGATATCTGAAGATTAAGATTCACTGTAGATGAAAAAAAAGGTGAGAATGGAGACCGCAACAAGCAAAACTTCACATCCGCAACTGTGCTCCTGACAGCGCCTCATACACTGGCCTTTATCTGCTCTTTCTGTTTCTATCAAGGACAATTAAGAAGAAAAAGACGTGTGTGTGTGTGTGTGTGTGTGTGTGTGTGTGTGTACAGACACACACTAAACTGAGTGGGAATCTGGTTATAATCATGTTTAACAAATGAAGATAGCCAAACCCATCTTCCATTCAGATCAGTTGGCCAGAATTCCCTGCTTTGGCTATTATACTTGAAAGCAAGTTCAATTTCCCACTTTATCCTAATGTCTTTACTGGCTCATTTGTAAAACGAGAAAATAACAACTTATTCTGAACCAAGCTCAAGTTATCATTATGATTTAAAAACTGGAAAAAGGAATGAAAAGCGTTTTATCAAGTATAAAAAGCTCTGTGTGCATGATTTTCTTTTCATTACATAAGGGTAACAACACTAAGGAATCCCAAAGGATTGAGGATTAAGTGGTATATAAGTTTCCTGTCATATGACTCAGATCAAAATAAAACTATGTAACACCCTAAGGAAGAGCTGCAGGCCAAGAAGATTTCATTGCAACCTGGTCTAATTTATTAATGTGGCAAAATAAAGCAGTGTTTGCCCGAGTGGGTGTAAGAGGCTCTACCTGGAGAAATGCCATAGAGAAGAGAAAGGAGTGTCAGAGCAGCCGGTCTGGCATTTCCCATCATATATCACCCTGGAAAAGAGGGAATCTTAGTCCATTCACAGATCATTCAGGTCCCAAGGATAAAGCTGATCTAGTTTGGAGATACATGAAAGAAGGTATGTTTCCTATGCCTCTGATACCAAAACCCACACTTTTCTTTCCAATCCTAGTGATGTCCCCTTGTGGCTTTAATCATGGAGCAAATGCACTACCAACATTGAACCCTGTGTCCAGTTCATGTGACAGCTATAACCATGCAGATAAGACATAGGAACCTTGACTGTAGAAAGCAAACTCCTGAACTTGAGTAACCTGAGTCTGTGAGAGTTGGGGCCATGACTATAGGTGCAGACAAAATTAGATTCCAGACACTGTAGATAAAGAGCCAGATACTGAATTATGACAAATTAATTAAAGTGACAGCATCACTGACTCAATGGATATGAGTTTGAGAAAATTACAGGAGATAGTGAAGGACATGGAGAAGGCAATGGCACCCCACTCCAGTACTCTTGCCTGGAAAATCCCATGGGCGGAGGAGCCTCTTGGGGTGCACAACTGAGTGACTTCACTTTCACTTTTTACTTTCATGCCTTGGAGAAGGAAATGGCAACCCACTCCAGTGTTCTTGCCTGGAGAGTCCAAGGGACGAGGGATCCTGGTGGGCTGCCGTCTATGGAGTCACACAGAGTCAGACACAACTGGAGCAACTTAGCTGCTAAGTGAAGGACAGGGAAGCCTGGTGTGCTGCAGTCCGTAGGATGGCAAAGAATCAGACATGACTTATCGATTGAACAACAGCAACAGTTAAAAGTGAGGCCAGCTTGAGAGATCTCCTGGTGGAAGACCCCCAGCTTGTCTTTCCCAGGTGCATATTTTGTATCACTGGGCGTATTTACTATTCTATTACCCATGGCTATTATTATTATTGCCAAATCTCATTTTACACATTACATTGAAGACCTAAGTTACTAAACAAAGAAAGTAAAAGGATCACAGATGTTATCCACTTGGGCTTAGACCAGACTTTGAAATTTACTGAAATAAAACAAAATGTATATGCAAACAAAACCTATGTCTACCCTGTTTTTGTTTGCTGGTTGGTTGGTTTGGTTTGGTTTTTAAAGACCAACCCAAACTGGTGATGAGAGACATGAAGAATTCAAGAAGCATGCTCACATCTCTGGCCTTGGCAGATGAACAGTTCAAGGGATGAACAGAATAAAGAGAAATAACAACAACCTAAAGGTCATAGCCAGAAAGACAGTGGAAAGTCATTGTCAAATCTTCAAGTGGTCAAGTAACATAAAGATAGAATTCCTCTGGGAACAGGAATGAAGAATAGAGTACGTGAAGCAAGTTAACATGAGATTCACGGAGTAGAGGAGAAATATTCTGAAAGGTGCATTAAAAATTGAAAAGGATTTGCATGCCCAGCTTCCTGCTCTGAAGAGACATGCAATGTTGAGTATGACTCACATCTGCACTGCAGGGCTACACAGGTAAGTGGTTTCCTCAGGCGAGAACCAAGGATTCGGGAGGTGAAAATCAGTGGAAATTATGTTTAAAGTAGTGGGTGATTATTTTAAACTCATTTATTCCCCATGAAATAAATGAAGAAATATTTGCTCCAGAATTTAAAATGGAAAAGCTTGAGGGAGAAATTATGGGAAAGAAGAGATGACTGGGAAGACAAACATGAAAGGAAGTTAACTTTATAACAAGGATAAAAAAAATAGGGTGGCTCCAGTGTGTTGAAATCTTTCCTTAAATAACAGATTTTTTCTAAGTTCTGGTGGATTTGGGAAGAAAGTGGAGACATTACTCATATTACTATACCTCCTGGGAAAAATCAGACTCCTCTTTGATTAGGTGTTTCTGAGAGAAACAACCTCAGGTGAGCAGGGATGTAATAGGTTTTATTAAGTGTCTATATGTATAACTGAATCACTTTGCTATTCCCTTGAAACTAGCACAAGATTGTATTAACTAAATTAACTATTGGAGAAGGAAATGGCAACCCATTCCATATTCTTGCCTGAAGAATCTCATGGACAGAGGAGCCTGGTGGGCTAGAGTCCATTGGGTTGCAAAGAGTTGGACACGACTGAGTGACTTCACTTTCACTTTTCACTTTCATGCATTGGAGAGGGAAATGGCAACCCACTCCAGTATTCTTGCCTGGAGAATCCCAGGGATGGGGGAGCCTGGTAGGCTGCCGTCTATGGGTTCGAACAGAGTTGGACACAACTGAAGCGACTTAGCAGCAGCAGCAGCAGCAGCAATTAAAAATATTTTTTAATCAAAAAAATTTTTAAGAGTCTAACCAGGAGTCCTAAATAGTAGTGCATGCTCAGTCACTTTAGTCGTGTCCAACTCTCTGCGACCCATGGACCATGGCCCACCAGGCTCCTCTGTCCATGGGATTCTCCAGGCAAGAATACTGGAGTGGGGTGCCATTTCCTTCTCCAGTGATAAAGTGTGAAGTGAGTGAAGTGAGTGAAGTGAAGTCGCTCTGTCGTGTTCAACTCTTTGCGACCCCATGGACTGAAGCCCACCAGGCTCCCCTGTCCATGGGATTTTCCAGGCAAGAGTACTAGATTTATTCATTTGTTGAGTGAAAACATTAACTGAAATCATCATTTGTAGTGCCTTAAAAATTATTGCTAAAAACTAGGAAAGAAAAAAAGATTCGTTAAGACAGTGACATAAGATTATTCAAAAGGTATTAATGGATCCAGTGCAATTTTTATAAGATGTTATTTTCTAGCTCTCAATTTTTATAATACTTAAAAAAAGTCACGACTATCTAAACTTTTTCCTAGCCATTAATTTATGTGTTGCTTCTCTGTGTATTTTCTGCCTCATTGACTCTAAAATACCACTCCATAAGGCAGGAGCTTTATCTATCTGGTTCACTCTATTTCTGGTGCCTAGAATAGTGTTTAGGATATTTGAATACACCTAATAAACATTTTATAATAAAGTTTGAAATATTCCTTCATACTGCCAAGTTTACCAACCATCCCAATTTTCTCTATCAATAAGTCAAAGAAGTAGAAATGGTCAAATGCATAAACACTCAATGGTTTTCTAAAATCACCATTTTTACAATCAGTTCAGTTCAGTTCAGTTGCTCAGTAGTGTCCGACTCTTTGCGACCATGTGGACAGCAGCATGCCAAGCCTCCCTGTCCATCGTCAACTCCCAGAGTTCACTCAAACTCATGTCCATTGAGTCAGTGATGGCATCCAACCATCTCATCCTCTGTCATACACTTCTCCTGCCTTCAATCTTTCCACAATCAGGGTCTTTTCAAATGAGTCAGTTCTTCGCATCAGGTGGGCAAAGTTTTGCAGTTTCACCTTCAGCATCAGTCCTTGCTATGAATATTCAGGACTGATTTCCTTCAGGATGGACTGGTTGGATCTCCTTGCAGTCCAAGGGACTCTCAAGAGTCTTCTCCAACACCACAGTTCAAAAGCATCAATTCTTGGCACTCAGCCTTCTTCACAGTCCAACTCTCACATCCATACATGGCCACAGGAAAAACCATAGCTTTGACTAGATGCACATTCGTTGGCAAAGTAATGTCTCTGCTTTTGAATATGCTGTCTAGGTTGGTCATAACTTTTCTTCCAAGAAGCAAGGGTATTTTACTTTCATGGTTGCAGTCACCATCTGCAGTGATTTTGGAGCACCCAAAATTGAAGTCTGTCACTGTTTCCCCATCTATTTGCCATGAAGAGATGGCTATTTGTAAGGCCTCTGCAGACAACCATTTTGCATTTTTGCAATTTTTTTCCTTGGGGATGGTCTTGATCCCTGCCTCTTGTACAATGTCACAAATCTCCATCCATAGTTCATCAGGTACTCTGTCTATCAGATCTAATTCCTTGAATCTATTTCTCATTTCCATTGTATAACCATAAGGGGGTTGATTTTCATACCTGAATGGTCTAGTGCTTTTCCCTACTCTCTTCAATTTAAGTCTTAATTTGGCAATAAGGAGTTCATGGTCTGTGCCACAGTCAGCTCCTGGTCTTGTTTTCCTGACTGTATAGAGCTTCTCCATCTTTGGCTGCAAAGAATATAATCAATCTGATTTCAGTATTGACCATCTGGTGATGTCCATGTGTAGAGTCTTCTCTTGTTTTGTTGGAAAAGGGTGTTTGCTATGACCAGTGTGTTCTCTTGGAAAAACTCTATTAGCCCTTGCCCTGCTTCATTCTGTACTCCAAGGCCAAATTTGCCTGTTACTCCAGGTATTTCTTGACTTGCTACTTTTTCATTCCAGTCCCCTATAATGAAAAGAACATCTTTTTGGGGTGTTAGTTCTAGAAGGTCTTGTAGGTCTTTATAGAACTGTTCAGCTTCTTTAGCATTACTGGTCGGGGCATAGACTTGGATTACTGTGATATTGAATGGTTTGCCTTGGAAATGAACAGAGATCATTGTGTCGTTTTTGAGCCTGCATCCAAGTACTGCATTTTGGACTCTTTTGTTGACCATGATGGCTACTCCATTTCTTCTAAGGGATTCTTGCCCATAGTAGTAGATGTAATGGTCATCTGAGTTAAATTCACCCATTCCAGTCCATTTTAGTTTGCTGATTCCTAAAATGTTGACATTCACCCTGCCATCTCCTGTTTGATGACTTCCAATTTGTCTTGATTCATGGACCTAATTTTCCAGGTTCCTATGCAATATTGCTCTTTACAGCATCAGACTTGACTTCCATCAGCAGTCACATCCACAACTGGGTGTTGTTTTAGCTTTGTCTCCATCTCTTCATTCTTTCTGGAGTTATTTCTCCACTGATCTCCAGTAGCATATTGGGCACCTACTGACCTGGGGACTTCATTTTTCAGTGTCATATCTTTTTGCCTTTTCATACTGTTCATGGGGTTCTCAAGGCAAGAATACTGAAGTGGTTTTCCATTCCCTTCTCCAGTGGACCACGTTTTGTCAGAACTCTCCACCATGACACATCCATCTTGGGTGTCCCTACACGGCATGGCTCATAGTTTTAATTGAGTTAGACAAGGCTGTGGTCCATGTGATCAGATTGGTTAGTTTCCTGTGATTGTGGACTGTAGACAGATTCAGTCTGTCTACCCTCTGATGGCTAATAGAGTTTTGCCAAGAGAATGCACTGGTCATAGCAAACACCCTCTTCCAACAATACAAGAGAAGACTCTATACATCACAAGATGGTCAACACCGAAATCAGATTGATCAGATTATCAGGAAGCAACAGTTAGAACTGGACATGAAACAACAGACTGGCTCCAAATAGGGAAAGGAGTACATCAAGGCTGTATATTGTCACCCTGCTTATTTAACTTATATGCAGAGTACATCATGAGAAAAGCTGGGCTGGAAGAAGCACAAGCTGGAATCAAGATTGCCGGGAGAAATATCAATAACCTCAGATATGAAGATGACACCACCCTTATGGCAGAAAGTGAAGAGGAACTCAAAAGCCTCTTGATGAAGGTGAAAGAGGAGAGTGAAAAAGTTGGCTTAAAGCTCAACGTTCAGAAAATGAAGATCATAGCATCCGGTCCCATCACTTCATGGGAAATAGATGGGGAAACAGTGGAAACAGTGTCAGACTTTATTTTTCTGGGCTCCAAAATCACTGCAGATGGTGACTGCAGCCATGAAATTAAAAGACACTTACTCCTTGGAAGGAAAGTTATGACCAACCTAGATAGCATATTGAAAAGCAGAGATATTACTTTGCCAACAAAGGTCCATCTAGTCAAGGCTATGGTTTTTCCAGTGGTCATGTATGGATGTGAGAGTTGGACTGTGAAGGAGGCTGAGTGCCGAAGAATTGATGCTTTTGAACTGTGGTGTTGGAGAAGACTCTTGAGAGTCCCTTGGACTGCAAGGAGATCCAACCAGTCCATTCTGAAGGAGATCAGCCCTGGGTGTTCTTTGGAAGGAATGATGCTAAAGCTGAAACTCCAGTACTTTGGCCACCTTATGCGAAGTGTTGACTTATTGGAAAAGACTCTGATCCTGGGAGGGATTGGGGGCAGGAGGAGAAGGGGACGACAGAGGATGAGATGGCTGGATGGCATCACTGACTCGATGGATGTGAGTTTGAGTGAACTCTGGGAGTTGTTGATGGACAGGGAGCTTGGTGTCCTGCTATTCATGGGGTCGCAAAGATTCGGACATGACTGAGTGACGAACTGAACTGAACTGAACCCTCTGATGGAGAAAGGTAAGAGGATTATGGATGCTTCCTGATGGGAGAGACTGACTGGGTGGTGGTTGGGGGGGTGGGGGAGATTGGGTCTTGTTCTGATGAACAAGTTAAGTAAATCTTTAATCCAATTTTCTGTCGATGGGTGGGGCTGTGTTACCTCCCTGTTATTTACCTGGGGCCGAACTATGGTGGAGGTAATGAAGATAATGGTGACCTCCTTAAAAAAGTCCCATGCACACACTGCTACACTCAGTGCCCCCAGTCCTGCAGCAGGCCACCGCCAACTCACGCATCCATTGGAGACTCACGGGCAAGTCTGGGTCAGTCTCTTGTGGGATCTTTGCTCCTTTCTCCTGGTCCTGGTGCACCCAAGGGCTTCTTTGTGCCCACCAAGAGTTTGTTTCCCCAGTCCTCTGTAAGTTCTGGTGGCTCTATGGTGGGGTCAATGGCGACCTCCTCCAAGAGGGCTTATGCCATACCCAGGTCTGCTGCACCCAGAGCCCCTGTCCCTGTGGCAGTCCACTGCTGACCCGTACCTCCTCAGGAGACACTCAAACACAGTTCTGTCTCAGTCGCTGTGGGCCTCTGGGTCCCGGTGCACAAAGGCTTGTTTGAGCCCTCTGAGCATCTCTGGTGGGTATGGGGCTTGATTCTAAACACAATTTCGTCCCTCCTACCATCTTGCTGGAGCTTCTCCTTTGTTCTTGGACGTGAGGTATCTCCTCACAGTAGCTCCCGCACCACGCAGCCGCTGTTCCCATGCTGTGCAATTTAACAAAGAAATAAATGAAAGTAAGAAAAGAAATCTATTTTTGGACACTACTTATACCAAGATATTTTCACACCTATTTCATTTAATGTAACTCATAAAGGTTGTTAATGAATAAGTTTTGCAGGAAGAGATTGAGAAACTTTAGCACTTTGTGTCAAATGCGTATTTGGGGAATATTTTAACATATGCACCTCACTTCAAAGAGAAAGAGGAAGAGGAGGCAGAGAAGGAGGGGGAGGAAGAGGAAGAGAAAGTAGAAGAAAAATCAATACTTCATGGGATAAACACGTCATCTCATCATTGTCATAATAATTAGATGTGATAAACTCTGTTCCCATAATAGTACTCAAAAATTGATGATCACAGAGTTTTTATGATCTTTCCATGTGATTCCTAACTAAAAGGTAGTGGAGTTGAGATTTGAACTCAGTTATTTGTAAACCCAAAACCAATGCTCTTCTGATTCTATCACTATTTTTGACAGTAAAAAGAAAGGCAGATTTTTAGAAAACTGTATTTGGGCTGATTCTTACAGTAAATGAGGGAGAAGGTGTTCCTTCTTATTCACAAGTCTCCATGCTTCTGTTAGCTGGAGTTACATTGTTTGCATTTATATATTAATATTAAACTAAAAATAAAGTTATGAGGAAATTATGATTAGTAAGCTAGATGGCTGGATGGCATCACTGACTCGATGGACATGAGTCTGAGTGGACTCCGGGAGTTGGTGATGGACGGGGAGGCCTGGCGTGCTGCGATTCATGGGGTCGCAAAGAGTCGGACACGACTGAGCGACTGATCTGATCTGATCTGATCTGATCCCGTGCCGATCGGGTGTCCGCACTAAGTTCGGCATCAATATGGTGACCTCCCGGGAGCGGGGGGCCACCAGGTTGCCTAAGGAGGGGTGAACCGGCCCAGGTCGGAAATGGAGCAGGAAGGGGCCAGTGTGGCCGAGCCTGGCTTGCTGACCTGCCCAGAGGGCAGGAGACCAGGCCAGAGGGTCCACCACGGGCAGACCCCCATGGGCAGATAGACCCTCCGCTCCCCTCTGCTCGTGGTACAGGAGGGAGCAGAGTCTCACCCCACGAGCCCCTGCCCTTGGTCCCGCTTCGCTCCTGTACCACGTGCAGAGGGGAGCGGAGGGTCCGTCTGCCCATGGGGGTCTGCCCGTGGTGGACTCTCTGGCCTGGGTCTCCTGCCCTCTGGGCAGGTCAGCAAGCCAGGCTCGGCCACACTGGCCCCTTCCTGGCGACCACGAAGGGACGCAGTCTGACACCAACTTTATTCAGCATCTTATATTTATACAGAAGAGCGTGAGAAAGACAAGACAGTTGACATTTTTTCTTGGTTGACCTATACATCTTACAGAAAGTCACAAGAAATCTTGAGAGCATGGGAATGGCACCCTTTTATTATTTCTTACACC
This sequence comes from Bos mutus, assembly GCF_027580195.1. Lineage (NCBI taxonomy): Eukaryota > Metazoa > Chordata > Mammalia > Artiodactyla > Bovidae > Bos > Bos mutus. The sequence continues at coordinate 24,084,875 of NC_091628.1, forward strand.
AGATAACATTTCCCTGTGCGTGAGAAGTTTGCACAGAACTCCAGGTGCCTGCAGTAAATAAGCGCCTAATCTCTGGGGTGGCGGGACAGAGAGCTATGTTTGCAAGCAAACCCTCAAGGACTGAGGCAGATCCCAGAGCTGTGTCCTTCAGACAAAGGACCCCGTTCTCCCAGGCAGCTCCCCGCAATCCCGTACACATATGATCATCATCATGGTAATTGTTACCTCTCACATTGGATAAGCTGTCACAGAACCACTTTCAGAACACAAACAAGAAGAAAGATTTTTTTTCTTTGCTTTCTGCCTCCATAGAATGTAGACTTGTAGATTCACCACATGAGTCTAGAGAAATGCTCCCAGAAATAAGCCCCAGAAGTGATTTATGCAATAAAAAAATGGATGGTGGTGTGGCATTAAGTACACTTTTCAATAAAGATGCATAAGGATGACTGTGTTTTCCCTAAATAATGTGCAGGGATTTTTAACAAGCTATGCCTACCCTAACTTTTCATATTTGTTCTTTTTTCCTGAGCTCCCGTGTTATCTCATGGATTCATGTCACCACTAACAATAATAACTGTAGACTCTGATAAAGATTTCAATCAACTGATTATTGTGTAAGTGATGCATATAATAGCAGCAGCTGAAAAGTCAACAGTTACAGAAGGCAAAATCAGCTCTATGTACCAAAAAATAAGAGACACTGTGCCTCACCACAGAGTCAAGGGAGAGTCTATTGTCATGACATGATGTCTTACAAAGGGTTATTGTAAAAATTTGATTTGAGAGCAAAGTTAAGAAATGCTGCTTTTGTTTGCGTTTTTGAAGTGCTGTATTTTTAAGATTTCTGTCATGAAATTTTTGACACACAGCCTTTACCTGAATCTAAAATACAGTGACTGTTGTATTCTTGCCATACCTTCTGCGGGAAGATTTCAGCTGTTGAAGAGAACTGGTTGTTGGCTGGTTGGAAGATAACAAATAGAGGTACAGATGCCCTGTTTTTATGCCTCTCTGCTCCCATCCAGCATGTTCTTACCTACTCAGCCCGCTAGTTCTCAGGAAAAGTGATGGCCTTTCTCATTTAAGAAGGCTCTTTTGACTGGACTCAAGTAGAGAAACAATGGCAACTGTCACAAGTCCTAACCCTTTTAACACAGGTTATTACAATAGAAATCTATTTATTTCCAACCTCTCACTCCCTGTCAAGAACAGGGGCACCTCTGAGGGAATGTTTACAGAAGAGACATAATATGTTGTGTCTAGGTCCTAAACGTTTGCTTCTGAGGGATTGGTGGTGGGGGGCTGGGGGAAACTGTGAACTCCAGTCACAAAGAGAGTGGTCCAAGGATGACTTTAAACTGATACTGACCTCAGAACATGTATTTGAGTGTGAGTTTGTACACTGATATGTGCATGTCTATGACACAGGCAGGGAGTACCCACAGCCTGGCTCCCAGCTCAGGGGAGATGATCAGAGGTAATTCTCCCCAATGGGGAAATGTTTCGCAATGGCTACAAACTCGGGTGATGCATTTCAGTGCAGCAGTCTTTTAAAGGGTTTTCCATTCTCTTTGTTCATCAATATCATGAAATTCCCTGTATGCAAATGCTGCTGCTGCTGTTGCTGCTGCTGCTGCTGCTAAGTCGCTTCAGTCATGTCCGACTCTGTGTGACCCCATAGACGGCAGCCCACCAGGCTTCCCTGTCCCTGGGATTCTCCAGGCAAGAACACTGGAGTGGGTTGCCATTTCCTTCTCCAGTGCGTGAAAGTGAAAAGTCAAAGTAAAGTCACTCAGTCGTGCCTGACTCTTAGCGACCCCATGGACTGCAGCCTACCAGGCTCCTCTGTCCATGGGATTTTCCAGGCAAGTGGGGTGTCATTGCCTTCTCCGTGTATGCAAATAGTAATACTAAATATAACAAAGGCAACAAGATGTGATTCAGACTCTGCAGATCTTTCAAAAATGCTCACATCAAATATACCCAGGGAATTCCCTGGTGGTCCAGGGGCTAAGAATCCACCTTGCAATGAGGGGGACGTGGGTTCAATCCCTGGTTGAGGAATTAAGATCCCACGAATTGCAGAGTGAATAAGCCCGTGCCCTACAACTACCCAGCCAGCGTGTGGCAGTGAAAGATCCTGCACACCCCAGTTGAGATCCAGTGCAGCCAAATAAATAAATAAACAAGTATAAATAAGTGCATCCAAATAATACACTTAGATACGTAAAGGTGATGAAACTGAGGGGTAAAAGGTTAAAAAGTTGCCAGTGTCACAGACCTGGTAGAATTCATATTAATAACTGCTCGATGTTATAGAAGAGCATCACCCATTCTCTACTCTTAAAACAAATGCTTAGCCATGCTTCTCTTACATCCTACCTGCTTTGAGCTTCTTACCTCTGCTCTCTTTTGTCCATAGTAGCTGATGGGAACCCAGAGCTTAAATGTGGGGTTGCTGCTAGTGAAAGGAATCTCAGACTCGTATGAAGCAGCAGATGACACTTCTTCACCTCCAGCTTCCATGAAGATGTTGACATTTATAAAAATTAGTTGTCAAAAACATAAAGAAGCATCACACTTCAGACTTGTACCAACACATAGGAAGATACAAATTATTGTTTGGAATTCCCTGTTCAGAGGAATATGTAAGAGTTGGTATCTCACCTAAGTTAACAATGTACTAGCTGGAGAATTTCCAAGTTGGAGGGAAACTTTCAAATCCTCTCCAGCACTCTAATTTTAACTGAGGCTTTGTGAAGTGAAATTATATTCACACGGTTACACAGCAAGTTAGAGATGGAAACAACTCTGGAATGCAAGTTTCCAGTTTCCTAAGCCAGCATCTGAAGTCCCATCTACATGACCAGCCTTGAAGAATTATATGAATGGAACCTAATACTTATTGCATGTTATAGTTTAGAACTTGCTGTATATGAGACCTGATTGAGGTTTCTCAGAACCTGAGGTGACATTGTAGTTGGCTAAGAGCTCATAGCTCTAATTTTAAAAATCACCCTTAGATCATATCATGTATGATTGGCATGACATTTACATCAAGTCAAATTCAGAAAGTTTAAGAATGAATTTATATTCTGCCCAGGAGGCGCTAATGGTAAAGAATCCACCTGCCAATGCAGGAGATGCAAGAAACACAGGTTAGATCCCTAAGTCAAAAAGGAAATGAAGGAAATGATCCCTAAGTCGAGAAGAAAAGAGCCCTAAGTCCCTGGAGAAGGAAATGGCAACCTGCTCCAGTATTCTTGCCTGGAAAATCCATGGACAGAACAGCCTGGTGGGCTGCAGCTTTGCAAAGGGTTGAACACGACTGAGCACCAGCACCAACCAACCAACAGCCAATAACTCATCATATTTCATCTCTTTGTAGAATTTGTTCTGGGTGTTACTAAGCACCAGGGACCTAGTGCAAAGTTTATCACAACCTGAGGCCCACTAATCACAATTTGGTTGGTAGTGGTTTATTCTGGCTCATCTAAAGTGGTGTGCAAAGTCAGAAGACTTGAACTATTACTCCAAACTCCATCATTTAGGTCTTATTCTAACTTACATTCACTAAGAGCTAGTTGCCTCAGCAATAAAGTAGAGTTAATCATAGCACTTGACTTACAGACTTACCAGCATCGAGTGAAGCCAAGTGCTTGAAAGTTCTTTGAGGTGCAGAAATGATATATGAACATAGCCTGGTGGATCTTGCCTGAACTCAACTTACAGATGCCACAGAAGCAAGAAAGATGTTGAAAGATGACAAAATCTCTCTCTCTCTCTCTCTCTCTCACACACACACACACTGATAGATTCTTGGAGAACAAAACATGTTTACTTTCAACTGAGGGTTTGGGGACAGAGTGGTAGCCTAGGACATTATAAATAGAGTGTAGGGCTTCCCTGGTGGCTCAGTGGTAAAGAATCTGCCTGTCATTGCAGGAGACACGGGTTCGGCCCTGATCTGGGAAGATCCCACGTGCCATGGATCAACTAAGCCCAGGGGCCACAACTGCTGAGCCTGTGCTCCACAACAGCGTCTCTTGTTGTAGAGCACGACAGCTAGAAGAACCACAACTAGCGAATAGCCCGTGCAGCAGTGAAGCCCCAGCACAGCCAAAAATAAACGAACAAAAATTATTTTTATAAAAAAGAATTGGCTAAAGAATAGATTTCTAGATATTGTCACTAAGGGAATGGGTATCTGTGATATCCTATAAGATTGAATGTTACGTGTCTGTCAGAAGTAACAAGCTAAATCTACACAGAGCTACATGGATCAATTTTAAAACATGTTATTGAGTGAAAAATACACATCTGTAGGAAATCTGAACACACAAAAGTCTTGATTGCTTTACAATTTGTAAGAACCATCTTCTCCCCTTTTTCACAATTTTGCCTGGCAAAAAATTAAAACTTCCACCCTCTCAGACATGTTTTGAAGAAGACTTTTGCCCTTGGGCTTCCCTGGTGGCTCAGACGGTAAAGCATCTGCCTGCAATGCAGGAGTCACGGGTTCACTCCCTGGGTCGGGAAGATTCCCTGGAGAAGGAAATGGCAACCCACTCCAGTACTCTTGCCTGGAAAATCCCATGGACGGAGGAGCATGGTAGGTAGGCTACAGTCCATGGGGTCGCAAAGAGTTGGACACAACTGAGCGACTTCACTTTCACTCTCTGCAGGAAAGTACTATTTGTGTAAATTTGTAATGTGCACATACATAAAACAGAACAAAACACTGTACATTTTTCCTGCCACACACATATGTTAGCAATGAATTGAGTTTCTATAGTAATAAGAGGAACATTATGTGGAATTTTATATAGAATTTTATATATTCTATATAAAAGAAAATAATAAAACAGAACATGGGAGGAACTTTAACTAGCAGAAACTAACACATTGTAATGCAATTATACTCCAATAATAAAATTTTTTAAATTAAAAATTTCAAGGTGGAAAAAATTTGAAATATAAAATTATAATGACTTTATGGTTTTAAAAAAATAGTAGCCTCCCTTTCCTACTCTCTCAAATCACTTTTGAACCTTTTGGGAAGCCAGCCCTACTTTCAAGAAAAAGCCTTCTTACATAAGTAATAAATGTCATTTCTCCAAAGAAGACATACAGATGGCTAACAAACACATGAAAAGATGCTCAGCATCACTCATTATCAGAGAAATGCAAATCAAAACCACAATGAGGTAGTATTTCACACCAGTCAGAATGGCTGCGATCCAAGTCTACAAGCAATAAATGCTGGAGAGGGTGTGGAGAAAAGGGAACCCTCTTACACTGTTGGTGGGAATGCAAACTAGTACAGCCACTATGGAGAACAGTGTGGAGATTCCTTAAAAAACTAGAAATAGAACTGCCTTATGACCCAGCAATCCCACTGCTGGGCATACACACCGAGGAAACCAGAATTGAAAGAGACACGTGTACCCCAATGTTCATCGCAGCACTGTTTATAATAGCCAAGACATGGAAGCAACCTAGATGTCCATCAGCAGATGAATGGATAAGAAAGCTGTGGTATATACACAATGGAGTATTACTAGCCATTAAAAAGAATACATTTGAATCAGTTCTAATGAGGTGGATGAAACTGGAGCCTATTATACAGAGTGAAGTAAGCCAGAAAGAAAAACACCAATACAGTATACTAACGCATATATATGGAATTTAGAAAGATGGTAATGACAACCCTGTATGCGAGACAGCAAAAGAGACACTGATGTATAGAATAGTCTTTTGGTCTCTGTGGGAGGGGAGGGGGGATGATTTGGGAGAATGGCATTAAAACATGTATAATATCATATAAGAAACGAATCGCCAGTCCAGGTTCGATGCAGGATACAGGAAGCTTGGGGCTGGTGCACTGGGATGACCCAGAGGAATGGTATGGGGAGGGAGGTGGGAGGTGGGTTCAGGATGGGGAACACGTGTACACCCATGGCGGATGCATGTTGATGTATGGCAAAACCAATACAATATTGTAAAGTAAAAAAATAAATAAAATAAAAATAAATGTCTTTATATCCTTTTGTGCATGTGTGGAATCATTAGTCTTGAACTCTAGACCAAATGTGAGTAGTGGAATTGATCCTGCTGCTATTCAGGAAGCCACGAATTAAAAAGGAAGACAAAAGACACACCGGCACTCACTTCCATTCATCTGATCCTTTTAATGGTGATGCTGGCCCAAGGAGCCAACACGTGGTAAAGGAAAATTGCTAAAAAGAGATATGCGTTGATTACCTTTATCCTTTTAACTGAAATTACCATTAAGGCTGAAGGCCAAAGAGAAATATTTTTATAATTTTTATCTCTATTTCATTTTGAATAAAATAAAAATAGCACTTAAGCAAAATAAGTCTTTTATAAGCCACAGGGAATATATTTCTATGGTAACATGATCCCCAACAGAAATAGCAACAGAGATCTTGACACACTCTCAGGATTCGTTTTCTCTTGATATGATATGGTGGCATATAGATAAGTCCTGCCAAGACCTTAAACAGAATTCTTAAGCTACAATGGAAGGCAACTGTCATAATGAGGTTATATAAAGCGTTACCCTCAGAGTCATTGTGCCAAACAATCAGAAGTTCCTTCTTGGACTGTGCATTTCACATGTTATGAAGGGATACAAAGCATAGCTGCTTTTTCACGGCACATCAGCAGAAGAGTAATCCTGTCAGGCACACCTTACTTTTTAGTTATTCTCAACTATTTATATCTCCTGGCAGCCAAAAACCAAGCCATGTATCCACAAATAAATATCTTGGATCTTTTTAGACAAAATACTAAAAAGGATTCTTAAAACAACTTACATTTATTTACAAGCAAATATGTAAATTATTGTATATCTTTCCGATGCATTACTGAACAGTATTTCTACGTGTATATTGTGGTTGTTGTTCAGTCACTAAGTTGTGTCTGACTCTTTGCAACCCCACGGACTGTCGCCCATCAGAATCCTCTGTCCATGGGGATTTCCCAGGCAAGAATACTGGAAAGTGTTAGTCGCTTAGTCGTGTCTGACTCTTTGTGACTCCATGGCTCCTGTGTCCATGGGATTTCCCAGGCAAGAATACTGGAGTCAGTTGCCTTTTCCTTCTCCAGGGGATCTTCCCGACTCAGAGATCGAACCCACGTCTCCTGCATTGACAGGCAGATTCTTTACCACTGAGCCACCAGGGAAGCCCTCTTAAATGTGTATAAAATATATATATATTTTTTTCTTCTTTTCAATGTGGATACTTTGCATTTTGAAAACGCATCAGTTAAGCATCTCGCTGTCATCATGCTGGGACCACACAACCCTAATAGGGAACTTATTCATCTAGTACTTTGTCTTTTGTGCATTTGACCTGTACTTTCTCCTCCATACCTGGGCTCTTCCTGTATGTCCCCTGAGTTGATTATCTGAGTAGGTTGAGTAGGTGCTTCTATGTATTTTCCTCCCCCCAGAAGTGTCTTATTCCTCTGACTCTAAATCCTCCCCACCTGCTGTACAATATAAAAATCATACCAATACACACAATCCCACTTCAAACAAAAATAACTCTGGGAATTTTCATTGATATTTTTGTTGCTACAGCAGAATAGTTCCTTCAGCTCATTCACCATGCCTGTCAAGGCTGAAAAACAAACAAACAAACACATTGTCTCTTACTGTCTCTTGAAGGTTTCACTAAACATAAAAACAGAATTGGCATTTTTGAGTATTATTCACTTCCATCAACCTCGAAAAGGCACAGAATTTACTCTATTTGGACATTTACTTTAAAACTCTCTCTTACTTTAAAAATAACTTCTAAAACATCTCTGAAAGGGGAAAGGACAGATATTATTAGCTAATTAGTCAGCTAAGGACACTGAAGCACAGAGATGCTAAGCAATTTTCCAATGATCTCATTGCTGAAGATGAGATAACAAAGGGTTCCACCCTGGCCGTCTGACTCCCAAGTAGCAGCCTCTTTAAAGTATATATACAGCAGTGTCTCTCTCTTTGTCTCATCTTTAAGTTTTTAATTTCTTTATTCTGTCTTTTTACTTTCATTAATATTTAAATCTCCTTTTAAATTTTAACAGTAATGTATAAGTTTCCATGAAAGAAGAAAGATCCAATGCAAAAGTTATGGAAAGGAATAAAAGATGAAAAATAAAAAGTCTTTACTAAAGGGTCAACATGGTGACAGTCATAAGTTTCTTTACAGTTTTCCTTAATTTTGAGGATCTGAAATCAGCAGAAATAAACTAGTTTTTACCTTTAAAAGATTTTTACTCCTGTTTCTCAGAGCTGTATCTTAACAGATGAATTTTTTTTTTTTAAAAAGACTTTCATATATGTAAAGTTTCAGGCTGTATCAGACAGTGGATGACTTTAGCAGGATGAAGAATTTGGAAGAGAAGGAAAGAGTGTCTTTGCTCGTCTCTGAGAACATATTCAGCAAGAATTTTCCTACTCAGCCTTTCAGATTCTCTTCTCTGCCTTAGATTTGATGGTTTGGATCACTTCCAGTCCATAGTCAAACCCCAGACATGATCCATCTCACCTTCCCCCATTTTAACCGTGTGTATGGTGATATAACATTATCTGAATCAAAAGTAATCCTAAAAATCATCTAATTGCTTTATTTTGAACTCATCTAAAAAAAAATGACCAGTGCGTTCTCTTGGCAAAACTCTATTAGCCTTTGCCCTGCTTCATTCCGTATTCCAAGGACAAATTTGCCTGTTACTCCAGGTGTTTCTTGACTTCCTACTTTTGCATTCCAGTCCCCTATAATGAAAAGGATATCTTTTTTGGGTGTTAGTTGTAAAAGGTCTTGTAGGTCTTCATAGAACTGTTCAACTTCAGCTTCTTCAGCATTACTAGTTGGGGCATAGACATGGATTACTGTGATATTGAATGGTTTGCCTTGGAAAGGAACAGAGAGCATTCTGTCTTTTTTGAGATTGCATCCAAGTACTGCATTTCAGACTCTTTTGTTGATCATGATGGCCACTCCATTTCTTCTGATTCCTGCCCACAGTAGTAGATATAATGGTCATCTGAGTTAAACTCACCCATTCCAGTCCATTTTAGTTCGCTGATTCCTAGAATGTCGATATTCACTCTTGCCATCTCCTGTTTGACCACTTTCAATTTGCCTTGATTCATGGACCTGACATTCCAGGTTCCTATGCAATATTGCTCTTTACAGCATCAGACCTTGCTTCTATCACCAGTCACATCCACAACTGGGTATTGTTTTTGCTTTGGCTCCATCCCTTCATTCTTTCTGGAGTTATTTCTCCACTGATCTCCAGTAGCATATTGGGCACCTACCGACCTGGGGAGATCCTCTTTCAGTCTCCTATCATTTTGCCTTTTCATACTGTTCATGGGGTTCTCAAGGCAAGAATACTGAAGTGGTTTGCCATTCGCTTCTCCAGTGGACCACATTCTGTCAGACCTCTCACCCCCATGACCCGCCCATCTTGGGTGGCCCCACATGGCATGGCTTAGTTTCATTGAGTTAGACAAGGCTGTGGTCCGTGTGATTAGATTGACTAGTTTTCTGTGATTATGGTTTGTGCGTCTGCCCTCTGATGCCTCTCGCAACACCTACCGTCTTACTTGGATCTCTCTTACCTTGGACATAGGGTATCACTTCACGGCTGCTCCAGCAAAGTGCAGCCGATGCTCCTTACCTTGGACGAGGGGTAATCTCCTCACAGCCGCCCCTCCTGACCTTGAACAACACAAGAGCAGCCCCTCCTGACCTCTTTCAACAGCCAACAGCCGCCTCTCCTGACCTCTTCCAACAACACAAGAGAAGACTCTACACATGGACATCACCAGATGGTCAACACCGAAATCAGATTGATTATATTCTTTGCAGCCAAAGATGGAGACGTTCTATACAGTCAGCAGAAACAAGACTGGGAGCTGACTGTGGCTCAGAGCATGAACTCCTTATTGCCAAATTCAGACTTACATTGAAGAAAGTAAGGAAAACCACTTAAATTGAAGAAAGTAAGGAAACTCAGATATGCAGATGACACCACCCTTATGGCAGAAAGTGAAGAGGAACTAAAAAGCCTCTTGATAAAAGTGAAAGAGGAGAGTGAAAAAGTTGGCTTAAAGCTCAACATTCAGAAAACGAAGATCATGGCATCTGGTCCCATCACTTCATGGGAAATAGATGGAGAAACAGTGGAAACAGTGTTAGACTTTATTTTGGGGGGTTCCAAAATCACTGCAGATGGTGACTGCAGCCATGAAATTAAAAGATGCTTACTCCTTGGAAGGAAAGTTATGACCAACCTAGACAGCATATTGAAAAGCAGAGACATTACTTTGCCAACAAAGGTCTGTCTAGTCAAGGCTATGGTTTTTCCAGTGGTCATGTGAGAGTTGGACTGTAAAGAAAGCTGAGCACTGAAGAATTGATGCTTTTGAACTGTGGTTGTTGGAGAAGACTCTTGAGAGTCCCTTGGACTGCAAGGAGATCCAACCAGTCCATTCTGAATGAGATCAGCCCTGGGATTTCTTTGAAAGGAATGATGCTAAAGCTGAAAGTCCAGTACTTTGGCCACCTCATGTGAAGAGTTGACTCATTGGAAAAGACTGTGATGCTGGGAGGGATTGGGGGCAGGAGGAGAAGGGGACGACAGAGGATGAGATGGCTGGATGGCATCACCGAATCGATGAACATGAGTCTGGGTGAACTCCAGGAGTTGGTGATGGACAGGGAGGCCTGGCATGCTGCAATTCATGGGGTCGCAAAGAGTCGGACATGACTGAGAGACTGAACTGAACTGAAAAAAAATATTGAGTTCTAAATATTTCATCTCTTCAAGTGAGTTGTATATGCTAAGTTAATTAGAAGCAGAAAGCATTTCTTTGATTAACTTAAAAGGAACAACAACAAAATCCAACTAGGATACTTTGTGTCAGAACATCTGAACCAGTGGCTGCCAATCCTGGCTGTTTATTATTATTTCTTGGGAAAGTATTTATTTATTTATTTATTTTCTAGGGTGGCGGTCTGGATATCTGCACTTTTTAAAAGCTTTTCAGGTCATTCTAATGTACTGTTAGGGTTAACTAATCTAGACATTTCATATAACAGTACTTTAGAGCCCAAGTTAGCTGGGGAATGGTCACAATATTTTTTTTACTATATAATTATAAAACCCTCACATTTTTAAAGGGTCAGCACGGATATATAGTTAAGCTAAAAGTCAGTTTTTAGGACTTTAGTTATTATAGCCAAAATAGTTTCATCTGCTACCTCCTGGATTTGTTATTTTGTCGATAAAATCTGAAAGGAATTAGTCAAGGCTGAACAAACTCTGAAGGAAGTTTATCTCCTTTACAGTTGGAAAAAGTGGTTCCAACCACTAGAGGTCAGACAGTTAAATCTGCAATATGATACAGAAACACTAAAGTTACCCAGTTTAGAATTCCACATCCTGATTTCAAAAATACTTTCTAAATTTTCTTCCATCATTAAAACCCATGTCCTTTCAAAAGTTCAAAGCCATTTCCTGCCAGGGTGGATAGGTGTTTTACACGTTATTTAGTCCAAGCTTCAAAATTCTAAAGAGAACTATAATCCAGGAGTATGGAAATTTAAAGCACGATCAGCATGATGATTTTCTGATGACTTTCAAAAAATAAAATAGGAAATGAAGCTATTAGGTATATAGTTCTTCCACATACATTATCTGATTTCACCAGTGTTTTGAGGACTCTGTAGGCATTTCTAGATCTACCAGAAGTCCCAGAATCTAATGCTATTCTCCCATTGCCACAAGTATTTTTATCCTCTTGTCATTGAGGGGTGTTGTCTATGAGCCCTCTTCTGACGTTTGGACTGACTTGTGACACTTTCAGTCATTATTACTGTGACTGAACATCGTCACGTGTGCTCAGAGTCAGCTCATTAAAAAACATGCATGTTAGTTGGATCATGGAGCTATCATGTACAAAGTCTAACTACTCTGAGGCTGCCACAAACTGGAGAGGCCATGGGGAGATGCTCCAGCTGACAGTGCCAGCTGAGCTCAGCCTTCCAGCCCACCTTGCCAACGTGCTTGACCTCCAAGTGAAGACACCATCTTGGCAACAGAGCCTCCTTCAGTACAAGGTGTTTCAGGTGGCGGCTGGCGGCCACTGACCAGCCATTCTGGCCTCCCCAGCTGAAGCTGCCGACAGCACAGCAGGATGGATCTTCAATGTGTACTGTGAGAATTCCCAGACCCAGAGAAATCCACTGCTATTTTATGCCTCTAAGCTCAGGATGGTGTGTTAGGCAGAGCTAGATAACTGGAACTCCCAGAGAAATTAACTGAGCTCCCTCCCTTCAACTGGGGTTTTGCCAAAACAGAAATGTCCAAAATGTGGGTCAATTTGGGCAAATGATTTGTTCTTTCATTATACCCATTAACCTTTGGATATAAACCTTTTAAGATTAAGGGGAGAAAAGGTGTTAAAAAAAAGCTGGCGAAAAAGTCACTGCTGCATGGTAAAAATATGTGCTGATGGGTGCTTAAATACAATTGAAAACATAATCTGTCTTAAAATTGAAATTCCCCAAATACTGTATGGATGTGAGAGTTGGACTATTAAGAAAGCCGAGAGCCAAAGAATTGATGCTTTTGAACTGTGGTGTTGGAGAAGACTCTTGTAAGTCCCTTGGACTGCAAGGAGATCCAACCAGTCCATCCTAAAGGAAATTAGTCCTGAATATTCATTGGAAGGACTGATGTTGAAGCTGAAACTCCAATACTTTGGCCACCTGATGCAAAGAACTAACTCATCTGAAAAGACTCTGATGCTGGGAAAGATTGAAGGCAGGAGGAGAAGGGGGTGACAAAGGATGAGATGATTGGATGGTGTCACCAACTCAATGGACATGAGTTTAAGTAAATTCTGTGAGTTGGTGATGGCCAGGGAGGCTTGGCATACTGCCGTCCATGGAGTTGCAAGGAGTCGGACATGACTGAGTGACAGAACTGAACTGACTGAAATACTCTCAGACTGAAGAAATATTAATTTACAGCCTCTATTTTTTTTACTGCTTGGCTATTAAAGTTTCTTACTGTACCAGCACTATCAACTCCCACCCAAAGTAAGTTTTCTCTCCCACATTTTACTTTGTGTGTGAATTCCAAACACTGATGATGTACATCAATATATTCATTATAATAAATAGCTACTATTGTTATTTTTAAGATCCCCTGGTGAAGGAATGGCAACCCACTCCTGTATTTTTGCCTGGAGAATCCCACAGACAGAGGAGCCTGGTGGGCTACAGTCCATGGGGTCACAAAGAGTCGGACACGACTGAGCAACTGAGTACATACACTGATCTTCAGGACTTTGCCTGGAAAATTCCATGGACTAGGAGCCTGGCGGCTACAATCCATGAGGTCACAAAGAGTAGGACACAACTGAGCAACTGAGAGCGCGCACGTGCACACACACACACACGCGTATTTAAGACTTTGCCTGAAAAAGTCCATGGACGAGGAGCCTGGTGGGCTATAGTCCATGGGGTCTGGACGTTACTGAGCACTCACACTTAAACTGAAAATGACTTGCTACAGGTAAGAAATGTGCAACTACGAGTGTGTCTATGAAAATAAAAAGCAGACTTAATCAAAAATTCTTTTCTCATTTAAGGTAAAAGCTGCCATCAACTACTATAAGCCTTATTTTTTTTTTTATCTGAATAAGAACCATAGAATTAGTCTCTATACCCACTTGAATGACTTTTCTCTCCAGAACTATTTCTAATAAGGTCATTTTTTTGCTGTTTGTTATATCCTGGGAGACTATTATGTCCAAACCCTTGTGTAGGTTGTACATGTAGGTATAATTTTAGGTCCTAAGACTTGTCTAATTCCATTTTTTCCACAAGTACAGGTATCCCCGGGAACAAGAATAAAAAAGGCATTTGTTTAAACAAGGAGAATAGGAGGTCTTTTCCATTTCTGTTCCCCCACAGTGCTAACACAGTACCCCAGGATTAGTTTGCACATAAGAAAATTGTAGCAAGTAAAAACCTTCTGCAATGCATGCATTTAGAGAAGTGACATTTTTGAGGACATTTGAACAAGGAAATTGGGAAATCTCATTATATAGGCGGAGAGAAAGAAGAATCTCCAATAGTAAAAATGCTCAATCTCTGCAATTGGAAAGTTATCATATAAGATCGATATCTGGAGAAGTGGAGAAAATCCGTTTATTTTAAAGCAGCCTCAATCTTTGAGGCTAGCAGACAGATTACAGTTGAAAAATGAGAAGTAGGGACTTCCCTCATGTTCCAATGGTTAAGAATTCTGCTTGTCACGCAGGGGGCTCCGGTCCGATCCCTGTTGCATAACTAAGATTCTATGTGCCTCAGAGCAACTGAGGCCATGCATCATGATTGGCAAGTCCGGGTGCCACCACTAGAGAGTCCAAGTGCCACAGTGAAAGATCCTGCATGGCCCAACGAAGATCCCACTTGCTGCAACTAAGACGTGACACAGCCAAACAATAAATAAATACTTTTAAAAAGAAAGAAAGAGAGAAAGGGATGTGAGAAGTAACTCAACTTTGGTTGTTTTCCTGGAAGAAGTACAAGAAACTTCTCAGGTATGGAGAGAGGGAGAGAATATAGGCAGTGTATTACAAACACTGGACACAGAAGTTGAGGATATGAGGACAATGTCAACATGGACAAATAAATGGAGGAGATATCAGCAGACAGAGGGCTAAATATGAGGCCTGAGAATATTTCTGTTTCAGAGGGACAAAAGGAGGTGATAAACAGATTATCATGAATGATGGTGTTAGTGTAGCTCAGAGCATTCTTTTAGGAGAACACATATGCCAGACAGGACATTGAAATTCTAGCACTTTAAGTGATGGATGTCTACAGAGTTCTTTCAACAGCAGCAGTTATCCATCCCTTCATCTTACAATCTGGTCTGAAAGGATATTAGAAGTTATCTGTAAGTGGGAGACAGATGGTGACTAGAGTCTTAACTGTCTCTGAAATGAGGACTTAGTTCAAATCTCAGTGAGAGAAAAGATCAAAGGCACCTGTTAACAGCATCAAGCAGGCAAGAAACATGAGGAGGAACCAATAGTTGAAAATAAACTGCGGAATTGATCATTTCCAATCAGTTACCTGACATAGAAAAGTCCATCACAATTTCTTATCCTTGTCACTAATCTATGTCAATGTAGCACAACAACAAAAACTCAGATTAAAAAACAATGAAGTGATTCATTCTTCAGACATATACATACAAACACAAGACCAGATTTTTCACTTTTTATCTGGATTTAACATCATTTATTGCAGTCAATCTAAATCAGCTTGAAAATATTGTATGTAAGAGATCATTGCTAATCTTTAGTTGCCTGGCATTCTGAAATGCACATAAAATGTTTAAGATTTTTTTATGTCACATTCATATTAATTATTATTTTAATCAAAATGTATATCTGTGCTTTTGGAAACATATACCGCACTTTCTCCACTAGATGTCTCCAGAGAAATACAAGTAAATACTGGTAATAAGAAGTGTTCCTAATACACTCCCATTTTAAAATTTTCAAAAGTTTGGACCTTAAATAAGGACAAATAGTGAAACACTGGTTACTTAGTATAGGAGTGAAATCTGTCACTGACAGATTTTTAAAGAAAATGAAGGTCTAAGTGCATTTTTTAAAAAAGATAGTACACTGTCTGCATTTACCACAGAAAGCCAACTGATTTCTAAATGAATTAACATTAAAAGAGATGTCATTTAATGCTTTCTTTGGGATCCAGTTAAGTCATATCTTTCTTGGAATATGATTTCATTATCTTAAATATGTTTGGCCAGGGCATGCCTAAAGATCTATGGGCAAAGATCTATAGAGGAAGAAATCCACTGGAAGAAACACACTGGGTGGATGGCTGGAAAGGTGACACTTCTTATAAGATTTACAAGGTGTTAGCCACAAATATCTGAGCCTATAATACTGCCCTTCCAAAGTTATGACCAACCTAGATAGCATATTGAAAAGCAGAGACATTACTTTCCATCTAGTCAAGGCTATGGTTTTTCCAGTGGTCATGTATGGATGTGAGAGTTGGACTGTGAAGAAAGCTGAGCACTGAAGAATTGATGCTTTTGAACTGTGGTTGTTGGAGAAGACTCTTGAGAGTCCCTTGGACTGCAAGGAGATCCAACCAGTCCATTCTGAAGGAGATCAGCCCTGGGATTTCTTTGGAAGGAATGATGCTAAAGCTGAAAGTCCAGTACTTTGGCCACCTCACGCGAAGACTTGACTCATTGGAAAAGACTGTGATGCTGGGAGGGATTGGGGGCAGGAGGAGAAGGGGACGACAGAGGATGAGATGGCTGGATGGCATCACTGACTCAACGGATGTGAGTCTGGGTGAACTCCGGGAGCTGGTGATGGACAGGGGGGCCTGGCGTGCTGCAATTCATGGGGTCGCAAAGAGTCGGACACTACTGAGCGACTGAACTGAACTGAACTGACCTCTTTTAAGTTGGCCATTAATGTTTAATTTTATTTTGGCCGTGTGAATGTTTAATGAGGAAAAAACTGCAAAATTTAATTTTAGGCTTAATTTGAATTCCTTCTACTGTTGGCTGAGTTCAGCATAATCTAATCACTTTAAGAAAATGTTTTCTCTCATTTGAGGGAAGTAACATCTCTGGGGTCTTTGCCAGAACTTCAGTTTACAAAGCTTCCAGGTACAGAACTTCCAGGTACCAAGGAAGGCTGCACCCTTCACTGGTGAATGTGCTTGGACACTGAGAATTGGGTCCCCAAGAAAGTGTAGCTTCCCTTTAAGCTAAGGTGCTTCAAAGCCTTAAGGTGTTTTACAAGTAAGTTCTATTACTGGTGTTTTACAAATGAGCAAAAGGAAAGAAAAGTAATACTCAAGAAACATCAAGATTCCACACACACACAAAAAATGGGATTTTAAATTATTGGATAATTCAATTCAATTATTGGATCACTCCAGATCATGCAATACCAAGGGCATTCTGTTTTTAAAAAACCTGCTCTTGGCTTGAGTATCTAGGTTTGTTGAATCCATAGGCCATGTCCAATCCTAGAGCATGCAGAATAAGTTTAATGTTGGTTACATGCTGGTCGGAGAAGGCACTGGCGACCCACTCCACTACTCTTGCCTGGAAAATCCCATGGATGGAGGAGCCTGGTAGGCTGCAGTTCATGGGGTCGCTAAGAGTCAGACACGACTGAGCGACTTCACTTTCACTTTTCACTTTCATGCATTGGAGAAGGAGATGGCAACCCACTCTAGTGTTCTTGCCTGGAGAATTCCAGGGACGGGGGAGCCTGGTGGGCTGCCATCTATGGGGTTGCACAGAGTTGGACACCACTGAAGCGACTTAGCAGCAGCAGCAGCAGCAACACATGCTGGTGATAGGTCTTCCCTAGTGTCTCAGACAGTAAAGAATCGGCCTGCAGTGAGAGACCCAGGTTCCATCCCTGGGTTGGGAAAATTCCCTGGAGAAGGGAATAGCAGTCTACTCCATTACTCTCGCCAGGAGAATTCCATAGACAGAGAAGTCTGGTGGGCCACAGTCCATGGGGTGGCCAAGAGTAGAGCACAACTGAGCGACTAACACTTTTCACATGCTGGTGATAATAAGCACAATACTTTAATCACATCACAGTCTCTAGAGGTTACAAGGCCTCTACAATGACCCACCTGATAATTTGCAAACTGCCAGTAAGTTAGCATCCTGATAGTTAGAAACAAACATCTCTTTCAGACACGTTATTTTTCTTTGGTTGTAAATCATTTCTTTTTCAGTAATGACTTACATTTCCAGGTCAAACTCTGCAACCCTGAAAGTCAGACAATTGCCAAGGTTTCAATCTTCCTCCAGACTGCTAATAAAATTATGTAGCTAACACAGGGGCAGGATCTTTTCATGAAACCGAAGAATAAGGGTCCTGTGTGGAGAGAAAGCAAGAGATTAACCCTTAGTGACTTCTCTGAAAGGAGAGAATTGTGTTGCTCTCAAGATTTTAAAATCTTTTCTCTACAGCTTGGGCAGTGTTTTCTTCCCATTCTCTGAAACTATTTCCTTCCCTCACCCTACACCAAGTTGTTGATGGACCACAGTTTCATTATTAGCTTCCTTAAAGCCAGGATGCTGGCTAAAGTAGTTGCTTGGACTTCCTCCCACTATATAATGTCTTATAATATCACACTTCTGGGCTAAGCTCAGCATTTTAAATTGCAGTGCTTTTTTTCTTTTTACCCTAAATGCTCCTTCTCTTGGAATGTTCTCCAACCTCTAAATTTACATGTAATTTAGATGTACAATCTGGTCCTCATTTTCAAGATCCTCTTTGATGGCATTACTCATCCTGAATGTAAATATTTGTTGAGGGCTAGCATGTGTTGACGTCCCTGGGACTTTTACAAGTTCCAAATATAATGCTCAGGATGGCTACATTTAAGCTCAATTATTCAAAACTCTGAAAAGAAAGATTTAAGAACCCTCTTTTTAAAATGTGAACATATATCATGCTTCTTACAAAAAGTAAATCTCTAACTCCTTTCAGAAGAGGACAGTTGCCTTTTGAAATACTAACGCCTTTCCATTTTCACGACTTTTTTCATGCAATTATTTGTCCATTTGCTCCACTGAAGGAATCAGGATGAATGGAAGCCATTGATTCCCACGGATAAAACTGTGGTCACAGAAACAAATACTTCAAAATTGTTCTTGAAAATAATCAATATATTTTCCATTTATAGGCACTGATAAAAAAGTAGGTAACAACAGAATATTATTAATTTTGCTTTCACACCTATCTTCCTAAGTCTATGTGTTGTCATTCTGGACCAGATTTAAAGAACTCTTTTACTCTTGATACATATTAACCAAGTTTATATCTTCCACTGAATACCTCAGTCTTTCTTCTCCAGTCCAACCCCACTGGATATGAGTAGATTTCAGCTTCATCACAAAAGTGCTTATTAACAGTTACAGCTATCTAAAACAAAAAGGGTTGCATTAATCTCAGAGAGCATCTCAGTAAAGAGTGATGACTATTAATATTTACAGTGATGATGTTGGAGAGGTTTCTGTATCTTGAGTTTGATCTGTTTCTCTATAATTCCAAAATTCCACCATTATATCTTAAGATGTTCAATCTACATCATAATGCCTCACCAGTCTAGAATCGAAGACTTTTATATACCTATGTTATTAATAATCTAATAACTAATATATTTATATTAGAACTTGTTTTCATAAAAGCTTTTCTATCCTATTTAATAAACAATTACTGATCACCTACTATTTGTACAACATAAGGATAATAGAAACCTACTGTATAAAGCAAACCAGTGACATTAAAATTAAAATAATTCCATTCAGAGGAACGTAAGTGATAGATTAATTCTTCCCACGAGGGGCCAGGGAAAGCATACACTTTACTTCTTACCATCTTCTCTCCAGTTCTCCTTCTGAATTGCTCTTGCATTTTCTCTACCTTAATATCAAGGTTTTCAAATTGAAAAGAAGCCTCTAAACATATTTTAGAATTTATTATTTTATTGTATGCTTTCTCAATCAACTAGCAGCACATTGCAGAATTATTTCAGCGCCCCAAGACAAAATCCTACAGCAAGCTTACCATAACTCTCCTGGTTCTTGGAATCCTCTTTGGCCCATTCCAGTCCCCCTTAAAAGCCCATCCAATCGGGCAACACAGATTCAGTTTGAGATTTCTCTCCATTGCCAGTGGGGAATCAACTCTGATGGACCATTGTAGCTGGAATGCTTTGCAACAAGAATGTATTTGAATTACACTGTTACTTTAGGATAATGTGTGACTTATTTATCCAGGGAGACTGCAGTTATTGCAGGCAATTGTTGACTTCTGATGTTCAAATTTCTTTCATCCAAAGCGTTCTGAACATTTGCCGTATCATATATGGGGTGGTGAGAGTGGATATTCTCTTGGCTAGGAAACGCACTGCGTAACATTGAGACTTTAGTTACTCTTTATAAAACAGAAGAAGCAGAATTCCGGCAATGCCCCTGTTTCTTAACACATATTGCATTATTCCCTTTCAGTTAGATTGGTAATAGTGGTTTCCAAAAGGGCATGCTTTTGCCCCGTGGTTACCAAGAGATGTGCTGTCCAGAGATGGTCAACATCATGCCCTGCATGTAAGGAAAGAAACACCAAAGCACGCATGCTTTTCCTTTGCTGCTTCATTTCAAAAGTTAGGGAAACTTGCCAGAACTGGATGTGTGTTAACTCCATCTATGCCTTGACATCTGAAAGGAGAAGTGAAATGGGAGGTATCCCCCCAGTTTAGTGAAAATCTGATCCCTCCTACATGTTTCATCATCCAGTTAAAATTCTAATCTCATACTCTGTGAAAGTTTGTATCTAGACAACATTTGTTTTTAATCAGCAGTCGTTACTGCCTTGTGATTATCAGATTTACATCGACCTTTGCTTACTGGTGAAAAATAATAACCTTCCAGTTCGGCTCTGAACTGAATATGACAAAATGTGATAAGATCCAATCATGCTCTCATTGAGCACGGGGACAGGGACTCTGAAAGGTGTGGATTACAGAATGATCCTTAACGTCTAAACGAAATCATTTCCCATGAAAACCCTCTAAATTACAAATGAATAAGACGGAAATTTGAAACAAGTCAGGAAGCAAAATAAAGAAAAGATAAATCATACAAAAATAAACATCTTTTGGAGAGCGAGAAGAAAAAAGAGGCTCAGTAAATACAACTGACAAAAGCGGATTTTAGCTGGCAACTTGAAGCTGCTGATGCCTTTTGGAGAGAGTTCAGATTCCCAGGTTGATGCAGAGCTCCCTCCCAGAACTCTGACATGTATATAAGCTCTGAGCTCTCCAAAGCCCACTGCCAGTTCTCTTCGTGAACTAACTGCAACGGAGAGACTAAAGATGATTCCTTTCTTACCAGTATGTTCTCTGTTCCTGCTGCTGGTTGTTAACCCTGCAAATGCCAATGGTCATTATGACAAGATCTTGGCTCACAGCCGTATCAGGGGCCGGGATCAGGGGTAAGTCAGTGGTTTGATTTTATAAACCTTTCCCCACCCCCACCCCCTTAGCTTGTTGTATGTATATTTCTACATAAAGTTTCTTATTTATACCTCAGGGGTTTTTTCCTACTTATTTGTAATAAGAAAAAGGAACAAATGAGTAATCTGTGGTTTATGTACATGTCTTAAACTTTAAGAATTACTGTCCAAATAATTTGTGTATAATTGCTTTTTATGAAACATTGCAAGATTTTAGTCTAATTAACAACATTTAACAGGGCATTTCTTTACAATTCAGTTTATTTGTGTTTTATTTCCTTCTAAATTTTTGGAATGAGGTTTTCAAAATTAAAGAATCTGTAGCTAGAGGCTCTCATTACATAAACAGCTTTGAAATATCTCACATTACGTTAGGGAAAATTTCATTTATGTATGTGTAGGTATGTATGTATGTATGTGTAATTTTCATTATGAAAATTACACAATAGATAATGTAACAAGTTTTCTGAAGTTTTTTGAAGCATTTAAGAATGCTTTTAAATTTTGCATTCTGTAAAATTTGCAATAACTTGATTTCATAGAAAAAACTACACCTGAGTTTCTTAAAGTTATCAGACAATTTAGTAACTTAACGAAGCATTTAGTATTAATTTTTGAAATGGATGTTGGTACTGCTGCCTGTGTCTCAGAGGAATTTTTCATCATGCTTCCAAGTTCCCTTGCCTTACAGAGCAAATAAGACTCGCATCTCTTTAAGGGAGAAAAACACTTAAAATTCTGGCAGAGAATGTTTTAATCTAATTACTTCCAGGCAAAGAAATAAATTTTCCTTTGGGCAGCCATATTATTTAAGTTAATCTTAGCATTCACTTACTTCTGTGATTGCTTACCTAGAAAATTACAGAGCACAGTATCTTGGGACTTAGTAAAACTTGTCTATTTTGCTGTCTGATCTGTCATTGCTCCAGGGCCCCGAAGCCACTCCCAAGCCCTACGTGAGTACATGTTTGGTTTAAAAGGGTCAGGGCATTACC
Source organism: Bos mutus (assembly GCF_027580195.1). Lineage (NCBI taxonomy): Eukaryota > Metazoa > Chordata > Mammalia > Artiodactyla > Bovidae > Bos > Bos mutus. The sequence goes on from NC_091628.1 coordinate 24,107,024, forward strand.
TACTATTAAAAGTAATAAGAAACATATTGTTAAAATCTATTAGATTAACTTCTGAAATACTGGCATTGTATTCCCAGAAGTGTACAATTTCCTCTCTGTCTGTCACAGTTAGTTTTTCTAATGACTCAGTAGGATTGGATCAAGAATGAGATCTGCCCATGACGAGAGTCACATCTTTAAAAATCTAAACCACATAGTAACTTTTTCATTTTCTTTCTTTGTTTTTAACCACCTGACCTACAGATATGAAAAACTATTTGTTAATGTTATGATATTTAACACTCTTCCTTACTTCTATCTTCCAGTCCAAATGTCTGCGCCCTTCAACAGATCTTGGGCACCAAAAAGAAATACTTAAGTACCTGCAGGAACTGGTATCAAGGTGCCATCTGTGGAAAAAAAACGTAAGTCTCATCTTTTCTTTAATGTGCCAATTCCAAAGACAATACTGCAACGCCCATGGCTTTCTTTGGACAGAAACACACACTGTTCTTTTGAAAATTCTCTCCAAAATTGGGAGCTTAAAAAAAATGGATCACTGTGAATAAAGAAATTTCCCCTGCATTTCTCCCTGTACTCATAAAACTAACTTTTTCCCTGACTCTACGGCACTAGCCATGTGACCTGCTATAGAATCACTGTAATAGTTGGGCTACGTCATTTCTACTCCTGGTTGGGCCTCTTTTATCTTGGGGCTTCCTGGTGGCTCAGTTGGCAAAGAATCTGCTTGTGATACAGGAGACCTGGGTTCAATCCCTGGGTCAGGAAGATCCCCTGGAAAAGGAAATGGCCACTGGCCATGTGACTTGGTATAGAATCACAGAAAGTTTGAATGGAATCACTGAGTTTCACTATGTCATTTCTCCTCCTGGTTTGGTTTTTTTTTTGTCTTGGGGAAGTCAATTAACCTCATTGTCTCAGTTTTCTCATTTTATTAAAAAGTGGGCCAGAGGAACAGATTGATCTGAAAAATCAGGATTTTAAGGTAAGATTGTTTGCCTCCAGTCATTTAGAAATTATCTAAAATACTCCACTTTACCCTAGAGTTTTCATCAAAGATTAAAGTTGGAAAAGATTCAGGTTTCATCTTTTCATTTAATCCGTCACTCCATCCCAAACTGTCAGATTCTTGGAGTCTCCAAAGGTGATAATTGAAGCCCACCACTAGACTATTTCAATAACCAAAAAGATGATTACTCCCCAATTTAGTTATCTGTTTCACTTATTAACTTAAAATTGGAAAACATTTTTTATTACTTGATAGTTTATTGGTTTAATCAATTAATACATATTGGCAAATTCTTCATTTTAATATGGAGGAGCTGAGTTCTAGATAGAACAAGTTACTAGATTAAAAAGGTCAGAGATGTCATCCTTGCTCAAGAAAACAGTGGAAATGGCTCCTGCCTGCTTCCTATTAATTTGGACCCCACCCTCAGTGAAGGATACCCTGAGAACCACAATATTATGGGAGACACATCATCGTTAAATTTCAGATACCCTAAATAGGTGAAAGGGTTAGGGTATTGCTAAAAATATATTCCTAACAATAATATTGGTTACAAATACTAAATCACATAATCTTTTGGAGTCTTCATTGCTTTACCTATGAAATGTGAATTTAATTCATATTCTGAAGGTAAAGAAAGTGAAGTCACTCAGTCGTGTCCGACTCTTTGCGACCCTATGGACTGTAGCCTACCAGGGTCCTCCATCCATGGGATTTTCCAGGCAAGAATACTGGAGTGGGTTGCCATTTCCTTCTCCAGGAGATCTTCCTGACCCAGGGATTGAACCCTGGTCTCCCGCATTGTAGGCAGACGCTTTACCGTCTGAGCCACCAGGGAAGCTCTGAAGGTAAAATGAATGAACAAATGTGAAATTACTAAATAACTTTAATTCATAATATTAGTCATCCTTAAGTTTAAATTATTTTAAGCAAATTGGATATACACTGGTTGGAAAAGGAGGTATGAACAGATACTATTTAAAATGCATAAGGCTATCTTTATTTCTACTAAGAATCATGTATTCAAAACATACAGCCTTAGCTGGACTCTCCATAGTAACCAAGTTTAGGACCCCACAGGACACTGCTGCCTGTTCCCACACATTGGCTTAATATAATTGTAACTAATGTTACTTCTTGACCGGAACATTATTCCTATTAGTTTGCAGACATCTGCTAGACTTATGAGTCATTGACACAATTACAATGTAAGTCAGTGGTTACAAGGATCCTGGCCATGATTTAGGTCAGGCCCCAGCTGGGAATGCCAAAGCTCTGGATTCTTCTCCCTTTGTTCTTTATATTCCTGATTACCATGAGGCTTATTTGGAATGCACACTAACTACATAAGAAAGGACCTGCTTTCTGAAACATTTAAGGGAAATCTTTATTACACCCTTCCTGGAAGTTAAGGAAGTCTGATATAATCTTACTTTAATCATCTAAATATATTAGAGATGCCAAGGCTTGTACAAGGCATATGCCAAGAATCCTTCTTGCTTTCCATTAAAAAAAATTTCCTGCTTTGAAGTCTGGTTTTTTACCAGAAATATAACGTGTCTTCTTTGACTAATTACATTAGCTTATTTCTGTTAACTTCATTTTCACAAACACATTGACATCTGTACTCTGGAATAAATGTAAATGCTGGTAGCTAGGTTTAAATAACCAAAGACATCAATAATATTGACAGGAAGAATGCCTGATTTGCCATCTGCTTGCAGCTGCTAAAAATTCCAAAGTCGTCTTTAGGACCTTACGTATCAGTTGACAGAAATGTATTAAATGATTTGCTCAAGGTCACACATCTACTAGGTAGTGGAACTGGGAACCAAATTTCATTCTTCTGGCTCCACGATCCTGGAATTTTCCACCATGCCATGAGGCTAATGAGAAACGAAACTCATATAACTACCTTAATGTCATAAAAGGTCAAAGATATGGTTTTTCCAGTAATCATGTGGGGATGTGAGAGTTGGACCATCCAGAAAGCTGAGCGCAGAAGAACTGATGCTTTTGAATTGTGGTGCTGGAGAAAACTCTTTAAAGTTCCTTGGACAGCAAGGAGACCAAACCAGTACATCCTAAAGGAAATCAACCCTGAATATTCATTGGAAGGATTGATGCTGAAGCTCCAATACTTTGGCCACCTGATGTGAAGAGCCAATTCATTAGAAAAAACCCTGATACTGGGAAAGATTGAAGGCAGGAAGAGAAGTGGGCAACAGAGGATGAGATGGTTGAATGGCATCACCTACTCAATGGACTTGAGTTTGAGCAAACTTAGGGAGATAGTGAAGGACAGGGAAGCCTGGCCTGCTGCTTCATGGGGTTGCAAAGAGTCAGACACAACTTAGCAACTAAACAACAATGTCATAAACAAACAAACAAACAACAAACTTGATATCTAAATTATCAATAAGTCATGGCAAAAAATGATATGTTTTGCTATCTTTGTCAAAATGTATCCTATGCAGTGCCTCCATTTTAATATTAATTTTCTTCCAATGTATAGGACTGTGTTATATGAATGCTGCCCTGGTTATATGAGGATGGAAGGAATGAAAGGCTGCCCAGCAGGTAATGTTTCAATTATAGGATTAAATGAAAAATTTGTCTTGTGTGAGGGAAAAGAGTTGAATTAGCTTTTAGAGAAGCCAATATGTGTGTGTGTTTAGCACCATGATAAATCCAAGATATATTCTCCATATCTTAATCATTAGTTCATCAAGGCAATAAAGCATGAAAACATACATCTTGTACACTGGGTGCTGGGCAACAGACACTTATTCCAAATTTAAATTAGTTCAACATTTCCTCAAGACAAAGATCCTCACTACAAAATCCCTTTCTTTGAACTCGTCTAGAAACATGGGTTGACTACTTGGCAAGGCATCATCTTTTCTGATTCAACAGCTCTGATTTTATAAGGTTCTTCATATTGAAAGTTGGTTTCCTGTAACTCACCAACTTGAGAAAAAATAGTTCATCTATTTCCTCTTTGAGATGACAGCCATTCAAATATTTAACACAAGTCATCATACCCTTCCTCCAGCTATTCTGTCTTCCCCAGTAGAATCTTCCTTTCTGTGGGCTCATCACCCACAGTTTGAATGGGATCTAGACTTTGGAGCCCTTACTGTCATGGACAGCAACCCATGGAAAACCTCTAATCCAGTCTTTTTTTTTTTTATTGTGATCCAAAACTGGTGTCTACAACCCATGTGTGTCCAGGCAGTGGAGAGAATATTGAGACAAATATGTCAGTGTAGGGAGCTCCTGAACTTTTGTTGATGTCATTGGTAACCATGTTATGCCATTAGCTCATGTTGAATTTTTAATTAATTAATACAGAGTAGTGGTCTGTTTTATATGAATACTATCAAATCAAGTCTTCCACAGGAATTTGTTTTTTCAACTTAGGCACAGGATTTACATGGAACCTTGTGGCATTTAACCTGTTAATTTGGACTCATTTTCCCCATTCTGCTGGGGTGTCTTTAAATCCTAATTTGTAATTTAATTTACTAATTGCATACCTGTTCTTTCTATTGTCACAAAGATAAGAATCATATCTCCTGTGATATGATCCAAGTCATACTAAACTTTAAATAAGGTCATGAAGAATAAGTTGGCTATACCCAACCTAAAGGCTAACATTCACATATTAATTTTCATTCTGAAGTTCAGGAGATATATTCTGGCAGTGTTAGATATTTTAATCTATTTTCTTCCTGAAATTATGATGAAAAGAAGTAGGTCTACATATTTCTTTCAGGGACCCAAATCTATGTAATTATGGTCCTTATACCTACCAGTATTATACTACTTAGGAGCTTTAAGCCAGCATGAAAAAAATTATTACCTTGGCCACTCTCAGAGAGAAGTGAGGAAATTTTTTTTCAATGAAATGATCAAAGATACTTAGTGATAATTGTGATTGAACCCTTATAGACATAGCAGATTTGACAACTAAATAGATAAAACATTAAATAAACTAGGATAATAATTTAAAATTCTTTGACCTTCAACATAAAGGATAAGTACTTTGGGGCTTCCCAGATGGTACCAGTAGTAAAGAATCTGCCTACAGTGTGGGAGACCCGGGTTCAATCCCTAGGTTGGGAAGATCCCCTGGAGTATGAAATGGCAACCCACACCAATATTCTTGCCTAAAAAATTCCATGGACAGAGGAGCCTGGAAGACCCTAAAGCTGGGAAAGATTGAAGGCAAAACAAGATGGGGATGGCAGAGGATGAGATAGTTAGATAGCATCACTAAACCAATGGACATGAGTTTGAGAAAACTCTGGGGAATAGTGAAGGACAGGGAAGCCTGGCATGCTGCAATCCATTGAGTCACAAAGAGTTGGACAGGACTGAGCGACCAAACAACAACAATAGTACTTTATCATTTGACATTCAAAAAGCAACTTTCATATAAAGCTGATGATTCATAGACTTGTGCTGCTAAAATCATCAGTAAAATATCTTGAGGGACTTCTTGTAAAGGTTAAATCATTGTAAAATAACATTTTTGACATTTTCTCCTAAGTACTTATTCATCTTTTGATTATTTCAGTGATGCCTATTGACCATGTTTATGGAACGCTGGGCATTGTGGGAGCTACCACCACACAGAGCTATTCTGATGTCTCAAAACTGAGGGAGGAGATTGAAGGAAAGGGATCATTCACTTACTTCGCACCGAGTAACGAAGCTTGGGACAACCTGGATTCTGTAATTCATTATTTTTAATGAATATAATTTTTGCTGTTATTGTTATATTATTTCAATATATTAACTTAGAAATTAATAGAAATTGTATATTAATTTCTATATTAATAGAAATTGTATATGATTTATTAACTTAGAAATTAATAGAAATTGTATATCTTTATGTTGTGCATATATAATGATACATAAAAAGATGAGGGTATTAAGGATGCTCCTTAATTGAGGGTAAGGAAAAAGTGGCTCAGTGGTAAAGAATACGCTTGCCAGTGCAGGAGATGCGGGTTCAATCCCTGATTGGGAAGATCCCCTGGAGAAGGAAGTGGCAACCCATTCCAGTATTCTTGCCTGGAAAATTCCCACTAACAGACGACCCTGGTGGGCTACAGTCCATAAGGTCGCAAAGAGTTGGACATGAATGAACATGCAAAAAACAAACAAACAAACAAAAAGGAACAAATCATTTTAGAACCTCCATGAATGGAATAACAGCCCCCCAGGCTCATTTCCGTAACTGGCAACCCCAATCTCAGAGTCCAAACATTAAAATTATGAGTCATCCTTACTTCTCCCCTCTTCAGTTCTTAGAAACTACTATTAGTCATCCACAGCTCATTTTTCATCCTCGTAATACACTCCTTCTGTTACACATTGCCCCCAGATCAACCTTCTTAAAGCCCAGGCTAATCATTGTATTCTAATGCCACAAAAGTGGCTTAGTGGCTCCCTATTGCCAGTTTAATTTACTCTTTGCTTGAGAATTAAGGTCTTCTATGTCATTGTCCCATATACTTTTCTAAAATTTCTCCCTGTTATCTGAGAAACATAAAACCACACTGGACAACTTCTGCTTTCTGTGCCAGCAGTTGGACTTAGAAAGATCACTACAACATTCCTACCCCATCTACCTATCCTGCAAGACCTGTCTCCAAACTTTGAATTGCTGGCCATTTTCGTTTGACTTAGAAAGCATTTTTTCCTCCATCTGTCCTTTATCTAATCATGCTTATATATACCAGCTGCTATAGGACCCGTGGGCTTCCCAGGTGGAGCTAGTGGTAAAGAACCTGCTTGCCAATCCAGGAGATGCAAGAGACACAGGTTTAATCCCTCGGTCAGGAAGATCCCCTGGAGGAGGGCATGGCAACCCACTCCAGTATTCTTGCCTGGAGAATCCCATGGACAGAGCAGCCTAGTGGGCTACATTTCATAGGGTCTCAAAGAGTCAGACACAACTGAAGTGACTTAACATGCACGCACACAGGATAAGTACCTCAAAGATCAAGATTTCACATTGTATTTCTCATAACACCAAGTACAGTATGATATGATTTTGAATAAATCAAAGGTACAGAATGGTTGAATTCTTGAATGTTATAGAATAAACATTAAACACATTAAAATTACAATAGTGTATGTATACAAATATAATGCCATTTTTAATTTTTTTCCACCCTAAAATTTTAAATATCTGATAATTTCATATCCTCTAAGCCTTGACAGCAAGAGCATCTCTTCATCAATATATTCATTAAAATTTTTGTTTTGACTCTGCTGCTGCTACTGCTGCTAAGTCGCTTCAGTCGTGTCTGACTCTGTGCAACCCCATAGACGGCAGCCCACCAGGCTCCCCCGTCCCTGGGATTCTCCAGGCAAGAACATTGGAGTGGGTTGCCATTTCCTTCTTCAATGCATGAAAGTGAAAAGGGAAAGTGAAGTCGTTCAGTTGTGTCCGACTCTTCACGACCCCATGGACTGCAGCCCACCAGGCTCCTCCGTCCATGGGATTCTCCAGGCAAGAGTACTGGAGTGGGGTGCCATTGCCTTCTCCAGTTTTGACTCTAAAAATGTCCAAATACTCTATAAGATCTGGAAGACTTTACTGAGTACCTGTACTTATAAAATTTCTTAATCAATTGAAATAATATAATTTTAAGTTATTTATTTCAATTTGTTTTGACCATCTGGGTAATTCAATGAGAAAATAAGAAGAGAGTAGAAACAGTGTGATTATAGGCATTTTAATAATTAACTATAATAAAATAAACTTCTGCCATTTCAATTTTTCCTAGGATATCCGGAGAGGTCTGGAGAGCAATGTGAATGTTGAATTACTGAATGCTTTACATAGCCACATGGTTAATAAGAGAATGTTGACCAAGGACTTGAAAAATGGCATGATTATCCCTTCAATGTATAACAACTTGGGGCTCTTCATTAACCATTATCCTAATGGGGTAAGTTTATTTAATAAAAAGTACATTTATCAATAACACTGTCCCTAATTTTTTCTATGACCTTTATATAAGGTTTACAGAAATAATAAAATGTCAGTGAATAAACTTTTCCTTACATGTCAAGCATGTGAATTTCCAATTCAGAGACTGATTTCTGCCAAAGAGTGTTAGCAAGGAAGAAATTAAATTGACAGTTTGTTGACAGTAGACTTAGATGTTTTACAAAGGGAAATTTTATTAGTTGATGTGTTTAATCAATAAGAGAAAAATAAAGAATAAGAATTTATCAAAGAATAATCAGAGAATGAGAATTCTTTTATTCATCCCCTTGCTACTATACTGATTTAGACTTTTGTGGGTTTTGATAAGCATGTTTTGATAAAGTCATTGTGGGAAACTTCCAACAAGGTCATGGGGTTCTTCCAACAGTCAGATTTCCAGGGACAGAAAGGGTCATTGATGAAGCAATATTCAGGAAATCACTGAAATAGAACTGGTTACATTTATGTAATAATTGTTTCTGTCTCAGAACTTGGCCCACATTAGAAATAGTGTATGACTATCTCTAGAAAAGAAAGTGAGCAATAAAAACAATAATTCAAAAAATGTTTTGCCTTATGTTTCTAGACATGTTAAGTACAATTGGGTTCTCAACTGGTTTTGGTCTTGGTTTTTGGGTTTTTTTGTTTTTTTAGACACAGTCATTTGTAAGTCTCCATCCTCAGCATTTGTATTCAGAATGTCAGTTCTTTCCTGTTACATTTACCAATAAACTTGAGACATGGGAAATGGGCTTGCAGTCCCAATGGTCAACGGACAGCTGTGATTTCTGCAATTTGATTTTCCCAAACAATTGCAGGTTGTCACTGTGAACTGTGCTCGAATCATCCATGGGAACCAGATTGCAACAAATGGCGTTGTGCATGTCATTGACCGTGTCCTTACACAAATTGGTACCTCAATTCAGGACTTCATTGAAGCAGAAGATGAGCTCTCATCTTTTAGGGTATGTCCAAGAAGTAACAGCAGATTGTTTTGGACCACTGAAATTCTCCTCTTCCCCATCAGATTCTAAAAAAATAATAAAAAGCTATTAATTAATAAAAGACTGTCAAATCTGGCAGACACATAAGCAGTATATTTCTTGAAATGAAAAGGTTTTCATTATACACAGAAGAACTCGTCTTCTCATATGAAAGAATAATATTTATGTGGACATAATAAAGAATGATTAGTTATGTGACTGAAGTGTATTGAGCACATTTAGAATGTGTCCATCAGTTATTATACTAACTGCTGGATATTGCTTCAGTCACACAGGCATTAGCAGAATTTCCCATCTAACATACAGTTTGTAGAAAGTTCAAAATAACCTGGCTGTTTGTGCAAAAAAAAAAAATTTTTTTAAAGATCTAACAAGAGAAAGATATAATTTCTACAGCTTTCTATAGGGTCAACTCTCCGGTGTCAGCCTAGACTGAGTGTCTTGTAGCTTTTTTCCTGAATTTGCAACATGCAAACCTCTGAAAAGCACATTTGTGTTTCAGGCAGCTGCCATCACATCTGATATACTGGAGACGCTTGGGAGAGATGGTCACTTCACACTCTTTGCTCCCACCAATGAAGCTTTTGAGAAACTTCCAAGAGGAGTTCTAGAAAGGATCATGGGAGACAAAGTGGCTTCAGAAGGTACTTAAGTGTCTTTGTCTATGAGAAGCCTCCCAGGATTCCAAGAAAAGGAAATGAAAAAGAGATTAAGTCCTGCCAACGTTATTATTTTTGACAAGCAAAGGCAAAGAAAAACTTTTATTTTGAGGCAGACGATAAAAATCTTTGAAAGAGTAGACAAAGTAATTAAATAATTAATAATCCAAGTAATTAAATACTCAAGTTACCCTAAAGATCACATGTTTCTGCACTGCTTCCAAGTAAATAAGTAGCAGGCATTAAAAAGAATTAGAAAGTGTTGAAATATTAGATCATCCAAGTTTAATATTGTATATATATTATTCAATGGTTTTAATTCTAAATTTACACTGAAGTTAGGGGAGAAAATTCCATGGTTATCTTTGGTCACTGCTTATTCATACACAGAATTTGGCTTCTTTCCAGACTCCCTTTTTATTGATAGTTTCAACTTGATTTTAAATTGTGACTAGCACATTTCTCTTACGCAGCCTACCATAAACACGCTTAACCAATTTATGATGAGATATTTTGGTGAAAATATAGACATAATACAGTTTAGGCACAGATCACGTCTGAAGTCTTTCAAGAAACCATCTTTGCTTCGGTTACTTTCTAGATGTTGTCTTTAGGGCTGCCACAAACCTCCAATTTGAAAACAGCACACCGTCTGCAAAGCGCACAAAAGTGAAGCTCAATAAAATAAAGCATGCCTATTCAGCTGTTCTGTCACGAGTAGTTAAACCAAGATACTACTTAGGTGTTTGCAACAGGTATCACTAACAAATAACTTTGAAGGCTTTCTGAAAGGAGAAATTATTCTTGAGTTTCCATCAGAAATTATTCTCTTATGATAAATGGAACTTGATCTAACACATTGTCTAGAACTATACAAATAATTTCATGCAGTTGATTTTCTTTTCTGCTTATTTCTTACCAAACTGAGTTAATTTTACTGTAGAGTTGATGAAAAAAACCACTCTGAGAACAAACAAAAATTTAAAACCTTAGGTCAATACTTAGGTCTTATATATGCATTCTATTTCTGAGGAATACTTGGTTCCACAGTGAAAGATATCTGTTAAAGGTCAAATGCTATTTTTATTGATCTGAAAGCATGTTTCTTCTCCTTCATCCTCTAGCTCTCATGAAGTACCACATTCTAAACACCCTCCAGTGTTCTGAGGCTATCATGGGAGGAGCAGTCTTTGAGACCCTGGAAGGAAACACCATTGAGATAGGATGTGATGGTGACAGCATAACAGTAAATGGAATCAAAATGGTGAACAAAAAAGATATTGTGACAAATAACGGTGTCATCCATTTGATTGATCAGGTCCTGGTTCCTGATTCTGGTGAGCAACAGTTTCCCATTCTTCTACCTACTGTTGTTTATCAGTTATGATGTCTAAAGTATAGGCTTATGGGAAATAAATGTGCAGTATGAGGAATGCCATGTGAAGCACAAACAAAGCTAACACTTTATTTATAAAAACAAGTAGTGGGCTGGACTTGGCTCTAAGTCTTGCTGACCCCTGGTCAAATGGGCATCCCTGTAGCTGGGTCATAGCTACATAAGAGTTTACCATTCTATTCTGTCTACTTTTGTATATGTTTGATGTTTTCCTCAATAAAATACATATATATATATATATGTATATATATAAAAAACTAACAGTGAGCTGAGTCCTAAATAGGTAGCTTGTATAGTCATGGTCATTCCAGTGCAACAGACTCTGGCTTTCCAGAGTTTCTAATATCTAATATCATCAAAGATTCTTACAGTGCCAGAGTTTTTCATGAAAATGGAAGGAAAGATATAACCAAATGGTTACTTTTGGATAAATGAAAGAGCTATGGCCCTCACAAGAGCAGAGAGACAAGGGATGAGCAATAGAGAATTGAAGAAAACTGCAAAGCATGAAATCAGAAAGATATTTTCCCTCTGAAATTCTTTGGTTATTAACCCCTCCACCCTGCCACCCCAAAAAAGGGAAGCTGGAACTTTCTTACTAGGGAAAGGCAGGACTTCTTATCACATTGCTGCTGCTGCTGCTGCTAAGTCACTTCAGTCGTGTCCAACTCTGTATGACCCCAGAGACGGCAGCCCACCAGGCTCCCTAGTCCCTGAGATTCTCCAGGCAAGAATACTGGAGTGGGTTGCCATTTCCTTCTCCAATGCATGAAAGTAACAAGTGAAAGTGAATCGTGTCTGACTCTTAGCAACCCCATGGACTGCAGCCTACCAGGCTCCTCCATCCATGGGATTTTCCAGGCAAGAGTGCTGGAGTTGGGTGCCATTGCCTTCTCTGGTATCACATTGCTAGTACAGCAAATAGCTTATGGAAACAGCCAAGAACTGATTTACTAATTTCATGATGATGGTAATAACAACTATGACATTGTTTGAATGGTCATGGTTTATCTTACAGCCAAACAAGTTATTGAGCTGGCTGGAAATCAGCAAACCACTTTCACAGACCTTGTGGCCCAGTTAGGCTTGGCATCTGCTCTGAGGCCAGATGGAGAATACACTTTGCTGGCACCTGTGAATAACGCATTTTCTGGTATGTATCGGCCACTCCCATTCCAGCTCTTCCCACCCCTACACACTTTTTTTTTTCCTTCACCGTGACTGCTAAGAAATAATAGATCTTTTATGAGGTGTTGATTTTCACTGGCTACATATACAATTAATTAGTACTGTTTTTATTAAAATGCCCTTTATTTCAAAACATTATAATAGATAATGGCCTACAGGAAATGAAATTTTGTGATAGGGTTCTTCAGTTTTTCTGTGAACCTGATCATATTTCCAGCACACATAATGGATATATTAACAGATCTTAAAAAAAATAAATTTGATTTAACACCAACATTATACATAGGTGAATTTTGCAACTCAGAATTTGAAAGTAAGGTATCATATTATGAGAAAATAAAAACAGGAGAATATGATATACTTCTATATTATGATGTGGACTATTATTACAAGTATTTGACCTTGTAGCTGCTATTAAAAGACTGTGGTTAGATTAATACAACCTTACTTTTTTTTCCAGAAAAAATGACTTCACAAAGACACATGTGAATTGTTAGGCAAAATTTAACAATGAAAAAATAATCATCATTATTTTTGATGTTTTTCCAAATACTAGATTGTAACATAGAAAGTTATTAGTAAGAAAATTCAAATTCTAAAAAATGCTGTTTTTCCTTTTTGTAATAATAAGGCCTGTAACTTGTTGACATCAAGCCAACTTTAAGAGGTTACATGATTCACCGAATCTCTCTCCAGAAATTAAAGTAAATTTACAAATGATTCATCAGTTGTTTTCATGTGACTAATGGACATCAAATTCTCAGAGAAAATCTTGGCCAGCTTTCGAGTTTAAAGTTTAACCTTTATCAATAACCACATGAAACCATGTAGCCCCTCACTGAGATGTAACCTATTGTCTGGACTGCTTGGAATCATGTAATCATTTGATGAAATAGCGCATGGTGCATAGAGTTTCTAGCCTTCAGTATTTAGTCAACTCATATATAAGTGTAGGATCCTTAAGATCTATAATATTAGGGATTTCCCATTTTCATGATTTTCTCTTACAGGGGAAACTGTAATGCTTTCTAAATAAAATAACATTCTTTTGTAATGAATTTACTTATAGATGATACACTGAGCATGGATCAGCGCCTTCTTAAATTAATTCTCCAGAATCATATATTGAAAGTAAAAATTGGCCTTAATGAACTTTACAATGGACAAAAACTTGAGACCATTGGAGGCAAACAGCTCAGAGTCTTCGTGTACCGCACAGTAAGTGCATCAGAACGAGATAAAATACCCATACTGGCCTACATGTCAAAAGATACGCCCTTGTCAAAGACTGTTCTTATAACAAATGTTTCTCAGAAGTTTACCAATATGATTTTAATAGTTCATAGGAACATTAGAGAAGTGAGTAGCATGTTTGAAAAGACTATGAGGAAAGTATACAAAAGTGCTATGTATTAATAATTCTGATAATTTGCACTTGTTTCATCATAAAAAACTTTTTCTAAAGCATTGTTTCAATCCCATAAATAACTAAAACCCCTTTAAAACAAGCTTTTTGTTTCATAGCGTACTGTACTTTACTGTTTACATGGTAATTTTTATACTGAGTCAAATATTTAGGATGATCTTCGACTGTACTGTCACCATTCAGCAACTAAATCTCTTTTGAATGAGTTGCATGGTAAACTTTTATAGGCACATAAAGATTTCTATAAAATGGTTCTAATGCGCTTTATCTGAGGAAAAGTTTCTAGAAAATATTGCTTGTCAAAATTACAGTTTGACAAGTGGTGCTATGCAGTTTCTTTCCAGGCAACCTTGCAGTTACAGCTAAAAAGAATTCATAAGAAGTCAAAGATGACCTAGAACCAAACATGACTCACAGCGTTTTCATACCATAGTTCCACAAGGTCAAGACACACTTTTTAAATGATACGGAAGGGACTTCTCTGGTGTTCAGTAGTTAAGACTCTGTGCTTCCAACACAGGGGGCGTGGGTTCAATCTCTGATGAGGAAATTGAGATTCCACATGTTGTGTGGTACAGGCCAAAAAAAAACCCAAAAACAAAACAAAATATGCTGCGTTCTAAATGATACATATATAAATATTAGTTTTGTTCAAAGTGCTATAACTTAACCAGTAATTTAGCTTATAACTGATAGGGTCTTACCATCAATATAGTAAATATTTGCATAGAAAATACAGCAATATATGGTAATATACTGGTTTCCCAGGTGGTGCCACTGGTAAAGAATTTGCCTGCCAATGCAGGAGACACAAGAACTGAGTTTTTGATCCCTGGGATGGGACGATCCTCTGGAGTAGGAAATGGCAACCCACTCCAGTATTCTTGCCTGGAAAATTCCATGGACAGACAAGCTTGGTGGACTACAGTTAATGGGGTAGCAAAGAGTTGGTCACGACTAAGCATGCACACACATGCCACACCATAGTAATATATAGTAAAGATTACAGGAGGCAGTGAAGTCACTAAACTTCATGGTTAAAGAAATTTAATAGAAAGGGTCTGAAAGAATGAGTAGAACCTGGAGAGGAATGACAGAAAACACAGAAGTAGAATTATATGGAATTGCTTTGGCATCACGACTCAGTAGACATGAGTTTGAGCAATATCCTGGAGATAGTGAAGGACAGGGAAGCCTGGCATGCTGCAGTCCACGGGGTCGCAAAGAGTCAGACACGACTTAGCACCTGAACAACAACAATTGACACCACCACCTGCCCTACACATATAGTAGCTTGCCTAGTAGTAGAAAGCCTGGTTGAATAAGATGATTGAGGTCAGACGATGTGCTGTGCTTGGTCACTTAGCTGTGTCCGACTTTTTGTGACCCCATGGTCTGCAGACCACCAGGCTCCTCTGTCCATGGGGATTCTCCAGGCAAGAATACTGGAGTGGGTTGCCATGCCATCCTCCAGAGAATCTACTGAACTCAGGGACCGAACCCAGGTCTCCCACACTGCAGGCGAATTCTTTACTATCTGAGCCACCAAGGAAGCCCATGAATACTAGAGTGGGTAGCCGATCCCTTCTCCACCCAGGAATAGAACCGGGGTCTCCTGCATAGCAGGCGAATTCTTAACCAGCTGAGCTACCAGGGAAGCCCAGGTCAAATGATGATTTTTTTTTTAGTCGATCAGTCGTGTCCAACTCTTTGCGACCCCATGGATACCAGGCTCCTCCGTCCATGGGGTTTTCTAGGCAAGAGTACTGGAGTGGGTTGCCATTTCCTTCTCCAAGGTCAGATGGTACAAGACGTTAAAAACAGAGGAGAGAAACTGTTTCCTCTGGCATCATAAGTCTAGAGACCTTTTAGAAGAAACCATCCAGAAATTTCATTAGGGAGCTTCTTCCACATAGGGAATTTCAAATAAGGAAATGCACAGTTGTATCTTTCTTTTCTTTGCTAGGCTGTCTGCATTGAAAATTCATGCATGGTGAGAGGAAGCAAGCAAGGAAGAAATGGTGCCATTCACATATTCCAAGAGATCATCAAACCAGCAGAGAAATCCCTTCATGAAAAACTGAAACAAGATAAGCGCTTCAGGTAAGCTTCACCTCCACAAGAGAATAAGACCTTTTGGCATAGTTTTATTTCACAGTAAGTATTCCAAAATCCATTCAGTATTCAGTATTGCTGAGAATGGAATTTAGAATAAGAAGCTTATACAAATGTTTCAAAATTAAAATATGTTCTTAACACTAGTTTTCTTCCATAATATGATTTGGTGAGTAAAAAACAAACAAAAACCAATCTAATAGACTGAACTACTCCTTGCAAATTTTTTATAATTATGTTTTAAAAAAAATGATAGTATGTATTAGCAAAGACTCTTTTGCAGAATATTAAATGAACAAATGCTTCTATTTTGTTACCAAATGTGACTTCATCAAGTATTACAGGGGAAAAACAGAGGTTTGGAAATTTAAAAATCATACATGTATTTAAATAATTTCCCTATGATAAACCTTTAACAGTAAATTGCATTTGAAACATATGAAAGTGTATAAGCCATTTTCTCATTCTTCCACATAAAGGGATTCTACTGTATTTCAGGCATGTTGGAAGGCTTACCTAGACTAAATCTAATAAACATATGTCCTTCCTGCCTAGCATTTTCCTCAGTCTACTTGAAGCTGCAGACTTGAAAGAGCTCCTAACACAGCCTGGAGATTGGACCTTATTTGTACCAACCAATGATGCCTTTAAGGGAATGACTAATGAAGAAAAGGAAATTCTGATTCGTGAGTAGAAGTGAACACCAGATATATTTGCCCCTTGATTTCATGATCTCATTTCTTCCTCAGGCGTTGCTACCTAGATGTCAGCCCCGCAAAGTCCCCTCTTTCATATTCATGGCTAGCCTTCCTCTCCTTATTCCACTTAGAATATGTAGCGGTTCCCTCATCAGTGTTCTCAAATAACTGCCTACTCTCATGTTGTGGGGCTAGATAATCACTTATGTCATCTCTGTTAAAGGCCACACAGTGAGGTGACAGAGAAGGAAATAGTCACAATTTCAAAAAAATAATTTGATTTTTTTCCTCCAGTAAGTTGGATAATACTTTGATTGAACTGATTGAAGAGACTATGTTTTGATATAACATTGATATTGCCTTGAGAGAACAATGACATTATAAGAAATTACAGTATGGAAAAAAATAAACACAAAGAAATATTTTCCCCTTAGTCGTCATAATATCAAAATGTCAAAATATATGACATATTATTAAATAAATATATATATTTTTCTCCTAGGGGACAAAAATGCTCTTCAAAACATCATCCTTTATCACCTGACACCAGGAGTTTTCATTGGAAAAGGTTTTGAACCTGGCGTTACAAACATTTTAAAGACCACACAAGGAAGTAAAATCTATCTGAAAGGAGTAAGTTCTCTAGAAGATATCTATGAGAGTGTTAATCCAGTATTCAGTTATTCTAATATTCATATTTCATTAAATTTCCCACTGACATTATCCCCTGTTTTAACAGGTAAATGATACACTTTTGGTAAATGAACTGAAATCAAAAGAATCTGACATCATGACAACAAATGGTGTCATTCATGTCGTAGATAAACTTCTTTATCCAGCAGGTTGGTAATTATTGAACTGATTAATGAAAAATAAATCTTTTTCAATAGAAACCTAGATTTTTATTTCATTGATTCTTACCATATTCATTTTATATTCCTCTTCACAGACACACCTGTTGGAAATGATCAGCTGCTAGAAATACTTAATAAACTGATCAAATACATCCAAATTAAGGTACAGATGTTATTGCATAGTGCTCTCCTTGTAGCTCAGTTGGTAAAGAATCTGTCTGCAATGCAGGAAACCTGGGTTCAATTCCTGGGTTGGGAAGATCCCCTGGAGAAGGAAATAGCAACCCACTCCAGTATTCTTGCCTAGAGAATTCCATGGACAGAGGAGCCTGACTATTGCATATGTTTCTAATGTGTTTAACAGACATTGCAGGTTTAACATAAAAAACTAGAAATATATACATTAATAAGTAAATATACCCTGAGTACATTGCTCTTTGTTGATTATACACCATTTGCATCATTTCTTCAATAGTTTACAATCCAGCAGGGAAGATAGGACGTGTAGATAAAAGCAATAATTTTTCTATCATCAAATATTTTTGCTACAGAATATAAGGGAAAGATATTTACTTATAAGAAATAGTCACTAATCACAATTGTTAGGGTTTCCCTAGCTGCTCAGATGGTAAAGAATCTGCCTGCAATGCAGGAGACCTGGGTTGGGAAGATCCCCTGGAGGACGGCATGGCAACTCACTCCAGTGTTCTTGCCTAGAGAATCCCCATATACTGAAGAGCCTGGTGGGCTAGAGTCCATGAGGTCACAAAGAGTTGGACATGACTGAGCAACTAAGCACACAGCACAATAATTAAAGGCAAAGGAATATTTGAGAATAAACACTGGGTTGAATATTAGTAGGGTTAAAGTACCTGACAACATATGCAATATTATTTAATAAACATTTAATTTGGGATTTGCTATTTTATAATTTTTAAAACTCTGAATAACAAATCCAACCATTTTTGCCATCTTGCTCAATAGCAGGAAATTTGAAAGTGACATATGAAGACTTCATTTTTACTAAATGTAATGGTAGTTTCACTTCTTTAGTGAGAATTAAAAATCACAGTGCCAAGATTTTGTTAATACAGTGACAACATTTCATGTTAGTGCAACGACTACATTTCATGATACTAAATATATTTATTTTCAGTTTGTTCGTGGCAGTACCTTCAAAGAAATCCCCATAACTGTCTACAGTAAGTACATGATGAATATTTGTCACATATACGTGGCAAGATGTAAAAAAAAGAAAACAATTTTCTTTGTGTTTACTGAGATGATTGATAATCTGGTATTTAGAATTCCAAACAATGGCAAATTTCATCCCACTTGAAACAGGGCTTGCAGTCTGGAGGAGACCTTTCAGCCTTGACTATCCTCTTCAACTCCAATGAACCACTTCTTCACTCACAGCTTGATACAATTGCTAGCATGGCAAAGATGCAAGGGAGAAAGTCATGCATTCCAGAGCTCTGAAAATTCAAATGTGTGGAAATAGAAATAATATTGTTGAAACATTTCTAGCTCATTCCACTCTCAAGACCTCAGCTATCTAAGGGCAGACTGTCAGAGAATTCTAACATTTATGGGCTGGTGGTTCAAAAAACTCTCCCCATTCAAAACTGGATGAAGGAACAAAAGCATTGTCAGGTGATAAACCTAGAGTTTCTAGATTCCAAGGTTTCTTTTATTCCTGACTCTACCAGATTATCAAAATTCAACCTCTATTTCTTAACCATGGTAAAGATATTTCATTTGCATAAATGTTAACTCATAGTATTTCTTATTCAGTGTACTTTTTCTTTCTTTGTCTTTTCCTCTTTTTCATTGCAACTTTCAAAGCAGAAATTCTTTTTCATTTTGTTTTGACTCTACAGTTCAACACTCAAAACATATCAATAGCTAAAGCGTTGCTCCCATTTGTACATTTATCTTGGCTAGAATTGTTCTATTTTATACTGTGAGCATCCTGTTATTTAATTAAGAAAATTTTCCTTTAAGATATGGAAAAGGATATGGATATGGAAAAGGCAGATATGGAAAAGGCATAAAGATGATGTAAGGAGCAAAACAAAATGTCTGCTGTTCTTACTGATTTCAAGTATGTGATAATGACATGGACAATCTTAGCATCAGGCCAGATCAGCACTGTTTCAAACATTTAGTTGGAAATAGTTATACTTCCACATGGTTTAAATTCCAGTCTGGAAGTATACAGTCTTGTTAAAGATATATTTTATAAAAAATCAAAAAATGTTATGAGCTCTATTCATCAGAAATGCTATGTCATCTTCCTCCATAAAAATTATGTCTGCACTACATTTCCCTACCTTATCCATGAGAGGTTCACCATTTTCTCTATATATCAATGCACTATTTTGCTTACAATGACCTAAAATATTATAATTCCTTTATTTTCCTCTGCTTACATTGGATACCTACTCACAGAGAATAATCTACATTTTATGAAATTATGTAAGTCTAATGAATCTTGTCTACCTACTCACAGCTCTTGAAAGAGCTCTGAGATTTACATTCTGATGTGGAATGTTTCTTTAACTCCTCTCTGATGTGTATGCTGTTACTTGGAAGCATAGTTCAGAAAGAGGTTGAGACTAATTAAACCAAAGATTCCATTTTCATGTTCCTTTATTGACCTGTCTCTAAAATTTCTTTGTCTTATTATGCACTATTCTTGTCCCCCAAATACCTTACATATTAAATTGTATGGGGGAAAAATGCTCTCTAGTATATGTTGCCAAATATATGACATTTGAGGTGGAGAGGAATAAAATCAGTATTTAATCTTCATCCTTTGACCTGTCAAAACTATTTAAGTATTCAGAAAAGCAAAACTGAAACAGAACTAGGAACCAAATAAATATTCTAAACTTCAAGTTCCTTAACATGAAATGAAAATTTAAGCTAAAGCTAATTAACCCATCCTGATAGTAGCAGCAGAGAGCTCTATGTATTTGACCTTCATGGAAAGGTTTCTCTGTGGCTAGACCAGCTGTGGAATGGATAACTAGACACACTGATTTGATATACTGCAGAGTTTCCTAATTTGAGATCTCAACATGTTAAATCTGAAATAACTGAAACAGTCACAATTAAGCCCTGGAATCCATATTAATTCAAAGAGCTGACACAGATACACATTTCAAACACCTGAAGTGAAAATGTGACAGAAATCCAAATGTACTAACATCTTGCCTCTAGTGTGTCAACACAGTCTGTTACAACTGCACAGACAGCTTTAGTTCCCTATCTAATCACTCCATCTTTTAAGGCTCTAATTAGAAATGATAAAAAGTCAGTAGCTCTGGTATCTGACTCCAGAGGCACACTTCCAGTTATCTATGCAACCAAAAGCTGACCAAATGGTTTTAAATATATTTTGCACATAATTATTTCAGTTGGGTGGATGACATACATTCAAAATACATAGCTTTCAGTTTAAAAATGATGATGATGATGAAAATTATAGTCATTTTAGCCTGTAACAAATATTTAAATACATGATCATATCATATTTGTTGCATAGAGCTCATGGCTGGCTGACTGAAAAATCCATTTTTAAGTATTCTGAACTAATTTTTTTTGTATTTTCCTTTCTATGTCAGGGTCTTCAAATGCATGAAAAATATTTCAAGTCTTTTTCTTTCAATGTTTTCTTCTAACTGAGAAAGAACCCAACAATGCAATTTAAGATATTATGAATTGTATGAAATTAATCATGTTTATTTGTCTTTGTTGCTACGCAGCCAGTATTTTCAAGAAGTACAAAAGAAGGTAAAGAGCTTTAGTGCTGCAGCTCAAACTTGTAGATTTCTAGGTAGGATTCCTCACACAGAAAGTATATATTTCACTGCAACAAATCAAAGTCACTGGACTTCAGAGTTCATCTGGACATGAGAAGATACTAAATAATTACTATGAATTATTTCCTGTATGTGACTGCCTGAACATATTACCACATCTGATACCTCAGTACCCAACAAAGACCAAAGGGGAAAAAAAAGACAATTTCATTCAGGTTGTTTTTATGTAAGCATCATTTATGTTCCACTTTCTATACTTTCAGCAACTAAAATTATAACCAAAGTTGTGGAACCAAAAATTAAAGTGATTGAAGGCAGTCTTCAGCCTATTATCAAAACAGAAGGTAAAAATCAATGTATACATGGTTCCTTAAAAATCCATGTAATAGACTGATTTCTATGAATGTATCTACATTCTTTTTGAAACTAACATGCTAAATATTTCCATATCGATGGCATGCTTATTTAACAGCAGAATGCGGAATGCAAGTTTACTTAGACGAGTAGCTGTGCATTCCTAATACCTTCAGTACATTTGCTTGTATTTGATTTCATTTGAACTTAATTTGCCATTGCATTAGCACTAGTACCCAGATACTCACTAAACAAACCAATTCTGAGCTTTCTTCCCTGCACCTGGACTCTTTCAGAGAGTGTACTCTTTATACCTGTGTTTCCAGTCTCCCCCATATCAATCTCTTTTATACTGTTACAAGGTGTTCCAAAAAAGTGCACACATTTTTTAATTCAACAAACTCAGAGAGCACAGAAGCTGTATATTGAAGAAAACTTTTAAAATGTACATCCATACATGATATACTTTTTTTTTTCAGTGACTATTTTTATTTATTTATTTTTACTTTTTTTTTAATTTATTTTATTTTTAAACTTCACAATATTGTATTAGTTTTGCTAAATATCGAAATGCATCTGCCATACACACTGAGGAAACCAGAAGGGAAAGAGACACGTGTACCCCAATGTTCATCGCAGCACTGTTTGTAATAGCCAGGACATGGAAGCAACCTAGATGCCATGATATACTTTTTAATTAAACCACTAGGAACAGAGGAAATAAGTAGTTGGTACAATGAATCAAACCTTAGAATCCTTAATTCCAGCCTTGAATATGTGTGTATATTTTACATATTCTTATATATATAGTATTATATATTCTTATATGTATACATATATAATACATTAAATAGGCATATATACTTATTTCCTGATGTTTCATACTAGAATATTAAATCAGGTCACTTTTCTCTCTACCCCTACTGTCTGTGTTAGCCAACTCAAATATTTCCAACGCCCCCTTCATTTCATGTGTTTTAATAACTTCCAAAGGATAAGATCTTAAGAATTTTTATGTCCAAGTCTAGCCATCTTAATGTGGTGACTAGTCACAGAAAAAAGACCAAGTTATCTTTTCATTATCCTGAAAGAAGAATAGAACCAGTCTTCAAAAAAAAAAAAACAGATTATGTCATCAGTCAAATATTAAGAAAACTGTTCCTGTAATTATCTTTGATTTGGGAATTTCTTCTCATTTTATAAATTGAGATGGCAACTTCCTGAATACTTTTGACTCCTCTAAAAGTGAGTCATTACTTAAAACTTAGACATTGGAAGTATGTATGTTAAAGTGTATTTCCTAGTAGTTATCTATATATTTATACATTCTTAAAACTTAAAGTTGAGGTATTTGAAATCTGTGCTTTAGAAAAACAAATACCGTGCCTATTGTCATTGGAGCATTTGATGGCTCTTGTATAGTGATGAAGAGAACTTGGGGACTTCCCTGGATGTTCAGTGATTAGGACTCAATGTTTTCATTGTGGTGGCCCAGGCTTCATCCCTGTTTGGAGAATTAAGATCCTGCAAGCCTTGTAGCATGGCCAAAAAAATAAAGTTAAAATAAATAAAATTAGGTTGTTTAAAGAGAGAGAGAATTTGGTGCTTTAAGAAGTTAAATCACAGACATTTTTGTTTAGAAAATGTTTCTTGATCATTTTAATGAAAAAGTAAAATGGTCCTTAATTTTAAAATTCTTGTACTATTTTTAAAAAATTAGATTCCCTAAAATTGCGTATAATCACTTGCACACATCTTCTTCAGTAGAAATCATTCAGACGCACTATTTTTATTTTCCAAGATTTGTCTCTTTTCTTTCAAGCTTCTTCTTTCAACCCATCTACCTTCCCAATCTTTGTGAACAGGATTCTACTGTATTACTGTTTTTTCAATTAGGAAAACAATGGAGCATCAACTCTACTTGGGTTCCTCCTACGAAGGGAACTAAGATGAAAAATGGGATCATGTCACCTGTGCATTAACAACTCTTCAGTTAAAAAATTTGGAAATTTGACTTTGTATAACTTAATGAGGGAGACAAATATTAATACTTGCCTTGGCAGCCATCTATAATTGTGTCATCCTAGGATAGCTATTGGCCTTTCCTTCTCACTGTTTAAACTTTTGCTGATTCATTGGTAACTCTTGAATTCTTATTACATATATTAGACTCCAATTTAGGATGTTTCTTAGAAAAGGTACTTAACCAAATTTTAGAATTAGGAATAAATCAACTGAAATTCAATTCAATAAATACTTATTGTACCCCTCCTGTGCTGGGTATTTTCCTATGTGCCCGCCAGAGTAAATATGAAAAAAAAATTTTTGGTAGTAAATTCCTGCCTTCATAGAACTTTAAGGGTGGAGAATGTTTCTCAAGTGCTAGTTGAGGCTCTTCTAAAGAAATGTCTACTTGGATATTTTATTAACTCACTTCCTGCTCTTAAACTCCTTAGCTGTTCTTTCCCTTTGATGTTTCCACACCTTAAAAACTTGGCCTTATGTTTTGATTCTCAATGTCCCTTGACCCCATAGATCAAATATTATGGTGTGAAATACTTATTGTTTGAACCAGCTGTACTCTTGTTTCATTATTTTAGATCTTCCTAGACTATTTAATTCTGGGTAATGGTGTACATTGACAATTTCTGGACAAACAAATAAACCTTCTCAAAGATAAGGATATATAGTTCCATTCAACTGTTAAAGGGTGTTACTGTATGAGTTAAATGTACTGAACTTCTCATCTAATTACTATGTAGTAATGTAGTAATCAGCTTTCTAACATTCAAAATGATTTTCTCTTGGAGCAAAATCATTTTCTCTTGGAGCAAAATCATTTTGCAAGTCAAATGTAACACAACTTTTGCATTTGAAGGACTGTTTAACTATTAATTAGTAAATATTTGCAGCATTCACATAGAGAAGGTAAGTACTCCCATTTTCCCACAAAACCTGAAAATCATATCTTAAAGGTAGGCATAAAGTTGGGCTTTTTTGATGTTTAGTTATGCCCATTAGATAAAAAATATAATATACAGAGTACTTAAAAATTAAATTTAAAATATAATAAGAAAAGCAAGTAATAGACACCAGTATGGTAAAGTAAGATCTACACTAGCTATCATTAGAGCAACTGAAATTTGTACATACTGTGTGATTCACAAAGTATAGTCATATATAACATTTTGTTATATATGTGTTATATATATATGTGATCAGAATTTATAACTATGAATAAATGGATCAATTAAACATTAGTTTAAGTGCTAAAGCTGATGAAATTCATTTTAGTAGCACCCTAATTGACCCAGGAGTCATTTGTTCTCCTAAATAGTACTCAATCTGAAGACAATGGGAACTGTTTAAAATCGATTTCATAAAACCTGAAAGCACTTTGACATTTGAACAACACCAATGTTGAAATAAGTTTCCTGTTTTGGTAAATTTAAAGGACTGCATTAACATGATAATTTGTCTCCTAAAACAATGCCTCAGGACGCACAATACCAAAGGTCAAAATTGAAGGTGAACCTGAATTCAGACTGATTAAGGAAGGTGAAACGGTAACTGAAGTGATCCATGGAGGTGCGTTCTGTTTCCCTAGCCTACTTAGGATCACTGTGAACATTTTGAAATTGTACTGGTTTAAATATATTGAATACCTGATGTTTTCTCTTGACTTTTATACACATTGGTGGAAAGCTTTTATTAGTTATGGATTCTTATTAGCTATAGTTTACCTTTTAATGGATCTAGTTGGAATCGATTTTACCATTAAATCACCAGGTCCCACAAAACCATCCTTACTCTTCATATGCAAGGATGATTATGAATATAATGAAAACAATCACATCAATACCAGATAACATGTTGGTCTTAGAAGAAAGAATGAAAATTCTATAAGACTAATAAGCCACAGCTAGGACTTATTATGAGGTTCCCATTCTAATGATGTTGTAATTCCTTGGATTCTCCCTAAATGCTTATTGCACAGTCAGGAGACAAGTATGACATGGAGTGTTAGCTTGACAGTTGGCTCTCTCCTTTACTCAAGATTCAGGACATGACTACTAGCCTTTAGACCTCTATTATCTGAATTTATTTGAGATATGTTCTCCAAATGATTATGATTGATTTCTAAATAGTATTACTGTGAGAAATACATTTAATCAACTGTACATTTAATACATTTAATTAAATGTCTAGCTTATGGCCATTTAGACACCATACTAGGACAAATCAAATGCATTTTTCTTCCCCAATTTAGAGCCAATTATTAAAAAATACACCAAGATCATTGATGGAGTGCCTGTGGAGATAACTGAAAAAGAAACAAGGGAAGAACGAATCATTACAGGTAGTCTTTAATTCAATACTATGGAACACTGTGTGTGTGTGTGTGTGTGTGTGTGTGCATTCAACGCAACTCTATGGACTATATAGCCTGCCAGGTTCCTCTGTCCATGGGATGCTCCAGACATCTATGCCTGGATTACAAAGAGCAAATCACATTTAATCCTAAAATATCTCTATAAGATTCATTAAAGAGGCTTAAGTCATTTTCATGGTGGTTACTGAAGTTATTCATTTCTTTTTTGGTAGAAATAATACTAACTCTAAATATATAATCTATGTTTTCTCCTGAGTTGGAAATTTGGGAGCAAATTTATAAGCATGTGTTTTTATTATGAATACACATATGTATTATATAATACATTATCTTCACTTTGCTATTTATTACTGAGTTACTAAATCCTAAAAGAAAAACCATTCCCTCCTTTGAATTTTCCATTAATCTTAAGGTCTACACACCAAAATATATGCAAGTTAGTATAAAACAATTTATAAATAATTTCAGTAAACCTCTGTATCAGTCTGCCACCAATGAATTAGCATTAAATTCTGAGTTCAGCTATTTTATAAGTATTTGTCTAAACAAGTAGTCAGCAACTATGGCCCATGCCATCTTTTAATACTTATGTAAATAAAGTTTTATTGGAACATGATGTGACCATTCATTTATACAATGTCTATGGCTATTTTCACACTACTATTTTACTGTGTAGTAGTAGTACTACTACTGTGGCTATTTCACACAACTATTCAACTTTGAATAGTTGCAACACCAACCATATGACCCATAAAGTCTAAATTACTCACTATCTAACCGTCACAGAGGAAGTGTGCCTACCCTTGTTTCAGGTCTTTTTGTAAACTGTCTTTCCTTTAGGTCCTGAAATAAAATACACTAGGATTTCAACTACAGGTGGAGAAACAGAAGAAACTCTGAAGAAATTGTTGCAAGAAGGTCAGTATGTTTACAAAAATAAGAATGTGACTTTCTTAAGCTATCTATTTATATCAAATTCTAAAATAATCTTTGAGGACTTTTACATTTTCTACTCTATCTCACTCCTTTGTTCTAGTTCCATACCAACACAAGAAAAAAATCCAAAGATAGGGAATGAAACTCAGATGATAGTCATTTTGATGGTTTTGTTCTATATTTGTTATATACTGTTCAACAACTTTGTAAGAAAATTGGCTTATCAAAAAACAGCACTAAAAACCAAGAAAGAACCAAGTGTTGGTCTGGAATTTATTGTTTGGCAGATGCCATTATGTATCGCATCAAATCTCCAGCCTTTTTATTACATAAACCAATTTCTGCTATAAACATGTATCCTCTCAGAGGTCACCAAGGTCACCAAATTCATTGAAGGTGGTGATGGTCATTTATTTGAAGATGAAGAAATTAAAAGACTGCTTCAGGGAGGTTAGTAAAAGGGAAACAACTAACCCACTTAACAGGTTCTGATAACTGAGTTCTTCAGCTTTTTAAAGACTGAGCATTCAGGTTTGTTTGTTTCTTAATTAGGTTAAAAACAGCATCATGTCTGTCTTAACAGATTGATTGGGTCAATGGTGGTTAAAGTAAGAGGTATAAAGAAAGAATTACTAGTTTAAACAGTCTTTAAAAAGTTCAGTGGGGAGCAATGAATATTTTTTTGCTCTGATACAGACAACTGTAAGGATATTCTTAGTATGTGAAAGAGGGATGCTTTTTAAATTGGTAATTATTAAAAGAAGCCCAAATTGAAATAATTTTTATATTTTAAAAAATGTATTCACTGCCCCCACAACCATAATAAAAGGCATGTTTATGAATTTTTTTAAGTGCATAGAACTAGCAAAAAAAAAAAAATTGCATTTAGCAACTTTATTTTCCAAAACTACATTCTCAGGAATGAGTTATCTGTTTCTTCTAACAGTTCAAGTGATAATCTATACCTGGAGCTGTAAATTGTTTTGCATATGAAATTAATTTTAATCTTTAAAATATGGAATGTTCTCTGTCTATGGCATTAAAAGGACCTACTTTTAAAAGGAAAGAAGAAAAAGAATTCAAAATCTACACAAACTCTCAATGGTAATTACTCAAAGAAGTTTGACTAAACTAATTTCTAATTCATTTTGTTAACAAAAAAAGTACTTAAGAAATTGTTTTAGATAAACAAGAATTTAAATTATCTAGAAAAATCAAATATGTTCTTTGAAATATACTGTGAATTAAGAAATACAAGTTTAGTGTTTATCCAAAGTATGGTTCTCATTAGCTTTATGCTTAAAATTTTAAAAATTATAGTACTATGTCCAAGAAGTACTTTCTTTTGGGACTGTATATATTTTTAGCAATTACTGTTTTCTTATTCTTTATTTTTACATAGGCAGAATCTCTTACATAATATTGATGCTGTTCAGCAATAGTAAAAATAAATAATTTTTTTGAGCCAGTGACTGAATTTCCCCTCAATAGAAAAATGTGTGTCTGAAAAATACAAGACTTCCTTTTAGACTGCTGGGAGTATATGACACTCCCAAAGCCACAGTAGAACCAGTTTCCTATAAGCTATAATATAAAATTTACTCATCTACATCTAAATGCTTACACTCTACTAGAAAAAGGTGGGGATTTGAGTGAAGAAATGCAGACATTGTGAAAATTAAGTTGAATTCTTTTTTTTTCAGTCCTTGCCATAGTAAGCAGCTTTGTAGAATGGCAGTGCTTTTTAGAGAATGAACCAATTAGTAGCCGCACTTGTATATATTGCTTTAATTTATTTAGACTTAAACTTCAGGTAAGTATGTTTTCCTCCCCTTCAATACGCCCCTGTTATCAAGTCCATTATAAACAATGAACTGAGTTTTGAAGAATAACTTCGGCCAAAAGAAGATAATACCGGTTACAAGAATAAGATAATCTACTTTTAATCAATAGAAATATAATCCTTCTTTAATTCTGGTTCCTGTTCATCCCAGAGGTTGATTCCTTTATCTTCCAGTGTTTGGTTTCTCTACATACTTATAAAGCATTCATTTCGTCAATGTCACAACATAAATTTAATAGTTTTTTAAAAAGATGTTATGTTTTATATTGGAGCATAGCCAGTTAACAAAGTTGTGATAGTTACAGATGCATACACAGCAGAGCTGTGCCATACATATAGATGATTGAGCCATACATATACATGTATCTATTCTCCCCCAAACTCCCCTCCCATCCAGGCTGCCACATAACATTGAACAGAGTTCCATGTGCTATACACTAGGTCCTTGCCACAGCATAAATTTTTATCAAAACACTTCCAAGGATTCTTTTCTCGTAAGGAAGACAATATAAGTGGTATAGTTACTAATACCTGGACATTAACTGGACATTCTAGTTTTCTTTTTTCCAGCCCTGTAAAACCACTGGATCAACACTGAGTAACAAGTGTCCTCTTGTCTAGATCCCAAGAAACACCAATGAAGCTGGTGTGAATAAAGATTATGTCATGCAAGATAGGCTTTTTTTTTCTTTCAGAATATTGATAATTGATCTATAGCTAAACTATGGTCTTCATCTCAAAGCTTGTAGTTTTCTATCTGAACTGCTCATTTTGCGGTACATACAGTACACTTTGGTGAATTGAATGTATTCCTCAATCATTTAGGTCATGTTTATAAACTTGGCTAAATGGTCAATTGGTACTAATATTATGATTTGTTATTGAAACACTTCAGACCCCTTCACTAAAAATTCTTCTCAAAAATGTGTACAGTTGTTCACTCTTATCTTAAATAGAACTACATTTACTGAAACTACTGAAGTCATTAAGGGAAAATCACAGAAAAGTAGGCTATGGAGAAAGGAACAACAGCAAAAAGCTGTTTGAGAAGGTTTTGATAAATCTGCCAGTATAACATTTGAAGATTCATGGCCTCTGTACAGAACAGAGGATCAGGTCCTAAGTCTGGCTTCCAGTCTGGGTTCCCACTTGAACTTAAGTAAACTGATGTTTTCTTAATCTGGGAAGTGGGGATGGTAATGTTACCTACATAAAAATGAGCCAATATATGAACAGCACTTGGAATAATGTTCACTGAAGAATAATAATGTTCTCAGTGATGTTAGCTACTATCAGGATTATGGTCAATTCACACTAACATGGTCAACAAAGGAATATTTTATGCTCTACTTTAAATTTACAAAGTCATAGCTATGTAAAAATACAACAATCTTGCAGATAATTGGGTCAAAACACTTTGTGTGTTTAAGGAAACATGGTGGGGAGGGGCATTTTCGTGGGATCATTCCAATGACTGGTTTACCTTAACACTTGTTTCTCTAAACACAACATACAAGTGTCATTCAGTTTGAAATGGTAGAGAGCCACTGAGAGAAAATCTGATTATCTACATTTTAATTAAGCTTTTCTTCAAGAGATATTTGTTTGCCACAGTGAATATTTCTTATTTTGATTTTGTCATAGCCAAATAGTAATAAATTAACAAGTTAGTTAATTAGATATGCATTAATCAGATGCTGCCAAATCTATAAAAGAAAATTGAGTGTAAGTGCTTGTTTTCAAAAGTAGTGTTGAAATCTTGTTTTAAGTTGCATGATAAGTGCTCTTTGGAATTAGTAAGTCCATTTTATACAATGATTTCCATCTTTTCTTGACAATATGTTATAAGCCATTTTTTGTGACCAAATAAACCTGAAGTTAAGAGAAATATATCAGTTGGAGCATACTCATAATTCAGACTTTTCTATCTCACCTAAACTCTCCCCCACTATCCAATCTGAGGAGGTTTTCCATAGTTCTGCATTTTACTATAGTATTAATGCATATGGTTATGTAACTTATATCCAGGCAGAGTAAAAAGACATGCTGGAAATGTGCTATGTAGACAGAAACAGAATTCTTCAAAAAATGCTTAATATTTCTTTTTTTTTTTAATTCTTGACATTATATAGCCAAAAATACTGTTGGTGATAGTTTCATGTCTTACTTTTATGAGATTTCAGAGAATTGAAAAAAAAATGCATTTGTATATCATAGAAAAATTTTGACTTCATTGTTGAGTACAGATAATATATAAAAATCAAGAAGTCAAACTTCGGAGAAAAAATAAAGAAGGTAAGCAGAGAAGTGAAGTCACTATAGGGACCATATTTATGCTTTGATTTCAAATGTCCAACAACAGAATGAAAATGTGAATTTCAGTTGAACAAGTAGTCTTGTCAATAAGTTAAAAGAAAAAATGAAGACCTGGGAAATATTTTGCAAAATATTACATTGTATGAACATTGCATTGTTATGAACACTTGAAATTCTAAAATATGAACTCTTATTATTTTTAACTATTTGATTTTTAAATGGTCTTGTCGGATTAGAATTCGATTCAGGAATTGAATTGGTACAAACTTCTTGAACTGTTTATTGGCATAAAGTTAATCAAAATTAAGTTACAATGAGAATTTTACAGAGGCAGAAGTCTGATATATCACAAATAGGAATTACTAGGAAAAAAATGAGTGCATAACTCTGGGAATATACTTCTGCTAAACTTCATAGGATGTTAGACATCCTTTCATCATAAAGTGATGCCTTTTATAAAAAGGATGAAAAGCAAATCATGTAAGTCACTTACTCCATGAAAAAATGGAACACCATCTGGGGCTCCACATACCATAATAAAACAATACGTTTTGCAAAAATAGTAAACATTCATTATGATATAAGGAAAACAAATGTCTGTTGCCAATGCCAAAGTCTCACTACTCCAGGAGAGAATCTACATGTTTAAATGATGTTTATTTAAAACTTTACACTTTTCTGCTAAGCTGTTTTCCTGTCTCATGTTAGCCATAATTTCAAAGTATTTTTAACTACAACTGTTTAATTTCAGACACACCTGTGAGAAAGATACAAGCCAACAAAAGAGTTCAAGGTAAATATATTGATTATGGTAATTTGCATAAGTGGCACACCTGTTAATTAAGACAAAACAAAGGAGAGTCTTTTAATATGCTTTATTTTAAGCAAAGTATTTTGATGATATGAATCAGAAAATAAATCTTTCATATCACTCACTATTAATAAAATGTAAGAAAAGCAAACATTAAGGAAAGAAAATTATACTCATGTAAACAGTTAAATATATTGAATCACTGGGGTAGACTAAAGTAGAGTTAATCTGAAAGGAAATCTTTGAATACCAAAGTTCAGTAAAAATAAGTTGCAGGTACACCTGAACTCTGTGAAACTATTATTTAAGATGAGGCTGCAGTTTGAGACAAAAATAAATTCAAAGCTATATATACTGTACACTTATAGGAAATGATTAATATATCTATGTACAAAATGTTGATATAGTGTGTAGGTTATATACATGTATATATCACCTATGCATTATAGCTTTCTTTATAGCTTCATTTATGTGCATTTTCTCATCCTTCACTTAGGATACCTTATATTCTGGTACAATCAAATATCAAAGATTTCCTTTGTGGAACTTAGAATTACATACTAATAGTCAAAAGAAATTGCAAGGCTTATAAATGCATTTATAGGCATATCTGATTTTAATCTAGTCCAATATAGACATTTGAAACTAAAGACTCAATTGTACAAATAATTTTTAAGTGAAAATTTTATAATGGATTTCTTTTAAACATGCAAAATCATCCAAATTTTCCAAGGAAATAAAGCATAACTTTATTATGTTCATATACCTTTGATCAAAAGATGACTTGGTTTCATCATAAGCAGAATATTATTAAGAAAACATAATTTAACATTTATTATAATAAGAAATAATAGTCTTTTATAGATATAATTATGCATAAAATGGGGCTTTGCTGATGGCTCAGTGATAAAGAGTCTGCCTGCAACAGAGGAGACGCAGGTTCGATCCTTGGGGCAGGAAGATCCCTGGAGGAGGGCATGGCAACCCACTCCAGTGTTCGTCTGGAGAATCCCATGGACAGAGGAGCCTGGCGGGCTACAGTCCATGGGGTTGCAAAGAGGTGGACATGACTGAAGCCACTGAGCATGCACCCATACACATGAGTAAATATCATATTGTTAAACACTATAATTTCATCCTATTTACAATCTATGTTCTCTGCCTTCTTCCTAATCAGCATCTAGAAGACGATCCAGGGAAGATCGTCCTCAGTGAAAATCCAGACACCAGACCGCAAAGTTTATACAACCCTAAACCAACAACCTGGTCTTACAGGAAAAATATGAAAGCCACTTTGATGTGAAGAATGAGCCAAGACAAAAGAGCAATTGTTGAACAATTCTGAACGCAGTCATTTTTTTTTTTTTTTTTTCTGAATGAGAAACATGAGGGAGATTGTGGGTTTAGCCTCCTGTGGGATAGAATCTGAGGGAAACATAACACCTTACAGACTTTTACATCTTGACATGAAGAGTCCTAGCCGGCTTTGGAATCCACGAGAGAAAATCCTTGTCACTGGATTCATTATAATTCAAATCTCTGAGTTGTGACCTGTTATCCCATTGAGAAGATTGAACCTTGAATTTACATATGGAGAGATAAAATGCATGCAAGGAGTTACCTCTCCATGGGAAATGGGTAAATAAAAATGGGTGCTCAGTATTAAAAAATGACAAAACCAAAACTTTTACATCAAAAAGCTTTGCACATTTCTAATAAAATGTGGGTTTACTGGCAAATTATGTTATTTCTACAACTAATTTTGTACTCTTGAAATGTTTGTCTTATGTTTCTTACAATACATAGTTTTTTATCTCAAACATTTCAATAAATCCATTTTTCAGGTATAAAGACAATTATTTCAAATGAGTAATTAAAAAAAAAACTCAAGGTTTAAGTTAATTAGAGGTTTGGGCTTGGGAACAGGACTTTATACCTCTGTTTTTATATATAACAAATACTCATTAAAGGAGATTAAATGAATTTAGTGTTTTTTGAATTTTTAAAGCTATTATGATACATAAATAATTATTACACAATGAAGCAATAATTAAACATCAACTGAGTATATAATATAACCCCTGAACTGTGCTAAGCTGTGAGGATTTAAAAGAGGAATGAGACAACTACTATTTTCAAAGGGCAAAAAGACAAACCAGTAGCCCACAATGTACCATGGACTGTTAGAGAAGAATAAACGGCACTACAGGAGCACCAACACTTCAGTTAATTATTCCTAGGCTTAGGCTAATTTAGAAAGAGCCAAAGACATGCTTTTAATGAAGACTTGAAGTAACGTAAGTGTCCATTTCACGACAAAAGAGAAGAAAACTATTTGTTTGCTGAGAATGATAAAGAGATTTGTTTGATCTACTCAGATCTCAACAAATGTCATCCTTATCTTGGACCAGAGATAAGAGCAGATAGGGATCAGAATCCATACTGCTGAGAAACCAACTTGTCATAGCTTGATAAATTATACCATGTGTTGAATTTAGCCATCAAAAGACTGTAAAACTGAGGAAAACCAAAACAAAGATATCTCTTGGGTCAGAGGCTCAGTACTAGAGTACTACTAAAGGAACCTGGAGAGAGCTGAGGTAGCTGAAAAGCTTTAGTTCTTTGAGTAGCAATTGCGGTAAGGAAGTGAGGTGTTAAGTTCCAACAGGGCCACTGACTGAGGAATTGCTGGATAGCATGGGTTTTCCAGAATGCTTTCTAGTTTACATAGTGGTGAGATTTATGCCCAGCACTTAAGAGCCCTTGCCAAGAAATAAAATGGCCTACCAACTCAGTACTCAGATAGATATCTTTGGACTTTGATTTCAGCTGGACAGACCATTGCCATGACTTAACCAAAATGATTCAAAGGAGGTGGTTATGTAAAGTGGCGCTGGTGGAATATACTAAACTAATATCAAGATAAATGGCTGTTCTAACCAGACAGCATATTGTTACTAACCTTCTGGAAGATCAAAGGTTGATTGCATAGAACAGAGAGTACATGGATTCATTCACTTCACTCCCTTCAGGCTTTGCTTTTGATAATGAGCTGAGTATTGCAGAGTTTGACCTTGAACATGGTCATCATAGACAGTAGAGATGAACTTGAGGTATTTTTAAAAACTGTCACCTTTAAGTTTTAAGGCCCTGCTTTTTAAATTTTTTTTGTACCATAGAAGAAAAAAAAATAGTATTTGCTAAACATACATACAAAAATCTTGCATATCTCTGGTAAAGGATAGCCAACTGACACATGTAAATATATTTAAAGATAAAATTTAAAGATAAATTACTGATAAAATAGAAATAACAACACAAGTAAAATGATATAAGGTTAAACTGTATGAAAATAAATCATCTAAAACCACAAAATAGGAATTTAAAATAGATAAATAATAAATAAATATCGTACCAGGGAACTTTCTACAAGTGGAGGCTGCAGCATAGTATATGCTTTTATACACAACATTTATTCCTTTAAAAATTCTGAAGAGTTTTATTACCTCCAGTTTTATATGAAAAACATGAGGCTCAAAGAATTTATATCACTTTTCTTATTTCTTTTTTTAATATAAATGTATTTATTTTAATTGGAGGTTAATTACTTTACAATATTGTATTGGTTTTGCAATACATCAACATGAATCCTCCACGGGTGTACACGTGTTCCCCATCCTGAACCCCCCTCCCTCCTCCCTCCCTGTACCATCCCTCTGGGTCGTCCCAGTGCACCAGCCCCGAGCATCCAGTATCATGCATCGAACCTGGACTGGCGATTCGTTTCATATATGATATTATACATGTTTCAATGCCATTCTCCCAAATCATCCCACCTTCTCCCTCTCCCACAGAGTCCAAAAGACTGTTCTATACATCTGTGTCTCTTTTGCTGTCTCTCATACAGGGTTATCATTACCATCTGGCCATCACTCAGCTTACCACATGTTCATTACCCAACAAGCACAACTTGAATAAAACAAACACACTTGTGTTTTGAAATTGTGCTTACTCTGCACTGCTTGATTTCAGCTCTTTTTCTAACCATCCTCTGCATAAGTAGCATTGAATTTAAGGTTGAATTTTGAAATAACCCTTTCTAGTTAAGTCTGGTGTACAAGGTTTTCCACACTAACTTTGAGAAATAAAGCTCTATAGAGATTTCTGTTGAGATCACAGTATCCAAGCAGCCACTGATCTACTATCACTACAGATAACAGCATTTTCTAGACCTCTATATAAACTGAATCATGTAGTATGCATGGCTTCTTTTTCTGGCTTTCCTTTCTCTTACATTAATATGTAGGAGCGAAATGGTAGGATCATAGGAAAGGTATATGGTTAACGTTTTAGGAAACTGGCAAATCATACTCCAAAGGGAATGTTGTTTTACATTCCCACCAGAAATATCTGAGAGTTTCTATTTCTCTAGCCAACACCTGCCATGGTCCGTCTTTTTAATTGTCTCTATGCTAAGAGATCCAACCAATCCATTCTGAAGGAGATCAGCCCTGGGTGTTCTTTGGAAGGAATGATGCTAAAGCTGAAAATACAGTACTTTGGCCACCTCATGCGAAGAGTTGACTCATTGGAAAAGACTGATGTTGGGAGGGATTGGGGGCGGGAGGGATTGGGGGCAGGAGGAGAAGGGGACGACAGAGGATGAGATGGTTGGATGGCATCACTGACTCGAGTGACGTGAGTCTGAGTGAACTCCGGGAGTTGGTGATGGACAAGGAGGCCTGGCGTGCTGCGATTCATGGGGTCGCAAAAGAGTCGGACACGACTGAGCGACTGAACTGAACTGAACTGATGCTAAGACTGGTATAGTGATCTCATTGTGGTTCTAGTGTCCATTTCCCTAATGTATGTTTTTCATCTGCTTATTTAACATTTATATATCTTCTTCGATGAACTATCTGTTCAAATTTTTTGCCAGTTTTATATTTTCTTTTTAAAAATTTATTTATTTATAGCCGTCCTGGGTCTTGATTGCTGAGCAGGCTTTTCTCTAGTTGTGCCAAGCGGGGATTACTCTCCAGTTGTGTTTCGCAGGCTTCTCATTGTGGGGAGCTTCTCTTACTGCAGAGCATGGGCTCTAAAGTGTGCTGGCTTCAGAAGCTGTGGCACAGAACTCAGTAGGTGCGGTTTCCGGGCTCTAGAGCACTGGTTCAGTAGTCATGGCGCACAGGCTAAATTGCTCTGCAGCATGTGAAATCTTCCTGGATCAGAGATCAAACCCTTGTCTCCTGCATTGGCAGGCAGATTCTTTACCACTGAACCACCAGGGAAGCTCGCCAATTTTAATTGGTTTGCTTTATTTACAAAAATAAAAAAAATTACTCTTGAGTTTTGAGAGTTTCTATCACAGATACAAGTCCTTTATCAGCTATATAAGATGTAAATATTTTCTCCCCATATGGGACTTGTCTTTTCACTCTCTTAGCATTGTTTCTGAAGATACCAACACCTACTTTGTCTTTTATCTCTTTTTTTTTTTGCTTTCACAGATTCTACCTAATATCTTTCACGGTGTTGTATCTAAGAAATCTCTTACTAACCAAAGGTCATAAAAATTTTCTGGTATGTTTTCTTTCAGAAGTTTTATTAGATTAAGCTTTTACATTGAGATGTGTTATCCATTTTGAATTACTTTTTGCTTGTGGTACAAGGTTTGAATCAGGTTCTTTTTTCCTATAAAAAGCCAATTATTCCAGCACCATTTTCTGAAAAAAACTATCCTTTGTCTACTGATCAGCTTTTATGCCTTTGTCAAAAATCCATATATTTGTGGATATATTTCTGTTTATTTTCTCTATTCTTTTTATTCTGTTCCATTAATCTTTGTCTATCTTAATTGAAATGTCACACTGACTGTATTAAAATAGGTTTAAAATACTACTTCCTATGTTTGTCTGTATTGTG
This sequence comes from Bos mutus, assembly GCF_027580195.1. Lineage (NCBI taxonomy): Eukaryota > Metazoa > Chordata > Mammalia > Artiodactyla > Bovidae > Bos > Bos mutus. The sequence continues at coordinate 24,144,793 of NC_091628.1, forward strand.
TTTTTTTTTTCTATTTCACTATTTTCCACTCTTATCTTTATTGTTGTCTTTCTTCCGCTTTATCTGATTTTACTTTGATCTTGATTTTCTAGTTTTCTAAGGTAGAAGCTGAAGTCATTGACATAAAAACTTTCATTTTTCTAATACCGTAGCTGAGTGGTATAAATTCCCCCACTAAGTATTGCTTAGTGATATCTCACAAAATTTCACTTTTTAATTTTTATTCTACTTAAAGTACTTTCTAATTTTCTTTCTAAGTATGTATTTAAAGGTCAAGTGTTTTTTTTTTTTTTAAGAAATTGAAGTAATAAGAAAAATATTTATTTTCAAGTGTAGTGATGATTTCTTATGTTCTTTTTTCCTTTGTGTAGATCCATATTTCCATCTGGTATCATTTTCCCCTTGGTAACATTTCTTTTAGTGCAGATCTACTGGTGATAAATTGAATTTTTCTGTCAAAAAAAAAATCACTATTTTGTCTCTGTTTTTGAAAACTATTTTTGCTACATATGCAATTTGAGATTGACTGTGTTTTATTTATAATGCTTTCAGTTCAGTCGCTCAGTTGTGTCTGACTTAAAGACGCTATTTCACTGTCTCCTTGCTTGTCTTCTTTTTATCTGCTCTGTATGTAACATGCCCTTTTAACCCTCTTTGCCAGTGTTTCTGAAAATTTTGATTATGATGTGGATTGGGGTGGTTTTTTCTTGTTTTTGTTCCTAGGATGTATTGAGTTTCTTAGATACATGATTTTAGAATTTTTATCAAACCTGATTTTTTTTACCCAGTATCAATGTTTTTATTCTGTCCCCTCCTTTCTGGCATTCTAATTACGTATATCAGACTACTTTTAAGTTGTTGTACAGCTCACTGTTCCTCATTATTTAAGTAATTTTTTCCTTGTGTGCTTTTATTTTGGAGAGTTTCTACTTTCATACCTTCATGTTGATTAACCCTTTCTTCCACAATGTGCAATTTGACCCTAAATCTATCCCCTGAATTTTTCATTTCAGAAACTATAGTTTTCACCTCTAGAAGTTCAACTTGGCCTATTTTTTTAATATCTCACATGTCTCTCCATAACTTTTTGAACATATGGAATATAATTATAGTAACTGTTTCAAAGTCCTCTGCTACTGGATTCAATGGGTTGAATTTTGTCCTCAGTATTTTCCATATACACCTGCTTTGTTGCATGCCTAGTAAACTTTGATTGTTTCTCAGACACTGTACTATTTTCTTGTTGGGTGCTAGATATTTTGCATTCCTACAAATATTCTTGAATATTGTTCTAGGATATAGTTATGTCTTGGAAACAGTTTAATCTATTTGGGTCTTGCTCCTAAGATTTTCTAGGCAGTGCCCTATCTGGGTCAGTTCAGTTCAGTTCAGTTGCTCAGTCGTGTCTGACTCTTTGCGACCCCATGAATCGCAGCACACCAGGCCTCCTTGTCCATCACCAACTCCCAGAGTTCACTGAGACTCATGTCCATCGAGTCAGTGATGCCATCCAGCCATCTCATCCTCTGTCGTCCCCTTCTCCTCCTGCCCCCAATCCCTCCCAGCATCAGAGTCTTTTCCAATGAGTCAGCTCTTCTCATGAGGTGGCCAAAGTACTAGAGTTTCAGCTTTAGCATCATTCCTTCCAAAGAACACCCAGGGCTGATCTCCTTCAGAATGGACTGGTTGGATCTCCTTGCAGTCCAAGGGACTCTCAAGAGTCTTCTCCAACACCACAGTTCAAAAGCATCAATTCTTCGGCGCTCAGCCTTCTTCACAGTCCAGCTCTCATAGACTGAGGCTAATTATTCGCTGCCATGTAGCCACAGTCCTGTTGAGTACTGTCTCGGTGTTCAGTGAATTCTGAGGTTTTTCAATCTGACTGGTGGGAACGGATGTTTTTCTAGGCTCTTGTGAATGTGAGATACTGTTTCTGCTAATCTTTTCAAATGTTTATCCCCCCTCTGGTCTCTATTAGTTTTCTAATATAGCATGATTAATAATTATTATTTAAAATTAATAATTAATTATTTCAAAATTTTTCTAATATTTCTAACCACATGCTGATGATTACTCTGTTGAATACTCGTGGAAGCCCTCTGCATTTCTCTCAAATTCTCTCTCTGTGCAGCTGTGTCCTCTGTCCCGTGAACTCTAGCCTTCTTAGTCTCCCTGCACAGTCAGCTCCCTCTCATCACTTCCATGACTCAGCCAGTCTCCCCTGTGGGCTCTCCCTTCCTGCACTGCAACCTGCAGAACAGAACTCTGCAATAAATACAGAGCTCACCTTGCCTGTTTCCTGACTCTGAGGCATCACTGACATTTGTTGCCTGATGCCCAGGCCCCATTCCTGAATACCATTCTTTGGAAATTTTCCTCTTTTTTTTTTTTTCAAATTATTTTAGTCAAGAGAGTAAATCTTATCCCTACTATCCAATTTTTTCCCCTACAAGTATAAGATCTACTTTAATTTTTATATTAATTCTATTTCATAATCATAAACTATAACTTTAAATAGGAGCAGCCAACTGGAAGATGCTAATCATAAGAAGAGCCAGATGGAAATGTGTTGATAGGATGCACACAGACCTATCCTGAGTAATAGGAAAAGAATTCGAGATGAAATCTCATATAGCTACTATCATTGCTATGCACATGCATTCATATATCAGACACTGATAAGGAACTGTCTATGGAGAAGGAAATGGCAACCCACTCCAGTATTCTTGCCTGGAGAATCTCATGCACAGAAGAGCCTGGTGGGCTACAGTCCATGGGGTCATAAAGAGTCGGATATGACTTCATGACTAGAACACACACACACACACACACACACACACACACAGAACTAAGAGAAAATGGTAGCTGAATTTTATTTATTGAGATTTCTTTTTTATGTTCATCTTAACACATATTTATTTTCATTCATCACTGACTCAATGCACATGAGTTTGAGCAAACTGAGGGAGATGGTGAAGGACAGGGAAGCCTGGTGTGCTGCAGTTCATGGGGTCACAAAGAGTCAGACATGACTTAGCGACTGAACAACAACAAACACTGAGAACAGTATTTCTTAAAGTTTTAAGCACTTTTTAGGTTAATTGAAAATAGCCTCATTGTCTTCACTTCTGAGAGTCTCCAAAAGGTCTTACAAAACATCTGTTAAATATTCATTGATGAGACTTCTACGCAATATGATGAGAAAAGACTAGTAATTTTCTAGTCAACCTAGGTTCCAAAAACAACACTTGAAAAACTTAGACCATATGTGAATAAGGCTGTTAGATGACTTCCATTTACAGCGATAAAGTCATTAACTAATGGATTTCTTAAACTTAAATGAGGTCTCAGAAAAAGTTTTGGAAACACAGAAAAAAATCTGAAACATACAAGATAATTCTGGAACTTCAGGAAAGATAGATCAAAAATTTCCATAATAACAACAATCTTCAAGGGGTTGGTAAGAATAATAAGCTTGAAAATATAAGATATATTCCATACGAATTTAAAGACCGGACAGAAACAAGGTCAATAAACAACGTGTAAATTAAGGATCCAGCTTAGTTGAAGGAATTTTAATAAGTCCTTCCTCAATTAACTATTCCTGAAAATTAGTCCCAACATAATTCAGTTAAACTTTAGAAACTGTTTATTAGGTTAAGTCTCTATTATAAAATCAATTTGGATTTTTTTTCTATTTAATATGGCAGAAAAATACACCGTTTGGTTTTAAAAAACTGAAATCATGATTTATCCTGTTCTAGGAGAGTTCAATTAAATTTTTTCTTCAGTCCATTATGTATCACCAACATCTGAGTTTCAAATATTTGTGCCACGGTTTCTGTTTGCTTATCTTTTACTATAATATAATGATCGTCTCTCACACCCTTAGATTGCTGGAGTCCAAGTACACATCCATCAAAGTCAGCAGAGAACCTGCTGCAACCAAAAATAACTACTACATTGTTATCTCTGCAGACCCATAGCTGCCTCTGGTATTCATCATCTTCTCAGCCACCGTGTAAGTACATCTTCAGGAAAATGAGCATAAAAAGCAAATAAAATCCCTGGGTCTTGTTTCTCTATGACAGTTGTGTCTAAGCAGTTTTATTGCCAAACATAAGAACTGTATTGGAAAAATTAATACAAGGGGTAGGAAAAGAACAGCACTTAACATCTCTTTTACCCTATGCATTTTTTTTCTCCCATAGCATTTATCAGACTCAAACATACTACAGAATTTATTGATAATATTTAATGTTTATTATGTATTCCCCTTCCCTCACTAGAATATAAACTCCGTGAGGGTAGGGATCTTATCTGTTTTGTCCACAGTTAGGTCCCTAATGTCTGCTGCTGCTGCTGCTGCTAAGTCACTTCAGTCGTGTCCGACTCTGTGTGACCCCATGGACGGCAGCCTACCAGGGTCCCCCGTACCTGGGATTCTCCAGGCAAGAACACTGGAGTGGGTTGCCATTTCCTTCTCCAAAGCATGAAAGTGAAAAGTGAAAGTGAAGTCGCTCAGTCATGTCTGACTCTCAGCAACCCCATGGACTGCCACCTACCAGGCTCCTCCATCCATGGGATTTTCCAGGCAAGAGTACTGGAGTGGGGTGCCATTGCCTTCTCCGCCCTAATGTCTACACCCGGGCTTTTCTCATTATAAGCTTTCAATAGTGAATTTGTGAATAAATCTACTTACAATAAGTGCAAAAATTTTTAGAACAGATTACTCAAAAGATCAACAAAAGTAGTTTTACAGGTATTTTATAAACCCTTCATCATTTTCTACACTGTATAAACTTTCTAACATTGATTTCTATAATCAGAAAATGTTTTTTAAATTGATATGTGTGTACATTATTGAAAAGACATTGCTAATGGAATTTGTATGTAAATGAAGGAACATGTAAATCCTTATACATAATACACAACACATACTATACATAATAAACACACATCACATCCTTACACATGCCAGAGAGTCAATTTTTTTTCAGACTTCTATGGACCTCCTCACTGCCTCATTTATTTATCACTGATTACAGTCCATGATGATTTTAGTTATTCTTGCCTTTCCTCTCATTTTTTCCCCTCATGTTAGACCTGAAATGTCTTCTCTTCACATATCCCTCTAATAATTTCTTCCTTTGAACACACTCTTGTTTTTGCTTCACTCAACCTCCTCTGCCTACGCTACACATACCATACAACACATTTTCATGCTGTTATTTCTCATCCCAGAGTCTGTATGACCTACACCATTCACACTTCCTGATCAAGAAAGAGATCTATGTTTTCGTCACGTGTGTACGATCGTTGCCTTACATAAGGGCTGGTATAGACAATATAATTACCAAAAAAAAGCAAAAATTAGGGGTCATGATGAAGTGTACTCTCCTTAATTACCTGTATTTTCACCTAGGAGCCTGTGCAGACCTTAAAGAAGATAGACATGCCCTTGCACAAGAGACGAACGTCAAGGGGGAATAGTCAATAGCTATCTCTAATTCCTGGACTTAGTTTCCCAGAATGCCTGACCTCATCTGCTCTGAATGAATCCTTTGTTCCATTCTTCTGGCCTCTCTGGTCATATACTCACTGCCTCTTTCACTGTTGTGTCATCATCTCATGCCTTTCTTCTAATGTTTCCACTTTTCTCGCTCATCAATTGGTTATATTTAATATATATTTTTTCTTGGTGAACTCACAATGGCTCTCTTATGACTTTCTATTTCATACTTATACGCAACCACCTCCCAGACAATCTGACATTTCTAGTGGAACCCAGAAGTTATACAATAATAAGAATGATTTTTTAAATAAATAACACCTATTTGGCATCACTGTATAACAGAATCTGTTCAGCATTTTGTACAAATACTCCTGACAATTCTAGGAGGGAGATATAATTGTTTTCTCTATTTTAGAGAAGAGGACATTGGATCACAGAGAGTTTAAATAATTTGCTAAGATTAGCAACAAGCAGAAATAGAATTTGAGTCCACATAGTACCCCACTCCAGGACTCTTGCCTGGAAAATCCCATGGACGGAGGAGCCTGGTGGGCTGCAGTCCATGGGGTCGCTAAGAGTCAAACACGACTGAGCGATTTCCCTTTCATTTTTCACTTTCATGCATTGGAGAAGGAAATGACAACCCACTCCAGTGTTCTTGCCTGGAGAATCCCAGGGACGGTGGAGCCTGGTGGGCTGCCATCTCTGGGGTTGCACAGAGTCAGACATGACTGAAGCGACTTAGCAGCAGTATGGCTTATAGTCTGAGCTCTAAATGATTTGATAGACTGAATCTCTTTTCTTAGTTTTCCCTGAATCTGGTCTTGAACACCATTACTATCCTTTGAATCTTTATGATTTATTTTCTGGACTATAGCAATAGTTTTTCAACTGGGCATCCTGCTGCTAGCATTTTTTGTCTTATTTCATATTTAAAATTTTTAAATGTTTTTTATCCCCAAAACTCAACTCTGACAGCATCACTCCATTGCTTAGCAACTTTGAGCACTTTCATTAACTATGGAAGTCTAGACTTTTATGCAGGCATATACAATGCCCTTCAAATTAATCTAACCTCACACTAACCTTGACAAACACTAGATATACCAACTTGAGTGTACTACTAAATATTTACCATGTTTCTTTCCTCCTCATGTTGAAGGCTTAGCTTGAGTCCTATATTATCCATGGCACCCTTCTTGATTTGCCCAGCAAACCTTCTCTTCCTGTTCTGATTTCCTATATGACTTTGATGGAATCTCTCTTTTGTCACATGTTATAGCCAACCTTGTATCTCTCCTGCATTCATTCATTCAGCAAACATAAAGCTATATATTTTTGCCAACTTTCCTACAAAACTTCAGATTTTAGAGAAAGTGCTACTTTTTTTCCGTAAGTGTGTTTCTCATAGGTTATATTTAATGAAAGATGATTGAAATAAATATATTTATTTGCTCAAAATTTTACTGAATACTTGTCAACAATTTCTACTAAATCAAAGTTATAGTGCTTCCAGTTGTGAATTAGTCCAATCTCTCTCCATCTTTAATAGCCATTTTTAGACAATTAAGGCTGTAAACAAGACATCTGGAGGGAAGAAGTGGTCTCAGAATCTTCCCAAGCTGCTGTTCATCTGCACACATCTGTTGGTCATTATTAGTCATAGGAAAACGTCTGAGTTTACACGTTTTATTTAGGTTCTCCTTCATAGTCTCTCTATATTAGTCAAACCATCATGGGATCCTGTGTATACTAGTTCTTCCTTGTACAAGACCTTGGCTTCCTGCTGAATCTTCTTCCTCATTTTTCTGCTGATAAAGTGAAAAGTTCATGATCAATGTCAGATTGAACCAGTTTTGGGAACTCCAGATGGCTTATTTTTTTTTCCTTCAGGAAAAAAAACAGTTAACACAGAAATATTACTTTGAAATTACCATTTGAGGGTTTTGAAATATTATTTGATTTTTAATAGTGTATTGTTAGTGAACAATTACATTTGGCAAAAATGATGGCCCTGTTATGAAACATATGTCACTAACACAGACCCAATCACAAATACAAGCTCCTGACAATTCTGAAATTTGTAAAATTTTAGTCTACAAATATTGCAGTTGTTATTTATTCATAAGAGTAAATATTTATTCATGAGAGTAAATACTTGTCTGGTTTGTGGATAGAGTACATACAAATACATGAACACAGAATTCAAAATGATATTAAGTTTAATGCAATATGCCATTTCTTTCAATATTATATATCACTACAAATTGGAGTTAGGAAAAAAATTAAATGTTATGCTCTCACATTTTCTAATTGAATATTATACATTACTTTTTAAACTAAATTTTTTAGTTTTTAATTTTCCTATGTATATTATTCAAGATTTACTAGCTTGTAAACAACAGAAAGACCATTTATAATAAAATTATTAGTTTACATACTAGTAAATATAAATACATAGCCCATAAGTTTAAAAAAAAAAAAGAGTTTCAGACCAAAACTTTGGGAACTGGAATAAGAAACTCAATGTGAATAAGCTCCAGCTCATACTGGATTTTTGTTTTTGTTTCTGGTTGTACCCATGGTGTGGAACATGGTTACTGATAATATTAATCTAGAAGCCACAGAAGAAAGAACGGTTTTATATTTCAGTGCCTAGGAAGGAGACCAACTGATCTTCCATGAGTTATGTGTTCACTCTTTGGACCAGCCGCTGTGGGCAGGACAATGTGGTAAGAAGAATGCACATAACTTCTCCCAACAAAAAGCTCCCACAATGACAACAGTGTGCAATATCTTGGGACTTTTGGGCTAAAGTCAGCAGAGAAAGAGCAGGGCAACACAGGCGAGTCATCAGGACAGTCCACGCCTCACAGAGAGGGTGAGGTTAGGAGGAGCAACCTGGGAGCTTGACAGTGTGGTACCCTTTTAACTTATATGGTTAGGTAAAATTAGAAAGGATTAATGACAGTTCAGAGTTCTCTCAAAGAAGGAGGTGAAATGTGCTGGAGGTTCCATAGTTCCTCCCCCATTTGTCCCTGTAGAGTTTGCCCCTATCCTATAGAGCAACTGCCTCTTTACCTGACATCCTTTGTATCTGCCTTCATTGTTTTTTCTAAACAGGCTTCCTTGATTCAGGGAAGGAAATGTGAGCCACAGAACTTTTTCTACATTCTCACATTCATGTAAGAATTTATGCCTCATATCTTTTAAAGCAAAATTTAATCTTTTAGAACATAAATCACCCCTCTGAATATAAGAACCACATGAAAACATACATTAATTATGAAAAATCATCAAGGCCTTATTGAGTCCTTTTCATACCTAGGGGTTCTTTATTTATACCCAGGTGATCTAAAAAAAATTACAATCAACTTCTTTTATCCTTCCAGCTATGCTGCTGCTAAGTCACTTCAGTCATGTCCGACTCTGCGTGACCCCATAGACAGCAGCCCACCAGGCTCCCCCATCCCTGGGATTCTCCAGGCAAGAACACTGGAGTGGGTTACTATTTCCTTCTCCAATGCATGAAAGTGAAAAGTGAAAGTGAAGTCGCTCAGTCGTGTCTGACTCTGTGCAACCCCATGGACTGCAGCCTACCAGGCTCCTCCATCCATGGGATTCTCCAGACAAGAGTAGTGGAGTGGGGTGCCATTGCCTAGTTATGGCTATTAGAATAATATCCAGGCAGAAGAGGTTTTGATACAATTTTTTTGAAGAAACTGGAAGAATGATCAGAAGAATGATAGAATAATCTGTTATACAACAGGTTACTACAAATAATATACAGCAGGGATCCATTTGAGTAAAATATGTATGCTTAGGCAAAAATAAAACTTTTGGAAATATCTTAAAAATAATTATCTTTAGTTATAAAATTATACTTTTATGTTACAAAATTTTTACTATAAGGCTTCATCCTAAAATAGTTATAAAATTAATGTTTAGCTGTTTAATTTCATTTTCTAATATATTTACATGTACTCCATCCAAGTATGAAAGAATGATTGGTGATGTTTTTGAAGGCAGAAGTAAAGACAGATAGGGAATATTTCTTCCAACTAACAAGAAGAGCAGGTACTATTTCTATTTATGAAGACAAGTACGGTGTGTGTGTGTGTGTTAGTCACTCAGTCATGTCTGACTCTGTAATCCTGTGGACTGTGGCCCACCAAGCTCCTCTCTCCATAGGATTTCCAGGACAAAAATACTGCTGTGGGTAGCCATTCCCTTCTCCAGCGGATCTTCCAGATCCAGGCATTGAACCTGGGTTTCCTGCATTGCAGGAAGATTCTTTTAATGTCTGAGCCACAAGAGAAGTCCTTATAAAAGCAGAACATATGTGCAGAGATTCATTAAGGCTTTCTGTGGATGGAGTAGAGGCAAGACCATCTGGCATACAATCTACAATACTGTAAAAGAAAAAATGAACCAGTTAGAAAGCTACTGAGGCAATTTGGATTAGAAATCCTGGTGGCTTGAACAAAGGTAGTGGTAATGAAGATTAAGAGAAGATGATGGTTGTAAAATACATTTTGAAGGTAGCAATGACAGGTCTTAGTGATGCATTTGGTGTATGGCAGAAAGAGAGAAAGAAATCAAGGATGAGCCCCAGGTTTCTGGCTTGAGCAACTGGCTGAGTGATGATGTGCTTTAATAAAATAGGAAAGTCTGGGAGAAAAAAGATCAGGAGATGGATTTTGGATTTGATTAACTCTTGGGACCTCTAAGACATACAAATAGATTCTTGGACAAAGGAATTTAGCATTCAGATCAGATACTCTTAACTAGAGGAGATATAAATTATACTTGTGTTGTCACATGCTGTTTTTTGAAACTAAAAAATGGATTAGATTAGGAGACATGTTTGAGAAAAGAAAGAAGGGATATGCAATCTGAAGAATTTCAGTAGTTGGAGGCGGTTGGAAGAGGGGGAGCTAGGAAACGAGATTAAGACAGAGTGGTGACAGAGATGGGAGAAAAAACAAGATGGTAGTTTCAAGGGAAGCAGGTTGCTTCAAAAACAGAGTGGATGAACACATTGATCAATGGTAGGATGATAATGGTAGGATGGTAACTGGAGTTAGAAAAGGCAGAGGAATGAGAGATTAAATTGCCAACATCTGTTGGATCCTCCAAAAAGCAAGACAGTTCCAGAAACATCTACTTCTGCTTTACTGACTAAGTCAAAGCCTTTGACTCTGTGGATCACAATAAACTCTGGAAAATTCTTAAATAGATGGGAATACCAGACCACCTGACCTGCCTCCTGAGAAATCTGTATGCAGGTCAGGAAACAGCAGTTAGAACTGGACATGGAAAAATAGACCGGTTCCAAATCAGGAAAGGAGCATGTCACTCTGATTATTTAACTTATATGCAGAGTACATCATGAGAAACACTGGACTGGATGAAGCACAAACTGGAATCAAGATTTCTGGGAGAAATATCAATAACTTCAGATATGCAGATGACACCACACTTATGGCAGAAAGTGAAGAACTAAAGAGCCTCTTGATGAAAGTGAAAGAGGAGAGTGAAAAAGTTGGCTTAAAGCTCAATATTCAGAAAACTAAGATCATGGCATCTGGTCCCATCACTTCATGGCAAATAGTTGGGGAAACAGTGACAGACTTTATTTTGGGGGGCTCCAAAATCACTGCCGATGGTGACTGCATGAAATTAAAAGATGCTTGCTCCTTGGAAGAAAAGTTATGAGCAACCTAGACAGCATATTTAAAAGCAGAGACATTACTTTGCCAACAAAGGTCTGTCTGGTCAAAGCTATGGTTTTTTCAGTAGTCATGTATGGATGTGAGAGTTGAACTATAAAGAAAGCTGAGCGCTGAAGAACTGGTGCTTTTGAACTGTGGTGTTGAAGAAGACTCTTGAGAGTCGTTTGGACTGCAAGGAGATCCAACCAGTCCATCCTAAAGGAAATCAGTCCTGAATATTCACTGGAAGGACTGATGCTGAAGCTGAAACTCCAATACTTTGGCCACCTGATGCAAAGAACTGACTCAATGGAAAAGACCCTGATGCTGGGAAAGATTGAAAGTGGGAGGAGAAGGGGACAACAGAGGAGGAGATGGTTGGATGGCATCACCGACTCGATGGACATGAGTTTGAGCAAGCTCCAGGAGATGGTGAAGGACAGGGAAGTCTGGCATGCTGCAGTGTATGGGGTTGCAAAGACTCAGACACAACAGAGCAACTGAACTGAACTAAGGACGGTAAGAAAGAGGATGGCAGAGTGAGCTCATTAAATATTACAACAAGATGTCATTGTGAGTCTTGGCAAGAACAGGACTGGAAGTACAAGCCAAGAGTAGACTGACAAAAAGATGAAAAGTAAGAGAAGGAAAGCAGCAGAAACATACAACTTTCTTGAGAAAAATATTGTCTTTGGAGGGGACAGAAATTGAGGCAGTGCTTGGAGAGGGCTTAAGAGTCAAGGGAAGTGATTTCTTAAGGAAAAGCTTTGTTTTTATATTTTTATTGAAATGACAATCAGTGACAATCCTTTATTAGAGGAAGCAAGATGTTTTATATTACAAACTGTCAACTACAATTTTTTGTGAGGTAGACAGCTTAAAATGTACCTAAAAAACCTCATGAAAATGTTCTACACATCCAGTTGAAGTAAATATGAATTCAACCAGTCTTAAGATATGAAGTTTTTCTACTATAATTTCTCATCTGGATTACTACATTAGCCTCTCACTTCCTCTAGTTTGGGTGGTTTTATTGCCAAGTTATGTCCAAATCTTGTGATTCCCATGGATGGTAGCCTGGTAGGCTCCTCTGTCCTTGGAATTCTCCAGGCAAGAATACTGGAACAGGTTGCCACTTCCTTCTCCAGGGGATCTTCCTGACCTAGGAATTGAACCCAGGTCTCCTGCATTGATGGCAGATTCTTTACTAACAGAGCTACAAGGGGAGCCCACCTTTACTTCTCTGTTATCAGTAATCTTCCAAAATCCCAAACACAATTATGTCTTACCATTAAAAAAAGTCAACCATAAGCTTTCAGAACAAAGGCTGAACTCCTTACTTTAGCTCCTCAAATCAGCCCCAACATTTTGAACCTTTTGAACATCTTCTACTTCATCCATCATGCATCATTTTCCCAAACAGACATATTCCAACTCTCTGCTTCAGACGTTTGTATACACTTAAATACACAGTTGCTTAGAATGTTCTCTGCAATAATCACAGTACTCAAGCCACATCCATAAGTACTCATACTCTTACACATTAAAAAACCCTTTTATATCTAGTTGGACATGAAACAACAGACTGGTTCCAAATAGGAAAAGGAGTACATCAAGGCTGTATATTATCACCCTGCTTATTTAACTTATATGCAGAGTACATCATGAGAAATGCTGGGACTGGAAGAAACACAAGCTGGAATCAAGATTGCCGGGAGAAATAGGAATAACCTCAGATATGCAGATGACACCACCCTTATGGCAGAAAGTGAAGAGGAACTAAAAAGCCTCTTGATGAAAGTGAAAGTGGAGAGTGAAAAAGTTGGCTTAAAGCTCAACATTCAGAAAACTAAGATCATGGCATCCGGTCCCATCACTTCATGGGAAATAGATGGGGAAACGGTGGAAACAGTGTCAGACTTTATTTTTCTGGGCTCCAAAATCACTGCAGATGGTGACTGCAGCCATGAAATTAAAAGATGCTTACTCCTTGGAAGGAAAGTTATGTCCAACCTAGATAACATATTCAAAAGCAGAGACATTACTTTGCCAACAAAGGTCTATCTAGTCAAGTCTATGGTTTTTCCTGTGGTCATGTATGGATGTGAGAGTTGGACTGTGAAGAAGGCTGAGCGCTGAAGAATTGATGCTTTTGAAGTGTGGTGTTGGAGAAGACTCTTGAGAGTCCCTTGGACTGCAAGGAGATCCAACCAGTCCATTCTGAAGGAGATCAGCCCTGGGTGTTCTTTGGAAGGAATGATGCTAAAGCTGAAACTCTAGTACTTTGGCCACCTCATACTTAGAGTTGACTCATTGGAAAAGACCCTGATGCTGGGAGGGATTGGGGGCAGGAGGAGAAGGGGACGACAGAGGATGAGATGGCTGGATGGCATCACTGACTCGATGGACTTGAGTCTGAGTGAACTCCGGGAGTTGGTGATGGATAGGGAGGCCTGGCGTGCTGCGATTCATGGGGTGGCAAAGAGTCGGACACGACTGAGCGACTGAACTGAACTGAATATCTAGTCATCTGTCAACTCTCAACTCAAAAGTCACTTCTTGTGGTAAGCTTCCTTATTTCATTTGTTTTAGATTCTGATTCCATAAAGCAAATTTTACCAATTATAACACTCAACTCACTGTATCATGGTTTTCTTGCCAAAACCGGCAGAAAACATAAGGTCCTTGAAGGAAAGAGGAAGGGTTCATGAACTTTATTATCCTGAACATAACATAATGTCTGGCAATTGTTCTTAAAATTGAATATAGCAAAATAGCTGGAAGGAAGCTGGAAAGAGTACTGGGGAGAGAAAAGGGATTTACGATTTATAGATATTCCCCAGCTGAATGTTAAGTCCACTATGCCAACCTATTTGATAACTACCCATCTCATTGACTATCTATTCCTGGGAAGCAAAAGGAAAAAATTACTTCATTGTTTTGCTTATGGGTTTGAAATCATACCTAATTAAAAGAACACTTTGTTTTTCTTAACATAACATATCCTAAGAATTGCAGATGTCAAATTTTGGCACATTTGCAACACACTTACCAAACAAAAATTTTAAATTCATCACTGGAACCAGATAGAAGATTGGAGAAAGATAAAAAGTAACACTAATAATAACCATATTTTCCTCAAAATAGGCTGCACATTTTTGAAGAACGCCAGTATTCCTTATGGTTTGTCTAAATCAAGTGAAAGAATCACTGCAGATTTTGATGCAGGATACTTTTTTTTAAATTTAAATTTATTTATTTTAATTGGAGGCTAATTAATTTACAATATTGTATTGCTTTATACTTTTTGGTCTTACTATTAAAACAAAAAAAATGTTTCAAGGTAGTTCACCCCTTAAATAATATGGCAAAATAACAAATTATCCTTTGACACAGTCTTACATGTACATTTTTGAAACTGATTAACCCTTCAAATACGTGTTCCATTGGCCTCTGTTTTCTCACTCAGGCTATCTCTTCATAACTTGTATTCTTTGCAAGTGAACAATAGGCAACTGAATAATCTTCTTGCTACAGACACACTCAGAATTTGTTTCTTAGCTTCAGATTGCAAGAAAGGGGTAAAGAAAAAAAAAAGTGTATGTTCTATTTCTTATTGTGTTATCTTCTGATTAGTTTCTAGGTCCCAAACTTGTGTTTTGGGAGTTATTTACCATCATGATGTATTATGTTTCCTGGGCCGTTAGTTTCTGAAAAAAACATGCATCTTGATATGAGAAAACTTAGAATAAAACCATAGTAAAACACTTGTAAATTTTAGTTCCTCTTGGGCAATAAGATACTACAGTTTTTTAACATATATATATATATATGTGTACACACACACACATATATATATATATACACACACACACACACATGAATAACTGCTGTACACTTGAAACTAAATGATATTAGAAGTCAAGTAAACTTTAATGTTTAAAATCATGTAAAAAATTTTAAATATAAAATGAAGCCAATTGATTATTACATCTCCTGGTTCTCACTTCTAAAATGTCTGGATGAGTCCATTTCTTATCCTGTCTGCATCCTTGAAGCCTTTCTATTTATTTGAAATAAAACTAAAAGCTGCATGAGAAGCCAGATTTAAAAAAACAAGGAGGCCTCAATGAAGTAGAAATATAAGGCTCACAAGAGTGAGTGAGAGAGCAGCAAGAGTTAACAGTTTGGCATAAATTTGGAGAGTGTGTCCAAGCTACAAAATAAAAACTAATTCTTCAGAAATATTCAGTTAAGTTGAAGCTAATTGACTGTATCCTTTTAAAATCTAGAAAGGGGAAAAAATAACATCATGAAATTGAGTGCATTTGTTAAAAATATAATCCCTACTATATGAAACCAACTGGTGACAATTAGAATTATGTTAAAATTCAGATAAACACCTGTTTCAATTGTGTTTCACTTTAATGATCTCTTAAATTTTAAATTTTTGTTTAGGTTAGGTAATTTATCTTTTATTGAATCTTCTCTGTGTTCTAAATAAATAATCCAGGAATAGTAAATAAAATTTCTAATAAAAATCAGTCTGATTGTGTAAAACAGGGGCTCTTACATAGCAGAATACCAACCATCAAAGACTAATGCCAAGGTTTTCACCATAATCCAGAATAAAGCCTATAAGACGTGGAATTACCAACTGCTTCTCTATGAAACATAACACATGTGAAACAACTATAAACTGATTAAGTGATTGATATATTGATCTTTGTATGTAAGCTCTGACATTAATTGAAACAAAAACCTTATTGTGGGTCCAAAGCATGTTCATTAATTGAGTCCGCTGACTTTTCATAGACTTGAAAATTGACATAAGTGATTGGTTATAGGCACTAATTAATATGCATTTGGAAAAGCACTAGGGAAGAAATCAATAAAAATGTTTTATTAAAATTTTGTGGCCTCTGATAAAATGGGAAAAAGTCAGCTTCCTTGGAGAGAAGGGTTTAAATATTTGAATCAAGGGTTCTGAACTGTGGTGTTGGAGAAGACTTGAGAGTCCCTTGGACTGCACGGAGATCCAACCAGTCTATCCTAAAGGAAATCAATCCTGAATATTCATTAGAAGGATTGATGCTGAAGCTGAAACTCCAATCCTTTGGCCACCTGATATGAAGAACTGACTCATTGGAAAAGATCCTGATGCTGGGAAAGATTGAAGGTGGGAGAAGGGGACAACAGAGGATGAGATGGTTGGATGGCATCACCGACACGATGGACATGAGTTCGAATAAGCTCCGGGAATTGGGATGGACACGGAAGCTTGGCATGCTGCAGTCCCTGGGGTCGCAGAGTCGGACACAGCTGAGCAACAGAAATGAACTGAACTGGACATTTGCAACTGCCTCATGGATGTCTACTGCAGGGTTTTCATTCTGTAATTGAAGTACCACAGCAATTGTTTCCCATACATCATGCATGTGTGCTAAGTCATTTCAGTCATGTCCTACTCTTTGCAACCCTATGGACTGTAGCCTACCAGGCTCCTCTGTCCATGGGATTCTCCAGGCAAAAATACTGGAGTGGATTGCCATGCTCTCCTCCAGGGAATCTTCCCAACCCAGGGATCAAACCCATGTCTCTTGCATCTCCTGCATTGGCAGGTGGGTTCTTTACCACTAGTGCCACCTGGGAAGCCCTTCCCAGGTGCAATGTTCATAAAGATTGTTAATTTTCTAGAAATGAAGTTTTCTTGAGAAAATATTCTGATTGATGGTAATTAGTCACTTCTTGTAAGTTAAGTGCACATTTTCACCAAAAAACAAAGTGGGGGTTATAGACAGGTTTTGTTCTCAGGGTTCTAAGTTCTATAGCACACTCTGTGTTCTTTTTTCAAAATATGTTTTTGTAGAGGTAATGAATATATATGGCATAAAATGCAAAGTACAAAGGTCTGTATTTTTAGAAAGTAAACCTCCTTTCCATTCCTTGCCATTCTTTCCAAATTCCCTGTGCTATCTTAAAAAAATAAGCTATGCATATACAAACATACCTAGGTCTATCTATCTATATGTCTCTCTACCTATCATCTACCTATTCATCTTATACATCAAAAGTAACATGTTAATCCTATTTCCTGTGCCAGTTTTTTTTAAATAGTAATATATTGTGAACATCTTCCACATTGGCATATGTAGCACTACTTCATTCTTTTAAAGCCTCCTAAATTCTATAGAAGTTTTCTTCTTTGACACAAACCTGGCCCCATAGTTGATTGGTTAATACTAAATTTTTATTAGAGAAGGAAGTAAAAGAATAGACTTGCTTGTCTATTGGTGGTCAATATCTTCAATCGTCCCATAACTGATTTCATGTTTATCATATATCATAATTTAATAGATTTTCAAAATTGGTATAACTTATTTTAGTTGTACTTTGTTAATTCAAAATTTGAGAATCATTATTTTGAATAATGTATGGCTGTCTTCCAGTTCTGAAAATACTCTGCTCTTAGAGGAACTGGGGAAATCCGGAGAAGTAATTACTGGGTAAAACTGTCATCCATCCAGAAGACTAGTCCCCAGTTGAGAGACTGTTACAAATTTCATACCCATTAACTCTGAAATCCTTTACAGATATCATTTACATGTGTGCACAGTCTCATGGGGACTTGGTCTCTGACTTGATCGGTTTGGGAAGCTGACGAGCACAGATTCTTTAGGAAAAGAGTATCCAAACTAAACTGTATTCTTTGCAGCCTAGTCACCCACTTAGACAAAAATGACCAAATCTTCAGTCACTATTTTGGAACAGGAGAAAGCCATCATCTAAGGAGCCTTGATTTGTATTCTGTTAGATTCTAGGAACTATATGATCAACCCAAGAGTGTGCAAATGAATATCAGTTAACTAAGAAAATATGGAAGAAAATCATAAGCAATGTCAGTCAATGGTCTTTGCTCATGAGCTCAGAGAAATAAAAAATAATAATCACTAGCATTTGCTCTGTGCATTTTAGGTTCACAAAGAACATTCACAAATACTGATTCAATTTAGTCATTGGAACTTGGTGTACTGCACAGGTTTGAGTATAACCACAAAGAGAATTTAGAGATCTGTATATTAACATAATACCATATGCTTCACACAGGCCTCTGCCTGTAACTGATATTAATATCCTTAAATTATTACAAACTAGTGAACGGATGGGGGTGGAAGGGGGTGGGATAATGTCTTCTGATTTGGATGCTGGGTACACTGGTGTCCTCAATTCGTGAAAAGCCTCCAAACTATACACTTAACAATTTGATTACATTTGTATATCCCAATTTACTTCAATTAAAACCTTTTAAATGGTAGGAAAACTACAGAGAAATAATGCTGTAAATATTAAAAGAAAAAATTTAAAACATTAACCATAAATTTATCCAACTGTTCAGGGTTCACACATTTTTGGTCTATGTATTTTCAGTTTTTTGCTACTCATATGTTATATGTGTATTTCCATAAAATATATAATCATAATGTGGCATTTATTAAAAATATTTTTTACTTTATGACATATTATGAATTAACACCTTTCCCTGAGAGTACTAATATTTCTAAAGTAGCATTTTAATTAGTTTCCACTTGGTGAGAGCATTATTTATTTTCAGTTTTTGTCATCTTCCTCTTAATGGGATATTAAAATACAACACAAATGAATCACTACCTTTACCTGTTTTGCTAGTGCTCTTGTGTCCTACTCTGAAAAGTTTTTTTCAGTTTCCATTTTTATTCTGAGTTATTTAATCAATAGTCATTAAAGTTTAAAAAAGTCAGTTTCAATAAAAAGTAAAATAAAATAAACTGTGAACCCAACACAAAAAGAGAATTGTCATATTTCATCACTTCTAAGATGCACATATTCTTCACATTTTAACTTCCCTGAAATTCTGAAATGAAAATGCATTTTGTAACTACTGGTGCCTTATAGACACTATTGCTCAGGCAGCCCTTAAGATAAAATTGTTGCTGCTTCATGTCTCACGTGTGTGACCTTCATCGCTCCTCATTTGAAACACTTTGTACTACAGACATTTCATATAATTTCCATTTAAATGTTTTCAAAGTATTACCTTTATCATTATTTTGTCTTGTTTGAGTCAAGGAAGCAGAGGGGGAAAAAAATTGACATTGAGACAAATATCACTGTGGGAGAACTAGTGGTAATTCAATATTTTTGTAAAACAAACAATGTTGAGGATTCTGAATGAGGAAAATACCCTCAGTTAGAACCTTCACTAAATTTTGATGGAAAACAAAACCAAGAGAAAGTGTCAAATTTCTGAAAGAGGTATATTGACTGCAAAGTTAACAAATGCTAAGCTGTAGGGTCTTTCTTGTGACTGCCTGTTTGCTCTGTCGCTCAGTCGTGTCTGACTCTTCATGATTCTATGTATTATGGTCCCCCAGGCTCCGGTCCATGGGATTTCCCAGGCAAGAATACTGGAATGGGCTGCCATTTCCTTCTTCAGAAGATCTTTCCAACTCAGGGATCAAACCCAAGTCTCTTGCATTGGCAGGCAGTTATTTTACCACTGAACCACAAGAGAAGCCCTTTCTCTGTCTTTTGTTCAGTCACTCAGTCATGTCCAACTCTTTGCAACCCCATAGACTGCAGCACACCAGGCTTCCCAGTCCTTCACCATCTTCTAGAGCTTGCTCAAACTCATGTCCATCAAGTTGGTGATGCCATCCAACCATCTCATCCTCTATCGTCTCCTTTTCCTCCTGCCTTCAATCTTTCCCAGCATCAGGGTCTTTTCCAATGAGTCAGTTCTTTGCATCAGGTGCCCAAAGTATTAGAGCTTCAGCTTCAACATCAGTCCTTCCAGTGAATATTCCTGTCTACTACATCTACGTGTCTAATATGCTGCTAACCAGAGTGTACAAAAACACAATCCTTAGCCCTGTGAACTAAATTGCAAAGCTGTAGAATTCACTCTTTAGCCTAGAATCCATCTAGTTATCTAGACAATAACTAGACATGGAAAGATTTTACACAAGGAAGGTGAATAGGATCCACTTAAAGATCACATCCTCTTGGAACTTTTGTCTGGCTCTTAAATCATTCTTGGTTCCCTTGGTAATACTCCCATAGCAAATGCTTTACTATAATTACAGATGAACATGGGCATATTTTGAGACATTACTCTTTGTTAATTGTAATTATACATACATGTACACAGAATAAAAAAAAAAATTCTTTCAGACCTAGAGAAAGAAAAGGGGTCAAGGATGGTTTTAATCCCCAAAACCTGTGAATATGTAATCTGACATGGCAAAAGGCTTTTGACAAGTGTGACTAAGTTATGGGTTTTGAGATAGGGAGATTACCCTAGATTATTATGACAGATTCAATGTAATCACAGAGATTCTTATAAGAGAAAGCCAAGAGGATAAGTGTGAGAGGCAGTCCATGACATCAGAAACAGGGGTCACAGGAATGTGGAGCCACAGGCCAAGGAATGCAGGCGGTGTCTAGAAGGTGGAAAAGGGAAGGAAAAGATTCGCCTAGAATCTCTGGAGGAATTCTGGTCTCTAGAACTATAAGAGGATAAATTTATATTGCTTTAAGCCACTAAATTTGTGATACTTCGTAATAATACCAATAAGTATCCAATATACAGACCTTGATAAAATAAAAGGGTAAGTCACAAGGGGAGATAGTAGATTTAAACTATATGGGTTGGGGGTGGGAAGTCCATTCAAGTGGATGAAATTCAAAAAAAAAACTAGGACAAATATTTGGAAAAACAAGATCATGAGGTCTTTTTTAATCACAGGAGAGACCGAGGTATGTTCAAAGGTGGGATGGAAAAGTGGAGAGGGAATTATCGAAGGTTATGAAGAGAAACTGTGTGAAGGGATGAATTTCCATGGCAACAGGAAAGAACACTATAACGAATAAGCACAGTCACCATTGACTCAATGGACATGAGTTTGAGGAAACTTCAGGAGATAGTGAAGGACAGGGAACCCTGGCGTGCTGCGGCTCATGGGTTGCAGAGTCAGACACGACTTAGTGGCTACACAACCCTGTGCTTGCTCTACGACAGTCCTGTCAAAGTCCTTTCTACTTTATAGAAGCAACTTAAGAAGTCCTAGAGTGCCTTATTTATTGATTAGGTAATTATGGTTGAGGGTGGATAAATAATTTGTTCAGACTATACATATTATAAATTGCAGAGCAGGACCTGAATCCAAGTCTGCCTGATAACAAAGGCCAGCCCCTTAACCCTCAGAAGAGAAAGGAAAGGTTACCAGGGCTATCAAACCCTGACTCCTAGCCCTTTGGGATGGGAGGGGACAAAATAAAAATGAAAGAAGAAATTAATGTGCTTTGTATATAAAAGCAGAAAGATAAAAATGTACTTCATAAGATAAGTTTAATGTTTCTTCATGAGCCAACTTTTAAAGCATGAGGTCAATATCAAAATATTTTTCACTGAATCACAATATTCAATCAACGTGTGACTTTTTATGCACAGTTTTAATGACTACATGGTTGAGAGTTCTCAGTTCATAAAAACTTTTTATGTTTTTCCCATATATGAGAAAAAATAAGTTAGGAATAAAATTAACATACCAGGGTATTCAGGTTGAATTTAAATCAAAATAAATTATATTTCTGTTGAGTTTCAAAAGTAAGAGCTATTTTCCCACATCGCTGAGTGATAGATTTTACTCAGTGAGAAAGTACAAACTACTTTGCAGAACACAGTGTAAATTGACTTATCTGAATGGTATTTTGTGTTTCTAATTTGGGAAGGTGCTTGGTTTAACCATTTGCATCCAAAAAAGGAAGAAAGACTACGATAAGAATTGGGTAAGTACACAGAATCAGTTGTCGGTATGCAGATATTTTCACCTAGTATTTTATTACTGTTGGGGCTTCCCAAGTGGCTCAGCGGTAAAGAATTCGCCAGCCAGGCAGGAGATGCAGGAGATGTGGATTGGATCCCTGGATTGGGAAGATCCCCTGGAGGAGGGCATGGCAAACCACCCCAATATTCTTGTCTGGAGAACTCCATGGACAGAGGAGCCTGGAGGGGCTACAGTTCCTCCCCGGGGGAGTCACAAAGAGTCAGACATCACTGAGCCCCAGTACACACAAAATCTGTACTTTCTTAAAAATCCAGGGCTCATCCTAAATTTTACACAATTGGGTCTGATTTATTGAATAGTTGACTGGATTTGGGCTAATTTTGAGGACAATTTGAAAATGCAAATTGATGATAGAAACAATATAAGTTGAAAAAGTATTTCAAGTGAATGGGCCAGTTTGGACAGTTCATAGACACAATAATAAAGATAAATTAAGGATTTCAAGGAAACTATTGTATAGTAGGAAAAAAAAATTGGACTGAAATAGAATAGACTGTCATTTTGAAGAAATAAAACTGTGATGTAGAAAATAAATATAAAATGATATACAAGACTTATACAAAAAGGGAAAAAAGCCAAAAATCAATAATATAAATGTAGGATGGAAAATAGAGGTGCAGACTAAGAATGACAGTGTTCCTGTAGGAAAACAGAGCAACTGAACCAGACGCAATAATTAGCATACAGTGAAGAAAACATTCCCAAGTTTAAAAAACAATACCTAAACACAAAGATTAAGACATTTTATTATATTCTGGGGGAAGGGCAATGAAAAAGATTCCATCAAATGACACACATCTTGGAAAACAATCTATCAGCAAGATTGAAAATACATCTCCAAGCATCTCTATAGAAACTGAACTTGCAAAAAAAATATGAGGATCTATTAAAGAACATGGGCTTCCCTGACGACTCAGATGGTAAATAATCTACCTGCAATGCAGGAGACCCGGGTTTGATCCCTGGGTAGGGATGATCCCTTGCAGAAGGGAATGGCTACCCATTCCAATACTCCTGCCTGGAGAATTCCATGGACAGCAGAGCCTGGTGGGTTATCGTCCATAGGGTCACAAAGAGTCAGACTGAGAGACTAACACTCTCCCTTTCACTTTAATGCCTTGTCTCAGCTGCAGCCTGGTTTATCTGGAGTGCTCTCATTTATTTTGCTTACAATCTGGCTCTCTCCTACTCTGGTCTTATTCTAGCCAAAGGCTTCCTGCTGGCATAAGCGGCAGGATTGAGCCTGTGCTGGTGAAGATGCAGATTAGAACTCTTTGCTTCAAGCCCTCTGTCTTTCTACAGCGCCTGTATTTCTCCACCAGAGGACTTGTAATAGTGAAGTACAGTGTCTATCTAAAACGTTTGAATAAATGAACGGTAAGGAGTTGTTAGCCAGACATCATTTTAAATTTCATTTATAGTTGACTGAGACTTCAGTAGTTTGAGTCTTATTTATATAGAATTTATGCATCTGTTGCTCTTCGTATATTAATATTAAGCACTGCCCTAATTTGTGGGGCCACTTATGGCCACTTTGTTACTAAAATTTATTTACACAGAGAGCCTTTCCTTTTTATTAAAAAATATTATATTCCTCATATCACTGACCCCTCTATATGTCTCTTACATGCAGCATTCAAGTTATATATTAATAGTAGGGGTTTCCCAGGTGGCACTAGTGGTAAGAACCTACCTGCCAATGCAGGTAGACATAAGAGATGTGGGTTCGATCCCTGCGTGGGGAAGATCCCCTGGAGAAGGGCATGGCAACCTACTCCAGTATTCTTGCCTGGAGAATCCCTTGGGCAGAGGAGCCTGGCAGGCTATAATAGATAGGGTCACACAGAGTCAGGCACAACTGAGTGACTAAGCATGTACACAAAGTTTTGGTAACTTAATCCTGAACATGTTAAACCTAAAGGACGGGTGCACAATTAATAGACCATGATCAGTGTACAGAAGAAAGTAGACAGAGTTAGGAGCAGGCTAGTGCTGGCAGATATCAGCTCGTGAGAACCCACTGTTTAATTTTCAGGAAGTTTAAGTGTTGGTTGTTAAAAATAGGCAGTAACAAAAATAAATTGTATAAACCCACAATTAAATAAGTTGCATTAAAAACAATGACAGTAAATAACCCAAACTCATCATTTTCTAGTTCTTTATTACACTGTACAATTATCTGTAACTTTGAGTTTATGTATATCTTTCCAACTCTTCACTGCCATCCACCCTCATCTTGGTTCATATATTCAGCACTCATATATTGGTTTCCATCATATTAATTTGATCAATTTTTTAGTCAGTGTGGCTATTCACAACAAGATCTCAATTCACGGCTGAGTCTTTACTCAGTATCACTTCTATTGCACAGAACACAAAATAAAGGCTGTTAGGCTTTCTTCTACATAGGTATCAGTGGGGACTAAAACATCTTAGTATCTCTGAAGACTAAAACATCCTGAGTTCCTTTTCAATAACAAGGAACAAAATATCCTGCTGAGCATAAAGACCCTGATACTTGAAGCTTATGCTTCTTCACTATAGAGACTGCTCAAGCCCACCACTATTTTCTTGGTGTCTGACCCTGCTATGGTGTGAGATTTCCCAGTTAGCCTGAAAATCCCACGAGGAAGAACTACAATAAAGAACTGAGAAAAATGAGAAGCAAAGGACCACCCCTGGGAAGGATGTAGCCTGAGTATAATAAGGCGATTTGAAACAGGGACAGCAAATTAGAGCCTCGAAAAGAAAAAAAAAGGAGCTGGGAAAGGAACATACATTTTTCAATATACACATACCTCCAGAATGAGTCATTGGCTTTTCCACAAAAGAGAAGAGTGTTGTGTGCATCATTTCTACTTAAGCCACTGCTTTCTAACTCCCAAGCCTAAACCAGTTACAGTAGGCTGTCTCTTTTATGTCCCTTTTATGTCTCTTACTTTTATGACATTAAAACACATCTTGGCTCATGGCCTTCTTTTTATCTAAAATTTTGTATATTTAACTTATCTCCTATGGTTAGATTTTTTTTTTCTTTTCTTCAAGTTTCCGAAGTTTCTTCTCATTCTTTTCTAAGGCATCACACAGACCTTTGATTAATTTAGTCGGCAATCTGAATCATCCTTGCTGCTAACTGCTAAGTCACTTCAGTCATGTCCGACTCTGTGCGACCCCACAGACGGCAGCCCAACAGGCTCCCCCGTCCCTGGGATTCTCCAGGCAAGAACACTGGAGTGGGTTGCCATTTCCTTCTCCAATGCGTGAAAGTGAAGTCACTCAGTCGTGTCCGACTCTTAGCGACCGCATGGACTGCAGCCCACCAGGCTCCTCCATCCATGGGATTTTCCAGGCAAGAGTACTGGAGTGGGGTGCCATTGCCTTCTCCAGAATCATCCTTGCTCATCACCAAATAGACAAAAAAAATAGAATCTCACTACTTGTTGTAAGCTGATTAAGAGGCACTGAAATTAAAATCAATTGGGTTTAGACAAAAAGAATCAAATACCACAGATGCATTTATAATTTGTTTATAACTTTAACATAATTTGAAAACAAAATTTTCTCACAGTAAGAGTCTATGGTGGGCCATGGACATCTTTGTATAATCTGGAGGGGTGGAGAAGTTTTCTGTATGCACAGGCTGAAGCCACTATATGAAATTCTGATATAAAAATAAGAAAAACAGACACTGCCTCTTGTCATTTTCTCCCAGGAATATTTTTGTGAACTAAAGTCAGAGCTATTGGATTTTTTCCGTGTCAGTTGCGTTGGATTTTTCTCTCACTCCAACCTTTGCTTGCAACAGCCTGTACCTGGGATATTCTCTTTGCTATATGGAATGCCATATGCAGTATGCTTCAGATCTTGATAAATGGACAATACTGCCAAGGTTGCTTGTTGTCCACCCGCAATTAAATTTTAATTTACTGAGAACCAACTACATGTTCAGCAGTGGCGGTAGGCATTCCAGGATAATATTAATAAGATACAGTCTTTATTCTCAAGATGATTACATCAGGGAAGAGAAAATCATGTGCCAAACAGAAACTTTAAGTGAAATTGAAATATTTGGCAGAGAAAGAAAGTCTTTTGGGGTCTTAAAATCAACACAGAACTGTGAATATAAATTTTCTGTCATGATACATGGCTAGGGGGAGAGTTAAGGGAGCAAAAGTAAAAAAAAAAAAAAAGACATCAGTGATTTGGTCACATAAGGCTCTGAGTTCTCTGTTCTCTGTGTTAAAATGAATGTATTAAAGCAAAGAATTGGAAGTGATTCTTCCCAAGCACTTCTCGCTGCCAAGTACAAACTGTAGAAAGTCCAAAACTGAAAGGGGCAGCATCAGACAGAAAGGAACACAAGAAATAAGAAACAGCACAGAACGTCCATGCTTACCACTCTATCCTAAGAAGAGTCGATAGTGGTTAAACATGCCTAGAAAACCAAAACACTTACACTTACCTACACCTCTTTAGATTTGGCAATTCCACCTTAAGAAAAAAAGTAAGTGGGCTGGAAGTCTAACCCTTTCATTTTTCTTCTCACAGTTTATGGCTTGTTTACAGTTATCTTTAAAGGATATTTTACTCCAAACACTTTTCAAAATAGGTTACGTGTATTATTAAAATAAGGCTTCCCCAGTGGCTCAGCAGTAAAGAATCCCATCCACCTGAAATGCAGGAGACCGGGGTTCAATCCCTGGGTCAGGAAGATCCCCTGGAGAAGGAAATGGTAGACAACTTCAGTGTTCTTGCCTGGAAAATTCCACGGGGTCACAAAAGAGTCAGACATGACTGAGCTGCTAAGCACCAATGAACTAAATAAAAAAAATCTCTCTAAGAATTAATTGTGCATTGGGGTTTTTTCAGATTTCATTCTGTTATTTATAGTATAACGTTAGAGAATGTTGATTCATGAAATTTTAGGGAATCTGAAGAAATTTAAGAAAATTTTTAAAGAAGCGTTTAACATGTTTACATCATTAGAAATATTTTTACTAAAATGAGGGGCAAAAACTTGACATTATCACTTATCTATTCCTAAAGAAACCAAGAGAAAACATAAGGTTTGCTACATATAAAATAATACTTGTTTTTTACTTGGAGCTTAAGTAATGGGCTGGAATTCTGTTATGTTATTTTTTATATTTGATAACTGAAAAGTAAAGTGTTACTGAGAATTTTCCCTGGACAAGGAAGTGGCAACCCACTCTGGTATTCTTGCCTGGAGAATCCCATGGACAGAGAAGCCTGGCAGGCTACAGTCCGTGGGATCATAAGAGTCAGACATAACTTAGTGACTAACCCACCATCACCACTGGGAATTATGTCTGTGTCAACATACTCCTAAATTTACTAAAAAGACAATTTGAACTTTGAGAGAGATAATAATATTCACAGTGAGTAGAACCTTCTCTCCATGTTCAGTGTCTGACTATAATATCCCAAAAGAGTAAGAGAAAAAGTGAATGAATAACCATTAACATCAATTTTGTTCTTGAAAGATAAATAGTATTCTTTATGGATTACTTCTGTAAGTCTGTTTTATGCAATTTTCACATGTTTTTTTAGTTATCAAGAAGAAAGCCTGAAGCAGTGAATAGTAAAAGTTCTACTTTGATTCAGGATGTAGGCCCTAAATTAGCTATGAAGTTCTTTGTTAGTCATGTCCCTCTCTCAGATGTAGGCTGTGTTTTGAAACTTAGCTATGAAAATTTTCTGGAAAATGTATGATTCAGAGAGGAATTTTCTTAGATCATAGTGTCCTTACATACTTTAAAAGAAAACAATATCAGTTTAATAATCCTATTTTGTTTCAGGCTAGATGAAGTTAATGGAAGAGACATTAGAGAAAATAAACATTAAATATAGCTTGTTTTTCCTAAGTGGTAACAAGATAAAAGGGAATGCTTTGATAAATAATCAGACAGTAACAGTATTCAAATACTGTTCAGACGCTTGAAAGTGTGTGACAGGCTACAATCTAAACTATAGACAAAATCCTAATTTTTAAAACTTAAGAAGAATTCTATTTCCTAGATGTAATAGCCATGTTAACATACTACAAAATAGAGGCACAGTTGGGTATAACACTATGGAAAGCTAAAATTGATAATTCAGATACAAATTAGATATGCAATAATTAGTTATAAATCTAACAAAGTGTGTATAGGATTCATATGCTGAAAACTATTGAGGAAACAAATACAGATGAAAGACATAAAAAGATATAAATAGACATATTGTGTTGATTTCAGCATAGTAAAATGTCAATTCACTTCAAATTGATGTACAGTCTGATGCAGCTTTTATCAAAATCCCCACAAGAGTTTTGAATATATAAGCAAGATTGTGCTAAAATTTATATGGAAAAGCAAAGAAACTGGGATACATACATAATTTTCAGAAAGTAGAATAAAATGAGAGGTATCAGTATACTTAATTTCAAAACATGACATAATTATAGTAAGCTAGAATGTGTGGTTTTGGGTGAAGTTATTGACACACAGGTCAAGGAAGCAAAATAAATAGGCTAGAAACAGATCACAAAAATACATCAGACTGATTTTTGACAAATGTTCAAAGCAATTTAGTATAGGAAAGATAACTCTTCAACAAATGGCACTGAAGCAGTTGGACATCCATAGGCAAAAAAGTGAATCTCAACCTAATTACCATACTATATACAAATTTAACTCCAAATTGATGATGGAATTAAACATGAAATATAAAACTATAACACTTCTAGGAAATAAAAAGCTTAAGAGAAAAACTTTCAGATATTCGGTTCAGTTCTGTTCAGTTGCTCAGTTGTGTCTGACTCTTTGCAACCCCATAGACTGCAGTATGCCAGGCCTCCCTGTCCATCACCAACTACCAGAGTTCACTCAAACTCATATCCATTGAGTCGGTGATGCCATCCAACCATCTCATTCTCTGTCATCCCCTTCTCCTCCTGCCTTCAATCTTTCCCAGTCTTTTCCAATGAGTCAGTTCTTCACATAGGTGGCCAAAGTATTGGAGTTTCACCTTCAGCATCAGTCCTTCCAATGAATATTCAGGACTGATTTCCTTTAGAATGGACTGGTTGGATCTCCTTGCAGTCCAAGGGACTCTCAAGAGTCTTCTCCAATACCACAGTTCAAAAACATCAATTCTTCCACACTCAGGTTTCTTTATAGACCAACTCTCACATCCATACATGACTACTGGAAAAAAAATAGCTTTGACTAGACGGACATTTGTTGGCAAAGTAATGTCTCTGCTTTTTAATATGCTCTCTAGGTTGGTCATAACATTTCTTCAAAGGAGTAACCATCTTTTAATTTCATGGCTGCAGTACCATCTGCAGTGATTTTGGAGCCCAAAAATATAAAGTCTGTCACTGTTTCCCCATTTATTTGCCATGAAGTGTGGGCACAGGAGGGCCTAGAGGAGCTACTCCACGTTCAAGGTCAGGAGGGATGGTGGTAAGGAGATACCCCTCATCCAAAGTAAGGAGCAGCAGCTGCGCTTTGCTGGAGCAGCCGTGAAGAGATATGCAACATTCAAGGTAAGATGGTGGGTGTTGCAAGAGACATCAGGGGGCAGACACACTGAAACCATAATCACAGAAAACTAGTCAATCTAATCACACTAGCACCACAGCCCTGTCTAACTCAATGAAACTAAGTCATGTCCTGTGGGGCCACCCAAGATAAGTAGGTCATGGTGGACAGGTCTGACACAATGTGGTCCACTGGAGAAGCGAATGGCAAACCACTTCAGTATTCTTGCCTTGAGAACCTCATGAACAGTATGAAAAGGCAAAAAGATAGCACACTGAAAGAGGAACTCCCCAGGTTGGTAGGTGCCCAATATGCTACTGGAGATCAGTGGAGAAATAACTCCAGAAAGAATGAAGGGATGGAGCCAAAGCAAAAACAATACCCAGCTGGGGAGGTGACTGGTGATGGAAGCAAGGTCCTATGCTGTAAAGAGCAAGATTGCATAGGAACCTGGAATGTCAGGTCCATGAAACAAGGCAAATTGGAAGTGGTCAAACAGGAGATGGAAGAGTGAACGTCGACATTCTAGGAATCAGCAAACTAAAATGGACTGGAATGGGTGAATTTAACTCAGATGACCATTATATCTACTACTGTGGGCAGGAATCCCTTAGAAGAAATGGAGTAGCCATTATGGTCAACAAAAGAGTCTGAAATGCAGTACTTGGATGCAATCTCAAAAACGACAGAATGATCTCTGTTTTTTTCCAAGGCAAACCATTCAATATCACAGTAATCCAAGTCTATGCCCCAACTAGTAATGCTGAAGAAGCTGGAAGTTGACCAGTTCTATGAAGACCTACAAGACCTTTTAGAATCTTCATTATAGGGGAAGGGAATGCAAAAGTAGGAAGTCAAGAGACACCTGGAGTAACAGGCAAATTTGGCCTTGGAATACGGAATGAAGCAGGGCAAAGGCTAATAGAGTTTTGCCAAGAGAACGCACTGGTCATACAAACACCCTCTTCCAACAACACAAGAGAAGACTCTATACATGGACATCACCAGATGGTCAACATCAAAATCAGATTGATTATATTTGCAGCCAAAAATGGAGAAGCTCTATACAGTCAGCAAAAACAAGACCAGGAGCTGACTGTGGCTCAGATCATGAGCTCCTTATTGCCAAATTCAGACATAAATTAAAGAAAGTAGGGAAAACTAGACCATTCAGGTATGACCTAAATCAAATCCCTTATGATTATACAGTGGAAGTGAGAAATAGATTTAAGGGACTAGATCTGATAGAGTGCCTGATGAACTACGGATGGAGGTTCGTGTCATTGTACAGGAGACAGGGATCAAGACCATCCCCATGGAAAAGAAATGCAAAAAAGCAAAATGGCTGTCTGGGGAGGCCTTACAAATAGCTGTGAAAAGAAGAGAAGCAAAAAAGCAAAGGAGAAAAGGAAAGATATAAGCATCTGAATGCAGAGTTCCAAAGAATAGCAAGAAGAGATAAGAAAGCCTTCCTCAGTGATCAATGCAAAGAAATAGAGGAAAACAACAGAATGGGAAAGACTAGAGATCTCTTCAAGAAAATTAGAGATACCAAGGAAACGTTTCATGCAAAGATGGGCTCAATAAAGGACAGAAATGGTATGGACCTAACAGAAGCAGAAGATATTAAGAAGTGGCAAGAATACACAGAAGAGCTGTACAAAAAAGATCTTCACAACCAAGATAATCACAATGGTATGATCACTCAGCTAGAGCCAGACATCCTGGAATGTGAAGTCTAGTGGGCCTTAGAAAGCATCACTATGAACAAAGCTAGTGGAGGTGATGGAATTCTAGTTGAGCTATTTCAAATCCTGAGAGATGATGCTGTGAAAGTGCTGCACTCAATATGCCTGCAAATCTGGAAAACTCAGCAGTGGCCACAGGACTGGAAAAGGTCAGTTTTCATTCCAACCACAAAGAAAGGCAATGCCAAAGAATGCTCAAACTACCACACAATTGCACTCATCTCACACGCTACTAAAGTAATGCTCAAAATTCTCCAAGCCAGGCTTCAGCAATATGTGAACCATGAACTTCCAGATGTTCAAGCTGGTTTTAGAAAAGGCAGAGGAACCAGAGATCAAATTGCCAACATCCGCTGGATCATGGAAAAAGCAAGAGAGTTCCAGAAAAAAACATCTATTTCTGCTTTCTTGACTATGCCAAAGCCTTTGACTGTGTGGATCACAATAAACTGTGGAAAATTCTGAAAGAGATGGGAATACGCTACCACCTGACCTGCCTCTTGAGAAACCTGTATGCAGGTCAGGAAGCAACAGTTAGAACTGGACATGGAACAACAGACTGGTTCCAAATAGGAAAAGGAGTACATCAAGGCTGTATATTGTCACCCTGCTTATTTAACTTATATGCAGAGTACATCATGAGAAACGCTGGGCTGGAAGAAGCACAAGCTGGAATCAAGATTTCTGGGAGAAATAGCAATAACCTCAGATATGCAGATGACACCACCCTTATGGCAGAAAGTGAAGAGGAACTAAAAAGCCTCGGGATGAGAGTGAAAGAGGGGAGTGAAAAAGTTGGCTTAAAGCTCAACATTCAGAAAACGAAGATCAAGGTATCTGGTCCCATCACTTCATGGGAAATAGATGGAGAAACAGTGGAAACAGTGTCAGACTTTATTTTTTGTGGCTCCAAAATCACTGCAGATGGTGACTGCAGCCATGAAATTAAAATACGCTTACTCCTTGGAAGGAAAGTTATGACTAACTTAGATAGCATATTGAAAAGCAGAGACATTACTTTGCCAACAAAGGTCCGTCCAGGTAAGGCTATGGTTTTTCCTGTGGTCATGTATGGATGTGAGAGTTGGACTGGGAAGAAAGCTGAGCACCGAAGAATTGATGCTTTTGAACTGTGGTGTTGGAGAAGACTCTTGAGAGTCCCTTGGACTGCAAGGAGATCCAACCAGTCCATTCTGAAGGAGATCAACCCTGGGATTTCTTTGGAAGGAATGATGCTAAAGCTGAAACTCCAGTACTTTGGCCACCTCATGCGAAGAGTTGACTCATTGGAAAAGACTGATGCTGGGAGGAATTGGGGGCAGGAGGAGAAGGGGACGACAGAGGATGAGATGGCTGAATGGCATCACCAACTCGATGGACGTGAGTTTGAGTGAACTCCGGGAGATGGTGATGGACAGGGAGGCCTGGCGTGCTGCGATTCATGGGGTCGCAAAGAGTCAGACACGACTGAGCAACTGAACTGAACTGATGGGACCAGATGCCATGATCTTAGTTTTCTAAATGCTGAGTTTTAGGCCAACTTTTTCACTCTCCTCTTTCACTTTCATCAAGAGGCTCTTTAGTTCCTCTTCACTTTCTGCCATAAGGGTGGTGTCATCTGCATATCTGAGGTTATTGATATTTCTCCCGGCAATCTTGATTCCAGCTTGTGCTTCTTCCAGCCCAGCATTTCTCATGATGTACTCTGCATATAAGTTAAATAAGGAGGATGACAATAAACAGCCTTGACGTACTCCTTTTCTGATTTGGATCCCATCTGTTGTTCCATGTCCAGTTCTAACTGTTGCTTCCTGATCTGCATACAGATTTCTCAAGAGGCAGGTCAGGTGGTCTGGTATTCCCATCTCTTTCAGAATTTCCCACAGTTTATTGTGATCCACACAGTCAAAGGCTTTGGCATAGTCAATAAAGCAGAAATAGATGTTTTTCTGGAGCTCTCTTGCTTTTTCGTTGATCCAGCATATGTTGGCAATTTGATTTCTGATTCCTCTGCCTTTTTAAAATCCAGCTTGAACATTTGGAAGTTCACAGTTGACATATTGCTGAAGCCTGGCTTGGAGAATTTTGAGCACTACTTTACTAGCGTGTGAGATGAGTGCAATTGTGCGGTCGTTTGAGCATTCTTTGGCATTGCCTTTCTTTGGGATTGGAATTAAATCTGACCATTTCTAGTTTTGTGGCCACTGCTGAGTTTTCCAAATTTTGGATCTTAGGACTGGGCAAAAAGGTTTTTAAACTTGACAACAAAAGCATGATCCATAAAAAGAAAACATGATAAACTGGTCTTTATCAAAACTTAAAACTTCTACTCTGAGAAAGATCTCATTAAGAGGATGAAAAGGAAAGCTACAGAGAGAAAAATTTTGCAAACCACATATCTGACAAAAAACAAATATCTGAGACATAAACAGAAATCTCAGAATACAGTAGTGAAAAGTGAAAGTGTTAGCCACTCAGTTGTGTCCAACTTTTTGTAACCTTATGGACTGTAGCACGCCAGACTCTTGTGTCCATGGGATTCTCTAGGCAAGAATACTGTAGTGGGTTGCCATGCCCTTCTTCAAGGAATCTTCCTGACCCAGAGATCAAACCCAGGTCTCCCACATTGCCAGTAGAGAAAAAAGCAAATTGCAAAATAGGCAAAAGACACAAAGAGACACTTCAACCAGGAGGATGTCCAGTTGGCAAATAGACACATGAAGAACATGATGATGACTAGCATTCTAGATTTCAGGTTGGAGTCTACTGGTGCATATCCAAACTGGCATAACCCTGAGAAGTTCATGTAAGAGATGGGACTTTGTCCCTTATATCTACATAGTTCCTACCAGACATTCTTCATTTATCTACTCTCCACACTTTGGTAGTTACCCCTACCCTCTTTCTTTCCAGGTCTTCTTATAGCAGTGGCTCCTGTTCTTGCAATCCCTGGAGTACTACCACCCTCATTGGTTTCTCTAACCCATCCAATATCTTTATAAATAATCTCTTTGAAAACTCTCCGGGAAGACTTGGTTTGAGTGGCCATCTCTTTCTTACCAGGCGAAGGCAAACAAACATAAGTGGCCAATAAAGCAAACATAGTTTTAGATCTGCAGTCAAATGAGTTATTAAATACTTTATTCTGAACTGGAATTACCCATCTGTCCCTGGCAAAGCTGGATAAATTCAGGGTTCCCCCACAAGGACAGGATTCTTGCTACATGGCACAGAGCAGATCTGCTCACGTGTCCTGCACTTTCTTCTCCATGAAAAAAGAGACTCAGAGAGGACAGCACAGAGTATGCTTAGATACTTCTCATTCCAAAATGAGATAATTCATTCAAGAGAGACAAGAAGAATAGGCAGAGAGATCAAGAGTGTCAACTGCAAGGACATTTCATCATTTTGAAGAATTAGACCAGAGAGGTGGAGTCCCTCTTCTAATTTTCAGTGTATACCAAGAAATCCTATAAGCAATAAGGAAAAGATAACACAAAACAGAAACTCTTCAAAGGACATGAAAAGGCAGTTCACAGAAGAGGAAACTCAAACTGTCAAGTAGATCATTCCTACCCTAGTGGACATCCAATATACTATTTGTTTTTGAGATCGCATTCATTATTAATTAAAATTAGTTTTCTGTTTGGTGTCAGACTAAATTTTTTGACATTGACCAGAACAGTCAGAGGTAACATGTAAGTCAGTTTCAAACTTTAAAAGCTGTTTTATAAAGGCTTAAACTTTTGCCTTCTTAGTTTAGGATTGTTCTTCTCCTACCTTGGACTTTAAGGCTGCCTTTAATGATGAAAATAATAATGTCACTTCTAAATAGGGCTTGCAATAGGCCAAGCAATATTCTAACTGTTTCACATGGGACAACTGTTAACCTTACAACAATCATGCAAAGAACATCATATTATTATTCCTTTTGATTAATGAGCAAACTGTCTGCCTAAGTTCAGTTGGGATTTGAACTAGGACAGTAGGGTCTCAGGGTCTGTGATGTTAACCATATCATATTGCCTCTAATTTTCAACTTGTTCCTGGCTTGAGCAAAAATTCAACCTATTTTAATCATGTTTCTCCCCATGATCTGAGTAACATAAACACTAACCCCTCCAAAGACAAGGAAAAATACAAATTTGCTGATGCTACGTGTAAACTGTGGTCTAATCCAGTGTGAATACCTTGAAGAAAAATGGTAGGCAGTAGATTAATATATTTAATTGTAAAACAACAAAGACAATCACAGGGAGCCAACATTCCCCTCCATCTCTGAGTTTCCCAGTGTTTGGGAAAGGTTTAGAAAGACTTAAGGGTAATAGGAGGGGAATTCCAGGCTGGAAATAGAGCTGGGACTTGGCAGCCTATTTAAGGAGGCAGAAGTTGTGGACTGCACAGGATTTCCTAGGGAGATAAGTGTTGCAGACCAAAGAAGGAGCACTCCGGATACCGCTGAACCTGTGAAACCATTTCAGCAGAAAACCAGGACCACAGGAATGCAGCTTCTTCCCCAGACAAAAAGATGGTTATACGTTAAGCACAAACAGTCAAAGGTCCTAAATGGTAGTACTTAACTCATAAACCACTTTTCCCACCCTTTAAAATGTTTACAAACTGGATTAAACCTGGCAAAAGAGGATTCAGGGAAAGAGGGAAAAAATACAAAATGCATATTACAACTACTTTTTAAAGATACTTGGGAAAATGTTTTTTTTTAGCCAATATGGAGAAAGCCTCCATGAAAATATGTTCCATAAGGACTTTATTTGTCTTGTTTATTATTCTTTCTATCCTCAAGGCCTAGAACACTGCCTGGCATAAGGAGATGCTTAATAAATATCTGTTGAATAATTAATTAATTGACAAAAAAGTGAACAAATGTTGGTAAACTAAGAACCACAAAATATTATTTTCTTTCTTATATATAAGCTGTATCCATTTTTGGCTGAAATTATCAGGATTTTATGAAGATGGTGTTTTGACCCTAATGATCAGACTCATCTCAGCTGATTAAAATGTTTACAGAGATATCAGACTTCCGTTTTCTTGCCAAGAGTTCCTTTTTTTTTTTTCTTTCTCCATATACTTTATTTTTGTCTCATCACCCTTAGGCCTGCTGCTGCTGCTGCTGCTAAGTCGCTTCAGTCATGTCTGACTCTGTGCGACCCCATAGACGGCAGCCCACCAGGCTCCCCCGTCCCTGGGATTCTCCAGGCAAGAACACTGGAGTGGGTTGCCATTTCCTTCTCCAATGCATGAAAGTTAAAAGTGAAAGTGAAGTCGCTCAGTCGTGTCCAACTCTTAGTGGACTGCAGCCCACCAGGCTCCTCCGCCCTTGGGATTTTCCAGGCAAGGGTGCTGGAGTGGGTTGCCTTCTCTGACCCTTAGGCCTATTTTAGTTTAAATGTGAGAACTGCACCAATAGGATAATTTCTCTCCCTCCCAATCCACTCTTTCTCTCCCTCCCTCTCTCTCTCTCCCTCTCTCTCTCCTCCCCTGGCTCCCTTCCTCCCTCCCTATCTACTAATTAACTAGGACTGTTTTTGTAATCACTTCAGAGGAAAAATAATAATCAATCCATTCACAAATGCATGTGCTTGTTGAAATCTCTGCTTTCTCCTGCCAGGGCAAACATTCCACTCCACCAAATGCTTCCTTTAGTTCATCCTGATCAGAGACAAGCAAAGCATTCAAGAGCATCCCTAGGAGCCAGCCATCTGCCTGTGAAGGAGAAACTCAAAGCCTTCAGAGCAGTCATTGAAAACACCTTAAAATAGCACATCGATACATCTGAGACTACTGTCCTCTCTAAACCCTAGAGCTGCTGATTAAAAGCTTATACTGTAAAGCAAAGCCATATGTTAGACCTTGTCTGTAGTTTTAGAATACTGTTTTGAATGTCTTGCTATCATCTCAGAGGTTTCCTACGGCCCTGCCAGTCATGTTGTGGCCAGCCAAAGGTAGGCATATCGGGGAAGGGCTCATTCATTTCTGTTAACATTGCTTCTAATGGGACAGTAAAGATCTAATGTGGTCGCTCTAACCAGGCCAGTCCCTGGTTCAGAGCAGCTGTCCGAGAAGAGTGACGCTCTTACTCTCCCTCTGTTCCCTTCCCCATTAACATCAGTCTCATCCCCCCAAATCTCCTGCTTGAATATCTTCAATTAATTATATATGATTGGAGTTGAAAATCAATGTTCTGGTTCCTTTTTATTTTCTTCCTGCATTTTGGGGACAGATGTCACTAATATATGTAAATTTATATAGGCTGGTTAAATATCTGGATATTAAGACAAATATTTACTTAATTGTGCTGTTCAAATAGGGGAGGAAGAAGGAGATTAAATTGTCATCATTTCCTTCCTGTTAATATGCATTAGTCTTACATTTACACTAACACTCCAGTACCAACTAGCATAGCATCTTCTTTAGCCACATTTAAGCATTTTCCTTCAAATTCTTCATGGCTTTCCTTGGGTCTCTGTTTTGAATGTTTTGAACCCTGACAGCTATCTCTACCTTTCATGAAAAATGTATGGAACCTGGGATATAACTCCAATCTCTGCTGTATTATTAACAACCCTCTTCTACAACCTATGTACTAAAACCTGTATTTCACCACTGTTTTGAAAGACTTTTAAGCACTCTAATATCTGTACAATTAACTGTGAAAATGTTCAGTCTTTTGAATCTTTTATTAAGTGATCAGTAGTTTATAAATCCCTGAAGCCAGAAACATGATTGAATAAGTTAACTACTGGTCCACTTCTCTAAACATGGACTTTAGGTCAAAGGTTATGTAGGACTTCAAGGAGGGTAGAGGAGAGTGTGAAAACTGGAAAGAAGCAGCTTCTTCAGTAAGATATTATGAGAAATTTCTCTAAAACTGAGCTGATATGTCCCAGATGTTTTGATATCAATGTCTGTATACAAGATGTGTAAACCACCATATTCCAAGTCACATTCCCCAAATAAAATGATGACTATGTAACATCTGGAGGCAGACTGGGAAGAGCCTGATATGAAACTCAAATTCCACAGGGAATATGCTGAAGAACATGAGAAGTTGTCTGCTTCAGAGTTTCTTCCTGTTTTTTACTGTTTATGACCTTTGAGGCTGTCCGCACATTAGCGCATCACACACACAGGCCTTAAGTAAAATTCTTCTCAAGAAAACCAGTTTCAATTAAACAAGAAATCCTGCCAATGTATTGTTTGCTTCCTTTCTATAACAAAAGAGCCTTAAACTGAATCTTGTTGTTGTTTAGTTGCTGAGGCATGTCCGACTCTTTGGTGACTCTATGGGCTCTAGCCCGTCAGGTTCCTCTATCCATGGGATTTCCCAGGCAAAAATACTGGAATGGACTGCCATTTCTTAATCCAGGGGATCCTCCTAATCCAGGGATCAAACTCACGTCTCTTGCATTGGTAAGTGGACTCTTTACCACTGAGTCACCTGGAATGCCCAAAATGAACCTAGACTAGCATTTATTCTTGGAAAACAGTTTCAGATAAAAGTTTACCATATAACTGAATTATTTTACTGTACAGTAGAAATTAACACAGCACTGCAAATCAATCACACTTCAATAAAATATTTGTTTTTAAAAGTTTACCAAAGCAAAATCTAGACATGAAGTTTTGATGTCTTATCCCTATAGGTGACTCCACACAGCCAAATTTCTTAAAATGCTTAGAGTTTAGATCCACGATATTGTTAATGAGCTTAAAGAAGTATTTGGATCCAGATCCAGCTTTTTAAATTAACTTTTACAACTATCCTTAATTACAGATTTTGGGGGAAAAAATTACATATATGTTGTAATGTAAAGGAAGAAACCATAATACAATAGAAAAAAATAAAGCAACATCTTTTCAGGAAAAGCCTCGTGTTTATTTAGAATACAGACTTCAAAGCCAAATTAAAAAACTGATTGTGATGGAAAGGATTCCTGCCTTATAAAAGGCTGTGAGGACCTTGCTCTGTACAAGAAAGGGTGAAGAATTTGAGGTTCTAAGGGGAAAAGCTTGGATAACAAAATAAAGGAGCACATGAGAAGGGACACAAAATTGCAGAAGAGAAGATAATGAAGAATACCTGTGGTAGTGTGATGGAAGTGAGTTTGGAGAAAATAAAAATATTTGATGAGGAAGCGAGTAAATGGTATGAGATGTTTCTCTCATACAGAATCTTCATTTAAATCTGTATTGCTCAATTAAGGTTTGTTTCAGTGAATTTGAAATAAGAAGGCTTGAAAATATCCATATCTAGCTTTATAAGGAGGAAAAATCCACCCATATCAATGCAGAAACCCAGGGTGGAGAGTGAAGCTTTAATCTGGGATACAATGAAATGAAAACTTATCTGATTAATCATTATAATATCTGACCTTGATAAATTATATTGATCTTTGTTATAATCTCTCTATTCAATATTTACACTTTCCATAAGCTACACAGTCAAAAAATGAAATCCTGTAATGCTAGATGTGTTACTAAGAGTAATAATATTGCTTCTTAGTGGGATAAACCATCCACTGTAAGTCCTGTTAGGTTCTTTTCATAATTATTTCATGCAGTCCTCAAAACAACCCTGGAAGTTGATTATTCTCACTTTACAGATGAGGTCACTGAGAATCAGAGACGCTGGATGACTTGCCAAGCATCACAAAGTAAGAGGCAGCACCGGGATTCTAAACCAATTCTCCCTCCAAAACTCACAATCCTCTCCAATGCACCAGCTTTGTGAGGTTTAGTTCATCGTGTTTTGAAATAATCTAGCTCTAGATTAGGTCTAACAAACTTAGAAAACATTGCTCCATTCACAACAAAGCATGGATGCATTTGTATCTCCAAGATGCAGCTTCAGTGAAGTTGCTCAGTCATGTTCGACTCTTTGCGACCCCATGGACTGTAGCCTTCCAGGCTCCTCCATCCATGGAATTTTCTAGGCAAGAGTACTGGAGTGGGTTGCCATTTGAAGAAACTTGGAACACTGAAAGAGGGAACTGGTCAGTTCTATGAGTGCACTTGGAATTAATGAAAACATACTTGAAGCCAAAGCTAAACAACCGAATAAAAACAACAGCAAAAAATATCCCTTCCCCTTTTATTGCGAGTTAATGATTGAGATACATACAAACTGATGGACTGTTTCTGAGTGTTTGCTGGTATCTCAGTCAATCTCATTTCAGTGACCCGTGTTCGTTCGTTTTTCACAAACCTTATTTTTGTTAATAAATAATAAAAGTCCTTTTGAATATTTTTTGCCAAAAGCGTTTGTCAAGATCAAACTAAAAATCATTTCTATTAAGTTGGAGAAGCTGCTTTCTTAATTAAATGTAAAATATAATGAACTCTTTGTTAAGGAGGCCTGCCTTAAGTTAAAGATGTTGCTGAGGATAAGGGGCTTGAGATTCATGTCTGTCTCCCTGTTGTTAACAAAAGCACCCTTTTATTATGCACACACAGCTCAGAATGTCTTTCCTTTTCCTTTTTTACCATTTCCTTCTTTTAAAATTCAAGACGATGATGACTAAAACATGGAGGTTAATAATACAATTCAAGCCAAGAGTATTTTTTTTGGGAAAACATTGAGATAACTAAGGCAACATGTGTATGTTTCAATTATGTGCATTCTTTCTCAGTTTTTCATTTTATCCTCAAAAAGAGGGAGACAGAAGGCATACAGACACTAGTAGAATCTCTGGGGTACTGAGCTCATCTTTGTTTCCTGGGGAGATGTTAGCTTTGGAAGTGGTTCCCTGTTCAGCATTAATCGCTTATTTATAATGTGTCAATGAGTTTCCTCTTACACTTAATATGGGAAATAATACAAAATAAGCACTGTGAAAAATATTTGGCAAATAGAGCAAAGAAGCCATTCTGTTATTGTTATTTCTAGTTTCCCAGACAGGAACTGAATGGAATCACATTCTTGTGCTAATAGTCATTAGTGGAGTTTCAAGGTGTTTAAAGATTCAGGAAAGTAATATTCACAAATCTGTTAGCTTTTATATTAATCGAAGAAAACTATTAATTACTGGCTTGGGTTTATAAATAGAATTCTGCCATAGAAATTTATAACTTTTTAAACTTTTAAGACACACAATAAAAATTTAAAAAATAGAATCGTTAAACATAGCTGTGAAAATATAAAGTCAAAAGAGACAGAAAATACATAAAATGAGTAGAAAAAGATGGAATCTATCTAAATGGAAGTAGACTTGAAATAAATGTAAAATCATTTTTAAAGAAAGAATAGTTACAAGAGACATACTTTATTATCAACTAATATGTCAGACTTGAGAGTTTTAACTGGTGATACTTTCATTAAAAATCAATATGCACCATGATATTAGAAAAAAAGACCACTGATATCTTCAGGAGCAGTGAAAGAATACAGTGTATGAAAAAAATAAAATTATCATCCTACTCTGTATTACTCCTAATAGAATGTTTAATTCTCCCTCATGGTCAGACATCTATGGGTAAACAACAATACCCTGAAAGGCTAGCAACTAAGATGGTGCACGAAACTGTATCACATGAAAAAGTGATACAGTTGAAGGAACTGAACATGAAGCCTGGAAAAGAGGAGACTTGGGCAAATGCCAGGAAAAGAGGGAGGAACTTTCTCTAAGTGTTAGAAATGCTGTTATATAAAAGAAGAGCCACGCTTGTTCTGTGTCCAAAAAACCATCTGGGCTCCATATAGAGGAAAACATGCTGAAAGTCAAAACTGTATCATTATGGGATAGGGTGCCGTATTAGTCACAGTTCTTTTGCTTTCAAGTAGAAAAATGAAAAAATAAAGACGGGGTACTTATTGGCCCACACATTTGACAAACCCAAGGGTGGAGTAAGCTTTGGGAACAGGACATTTAAGACTCTAACAGTGTCATAGTGCTCTCTTTCTGAGCATTCATCTCCTTGTGTTTGGCTTCTTTCTCAGGCAGCCTCTTGATACATGAGACCCAAGACAGCCACCAGAATACAGGGTGTGCCAAAGCTGGAAATCACAGGGAAAAGAAAACAGCTCTCTCTCTCATCTTCTAATTTGTGAGTTATTATCGAGAACCGTGGCTGAGTCTGCATGGGTGCGAAGGTGCCACTTCTGGGACTCCTTACCATAGACAGGGGGATGGATGCTATGAGAGATTCAGCCCAGGGAAGTCATGTGCCTGTGGCTAAAAGTGCAGTGACCATGACTGACACCAGCAGAATCAATCTGAGTGGAAGAGAGGACAGTAGGGAGCTGTGCCAGCAACAAATCAAATCAAAACAACTACAAACAAAAATGGATGTGTAAAAAGAAGTAAAGCTGTACATCACAGCTGCTTGGAAAGGTAATGAGTTTCTCATCACTGAATGTGTTCAAGCGGAACTTGCAGAACAGCTTGTCAATACAAAAAGGTCACAGAGGTCAACTGTGGGACCCTGAGCAA
This sequence comes from Bos mutus, assembly GCF_027580195.1. Classification (NCBI taxonomy): domain Eukaryota; kingdom Metazoa; phylum Chordata; class Mammalia; order Artiodactyla; family Bovidae; genus Bos; species Bos mutus. The sequence goes on from NC_091628.1 coordinate 24,187,656, forward strand.
GTCACCCTCTATTTCCTTGTTTAGTCATAGATTCAGCATTGAGCACACACAGTGTGGCAGGCCATGCAGACCCAGTGGTACACAAGACAGGTGGGTGCCTGCTCTGGAGGAACTTATAATCTACAGTCTCTAACCTGTAAAAGAGATTACCTCCATCACATAGCGTGAGTGTGATTAAAACAAAAGATGTATGTGGAAACTGACAATTATAAAACAATATATGAATACAAGATAGGGCTTCCCTGGTGGCTCAGTTGGTAAAGAATATGCCTGCAATGCAGGAAACCCAGGTTCAATCCCTGGGTGGAGAAGATCCCCTGGAGAAGGAAATGGCAACCCACACCAGTACTCTTGACTGGAAAATCCTATGGACAGAGGAGCCTGGGAGGCTATAGTCTACGGGGTCTCAAAGAGTAAGACATGACTGAGTGTCTGAACATATTGCAGAATAACTAATATTTGTGTTGGGAAAGGTGAAAAGGATTTAAAACCAAACTTCATCTCTAGAGGAATTTCATCTACACATGCTATAAGCATCCTACTCAACTCCATGACACAGGGCTTGTGATCTAATCCCAAATGAATTATTTTCTCCAATAAAGATCAAGGGTAAAAATACTCAGCCTATGATTTAGGGCTAAAGATTTAAGAAACAGATTATCTCATGAGCCATAAACATGGATACAGCTTCTAGGACGGGGGTCTGGCTGAGATCCATAGTAAGCTTGACCTGAGGGCTCTGTGAGCCAGCACAAAGCAGGGCAACTTCTCAGAGTAGCTAGACGGTCTCAGCACCCAGCCTTCTTGAACACCATTGGCACTGGCTTGCTAAGCTAAAGCTTAAGGGACATGAAACAACCTTAGAAGGTGGGTGGCCCCATCATGAGAGACTTAAATTAAAGAGCTTGGGAATAGCAACATCTTATCCAGCAATGTGTCTCCAGTGCCCAGGCACAGTGCCAAACACACCTTTTGTGTGGACAGTGTAATTAGTGACTGCTGCAGTCGCTTCATGGCACCCCACTCCAGTACTCTTGCCTGGAAAATCCCATGGATGGAGGAGCCTGGTGGGCTACAGTCCATGGGGTCGCTAAGAGTCAGACATGACTGAGCGACTTCCCTTTCACTTTTCACTTTCATGCATTGGAGAAGGAAATGGCAACCCACTCCAGTGTTCTTGCCTGGAGAATCCCAGGGATGGGGGAGCCTGGTGGGCTTCCGTCTATGGAGTCGCACAGAGTCGGACACGACTGAAGCGACTTGGTAGCAGCAGCAGCAAAGGCTTTCCTAGGTGGCGCTAGTGATAAAAACAAAACAAAACAAAAACCTGTCTGCCAATGCAGGAGACATAAAAAATGCAGGTACGGGGACGGTCCTATGATGGCGGAGGAATTGGACGGGGAGACCACTTTCTCCCCCACAAATTCATCAAAAGAACATTTAAACGCTGAGTAAAATCCACAAAACAACTTCTGAATGCCGGCAGAGGACATCAGGCACCCAGAAAAGCAGCCCATTGTCTTCGAAAGGAGGTAGGAAAAATATAAAAGACAAAAAAAGAGACAAAAGAGGTAGGGACAGAGCTCCATCCCAGGAAGGAGTCTTAAAAATAGAGAAGTTTCCAAACACCAGGAAACACTCTCACTGCTGAGTCTGTGCCAAGCCTTGAAAGCACAGAGGGCAACATAATAGCGAGGAAAAATAAGTAAATAATTAAAACCCACAGATTACAAGCCCAACAGTAACTCCCCCAGTGGAGAAGCAGCGCAGAAGCCTGTGCCCACCACTAGCAAGCGGGGACTGGGCAGGGAGGCGCGGGCTGCATTGCTTAGAGTAAGGATCGGGCCTGAATGCCCCCGAGGGTAATCAGAGAGAACTAATTTGGGCTAGCAAACAGACTGTGGGATAGCTACCACGGGAAAAGCCCTAAGACACCACCAGGCCCGCGCACAGAAGAAAGGGCGGAACAGAACTAGCCAGCTGCAGACCATACCCCTCTGGTGACAGGCAGCCAGAGCCAGAAGGGGGCAATCGCAGCCCCAGAGAGACATTATCTACAAAACTGCAAGCAGGCTTCTTTGCTTACTAAGACTTCTTGGGGTTCTGGAAAGTCATCCGCCTGAGAAGGTGCGCCGGTTGTACACCCAGAAAACTGAGCGGCAGGGACGGGAGAGGCGATAAGTTGCAGTGACCGAGCTCACCAAACACCTCATCACCTGAGCTGCTCGGAGCTGGGAAAGGCACAAAATGCAGGTCCAATGGAGTCTGCACCTCTGAGGACTACCCGAGTGCCTGAACCTGAGCGGCTTAGACCTGGGAGATGCATGCAGCCCAGGGCTCACCTCGGACAGTTCCCAGCGGAGCAACCTAGAGCCTGAGCTGTGTGGGCAGGGAGAGTGCACACGCCGTGAGCGGGAGCAGGCCCAGTGTGGCTGAGACACTACGAGCACACGCCAGTGTTATTTGTTTGCAGCGTCCCTCCCTCCCCACAGCACGACTGAACAAGTGAGCATAAAAGAGTGTCAACCACCGTCCCCTTGTGTCAGGGTGGAAATCAGACACTGAAGAGACCAGCAAACAGAAGCTAAAACTGAGGGAACCGCCTTGAAAGTGACAGGTGCAATAGATTAAAACCCTGTAGTTAGCACTGACTACATAGGAAGGGGCCTATAGATCTTGAGATATATAAGCCGGACCAAGAAACTATCCAAAAATGAACTGACCCCACACTGCCCACACCACCACCAGAGAAAGTCCTAGATATATTTTTACTATTTTTACGATCATTCTTTTCTTTTTTTCTTCTTCTTCTTCTTTTTCCTCTTTTTCTTTTCTTTTTTTTAACTTTTTTAAAATTTTAAGTCCTCTATTACTCCTTTAATTTTCATTTTTATAACCTCCTATTACTTTTCAAAAAAAAAGACTTTTTAAAGCAAACTTCATATATATATATTTAAGTAACTTTTGTGACTTTTTTCTTCTTCTTCTTTTCTTTAATATTTCATTTTTGAAAATCCAACCTCTACTCTAGAATTTTAATCTTTTCTTTTTGGTATTTGTTATCAATTTTGTACCTTTAAGAATCCAATCTTCAGTACCTATTTTTACTTGGTGGAGGACAGACAGTGGAGGACACTTGGGGAACTGATTACTGGCTGGATCTGTCTCTCTCCTTTTCATTCCCCCCTGTTATCCTTCTGGCCACCTCTGTCTCCTTTCTCCCTCTTCTCTTCTCGGTATAACTCCATGAACATCTCTGAGCAGTCCAGACTGTGGAGCACACATAAAGAAGTGATTACTGGCTAGCTTGCTCTCTCCTCTTTTGATTCCACCTCATCTCATTCAGGTCACCTCTAATTCCCTCCTCCCTCTTCTCTTCTCCATGTAACTCTGTGAACATCACTGGGTGTCCCTCACTGTGGAGAAACTTTTCATCTTTAACCTAGATGTTTTATCAAAGGTGCTGTATAGAAGGAGAAGTCTTGAGACTACTGTAAAACTAAGACTGAAAACCAGGAGCAGGAGGCTTAAGTCCAAATCCTGAGAACATCATAGAACACCTGACTCCAGGGACCATTAAGCGATAGGAGCTCATCAAATGCCTCCATACCTACACTGAAACCAAGCAGCACCCAAGGGCCAATAAGTTCCAGAGCAAGACATACCACGCAAATTCTCCAGCAACACAGGAACACAGCCCTGAGCTTCAATATACAGGCTGCCCAAAGTTACTCCAAAACCATTGACATCTCATAACTCATTACTAGACACTTCATTGTATTCCAGAGACAAGAAATCCAGCTCCACTCACCAGAACACCAACACAAGCTTCCCTAACCAAGAAACCTTGACAAGCCACCAATACAACCCCACCCACAGCGAGGAAACTCCACAATAAAGAGAACTCCACAAACTGCCAGAATACAGAAAGGCCACCCCAAACTCAGCAATATAAACAAGATGAAGTGACAGAGGAATACCCAGCAGGTAAAGGAACAGGATAAATGCCCACCAAACCAAACAAAAGAGGAGGAGACAGGGAATCTACCTGATAAAGAATTCCAAATAATGATAGTGAAAATGATCTAAAATCTTGAAATAAAAATGTAATCACAGATAAATAGCCTGGAGACAAGGATTGAGGAAATGCAAGAAAAGTTTAACAAAAAAGAGTCAATATATAATGAATAATGCAATAAATGAGATCAAAAACACTCTGGAGGCAACAAATAGTAGAATAACAGAGGCAGAAGATAGGATTAGTGAAACAGAAGATAGAATGGTAGAAATAAATGAATCAGAGAGGAAAAAAGAAAAACGAATTAAAAGAAATGAGGACAATCTCAGAGCCCTCCAGGACAATATTAAACACCACAACATTCGAATCATAGGAGTCCCAAAAGAAGAAGACCAAAAAAAAGACCATGAGAAAATACTTGAGGAGATAATAGTTGAAAACTTCCCTAAAATGGGGAAGGAAATAATCACCCAAGTCCAAGAAACCCAGAGAGTCCCAAACAGGATAAACCCAAGGCGAAACACCCCAAGACACATATTAATCAAATTAACAAAGATCAAACACAAAGAACAAATATTAAAAGCAGCAAGGGAAAAACAACAAATAACACACAAGGGGATTCCCATAAGGATAACAGCTGATCTTTCAATAGAAACTCTTCAGGCCAGGAGGGAATGGCAGGACATACTTAAAGTGATGAAAGAAAATAACCTACAGCCCAGATTACTGTACCCAGAAAGGATCTCATTCCAATATGAAGGAGAAATCAAAAGCTTTACAGACAAGCAAAAGCTGAGAGAATTCAACACCACCAAACCAGCTGTCCAACAAATACTAAAGGATATTCTCTAGACAGGAGACACAAAAACGGTGTATAAACTCGAACCCAAAACAATGAAGTAAATGGCAACGGGATCATACTTATCAATTACGTTTACCTTAAATGTAAATGGGTTGAATGCCTCAACCAAAAGACAAAGACTGGCTGAATGGATACAAAAACAAGACCCCTATGTATGTTGTCTACAAGAGACCCACCTCAAAACAGGGGACACATACAGACTGAAAGTGAAGGGCTGGAAAAGGATATTCCATGCAAATAGAGATCAAAAGAAAGCAGGAGTAGCAATACTCATATCAGATAAAATAGACTTTAAAACAAAGGCTGTAAAAAGAGACAAAGAAGGACACTACATAATGATCAAAGGATCAATCCAAGAAGAAGATATAACAATTATAAATATATATGCACCCAACATAGGAGCACCGCAATACGTAAGACAAATGCTAACAAGTATGAAAGGGGAAATTAACAATAACACAATAATAGTGGGAGACTTTAATACCCCACTCACACCTATGGATAGACCAACTAAACAGAAAATTAACAAGGAAACACAAACTTTAAATGATACAATAGACCAGTTAGACCTAATTGATATCTACAGGACATTTCACCCCAAAACAATGAATTTCATCTTTTTCTCAAGCACACATGGAACCTTCTCCAGGATAGATCACATCCTGGGCCATAAATCTAGCCTTGGTAAATTCAAAAAAATTGAAATCATTCCAAGCATCTTTTCTGACCACAATGCAGTAAGATTAGATCTCAATTACAGGAGAAAAAATATTAAAAATTCCAACATATGGAGGCTCTACAACACGCTGCTGAATAACCAACATATCACAGAAGAAATCAAAAAAGAAATCAAAATATGAACAGAAATGAATGAAAATGAAAACACAACAACCCAAAACCCATGGGACACTGTAAAAGCAGTCCTAAGAGGAAAGTTCATAGCAATACAGGCATACCTCAAGAAACAAGAAAAAAAGTCAAATAAATAACCTAACTCTACACCTAAAGCAACTAGAAAAGTAAGAAATGAAGAACCCCAGGCTTAGTAGTAGGAAAAAAATCTTAAAAATTAGGGCAGAAATAAATGCAAAAGAAACAAAGGAGACCATAGCAAAAATCAACAAAGCCAAAAGCTGGTTCTTTGAAAGGATAAATAAAATTGACAAACCATTAGCCAGACTCATCAAGAAACAAAGGGAGAAAAATCAAATGAATAAAATTAGAAATGAAAATGGAGAGATCACAACAGACAACACACAAATACAAAGGATCATAAGAGACTACTATCAGAAATTATATGCCAATAAAATGGACAACGTGGAAGAAATGGACAAATTCTTAGAAAAGTACAACTTCCCAAAACTGAACCAGGAAGAAAAAGAAAATCTTAACAGACCCATCACAAGCACAGAAATTGAAACTGTAATCAGAAATCTTCCAACAAATAAAAGCCCAGGTCCAGACGGCTTCACAGGTGAACTCTACCAAAAATTTAGAGAAGAGCTGACACCTATCCTACTCAAACTCTTCCAGAAAATTGCAAAGGAAGGTAAACTTCCAAACTCATTCTATGAGGCCACCATCACCCTAATACCAAAACCTGACAAAGATACCACAAAAAAAGAAAACTACTGGCCAATATCACTGATGAACATAGATGTAAAAATCCTTAATAAAATTCTAGCAATCAGAATCCAACAACACATTAAAAAGATCATACACCATGACCAAGTGGGCTTTATCCCAGGGATGCAAGGATTCTTCAATATCTGCAAATTAATCAATGTAATACACCACAGTAACAAATTGAAAAATAAAAACCATATGATTATCTCAATAGATGCAGAGAAAGCCTTTGATAAAATTCAACATCCATTTATGATAAAAACTCTCCAGAAAGCAGGGATAGAAGGAACATACCTCAACATAATAAAAGCTATATATGACAAACCCACAGCAAACATTATCCTCAATGGTGAAAAATTGAAAGCATTTCCCCTAACTTCAGGAACAAGACAAGGGTGCCCACTCTCACCACTACTATTCAACATAGTTTTGGAAGTTTTGGCCACAGCAATTAGAGCAGAAAAATAAATAAAAGGAATCCAAATTGGAAAGAAGAAGTAAAACTCTCACTGTTTGCAGATGACATGATCCTCTACATAGAAAACCCTAAAGACTCCACCAGAAAATTACTAGAGCTAATCAATGAATATAGTAAAGTTGCAGGATATAAAATCAACACACAGAAATCCCTTGCATTTCTATACACTAATAATGAGAAAATAGAAAGAGAAATTAAGGAAATAATTCCATTCATCATTGCAACGAAAAGAATAAAATACTTAGGAATATATCTACCTAAAGAAAATAAGACCTATATATAGAAAACTATAAAACACTGATGAAAGAAATCAAAGAGGACACTAATAGATGGAGAAATATACCATGTTCATGGATCGGAAGAATCTATATAGTGAAAATGAGTATACTACCCAAAACAATCTATAGATTCAATGCAATCCCTATCAAGCTTCCAATGGTATTTTTCATAGAGCTAGAACAAATAATTTCACAATTTGTATGGAAATACAAAAAACCTCGAATAGCCAAAGCAATCTTGAGAAAGAATGGAACTGGAGAAATCAACCTGCCTCACTTCAGGCTCTACTACAAAGCCACAGTCATCAAGACAGTATGGTACTGGCACAAAGACAGAAATATACATCAATGGAACAAAATAGAAAGCCCAGAGATAAACCCACGCACCTATGGACACCTTATCTTTGACAAAGGAGGCAAGAATATACAATGGAGAAAAGACAATCTCTTTAACAAGTGGTGCTGGGAAAACTGGTCAACCACTTGTAAAAGAATGAAACTGGAACACTTTCTAACACCATACACAAAAATAAACTCAAAATGGATTAAAGATCTAAACATAAGGCCAGAAATTATACAACTCTTAGAGGAGAACATAGGCAAAACACTCTCTGACATACATCACAGCAGAATCCTCTATGACCCACCTCCCAGAATATTGGAAATAAAAGCAAAAATAAATGGGATCTAATTAAAATTAAAAGCTTCTGCACAACAAAAGAAACATTAAGCATGGTGAAAAAACAGCCTTCAGAATGGGAGAAAATAATAGCAAATGAAGCAACTGACAAACAACTAATCTCAAAAATATACAAGCAACTCCTACAGCTCAATTCCAGAAAAATAAATAAGCCAATCAAAAAATGGGCCAAAGAACTAAATAGACATTTCTCCAAAGAAGACATACAGATGGCTAACAAACACATGAAAAGATGCTCAAAACAGAGAAATTATCAGAGAAATGCAAATCAAAACCACAATGAGGTACCATTTCATGCCAGTCAGAATAGCTGCGATCCAAAAGTCTACAAGCAATATATGCTGGAGAGGATGTGGAGAAAAGGGAACCCTCTTACACTGTTGGTGGGAATGCAAACTAGTACAGCCACTATGGAGAACAGTGTGGAGATTCCTTAAAAAACTAGAAATAGAACTGCCAATCCCACTGCTGGGCATACACACTGAGGAAACCAGACTTGAAAGAGACACGTGTACCCTGATGTTCATCGCAGCACTGTTTATAATAGTCAGGACATGGAAGCAACCTAGATGTCCATCAGCAGACGAATGCATAAGAAAGCTGTGGTACATATACACAATGGAGTATTACTCAGCCATTAAAAAGAATACATTTGAATCAGTTCTAATGAGGTGGATGAAACTGGAGCCTATTATACAGAGTGAAGTAAGCCAGAAAGAAAAACACCAATACAGTATACTAACGCATATATATGAAATTTAGAAAGATGGTAATGACAACCCTGTATGCAAGACAGCAAAAGAGACACAGATGTATAGAACAGTCTTTTGGACTCTGTGGGAGAGGGAGGGGGGATGATTTGGGAAAATGGCATTAAAACATGTATAATATCATATAAGAAATGAATCGCCAGGCCAGGTTCGATGCAGGACACAGGAAGCTTGGGGCTGGTGCACTGGGATGACCCAGAGGATGGTATGGGAGGGAGGTGGGAGGGGGGTTCAGGATGGGGAACATGTGTACACCCGTGGCGGATGCATGTTGATGTATTGGCAAAACCAATACAATATTGTAAAGTAAAAAATAATAATAATAATAAATTTAAAAAGAAAATCAATAAGGAAATGCTTAAATAAAATGTGATAATCCATTGAATATATTAAAAAAAAAAAAAGAAAAGAAATGAGCATATGATCCCTGAGCAACTAAGCGTGCATGCTTGCAAAGGTAGCCTAATACTATAATTTTATTGCCTTAAATGAGGGCCAACTTCCCCATTGAAATCTGTCTATTCAATGAAGACACTTTAAGATACTAGAATTTACTGTTAACCCATGGAACCCAAACACTTTTGATTCATTTTGAACAAAAAAGAAAATGATCAGATTGTCTTCTGGGGGTCAAAAGCGAGATGGGTTAAGGTTATTGGGAAATTTGAAAAAATTAAAGGTTCTAGCACCCAACTCCAGTACTCTTGCCTGGAAAATCCCATGAATGGAGGAGCCTGGTAGGCTGCTGTCCATGGGGTCACTAAGAGTCGGACACGACTGAGCGACTTCACTTTCACTTTTCACTTTCATGCATTGGAGAAGGAAATGGCAACCCACTCCAGTGTTCTTGCCTGGAGAATCCCAGGGACTGGGGAGCCTGGTGGGCTGCCATTTATGGGGTCGCACAGAGTCGGACATGACTGAAGCGACTTAGCAGCAGCAGCAGCAGCCACTCTCTTAGATTTTTCCCTGGTTATACCACCCATGTTCTTCCCAGATACATACGTGATGGAGGCTGACAGCCCCTGATGTATGATAGGAAGTAGTAGGATTAAGAGAAACCTATAAATCAGTCAGTACTTGCCACAGCCTCGTTTCCAAACCATCTGAGCAGGAAGGTCTGTTTGGACCAGAATTAGATTTGGCCCACACAGGACCCTTAAATCAGCCATTGAAAACCAAATGTGGAATTTCCTTTCAGGTCCAAAATATTGATGTCATATTTTCACCACAAGAATAAACCCAAAATAATCTGAAGCAATTTTCTTCCATCTGAGGGAGGAAAATAGGGTGTAGAAATTCTGCCCAGCTGACTCAAAGTGAATAGTTCAGAAGCAATTGCCAAATATCCAACTCAAAGAGGATATTTAAATTGATTGAGGAACCCCATTCCTTGATAACCAACGTTTTGGGATTGAAACACCAACAAAATAGCAAAGCCTTTGTTTTTCCATTTTGAAAAGGTAAATGAGACTTTTAAGTCAAAGAAATTTTTTCAAATCTTAAATGTTTGGTGGGTACTATTGACCAACGGTGTAGGAGGTGAGTTTTACTGCTGGTGTTTTTTAATTCCCAAGTTTCCATGATTGCATACTTTAGTCATTTGGCAATGAGAACATTAGAAGTCTTGTCAAAGGTCTGCTTCTTCCTTTCCTGTTTGTATGAATTTCAACTTTTGTTTCTGGTGAGAACAAAGGGGTGTGTCAGGGGAGGTGTCTCCCTATGTATGTCTACCTTTCACTTGTCCTAAAAACAATACAAAAAAAATATATCTTTTGGTTTTCTGACAGTCTCTGCAGCTCAGATACTTCCACTAAGAGACCCTGCCTCTTTTGAGATGTTCTATTACCTCCTGGCTATGTTTTCCAGCATAGCCTGAAGGTAGGACTGCCTTCAGATGCAGGTGATCAGCTGTGAAAGAACTCCTCTCTGGTGATCAGAGCAAGGACAGCAGACACTTTGACTTTAGATACTCCATTGATAAGCAGCTCCTTCCAAAGGACAGGAAGTAGGCAATCTTTCTTAGCCATCAATTCTGCTAAGAAGATCACCTAACTTGTCTATATCCCCTTAGGTGGATATAGGGGATATCACCTGCATCACCTAAGGGGATATAGACAAGTAGACAGGACTTATAGATAAGTTAGGTGACTGCACTTTATTTCTCACTTAAAATACTTTAACTATCAATATGTTTGGAATGAAGTTATTTTTTAATATAAGTTTATTTTAATTGGAGGCTAATTACTTTACAATATTGTATTGGTTTTGCCTGGAATGAATTTCTGTATGATTCTATATGCGTGCGTGCTCAGTGGCTTCAGTCCTGTCCGACTCTTTGAGATCCCATGGACTGTGCTTCACCAGGCTCCTCTATTCATGGGATTCTCCAGGCAAGAATACTGGTTTGGGTTGCCATACCCTCCTCCAGGGGATCTTCCCCACCCAGGGATTGAACCTGGGTCTCCTGAGTCTCCTGCACTGCAGGTGGGTGTTTTTTTTTTTTTTTTTTAAACCATTAGCTCCACATGGGAAGCCCATGACTCAGTCTAGCTTTCCGCAAAGACAGGTTGTCTGATGAGGCGGGTCCCTCACCATATGCAGGCTGGAGGGATCTCTCTCTGGCCACACTGTCTCTGATAGGACTTAGTCCTAAATACTTTTGCTACCAGTCTGTGTGTGTGTGTGTGTGTGTGCTCAGTCGTGTCTGACTCTTTCTGACATCATGGATTTGTAGCCTGCCAGACTCCCCTGTCCATGGAATTCTCCAGGCAAGAATACTGGAGTGTGTTGCCATTTTCTATTCCTGGGGATCCTCCCAACCCAGGGATCAAACCTGTGTCTCTTGCATCTCCTGAATTAGCAGGCAGATTCTTTATCACTGTGTGACCCACCTTCTGCAATCAGGGGGCCTTGGTGAACACTGCCTGCTTGTACCCCACAAGTGGAGAATCAATACTTCCAGATTCACAGAATTTCTCTCAGAACTCAAGAATCAAGGCTCCAAGGCGGGGAAAAGACAAAAGCAAACAATTTGACCAAAGAAACAGCATTCCAATGTCAAACACATCTAGGGGTGGGGCGTTGTAGTTTAGATTTGTGTAACAGAAATGAACTAGTGTTTACTGAATACTGGCTGGTCTTTGTCTAGCATGTTAGAAGATCCATCCTTACCGAAAAAGCACTTGTGTGCAGAGGTGACCAGAGGATTTTCTCAAGAGTGGGGAGAAGAGAACAGGGTATTTTCTGGGCAGTGCTGTAGTCACAGGGGAGCTTTCCATTCTTCTAAGTTTGGTTTGCATACAACAGTGATTTCAGAGGACTGAGGGAAAGAAATGGGAGAGAGCCAGTCATTAAGCCTACTAATTCTTTGTTTCTTTTTACTGCTTCTCAACAGAGTGTTGGGAGTGGTTGATTTAGAAAGTTTGCATTTAGAATACAAAAGCTCTCTTCCTAAAGCATGCTGCTACTGCTAAGTCGCTTCAGTTGTGTCCGACTCTGTGTGACCCCATAGATGGCAGTCCACCAGGCTCTCCTGTCCCTGGGATTCTCCAGGCAATAACACTGGAGTGGGTTGCCATTTCCTACTCCAATGCATGAAAGTGAAAAGTCAGAGTGAAGTCACTCAGTCGTGTCCGACTCTTAGCGACCCTATGGACTGCAGCCTACCAGGCTTCTCCATCCATGGGATTTCCCAGGCAAGAGTGCTGGAGTGGGGTACCATCGCCTTCTCTGAAAGCATGCTAGATAATATCAAACATTTCTGAGAAGTATTCTTTTTTAACCCTTGCAAAAAACTAACCCACAAGAATGAGGATGTGCTTTCCCAAAGCTTGTTCTTGCTGACCTATTGCTCTCATTCATTCTCAAATGCTAACCACATACAACTCAAGATTTCAGTGGATTTTACCTATAAATTATCAAACTATCTTGGTCCATTTTTAAGGAGAAACAGCCTTGGTTAAATTACTCTTTCAAAGTTGATTCTTACAGTTTAAATGTTTGTGAAAGTCCTCAGTTGAAAGTTTTTCTCTTTCTCTTTTTTTCTCTTTTTGGTTTTTGCTTTCTTTTCTTTTTTTTTTTTTTAAGTGACTTTACCGTTAGTTCATTTCATTGTTTCCCTGAGGGAAATGATGCTCTTATATTTTAAAGATGCTGGTCAAAGGTTGGAAATGTTCTCTCCTGTTTTCTTTCCAGCTGGCTGCTTCCAGAATAGATTGCAATCCACAGTGAACCCACAAATGCCTTTTTTTCAGATTAGACTGCTACTTTAATAAAAATTTTTTAAAAGCCACTACCAAAAACTTTTTACTAAAAAGATATATGATTATTGAAATGCTGATATAAGTACTCATGCCTTATAAAATTTGAAAAATAAAAATGCTATTACACACATATTCATTGAAATGGAGAGAAATAAAATTGGAATACATAGCTCCTGTCATTTATGGGAAAAGAAGAAAATCCCAATTAGTAACTATGTGAAAATCTCACCCAAAAGCTTTTATTTGACAGCTGATTTAAAATATATATAACGGGAGACAGAAGCAGAGCTCTCCCTGGTTCTTTGGACCTTGAAACTGAAAATTTTTAAGGAGAAAACTCTCCGTTTTTTTCCCCCAAATGTGACAATAGACTCAATTGTTTCCTACAATTCAAACAAGAAACTATTGCCTAGAGACTCAGCCAAGCCAATGCTTTTATATATGTTCAGTGAAGTTCGTGTGCCAAGATTACTAAACAATTAGCAATTTTTCCCTGGTGTGTCATCTGCACATATGCATGCAATGTATACATATGGATGTATGCAGAATGAAAGCCATCTTTGTGTGAGTAGAAAGTTCCTTTCTAGTGACTCTAAGTTTAATAAAATGTCATCTGCAGCAAAATATCTGGAATGAGCCACATAAAAATCAAAAGGGTATATTTTCTCAGGTGCTTCGGCTGAGGAGAAAAAGCGCTCTTTCTAAATGTCCAGTGATGTATAGCATAGAGTCAAGAGCTTAAATAATCCCAAACCTCTGATAGTATCATTGTGAAATGTCATGCTCTCATGAAAACGCTGCTGAATGTAATTGCCAAAAGCTGACTACGCTTAGGATGAACTGTTGTTCAGAATACGCATATTCTTTTCTAAAGCTGAAATATAAAAACATAAAACTACTATAAAATGTACGGAATGGAATACCACTTTCTCAGTGGGCTCCATCAGCTTGAAGTTTCTGGAGAAACAGTATTTTGCCAGCTTTGGACTCCCTGTTAAATGTATTTATTCATTTTTATTATTGTTGTAGTTTTCAGGATTTTTTTTCCTATCTAATAGTGGGTACTTCTTCTTAGTATTTTTATATCATCCTTTTTGTTTTCTAATCATTCTCCAGACAGTCTGATCATTACCAACTACCACTGAGATTCCAATTAGTTCATGATTGCATCATGAAAAGCCTGCTTTCTTGACCTATTTGAGGGCATTATTTATAATTTAAAATACTTCCTCAGTTCCCTAATTAGAGCCTCAGATTCCCCCATCTGACCCTTTGCCCTTGCAGCACTGCTGTGTCTAATAGTCTGCAAAAGGGAGCATTCGTCAGTATGAGACGTACTGAGCTTTCTCGACGGTGTCTTTCCATTGTGCAGACATTTTCTTTACTAAAATGACTGGCTCACCACAGCTAAACACACTCATATGGCCTGCCCCAAGGGCTGCCTTTAATAAATAGGCCAAATGAAACACTGAAAATGTCTGTACAGAAAGAACACTAATGTGCACTTTTTAGAAAATGACTGGAGTGTGGTTTTCTTGAAAATAATAGTGCTACAGAAAGACAGATACAGAGAGAAACCAGGCCTATTTTCATGGCTGGCCAGGTCTCCATAGAGACACTCGCTGACCCCATTAATCCATTCCTTCCTTTCACAGTAGAAGAAATTTGATCTGGATCACATGACCACTCAAAGACGAGCTTTTGTCCCTTTTGCAGATAGGATGGGGCACGTGACCTAATTCTTACTGATAGGATGTCTGCCGCTTGAAGAGGGGAGACATGTCATCCCATTCCTCCCCACTCCACCCCGGGACCTGGAAGAGGCGTGGAAAACTGCGAGGATGACGACACACTGCAGAGATGGTACAGCCGCAGAATATCTCCCGGGTCTCTGGAAACCCAGCGAATTGCTCTCCTCCAGCTTTTATAGGCTGGAGAAGCGAGTGGCAAATCCACTCTAGTACTCTTGCCTGGAGAATTCCATGGACAGAGGAGGCTGGTGGGCTACAGTCCATGGGGCCGCAGAGAGTCAGACACAACTGAGCGACTAATACTAATTTTACAGGAGAGAGAAATGAAACACAATTTTGTGTCAGACGCTGTTATTTTGGGCCCATGGTATAAGTAGCTGAAGCTATGTGCTCATTCTTTCTGTGAACTGCCATGTTTTACATGCTAGACTTCAGATGTCTTGGGAACCGCTGGGCACATAGCTCTGATAACTTCATGTTCTTATTGCTCTAAGGAAGAACTTATACTTTTCACTAAACCAGCTAACTTTAATTTTGAAATCTTTAAAATCTTGGCTCCAGTGCTACCCTCTGGAAGCTCTTCATGGAGGACACAAGAAACGAGGAGCTGGAAATGGGTGAGGGGCAGAGGATGGGTGCTGGGCCAGAGTCCGTTCACAGACATAATCAACAGAACCAAGGTTGGACATGTTAATAAGCTTTACTAGGGAGAAGAGTCAAGGCCTCTTGACTAACCCTGGTACAGGGATAATCCTCCTGCGATCATCACATCTCTCATGTGATTTTGCCTATCACATGTATTTTAAAAAAACTATCAGAAACTAAATATCAAGTGTATACACCTGGGCAATTTTTTTTTTTTTTTGCACTTCCCTTTTCTTAACTTTCCAGCTACTCATTTCCCTTCGTCAGCTCTTTGTTTGCTACCCAACAAGTGAATATCTCTTCCACTGAAAAACTAGTTCCAGGACTCATGAGCCATGATTGCTGGGTCTGTGCTTTCTCTCACTTCATCTTTTGGGGAATGAGACAGAGAGTGGTTGTAATTTTATTTTGAATTTCTCAAATCCATTACTGTCTCTACCACTGGCTCACTAAGGGGTCAGTGTTTCACTGCCAATAATGTTCTATTTATTTGTCACACCCCTGGGTGACTTTTAAGTTGATTCTTCATTAGGCATCAGAGTGTGAGAGTGTTACATAGAATAACAGCTTCTTACTATTTAAACCGTCATCTAGTCCAACCTCACAATGAGAACAAAAGACTCACAGCTAGTTACTAGCTGTGCATTTCAGCAGATTACGTAACGTCACTTTCTCACTTACAGGTCCAAATAAATATCTACGTTATTCTGTTAATTGTTTCAATAAGAGTAGTAATGACAGTCAATGATGTTAGTGCTTGATATGGTTATTGTTGTTAACAGAGTTAAGTCTTCTCTTGATTCCTTACAATAGAGACTCTCTCACATCCTTCACAGAGGTTAAAATAGTTCGGTTACTCTCAGGGTTAAAGCAAAAACTCATTCTCTGTAACTTTATCCGTCTGCCCTAGACCTTCTCGCAGGGCTTGGAGAATGAATCTACTCTGTCCACATGATACTGATCCTTCCCAGCAAAACTTTTCATCCCTCAAGCTGAAGATTTCCAGTGACTCTAATATTCTCAGATGAGATGGAGATTCCAGTGTTTTTCACAAAGCTGGCCTTTCTCCTCCAAATGATACTCAGTGTCCTGTGTTCCTTCTAGAGTACCCAGACCCACAGCACACAGCTCAAGTACAGTGACCTGATTTGCACTTTTGATGGGGGGCAGTGAGCACCTGGGCTTCCCTAGTGGTTCAGTGGGAAAGAATCCACCTGCTAATGCAGGAGACATGGGTTCAATCCCTGAGCCAGGAAGATCCTCTGGAAAAGGAAATGGCAACTCATTCCGGTATTCTGGAAAATCCCAAGGACAGAGGAGCCTGGCAGGCTACAGTCCATGGGGTTGCAAAGAGTTGGACATGACTTAGCAACTAAACAATTGAACAAATACCAGTATGCTCTCAAAAAAAAAAAAAAAAAAAAAAATCTCAAGCAGAGATAAATCTTATTCATGAGAGGGATATTTTTGTCCAAGCTTCTATCCTGAAATTTTACTCCTTGCTTCTCATTCATCTGAACTTAATCACTTTGCTGGGATTCAGAGAAGAGGATTATCAAACAGATTAAGGATCCATGTATTGTTGTAGGTTCAGGAGTTTACATGAAGGCTGAACTTGAGCAATGCCTTGTTTTCCTCATTTGTGAAAGTCCTGCACTATTTATTCCACTTGATTAATCGCAATGAAAATATGAATGGTGAACCACTGTATACATGCTAAACATTATTGATAATAGTAAGAAAACTGTTCTTTTCTCATCATTTCTCATCTTTTCTGAGTCATTCTGCTTACAAAATGAGAATTAAAATATAGAATTATTTGAGGATCCATTGATGTAATATGTGTGCAATAGTGTAACACAATTCTTGGCACACACTGGTTACTCCATGTGAATTTTGTAATGTACAGTTGATGAATTCTGGCTCCCAAAATGATGCAGTCATTGTACCCACTGCATAAATGCAGATCATTCTGCAATATCTCCTTGTGGTGTTTTTAAGGAGGTAAAACACTAAATCTGAAAATAGGTCACCTGGAAACTATCACTCACATGATGGAAGAGTTAGATGCACCAAATTATTTTCCTTGAAATGAATGACTAAGGCAGTCTCCTCCTTCCTCTGACCATTAACAGCCACTGTTCCTTTAAGCATCACTCAGACACCAATCCATAAGGGAAACTGATTGAAATAAGATATATTGTCCTTTAGGTAGAAATATCGAGACACAACTTAATCAATAGCACCTTGATTCTACAAAAAAGATAATCCATCTCTCCTGTTCAAAGAACTTGTTCTTTTTTGTTTGTTTGTTTTGTTTTATTTATTTTTTTTAAATTTTATTTTATTTTTTAAACTTTACAATATTGTATCAGTTTTGCCAAATATCGAAATGAATCCACCACAGATATACTAATGATAATAACTGAAGCTAGCCCATGGCTTAACCTGATTGAACAGCTCACTGTATCTCTTGACTCCTTTTTAAGTACAGAGGGTGCAGACAACCATATAAATTCACTCTGTCCAATCCAGTATCCAATGTCTATTTGACGATTGTGACGGGTTTTTTTTTTTATGGTGTCAATTATATTTTTAGGCCTCAACTATATTCCCTTATACAATCCATATGCAGTTATTTTAAATTTTTAAAAAGACTTTTTCTGGTACAGTAAAAAAAAAGCTTTTTAATTAAACTTACAGGATTTTTCCATCATGAACTGCCTTGAATTCTGAGCTTAACAGAAAAAAAATGCTGTGAGAAAAAGTTTAGAAGTCAAATTGACCTGCACCATTTCAGTTTCCAACTTTTCCTTCATCACACTGGAAAGCAACATTTACTCTTATTCCTTTACTATACATAATGTGACCACTTGTGTCTGATTCTTTGTGACCTCATGGACTATAGCCCATCAGACTCCTCCATCCATAGGATTTTCTAGGCAAGAGTGCTAGAGTGGGTCGCCCTTTCCTTCTCCAGGGGATGTTCCTGACCGAGGGATCGAACCTGGGTCTCCCACATTGCAGGCAGATGCTTTACTGTCTGAGCCACCAGAGAATCCCCTGACCATAAGCTACATCTGTTCTTAAAGATGTTCAAGTGTCACCTAAGTCTCCATTCTCTACTCCCCTTCTTGTCTCTCAACTGTAACAATCTCATAACTGCATTGGAGGGAAAAACAAGACTATCAGCTCGAAACATCTTCAGCTGTCCATTTCAAACTAGTTTTCCTCATTTTTTTATTCATTCATTCAAGAAGAACCTCAGTTATTTTATCAGATATGTTGTTGAGTATCTGGGTAGTTTAGGATATAAAAAAATTTCACAATCTAAACATACAGTAAAGGAACCTTAAATAAATTTTCAAGAAATTATGGTCTTCCAGAAGGTCCTCAGATATACACCAGAGGGTAAAGAGTGTCAGAAAGAGAGATACAGTTAAAGCCACTAAAGAGAGAGGAGCAAAGACTTGAAAGCTCACAGCCAGTCTCGGATGGACCCTGTGTGATCTGGGCCTTCACTCTAGTGATGATTTGGGTGGGGGAGGAATGTAAAGGGGGAGATTTCCCAGGAGAAAGGTAGAATTTGAACAAGGAAATAGAGGTAGAAAATCGCACAAAATTGAACAAGGAAATGGAGGTAGAAAATCACACAAAATGTGCAGAGATATTATAATTAATATAATTTAAACTGACTTGACTAATTCAGAGGAAATCTAAAGGAGAAGAGTGAGAGGAAAAACTAAAAAGACAGATTTGAGTCTTTATCAGACTGGTTTGTACACATTTTTAAAATTTGGAAATGGTGAGCCATTGATGGTTTTTTCAGAAGGCCAGAGATCAGGAACACCAATCTGACAGCTGTATCTATGATGAACTGGAAGAGGAAAACTGAAGTGAGAGATAGCTTGGATATTCAACGGCCTAAAATGGCAACCCACTCCAGTGTTCTTGCCTAGAGAATCCCATGGACAGAGGAGCCTGGTGGGCTGCCGTCTATGGGGTCGCACAGAGTCGGACACGACTGAAGCGCCTTAGCAGCAGCAGCAAACAGTAAACAAAAGGACCCTGAAAGAGGCAATAGGAATAGAGTCGCAGAAAGAGATGGAGATAAGAGAAACGTAGAAGAGGTAGGACCTTGCAACTAACCAGATATGGCAAATGAGAGAGCATGAGGAGAGAGAAAGTATACTCCCATTCTAAACCAAGGTTATACATTTTAAAAAATTAATTTATTTATTTTAATTGGAGGCTAATTACTTTACAATACTGTAGTGATTCTTGCCTTTCAGTTCAGTCGCTCAGTCGTGTCTGACTCTTTGTGACACCATGAATCGCAGCACGCCAGGCCTCCCTGTCCAACACCAACTCCTGAAGTCCACCCAAACCCATGTCTATTGAGTCAGTGATGCCATCCAACCATCTCATCCTCTGTCATCCCCTTCTCCTCCTGCCCTCAATCTTTCCCAGCATCAGGGTCTTTTCCAATGAGTCAGCTCTTCGCATCAGGTGGCCAAAGTATTAGAGTTTCAGCTTCAACATCAGTCCTTCCAATGAACACCCAGGACTGATCTCTTTTAGGATGGATTCTTGCCTTACATTGACATGAATCAGCCATGGGTGTACATGTGTCCCCCATCCTAAAGTTATCTTTTTAAATTTATTTCGTGGATAACATTGATGTTCATTTATATTCTATTCTAATTTATATATAGAAAAGGAAGTTGTTGAAATTCTCAAAAGGATTGGTAAAGAGAAAGGTGATTTTAAAAATGATATAGAAATTAACTGAGCCAAGGTGATGTGACAGTCATGATAAAAATAAAATGCAGATAAATTCCTTAGAGTACAATAGTTTTCTTAGGGTATAATATATGCTAGTTTTCTTAGGGCATAATATATGTTTATTATTATAAACTCTGAAAAGAGGAGTTTTGTTTACTGTATGAGTAATAATGAAAAAGAAGAAACATATAAGAGACAATGAGCTTCAAATAAATATTCAATGTGTATGTGACTGAGTCAAACCAATGATGCAGAATTGATTCTAGGCTTAATTTTCAGCTTTTATACTCAGAAGCCAAACGCTAAAAATAAGTAAAACATAGATATAAATTAAATAAAACATAATAAAAATTAAAACATCATATTATTTATTTAAAAATACTAAATTAAGCATTGTATTCTTTACAAACACTACACTTTGATGATTTCAATTCTTTTGATTTTTGTTCTCATTGACATCTACACACCACTATATATAGGTAACTAGTAAGAACCCACTTTTAGTACAGGGGACTCTACTCAATACTCTGTAATGGCCTATAAGAGAAAAGAATCTGAAAAAAGAGTGGATATATGTATATGTATAACTGATTCACTTTGCTATACACCTGAAAGGATCACAGCATTGTAAATCAACTACATTCAAATCAAAATATTAAATATGAATAAAAGGAATTTAGCAGACCAAAACTAGTACTGCTGTATAGCACAGAGAGCTATTTTCAATATCCTGTGATAAATCATAATTGAAAAGAACATGAACGAGGATAAAACTGAGTCACTTTGCCATAAAGCAGAAATTACCACAATGTTATAAACCAACTATACTTGAATGAAACAAATCTTGAAAAATAATGTAGGAATTTGGGGCACATTGAACTGTGAACAATGAAAAGTCCATATTCAGCTGCATTTGTGTGTAAAAGAAAAGTGACTGCTACTCACTCAGTCATGTCCAACTGTTTGTGACCCCAGGGACTGTACCCTGCCAAGCTCCTCTGTCCATGGAATTCTCCTGGCAAGAATACTGGGGTGAGTAGCCATTTCCTTCTCCAGGAGATCTTCCCAACCCAGAAATGGAACCAGATCTCCTATATTGCAGGCAGATTCTTTACCATTTGAGTCACCTCATTTATACTTAAACCATTCCTCAATCATACTTAAAAATAAGGAACAGTTCAGTTCAGTTGCTCAGTCGTGTCCAACTCTTTGCGACTCCATGAATCTCAGCATGCTAGGCCTCACTGTCCATAACCAACTCCCGGAGTTCACCCAAACTCTTGTCAATCAAGTCGGTGATGCCATCCAGCCATCTCATCCTGTCATCCTCTTCTCCTCCTGCCCCCAATCCCTCCCAGCATCAGGGTCTTTTCCAATGAGTCAACTCTTCACATGAGGTGGCCAAAGTTTTGAAGTTTTAGCCTCATCATCAGTCCTTCCAATGAACACCCAGGACTGGTCTCCTTTAGGATGGACTGGTTGGATCTCCTTGCAATCCAAAGGACTCTCAAGAGTCTTCTCCAACACCAGAGTTCAAAAGTGTCAATTCTTCAGCACTCAGCTTTCTTCACAGTGCCACTCCAACATCCATACATGACCACAGGAAAAACCATAGCCTTGACTGGAAGGACCTTTGTTGGCAAAGTAATGTCTCTGCTTTTGAGTATGCTATTTAGGTTGGTCATAACTTTCCTTCCAAGGAGTAAGCGTCTTTTAATTTCATGGCTGCAGTCACCATCTGCAGTGATTTTGGAGCCCAAAAAAATAAAGTCTGACACTGTTTCCACTGTTTCCCCATCTATTTCCCATGAAGTGAATGGACCAGATGCCATGATCTTCATTTTCTGAATGTTGAGCTTTAAGCCAACTTTCTCACTCTCCTCTTTCACTTTCATCAAGAGGCTTTTTAGATCCTCTTCACTTTCTGCCATAAGGGTGGTATCATCTGCATGTCTGAAGTTATTGAGATTTCTCCCAGCAATCTTGATTACAGCTTGTGCTCTTTCCAGACCAGCATTTCTCATGATGTATTCTGCATGTAAGTTAAATAAGCAGGGTGACAATATACAGCCTTGACATACTCCTTTTCCTATTTGGAACCAGTCTGTTGTTTCATGTCCAGTTCTAACTGTTGCTTCCTGACCTGCATATAGGTTTCTCAAGAGGCAGCTCAGGTGGTCTGGTATTGCCATCTCTTGAAGAATTTTCCACAGTTTATTGTGATCCACACAGTCAAAGGCTTTGGCATAGTCAATAAAGCAGAAATAGATGTTTTTCTGGAACTCTCTTGCTTTTTCAATGATCCAGCAGATGTTGGCAATTTGATCTTTGGTTTCTCTGCCTTTTCTAAAACAAGCTTGAACATCTGGAAGTTCACAGTTCATGTATTTCTGAAGCCTGGCTTAGAGAATTTTGAGCATTACTTTACTAGTGTGAGATGAGTGCAATTGTGTGGTAGTTTGAGCATTCTTTGGCATTGCCTTTCTTTGTGGTTGGAATGAAAACTGACCTTTTCCAGTCCTGTGGTCACTGCTGAGTTTTCCAGATTTGCAGGCATATTGAGTGCAGCACTTTCACAGCATCATCTTTTAGGATTTGAAATAGCTCAACTGGAATTCCATCACATCCATTAGGTTTGTTCAAATGTGGTCCACTGGAGAAGGGAATGGCAAACCACTTCATTATTCTTGCCTTGAGAACCCTATGAACAGTATGAAAAGGCAAAATGATAGGATACTGAAACAGGAACTTCCCAGGTCGGTAGGTGCCCAATATGCTACTGGAGATCAATGGAGAAATAACTCCAGAAAGAATGAAGGGATGGAGCCAAAGCAAAAACAATACCCAGTTGTGGATGTGACTGCTGATAGAAGCAAGGTCCGATGCTATAAAGAGCAGTATTGCACAGGAACCTGGAATGTTAGGTCCTTGAATCAAGGCAAATGGAAGTGGTCAAACAGGAGATGGCAAGAGTGAAAGTCGACATTCTAGGAATCAGCAAACTAAAATGGACTGGAAAGGGTGAATTTAACTCAGATGACCATTATATCTACTACTGTGGGCAAGAATCCCTTAGAAAAAATGGAGTAGCCATCATGGTCAACAAAAGAGTCTGAAATGCAGTACTTGGATGCAATCTCAAAAACGACAGAATGCTCTCTGTTCATTTCCAAGGCAAACCATTCAATATCACAGTGATCCAAGCCTATGCCCCAACCAGTAACACTGAAGAAGCTGAAGTTGACCGGTTCTATGAAGACCTACAAGACCTTTTAGAACTAACACCCAAAAAAGATGTCTTTTTCATTATAGGGGACTGGAATGCAAAAGTAGGAAGTCAAGAAACACCTGAAGTAACAGGCAACTTTGGCCTTCAAGTACGGAATGAAGCAGGGCAAAGGCTAATAGAGTTTTGCCAAGAGAACGCACTGGTCATAGCAAACACCCTCTTCCAAGGAACAGTAGGCCCCCACATATGCACTGAAGGTCTAACAAAGTGAACTTCATTGGTGGGTATCTTCCAGAAAGAAGGCAGTAAGATAAAACTTGCTGACTGCAGTGATCTTTAATGCCAGGGCTGACATGTAAAGATTGTTCTGTATTTGGAGAGATTCGGAAATGGAAGATTCTGAGAAGACAAATTGGGAATGAAACAAAAGTAGAGTGAAACAAAATAATATGCAAAAAAAAAAACAAAAACAAGGCTCAATATTCTGAATTTGTACACCTTATAAAATGCATATAAAAAATGTTTCTAATGTAGATCTAAATATAAATTAAATTATTATAGCTACATACTTAGAGAATTATAAAAATTCAACACCAGAAGTGATCTTATAAGCACTCTCTCATGACGCTTGATGGACAAAAAGTTGTTGCTGAGGAATGGGAAAATGTCAATCTTCTCTCCCTCTCTGGTTTTCTTGTTAATAATATCAGCATCATTAAAATCCACCTTATTTCTAAATTGCAGCAGTCTGTACTTTAATAGAAAGAGCAAAGATAACCTAAATATGAACTAATCCTCTGGGATGTGGAGATCAAGCCCATTTCATGATTATATTGATTGTGGGTGTCTCTAATGATTCAACTGGGGTTCCCTGGTGGCTCAGTGGTAAAAAAAAAAAAAAAAGACATCTGAAATGCAGGAGCCCCAGGAGACTCGGGTTTGATCCCTGGGCTGAGAAGATCCCCTGGAGAAGAACATGGCAACCCACTACAGTATTCTTGCCTGGAAAATCCCAAGGACAGAGGAGCCTGGCAGGCTACGGTCCATAGGGTTGCAAAGAGTCAGACAGGGCTGAAGAGACTTAGCATGCACGCACACACACTTGCACTAATGATTCAACAGTAAGTCTCTCTCTTGGCTTCTGTGCATTGTCCAGGGCTCTGAGTCTCTCTTTTCTACCCTCCGCCTGTGCATTGCTCACATAACATGTTATCTGGGCCCAGAGATCTGGCAGGTTTTGAGCAAGGGCCTTTGCTGCAGCTTATGAGTATGTACGTTGTTAATTTACTAGATCAAAGAATGGAAAAACCTACAGGCCATACCCTATGTTCCGCATCAAAAGCAAGTACATAAGAATGGAGTATGATGAGTTAGAAACAGCACTGACTGCACTCATCTCATTAAAGCACTGTGAACTGACAAAAGAGATTAAGCGGAAAATTCTTCCCAAGGAGAAAAAGGATACTGGGGAGTACAAATACCTAAGATAGAAGGAAATACAAATATTCATTTAGAATTAGGATTTGTTGTTGTTTAGTTGCTAAGTCCTGTTAGACTCTTTTGAGATCCCACGGACTGTAGCCCCCAGGCTCTTCTGTCCATGGGACTTTCCAAGCAAGAATACTGGAGGGGGTTGCCATTCTCTTCTCCAGGGGATCTTCCTGACCCAGGGATTAAACCCATGTCTCCTGCATTGGCAGGTAGATTCTTTACCACTGAGCCACCAGGGAAGCCCAGAACTAGGATAGGCACTTAAAAAAAAAAAAAAAAAGGTGTGTTCTAGATATATTTATCGAAAATTAGGTGAAAATGACTTGTAGTTACTTATCATTAGTTAAAATTTCAAATAGCAGCACTCTTAATTACTAAACTCTGTGATAATGAAGTAGTTTTAGAAATGATGTGCTTTTCCATTATTTACAATTCAGGGCATCATTAAGAATAGCATATTTGGACAATGACAACTGGATCTGGTCATGATATTTTTGCCAAATTTGGTGACACCACAACATAAATTAGACTTGATGTGTGATTATTGTAAAGGTCTTCTCTTTCCCCCCACTTTATTTCTGTTTAAACAACTGTGGCAAAGGAGAATAAAAATGTGTAAACAATTTATCCTAGAACACTTGTAGGAAATCTTTCTTAATGTTGGCCGCATTTTTCCGCTCATTTGTCCCGTGAAATGCAATAGCAATATTGGATAGAGAACTACATGTGTCAGTGCTATTTTAGCCATTATGCCTTAGGTGTAATTCGATTTTCTCATTTGAAATCCATGTTATTATGTGCATTCGTGGCATGGCACTCCTGTGAGCAATCACCACTGGATGTCTACAATAGGCTTATAATGAGACACATATTTGTGGTTAGCACAATAATTGTTTTTTTCCAATTGAAGTCACAGTCTCCTTTTTCAGATCTCTAGGCTGAAAAAAGTCATGCTTTCTCCAAACAGCCTGGATAATCCTAAGACACATCCCCATATGTTGACAGCAGATTGTTTAGATAAATGCAGATCTTATAAGTGTTTTTGAATAATCAGTGTATACAATGAGTAAGTGAATGAGAGACTGCCTCTACTATTTTTAAAAAGTAATAAAAGGTGTATATGTCCACAAATTTCCACCATAATTATATGACAAAACAATGCTTTTTCAAGTTGAAAGGTCTAAAATATCAATAGCAAAACACAAACAATTTAATTTAAAAATTTTAATTAAAAATTCAGATCAGAGGATCTGAATAGACATTTTTTTTTTAAAGTAAGACATAGAGATGGCCAATAGACACAAAAAAAGATACTCAACATCACTAATCATCAGGGAAATGTACATTAGAACACAACAGGCTGGGAGAAAACATATGCAAAGCATACATCTGATGAAGAACTGTTATCCAAAAATTATAAAGACTTAAAATCAGATTGTTGTCATACTGTTGAGTTTTAAAAGTTCTTCATTTCACCAAAGAAGATATACAAATGGAAAATAAGCATGTGAAAAGATTCTCCACATTATATATCATCAGTTCAGTTCAATCACTCATTTGTGTCTGACTCTTTGCGACCCCATGAATCACAGCACGCCAGGCCTCCCTGTCCATCACCAACTCCCGGAGTTCACCCAAACCATGTCCATTCATGCTCTGTTGTCCCCTTCTCCTCCTGTCCTCAATCTTTCCCAGCATCAGAGTCTTTTCAAATGAGTCAGCTCTTCGCATCAGGTGGCCAAAGTATTGGAGTTTCAGCTTCAACATCAGTCCTTCCAATGAACACCCAGGACTGATCTCCTTTAGGATGGACTGGTTGGATCTCCTTGCAGTCCAAGGGACTCGCAAGAGTCTTCTCCAACACCACAGTTCAAAAGCATCAATTCTTCAGCGCTCAGCCTTCTTCACAGTCCAACTCTCATATCCATACATGACTACTGGAAAAACCATAGCCTTCACTAGATGGACCTTTGTTGGCAAAGTAATGTCTCTGCTTTTTAAAATGTTGTCTAGGTTGGTCATAACTTTCATCAGGGACATGCAAATAGAAACAATAAGATACCACTACACCCTAGTGAGAATGGCTGATGTCCAAAACACTGACAATACCAAATGCTGGTAAGGAAGTAGAGCAACAGGAACTCATACATTGCTCTTAGGAATGGAAAATAGTACAGCCATATTGGAAGACAGTTTCACAGTTTCTTACAAAAGTAAATATACTCTTACCATAAAATACAACAGTCATATTCTTTGGCATTTACCCAAAGGAACTGAAAACTTATATCCACACAAAAATCTGCACAAGGATGTTTATAGCAATTTTACTCACAATTGTCAAAACTTGGAAGCAACCAAGATGTTCTTTAACAGATGAATGGATAATAAACTGTGGTACAACCAGACAATGGGAATGTTAGCACTACAAAGAAATTAGATCTCAAGCTATGAAAAGACATGGAGGAACATTAAATGAATATTACAAAATGAAAGAAGTCTACCCGAAAAGTCTACGTACTGTATGATTCCAATTTTCAGACATTCTAGAAAAAGTAGACTATGACAACAGTAAAAAGATCAGCAGTTGTCAGGCTTTGGGGAAGGAAAAGTAATGAATTCGGTAGATCACAGAGGACTTTAAGGACAGTGAAAATACTTCCTTTGAAACTATAATGGTAGAATCATGTCCTTAGACACTTATCCAGATCCATAGAATATATATCAAAGGTGAACTATAATATAAACCATGGACTTGGGGTGATTATGCTTCATCAATGAAATTTCATCATTTAATAAATGCCCCACTCTGGTGGGGGATGGTGAAAATGGTGGAAGCTATGCATGTATAGGGGCAAGGATTATTTGGGAAATCCTGGAATGTCCTCTCAATTTTAAGGTGTTCTAAAAATATAAAGTTTAAGAAAAAATAAAGATAGGGCTCCTGTCTCCTAGTCTCGGTGAGAGAGAAGTAGTCTAACTTCCAAAGCACCGATTAGCAAACACAGATGGCCTGATCACATAGACTACCCTCTTCAACATCCTCTAGTATGTTCTCAGTTGCTTACACCAGTGCTTAAAAACTCTCCTGCCCAGGACTTCGCTGGTGGGCAGTGGTTAAGAATCTACCTTGCAATGCAGGGGATGTGGGTTCAATTCCTGGTTGAGGAACTAAGATGCCACATGCTATGGAGCAACTAGAGAGTCCCTGTACCACAAGGAAAGATCCTGCATGACACAACAAAGATCCTTCATGCTGCAAATAAGAACAGACACAAAGAAATAGATATTTAAAAAAAAAAAAAAAACTCTCCTGCCTTTTAAATACCATAAATTACTGCTACTGGTTCTTTTAAATATAACTAAAATGATTTTGGAAATACCAGACATTTTATAGCATATTGGATACAACATATAGACAAAGTTTTGTGTAATCTCTTTCAAAATTTATGTGTGTAAATTCGGTGTAAGCTGTGAAGTAGCTAGGAAATATTTTACTAATTGCGTGATAAAATAATAATACAGATTTCTTCAGTTATTTAATTGACCAAATAATACAATTTAGTCAATTAAGTTTTTCCATAAGATATTTAACAGTTCCTAAAGCCTATGAACAAAACTTAAAATTTAAGCTACGTGCCACATTGCTTAATTTTTAGTTACACATATATTCTCTTCTTTAAATAAAAAAGCAATATTTGTTCTTGATTTAAAAAAAAAAACAAAAAACTCTGCTTTTTGTTTCAGTGGAGTTGAATTTACACTCTGTCTTCTTTTCCAGTAGTCTTAAATAACATCTCCCTTGCCTGTTTAACTGTTCAGTGCAATTTTACATTGACAGATCTCATACAATCTTCCCTCCATGGTTAGGGGTAACCCTTGCTAAGTACTGGTCAAGGATCTGACATCAATCCTATCTTGAATATAAGGAATTTAAGAAAGCCTAGTTCAATAACTCACATGAGTCAGCTATAGGCTTCCTTTGACCACACAGTTTTTGAAATGGAGGTTCTACCTTGCTTTTGAAATTACACCCCACTTAGTTTCCATCCTGTGAACTATGTCTTGTGGCTTCTCTAAGAAAGACTTCTTGCCCTACAATCTTCCTATTACTCCATATCTCCAACTTGCCATCTTTTAATCCCACTAGGAACTAGATCCCAGCTCATGCACCTTATAATTGCTATGTGACCACACCTAGAGGGACCTTTACTTGTTTGCCTGACACCAAAAGCCTCAGAACCATTTTCTGCTGCTTTGCCTACTTAGAAACGTCAGAGAGCCTACTGCTGGGGTTGTTCCTTAATAGCATTGTCATATGCTCTGTAGTTGTTATTTGTCCTGCTAAACTGCAGTACCCCTGGAGAAGGAAACGGCAATCCACTCCATTATGCTTGCCTAGAGAATCCTATGGACAGAGGAGCTTGGCAGGCTATATAGTCCATGGGGTCACAAGAGTTGGACACAACTTAGCAACTAAACCACCACCCCATCAAACTTCAGTACTGTTCACTTAGGTCTTGTTAGGTGGGTGCCTAAGTCCCTGCCCTATCTCATGAGTGGCCCTAGATTCCCAGGGTGTGCTGTCCACTGGTCCAGCCTGACCCAAGGCCCCTCTCAAATGACAACTCAAGGCCATATCTATTCTGAGACAAAATGTTGTCCTAACTGCTAACACAGGGAATGGAGATTTAGATTCAGGTGGTGTCTGTGTTTTGTTTCAGGCTATAGTGTGCAAATCATGCTTTAATATGTTGTGGTTTGTTTAAAAAATCAACATAGGCATGTCATTTCAGAATAAGTTATGTTTTATGGTTCTATATTCAATTTAGACATTTTATTTTTTATTCATTTTTGGCACATCAACTGAGAATATTATGTTTTGGAATGCCTATAGAATTCTTTGGAGGATAAAATGAAATTACATAAAAAGCTTCCCAAATGTTAAAAAAATATTTAATTTCCAAAGAAAATAGCAAATGTAGGTGAGATTAGGGAGGCATCTGGGGCTCCTAGAAATCAAGTAACAGTACTGGACACAAATCTCTTTCAGCTGGTAAGTACACTAGGGCATAGAGATAGGAACTCAACAGACATAATAAAGGGAATAAAATCTTGCTATTTTTTTTAGATTTCTGCTTCAACTTGGTCTGCCCTTAAAGGAAGAAACAATTTCTTGTTTCTTCATAGGCTGCACAGACTTCCCAAGGAAAATTTTCACTTTCTCAGAGGATCATCGATGGATGTGCTCTTTTTTTTGGGGGTGGGGGAAGAAGTAGTTCTTTATTATTTTTTTTTTAAACTTTACAAAATTGTATTAGTTTTGCCAAATATCAAAATGAATCCGCCACAGGTATACATGTGTTTCCCATCCTGAACCCTCCTGCCTCCTCCCTCCCATACCATCCCTCTGGGTCGTCCCAGTGCACTAGCCCCAAGCATCCAGTATCATGCATTGAACCTGGACTGGCAACTCGTTTCATACATGATATTTTACGTGTTTCAATGCCATTCTCCCAAATCTTCCCACCCTCTCCTTCTCCCACAGAGTCCATAAGACTGTTCTATACATCAGTGTCTCTTTTGCTGTCTCGTACACAGGGTTATTGTTACCATCTTTCTAAATTCCATATATATGTGTTAGTATACTGTATTGGTGTTTTTCTTTCTGGCTTACTTCACTCTGTAAAATAGGCTCCAGTTTCATCCACCTCATTAGAACTGCTTCAAATGTATTCTTTTTAATGGCTGAGTAATACTCCATTGTGTATATTTACCATAGCTTTCTTATCCATTCATCTGCTGATGGACATCTAGGTTGCTTCCATGTCCTGGCTATTATAAACAGTGCTGTGATGAACACTGGGGTACACGTGTCTCTTTCCCTACCACTGCTGGGCATACACACTGAGGAAACCAGAATGGATGTGCTCTTGAGTATCAACTTACAACATGGCCAAAACCATTCCTCCTGTTCTCCAGAGTGAACACTGAATTCATTGAATTATTTTTGTAAACAACTTGGTCAAAGCACAACAGTGTTTGTGGAGGACTCTTTTCTACAAAAGTGTAGTTAGGCTTTCCTAAGTGATCCCTCCCACCTTTACCCACATTAGTAAGAATATATGTTCTAAGGTGAGAGCGAGCTTATGTTATTTGCAGAATTCATTCCGCGAAGATCATCTCTTAAAATCCAATGGTATTCAGACACGTTGGGCTGCTGCTGATAAGTCGTTTCAGTCGTGTCTGACTCTGTGCAATCCCATAGACGGCAGCCCACCAGGCTCCCCCATCCCTGGGATTCTCCAGGCAAGAACACTGGAGTGGGTTGCCATTGCCTTCTCCAGGGCATGAAAGTGAAAAGTGAAAGTGAAGTCGCTCAGTCGTGTCCGACTCCTAGCAACCCCATGGACTGCAGCCTACCAGGCTCCTCTGTCCATGGGATTTTCCAGGCAAGAGTACTGGAGCATGTCTAGTCAATTCTTACTCAGCAATTGTACTCCCCAGGGGACATTTTTCAGTATTGGAGACTTTTCATTGTTACAAAGGCAGACAGTATGGGGATTATTACTTGCATATAGTGGGTAGAAACTAGGGTTATTGCTAAATACCATACAGTGCTTAGGAGAACAATCTAAAGAGGAATTATCTAGTCGAAAATGTCAATAGTGCAGAGGTTGAGAAATGTTGGACCAGGCAAATGGAGTTCTTACTGCTTAAGAGCTAAGAAGCCTACTGAGAGAGTTTACTCCAAGATGAGAAAGAACCAGAGGGGACGGGAGAAGAACTAAGTATAGTGTTACATGCTATGCTTGTTTCCAACATAGTCCCCTCCTTCCTTGATAGCATCCCTGTGTCCTGGAGAAAGCAGCCACTGGAAGTAACAATGTCAAAATTTCTCATGAAAACATCAATGCATCAGCATGATTTGGGAACACCTTCCCCAACATGAAGCACAGAAGAGAGAATGAGGTAGGCTTTCACTTTCTGCAACGATAGAAAGCATAGCACTTGGAAAATTTCCACTTCTGTCAAGATGGAGTAGCCCCTTTTCTCCAAGGTCCTCCTTCTTAAAACTAGAATCCCTGGATATAGCTCAACAAACAAGTATAGGAAGACCTTAAAAGGAAAAAAAAAGGAAATCTGACAGCCTAAGGACCCCAGAGTTCAGTTCAGTCCAGTTCAGTGGCTCAGTCGTGTCCAACTCTTTGCGACCCCATGGACTGAAGCACACAAGGCCTCCCTGTCCATCACCAACTCCCGGAGTTTACTCAAACTCATATCCATTGAGTTGGTGATGTCATCCAACCACCTCATCCTCTGTCATCCCCTTCTCCTCCTGCCTTCAATCTTTCCCAGCATCAGGGTCTTTTCAAATGAGTCAGCTCTTCACATCAGGTGGCCAAAGTATTAGAGTTTCAGCTTCAACATCAGTCCTTCCAATTAACACTCAGGACTGATATCCTTTAGGATGGACTGGTTGGATCTCCTTGCAGTCCAAGGGATTCTCAAGAGTCTTCTGTAACACCACAGTTTAAAAGCATCAATTCTTCCATGTTCAGCTGTCTTTATAATCCAACTCTCACATCCATACATGACCACAGGAAAAACCATAGCTTTGAGTAGATGGACCTTTGTTGGCAAAATAATGTCTCTGCTTTTTAATATGCTGTCTAGGTTGGTCATAACTTTCCTTCCAAGGAGTAAGCATCTTTTAATTTCATGGCTGCAATTACCATCTGTAGTGATTTAGGAGCCCAAAAATATAAAGTCTGTCACTGTTTCCACTGTTTCCCCATTTATTTGCCATGAAGTGATGGGACCAGATGCCATGATCTTAGTTTTCTGAATGCTGAGTTTTAGGCCAACTTTTTCACTCTCCTCTTTCACTTTCATCAAGAGGCTCTTTAGTTCTTCTTCGCTTTCTGCCATAAGAGTGTTCTCATCCGCACATCTGAGGTTATTGCTATTTCTCCTAGCAATCTTGATTCCAGCTTGTGCTTCCTCCAGCCCAGCATTTCTCATGATGTGCTCTGCATATAAGTTAAATAAGCAGGGTGACAATAAACAGCCTTGATGTACTCCTTTCCCGATTTGGAACCCATCTGTTGCCCCATGTCCAGTTCTAACTGTTGCTTCCTGACCTGCATACAGATTTCTCAAGAGGCAGGTCAGGTGGTCTGGTATTCCCATCTCTTTCAGAATTTTCCACAGTTTATTGTGATCCACACAGTCAAAGGCTTTGACATAGTCAACAAAGCAGAAATAGATGTTTTTCTCTTGCTTTTTCAATGATCCAGTGGATGTTGGCAATTTGATCTCTGGTTCCTCTGCCTTTTCTAAATCCAGCTTGAACATCTGGAAGTTCACGGTTCATGTCCTGTTGAAGCCTGGCTTGGAGAATTTTGAGCATTACTTTACTAGCATGTGAGATGAGTGCAATTATGCGGTAGTTTGAGCATTCTTTGGCATTGCCTTTCTTTGGGATTGGAATGAAAACGGACATTTTCCAGTCCTATGGACCTTTGTTGGCAAAATAATGTCTCTGCTTTTTAATATGCTGTCTAGGTTGGTCATAACATTTCTTCCAAGGAGTAAGCATCTTTTAATTTCATGGCTGCGGTCACCATCTGCAGTGATTTAGGAGTCCAAAAATATAGTCTGTCACTGTTTCCACTGTTTCCCCATTTATTTGCCATGAAGTGATGGGACCAGATGCCATGATCTTAGTGCTGCGTTTTCCAAATTTGCTGGCATATTGAGTGCAGCACTTTCACAGC
The DNA here is from genome assembly GCF_027580195.1 of Bos mutus. NCBI lineage: Eukaryota > Metazoa > Chordata > Mammalia > Artiodactyla > Bovidae > Bos > Bos mutus. Next base: position 24,221,331 of record NC_091628.1, read on the forward strand.
ATCATCTCTCAGGATTTGAAATAGCTCAACTGGAATTCCATCACCTCCACTAGCTTTGTTTGCAGTGATGCTTCCCAAGACCCACTTGACTTCGCAATCCAGGATGTCTGGCTCTAGGTGAGTGATCATACCATTGTGATTATCTGGGTCATGAAGATCTTTTTTGTGTAGTTCTTCTGTGTATTCTTGCCACCTCTTCTTAATATCTTCTGCTTCTGTTAGGTCCATACCATTTCTGTCCTTTATTGAGCCCATCTTTGCATGAAATGTTCCCTTGGTATCTCTAATTTTCTTGAAGAGATCTCTAGTCTTTCCCATTCTATTGTTTTCCTCTATTTCTTTACACTGATCACTGAGGAAGGCTTTCTTATCTCTTCTTCCTATTCTTTGGAACTCTGCATTCAAATGGATATATCTTTCCTTTTTTTCCTTTGCTTTCTTCTTTTCACAGCTATTTGTAAGGCCTCCTCAGACAGCTATTTTGCTTTTTTGCATTTCTTTTTCTTGAGGATGATCTTGATCCCTGTCTCCTGTACAATGTCACGAACCTCTGTCCGTAGTTCTTCAGGCACTCTGTCTATCAGATCTAATCCCTTGAATCTATTTCAAGGGACCCCAGAACTTGAAGATAAAAAAGAAGTGAATGGGTTCTCTGAGTTTTCTCACCATCTCGAAGAAGTGGTCTAGAAGCCTCTAACCCTGAACAGGCAACACACAGATAAAATAAGCTCCAAGAAAAGTCTGTTTCCCCTGGCCAATAAACTAAGGAAAAGGGTAATCTAAAAATTTCAGCAATAATTGATTTACTACAGCAGTTTCAGTGGCCAAGTGGGGAGTGGATCCACACCCCAAATACTCGGAAGCAGGGTCCATTCTCCCATCTGAGGAGGAAGATTATCTTCCATCTGCTTCCTGGGGGAAGCAGTTGGTGCTCCAATTTTTCTGCTGTGATAGTGTCAGAGGGGCTGAGCGGGCAGTTGATCTTCTTACTGTTCTCTCCTTTTTTCTCTGTTTTCTTCTAGTTTTTCAGTGCAATTTGAGATATTTTCAAGAATAAGAACTCAGCAAATATATAAACATATCAGGCACCACAATGTATGTTTGGGGTATATGTGTGTTAAACGTAGACACAAAATCCACTGTAAACCTGATTGTTCACTGACCAAAAAAAAGAATATCATCCCATAAGATCTTGTCAGGATGGGGAACACATGTATGCCTGTGACAGATTCATTTCAATATATGGCAGAACCAGTACAATATTGTAAAGTTTAAAAATAAAATAAAATTTAAAAAAATTAAATTTAAAAAATTATAAAATACTAAAAATACACATGGCACTTAGTCATAAGTAAAACATTTTTTAGCACATATTGCATATAAGACATTGCTACAGAAGATAAATAATTCATTATAAATATGCAGTATTTTACAATTTAAAAACTATTGGTCCTGCCTTCTAGGGGTTAATGATCTTATCAGAGATTAGAAACACAATTGACATCAGAAACATTTTTGTTAAGCACAACATGATACATGAATTTATCATGATGTTTGTTATTAATTAATTTTTAAAATCATTACTATTGGTTTATTGTTGTCTTATTTTCTTTATAATCCTGGCAAAAATCAAAGTGACTATTTGCAATGAGCATTTAAATTCTACATAGATGTTGCCTTTAATGGTTCACAGAGAAGCAATAACCCAGATATATTTCTCTCCCTCTTTTACACATACGCACATACTTACACTCACAATTTGAACCAAGGATTAAAGGATTTGAAAATTCTTCACTACAAGTAGGGATTTTACTTTAACATATTCATCTATTTAAGAACATTAATTATCTTTCTATGCTATCCAAATATAACCCAACTGAAATGTGATAAAACATGGTCATTTCTTTCAAAAGATTTCCAGACTGGTTTTCATTTTGAAGAGTTCTATCTGGCAGGATCAATCCCTGGTCAAGGAACTAAGATCTCACACGTGATGTGTTGCAGAAAAAAAAAAAAAAAAATTAATTTTAATAAAAAGAGTTCTACTGTTATGCTCCGTATAACAAGAGAACTAGTATAACATGGACCTTGTTCCTTCCTACATGTTAGAGTCTGTTGGTTAGGACATAAAAAAAAATAGAACAAAAAAATACAAATTCCTTATCAAGTTTTTCAAGGCTCCATACAGTATGGCCCCAGGTTATTCCTCCAGAACTTCCAAATCAAGGATAAACACTTGGAATAGAATGAGAACAGGATTTGTGCTGGGAAAAGGCTACAAGGGGAGCTGCTTCTGCTGCTGCTAAGTCACTTCAGTCGTGTCCGACTCTGTGCGACCCTATAGACGGCAGATCACCAGGCTCCCCCGTCCCTGGGATTCTCCAGGCAAGAACACTGGAGTGGGTTGCCATTTCCTTCTCCGATGCATGAAAATGAAAAGTGAAAGTGAAGTCACTCAGTCGTGTCTGACTCTTAGCGACCCCATGGACTGAAGCCTACCAGGCTCCTCCATCCATGGGGTTTTCCAGGCAAGAGTACTGGAGTGGGGTGCCATGAGGTGACTAAAGGGCAAATTAAATACACAAGAGACTAGAAAAGAAACCTGGGAAGTAAGATCCCATGAATGGACTACAAAGCATTGTCTTTCATAGATGAAGTCATTTTAGGACTCTGTAGAGGTAACACAGTTCACCCCCCGAACATAAGAATCACAAGGAAATAAACATCAGTGGTTACAAGTATTGTTGGTGGCAAGAACTTTGGAAAGAAAATGGCAATCTGTGAGTATGATGACTTATGGCCCGGTAAAGCCAGTTGCCATAAGAAGAGGCAGACTGAGATAAGGTTGAGAAAGCACAGACAAAATATTCAGCAAAACTGCTTACAAAATAGCACAGTTCTCTGAGGTTCCAGATGGTATACTATTATTAGCCTGAACATACTCTTTATTAAGCATCACCTTGGTATTGGCCATTTGCTTACTTTTCAACATTTGCATTAATGTCTTTCTCTTATGATATTATGTTTCATTTATATAGTCTGCTTCCCAAAAAATTAGAAAGAATTTTTTAAATCATGATCTTAATGTAATGGAAACTACTATATGCCACTGAGTCTTCCCCCAGGATGTTGATTCAAAATACACACACAAACTTAACTGCAAGAGCATTGATATTTGAGTTGGCATTTTGAAACACTCAACAATTTTGACAAACCCTTATGAGACTAAGGAAAAAAAGACTCAAGTAACAAATTTCAGAAATGAAAGAGGAGATATTACAATTGAAGTCACAGAAATAAAAAGATCATAAGATATTACTATAAATAATTATGTAATAAAAAACTGAATAACCTAGAAGAAATGGATAAATTCCTAGAAACACACAACCTATCAAAACTGAATCATGAAGAATAAAATAAAATATCTGTACAGACCTAAAGTAATACAGATTTTGAGGCAGTAATCAAAAATCTCCCAACAAAGAAAAGTCCAGTACCACATGGCTCCACTTGTGAACTCAACCAAATATTAAAAAAACATAATTAAAGGCAATCCTTCTCAAACTTTTCCAAAATACTGTAGAGGAAGAAACACTTCCAGACTCATTTCGTGAAGCTAGCATTACCTTGATACAAAAGTCTAATAATACAAGAAGAGAAAATACTTTGAAGCTAAATTCAGCAGCTCATTAAAGAAATCACACACCATAACCAAGCGGATATATTCCTAGAATACAAAGAAACCCACACCTGCAAATCAATGTAATACTATATATTTAAAAATGAAGTACAAAAACCACATGATCATCTCCACCCACACAGAAAAAGCCTCCGAGAAAACTCAACAATCTATGAAAACATTCAACAGACTAGGAATGGGAGGAGATTACCTTAATATAATAAAGGCCATATATGAAAAGCTCACAGCTGACATAATAGTCAACAATGAAAAACTGAAAGCTATTCCTCTAAAAACAGGAAAAAGGCAAGGATGCCCACTCTTACCACTTCTGTTTGACACAGTACCAAAAGTCTTAACCAGAGCAACTGGGCAAGAAAAATAAATGGTATTCAATTTATAATACTGTTTCTTGCTTGAAAAGTGCTTATTTTTGAAAAATATTTGAAAACTATTTTTATTTTTGAAAAAATATTTTTATTATTTTGAAAAAAAAATTATTTGAAAAATAAAAGGTATTCAGTTTGGAAAACAGAAGGAAAATTATCTGTTCACATAAGACATGATCTCACATGTAGAAAACTCACATCAAAAATTGTCATAACCAACAAGTCAATTAAGCAAAGATATGATATAAAATACCAATGTACAAAAAAACCAAGGTATTTCTATCCACCAACAATGAATAATTCAAAAAAGAAATTATGGGATTGAAAATTATCTCATTTGCAATAGCATCAAAGTGAATAAACTTCTTAGGAATAAGCTTAACCAAGGAAACAGAGGACTTGTACACTGAAACCTAAAAACCTATCTTTTTATTTTTAAAAAAGATATAAATAAATGGAATGTCAGCTCATGTTCATGGATTGGAAGACTTAATATGTTAAAATGTCCATACTACTTGATGCATAATACAGATTCAATGCAACTGTCATCAAAATCCTAATGGCATTTTTTTTAAAAATTGAAAAAATTTCCAAAATACATATGGAATCTCAAAGGACTCCAAATAACCAAAACAATCTTGAGAAATAAAAACAAAACTAGGGGTCTCATTCTTCCTTATTTCAAAGCATATTATAAAACAACAATAATCAAAACAGCACAGTACTGGCATAAAGCCAGATGCAGAGGGCTTCCCATATGGCACTAGTGGTAAAGAACCCACTTGCCAATGCAGGAGACATAAGAGGCCAGGGTTCCATCCATTCCAACTGAAATGACCTAGCATGCACACTTAGGCCAATGGAACATAATAAAAAGCTCAGAAGTAAACCCTTTAGTATATGACCAAATATCTTCAACAAGGGTTCCAAGACTACACAGTGGGGAAGGACCATCTCTTCAACAAATGATGTTAAAAAAACTGTATATCTACATGCAAAAAAAAGGAAGGTATACACTTATTTTACACCATACAACTCAAAAAGTAACTTAAAATGAAATAAATATCTAATTTTAAGATCTGAAACTATTAAAAGCCTAGAATAAAACATACATGAAAAGCTTCATAACCCTGGATCTTGCAGTGATTTCTTGGAACCAAAACTATAGGCAGCAAATGCAAAAACAGACAAATGGGACTCCACCTAAATTAAAAACTTCTCTGTAGCAAGAAAACAATCAATGGAGTGAAACAGCAATCTATGGAATGAGAAAAAAAATTGTAAAACATATATCCAATAAGGGGTTAATATTTAGACTCTAAAAAGAACTAAAACTCAACAACAATGACAACAAAATAACCCAGTTTTAAAATGAGCAAAGGGCTTGAACAGACATTTCTCCAAAGGAATATACACATGGCCAGCAAGGCAAGGGCACCCCACTCCAGTACTCTTGCCTGGAAAACCCCATGGGCGGAGGAGCCTGGTGGGCTGCAGTCCATGGGGTCGCAAAGAGTCAGACACGACTGAACGACTTCACTTTCACTTTTCACTTTCATGCATTGGAGAAGAAAATGGCAACCCACTCCAGTATTCTTGCCTGGAGAATCCCAGGGATGGGGGAGCCTGGTGGGCTGCCGTCTATGGGGTCGCACAGAGTTGGACACAACTGAAGTGGCTTAGCAGCAAGCATGTAACAAGATGCTCAACATCACTAATTATCATAGAAATGCAAATCAAAGCACTGAGAGAACACCGTACACCCACTAGGATGGCCACTATCAAAAATAAAAGCATTGCGTTGGTGAGGATGTAGAGAACCCTTGTGCACAGTTAGTGGGAATGGTCATACTGTTGGTGGTAAAATGGTGCAGCCGCTATGGAATATAGTATGGTGATTCCTCAAAAAATTGAAAACCGAATTACCATATGATCCAGCAAGTCTTCTTCTTGGGATGTATCCAAAAGAACTGAAAAGAGGATCTCAAAGAAATATTTGTACAGGCATGTTCACAAGAACCATTATTCACAGAAGCCAAGAGGTACCAGTAACCTAGATGTCCTCTAAAGGATGAATGGACAAAGGAACTGTGTTATAAACATACAGTGGAGTGTTTTTCAGCCTCAAAAAAAAAGAAAAAGAAAATCCTATCAAATGCTAAACGTGGGTAAGCCTTGAGGATATTCTGCTGAGTAAAATAAACTAGCCACAAAAACACAAATACTGCATGATTCCACTCAAAAGAAATATCTAAGTGGTCAAACTTTTAAAAATAGAAAGTCAAATGGTGGTTGCTAGGGGCTAGGGAGAAGAGAAAAATAGGAGCTCTTCAATGGGTGTAGTTTCAGTTTTGCCAGATGAAAAGGTTCTAGCAATCTGTTGCACAACAATATGGATATAGTTAACTACTACACTCTACACTTAAAAAGTTTAAGATGGTAAATTTTATGTTTTGTGTTTTTTACCACAATAACAAAGTGTTGAATTTGAAGACTCTAACTGGAAATATTTTGTATAATTTAAACAACAAAAATAATAAAGATTTAGATACTAACTTAGGCCATAAATACGATAGTTGAGAGACTGAGGGAGAGAGAGGGCTCTAATGTATGTAGAAAGATTGAAATAACTTTTTGAAGATGGATTTTTATAACCTATAATATAATAATTGACTCTGCAAGGATATAAAACTAATGAAAGTTTGTTGAAGACAAAATTGTAACATGAACTCAAGATTGTTGTTGTTTACTCCTTCAGTTGTGTCCAACCTTTTTGTGACCTCATGGACTGTAGCCAGCCAGGCTCCTCTGTCTATGGGATTTCCCAGGTAAGAATACTGGAATGGGTTGCCATTTCCTTCTGCTGGGGATCTTCCTGAAGCAGGGATCAAACCCAGGTCCCCTAAATTTGCAGGCAGATTCTTTAACACTGAGCTACCAGGACTCAAGCACCACCTGATAAATTGCTTATAACTAGAAAGGAGAAATCTAACATTCAACAACTTACCCAAGAGACAGTTGAACATCTGGTCATTATGCAATAGAATAAAAATTATATAGCATCATCTAGAATTCTTGCCAAGAAGGTTTAACCTTAATCTAATCATAAATAAATGATCAGATAAGCCTAGAATGTGAGACATTATACATGATAACTTCCCTGAATGTCCCAAAAAGTTAATGTCAAAAAAAAAAAAAAAGTTGCTGAGGTCAGGGGACTGTTCTAGGCGGAAAGATATTGTAGAGACATAAAAATTGAAATTCACAACATGAATCTTGATGGAATCTTGGCTTTTAAATGCAACTACAAGGAGAGATAAGAAAGCCTTCCTCAGCGATCAATGCAAAGAAATAGAGGAAAACAACAGAATGGGAAAGACTAGAGATTTCTTCAAGAAAATTAGAGATACCAAGGAAATATTTCATGCAAAGATGGGCTCGATAAAGGACGGAAATGGTATGGACCTAATAGAAGCAGAAGATATTAAGAAGAGGTGGCAAGAATACACAGAAGAACTGTGCAAAAAAGATCTTCATGACCCAGATGATCGCAATGCTGTGATCACTCATCTAGAGCAAGACATCCTGGAATGTGAAGTCAGTGGGACTTACAAAGCATCACAACGAACAAAGCTAGGGGAGGTGATGGAATTCCAGTTGAGCTATTTCAAATCTTGGAAGATGATGCTGTGAAAGTGCTGCACTCAATATGCCAGCAAATCTGGAAAACTCACCAGTGGCCACAGGACAGGAAAAGGTCAGTTTTCATTCCAATCACAAAGAAAGGCAATGCCAAAGAATGTTCAAACTACCACACAATTGCACTCATCTCACATGCTAGTAAAGTAATGCTCAAAATTCTCCAAGCCAGGCTTCAGCAATATGTGAACTGTGAACTTCCAGATGTTCAAGCTGGTTTTAGAAAAGGCAGAGGCTCCAGTTTCCTGGAGCCTATTATACAGAGTGAAGTAAGCCAGAAGGAAAAACACCAATACAGTATACTAACGCATATATATGGAATTTAGAAAGATGGTAACAATAACCCTGTGTACGAGACAGCAAAAGAGACACTGATGTATGGAACAGTCTTATGGACTCTGTGGGAGAGGGAGAGGGTGGGAAGATTTGGGAGAATGGCATTGAAACATGTAAAATATCATGTATGAAAAGAGTTGCCAGTCCAGGTTCAATGCATGATACTGGATGCTTGGGGCTAGTGCACTGGGACGACCCAGAGGGATGGTATGGGGAGGGAGGAGGAGGAGGGTTCAGGATGGGGAGCACATGTATACTTGTGATGGATTCATTTTGATATTTGGCAAAACTAATACAATTATGTAAAGTTTAAAAATAAAATAAAATTTAAAAAAAAGAAAAGGCAGAGGAACCAGAGATCAAATTGCCAACATCCACTGGATCATTGAAAAAGCAAGAGAGTTCCAGAAAAACATCTATTTCTGCTTTATTGACTATGCCAAAGCCTTTGACTGTGTGGATCACAATCAACTGTGGAAAATTCTGAAAGACATGGGAATACCAGACCACCTGACCTGCCTCTTGAGAAACTTATATACAGGTCAGGAAGCAACAGTTAGAACTGGACATGGAACAACAGACTGGTTCCAAATAGGAAAAGGAGTACGTCAAGGCTGTATATTGTCACCCTGCTTATTTAACGTCTATGCAGAGTACATCATGAGAAACGCTGGGCTGGAAGAAGCACAACCTGGAATCAAGATTGCCGGGAGAAATAGCAATAACCTCAGATATGCAGATGATACCACCCTTATGACAGAAAGTGAAGAGGATCTAAAAAGCCTCTTGATGAAAGTGAAAGAGGAGAGTGAAAAAGTTGGCTTAAAGCTCAACATTCAGAAAACGAAGATCATGGCATCTGGTCCCATCACTTCATGGGAAATAGATGGGGAAACAGTGGAAACAGTGTCAGACTTTATTTTTTGGGGCTTCAAAATCACTGCAGATGGTGACTGCAGCCATGAAATTAAAAGATGCCTACTTCTTGGAAGGAAAGTTATGACTAACCTAGATAGCATATTGAAAAGCAGAGACATTACTTTGCCAACAAAGGTCCGTCTAGTCAAGGCTATGGTTTTTCCAGTGGTCATGTATGGATGTGAGAGTTGGACTGTGAAGAAAGCTGAGCGCCGAAGAATTGATGCTTTTGAACTGTGGTGTTGGAGAAGACTCTTGAGAGTCCCTTGGACTGCTAGGAGATCCAGCCAGTCCATTCTAAAGGAGATCAGTCCTGGGTGTTCTTTGGAAGGACTGATGCTAAAGCTGAAACTCCAATATTTTGGCCACCTCATGTGAAGAGTTGACTCATTGGAAAAAACTCTGATGCTGGGAGGGATTGGGGGCAGGAGGAGAAGGGGACGACAGAGTATGAGATGGCTGGATGGCATCACCAACTTGATGGACAAGAGTTTGGGTGAACTCCAGGAGTTGGTGATGGACAGAGAGGCCTGGAGTGCTGCGATTCATGGGGTCGCATAGAGTTGGACACGGCTGAGCAACTGAACTGAACTGAACTGAACTGAATTGACTAATAAAAGAAACCTGGGGGACCACTGAAGAAATTTGGTTATGAGATGTATATGATTTGACATTTTTTAATTACTGCTAATTATCTTATGTGTAATAATGTTTACCTAGGATAGTCATTATTCTTAGAAGTTACGTGGTAAAGTATTGGAGTTGTACATTTTGGCAATGTACATTCAAGTAATTCACCAAGTAATACGTGTGAATGGAGAGAGAGGGCCACATTTGGCAAAATCATGGAAACAAGTGGGTCTATACAAAGGGTATACAGGTTTCAATTGTTTTAATTTCCAAAGTGAAAAACCAGAGAACATTAAATAAGCACAGATATCTACAGTAATCTGTCTTGATGAAATAGAGAAGGGAAATAAATCAAACAGGATCAAGCTCCCCAAATATCTCCTTTATACACTCTGCTCTTTCACCCAGTGCCTACTCCCTACTGCATCTTCCACTTTCTCCTTCTCATCCTCTCTCCTGCTCTCTCCCTCCCTCCTTCATTCCCTACAAGTACTCATACACAGACACAACTACACACGCATACCTCAACACACAACTCTTATAAAATCCATCCAGTTCTCTCACTGCCCTCTACAAAATAGAAGCCAGGTAATCCGCCTGGCATTATAACAAAGGACACATATTTCTTTGAAGGGAGTTCGGTTGGAAAGGTGAATAAAATGGTGCATTTGTCCCTCTCAACAAGGATGGCGACATGAATCCAAGGGCAACTTGAGGTTCTCGCTTTCTCAGTCCATCATGGGCTGTCCTGAACATTTGGCAACTCAATGGGAGGATCTCTGGGAACTGTCTGGGGTTAGATGGAGGTTGAGAAGGTTGACCTTCAAATGCTGCCAAGTCCCTGGCCAGCCGAGTTAGGAACAATTGCAGTCTAAAATTTTTCCACAGTAGCAAAGCAAACAAGGAACACAATTGACTTAGGGAACTCAGAACACAAAAATTAACCCCCCAAGTGGTACAGACTGTTGCTAAAGTCACCCCTATGCTAAAAGGGCAAAATAATAAATGCTCAGTCACACCTCTTACACTGCATCCCTTGAGGGATGTCTAGATTCAGGGGAAAAGCAAACTCACTGTGGGCAAAACTAATGATTAGGAAAGTGAAAGCGTTAGTTGCTCAGTCGTGTCCAACTCTTTGCAACCCCACTGACTGCAGCCCACCAGGCTCCCTGTCTATGGAATTCTCCAGACAAGAATACCAGAGTGGGTGGCCATTCCCTTCTCCAGGGGATCTGCCTGATGCAGGGAGTGAACCCAGGTCTCCTGCATTGCAGGCAGATTCTTTACCATCTGAGCCATCAGGGAAGCCCAATGATTAGGAAGGAATAGACTAAATAGTCTAAAGATGTTTGGTTAAGAAAATACTAGACCTTAGAGTCAAAAGTTTACCACAACCTTAATTTGCTATGCTCTTTCTCCCCTAACAATTGTCAATATAACTAATGGGTAAAAGGCCAAGGGTTTTATATATTTGTTTTCATTGGCCTTGAAACATCCACATTTATACACATGAGACCCACAATGTCATGCAGAGAGTTGGAAATTATCTTCTGTCCTTGGATTCCTTTCACTATGTGTGAGGCAATGCCAGACTTCTTTTAAAGCTACTTTACTCATCTAGAAAAGAATGGGGTGATGAATAGTCATTTTCCTCTAGTAAACCCAACTCTGCTGACTTCACGAGCCAAACCCTTCATTTGAAGTACAAAGTAGTCAAGGCTATGAAAGTGAAAGTGATAGTCACTCAGTCATGTCCAACTCTTTGTGACCCCATACAGTCCATGGAATTCTCTAGGCCAGAATACTGGAGTGGGTAGCCTTTCCCTTCTACAGGAGATCTTCCCAACCCAGGGATCAAACCCAGGTCTGCTGCATTGCATGTGGATTCTTTACCAGCTAGCCTCAAGGGAAGCCCAAGAATACTGGAGTGAGTAGCCTATTCCTTCTCCAGGGGATCTTCCCAACTCAGGAATCTAACCAGGGTCTTCTGCATTGCAGCCGGATTCTTTACCAACTGAGCTATCAGGAAGCTATCAAAGCTATGACTGTCTCCTAACATTTCCAGCATGAGTATTTCTCACAAAGTGCTATCGTGACACAATGTGACAGCTTATGTCCTAAAGTAGTAAACCATGATTGATTTAAGGACTGATCATTATTGCTCTGCATTCTCAGTGTCTCTGTGGTCATGGTTGCCTGTTTATTCTGTCCTAAAGTTGCCTCTTTGTGGCTGAAGAAATATTTGCAGAGCAGTCCATTCAGTTGCCCTAATGGAGCATATCAGCAATAAGTTTAAGCAGGTCGAATAGAATGGATATCTCACATACACATAAAACAACCAAACCAAAAACAATGAGAATAAGACAGAAAATGTAACTGTGCAAAATGAATGTAAAAATAAAATGATCACCAATTAGGTCTCAGCAGAACTAAATGACCTCTAAGATGCCGGTTAGGGAAAACTCCCTCTTGTTGAAAATAAAAGCAAACATTCCCAAGGGCGGGGGGAGGGGAGGAACTTGATGTTTATCAGAATTATGTTGGGCAAAAACTAGCAAGAGGTTGGTGCTACCCTGCAGAAAGGAAAACTTGACAGTTGACTTCCTCCCAACAATATGCTTATTTTAAAGCAGTGCTTTATTAGAAAAAAAAAATTCTTTGGAGAACTGCAATTCTTAGGTTAATATGCTCATCCCAAATGATTTCAATTATCCAATTTATTTACAGAGACAAGTCACTCTTTGAGTAAAAGTCAATATGTTTTTAGAGATCCAAAAATGTAATTCTGAGCTCTAGAACACAGCATGCCCCATTTGAAATCATGTTTGTTAAGATGTCTCTTAACAAAGCAATTAGCAAGATGTGTTTGGGGAAACGCAAAAGCATTACAAGCTATTATAAAGAGCGTTAATTTTTTCCAAATCCTTAAAACAATGTAATTTAAAACATATTTGTGACATCATCTGCTTTGTAATAAGAGGTTTATTTTTAATCAAATAAAATAAATGTGAAAGGCTGCAGTTCATTTCACTAAAGCTGCATATCTCCAGAACAAAAGCCTCAAGGCATGTTCAAATGAAAAAATGTTCTTTGGTCAATTATGGGAGGAATTCTGCTTCGTGGCTGCAGGACTCCTGAGAACAATTTTCTACAATATGTCATAGGGCTCCAGGTATGTGGTCATAATGCACTTCTCTATGGAGCCTCTCCAGGGACCAGTGCTCAGAGGCACACACTTTGGAAATCTTCCTAGAAAACAGTAGGCTTATAATGGTGGTTGAAATCCTACATGTGGATAAGACAGTGTATTGGTTTGCTAGGGCTGCTCTAACAAACTAACAAAGTGCCAAAGTACTGTGAAGTGAGAACCCTTAAACCACAGAAATTGAATGTCTCACAGTCGTGGAGGCTACAAGCCTGAGATCAAGGTGTCAACAGGGACGCCCCCTCTCTAAGTGCTAAGGCTCCATTCCAGGCTTCCGCCCTAGCTTCTGGAAGTTCCTTGGCTGTGGCTGCACACTTCCACTCTTCACATGGAGTTCTCATGTGCCTGCCTCTGTCCAAGGGTCTCCTTTGCATTTTACTCATCGCAAGCAGTTCTATTGTTAACTCACACTTCAGTTTAGCTTTTGCAAATTTTAGAGTGGAAAAGAAACCACTGTTACTCAAAAGAAATGTCAGCAGTATTTCTTTGTGATGGCCTTAATATATTCTAGTGAACTGGAAACCAGAGATCCTGATGCATCTATTTTGTTACACGTCCAAGTAAAGCTAGATAGATGAGCTTCCCAGACGGTGTTGTAGTAAAAATTCACCTGTCAATGCAGGAAATGCAAGAGATGCAGGTTCGATCCTTGGATCGGGAAGATCCCCTGCAGTAGGAAATGGTAACCCACTCCAGTATTCTTGCTTGGAAAACACCATGAACAGAGGAGCCTGGCAGGCTACAGTCTATGGGGCTGTAGAGATTCGGACATGACTGAGCAATTGAGCATGCATATATAGACAGAAAGATATAGATATATTCCCTTGTGCTGCTGCTGCTGCTACTAAGTCGCTTCAGTGGTGTCCGACTCTGTGAAACCCCATAGATGGCAACCCACCAGGCTCCCCCATCCCTGGGATTCTCCAGGCAAGAACACTGGAGTGGGTTGCCCTTTCTTTCTCCAATGCATGAAAGTGAAAAGTGAAAGGGAAGTCGCTCAGTTGTGTCCGACTCCCAGTGATCCCATGGACTGCAGCCTACCAGGCTCCTCCATCCATAGGATTTTCCAGGCAAGAGTACTGGAGTGGGGTGTCACTGCCTTCTCCTCCCTTGTGCTATGTTCCAGTAATTTCAACAAGATTATAAGTCCCTAAAGAGCAACAGTATATTTTATATCAATTTTATATCTTCAGTATTGCTTATCTTAGAGCTCAATGCAAAGTACATGCTCAATAGAAACTTAAAAGATTAAAATTATTGCCTACTCTCCAAAGCAATATCAAATAATCATAATCAAAATCAAATCATAATCAAAATCATAGCAAAGTCATCCAGAATTCTACCCTGAAGAAAAGAAGACTGAATCTTCTCCCCAAGCTTTCTCTAACTATAAAGCATACACAAAAGTTAGGACTTTTCATCCCTGAAATGTTTGTCACCCCTTGGTTCCTGCCTGCTCTCCTCCCATACTTTCTGATGACCATTTGTTGGTTTTCTCAACCAGTTCACATCACTGCCCCATGACATTCTGGCATTCCCCGATGTTCTCTGCTTGACCTAGTTCACATTTCTAAGTTATCTCCCTGCACAACATTCACAGAGTTCAGCTGTCAACTCCAGAGTAAACTATGGTTAATTATACTTCTCCAGCTCTGATCTCTTTTCCCAAGCTCAGAGACAAATGTTCAGTTTACACTGACCCCCACTTGACTCATTATCATCCCTAAAACACATCAATCCTTTCTTCTGTAACCTGTATTTTGGGGAAACAAGAATATACACCAGTTGCCTTTGTTGTGTTCGTCTCTTTCCTCTCCTACATGCAAACCGTTGTAAAGTGCTGGTGATTCTATCTCCATACACCAACTACCCTGCCCTTTTCCCTCTCTTCCACTGCTGTTAGTGCTGTTCTGTGTAGACTCAGGTCCTTTGCCCTGACACTACAATCATTTCTCTCATTTCCTTGACTGCCCTCCTCATTCACTTGCAACTCTGCTAAATCTCTTCCTTTATCCCTTTAACTCTACTCTCCACCCTTCTCCACATTGACCTGTCCTTCTGAAAGCTGAAATATGTGTCAACCAGAGCTCTTGTCCTCTAGCTTCCTGCTGGTTTTGACCCATGGGAAGTGATGGTAGGTGATGAAGGAGCAGACAGAGGGCACTCAGGTCGTTCACTGCCCTGCTGTCTTTGATCCTATCAGGTGGCCGTCTGTACACACCTCTCTCTCCAGATTGTATCATCTAGAATTGTGGATGATAAAACACTGAGCTTAGTTCCAGTTCCAAGTTCTAGAGGTTGTATTCCTTTTGATTTTTGTTTTCAGAATTTTGCCAACTTCTTTGCCAATTTCTTTTCCAGAATCCCTTTATTAAACTTTTCTCCAATTACTTGAGTTGAATGTATCGTGTCTCCTAACTGATGACAAAGTTGTTTATGCAAAACAAAAAACAATGTCACTCTATTTTAACAAAATCTTAAAACTTTTTTCTATTATCTAAGTTTCAGAGTCTGTAGTATGGCATTCAAAATCTTCCACAGAAATTTGCTCTGGTCTTCCTCTCCCACTATAACCACCCCACTTTTCATCACTGGTGCATGCTCGGGCTCTCTGTGGTTTACCCAACTCCCTAAAAAGTCATACATTTGTATGCACTATGCCCAGAAGTTACTTCTACTCCTCTATCTGGTAAGATGCTATTTCTTTTTAATGCCCAATTTAAAATCCCATCCTTCAATAAAGACTTCTCAATTGAAATCATCTCTTATTTCTTTGTTCTTTTAAATATGTTTCATTATATTTTGATAATTGTATTTGGCTTAAACTGTGTTAAGAGCACTATTTTAAGTGATGCATGCTTGCCTGCTCAGTCATGTCCAACTCTTTGTGACCCTAAGAACTGTAGCCCACCAGGCTCCTCTATCCATGGGAATCTCCAGGCAAGAATATTGGAGTGGTCTGCCATTTCCTACTCTAGGGGATCTTTCTGATCCAGGGATCAAACCTATGTCTCTTGTGTCTCCTGTATTGGCAGGTGGATTCTTTACCACTGAGCCACACAGGAAGCCCCATTTAAGTGAAGGGCTATGTAGTAATATTTGGGTGTGTTCACATGAAAATGTTTCCTTTTCTGACATGTGTGGGGTTTTTTTTGTTTTGTTTTGTTTTGTTTTTGACATCAGAAGAATACCTCTCTGTGTTGGCCAAAGTTTCTAGGAAGCAATGCAACTTGAGCTACACTCAACAGTAGTTCCGCCACTCATGCAAAACCACTGTACCCCCAATCAAACAGTAACTTGTATGCAATTGGGCATCATCAGAAAATGAAGATATTGAGAGGAAAATACAGATGGCACAACTTAAATGGAGGGCTTATGTATCGTTCTTGGTGAAACAAAAATAATGTGCGACAAACATAATTCTTAGAATGACGTCTTAATTTCAGTGGAGTGAAATGTGGGGACAAAAGCAAGGGTCACAGATGGAGCCAAGTTAGAATATTCTTTTATGCTTTGATTCATAGCTCTGTGAACTGGGAAAGGAAGTTGAGAAATTTCCCCAAGAGAATCAGGGAATTTCTTCCCTGGTTATGCTGTCCTGAGAATGTTGAACAAACGCTATCCCCAAATTTTCTCATTACTAACACCCAGATTTATCTGACTTTTCTGGTCCACAAGTAAATTTGAGGCACAGATACCAACAACTGCAAAAGAAACTAACCCCAGAGGACCTGGTTTCTATCTTAGGCCATAGTTAAATGCAAGTTGAGTCAATGAAACAAAAGTTCAAAATATATTTAAAGACCTTTTTATAAGCAATATTTACAAGGCTTACATTACTTGGATGGAAATGGTGAAACTGAACAGTGTCTATTCTGCACTGAATGACGAACGCAAAGACTTAAGAGGCAGTCATGAGTTTAAAGGTACATATACTGAATTGGTCCAAACCATAGGAAAGGAAAGGGAGCAGAAACAGCCCACTAGGCAGGTATTTGGGCTATAAGATGAGCTACAATTAGATATTTAAAAACAATAAAAGTAAAAGTATCAACAAAACATTTCACTTTTTAGGGGCTTTCCTTGTGGTCTAGTGGTTAAAACTGCCAGGGTGTGCAGGTTCGATCCCTGGTCAGGGAACTAAGATCCCTGACACTATATGGGCACAGTTCAAAAAACCAAAACCAAAAAAAAAAACTTTTTCACTTTTTGTCAAGCTGTTAAATGTCTTTATACACCAAGTTGAAAAGGCACTACTTCAAACCAGCCTTGAAGAAGCGGCATTCTCGGCCACACACACTGAGTGTCCTACTGGACATCTGGCTTCTCAACCACACCTACGTGCAGAAGAAATAACGTGAAGGGAAGGACAGCGGGACAGAAAGTATCAGCCATGTGCTCGGAACATCAGAGCTCATCTAGAATTTCCCCTGAATCAGTCTATTTCTTCAAGTGAGGGTCAGGGATCCAAGGCTGTGTGGGGGTGATGAGAAGGCAAAGCCCAGACCAAGGAAGAAAACACACAAGCCAGGCAGGATCGCCCATTTTACCAACTCATGCCACGGCCATCTCTAATTTCATGGAACTCTTTCTTGCCTCTCTGTGCACTTCTCTTCCCACAATCTCCACAATTCCCACAACCCACAGCCCTTTCTCTCTCCCCACCCAACCCACTGTTGGCAGGACACATGGTTAGCTTGAAGACACTCAGATGCTGAAGTCAGAGGCGGCCCGTCATGGAAGTGACTCCATTTGTTTCCATTCTTTCATAATCCTTTCAACTAGAGGGGAATACTTTTTTTTGAAAATAACAATCAACAAAAGATGCCCAGAAATCTAAATTATTTCTTTGTACTTAATGGGAGCTCAAGCTATTGTTAATTAGTACTCATGCTTATTTCTGTAAGTTGGATTTGAAAATCACATTATTTGGAAACCTGGGTTGTATATTCTTCTTGTAAATACATAATTATAGCTTCAACTTGGAGGCGACACCTTTGTTTTATAGAAAGAAATAAAAGTGTGCTTTAGTTTAAGGGTATATTAAAAAGTCAGTTTTCTGAACATCTGCTATATTTATCAAATATTTTTCTTAAAAGCTATTTTATACCACATTTTATAGCCACATGTGATTGATCAAAACAGCCCCTTCTTCTTGGTTTGTTTAGAGTTTGATTCACTACACAACTAACCTCAACATGGTATTAGTACTTTTGTTCGTGCAAGAAGTCAGATCATATCAGATCAGATCAGTCGCTCAGTCGTGTCCGACTCTTTGCGACCCCATGAATCGCAGCACGCCAGGCCTCCCTGTCCATCACCAACTCCCAGAGTTTACCCAGACTCACGTCCATCGAGTCAGTGATGCCATCCAGCCATCTCATCCTCTGTTGTCCCCTACTCCTCCTGCCCCCAATCCCTCCCAGCATCAGAGTCTTTTCCAATGAGTCAACTCTTCGCATGAGGTGGCCAAAGTACTGGAGTTTCAGCTTCAGCATCATTCCTTCCAAAGAAATCCCAGGGCTGATCTCCTTCAGAATGGACTGGTTGGATCTCCTTGCAGTGCAAGGGACTCTCAAGAGTCTTCTCCAACACCACAGTTCAAAAGCATCAATTCTTCTGCGCTCAGCCTTCTTCACAGTCCAACTCTCACATCCATACATGACCACAGGAAAAACCATAGCCTTGACTAGACAGACCTTTGTTGGCAAAGTAATGTCTCTGCTTTTCAATATGCTATCTAGATTGGTCATAACGTTCCTTCCAAGGAGTAAGCGTCTTTTAATTTCATGGCTGCAGTCACCATCTGCAGTGATTTTGGAGCCCAGAAAAATAAAGTCTGACACTGTTTCCACTGTTTCCCCATCTATTTCCCATGAAGTGATGGGACCAGATGCCATGATATTCGTTTTCTGAATGTTGAGCTTTAAGCCAACTTTTTCACTCTCCTCTTTCACTTTCATCAAGAGGCTTTTTAGATCCTCTTCAATTTCTGCCATAAGGGTGGTGTCATCTGCATATCTGAGGTTATTGATATTTCTCCCGGCAATCTTGATTCCAGGTTGTGCTTCTTCCAGCCCAGCGTTTCTCATGATGTACTCTGCATATAAGTTAAATAAGCAGGGTGACAATATACAGCCTTGATGTACTCCGTTTCCTATTTGGAACCAGTCTGTTGTTCCATGTCCAGTTCTGACTGTTACTTCCTGACCTGTATATTGGTTTCTCAAGAGGCAGGTCAGGTGGTCTGGTATTCCCATGTCTTTCAGAATTTTCCACAGTTGATTGTGATCCACACAGTCAAAGGCTTTGGCATAGTCAATAAAGCAGAAATAGATGTTTTTCTGGAACTCTCTTGCTTTTTCCCTGATCCAGCAGATGTTGGCAATTTGAACTTTGGTTCCTCTGCCTTTTCTAAAACCAACTTGAACATCTGGAAGTTAACGGTTCACATATTGCTGAAGCCTGGCTTGGAGAATTTTGAGCATTACTTTACTAGCGTGCAAGAAGTCAATGCGTGTTTAAATTAAAAGAAACAACAGCCAGAGAAACTGTGTAGTTACTTCTTTTCTCACTAAACAAAAAAAAAAAAAAAAACTGTTTCCTTTAATCAGAAAGAAATTCTGTATTGAATTTTTGATCGATTATCTTTGTCTTTGTTTCCCTTAAAGTAGCATTACTTAGATATTGTGGTTATAAACAAAATAAACTATATGCCCTTTTTTTCGAGGTCACGACTAAAATATAAAGCATTATAATACCAACCTAGACAGCATATTAAAAAGCAGAGACATTATTTTGCCAGCAAAAGTCCATCTAGTCAAAGCTATGGTTTTTCTAGTAGTCATGTATGGATGTGAGAGTTGGACTATAAAGAAAGCTGAGGTCCAAAGAATTGATGTTTTTGAACTGTGTGTTGGATAAAACTGCTGAGAGTCCCTTGGACTGCAAGGAGATCCAACCAGTCCATCCTAAAGGAAATAAGTCCTGAGTATTCATTGGAAGGACTGCTGTTGAAGCTGAAACACCAATACTTTGGCCACCTGATGCAAAGAACTGAATCATTTGAAAAGACCTTGATGCTGGGAAAGACTGAAGGCAGGAGAAGGGGACAACAGAGGATGAGATGGTTGGACAGCATCATCAACTCAATGGACATGAGTTTGCATAAGCTCTGGGAGTTGGCAATGGACAGTGAGCCATGGCATTCTGCAGCCCATGGGGTCGCAAAGAGTTGGACACGACTGAGTGACTGAACTGACCTGAACTGATAATATCTTGGAAAGAAAATGTATTTTCCATAAGCAGTAGCTTTGTGTTAATTTCCAATAAAATTGAATGATTGACCTATCATATTAAGTGTATATATGAATTTTATACTTTATATTATAATAAGAAAATTAGTACTTTGCCTGGGGAATTCCATGGATAGTGGAGCCTGGTGTGTTACAATCCATGGGTGGTAAAGAGTAGGACATGACTGAGCAACCAAGCACACTCATGATACAGGGCAGAGAGACCAGTCACACTGTCCAAGATAGAGGGAAGCATAAATTCTGAACCCCCAAATCCACAGCAGGATTATACTGATAGAAATAAAGTGTCCGAAATGATAAGGTCTTTAGCTGGAAGCCCAGCTTCCAGGATATAAGACCCAGCTTCATAAACACATATCCTTTTTACAAATGGTGAAATTATTCAACACATAGGCAACTATAAATATGTACAAGAGACCACTTCATCTGGTCTTGGTCTTAGTGTACCTCATAATATCAGAAATTTGCATTAAAATCTGTGATTGCCGTGTGGTACAACATCCTTGGGCATCAACACAGTTCTCTTTGATGACATTCACCCTCCCCAGACTAACCCAGACTTGGCCTCAGGGTCTATTGGAAATCAGTGGTATGGTACAAGAACAACAGTTAGTTCTCTCTAAAATCTTTGATGACATTCACCTCCCAGGAGAGGAGAATAATCAAGGAAGACAACAATGCCAAATTTTCACATTGAGAAGAAGATAAAACAGAGAAAGACAACTATCTGCATGTTATTGACTCTGGCCTCATGTATTAGGTACATGGCTCTCATTCATTCATCTCAATAAATATTGAGTACTTGCTTTATGCCTGGTACTATTTCAGGAGCTGAAGAAAAGATGGTGTACAAAAGAAAGTTCCTGTTCACATGGAGTTGACATTCTACTAGGGTTATCTTCTGTGTGACACTGAACAAGACTGCTTGGAGACCGACCCTGCCTGTGAGTTATTCCAGGCCCAGTCTATGTTTACTCAAAGTTAATGAGATGTGGCAGAAAGGGACAGACTGCCTGGAAAACTATCAAAGTTATGAGGAGTGAACACATGAGTGATGAGAGCGTGTTCTGGTACAAACTTTGGACCTTTCCCATGGGCCCATTTGCTAACTTGTGCTAAATTTCAAAACAGAATTGACCCATGATATGGAAAACATCATGGGTAGATGATGAGAGGTCATTTTAGCAAATCACTTAAGGTACAGAAAGCATCATGTTTATGTCTACAGGATGATAACCATTCTTAAAATAATTATTCTTTAATTATGACCTTTTGAGGAGTCCCTAAAGTCCCTCTTGAATGGAGTCATAGGTCATAAGTAATGTGTGTGAATGAAGAAAAAGACAATAAGAAGTGAATGATAGAAGCACACAAACTTATTTTTAAGAACACTTGCATGCGTGCATGCTAAGTCGCTTCAGTCGTACCTGATTCTTTGTGACCCTATGGACTATAGCCCACCAGGCTCCTCTGTCCATGGGGATTCGCCAGGCAAGAATACTGGAGTGGGTTTCCATGCTCTCCTCCAGGGGATCTGCCCCACCTGGGGATCAAATCCATGTCTCTCACATCTCTTGCACTGGCAAGCCGGTTCTTTACGGTTCTCTAGCGCCACCTGGGAAGTCCTTTAAGGACAAGATAAAGGCTAAATTTGGCCCAAAGGCTGCCGAATTACAACCTCTGCCATAGTGGTATGAAAAAGTAAACTTTTTAAATTATAAAAAATAATCATCATCATTACTGTCATTGAAATATTATCATTTCAGCACTCTTATTTTTTACATTTTTGACACCTAGAATTTAGTCACTATTTTTTTCTTAATCAAAATCCATTCTTCCTTCAGGGCAGCCAATCTTTCCTCTATTTTCGGAGTATGTGTTTTGAATGAGTTCCCCTCTACCAGGAAGAGATGCAACATTTGACCTGGCATAAGTCAATCAAAGCATTATAATCCCCCAGAAAGTGATTGGTTTTGTCATAAGCACACGAACAAAACAGGCCTGGTACAATGCAATAAAATCTTCCTGTTATTTGTAGAAAACAGATTTTTCATTTTTCACATTAGTTATTAGATGTCACATTAGATATTGTAAGGTCTGGAGCATGGTACCCATCATCATGTGACCAGGAGGGTACAGCCTGTCTGACCACAAAACTTTGAACATAGCAAGGGGATGCTATACATTTATTGACCAAATGGGTGATTAGCATTAAAGTGTGCAAATCTGGGTTGCCATGGCAGCTTAACATCTCTGTGGCACAATTTCCTAAACTCTAAAGGAAAAGGGGTAGTTTTAGATTGGTGACTCTTACACTACCGACAGAGAAGAAAAAATACACATCTAAGGGCCCCACATCCTTGTAGTCAACCAATCCTTAATCAAAAATATTTGGGGGAAAAACAAATTCTAGGAAGTTCCAAAAAGCAAAATTTAAATTTGCGGTGTGCCCATAACTATTGACGGAGAAGGCAATGTCACCCCACTCCAGTACTCTTGCCTGGAAAATCCCATGGATGGAGGAGCCTGGTGGGCTGCAGTCCATGGGGCCGCTAAGAGTCGGACACGACTGAGCGACTTCACTTTCACTTTTCACTTTCATGCATTGGAGAAGGAAATGGCAACCCACTCCAGTGTCCTCGCCTGGAGAATCCCAGGGACGGGGAGCCTGGTGGGCTGCCATCTATGGGGTCGCACAGAGTCGGACACGACTGAAGCGACTTAGCAGCAGCAGCATAACTATTGAAATAGCATTTATGCTGTATTTACAACTATTCATTTAGGATTTACATTGTACTATTATAAGAAATCTATAAAGGATGAAAAGCATACAGGAAGGTGTGTGTAAGTTACATGCAAGCACTACACCATTTTCTATAAGGAACTTGTGCGCCAGTGGACCTTGAGGTCTTGGAGCAATTCTCCACAGATACCCAGCACTGGACAGCAATCACTCCCAGGTGAGGGAGTAGAACCAGAAAAGCTTCCACTGGTGAAATGTTATTCAATTTTTGTTTTACTAAAATATAGACATTGTTTTATTTTCATAACATTTATTTTATTATTAATAAACAAGCAAAAACTGATGTTCCAGGGAAATGGGCATGTTTATTCTTTAGCTTCAAAAACTCCTTGGGACATCACCTCTGACCGAGAGGTATGAGAAACATGGAACCAGACTGTTCAGAAAGAAAATCTACCACTGAAAATCTGTTTATTTACATTTCTGAGTACTTGAACTTCAAGACATCCTCTTAACAATTTACAAGCAAAAGAGCAATATTATTGAGCTCCTATAATCCAGGTTAAGAAAACATCTCCAAACAAGTAGCTCTCAAGAACTAGATTCCCTTCTTCCGTCCACCTACTTCTCATCACCACTGTTTACAAATTACCACTTGCCTTCCCCTGTTTCAGCCACCAAAATTATAATATGAATTTAAAGACCAATGTAAGTAAGCAGTCCCGCCTGTCCTCATCCAAGATGTAAATACATGTGTCAAGTGCTTTATATAAAAAATAAAAGTTTTTTTTTTTAAAGATCTCTTTGACTTTTACAAGTCAATAGATCAATTTTCCCACCTCATTTCAACCAAAAAAGAGGAGAAGATGATAAACAATTTCTTAACTCCATGAGAACTTTATTTCATTGTGTCCAGGTCTATGGATGCAGCCTGAATTCTGTGAGGCAAAGTGGTGTCCCAAGTCCTGAGGACATTCTGTAAACTCGAGCAGTACTTATGGAAACAGCATGCTATGGAGACATTAAAAATGAATCTTGAATTTTCCAACAATAATGTACATTTGCTGGAACACTCACTCTTCCCCAGGCAGAAGTCAGAATGTTTATAGCTTTCAGCCTCACTGTTTGTAAATGGAAAGCTGGACTCAGAATTTATAATCACTGATTAAGCTGCTGTTTTTTACCCAAAATTGGGGGAAAAAAATAGTGGGTTCTCTCATACTGAACCATAAACACATGTTATGTTATGTGCAATAAATTCCCTAACATTGCACTTCTTTTGAAGGGAAAGATGAGGGATGTAATTGAATATTTTGAGCTGAAAGCTAAAAGAGTTTTTCTAGTTGGCGTATCAAGTTAAAAATGAAAAGAAATCCCTATGAATACTGCACCATATGTATTTCAGAATTTTCTTTTTAAGTGTCAGCGTTAACATTTGGAATGCTGAAGCTAGAAGGACCTCACAGATCACCTAATCCAATCCCTTCTTTATAAAAGCAAAATCTGAAAGCTTCTGAAGCAAATTACTTAGAGTCATAGAGTGTCAACATAGAGAACAGAATGTATTCCCCCAACTTCTAATGTAGCATGAGTTTCCTGCATAAAGGATTGTATATATCAATTCAGTATGTTAACCACTAACCAGTGCCACAGATCATTCCCATTGTGATATACCGTCTAAATTGTGAATTTAGACGGTATATCATTGTGAATCCATCTAAATTCAAGTTCTCAGTGTCCTCATCACAGTAGACATAAGTGATTAGTGATATCACATTAGTGATATTCACATAGTGATTAGTGAACACATAAGTGATCCCATTATGCTGATCTGGGACTATTTGCTCACTGAACCATTTCCCCACAGTTCTTTCCGCCCATTTATAAGTGCCTTTGACTAAGCCAGAAAGTTTAAAAAAATACTAACTTGTAAAAAAAAAAAGAAAGTCTGACTTTGCTGAGTCAAGAAGAAAAGCCTTTATTACAAGCCAGGAGGAAAAGCAGTGGGTCAGAGTGTAATAACCATGCTTTGCAGTTTCTGTATTAGATACTTTGACATCTTGGGGTCTTGCAGACTCTGTAGGGACTGCTCCTCCCAGGACTAGCCAGCTCCTAAAGATAGTAAAGGAATGACCAGAACCCACACCCCAGCTAATTCCTGTTTATCAGGTTCCCACACTCTAGCCCATTATCTCCCTGCCCTAACTACCCTCTGGCCAGGTACCAGGTAACCAGAGACAGTGCCAACAGCCAGAGCCCACTGAAACTAATCAAACTAACTGAACCTAGAGCTGCTTGTTCTGTCTTGCCTGTGACTCAAACCACAGTAGAGGCTCTTGTCACATTTCCCTTCAGGCTCTCTGCCTCCTGGCTAACCCTGGTGCTTCTCCACGTGGCCCTGTATGGCCAATGTCCTCCCTCCACTTGGATACAGTGAGTAACAAAATAGTTCTTCGGTGGCAGTCCTTTCTGCATCTGTTGGCCTCACCATATCTGAATAATAGAGATACTTACATTTTACAACAAACAGGTCAAAGGCCAGGAAAACTAAAGGTGTCAGAGTCAGAGACAGAGTTATAGCAAACAAGAGAAAAGAAGAGGAAGATGCAAGCAGGGAAAATGTGGCAAATGTATGGCTTAGGTACAATTCTTGTAAACCCAGAACTGATTGTGGTATAACTTGGGTGCCCTCCAGCTAATAAGGGAGGGTTTCCTTAAAACGGCACACTAACAGCTTCCGCTTGAACACACTGCTTAATAAGTGACATGTGAGGACTTTAACATTCCCAGACACAGACTCACTGCATTTTCCCGTGACCAGTGCCCTAGATCTCGTCCACAGCAGAACATTAAAATAGCCTCTTAGTCATCTTCCTGCTTTAAAAAAAAAAAATCTTTCTTCCTTTTTTCATCTATTCATCTATTCCACCCTTCATTCATCTATTCCACCCTTTCTTAGCCACAGCCTTCTATTCATAAAAATCCTCCACATTTCCTCCTTTGTTTCTCAGTTAAGTATTGAATCCCCACTGTTATATTCAAAGCTCTCCAAATGTGTCTCCAGTCTAACCATCGGTCTTGATGTCCACACATCCACTGTATTCACTGTGATCTGGTTAAATTAAAACATTCACTGTTCCCAGGGAAAACAGTTTTCCCCTGTTTCAAACCACTCCACCGTAGGATGTATTTTACAATAATGGCTTCATACCTAGGTATGAATTCTTAGCTCCTCCAACAAACTGTTGCGCGATCTTTGGAGTTTAAGGCTCCTTTTTCTCATCCTAAAGTGGAAAGAAAAATACCATGATACAGATTTCTAATAGAGGTTATATGAGATAATACATGTATAGATCTCAGCACAAATTTGGTATGAATTAATACTAGTTAATACCAGATATTATATCATTACTAAGCTTAATATTTCTGACTTTTCACAGTATATCATACACATTGTCAGTTGATGCTTAAGAAACTCTGACACATAAATCTTGCCATGTTTTCAGCTGAATAAACTCAAATTGAAGAGAAATAACTTTGCTCAAGCTCATACAATCAGATAAGAATTATAAAAGTGTCTTGCCTACTTCTAACCTTCACTCTTTTCCTCTCCACAGTACATCTGGCCTGCCACATAAAGTCATTTAGTGGAGAGACTGTGATTCATTTATCTTTTATTGTCAGAGAACTTAAGAATTCTTTTTTTAATTTTTAAACTAACATTATTGAGTACTTGCTATGTACTTGACACTGTTTTAAGAGATTTATATAAACTATATCATTTAAATATGATTACTTCTGCAAGTTACATATTATACCCATTTTCAGGTCAGGAAATGGAAAATCCCAGAGATAAACTTGCTCATAACACACAGGGGTAACTAACAACACTATAGTCATCTAAGGCAGACACTGATGCTCTTACATACTGGGTTAACTTGCAGTTAGTTCTAAAGAGGCATGCGACTGATGGCTATTGAATCAAACTTTAATTGGCATCTGGAAAACATATATTCTTCCTGACTCTAAAGATTGAAAAATGATGAGATTTTATGGAAAATTCATTTGTGTGTGTGTCTGTGTGCATGTAGTTGGGCTTCCCAGGTAGCTCGGTGGTAAAGAATCTGCCTGCCACTGCAGGAGACATGGGTTTGATCATTGGGCTGGGAAGATCCCCTGGAGAAGGAAATGGCAACCCACTCCAGTGTTCTCTCCTGGAGAATCCCATGGACAGAGGAGCCTGGCGGGCTACAGTCCATGGGGTCACAGAGAATAGGGCATGACTGAATGACTGAGTACACCACATGTGTGTAGTGTTTGACTGTGTTATGTATATTTTAATAAGCATTCTAACTTTCTTACAATAATAGAAATCCTCAGCAAAAACAGAACATGGCTAATCTGGGAGCAGAAAGGCAGGAAGAGGGGTGGGGAGTTGATAACCTTTGCAGTCTTCTTAGCTAGCAGTGACTCTATGGGAAGTTCTGACCAATAGGATGTTAGAGAAATGATGGAAGTAAGTTCCAAGACAAATCTTAAAGGCAAGTGCAGGTTACTTCCGCCTCTCCTCCACCCTGCTTAAGAATGAAGATGATGCCCTAGGAATGACATTGTGGAAATCTTGAAATAGCCTAAGTCTCAGACAGCTATAGATCTGCCTCACCAGTCCTGAACTTGAAATCCTAACTTCCAAAGGAGAAACAATTTCTATCTACTTAAATCACTGTTATTTTGGTACTTATATTACATGCAGCCCAATTATCACAATGCTTCTTTCTTAAATATTTACTGATGAGTAGTAGAAAGCTAAAGAAGAAAAAGGGGAACAATTGAAATATGTTTTGAGGGATCTGTAGGTTAAGTATCAAGCCATAGAAATATGGACTCTCAGGACTCGGAAGGAGTTTCAGTCAGTTCAGTCACTCAGTCATGTCCGACTCTTTGCGACCCCATGAATCGCAGCATGCCAGGCCTCCCTGTCCATCACCAACTCCCGGAGTTCACTCAGACTCATGTCCATCGAGTCAGCGATGCCATCCAGCCATCTCATCCTCTGTCGTCCCCTTCTCCTCCTGCCCCCAATCCCTCCCAGCATCACAGTCTTTTCCAATGAGTCAACTCTTCGCATGAGGTGGCCAAAGTACTGGAGTTTCAGCTTCAGCATCATTCCTTTCAAAGAAATCCCAGGGCTGATCTCCTTCAGAATAGACTGGCTGGATCTCCCTGCAGTCCAAGGGACTCTCAAGAGTCTTCTCCAACACCACAGTTCAAAACCATCAATTCTTCAGCGCTCAGCTTTCTTCACAGTCCAACTCTCACATCCATACAGACCACTGGAAAAACCATAGCCTTGACTAGATGAACCTTTGTTGGCAAAGTAATGTCTCTGCTTTTCAGTATGCTATCTAGGTTGGTCATAACTTTCCTTCCAAGGAGTAAGCATCTTTTAATTTCATGGCTGCAGTCACCATCTGCAGTGATTTTGGAACCCAGAAAAATAAAGTCTGACACTGTTTCCCTTGTTTCCCCATCTATTTGCCACGAAGTGATGGGATCAGATGCCATGATCTTCATTTTCTGAATGTTGGGTTTTAAGCCAACTTTTTCACTCTCCTCTTTCACTTTCATCAAGAGGCTTTTTAGTTCCTCTTCACTTTCTGCCATAAGGGTGGTGTCATCTGCATATCTGAGGTTATTGATATTTCTCCTGGCAATCTTGATTCCAGCTTGTGCTTCTTCCAGCCGAGCATTTCTCATGATGTACTCTGCATAGACGTTAAATAAGCAGGGT
Organism: Bos mutus; assembly: GCF_027580195.1. Lineage (NCBI taxonomy): Eukaryota > Metazoa > Chordata > Mammalia > Artiodactyla > Bovidae > Bos > Bos mutus. Next base: position 24,250,037 of record NC_091628.1, read on the forward strand.
GACAATATACAGCCTTGACGTGCTCCTTTTCCTATTTGGAACCAGTCTGTTGTTCCATGTCCAGTGCTAACTGTTGCTTCCTGACCTGCATACACATTTCTCAAGAGGCAGGTCAGGCAGTCTGGTATTCCCATCTCTTTCAGAATTTTCCACAGTTTCTTGTGATCCACACAGTCAAAGGCTTTGGCATAGTCAATAAAGCAGAAACAGATATTTTTCTGGAACTCTTGCTTTTTCCATGACCAGCGGATGTTGGCAATTTGAACTCTGGTTCCTCTGCCTTTTCTAAATCCAGCTTGAACATCTGGAAGTTCATGGTTCACATATTGCTGAAGGCTGGCTTGGAGAATTTTGAGCATTACTTCACTAGCATGTGAGATGAGTGCAATTGTGCGGTAGTTTGAGCGTTCTTTGGCATTGCCTTTCTTTGGGATTGGAATGAAAACGGACCTTTTCCAGTCCTGTGGCCACTGCTGAGTTTTCCAAATTTGCTGGCATATTGAGTGCAGCACTTTCACAGCATCATCTCTCAGGATTTGAAATAGCTCAACCGGAATTCTGTCACCTCCACTAGCTTTGTTCATAGTGATGCTTTCTAAGGCCCACTTGACTTCACATTCCAGGATGTCTGGCTCTAGGTCAGTGATCACACCATCATGATTATCTGGGTCACGAAGATCTTTTTTGTACAGCTCTTCTGTGTATTTTTGCCACCCCTTTTAATATCTTCTGCTTCTGTTAGGTCCATACCATTTCTGTCCTTTATTGAGTCCGTCTTTGCATGAAATGTTCCCTTGGTATCTCTAACTTTCTTGAAGAGATCTCTAGTCTTTCCCATTCTGTTGTTTTCCTCTATTTCTTTGCATTGATTGCTGAGGAAGGCTCTCTTATCTCTTCTTGCTATTCTTTGGAACTCTGCATTCAGATGCTTATATCTTTCCTTTTCTCCTTTGCTTTTTGCTTCTCTTCTTTTCACAGCTATTTGTAAGGCCTCCCCAGACAGCCATTTTGCTTTTTTGCATTTCTTTTCCATGGGGATGGTCTTGATCCCTGTCTCCTGTACAATGTCATGAACCTCAGTCCATAGTTTATCAGGCATTCTATCTATCAGATCTAGGCCCTTAAATCTATTTCTCACTTCCACTGTATAATCATAAGTGATTTGATTTAGGTCATACCTGAATGGTCTAATGGAAGGAGCTTAATAGTTATCTAATCTATCCAAAGAGGTCATATTCAATACTCTCCAAACTTAGTGAAGTAGAGTCACAGGAAAACTGAAAAAAAAAAAAAAGATCTGTTGAATTAGGCACACCTAAAACAAAGTGTCGAACTCTGATACTTGTCAGAGCTACATCTATGAATTAAATGTGCATCACTCAGGAGGCATCTGTGCAATGCACTGATATAAGCCTTCAGTGTGCTGACTCTTTATGAGATGATTCAGGAGGGTCAGAGCTGCTGGAGTCATGGCCAAGGCCCAGAGGGGGATATAAATCAAAAGAAAATTTTTAGGGGCTCATGTAGATTTACCTATTGACACTACATCCAAAGACTTTATTTGGTTCATGGGATTCAGAACACTTTGCCTCAATTCTTAGGGACTTAGAAAAGCATTTTCTCCCACACATCCCTCATCACACATCTCCAATGACTTACTTCATGGAAGCAAGATCAGATCACATGAGGCTCATTATGGTTTTTAAAATATGTGTGTTATAAGAGCTGCATTTTCATGGTTATGCCAACAAGTTGACAGTGAGGTCATGGTTGCTGCACAAAGTGACATTATGGTTTATTCTCACGTTTATGCCAACTTTCAGAAGGAAAACAGAAGATCAAAGACACTGACTCCTTGATAGTGCCTTGCACAGCAGGAAGTTCAACATCATGCTCCTAATTGGTATTATACGGCATCGGCCCAGAGGCCTGAGAAATGGTGATATCCAGGCATTGGGCAGAGAAATTTGAAGAATTATGGTAAGATCTGTTCCTCAAAGGGCAAGGATGTGTCAGAGAATAATTCTCCCCCAGGAGCAACTGGGATCTTCCTGCTTGACTCTGGGGTCAGCCCAACCCCCACCCCATAACAGAGAGACTTGCACCAGGTCCACAGCACAAAAGCAAGGCTTCCCCTTCATCTTCCTGAAAGTATCCTCAAAAACTGAGTTTACATGGCCAACCAAAAAGACACTCTAAAATCTGCAAAGCCTTCAATTCTCTTCATCTAACACCACTGCCTTCCCATTTTTTTTGACTTTTTTGTTCTTTTAAAATGTGATTTGTATGGTCTATTGAAGTGGAAATAAAACTGCTACAAAATGTATTTTTATAAAAAGAATAAAAAGCAGAGCTACTTGGAAGGTGTTTGATTTGCACTCTACATTGGTCACATGCCCACATTATTATGATCCACCTAACGCAAAGTCGAACACGACTGAGCGACTAAGCATAGCACAACACACGATGTATTTTACTCCTTCAGTAGGCCAAACTTAACTTACAGTGGGCATATCACAACTTACCAAAACTACAGGTATTCAATTGTACAGCTCTACATCAACTGTATCTGCCACTTGTCAGTATTTTTGTGTTGTAAGGAAAGAATATTGGCCTTTAAATAAAATAAAATTTACTTATTAAAAAACACTCTATATCTAATTATTTGGTTCAAAATATTTGAGGTTTAGGCCAGGTATTTTATGATTTTTCTTCCTGATAATATTTGCTTATTACAAAAAATGCATAAAGAGAAAATTTTGTAACTATGTTTGATGATAGATGTTAATTAGACTTATCTTGGGGATAATTTCTCAATATACGTCAATTACCTCAACTATTTTTAAAGTTTAAAAAAATGCATAAAATACATGTAAGTGTAAAAAAGAAATAAAACTCACTATAATGACACCATAAGAATTAAAAGAAATATTCTGGTACATTTTATAATATTTTAATATAGCTCATATTCTATATTTAAAATTATATCACACTAGTTATCTGTGTTTTAAGACATTTTCTGTTTTCCATGATATTTTGTTTGGATTCTCTTTTGCTACATGGACTATATTTTGTTTAGTTTTAACTCCTTACATTTTTTGGAAAAAATCTAGCAGTGATGGTTAAAGTTTCTTCTAAAATTATTCATTGTAGTGTGGCAACCCACTCCAGTGTTCTTGCCTGGAGAATCCCAGGGACAGGGGAGCCTGGTGGGCTGCCGTCTATGGGGTCGCACAGAGTCGGACACGACTGAAGCGACTTAGCAGCAGTGTTATTCTATTAAATGGGTTTCCCTGGTGGCTCAGAGGGTAAAGCGTCTGCCTACGATGAGGGAGATCCAGGTTCAATCCCTGGATCAGGAAGATCCCCTGGAGAAAGTAATGGCAACCCACTCCAGTACTCTTGCCTGGAAAATCCCATAGATAGAGAAGCCTGGTAGGCTATAGTCCATGGGGTCATAAAGAGTAGGACATGACTGAGCGACTTCACTTTCACTTTCTATCAAATGAAGAATAAGTGGATATCATTTAAGTTACTCCCTTTACTAACAACAAAATAAGAAAATTTAAGATTCCTCTGTCCCTTCCTGTTACAGTAGCTTCATAAAGTCCTATTCAACATTATCTGTGAATATTATTAAAAACTGTGGTTAAAACACCTGGCACAGATCATGGGAAACAGTTCATGAGTTTAATCTCTGTATAACTCACAGTAAACCATGTATACTCTATCTGAATCTTTATGTGTTATTGGTAAATGAATTATCTGAAATCCAAAGAATAAGATGTATTTTGTCCACTACTAGAAGTATTTGTATCCAAATTCATGCTCTAGTTTTAAAAAATAGTTACTATTAAGTGACAATTTACTAAATTAATTTGCCTGCTCATCACCTCATATTTCTTTTCCTACATAGTCCCCTCCAGTTCATTCTATATAGATAAAACTAGTTCTATCTCTTTCCTTTTTTTAGAGGTAACTGAGTTTTTTCCTTGTTTTCCTCCTTTGTTCCCTTTTTTATAGATTTATAATTTGTTCCTTTTCTTTTTTAAAAAAGTGGTAACATGAACTTTTAACATTTATTTTTATTAATGATTTCTAAAGTTAATGTTTTAATCTCACTCATGAACAATATAAGCATCTTAGGACCATGCTTCCTTGGTGGCTCAGACAATAAAGAATCTGCCTTTTAATGCAGGAGATCCAAGTTCAATCCCTGGGTTAGGAAGATCCCTTGGAGAAGGTAATGGCTACCCACTCTAATATTCTTGCCTAGAGAATCCCATGGACAGAGGAGCCTGGTGGGCTACAGTTCATGGGTTTACAAAGAGTTGGACACTTTTAGGACCATGTGGAGCCTGGTGGGCTGCCATCTATGGGGTCGCACAGAGTCGGACATGACTGAAGCGACTTAGCAGCAGCAGCAGGACCATGTTAACTTACTAGCGGAGAAAGCAATGGCACCCCACTCCAGTACTCTTGCCTGGAAAATGCTATGGACAGAGGAGCCTGGTGGGCTGCAGTCCATGGGGTCGCAAAGAGTTGGACATGACTAAGTGACTTCACTTTCACTTTTCACTTTCATGCGTTGGAGAAGGAAATGGCAACTCACTCCAGTGTTCTTGCCTGGAGAATCCCAGGGACAGCAGAGCCTGGTGGGCTGCCGTCTATGGGGTCACACAGAATTGGACATGACTGAAGCGACTTAGCAGCAGCAGCAGCAGCAGGAACTTACTAGAGCTCAAACATGGACAAAAACATGCTCCTATGCCTTCATGACTTTATATTTACTGGAGATAACAAGCTTGATCAAAAACTATTATCAGCATACCACTGATATGAAAGTCTTAATAAGCTTCAAATCACAATTCATATATTTTCTATATCTCCACTTCTGATATAAGTTAGTATCCTGGTCTTTGTCCATAATTAATTCATCCAAACAGCCTAAATACAGAGACTTTAGTTTGAGCAAAGCAGGATTAAGCTTTTAAGAATTACTCTATCACATTAAATCTGTGTCATAAAGAGTTCTCTGCATTTAGGACACAAAGGAGGGGAAGATGACCTAAGTGTGGCTAAGCTAAACGAGTCGTGGTTAAGTCTTATGTTTATTCATGTTTTGAAAGAAAGATGAGAACTGCTATATGGTTTTTTTAAATATCAGCTGCATTATTTTCTTGAAATTTTATTTAACATTTGTACTTCATGTTCAAAGTTCTTTCAAGCTCCACAAGAGTAGAAATCACAGGCTGTGGAGCCTGTGATATGCTATGCTGTGGTAGCCAGCATAGCATGTAGGAGTCACTTGAGAGATTTGTGACTATTGTATGCAGAAGCAGATGAGTAAGATGAATACATGAATTAGTGAATAAAGGAAGATACAGGAGAGTACCTAAATGCAATGGCTTGACGTTTTTTACCTAGCTTTTTTTTTTTTTTTTTTGCAATTTTCTCACTATTATTTCATTTTAAAAATATTATTCAAATTCATTTAAAATTATTTGAATATATTATTGTGTTTAAAAATGAATGTGTCTTTTGTTTGCTTAACTGTTTTTGAGTGTTTTTTGTAGCCAAAACTTTTAATACTGGTCCATAAGAAAGTCTGTGAGAGCCTAAGTTAACAATTATTCTAAGCATTAGAATTGGAATAGACAACACAATCATATTTTGAAGAAAAGTGGAGTAATTTGATAAAAAAATAAAAAGCTCACAAGGTTAAGGAGAATCTCTGAAGGTCATCTTATCTGTGCACCCAGATCCAGGAAAAATCACACATCAGTCATTTCAGACTATGGAGTATATTTTGCTTTAAAATAAACCCAGTAAAAGACGCCCTACCATCATCCTTCCTAACAAATCCCAGTTTTAAAAAGTCATCAGAAATGACTTCCCAATATTAAATCAAAATTCCTCATTATGATAAAAACTAAAAGCAACTGATGCTATGGTAAATGCATTATGTGGACTGTTTCATTTAATCCTCATCATCCTTTGATTCAGAAAGAAATGAGGAAACTAAGGTTTATAGGGGAGAAGAAATAAACAGAAAAAGGATTGGACCCTAGGAAATCTGACTTCAGGACCCATTCACATAATTATTCCACTCTCTGCTTCCCTGTGCTGCAATATAAATAATTTTCTTCATGGCTAATTGATAGTGGTCATGGCCAACAGATCTCCAATCTTAGGTATTTCCATATTTTAATTCTATTTTATGTAGAATTAATTCCTATTTTAAAAGGGCCTAAAACAGGGATGGATTATAGTTTCTGCTTCTTCTTCCTCTTTCCAACATCTACCCAACACTCCAACCCCTACACACACACACACACACACACACACACCCCTCACTTTTTAATCTGTATCTAGTCTATTAGTGGACTCCTCAGGTGGTGCAGTGGTAAAGAATCTGCCTGCCAAAGCAGGATAGGCAAGAGATGTGGGTTCAATCCTGGGTCAGGAAGATCCCCTGGAATAGGAGATGGGAACCTACTTCAGTATTCTTGCCTGGAGAATCTCATGGACGGAGGAGACAGGTGGGTTATGGTTGATGGGGTCAGAAAGAATTGAATATGACTGAGCAACTGAGCGTAGCACAACACAATCTATTTAGCATCATTCTATGTTCCTCAATTATAGCGAACAGGAAGACAAAAGGACCGCTAGAATCTGAAATTTCATGTTTCCAGAACCATCCAAGAAGCAGGTGAAGTAGGAAATAAGTAAGGTAGGCCCCAAAGTCAGTGTCTGTGAAGTCGTGAAGTCGCTCAGTTGTGTCCAACTCTTTGTGACCCCATGGGCTGTAGCCTACCAGGGTCCTCTGTCCATGGGATTTTCCAGGCAATAGTCCTGGAGTGGATTGCCATTTCCTTCTCCAGGGGATCTTCCCAACCCAGGGACTGAACCCGGGTCTCCCGCATTGTAGACAGACGCTTTACCATCTGAGCCACCAGGGAAGACAAAGTCAGTGTCTAGGCTCTAGTTACTATTTCTGAGACATCGGGGAGGTTTTTATTAACCTCATCAGCAAAATGGAGAAATAAAGCAATTTCTAGTCATTATAAAGATCTAATTACATTATCTCTATAAAGCTTTGCACATTATGCATGGCCTATAGTATAAGTAGTCAACTAATGTTAGATACTGATATTAATTCTTGCCCGGAAAACCATCTAGTCACAAATTATGTCATAAATATGTTGGTAGTGGTGATGATTTTTAGCAGATCCACTATGGCAGCTACATAGAAAACATCTATTTTTCAAATGTTAAGAGATTGATTATGTGGAGGACTCCTTTGCAGTTCTGCTCAATGGCACACAGTCATAGCTCAAAATCAATGTGTCCAGGCTTCCCTAGTGTCACGGTGGTAAAAAATCTGCCTGCCAATGCAGGAGACATGGGTTCAATTCCTGATCTGAGAAGATTCCACATGTATGAAGCAGCTGGGCCCATGAGTCACAACTAGTGAGCCTTTACTATAGAGCCCAGGAGCCACAACTACTGAAGCCCAGATGCCCTAGAGCCTGTGCTCCGCAACAAGAGAAACTACTGCCATGAGAAGCCTGCACACTGCAACTAGACAGTAGCTCCAGTTCTCCAAAACTAGAGAAAAATCCTACAGTAACAAAGACCCAGCACAGCCATACGTAAATAAAATTTTTAAGAATTTAAAAAATAAAGAAATCAATGTGCCATAGGAGTTATCTTCTGTTTCTGCTATGGTAGATGTAAGCAGTTGAGATTATTTGGATATAAAACCCTGTGCCCCCTTTTCATCCATTTATTATGCTCTAGCACTATTTTGGGGACTTCCCAGATGGTGCAGTGGTAAAGAAATCACCTGCCAATGCAGGAGAAGCACTGGCGAAGAATATCCCCGTCAGGAGGATCTACCAGAGGAGGAGATGGCTACCCACTTCCATATTCTTTCCTAGGAAATCCCATGGACAGAGGAGCCTGGCCGGCTACAGTCTGTGGGATCACAGAAGAGTCAAACACAACTGAGCACACACTGAACATTACTTTTGGAGAAAGCCCGAAGAGGCTGCAGGCATTCCTCTGGCCCACCTTCATAAGGAGATGGGATAGCTCTCTATAAAGATAAGAACCTAGGTCTGGAATTTCGACATCAAAATATCATCTCTGTCATCAAACAGCCAACATGGATCAACTTTCTGTAGCTTCTCACCAGCAACTTTCCTCTCCAGTGACCTCATTCTGCTTCTGGTAAATGCCCAACTCAAATATCTGATCATTGTAGCAGCTCCATATTCATCTAAAGTCTCCAAGCTTGATTCTTGCATTAAACCAGAATCCATAAAACCACAAAACTGGAACATGCTATGCTTGATCTCATATACAAGCTGTCTCCAATTGTTGTAAAAATATTATCACTCATTCTATCCTTTATGAAAACATCCACATGAAAAATTTCTCTCTAATCTCAGGGCCAGATTAAAGATATAAATATACTTGATAAATTTCTGAGCTTCCCATTTTTGGATAGTGAAAGCTTTATAACATGCTAGCTTCCAGGGTGAAGTTCTCACTTAAATTTGACTTCAAGTATATAACTTGTGACCACCATGTTTTTCTTTGATTATTTAAACAGCCTTATGTTTGTCAGATAATTTTTCAGTCGATTTTCATACTAATCCAGTTCGAATATGGTCCCTGACGTCCCTGTGGGTTAAGTCACTGAGTTGACCACTCTCTGCTTGTGACCCTGTGCCTCACACAGTTGGTTAGCATCTGCAGGGCAGCTTACCTGTATTCATTCCAGCTTTGCTCAGCATCTTGTGTAACTACCCTGTAGAAAGTCCTGCTAAGTCACTCAGGCAAAAGACTTATTCCAGGATCCAGTGTCCAACCCTGATCACTGGGCTTTTTCTGACTGCTCACCTTGCCTGTGGGTTACTGATCCATTTCCTTTTTTCCCTTTTTATATCAAAAATCCTTGAGAGGGATTTCCCTGGTGGCCCAGGGGTTAGGAATCCACGTTTCAGTGCAGGAGATTTGTGTTCCATCCCTGGTCTAGGAACTAGATCCCATATGCCACATAGTAACAAAGCCATCTTGCCCCAACAAAGAGCCTGCATGTGGCAACTAAGACCCAACACAACCAAACATAAATAAATAAACCTTAAAAAAAAATCCCTGAGAAATTGTCTATATTGTGTCTCCAATTCCTCACCATCTATTTTCTCTTAAACTCACTCCACCCACCACTCTCTTTTGACTGCTTTTTTCAAGGTTGCCAATGGCTTCCCAGTAATTAAACATAATAGCTCATTCTCAGGTTTCCTCTTTCTTCAATAGTACCCAACTCAAGCGCTCAATTTCTCTTCCTAAGCACACTCTTCATGAGTCTCTCAGTGGCCCCTCGCTTAGCTCACCCATTGCTCCTTCTGTCTCCTCAGCTAGCTCCCCTTCTCCCACTGCTAATGGCTGAGCTCCTAATTGATCTCCTGCTTCTATCCTGATGCTACTGGAGCCTATGCTCAGCGAAGCAACCAGGTGATTTCTTTTAAAATATGAATAAGATGATAAGTAAGATGCAACTTCTTAAAGGTCTCCAGAGACTTCCAATTTCACTAGGGAAATAGCCAAATTTCTCATAACGGTGTACCATTGCCTCTCTGATCTCAGTGTCTTGCTTAGTTTACACTGGCCTCTTTGCTGTTTCTCCAACACATTAGGTGTAGGCCCGCCTCAGGGCCTTTGCATGTGCTCTTTCCTTTGCTAGGGATGATTTAATCTCTTGTTTCTTCCATGTGTTTACTGAATCCCTTCTTTGCAATGAAAGTTGCTCTGATGATTTAATTTAAAATTATAATCTGCTCTCCATACTTTTACTTGCCCTCTATCTCCGTATCTTGTTTCTCTGCTTTGGTTTTTAATTTTTTTTCCATATAATATAATGCTTTCTAATATATTACCTAATTTACTTATTAAATTCATTGCCAATTTCTGTCTTACTTGGCACATACTAGGGGCTCAATAAACATTTGCTCAATAAACATGGCAAGAATATCTATATTAATCAACATTCTGATAAACATGGCAAGAATAATTATATTAACCAGCTAATTCTTTTTTTTTTTTCCCAGCTAATTCTTATAAATTAGCTAGAATCCACTCTAGCTAATTTGAGGGAAATTACTAGTCATTTATCTTTGGTACAAATGAAGTAAAATTATAGAGAATCACTTTTTAATAATTCCTAGAATCACAAGGTAACATTTTCTAGGTAAAGGAGCAGCCAGGAGCAGCTAAAATCATACCCTGACCTATGATTAGAAGGGCTTCTCTTGTGGCTCAGCTGGTAAAGAATCCGCCCACAATGCAGGAGACCTGTGTTCGATCCCTGGGTTGAGAAGATCCCCTGGAGAAGGGAAAGGCTACCCACTCCAGTATTCTGACCTGGAGAATTCCATGGACTGTATAGTCCATGGAGTCGCAAAGAGTCAGACACGACTGAGCGACTTTCACTTTCCTTTTCAGAGAAGGTGATGGCACCCCACTCCAGTACTCTTGCCTGGAGAACCCCATGGATGGAGGAGCCTGGTGGGCTGCAGTCCATGGGGTCGCGAAGAGTTGGACACGACTGAGCGACTTCACTTTCACTTTTCACTTTCATGCGTTGGAGAAGGAAATGGCAACCCACTCCAGTGTTCTTGCCTGGAGAATCCCAGGGACAGGGGAGCCTGGTGGGCTGTCATCTATGGGGTCGCACAGAGTCGGACACGACTGAAGTGACTTAGCAACAAAATGATTAGAAAGCAATCAAATCAGGAAACTGGCCACTGTTTCAACCCAAACAGAACTGACTCCTTTTGTCACCATTCTTGTCAGAATATCCCATCTCTTCGTTCATGAGTGCCACCATGGAAATGCCCACTTGGCTAAAACCTAGGTCATAAGTACAACCATAGGTGAAGGGAAATCTGATAAATATTGTCTTTTGTTTTCCAGTCTTTAGTCTTTGCATTCTCCAGGAAGACATGACAAGGAAGTGTGAGTGAGCGCATAGTAAACCAACTGCATCATGTATCACATCCCACCCCGTGACTACCCTACCTCAGTAGAGTCACTAACTCTGACACTTAAACTTCCAAATAACAGTAGCAATATTTTCACTCCCCATAATGCAACTTTCCTCACATCAATGAAAAGGTACAAGACCATCTCCTCAAAGGAAGAGATCCAAAATGTCGTCAAACATTGAAACCATTTCTGCATCAGCTCTTCTCAGTTTAGTCACATTTCTCTTTTGCTATTCTGTAGCTATATATCCTGTATTTATTAAGATCACTACCAACACCACATGTATGTAAAATACTAGTGAGACAGGTGAAACTTTTTTGTTTTCTTCCTAAAATGTCACTAAATTAAAAAAAAATTATCAGCTGTTATTTTTAAAAATAATTTGAAAGCAAAATAGAAAACATAAAAACTTTCTCAATTTTAAAAACATTTTAACATCAAATCAAATTATATTCAAATTTCATTAATATATATATATATATATCTTTACATTGATCTATACATGTGTGTGTGTTTGTGCATGCACATGGGTATATACATATATTTAGTTTCATGAGTGAAACATAGGTCTGTTACATAGTTGAGAAAAAATATTATGCTGAATGGGGAGCCACTCTACCACAATTGACAATTTAAAACAAATGAAAATAAATAATTTTTTAAATTTCTAATTCCAGAAAAAGAAATGATCAAAACTGTCTTAATGAATGATTGTAATTTCCACTTTCAAAAGCATGTTTCTAGTTAATCCTAAAAAAATGCTTCACAATAAATGATTGCTTTATGTAACAATTTGGCAGTTCTAACAGTAAATTTTATTGCACTTTTTTTTTCAACACTTCTTTCAAATTTCCAAAAAAGGAATCTAAATGGTAACCATATTTTCTGAACTAGATTCAGTAGTTTATTTTCATAAATAGTTGGGAGAAAAATAGAGGAATTTAACTTTTCCTTGCTTTAATATTCATTTTAATGTGAAAAATCTCGGGAATGCATGCTAAGGAAACTGTAAATACTTCATATATGAAAGTAAATTACTTTTACTGTACTGCTGCTGCTGCTGCTAAGTCGCTTCAGTCGTGTCCGACTCTGTGCGACCCCATAGACGGCAGCCCACCTAAACCTCTAGAATTTATGGTATATTAACAGAAAATATGTCATTTATGTCATTCAAACTTTTCTGTTATGGTAGTGATGTTAAATTTTATGATGTTCATTTCTCCAATTTGCTGGTTCTAGGAATGTATGTACTTTAAATAGGGAAGCTGTCTCCACTTCTAATTATATATTAGCCTCCACAAGAGAATTTGGCTCAGGAATCAATAACCTGAAAAATCTGAGTACCAAACACAAACATGTGAAAAAATGTATAAAGAAAATTAAAGAACATTCACAGAATTCTTAAGGAAACAGAGAGCCCTTTACGTACGTGTTCAGGTGGATGCTCAAAAGGAATACTTTTCCCTGCCCCTAATTTTGCCCATTGATTCCCTGGCATGGAATTCTAACACACAGATCTCAAGTCTTGAGTCTGTTCCTAGCTTTTCTGATAACTTGCTTTTGTACCTTCCAAATCCTTGCCCTATCCATGCTTTAGATTTCCCCCATATATTAGTCAAAAGATGACTAAATGCAAACAACTTCTTGCTTTTGTTGGTTAGTCGCTAAGTCGTGTCTGACTCTTTTGCAACCCCATGAACTGTAGCCCCCTGGGCTCCTCTGTCCATCAGATTTCCTACGCAAGAATACTAGAGTGGGTTGCCTTTTCCTTCACCAGGCAAATATCTTAAATCTACATAAAAAAATAAATTTATTGGATGACAAGATGGATGCCTCATAAAACCTAAAGGAGTTAAATTCAGCAAGAACAGAAGAACTAGAACCAAGAAATAAAACTGTTGGGAACCAAAGCATTTATTTTCCACTTTTTTCTCTGTGTAGCCAAATGTTTCATTCGGGTTTCTTTTCTGTGTGGTTTCTGTCCTTTCTCCCTCTTTCTTGGTTCCATGGGTTTATTTACCAGCACAAAGCCCCAAATAAGACCATCTTCACTCATATATCCTTACAAATAGCACACCCACAACTAAGGGAGCAAGTCTTTCCAAACTCCAATTCAAGCTCCAGGGAGAGAAAATGTAATTGCCTAATTTAGGTCATGTTTCTCCCTTTGGTCCCACCAGTTGTAAGCAAAGAACAGGAAGGGATGAAGTCATGAGGCAAAGAGTCACTGAGAGAATTTTTGCTAAGAAAGTAATATGGGCTGGAAAGGAATTGAGTGGTGGGAGAAAAGGTTTGCGTCTCTACGATTTGTCTCCAAAATTCTTAAAGATGATGTAGGTGTAAATGGAGACCACAGATGCAAGTGATTTGAAAATGTTCTTAAGTACTTTAAAATGCTGGATGTAAGTATCAGTATGATTCTTCTGTGGCTCATCGAATTTCTTTTGTACTAAATTTAACATTTTGGATTAGTTAACATCAGTTCAGTTCAGTTGCTCAGTCATGTCTGACTCTTTGCAACCCCATGGACTGCAGCACACCAGGCCTCCCTGTCCATCACCAACTCCCAGAGTTTCCTCAAACTTACCATTGAGTCAGTGATGCCATCCAACCATCTCAGCTTCTGTCACCCCCTTCTCCTGCCTTCAATCTTTCCCAGCATCAAGGTCTTTTCCAATGAGTCCGTTCTTTGCATCAGGTGGCCAAAGTATTGGAGTTTCAGCTTCAGTATCAGTCCTTCCAATGAATATTCAGGACTGATTTCCTTTAGGATGGACTGCATGGATCTCCTTGCAGTCCAAGGGACTCTCAAGAGTCTTCTTCAACACCACAGTTCAAAAGCATCAGTTCTTCTGCACTCAGCTTTCTTTATAGTCCAACTCTCACATCCATACATGACTACTGGAAAAACCATAGCCTTGACTAGACGGACCTTTGTTGGCAAAGTAATGTCTCTGCTTTTTAATATGCTGTCTATGTTGGTCATAACTTTTCTTCCAAGGAGTAAGCATCTTTTAATTTCATGGCTGCAGTCACCATCTGCAGTGATTTTGGAGCCCCCCAAAATAAAGTCTGTCACTGTTTCCCCTGTTTCCCCATCTATTTGCCATGAAGTGATGGGACCAGATGCCATGATCTTAGCTTTCTGTATGTTGAGTTTTAAGCCAACTTTTACACTCTCCTCTTTCACTTTCATCAAGAGGCTCTTTAGTTCTTTTCTTTCTGCCATAAGGGTAGTGTCATCTGCATATCTGAGATTATTGATATTTCTCCCGGCAATCTTGATTCCAGTTTGTGCTTCATCCAGCCCAGCGTTTCTCATGATGTACTCTGCATATAAGTTGAATAAGCAGGGTGACAATATACAGCCTTGATACACTCCTTTCCCGATTTGGAACCCGTCTGCTGTTCCATGTCCATTTCTAACTGTAGCTTCTTGATCTGCATACAGATTTCTCAAGAGGCAGGTCAGGTGGTCTGATATTCCCATCTCTTGAAGAATTTTCCACAGTTTCTTGTGATCCACACAGTCAAAGGGTTTGGCATAATCAATAAAGCAAAAGTAGATGTTTTTCTGGAGCTCGCTTGCTTTTTCGATGATCCAGATGATGTTGGCAATTTGATCTCTGATTCCTCTGCCTGTTCTAATTCCAGCTTGAACATCTGGAAGTTCAAAGTTCATGTACTATTGAAGCATGGCTTGGAGAATTTTGAACATTACTTTGCTGGCATGTGAGATGAGTGCAATTGTGCGGTAGTTTGAGCATTCTTTGGCATTGCCTTCGCTGGGATTACTTAACATATTAGTTAACATAAACTTCCTAATAAATAGAGACTACACTTGAACAACTGTTCAATGTACATCTCTTTGCCAAAACAGTACTTGGAAAGGTATACTAAATTTTGGTCAGTGACTTTTTTCTCAGTATATGACTTTTCCCAAGAGTTCGTTAAACAAAAAGACATAAGAAGTGGTATTTCAACATCAGATAAAGATTAACCAGTTTGCACAACAAAGCATCAAGTTAATAAATATCTTATGGGAAAAAATTAAATCGCACATGTTTGGCTAAGCCCTAAGTATTTGCCATGCATACATCCACCAAGTCAGAAGGAACACAAGGTTGTATGTTCTTTGACTCTTCAGTCTGTTGTGATGTTACATATGTTTCAGGGAATGTTCGTGTTGGTCCTTATTATTATCCTAGATGGTTTTCTATCCTACAATTTTATTTTTAAGAGAGATGTGGGAGCAAAATAACCACGAGTGCAATAAGCTGAATAATGGTTACCGCAAAATCCACATCCTAAACCCCGGAACCTGTGAATCTGTTACCTTATGAGATAACAGAGGTTCTGAAGATATGATTAGGTTTTGAAGATATGATTAAGTTAATGTTGCAGATGGAGAGAAAGACAGAGTCAGTTCTGACTTGGCCATACTCAATTATTTGTCTCTTCTATAAATGAGTGCTATTACTGTCCCAATTTAAGCAGTGATTTCAGGCTTTGAGAAGGTAAAGAATTTATTCAAGGTTATTCACTGATAGGAAAGAGAATTTTTTTTTTTTTTTTTTTTTTTTGGTAAGGCTAGGACATACAAAACAAACAAATTAAAACAAGGAGGAAGAAGATAGAAAAAAAGGGGGAGAGAGAAGGGGGAGGAGAAAGGAATTAGATATACAACACCCTTCCATCCACTATGATTCTCATTTCATGTAAGAAACCATACATTTTACCAACAACTAAGAAGAACATAATCACAGTGTAAAGGATGGTTCTTAACATTAATTAAATTTCCCACAGAAGATACTCGTTTCTTTCAGCTGGGACCTTAAAGGCTTTGTGAGGAACCTCTTTTGACACCAAATTCAGCAGGAGATGCTCTGACGCTCTGACTCCCGTTCACATCCTTCTTCCTAAACAAGGAATTTGCCTGGAAGTCAATCTGCCCATTGCTGGTACCCAAGAAGGAAGCATTTCCCTACATCTTAATGGAGGTTCCTCTTTCTTATTAAGGTAAGAAAGGATCACTTGCTTCTTTCCCTCATTAATTTTTTTTTTAATTTTACAATATTGTAATTTTTTAAATTCAGTTCAATCTTGAATTACACACACTGTTTCAAGTTGAAATTGTTTTTTCATTCAAAATCAAATACCTTATCAGTTATCTTAGTGGAATACAGCAAAAGAAAGAATTTGTCTCACATGCTTATGATAAATATAACTTAGGTCTTAGGAAATTAAAAGATTCACTTTTTGACTCTAACCTCAACTCATGCTGAACTAGTGAGTGTGTTTCTGGGGCCTTTAAAAACACAATTTGTAAATCTGTTCTTTTTCATGTTTTAGAATTTACACATATGTGAAATGAGTCACCAGTCCAGGTTCGATGCACGATACTGGATGCTTGGGGCTGGTGCACTGGGACGACGCAGAGGAATGGTACGGGGAGGGAGGAGGGAGCAGGGCTCAGGATGGGGAACACATGTACACCTGTGATGGATTCATGTTGATATATGGCAAAACCAATACAATATTATAAAGTTAATAAATAAAAAATGAAAATAAAAAAAAAGAATTTACACAAACTCCTGTATTGTTACATGATTATAAAAAGTCTTTTGTTACTAATCATAGGGCTTAGAGGAAGGGAAATGTGTTTCATGAGTCACCAGACATGTTGAGAACAGACGCACAAAGTTTATTTTGAAGACAGACAGCCCTGATTGACTTCACAGAAAGGAATCACTGGGACAGTTGGCTGTCTTTGTTTGTAAAACATAAAGCCTATTGCCCAAGGTTATTATCCTCACTGAAAATGGATCTTAAGGGACAAATATTCAGCAATTCTCTGTAGCTTAAGCTTATTGAATATTGGTAGCAGACAATTCCTGTAGAATTCTCTCACTTTTAGAAACTTGAACATATTTACAAACTACATTTTATTCATCTTTAGCAGCAACAGTGGCAAAACAACCTTTCTACTGTATCGATGATGGATTGCACTGACCCCTAAGGTCATGAGTGGAAGAATTCTCTGCAGTCAGTACTGAAACCTATCAGGTAAGAGGTAACACCTGAGGTTATTTCTGGACCAAGTAAACCCATTTATATAAATACAACTGCATGGAGTATGGAACACAAACTGTCATAGGCTAAAGAGTATTAGAAGAGTTTTAAATGTCATTCTAATATCTTGCCTCATTTAGTTCCCCAAAATACCTATTAAAAGTTTTTAAATGGTAATAATGAATTCAACATTTTAAAATTTTCACATGCCAAGTCGTATACAGAAATGTAGTAAAAACTACTTCTGGAAATAAGTATTACCAAAAATATTATAAAAGGAAATATTAAGTGCTGTTTTCCAGATTCAGAATGAAGGTCATAAACTGTGTTCTAAGCTCATACATGGACACAGTCCATCTGTTACACTAGAATTTAAAACTTTAGTTTTATTCCTTGCTATTTACAAGTGTCATTGTACAGGGTAACAAAAGCAATTAAGATCAAAAGATTTTGCTTAAAATAATTGTTAGATTTTTTTCCTTTACTTTTGGCAGATGTTGGCATATATTTTTTGAAAAGTAACTCAAAGTGGTCATAGTTTAGAGAAACAGACAAATATACAAATAGATGTCAACAAAACAATGTGGAAAGTGTACTAAAATGCACAAGAAGGGGGCAACCAATATTGCCTAATTCAGACACAGCAGATACAACAGAGAAAGTAGAATGGTTGTATTGTTTTAAAGAATAAATAAAGATTTGCAAGGTGAAGAATGAGATTGGAGGTGAGGAGGAGAGAAGAAGAATATTCCAGGAAGACTGGAAATATTTGCCACTGTCACACTGGGTCCCTTTTAACTCTGGTAGTTTTGATTTTTCTGGTTTATATGATTCTATTCTCCTCCCTCAAGAAAAATCAGAACTAAGAAGTGGTTTGTAACTGCCATGCAGATACAGTGCAGAGCACTTTTTCAAGTGCAAGGGAAATATTTACTGGAGCCAAAAATCTGAGTGAAGGAAAACAGTTGGGAACATAATGATAAAGTATTATTTTGGAATGGTATCTACATATTGTTCTTCTGGAAGAAAATACAAACGATAGTAACATTTGACATAATGTGACTATATGCAAATATTTTAATACAGTAAGTGCATAAAGAATAAAAATCATTACTGCAATTTTTATTGCTTAAACATAAAGTTTGAAAATCACCTTAGTAAAACAAATAAATTATCTACAGCAACCATTAAATGTGTACTGATGTAAAACATTACAAACTCTTGTGGAAAATTCTTTCTTCTTTCAAACATATTTTATGGCAATAATCATAATTAGGTGCATATGTTAATGTGAATGAAAAGAGCACCGTTTTCCATGTTGTCTCATATCACTAGGGGGTTTTCAATTTTCTAGGTCAAATGCAAAGTTCAGATAAATCAATGCATGAGTGTTATTTTCTTAGATGCAGTAAATTACATGCATGCGTGCTAAGTTGCATTAGTCATGTCTGACTCTTAGCAACCCTCTGTCCATGGGATTCTCCAGGCAAGAATACTGGAGTGGGTTGCCATGCCCTCCTCCAGGGGATCTTCCCAACCCAGGGATTGAAACTGCGTCTTTTACATCTTCTGCATTGGCAGGCAGGTTCTTTACCACTAGCGCCACCTGGAAAGCCCCACAGTAAATTATAGATTGTTATTATTAATAAGTTAGCGGTCCATGGGGTCGCAAAGAGTCAGATACAACTGAGCGACTGAACTGAACTGAATGTGATGTTTACTTCACATGGTTGATGTAACCACTTCATTTATATAACATATTAACAATTATTCACATCTCTCATCATTGTTTATGAATGTTAATCATGTACTGTTTATTTCTTGGTGAAGTAATTAGAGATACAAATTCTCTCTCTAACAAGTCCAGATATCCTCAAGGCTGGAAAAATTCCATGGATAAGTTCCAGTCTGTCTGTGATCTGAACTCTGTGGCATCTGACCCATGATTGATCATTGCTCCTTTTTGAAATATTCCACCATTGGCTTCTGCCACAGCACTCAGTTCTGAGTTTCCTCTCACATCCTTCTTTCCCAGCCTCATTTGTGGACTCTGGATCTTCTGCAGGTTTCTTGCTGCTGCTAAGTAGCTTCAGTTGTGTCCGACTCTGTGCGACCCCATAGACGGCAGCCCACCAGGCTCCTCTGTCCCTGAGATTCTCCAGGCAAGAATACTGGAGTGGGTTGCCATTTCCTTCTCCAATTCATGAAAGTGAAAAGTAAAAGTGAAGTCACTCAGTCGTGCCCGACTCTTAGGGACCCCATGGACTGTAGCCTACTAGGCTCCTCCGTCCATGGGATTTTCCAGGCAAGAGTACTGGAGTGGGGTGCGATTACTTTCTTAAATCCTAGCATTTCTTAAGTGTCTGTCTTCAGTCCTCTTAACATCTCATTCTGTCCACTCTTTTGAAAAGATTCATCTTCTCCAAGATTCAACTCCCCTCTTCCTATGAAAACTGCCTGAACTGATTCAATCATCTTTCCCACATCAGATCTCCCAGGGTTAATGACAGCATCAGTTTTAAAATCCCCAAGCCAGAAATCTTTGAGTTACCTCAATTCTTCATTCTCTTTTACTCACCAACCCTAACCATAGCTGGCCACCAAACCCTACACACTGCTTCTTCTTAGCTATAGTCCTTAGCATTATTTTCTTGATTACGACATCGGTTCCTCTGCCTTCATTCCTGCCCTCCTCCACCCATCCTCCATACTACAGTGGGAGTTGTTATTCAGTCATTGTGTCTAACTCTTTGCGACCCCATGGACTGCTAGAATGCCAGGCTTCCTTGTCCTTCACCATCTCCCTGAGCTTGTTCAAACTCATGTCCACTGAGTCGGTGATGCCATCCAACCATCTCATCCTCTGTCACCCACTTCTCCTCCTGCCCTCAATCCTTTCCAGCATCAGGGTCTTTTCCAATGAGTCAGCTCTTCGTATCAGGTGGCCAAAGTATTGGATCTTCAGATTCAGTGTCAGTCCTTCGAATGATACTCAAGGTTCATGTCCTTTAGGATTGACTGGTTTGATCTCCTTGCTATCCAAGGGACTCTCAAAGAGAGAACCTCCTAAAATATAAAAGGCATATATCCTCTCTTGCTTACACTATTTAGAGATAATATCTCAATATCTCCAGCTAACTTCTATTGCTTCCCCAGCCTAGAGATAAGGGAGCTGAAAGTATTTGAGAACTGATCAAGAAAAAAAAAAAAAAAAAGACCATGTGAAGCAGTAACCCACCGCAAGCTTTAACTAGGCGATGCTTGAACAGGTTTGCATGTGGGGGAAATCCTCTCCCAGTAAAGTCTGTCCAGGGGGTATGGTGCAGGAGTGCCCATGCAGAAGGAGGGCAAAGGGACTCCTTGCGGAGAAAGAGATCAGAGAGGGATCTTGTGTCTGGGAGATATATGTTCACAAGATGGGGAGTCTCCAGGGCAAAGAGTTCTAGAGGGCAGCAACAGCAGGGGCTTATCTATTGCTAGCCATTGTGTGTGGCCAGATTTTGCAGAGTGGGCAAAACAGGCAGAGTCCAACTGGCTAAAAATCTGCTTGCATGGCGACTGTTTAAACAATTGGATATGGGAAAGTTTGAGTTTGGCATCAGTGGGCTTTTGAGTTAACAGGTCTCAGCCCACAGGGAAGAAATAAACAAAATAGGGGCCAATACACAGAGGCAACATTTGCCTTGCTTATATAATTCCTCTCAACACCTTCTGATGAAAAACCCTCCTGATCCTGTCTGCTGAAACTTGGCTTCTCCAAATGAGTAAATCATTTTTATATTCCTGTGCTGGTGCCCAAAATGCTTTTATGGGACCTAACATTTAGCAGGGGAGAAAAGGATGAATAACAGGGTTGAGAGCCAGTATTAGAAGAAATAAACCCATTTCATGCTTTTATACCCAAAGAATATAGTGAACACTTTCAATAAGCCAGTAACAGTAAATGTATTAATTATAGGTATTAAGTCACTTTCACATAAACTGCTTTACTTCTTCCTCTGCAAACCAAGATCTCTATTCCTTTCAACTTTTGTCTAATGATTCCAGTCTAACTTTGTTAGTTATATTATACATTCCTATTTCTATGTTATCTAAATATTTTACAAGCATGTTTTCATTTAAGGCATTGGGAAAAATATTGAACATATTAGACCCAAATCTGAGTTCCTAGAACCCCACTAGAGACCACACTCCAGGTTAGCATCAAAAGAAATACTTATTAGACATCTTGTATATGTGAGCACTAAATGTGATGAGCTCATGGTGTATGGTATCCTATTTAATTCTCATATTAGTCATGGTAGCAGCTAACTATTATAAACCTCTTTTTGATAAGTGAAGAAATTGGAGTTCAATGTAGCAAAGTAACTTTCCCTAAATTAGAAATTGGCAGTGTTGAAATCCAAACCCAGATTGGTCCAACAAGAAAGCTCTTCTTCTTTCCAAAGACACACTGACCATCAAATAATACTTCTTCAACCTATTTTATTCCCTTTCCTCAATGATTTCCCTCCCCACATCTGCCAAATTCCTAGAAATTCCAGATATGCTATGCCAATGATAATTGTATAGTGCCACAGCTCAGACACAGGTGTTTTGGAATCTTAGAAGCGTGGAGCAGAGAATAAAAGGAGGGAATAGAGAATAAACTCTCCAAGAATAGATGTCTGGGGCAAGCTTGAATTCAGACGTACTTTGCATATTACGAATATGAATGGAATCAAATTCAGTCGAGGGGGTCCGAGAGGTTCCGTAAGTCTCAACATAGGGAACAGGGAGGGCCTTTGCTCCAAGCAGTGAGTGAGGTTGTGAAGGACACTGGTCCGATAACAGTGGCAATGGTATAAGGCAGGGTTCATCGGAAAGTTAGGCAGGATATCAAGGCTCTGACGAACCAACAAAGCACCCGTTCATCAACTGGACAGAAACAAAAAAAGGAAGGAGAAATGCAATGGAACCACAGAGGTGACCAGGTATCTTTGCAGAACTCTGAATGCAGGATCCAGGCTCTACCACAAGGTGGGACGGACTTGGAGATTCAGCTGAGACTTAGCTTGCAGCTGACTCCATTTGGGAGACACTGAAGTGAAGAAAGGCAGGAAATATAAAGCTAAGTTACAGTAAATGGAATCTGACCTGGTTTTTTTCCCCCTCCAAATGAGACAAATAAAAATGTATGGTTAGCATGAATATAGAAACAATTCTTGAAGCACTGCAGCATAAAATTCCCAGTTAAATCCATGCTTGTGAGCATTATGAAGATACACAATCTCCTCTCCCAAAATTTAGAGGCATATACTTTGAAAAACAGAAAGAATACAACTGATTGCCAAAGTTTCAAGACTTAGGGACAAAACTTCTCAGTATATAGTCACAACACAGCAGTCACTCAATGTCAATGTTTGCAAGAATTGCAATTGCAATGCAATGGAAGAATCCTATCTTGGGAAATTTGCATATATACAGGTAGAAGGATTCATTCCTTCACTTATCAAGAATGTTAGGATACTAGTTAAACACTACAGAATATGAGGCAAAATTTGTTCCACGAAAGAATTTTCTGCGTCCATTTTCTTGAAAAGCATCTCCAAAAACATTAATCTTTTAAGAGAGACATTTTTTAATGCTGGCAATTTGTTAGAAACTAATTAAATTTTTCTAATATTTTTTTTGTCTTGAGTCCAACCATGAAGTAAGGATAATGTATTCCCTTATGAGGAGGCTGTTTCTGGCTGGCTCAGTTTGTTAAAGAATTATGAGGCCAGCTGTAATCCCCTGGTGAACCAGTTAGCTTTATTCAGGCTATTCTAAGACAATATACTGTAGCCTTGATCAGTGCCAAATATCATGGAGATGAACAACCTAACAGGCAAAAGAAAAAGACTTCTTTTTAAAAAAATGCTATATGAGCTTTTCTTAAAGTCTTTATCGAGTTTGTTACAATATTTCTTCTGTTTCATGTTTTGGATTTTTTGCCACGAGGCAAGTGGGATCTTAACTCCCCAACCAGGGATCAAATCTGCACCCCCTGCATTGGAAGGTGAGGTCTTAACACCTGGGCCACCAAGGAAATCCCCAAAATTCCTTGTATCAAGAGAACCAGTTGCTCTTGTGCTTTTGCCTGCCTGTGAGCGTCACTGCACTGTACTCTGATCCCATTATCCTCAGGCTTACCTGGTGGCTCAGATGGTAAAGAAACTGCCTGCAATGCAGGAGACCCAGCTTTGATCCCTGGGCTGGGAAAATGCCCCTGGAGAATGGAATGACTAACCACTCTAGGATTATCCTAATGAGACTTTAAAGGAAGACCACTGTGGTACTGGAGTTTCCCAGAACAAAAGGCATTCCTGATCTGATTGAATGGAGAAGAAGCAGATCCATGGGCAAACTATCAGAACCGCAGGGGCAGACTTTAAATCAGCAGGAGAGGGTATCCCGTCTCTTCTAGTGCTTCCCCCCCAAAACTTGACTTTGGACTTCATGAAATCTAGACTTGTGTTGAAATGAGCTTCTCTGGTAGCTCAGTCAGTAAAGAATCTGCCTGCAGTGCAGGAGACCTAGGTTCAATCCCTGGGTCAGGAAGATCCTCTGGAGAAGGAAATGGCAACCCACTCCAGTATTCTTGTCTGGAGAATCCCATGAGCAGAGGAGCCTTGAGGGCTACAGTCCATGGCGTCGCAAGAGTCGGATACGACTTAGCAACTAAATCACCACCACCACCCCTGGACAATGGATGCTAAATGTAATATTTTCTGTCTTCTCAGAGCTTCAGATGAAGGATCAATAAGAAGTAAAAAAACAAACAAAAAAGACAAGATACCTTTGTATCTTAAAGCAAAGATCTGGGTCACCTATACAGGAGGATCTGTGGAATTTTAAAGCAGATTCTTCTAGCCTCAGCCACCACCCACCTTCAGGCTTCAGCTCTTTGTGACCCGATGGACTGTAGCCTGAGAGGCTCCTCTGCCCATGGAATTCTCCAGGCAAGAATACTGGAGTGGGTTGCCATTTCCTTCTTCAGGGGATCTTCCCAACCCAGGGATTGAACCTGGGTCTCCTGCATTGCAGGTGGATGCTTTACCGTTTGCGCTACTAGGTAAACCCACAAATGAATAAGGAAGATGAATTTATTTGAGAAATTTTAAAGAGTTTGAGTAAGGTGGTAGTGACAGTTCCTTCGCAGAGATTGTCAGGGTGTAGTGCATTTTTCTTTTCCTCTTTTGAGAGAGGAAATGGGATGTGGCATGGAATAGGACAACTTCAGATAACTTGTTTTATGTTCGCTGAAGTTTGACAGATGAGGGGACTAAAATTAGTCTCTTTCCCGAAAAGAAAGGCATTGGGTTAACTAATCGCCCTGAGTTATTGAAGCAAGAAGAGGTGGCTGAGATGGGAGCAGTCTGGACATTCAAGGCTGTGAGAGCTATCCTAGGGTCAGATGTGGACCCCACAGAAAGAAGCTGGCCTGAATCATCCTGAGCAGGGTTGCTGAGGAGGAAGGCCTAGAGGCACAGGAGGATCCAGCAGGGGTGCTCAGCTCCGTGCACCAGTATCCAGGGGTCTTGGAGGAAGACAACAAGCAATTAACAACAGGAAGTATCTACTAGGTCAAAAGGAACTGAGAGGGAGTCCTCCAAAGAATCCTAAAAACTCCATTATCACAGCAACATCAAAAACAACAAAAACCATCATCATTTTGAATTAGCTATATCCAGAGGGCATCGATACCAGATTCACTTCAAGTAAGACTTTCCACATTTACATCTCCTCCCTCTCCTGCTCCACCAGGGACTTCCCGGTGGCTCAGACGGTAAAGTGTCTGTCTACAATGTGGGAGACCTGGGTTCAATCCCTGGTTTGGGAAGATCCCCTGGAGAAGGAAATGGCGATCCACTCCAGTACTATTGCCTGGAAAATCCCATGGACAGAGGAGCCTGGTAGGATACAGTCCATGGGGTCACAAAGAGTCAGACACGACTGAGCAACTTCACTTTCACCTCTCCTGCTCAGAACTCAGGGAGCCTGCATGCCATACCAAATGAAAGAAAACGAGTAGAGAAAATGAAAAAAGAAAAAAAAAAAAAAAACAGAATAGACACTAACCTTAGTAACCCCCTTCAACTGCTGTCTCCTAAGCCTGAAATGCGCCTGAGTCAGGGAAAGAGAAAAACTTGAATCTGCACTAAAGAGGGGGATAATGTGCTTACACTGAAATGGACCTTTCATTGTTTAACAATAACCAGAAACATCACGGCACTTGGGCAAGTCCCAGGCACGGCCAAGGAGTTATTTGACAAAACAAGTTTAGTGGAGAGCCATGAGAACAACATTGTCGTCTTTCTGCAGCTAGCATTCAACTTGTTCGATAAACTGGCGGCTTTAAGGATCACAGGTTCCCTCTGCCCTAGGGAATCAGGTAACTGGCTGAGAGAGGGTCGTCACTGTAGGAATTACAAGTGAGGAGGAACTGAATTTGTCTGGCAAAGTATCTTCTCTAAATGTATGCCGCTCTCTGGTTATTTCCCTTTCATTTGCACTAAGCAGTTAATAATGTCTTATTTTAATGTGCCAGTCTGCTCTCACCTGTTAGTATCCAGTCAGTGCACAGCTTTAAAACTCACATCCCTTCATAATGTCATAATGGCATTAATTAGGGTGAAATCCGCCAAGAAGGTCCCTCACAGCAGAGTAAGAATAGGAGCTATGAGGTTCAACAGTCCCACAATAGATATATAGATTCCCCAGTGACGAACTGGGAAGATTATATTGACGATTCTGTTAAGGAGTCAGAAATTTTCTTCAAAAATATTATAAAAATATGTGAACGCACACATCTTATAGCTAGCTAGTCAGCTATATTAGAGCAATTTAAAGGGGATTCCTTACTCATGAGCAAAAGTACTTGATGTATTGACTTAGGACACACCCAGTGTTCTGACAACAGGGATGTCAGAGCATATTCTATGCTGAGGCGCAAGTATTCTAGGAACTGGCAGTTGCTGGGAAGATAACAATCCCACCCAGCCCAGCTTGAGCAGCAGAGCTTTAGATTTATCTCGGTCCCACGTTGAGGACAGTTTTTGGAAAAGTGTTAACCTCCAGTGTAACCGCTAAACAATGAAAGAAAGGCATGCAGTACATCAAAGCAAATGTAAGGGAATATAGTCGGAATTAAGCCACAGATCAGTGAGGCCCTGGTGCATCCAGAATTTACATTCCTCTCTCTTCAAAGCCCGTGTGTTTCCCAGACTCTTCCTTGGACTCCTAAAACCAGCCTTCTACTCCCACAACTGCACTCTTAAGAGACCCATGTCCATGACCTAACTGACAAAGCCAAGGACCCTCATAATGTTTTCATTGTGTGTCCTGGTTTAAACTTTGTAATTAATCATTTGCATGACTGTTTAACACCTGCCTTGCCACGTTAGACTACAAGGTCCCATAAGGACATGTCACTTTCTACACTCTGCATGCTCACTGTTTTATATCCAGCTCTAAGCACGACGCCCAGTGTATAGTAGTGACTTGACAAATATTGTTGAATAAACAGAAGGTAACTTGGGGCCACCTTGTACGGAGGTTTCGAATGTCAGGCTATAAAGCATAAATTCATTGCAAAGGCAATGGGGAGGCACTAAAGATGTCTTGGGCTTCCCTGCTGGTTCAGTGGTAAAGGATCTGCTGCCAATGCTAGAGACCCGGGTTCCATCCCTGGAATGGAAAGATCCCCTTGAAATAGGAAATGGCAACCCACTCCAGTATTCTTGCCTGATAAGTCCCATGGACAGAGGAGCTTGGTGAGCTACAGTCTGTAGGGTCGCAAAGAGGCGGACATGACTTAGCGACTAAACAACAGAAGAGATTTCTTAGCTTGTGCCACTTGGGTTTGACAACATGCTGGAATAATCATTCTGGCAGGATGTGGCAGAGCCATCTGGATTCCACCACAGGGCCCACAGGGGTAGACACGTAACCTCCTGCAGCAGACAGGTGAACTTAAACAAAGCTTCCAAACAAATAAATCATGTGAGTCAAAAACTCTCTTAACCAGTTTTGTTTGTTTTGTTATTTATGTGTGTGCTGTGTCTCTCTCCTCTCACAGACATGACTGGTTAACCATCCAAACTGATTAAAATCACAGGCAATTAGGGTTACAAGGCTGACAGCCAAAATCAGAAGGAAGTGGCTTCTGGTCTATCTGTTGTTGTTGTTCAGTTGCTCAGTCATGTCCAACTCTTTGCAACCCCATGGACTGCAGCCTGCCAGGCTTCCCTCTCTTTCACCATCTCCCGGAGTTTGTTCAAGCTCTTATCCTTTGAGCTGGTGATGATGCCAGCCAACCATCTCTGATCTATTTAGTAAGACCTATTGCTGAAGGAGCTTTAACTGGACTTCAGTTTTGTAAATATCTGAAAATGGCCTGAGCATCTGTCCAATTTCTCCTTCTAGTAATTTTATTACCTTTCACATAGTGTCACAAATGTTTCATTTTCTGGTCTGCAGTGGATGGCAGTCTCTCTGAGCCAGGAAAAAAAATTTGGCTGGAGAGACTCTGGTCTAAGCTTGGGTATCCCTTGGGAAACAACCTCAATTACAAGAGAAAAAGATCAGGCTATGGGTCAGTCTCAATCAGACTAGGGCAGGTTTTTATATCGTAAATGAGCATCGTCATTCACATTTTCCTTATGCTGACTTCCTGGAGCTCCATCTCCAACTCCATCTGTTCTAGACTCTTGTTTATTCAACCCAGTGGATTTACTAAACCTCACCTCATCTCATGAGCCATGAAACCATATTTTACAAACTATATGGAAAATGTGCAGTTAACTTATTTTCAGACATTCCTGGCCTATACTACAACGAATTCATTTTCCTCCTGAATTTTATTTCAGTAAAGACAGCCAAAAATTCCAAATTCAGCATTCTATATCTGGTAGACCGAAAGAAGTATGTGCTATTTTCTAATATTTGAAAGTTTCGAGATTATTTTAAAAAATAAAAATAAACTCCCTTCAGAGTTGTAAAATTTGGATATTCAAAATCTTATTTCCCCTCAAATTATTAGGACTACACCCATATATAACCAAAGAAAACATTTATAGTCATATACCCAACAATTCTAACAATGTGGTATCACTATTCTTTAGGGACAGATATGATAATAAGAAGAAATAGGCATCAAAGGAGAAAATACCTATTAAAGGGAAACTATTGACATCATAATGGTCTTCATACTTTGGAATATGCTAGAGATGGGTCTTATAGCAATGAATTATCCAAGCAAGTATGTCACTGTTTTTCCTCACTGTACCTGTCCCTGGTACCTGGTAAAGCCTGACAGAGCACCAAATACATATTTGTTAAATAATATTAGTGGATGAATCAATGATCTTTGATTTGAAATAAATACCTTACCGGCAGTATGATACTGTGTTCTCCCCACACTTTTTCACTCATAATCTATTGCATCTAAAGGTCACATAAAGTTCAATTTCTGAGTCCCTGGGTGGCCTGATGTAGTCCCATGGCCTTAAACACCACCTATATGCTGACAACTCTCACTCCACCTGGACTTCTTCCCTGAATATCAGATGTATCTATCCAGCGATCTACTTAAGTACGTACATGTGTGTGTGCACAAGAGCATGAACAAACAATGTATCCAAAGCTGAACTCTGGATTTCTAATCATCTCCCCACTCCACAGCCTGCCTCACATATACTATATCATATCATTCAGTCTTAATCATATCAGCAATGATAACTCCACACCTCAGACTAAAGACTTGGGGTCGTCTTTGCCCCTCTTCCTCTGCATCCTATACCCACCTCCTCAGCAGATCATTTGCTCTATCCTTGGAATACATTCTGAGTCCAACGACTTCTTCCCACTCCAGCACTAATCCTTCTATTCCAGGTGAAGGAAGTTCTCTAACGGGGCAGTTAAAGTAATAAGACTGGATGAAAAAATGCCATAGAACTAAGTCCAAGAGTCCATCTTGGTCTTGCTTGTGCCTGCAGATAGCTTAGAATCAAGGCCTGCAATAAATCTCAGGTCTGAGAGAACCACCCCCTCGCTTACCAGGATATGTCAGATGGCCCGGATGTATGTCTTGGACAAAGCCATGCTCTCCGTGTGTCCTCAGTCTGACCACAGCTATGGAGGTTAATGATTTCTCCACAGCAGTCTGAGTTTTCAGAGTCTGGTTTACTAGCAGCCTCCTGACCATGCCTGAAGAGTGATAATTCATGGGAAAAAATGTCCTGTCTTGACAAAAAAACGGGGGAAAGTTTTAGTTACTTCACATTACAGACTAATCTCCTTCATCTGAAGGTCATGCTGCATTCATCTCACTGAGATCAATAATATTGGCCATTTATGACATTCATTTTGAAATAAGAATTGTATTTTTAAAAAACCTTAAGAAGCTATCAAATCCTGTTTTCAAGACATGCCTGTCTAGGACCAGTCCCTTCCTTCTCTTTTTCATGCTCAGTGACATGCTCTGAACCACAATTCCTAAAGCCTTAGGAAAAGGCTTTCATTTTTGAAAAGTTTACACAAGAGAAGCATCAACAATAGCAGTAATTGCAATGTAAAATTACTCTCCCTCCCTCGAAAACATTTTAGGTCCTCTTGCTATCCAAAAAGTAAATGTCACTGGAAAAATAAGTTTCTGTGAAAATATCTGTATAACAACTCTATTTAAAATTTATTTTGCTGAATTGTAATTAATGATTCACAGAGTAACATTTTCTTGCTATAAATCAGAGAAGGATTACCTCTCAGGAGAATTTTTGAGTTTTAATTTTTCCTGTAATGATCTATGCTACATCCCAAAGTACATCTGCTGGAAGAGGCATCTCATTTTCTCTAAAAATTCACTTGAGCAATGAATTACAAGACTGGAATTAAATAGTCATTTTTATAACAAATCAATTATTATCTTTAGACACTTTGTGATCATTATCCATTACTACTGAAACATGTCAAAACTATTGTTTAAAGAATCACTGAAGCCCCAAATATTATCTTCAGCATTAATTTTATATATATTTTCCTGAAAACCTTTTCATATGTGTATAGCCCACTAGGAGGGACCCCTGACCCGACCCAGGCCTGACTAATCACAGTATCCTATGACCCTAAACACAGTGATGGGTTTAGAAATGGGGACATAACCCAAGAGAGTCATTTCTACTTATAAAGCACAATGTCAAAGCCAGTTGGAAATAAGTAGCAATTTCAACTGAAGTTCAATTAAGTGACTTGTCTTCGTTCTTTCAACATTTCCCCAGTACGTGTATGGGGCAACAATTCACAAGCTCTTTGACTGCAGTGTTTTTGTTTGATAATAGTGTGATTTTGTTTTCCCTTTCAGGTTCGGAGCTTAACTTTTTTATTTCAAACAGAGAAACTCGGGTAAGCGACTGCAGTTCTGCTGGGTGACCACAGCTAAGGATAATCGGAAAATATTAAGGAGCATCTATGGAAGCGAGACAAGATGAGATGAGGCGAGAAGAGACAAGATGAGATGAGAGGGAAGGATGTGTATGGTCCCTTGGTGGACATCTAAGAATGAGAGAAGGGGAGTGACCTCAGTTCCAACCCTTCAACTAACAGATGGGGCTTCTGAGAGAACAGAGGGCTCTCAACCAAAGTCTCAGAGGGTTAATGGCAACTCAGCCTCCAGCCCCCTTATCAACTGCCTTTTCATGGAGGAAGCCCATGGGTTGTTGCAAAGAACTAGGGCCAACTCATGGAGGAAAATGCAGCTGAGGAAAGGGAGGAGGGCAAGTGGGAATGAGAGTGATATGAAACACTCATGACGAATCAATCTGTGCTTAAGTTCTACTCTTCCCCTGCCAGGCCCTGGCACTCCCAAACGTGGGTTTGTATTGCCCCAGATATGCTGATTTCAGGCAACTTTAACTCTCTCAGCCTCTCCTGTGCCTCTATAAAATGAATACAATACTATAGCATCTCAAGGGCCTATGAATAATTAAAGACAAGCACATTAAGAGCTAGTATCATTTATGGCAGGTACTTACACTTAGTAACTGTTACTTGCCTTTCCTTTACTGAGCCTGTTGGTGGGTGTGGAAATAAAATGGTGCTTCTGATAGAAGTGTTCTTTCTAGAAAAGAGTAGATAGGGATGGTTTTCTGTGTTGTCCCCTACTGCCAAAGACTAACCGAAATCTGGCCAAGACAGCCTTCAAAGGTGAAAGTGAAAGTGAAATTGAAGTCGCTCAGTCGTGTCCAACTCTTTGCGACCCCATGGACTGTAGCCTACCAGGCTCCTCTGTCCATGGGATTTTCCAGGCAATAGTACTGGAGTGGATTGCCATTTCCTTCTCCAGGGGATCTTCCCAACCCAGGGATTGAACCCAGGTCTCCCACATTGTAGACAGACGCTTTACCATCTAAGCCACCAGGGAAGTCCTAGCCTTCAAAATGTACCTATAACTCTAGAACCCAGAGAACAAAATGGTCACCAAACACAAAACAATGTACCCACTAAAATGCTGATTTTCTGCCTGGAAATACTTTTTGGTATTACCATACAGATGAGTACCAAGCAAAGTTCACCCAAACATATGAGTCAGAGTAGATACAGACATTGTTTGAGGTGGGAAAGGAGTTTTGAAGCCACCTGGAAAGACAAGAATACCCTTTTCACATTTCTCACAGTATCTGAGTGACAGTCTGTGCTCCGGCTGCCATGTCATCGAAGTGGGGGCAGACTTCCCCTCTGTGAGAAAATCTCTCTGTTCTTCCTTAACAATAGCTTTCAAGCCATGAGGGGAAGAACACCCCAGGCTGTGATCTCTACAAAGTTTGCTAAATATTCGTTATTTCACCAAGTGCTTTGTTAGTCAACATTTGCTTTAGTTGGGATTGGATATTGCAAGCAAGGGGCTTCCCAGGCGGCACAGTGGTAGAGAATCTGCCTGCCAGTGTGGGAGATGCAACAGACCCGGGTTGATCCCTGGGTTGGAAAGATCCCCTAGAGAAGGAAACCGCAGCCCACTTCAGCATTCTTGCCTAGGAAATTCCACGGCAAGTGGAGCCTGGCGTGCTATAGCACATGGGGTCACAGAGCTGGACACGACTGAGCAAACACACACAATACAAGCAAACAGTTTGGAAAATATGTATATTCATACTCAAAAAAGTCTTCATGAATATCATTGATTTAATCCACATTAGATGTGAAACTGCTTACTTCTGACATTATTTGTTGATTTTGTCAACTTGAGGGAAGTTGGATGTCAGTCAGTAAATAAATGTTTACTCAAACCTTGCCAGGGCCATGGGACAAATGGTGACCTAGGGATAGTTTGCTCTGAAATGAAGATCTGAAGTTTGGCCTTTTATAGATTGAGGGAAAAGCTACCTGTTTAAATTGTCATATGCTTAAGATATATGGAAGAATAAATAAAGTCTTGGATCCAAATCTTAGAGAATAAATTAAACATTTATACCTATTACTCATTGACCTAATAGCTGTTCGTGTGCAGAAATAAGAATATACTGATGGAGCATAAATGTGTCTTATCACCTTGAGGACAGGGACTAGGTCTCCTTCCTTTGAGGAAGACTGTAGTAATATGCTTAAGAACCAGGCTCCTGGGTTTAAAACAACTATGTGATGTTGAACAAGTTCCTTAACCTCACTATACTTATTTTCTTGAGTATAAGAAAGATAATGCTAGAACCGTCCCCACAGAATCATTGCAAAGAATAAATTAGATACAATATGTAAATTGTTCAGAATAGTGCCTGGCACAGAGACAGTAAAATATATATGCTAACACCACTACCGCTATCATCATTTGAATCCCTTCAAAGCACATACAGTCACGTCTAGCACATAATAGGTGCTCATCAAGTGGGTACAGGCCGAATGAATTATAAGTGAGGATTCCGAATCAAAGACACCATACCTATGTTCCGTTTTCTGTTCATGAGGTGATTGGCTCCCATGATATATAAAAAGAATATGAACTTTGGTGGATTCAAAGCACTTCAGCTCTTTGCACAGAAATCACTTGATCTCCCTTAGCCTCTGTTTCCACAGATGGGGACCTTTAGCTGACACGTATGGATGGGTTCAGAATAGGGCTTTCTGACAGATGTTCAATAAATACTTGTTCTCTCTCTGCCCTCTCCCTCTCAAATGCCAGTTGCCAACTTAGTGGCAGGAACAGTTAAGTTTTCCAGTATTTAGAACAGATGGGAATCGGAAAAAATAAATCATCCTAGACTGTGGAAGTCTTGGAGGACTTTCTAGAAGAGTTAACCCGACCCCGACTGCTGAAGGATGTCAACATCCTGGAAGGACGGAGGAGGATGGCATCAACCTGGGAACAGAACACAGAGCAGGAACTGACCCCTGAGGCACCAGCAGAGGGGCTGTGCAATAATCATTAAAGAAGATTGCTACAAATGATAACGTGTGAACCTGAAATCTAAAGTTTTCTTCAGGAAATAGGAAGCCCCCAGGGCCTCTGGGGGCTATGCACTGGTGCTCAGAAAAATCGGTCTGCTGGCTGTAGCGCAAAATAAGGCAAGACTGGCAGAGAGCAATTGCAGGAGATGAGGAGATATTTTTGCACTGTGTAATGAGGGGAAGCACAGGAATAAAATGGAGCATCTCTCATCAGACTCGGGTTGCAGGTACAAAGGGAAAGGTGGGAGTGGGAAAAAACCTCCTCCGGTCTTGAGTCTAGCTAAAGGGCAGGCAGGTAAATGATAGAAATGAAGACCTTCAGAAGTGGCCTGAACCCTGCTGTGAGACAGAAAACAAGAATTTTCCGTGTCTGC
This sequence comes from Bos mutus, assembly GCF_027580195.1. Classification (NCBI taxonomy): domain Eukaryota; kingdom Metazoa; phylum Chordata; class Mammalia; order Artiodactyla; family Bovidae; genus Bos; species Bos mutus. The sequence goes on from NC_091628.1 coordinate 24,283,993, forward strand.
ACGGACTTGTAAACTATGAAACCATGGAGTTATCATTTGTCTCACAGAACAGGCTCTTGATATCTGAAATCAAGGAAAATGCTAATTGATAGCTACAATTATGAACATACATATATCTTGGTTTCAAGGAACAAAGTTCATCCTAAGTAAGTCAAATGTACCGAGTGCACTATATAAAGAAAATATTTGTCCTATTATCAAAAGAAAAATTGTATTAGGAGAAAGCATTTTTGAAAAGAGTATAAATTACACTAGAAAGCATTTATGTCTTAACTGCAATAAAAATGCATACAGATAAACGCTATGTACCAAAATATAATCATTGTGCTCAATTTCCTGAGAAATGTTGGAGGGATTTGCTTGTCATATAAATCAGACAGATGCTAAGTGTATATTGTAATCTCTGTTTATCCAAAATTATCTCAACCACTTTTACCAAACTGGTGCTTTAATTAAAATTAAAAAAAAAAAAAAAACTTGACCTCACTTTACAACAGATTCAACCAACGCTAGATGTTGTTGTTATTGTTGTTTAGTTGCCACATCCTGTCCAACTCTTTTGAGACTGCATGGACTATATCCACCAGGCTCTGCTGTCCATGGAATTTCCCAGGCAAGAATACTGGAGGGGGTTGCCATTTCCTTCTGCAGAGGATCTTCCCAACCCAGGGATCAAACCCAGGTCTCTGCATTGCAAGCAGATTCTTTGCCGGCACTTAATAGTTAGCAGTCCCAGGTATATACACAGATTTCCACCTTCCAAGGGTCTCTTACTCAAATCATAAATACAAACTCAGTTGTTTAGTGGAGGCATTTCAACACAATGAAAGTGATATGGACATAACAAGTCCTTTCCTGATTTGCAGAGGCAAATGGCACCCTTTGCTCCTTAAATGCTGCCAAAGTAGCTAAGATAATTTGGGAACTTGAACAAACCAAGTTGATTCTGTGTTCAAGGGGAGTTATTTCACTCCTCCTCTTCCCTTTACTTCTTTAAATTAAACCTGTAAACTAAGTAAGTGTAATTCTGTAAGAGGATGATTATTCATTTAATCCTTCATACGATTTCTCTACATTTTTTAACTTCCTGAAACTTTTAAGTTCCTACATACCAACAAAGGTATATTCTGAAGGCAAAAGGAGAAGGAGGCAGCAGTGGATGAGATGGTTGGATAGCATCACCGACTCAATGGACATGAACTTGGGCAAATTCCGCAAGTGTCTACTTTTACCACAGCTTTAGGGTCTAGGCTTAGCATAGTGTCTAGGTTTGTCATAGCTTTCCTCCAAGGAGCAAGCATCTTTTAATATGGTGGTTGCAGTCACCATCCTTAGTGATTCTGGAGTCCAGGAAAATAAGATCTGTCACTGCTAACACTTCTTCCCCTTCTATTTGCCATGACATGATGGGGCTGGATGCCATGCTCTTCATTTTTTGAATGTTGAGTTTTTAGCCAACAGTCCCCTTTTTTTCACTCTCCTCTTTCACCTCATCAAGAAGCTCTTGAGTTTCTCTTGGCTTTCTGCCATTAGAGTGGTATCATCTGTGTATCTGAGGTTGTTGATATTTCTCCTGATAATCTTGATTCCAGTTTGTGATTCATCCAGCTGGGCATTTCACATGATATATTCTGCATATAAGTTAAATAAGCAGGGTGACAATATAAATCAGTTTTAAAATATTTGCTCTTGGTTTTGACCCTGGAACTACTGTTATTATTTTATTTTATCTCATCTCTCATTTCCCAGATGCATTTATCCAGACATCTGAACCTTTTTCTCCATTGCCCACCCTCACTCACTAACCAGACTTCACTTAATCCAATTTTCATCAGTTCACAAGGTCCTTTCTAGAGACAGCTGAATGAAGAGTTCTTAAGAACTAAAAACAGACTTTTTCTTCCCAGTAAGGAATTTGTTTTCCCAATAATCATTTGTATTTAATTAATACAATTATTTTTCCAAGGAATTTTAAAGGAATAAAATTTAAAACTACATTTAGACTGAAGTTTCTCATTCTATCATCTAGTCTGAGTGAGTCATGACAAAAAAAAATAATAAAGTTCTTTGATCAACATGTGCAGATCAAAATGTGCTCATTTCTTCAGAATGAGCATGACTTAGATTTTAAGTGGTAAATAGCTAATTTATTAGAGAATATCAAATATTATTAATTATCAATTATTAAACTATTCTGTGTCTTCATCAAACTGTCTTAGTAATATAACCAAGTCTGAATGAGACTTCTCAAAACATTTGAATATTTAAGATAATAATCAGAAACCCACAGATATCAAATGTACATCCCAAATTATTCCCTTTTAAAAGGCACAATAATAACCAAATATGGAATGCCAAATTCATTTAGTGCTAATGTTCAGAAACTCTAAACATCAGATGGTGATATAATCCTATATTTGTATAATATAATAACAACTGAAAATAATGATAGAGTCATTTAAAATAAAGGCCTAGCGGGAAAGTTTCAGTTCAGTTCAGTTCAGTTGCTCAGTCATGTCCAACTCTTTGCGACCCCATGAATCGCAGCACACCAGGCCTCCCTGTCCATCACCAACTCCCGGAGTTCACTCAGACTCAAGTCCATTGAGTCAGTGATGCCATCCAGCCATCTCATCCTCTGTTGTCCCCTTCTCCTCCCACCCCCAATCCCTCCAAGCATCAGAGTCTTTTCCAATGAGTCAACTCTTCGCATGAGGTGGCCAAAGTACTGGAGTTCCAGCTTTAGCATCATTCCTTCCAAAGAAATCCCAGGGCTGATCTCCTTCAGAATAGACTGGTTGGATCTCCTTGCAGTCCAAGGGACTCTCAAGAGTCTTCTCCAACACCACAGTTCACAGGAAAGTTTACACAGGTGCAAAAAAGCATTTGCATTACACATAGTATATTTTAATTATATTTAATTTCAAATGAATATTCTATTTTGGGCTACATGAAATGGTGGAAAGGTTTTGTTACCCTATAATATTGAAATTATTTTAAGTCCTTTGAGAGCATGGAACATTTCTTATTTATGCTCTAAAACAGAAACTTTGGGGTAGATTGTGAAAATCTGCATATTTAAGCTCTCCAAGTGTGTCTCATCCACAGTGAAGTTTGACAACTAATAATATATTAGTTGTCAATATAACTAAAAATTATTCCATAAATGTTTGCTGTCCTTGGAACATTGGTGTGTAGAATGCAGAAGATTGCTATTGTTGTTGAGTTGCTAAGTCATGTCTTATGTAAAAGAATCATAACTCTTTTGCAACCCCACAGACTGTAGCCCACCAGACTTCTCTGTCCATGGGATTCTCCAGATGAAAATACTGGAGTGGGTTGCCATTTCCTCCTCCAGGGGATCTTCCCAGCCAGGGATAGAACCTGGGACTCCAGTGTCTTCCACATTGACAGGTGGATTCTTTACCATTGAGCTACCTGGGAATCCTCTAAATGCCATGAAGGTTTATAGATGTTTATACCACTGCTAATAGCAAGAGAACACTGCTGCTTCAGAATGCAGAGAAGATTTAAGCAACAAAACTCTTAGAGTTTAGTAAATCAATTTATTTGTCAAATCCTTATTTCTGATAGCAGGAATATAACAGATTCTTGTATAATTTTACAATATTTGAACATTCCATAAATATATTGTAATCTGTATGAGGGCCTAGACTGTGGGGGTGTCTTGTCCACCTGGTGTTTAGCATAGCCACATAATGATTAATGAATATTTATTTATTAAATAAATAAATTTGGAATCAGACAGAAGTGGTGGAGTCACTTAGGCAATTCATTTAATGTCTCTGAAATTTAGTTTGTCATCTAACTTCACAGGGTCTCTCAGGACTGTAACAGCATAATGCCATGAAGAGCACACAAACCCTGCAACTATATATTATAATAATTCAATCGATTAGAGAAGATGATGTCAGTCTTTACCACGATCATGATTTCCCAGATCCTACCATACTGGATAATGCTGTGCTTAATTTTCCAAGTTTTCAGAACAAATTGCCTGGAAACTAAACCATAGTGTGCAATTACACTGGAAAACTAAATCCAGTGCATTTTTCTTTGTTGCCAGTTGTTTTCAAAAAATGAGAACTATAATAAGCCAGCACAGCTAAATTTTAATTGCAGAAGAGACATTTTATTAAGTGACTGTTGTGCAGACATAAAAATGGATCCTGCACTGTACTGCTTCCTTCGACCTTTCATCTGTAACTTCAAAATTTTAATCTTCTTGTATTTATCTACAGATGGCATTTGAAGAATATATCAGAAAATGACATCTGCAGTTAAGTTCTATGTCAGAAAGCATTTATTAGTAACTGTCATTACTTTATCATTCAGATCTTCTAATTTGATTCTAATTATAATTCTAATTCTATTTGTGTGAATACAGATGTCCTTCCAACACTTTGGTCCTCGATATCTTGACCCTATCCTCCAAAGAGCTGATCCTTCATGCTACATCCAACCACTCACTCTCAAAGCTGTAGCCTAGAATTTGTCATGACCAATGTTTGCAGACCCACTGAATCTCAATTTCTAGCCATTCCATGCCTTTCTTCTCAAACTTCCAACATCATGTTGCCTTCCTTCACACCCATTGATGACCTGCAGCATCAAGTCCAATTATTATTTTTTTAATAACACTAAGACATTTCTCATTATGCCAGGCTTGCAATATCCACATATAATTTGAACTGAGTAAATTTGGATTTATTTAAATAGGGTTTGATAATGACATAAGCATTATCTTTTGTAATGATTACTTTCTCTGTTGTAGAATATATAATATTGTATTTTAACTGTTTAAATTTTTTATATCATTGGAGGATTGCAGATTTACAATTGTGCCGTTTCAGGGATATAGCAAAGTAAGTTAGTTATATTCATTTTTTAGCTTCTTTTCTCATATAGGTTATCACAGAACATTGAGTAGAGTTCCCTGTGCTATACAGTAGGTCCTTTTTGGTGATCTATCTTATATATAGCAGTATGAGTACGTTCATCCCAAGATCCTGATTTATCCCTCCCCTACCTTTCCCCTTTGGTATCCACACGTTTGTTTTCGAAATCTGTAAGTCTTTTTCTGTTTTGTATATAAGTTCGTTTATATCATTTTTAAAATTAAATTCCACATGTAACGTGATATCATATCTGTCCTTCTGCGTCTGACTTACTTCACTTAGTGTGCTAATCTCTAGATCCATCCATGTTGCTGCATGTTTCCAGGGGAGGAGAGTCGCAAGAGCGGAGAATATGTCTCTTATCTGTATCTACACTGCGACCTGCCACAAAGCAAGTCCTAAAATGGTTTGATGAATGAACAAATATAGTGACTTTAACTGGCATGAGTGAGTATCAGTGATAGTCGTTCAGTCATGTCCAACACTCTGTGACCCCATGGACTATAGCCTGCCTGGCTCCTCTGTCCGTGAAATTCTCCAGGCAAGAATACTGCAATGGGATGCCATTTCCTTCTCCAATGCCAGTTATCTCCAAAAACTGGAATGTTCTTGGAGTATTTCATTACTGTTTGATACTTGTAATTACTCTCTACTGTCTTTATTGTTTGAAAGATGTTAAAAGCTGCCATACATTTTCACAAGGTACTTATTTCAAATGTCAAACAGAAAATAAAAAGCTCTAAGCCAGAGAATAGACAAATTCACAATAATATGTGAAGTCTTTAAAGATAGTCTAAGTATTGTTGAACAATGATATTTTCTAAAAGACAAAGATACAAAAGACTGTATCTACCACTTTTATATAATGGTGTGTTATTACTTTTAACAACTAGAAAATAAACATTCTTTTCAAGTCCGTGTCAAATATTCACCAAGATGGAATGTGCTGGGCTACAAAATAATTCTTAATAAATTTGAAAAGATCAAAATTATACAGAGCATATTTTCTGATCACAAGAAAATTCAACTAGAAATTGCTGGAAATAGGAATAAATGTAATTATATCCCTATATACCAAACCATAGAATATTTTAACATGTGCATGATTTTGCCCACCACATAATAGGGGTTCAGTATAATGGATGGATGAATAAAGCTACTTTCTTATGATTATAAAAGCTCTTTGTAAGTTAGGGGAGAAAATGTGAAACAGTGAAGGTTTTATTAAAAATTAGAAATCCAGTCTTTATAATTCAGACCACATTTTTCAGTCCTCAGATAATCATATCATAATATACACTAGGCAAATATTTTTACCTGACTGGACAAAATTGAGCTCAGAGATAAACAATGAGTCAAGTTACCCCCCAAATCATTTTGACTCTTCCTGGAGGAGATATAATGTTAGGTCAAAAGGCTAAACAGGCAGTCGCTTTCTACTTCAACCTGAATGTAACTAATTAAATGTTAATTCTCTGCCCCTCAAAGGCTGTGCAGTTTTTATTTTGTGTTAAATATTGAACATTTCAAAAAGGTTTAAGGATGCCTGTTAGAATAATCTAACATTGTGTGTTGTTTGTCTAACTCTTTGCGACCCTATGGACCGTAGCCCTCCAGGCACCTCTGTCCATGGGATTCTCCAGGCCAGGATACTGGAATGGGTTGCCATTTCCTTCTCCAGGGGATTTTCCTGACCCAGGGATCAAATCTGTGTCTCCTGCTTGGCAGGCAGATTATCACTGAGCCACCAGGGAAGTTCAATCTAACATTACATATTCTCTATTTCTTATATGATTTTTACTCTTTCATGCAGCATATAACTAAATCCCTAAGCAACTCAGTTCAAAATCACACCATCCAAACCCTTGGGCCAGGGTACATGTTTGTCTTTATGAGGGTTTGGAAATCATTAATGAATATTCTCAAAATTTGAATAACAAAAACATTCTTATTACCATTTTGAGGACTATTTCACAAACTCTAGGACAAGTTAATTAAAATCAGCTCACTTATGTTTTGAAAGAATGGTAATTACAGAAAAACAAAAATGTCATTTCGTGAGAAAAGCACTGTTCAAATTCCTAAAGCTACCAAGAATTTTATAAATAGAAATATTGCCTATTTCTATCATAATCAAGACAGTTTTTACTGCAAAATACATTTGAGAGTGTAACAAGCAGCAAAACAATGAAAACTCTGGTTAAGGAAGGAAATCATGTGAATGATCCTGGCAATATTTATTGACTATTTACTATAGCCAGTAGTACAATGGATAACGTGTCTGATGACGATTGTCTTCTATATGGCAAGCACTGCACACAGTATGAATATGCAGATAAGACCTGTTCCCTAGTCTCATAGTCTCTCCCATAGTATTTTATGAAAAGCACAAAGCTTGGAACACTGGAATGAACCTAACCCAACTTGAAGGCAGACGTGGCTCAATGATTTGATGAAGGTATTCAGTAGGAGCTAATTATGCCTATGGGGTCTCAAAGAGTCAGACATGACTTAGCCACTGAACAACAACTAGGATGTAAGGGGCTTCCCAGGTGGCTCAGTGGTAAAGAATCTGCCTGCAATGCAGGAGACATGGGTTTGATCCCTGAGTCGGGAAGATCTCCTGCAGAAGGAAATGACAACCCATTCCAGCATTCTTGCCTGGGAAATCCCATGAACAGAGGAGCCTGGTGGGCTACAGTCCAAGAGGTTGCAAAGAGTCAGACATGACTGAGCGACTAAATAACAACAAAATCATGCCTAAGCTGAGTTGTAAAGACTCAGTAAGGTCGACCTAGATAAAGAAAGCAGGTGGGGATATTTCTGGAAAAGGCAAAACTGAAGGCAAAGAAGTAGAGAAAGGCATGCATGTTTGAAAATCTGCAAAGAATTTGATAAGCTTGCAAAAGTTGACTGGGAGAGTGTGATGAAAAGTGAGAGTGAATAGTTTATCAGGGAGCTGATTACAAGCTGCCTAGAACACCATGGTGAGATAGCAATGATTTTGGATTATATCCAAACAACTATGGAAAATCATCTGGGAAATTTTAACTGAGTGGTGACATGATCATATTTATTAAAAACATTTATTCTGGTGGGTAATATTAAGCACCTTCAGAATAGTCATCATATCAATGCAGATATTTTCAAGGCCTGATCTAAGTTGGTGATTGGGAAGAATAGTATAAGAGTACACTAATTTTCCTTCTCTCTGTATTTCCCACCAACAACCCAGAAAATTAAAGCATCATAAAAAAGAAAATAGCGGATGGTGGCTTCCAACTGGTGACACTGAAGGAAAGAACTCGGCTTTGGGGACACCCACATATCAGAGTGATCATCGCCCTCCTCCTGCCTGAGTTCACATAGTAAGCAACCATATCACAGCCCTGGGTCTGCCTTTTTAATATTATTTAATTATTGACATACTGTACAACTTTAAGATGTACACTGTGTGGATCTGATATACTTAGTCATTGCAATATGATTACTATCTAAGTATTAATTTTGTTGTTCAGTCACTCAGTCGTGTCTGACTTTTTTGCAGCCCCATGGACTGCAGCATGCCATCCTTCCTGTTCTTCACAGCTTTAGCTAAAATTTCTATCACATTAAAAATTATCATTTCTTTTCTGTGATGAGAACATTTAAGATGTAGTCTCAGGCAATTTTGAAATATGTAATACTATATCGTTAATAATACTCATATGCTGAGTTTTAGCTCTCTAGAACTTCATTTTCTAGTTGCAATTTTGTCATCTTTAACATGTCCCTAATTCTACCACTACCCGGTCCTTAGCAACCACCGTTCCACACTCTGTTTCTACAAGTTTGGCTTTCTTAGATACCACATATAAGTAATATCATACAGTATTTGTCTTTCTCTGTCGGACATATCAAACTGAGCACAATGTCTTCAAAGTTCATGACATTGTTGCAAACGGCAGGATTTCCTTCCTTTTTGAGTTAGGCCATCAGACCCATGCATGTTTGCTAAGTTGCTTCAGTCATGTCCAACTTTTTACGAGCCTATGAATTGTAGCCTCCTCTGTCCACAGGATTCTCCAGGCAAGAATACTGGAGTGAGTTGCCATGCCCTCCTCCAGGGGATCTTCCTGACCCAGGGATCGAACCCACATCTACTGCGGCTCTTGCATTGCGAGCAGATTCTTTTACCACTGAGCCACCGGGGAAGCCCTTGCCATCAGAAACATCTCTTTACATGTCCCTGTTCCCAGGCTTCATTTCAGGGGAGTGAGCAGGCTGTATGCCATGCAGTGGTTTCCCCAGGTAAACCCTGAGATGTGGACCTGGGGTAAAGTATCAGGAAGGCTCATTTTCCCCACAGATTCAAGCTTCAGTTTCCAATTCAGCTTTAGAAATAATAAAGCTAATCTTTTCATCTTTATCTGAAGGCCATACCTATTGCTGATTGATTCTCAGAGAGGAAAATATATTTCATAGGCCTAGATGACTAAAGGTAGAGATAAAGAGAGGAAGGGACTTCCCAGGTGGCTCAGTGCTAAAGAATCCGTCTGCCAATGCAGGAGACGCAGGTTCAATCCCTGGGTCAGGAAGATCCCCTGGAGAAGGAAATGACAACCCACTCCAGTATTCTTGCCTAAAGAATACCATGGACAGATGGAGCCTGGTTGCAAAAGAGTCAGACACAACTTAGCGACTAAACACGCAGGTACACAAAGAGGGGGAGGAGGGTCAAAGGCAACACCTGCATACAACCTTTCTCAATCACTTCTCCACCAGAGTCACCGAGAGCTGCTATTCAGCAAAAAGGTCAATGACTAATCCAGCTTGGAAAAGAAATTTCTCTCTACCATGGCATCTTTGGTCTCAGTAAATTCAGGCAGAAATGCTTTGGCAGAACATTGAAGGAAAGAAGCCGTGCCAGAATATACATCCTCAGCCCACTGAACTAACAGAAGGCAAGCAGCCCTCCCTCTGCTCGCTGCCCGTCACTCTTCCACCATCAGTCAGAGGCACAGCCAAGGGAAACGGCTTGATTACCACCACATGGCTATCAACTTCCCTGCAGGTAGGCTGAAGCCTGGAACCCCCCAAACTACGGACCCACCCAGAGATGATTCACATTTCTGAGAAAAGTACTGGTGAGGCATTAAATGGCATGCAAAAGGTATTTGTTATTTAAAGCAAAATTAAGTGTCACTGACATCTCACACAAAGCCTATATATGAACTGTGTCCCATTTTTTCCTTTTCCACATTAGGATCTGAAATCCACACAGGGCCAAAATCCAATATTCCATCATCTGTTGGCTCATATCTTTACTAGCTCCCTCTGGGCCTGTGTTCTCATGTTTTGAAATTCAAAACTATTCAAAGAAATTGTGTATTGTGTATTGCAAACTTCTCAGTTAATTTGCTGAATTCATTAGTTTTTTTGTTCATAATAATATTGATAATTAGGACAAATGTCATAATGTATGAACTGAAAGCAATACAGCATTTCAGTAGCTTATGGGACTTCATGTGATCCTAATACACCTGAAGCGTAAACCTTTTTTAGAAAATATATAAATGCTTAAAAAATTGGGCAAAAACCATAAATGCATGACCTTCCTATGTTTCACATCAATAAACAAGAGCACACACAAAACTCTGCAATACTGACTGAAGGACATTGTGTATTATATATTGTTTTTGTATAGTCTGGGACTTCATTAATTTAAGAAGAGTTAATATGAACTACTTCTTGCTGCTCCTAATATTAAATGAAGAAATTCTTCACATAGTCAGTTTCTTCAGTATTTGTCATATAAGTAAACCCTTTGTATTTTCTCCTCCCCAGGAGAGTAGGCATTGAAAATGATTTCTTTCAACCTGGCTGTTTATCTTCAAAGAAATCATAGGATTTCAAAACAGCATTGGGGCACCTGGCTCACAGCCATCAGCCAATTTACTGAATGAATTAATGAATAGCAACATATGATCCTGACTCATCAATGCAGAGAGAAAGAAAGGTAATTTGAGTAAGAGAGAGAAAATAATAACTTCCTTTTAATGAGCAAGAATCTGAATTTTAAAAATGGAAAGGAAATAGTAGAAAAGTAAGAGAAGATAATCACCCAAGAGCTCTTTTTTTATTCAACTACATATACAAACACACACACAAACACACATCTATATGGAATTCCCCTGGCAAGAATACTAGAGTAGGTTGCCATTCCCTTCTCCAGGGGATCTTCCCGACCCAGGGATCACACTTGGTTCTCCTGCATTGCAGGCGGATTCTTTACCATCTGAGCCACCAGGGAAGCCCCATCTATGTCACACCTCAAGCTAAAGTTGGATTACAAGGAAACCTATGAGTAGAAAAAGCAGGATTTTTACTGCTTTTTTTGTATCCCAGAATATCTTAACCTAGTTATTGCTCTTTATTTCAAAGAAAAACAATCGTCAGTCCAGGACCTCTGGTATTCAGGAAAAAAGGTGCTTGGAAAACACATTCGTCTAGTATTGACATCTATGTAGTTACCACATGTTTCTTAAAATAAAACACAAGGTGAGCTAAGAAAGCACACATCTTCTAAGTTCTTTAAAATATATTGAAACATTTTCAGTATAAATACTATTACCCAGTTGACTCCACTAAGGAGCAGAGACTACTTTATCAAGCTTATAATCTGGATAAATGATAAGCTATTTGTATCATATTCACATAAACTAGATATTACAGAAACTTCAGAAAATCTCCCACATTTGGAAGGATAGATTAAAGGGCTATGCTTGCTCTTAAGCTTAGTTGTTTTACAACTCGTAAAGAAATCCTTTATTAGGTTTGGTTAAAACTATGTTCCATCCTAAAAAACTTTTAAAAAGATAAAGGATACCTCTAACGCATTATAAGCCAAATAGTCTCATAAATAAATTATCAATGATATTCTAGTTACCTGTCGCATTTGCAGCATTTTAAGTTTGTCCTTAAAGAATGGGCTTGACATTCAAAAGTGAAACAGCTGGGGGAAAAAGTTAATAAATTCAGTATAATCATGCCTATATCTTGATAAATTTGGTTATGAGTAGAAAAAGTTGTGAAAAGATATATACTAAATTTTGTTATTTTCTTCTTTACTTATCTGTAGTTTTTGAAAATACTTTTATAATACAAAAAAATCTTTGAAATTATATTCATATTGAAGATTTATAGTAGTCACTTTGCTAACTGAAAATACAAAATTAAAGTCACTTTCATTTTAATTTCAGGAAGACAAGCTCATGGTTGCGTGCTCCTTTATCTGTTACAAAAAGCTTGAGTTCTGGAAAGCCTTCCATTCCTTCATTTGCTGCCAATTTAGCAGCTGCTTCTTTTGTTCATTTCTACAGCTCAGCTGCTTCTTTATTCCCTGAAGATCAGAGATGAAGCTCAGCTACATGAATCATCATTACTTACCACATTTTATTAATTTGTCTTAACTTGGTATTTCTTAGCCGTGAGCCTCATTCAGCTTTTCATTTTCTGTGCTTGGCAGAAATAGCACCTCACTGAACATGTGTGTTTCCAGCCTTTCTCCTAGTGACTTGCTCCCCTTTTGGAAAATCCCAGGCTGCTCAGGAAAATGGCAACTTGACAATTTGATTAACTGTTGTGCATCTAACCTAGAAGTTTCAGGCCTAAATCTAGATTATAGTTACGTGGTGGTAATCTTAGCAATTTTTGTTCTTACAAAAGTAGGACTTTTCTTTTTTTAATTAGGGTATAGCCGCTTTACAATGTTGTGCTAGTTTCTGCTGTACAGAAAAATGAATCAGCCATAGGTATACACATATCCCCTCCCTTCTGCATTGCCTTCCCATCTAGATCACCACAAAACATCAAGTAGAGTTCCCCACGCTGTACAACAGGCTTTTCTAGGTATCTATTCCATGCATAGCAATGTATACATGTCAATCCCAATCTCTCAGCTCATTCCCTGTTTTTCCCCCCTTGGTGAGTCCATAAATTTCTTCTCTACACTTGTGTCTCTGTTTCTGCTTTGCAAATAGGTTCATCTGTATCATTTTTCTAGATGTCATATGTATGCTTTGATACACAATATTAATTTTTCTCTTTCTGACTTATACCCTAGAAAACCATAATTCCAAAAGGCACATGCACCCCCATGTTCACTGAAGAAGTGAAGTGAAATTTGCTCAGTCGTGTCCAACTCTTTGCGACCTCATGGACTATACAGTCCATGAAATTCTCTAGGCCAGAATACTGGAGTGGGTAGCCTTTCCCTTCTCCAAGGGATCTTCCCAACCCAGGGATTGAACCCAGGTCTCCCGCATTGCAAGCAGATTCTTTACCCCCTGAGCCACAAGGGAAGCCCACTGAAGCACTACTTAAACACTAGTCAGGACACAGAAGCAATCTTAACATCCATTGACAAACGAATGAATACAGAAGATGTGGTACATATACTCAATGGAATGTCACTCAGCCATTAGAAGAAACAAAACTGGGTTATTTGTAAAGACAAGGATGGACCTGAGGGCATTATTTTTTTAACCAGTAATTTAAAACAATCTTTGTGCACTGGATTCAATGGGTGCCTCAAACTCTACCCCCAGGATGTTTAGGGGAGGAGATTAATTTCTCTACATCTGTGCCTCTATCTTTGCTTTGTGAAAAATTAAAGCACTTTTCCACACAGAAAAATAAAAGAAACACAATATATTATTACATGAAAAATTTGATTCGATAACTATATTTTAATATAATTGATTTCCAGTCTAAAAAATAAAATTTCATTAACATCTTCCAATCTTTACTAAATTTTTCCTTCCTGCTCCAAACTTTTACACTATACTACTTTTCATCTACTTTTAAAGTTTTCAAGGTTATTTCCTGACAACATCAATTTTGTGTTGATTTTTTAAAAACTTTCTTCTACTAACTGCACTTTGCCCTTTTATTCAAAATTCTCACAGGCTTTAAAACCTACAGTTAAAGAGGAAACTCATTTTTCTGTTATGAAAATGTATATAAGTGATCATATGGCCAAGAAATGGGTTATTATATATTTTGTACTAAAGATTAGTTTGATAATTTAGTATCAAAATAGCCTTTGATTTAGCCCTTATCAAAGACAAATATGAATATGTGATAGCACAGAAAATCAAGGGGTCTTGACCTAGTTATTTGATTTATAGGTGTTTGCTCCAGATAAGACATAAATGAGTGAGAGCACCACAGTAGCCACTTCTCACGCAGAAGAAACAAGAGAATCTCTCACACTCTAAAAGATATCCCTCTCCTCTCAGTTAGCCTTCTCATAAACAACCCTGACTCTATTTACATAGCCTTGAGTGACCTCAAGAAAACCCAAAATACAAGTGATAAAGTGGGATTTTTTTCCTCCTATACATCGCAAGCTTAGAAAATGTAAATCAGGTTTTTTCCAAATAAGAGGAAACAAAACATGTTGATACATTCACAGGAATTCAGAGACGATGTAGGGTATTTCCAGTGAGCATCCTGAATATATCCATACTTAGAAAATGTATGGTTCCCCCTTAGAAACTGGTGGTTCCCCTGCCAGCTAAACAGGATGTCACAGTTTGTTTTTCTGTTTCCAAAAACATTTTTTTGCACAGGGTTTTGGCATAGACTGAAGTATGAATTGCTTCCCAGGTGGCTCACTGGTAAAGTATCTGCCTGCCACTACAGGAGATGCAGGTTCGATCCCCGAGTCAATTTCCTGGAGGAGGAAATGACAACCCACTCCTGTATTCTCACCTACAGAATCCCATGGACAGAGGAGCCTAGAGGCCTATGGTCCATAGGGTCACAAGAGTCAGACACAACTGAGCGCACACACACACACACACACACACACACGAAAGATGGATTCTTCTCAGTAACAACTCTGTTTTCTCAGGGAATGTAATCTCTCTTCACTGAGAACACTTATGCTACAAGTAAAAAAAAGATTCATACAACAAACTAAACAAAAAGACAAAACATAAGACACAAAATGGAGCATATTTTCTTTCTTTTTCTTTAGTTCGTTTACTAGCTCATTTCTATTTAAGTATTTGAATATAATCAGCACAAGCTGGAATCAAGATTGCAAGGAGAAATATTAATAACCTCAGATATGCAGATGACACCACCCTCATGGAAGAAAGTTTAGAGGAACTGAAGAGCCTCTGGATGAAAATGAAAGAGGAGAGTGAAACAGTTGGCTTAAAACTCAACATTCAAAAAACTAAGATCATGGCATTCAGTCCCATCACTTCATGGCAAATAGATGGGGAAACAGTGGAAACAGTGACACAGTTTATTTTCTTGGGCTCCAAAATCACTGCAGATGGTGACTGCAGCCATGAAATTAAAAGACGCTTGCTCCTTGGAAGAAAAGCTATGACCAACCTAGACAGCATATTAAAGCAGAGACATTACTTTGCCAACAAAGGTCCATCTAGTCAAGGCTATGGTTTTTCCAGTAGTCATGTATGGATGTGAGAGTTGTACTATAAAGAAAGCTGAATGCCAAAGAATTGATGCTTTTGAACTTTGGTGTTTCAGAAGACTCTTCAGAGTCCCTTGGACTGTAAGAAGATCCAACCAGTCCATCCTAAAGGAAATGAGTCCTGAATATTCACTGGAAAGACTGATGCTGAAGCTGAAACTCGAATACTTTGGCCACCTGATGAGAAGAACTGACTCTTTAGAAAAGACCCTGATGGTGGGAAAGATTGAAGGCCAGAGGAGAAGGGGACGACAGAGGATGTGATGGTTGGATTGCATCACCGACTCAATAGACATGAGTTTGAGCAGACTCCGGGAGTTGGTGATGGACAGGGAAACCTGGTGTGCTGCAGTCCATGGGGTCTCAAAGAGTTGGATATGACTGAGCAACTCAACTGAACTGAACTGAACTGAGGAACATTTTATTTCTACAAACATGATCCTATGCTTGTGTCTTAAAGTGCCTCAGTTTTACTATTAGGTAGTCTAAGGAAAAATTTTGAGAGCATTACACTATTCATATGAGTCAAAATGCTTAATACCAAATGAAAAAAATATTTCTTAAAAAAGCAAAAGGATTGGAAAAGTAAACAACTAATTGTTCGAGCTTATGGTATCTACATCATACAGACCTTTGTTGGCCAAAACTGTAATTAAAAATGCCAAATGGAACAGGTACTTGTGATAGGCAAAAACAACAAGTAAATTTCAAAGAAAGAGCAACTCCATGTTTAATTTTTATCTTTATTTGTGCATTTTAAAATATACAATTGAAAATGTTTTAGAAATTCTACTTATTCACTTTTTCAAAAGTACACTAGTTTCTTTTAATTCTTGTGAAATTTTGTCAATTTATTCAACAACTATGTCAACAAATATATTCATATACTCAACATATACACTTATATATCTGGTGATTAATATATTTATATTCATTCAAAGAAAGTTCTTAAAGGCACCATGCTGGGTTCTAAACCCAGCAGTCATAAAAAAATAAAAGTCAAATGAATCTCACTGAGTAAATTCACACTGATGTTTTACACGCCTCCATCTTTCTTTCAGAACATGAAAGTCATCTACTCTACACTCTATAAAATGATATGGCTCTTCATAATTCTGAAAAATGTAGACCATAAGGCATAGTAAATATGTACCATGCTTGTTTTCTCTTTTCCTAAAACTCATCCACCAAGTGAAATTGTCTAATTAGACTCTCAAAACAGTAAATGTTTTTGATTTATAATTAATTGCGTAAGTTGTATGTACAGAAAAATTTAAGGAAGTTCTGCTTAAGTTCAATGACCTTGATAAGGAAATTAGTTACATGTTTCCAAAAAGTACTAAATACCCACCCCTCACTACATAATGATCCTTTGAAAATAATTACATGGTTTAAAAAAATTGCTGAGAATTAGTTCTTGGACATGTTTCAAGTCTAATCAAGTTCCTTGACATATAGCCATGGTAAAATTTTTAATATCTCTTATCTACATAATAGGCAGGGAGTGCAAAAAGGCTGTATCCAGCAATACAACATAGACTTGTTTTATATGATAAAGTCAGTAAGTGACAGTGGAAGAGTTAGACTTCTTTCTCAACTGTAACCAGATGCTACTATTCTGGAAAATGTCACCAGCTAGGAATCAAAGACCAAGATATTTGGCTGCTTGCTTCTGCTTGGTGCAGTCATTTCGTTTCTATTAATTTCTGTTAAATTCTGTATTCCAGAATTCTGTATTTTCAGCTAAGATAAGCCAGAAATTCCAGCAGCTGTGTATATCAGTCTTTTCTCACTAATCCGTATCTTAACTGCAACAATACAGATATCTAGCTGTCATACAGAAAGTAGGTTGGAGTGGGCAAGACTGTAAGTGAAGGGACCAATGAAGGTTATTTTAATAGTGTAGATCTGAGAGGAAGCTTGGACTAGAGCAGAGGAATTGATGAGATAGAGATGATAAGTAGAAGTTTACTAGTGACCTTGCTAAGAGCCACATCTTTGTATGGTGAGGGCAAAATTTGGATATCAAGGGGCTATGAACCGAAAATAAAGAAATCAAGCATAGAATAATTTTGAAAATGCAAAGCTTCTTTCTGAACTATTCTTAAATTAATGTAGTTTATAACATGAGGCAAATTTATTAGGTCTGGTTCAATGTAGGGGAGCTAATTTAAACATACTTTATGTTTTTTAAGTGTTACCCATAAAATATTACCTAAGCTAAAGAAAAATTGGCTCACTGATCATAGTAACTCATTAGAAGTTAGACAGTGGAATTGTTTCCTGGCAAGGTTTCCTTCTGAAAACTAGAAGGAACAACTTTGGTTGAAGCCAAGGTAAAAAATAACCCCAGTATGCCATATTTGAGAGTGTCAAGTAAGCAGAATTCTATTTGGACTAAGCCTGTTATCATTACTATAAATAAGTACCAGACTAGTTTATCATCGTCATCATTGATACCAAAATGAAACTTTGCCTTGAATTGGTACACAGTTTGTTAATAAAGTTTTTCTCATACAGGTGTGATTTCAGTATGTTTCTAAGGATTAAATAATCATTTTTTATAATCCTCATTTTTAACTGCTAAAGCTTGATCCAGAGAGTAAGCTGATAATATTTTATTATTCAAATCTCAAATATAAGAATGATTAGTTTTGTGGACCATTTTTAAATAGGGACTATTTATTAGTTATATACATAAAAAATGTAACTTTCAAATAACAATAAAGAAATAATATTTCTATGCATTTTCAAAATAACCTCAAAAACTAAGATACTCAGGCAAGATCCTACAAATATTATAAAAACATAGAAAAAATATAAAGCATTATTCAGTTCAGTTCAGTTGCTCAGTCGTGTCCAACTCTTTGCGACCCCATGAATCGCAGCACGCGAGGCCTCCCTGTCTATCACCAACTCCCGGAGTTCACTCAGACTCATGTCCATCGAGTCAGTGATAACATCCAGCCATCTCATCCTCTGTCGTCCCCTTCTCCTCCTGCCCCCAGTCCCTCCCAGCATCAGAGTCTTTTCCGATGAGTCAACTCTTTGCATGAGGTGGCCAAAGTACTGGAGTTTCAGCTTTAGCATCATTCCTTCCAAAGAAATCCCAGGGCTGATCTCCTTCAGAATGAACTGGTTGGATCTCCTTGCAGTGCAAGGGACTCTCAAGAGTCTTCTCCAACACCACAGTTCAAAAGCATCAGTTCTTCAGCACTCAGCTTTCTTCCCAGTCCAACTCTCACATCCATACATGACCACTGGAAAAACCATAGCCTTGACTAGACGGACTTTTGTTGGCAAAGTAATGTCTCTGCTTTTCAATATGCTATCTAGGTTGGTCATCACTTTCCTTCCAAGGAGTAAGCGTCTTTTAATTTCATGGCTGCAATCACCATCTGCAGTGATTTTGGAGCCCCCCAAAAATAAACTCTGACACTGTTTCCACTGTTTCCCCATCTATCTGCCATGAAGTGCTGGGACCAGATGCCATGATCTTTGATTTCTGAATGTTGAGCTTTAAGCCAACTTTTTCACTCTCCTCTTTCACTTTCATCAAGAGGCTTTTTAGTTCCTCTTCATTTTCTGCCATAAGGGTGGTGTCATCTGCATACCTGAGGTTATTGATACTTCTCTCGGCAATCTTGATTCCAGCTTGTGCTTCTTCCAGTCCAGCGTTTTTCATGATGTACTCTGCATAGAAGTTAAATAAGCAGGGTGACAATATACAGCCTTGATGTACTCCTTTTCCTGTTTGGAACCAGTCTGTTGTTCCATGTCCAGTTCTAACTGTTGCTTCCTGACCTACATATAGGTTTCTCAAGAGGCAGGTCAGGTGGTCTGGTATTCCCATCTCTTTCAGAATTTTCCACAGTTTATTGTGATCCACACAGTCAAAGGCTTTGGCGTAGTCAATAAAGCAGAAATAGATGTTTTTCTGGAACTCTCTTGCTTTTTCCATGATCCAGCAGATGTTGGCAATTGGATCTCTGGTTCCTCTGCCTTTTCTAAAACCAGCTTGAACATCTGGAAGTTCACAGTTCATGTACTGCTGAAGCCTGGCTTGGAGAATTTTGAGTATTACTTTACCAGTGTGTGAGATGAGTGCAATTGTGTGGTAGTTTGAGCATTATTAGAGGAGATAAAAGATTTATTTAAATGGAGAGATATGTCACATTCATGGATTAGAAGATTCAGTGTTATAAAGATGTCAGATCTCTCCCTAGTTAATATATAAACTACATATTATTGAATTTATAGTCAGTGTTATTCCAATCAAAATCCCTTAAAGTTATTTTCATGTAACTTGGCAACATGGTTCTAACTCCAATAATGATCAGGCCATTTTGCAAAGAAGCACAGTGTGGGAACTCTCACCTTTCCAGATATTAAGACTTAACAGCAACAACAACAACAAAACTGTAGTAATTAAACTACATGATAATTAACAGGGTGAGAGGGAAATAGACTAATTAAACAGATAAAGAATTCAGAAACACATTGGTATAAAAGGAAAAATTCTTGCAATGACATTTTCTAAAAGTATGGGGAAAATGACTTAATACATGGCATTTGTTCCTTATGATTATTTATTCATAATTAATGAATAAATTATTTAACTATAAACAAAATCACCACAGATGGTGATTGCAGCCATGAAATTAAAAGATGCTTACTCCTTGGAAGGAAAGTTATGACCAACCTAGATAGCATATTCAAAAGCAGAGACATTACTTTGCCAACAAAGGTCCATCTAGTCAAGGCTATGGTTTTTCCAGTGGTCATGTATGGATGTGAGAGTTGGACTGTGAAGAAGGCTGAGCGCAGAAGAATTGATGCTTTTGAACTGTGGTGTTGGAGAAGACTCTTGAGAGTCCCGTGGACTGCAAGGAGATCCAACCAGTCCACCCTAAAGGAAATGAGTCCTGAGTGTTAATTGGAAGGACTGATGTTGAAGCTGAAACTCCAATATTTTGGCCACCTGATGCAAAGAGTTGACTCATTTGAAAAGACCCTGATTCTGGGAAAGACTGAAGGCAGGAGGAGAAGGAGATGACAGAGGATGAGATGGGTGGATGGCATCACTGACTCAATGGACATGTGTTTAGATAAACTCCAGGAGTTGGTGATGGACAGGGAGGCCTGGCATGCTGCAGTCCGTGGGGTCATAAAGAGTCAGACACAACTGAGCAACTGAACTGAACTGAACTGAAACATGTGAAAGTGTTAGTTTCTCAGTCATGTCCAACTCTTTGCAACCCCATGGAGTGGGGTCGCTAGTAATCCCAGCCTGCCAGGATCCTCTGTCCATGGAATTCTCCTGGCAAAAACAGTGGAATAGGTAGCCATTCCCTTCTCCAGGGGATCTTCCCAACCCAGGGACTGAACCTGGGTCTCTTGCATTGCAAGTGGATTCTTTCCTGTCTGAGTCACACTTATCCATGTGCAAAATTAAAATAAAATTAGATCCCAATTTCACAAAATACACAGTAACCAAAGAGGAAAAGGGACCAATATGTGCAAAAGCTGCTATATTTTTTGGGAATACAGCAGCTTCTTTTCTTCTGTGGGTTACGACCACCCATTGAAAGTAAGAGCCAAAGTAAGAGAAGAACATGTTTGAAAAGGGGGAGGAGCTTGACAGCCACAGAGAATAAGATAAAAAGTTATCTAGGAAAACATAGAAGGAATTCTACATAGTATTAAAATATGAAATAAGTTTGGAGACTTTGAACTTAAGGCAGTACCCATTGAAAGGAGCTATCCAACTTTCCAATGACTTTCTGGTAGAGACTTAAAGGAGATGGCTAGGTTACCCACAGACAAGAAAGGGAAAATGGGGAGTTGAGGGAGTTGAGGGAGTTGAGGATAATTGTCTGGAGAGTGGTTGAAGGGATAGAGCGTGAACTGTAAGAACTGGAAATTCAGGGTTTGAATCCATCCTCAGTGTGGATGATAAAGTAACTCAGGATGAAGGTAGAATTTGGAGTAAAGCAGAAAACAGGGAGCCAAATGCCAAAATATTTGAAAATCCATGGAATAAAATGTATCTGCTTTGTTCATAGCCCTTGCTGGGTTTATTTTGGAGATTTTCTAGCCCAAATCAGGCACCTTCATAGTCCTAAAAAGTTGGGCTAACAGCAAAGAAAAATGTGATAAAAACCATAAATAACAGTCTAGGATCATTTACCATGGGAAAAGAAACAGCCTTCAATATATCAGAAACCCTGGAAGACATACCCTACTAAAATCCCAAGAGTCAGAAGAGATTAAATTTGAGTTACTCTTCCCCTCTGGGAAAATCTCTAAAACTCAGTTTCCACAGCTGTCTAATGAAAAAATTAGACTCGATATTCTCTAAATTTATTTCTAGCTCAAAGTATCTATGTCCATAGTGATTAGCTGGCTTGCCAGGGAAACGTTTTTATTTAGGAAGAACTTATGTTAAATATTTTATAAAAATTCTCAAAATAATTTAAATCAAAACGATAAATTTCAATTATCTGAAAAATTTACCTATGTTGGATATCATGTGTTCCAACATTGGAGATATGTCAATAAAAGGAAATAGTAGTAGAGGCCAAGTTGAAGTCCTATATTCCAGAATTCCTTTGGTTCACGATTTAACACTTTTTTGTAGAGTTCAAGTTTTGCTTAAGCTATGTTAATCTTGCTCCTTAATTAGTCTCTGAGTTCATTCCTTCAAGACAACTTTAGTCAGTACTTCACTTTTCTTCCCCAAGATTGCATTCACAGGTCTGGGTATAAACTAGGCAATATTTCCAAAGCCTAAAATGAATAAAGACCAGATCTGAAAAGTACCGTCTATAAATTTCAGAAGAAAAAAAAGACACAATTATACCCACACAGAGAATATTCCAAGGACTAGAGTCCAGAGTCTATTATCTTATTATCTTGTCTATTTCAATGGAAAAACATTTAGTAAGACTCCTAGTATCCTACATCAAAGAGTTGTGTGTTTTTTTTTTAATGTAACGTTAAAATGGATTTTTGCACATAAAACAAACCTATGCCTAGCCTTACCCATTTCTGGCTCATAAATCATGGACTGCAAATGTTTGTGAAACATTATTTGCTCTTGATCTGCTTTTCAACTAAGTAATATATGTATTATATATCTATATATTATATCTATAGATATTAAACACAAAACACCTATAGATTTACAACTGATTCCAAAGACCTGGAATTCAGCTTACTATCGTTTTCCAAGGTGCTTACCAGTGCAGACCATAGTCATAAAAATGATTATAAAAGCAGTTAAGAAAAGAATAGTTTATGTTTGAAAAAATACAAAATGAGGTACTAGCTAAAATGACAGCAATTCTTTACTTTGGGTTTAATGTTTCAGTGAAAAGATGAACTCCTGGCCCCACTTCTCAGCAGCTAAAGCTTCACCCATCTTTTGCAAAGAATGACAAATTGCACAGGCAGCCTGAAGCACGTATGCCACATTCCGCTCATTAACTTTGCTTGTCCTGGCTTGTCTCTTCATAGAACACCACAGTTCTTTCCAAGGAACTTCAAAAGACCCCTCAACAGCAAAAGTAAAACACATGTCAAGCGAGTCAAGCTGTTTGGTGGGACAAAATTTACAACATTCTCTACCACAGCAGTTGAACATCTACTCTATGAGGGTTCTCTGGCATTAAAAAGACAAAGTAAAATTCCTTACTCATCTTTTTGTACTTAAAAACTTGATGCAATTTCAACAGATTATCCACATGCAGACATAAGCCAAATTTGGACATGTGTTTCTTTTTCATTCAATCAATATGATTCATAACCATAAGACTCTAAAGATATCGAGGCATTAAAAAAAGTCATATGAACAGAGGCCCCGAATTTGTCAATAAGCAAATTTACAGTTAATAACAGAGCAGGGGCTAAAACCCAGGATTCCTAACTGGGAGATTAATGGTCTTTCCACCATGTTAAGATGCTGATTGTGTCAAATTTCTGTTAACTTGCCTCTGATGAATGAAAGCATTTCTTTTAGACAAGACATTTTCCATTTACAGAATTAGTCTGGCCCATTCTTTGTAAAGTACAATAGTAGTGAGAGATTTCATGTTTTTCTGTTATATTCTGACACGTTATTTTAAATCATTAAGAATATTATGATTAACATTGATTAAATTAAATTTAATTGACATCACATGATGATATAGCTAGAGTGCTATAGTAGATGGTACCAAAAGCTACTGATGTTGAAGAGAACACATAACAAACTCTCAACCTTTCTTTTCTCCTCTCAAATTCTCAAATACAAAATAGTGAGCTAAATGTCACTGAATTCAATCCTTAAGAGAATGGTAGAAGTCAGCTCCCAGAACACAAATACTGCCATTGGTCATATAGACTGAGACTTTACATTTTTAGAAATCACCAAAACTATACTTTCCTAGAATCCTCACTGGGCTTCCCTGGTGGCTCAGCTGGTAAAGAATCCACCTGCAATGCAGGAGACCCCAGTTCAATCCCTGGGTTAGGAAGATACCCCAGAGGAGGACATGGCAACCCAATCCAATATTCTTGCCTGGAGAATCCCCATGGACAGAAGAGCCTGACAGGCTACCATCCATGAGGTCACAAAGTGTCAGACACGACTAAGCATGAGAAACCTCTTTATTAATATTAAAAGGCCACCACACATTCAATATAAAATATAGTTCCAAACACAAATAATTGCAGTGGAATGACAGATGTATAAACAGGTTTATCAAGAAAGAAAAATTATGTAGAAAACTCATAAGACTATAATGTGTTAATATATTATAAACTATATACCAATTTATTAATATATTACAAATGATGTGTCAGTGGGTATAAAAAGGCACCCCACAAGGTTGACATCTTCAGCATGTGGTCAGAGAATTCAATTCCCACTGCATTATTAAAAACTGATGTCTGTCACCATCCATACTGAGCCCATCGCATAGGACAAGGGAAATGACAGTTGGTACCATAAACACAATCTGAAAATGAGCCCAGAAGGTATCACATTATTTGAGATTATACACAGTTGGAACTACTGCTCCATTTTTCATATACCCACCCCCACACTTACCCTAGAGCTAGAAAGAATGCTAAGATTAACTCTTTCACTCCCAAAGTCAACTCTCAAAGGTAGATTCAATCACCTGTTTTTTTTTCAAGATCAAGAGGATTTCATACATATATTATTTAAAAGATATACTATAACATGAATATAAAGAGGTTTTTTTTTTAATTACTAGGTTGTAAGAGCTGCTTGGAGAAGGCAATGGCACCCCACTCTAGTACTCTTGCCTGGAAAATCCCATGGGCGGAGGAGCCTGGTAGGCTGCAGTCCATGGGGTCGCTAAGAGTCAGACACAACTGAGCGACTTCACTCTCACTTTTTACTTTCATGCATTGGAGAAGGAAATGGCAACCCCCTCCAGTGTTCTTGCCTGGAGAATCCCAGGGACAGGGGAGCCTGGTGGGCTGATATCTATGGGATCGCACGGAGTCAGACACGATTAAAGTGACTTAGCAGCAGCAAGAGCTGCTAAAAAATTTCTATAGTACCAGTTGCATAAAATTAAGAATGGAGTATCTCTTATAAAAGACAATATGATCATTAAAGTGAGGCTTTTCAGAGAAGAGATGCTTATCAGACCCAATCTCCCTGTAACATATTTAACAATATTTAATATATTATAAAAAATAACATATTTTCCTTTTTAGTAATCTCTTATTCCATTATTTCTAGGATACCTTTAGTCTTTTTGTTCTCCACTTCTCTCATTTCTACTTCTTGGTGCCCATATGGACTTTTCTTTGCCCTGCCTTCCTATAAATGTTGGAGAGTTTCAATGTTTCAACTCAAGAATTGTTACCATCTCATTCCATATATTTACATGATGGAAGATACAGTGGAAGTGAGAAATAGATTTAAGGGACTAGATCTGATAGATAGAGTGCCTGATGAACTATGGATGGAGGTTCATGACATTGTACAGGAGACAGGGATCAAGACCATCCCCAGGGAAAAGAAATGCAAAAAAAAAAAAAATGGCTGCTTGGGGAGGACTTACAAATAGCTGTGAAAAGAAGAGAAGCAAAAAGCAAAGGAGAAAAGGAAAGCTATAAGCATCTGAATGCAGAGTTCCAAAGAATAGCAAGAAGAGATAAGAAAGCCTTCCTCAGCGACCAATGCAAAGAAGTAGAGGAAAACAACAGAATGGGAAAGACTAGAGATCTCTTCAAGAAAATCAGAGATACCAAGGGAACATTTCATGCAAAGATGGGCTTGATAAAGGACAGAAATGGTATGGACCTAACAGAAGCAGAAGATATTAAGAAGAGGTGGCAGGAATACACAGAAGAACTGTACAAAAATATCTTCATGACCATAATAATCTCGATGGTGTGATCACTCACCTAGAGCCAGATATCCTGGAATGCGAAGTCAAGTGGGCCTTAGAAAGCATCACTACGAACAAAGCTAGTGGAGGTGATGGAATTCCAGTTGAGCTATTCCAAATCCTGAAAGATGATGCTGTGGAAGTGCTGCACTCAAGATGCCAGCAAATTTGGAAAACTCAGCAGTGGCCATAGGACTGGAAAAGGTCCGTTTTCATTCCAATCCCAAAGAAAGGCAATGCCGAAGAATGCTCAAACTACCACATAATTGCACTCATCTCACATGCTAGTAAAGTAATGCTCAAAGTTCTCCAAGCCAGGCTTCAGCAATATGTGAACTGTGAACTTCCAGATGTTCAAGCTGGTTTTAGAAAAGGCAGAGGAAACAGAAATCAAATTGCCAACATCTGCTGGATCATGGAAAAAGCAAGAGAGTTCCAGAGAAACATCTATTTCTGCTTTATTGAGTATGCCAAAGCCTTTGACTGCGTAGGTCACAATAAACTGTGGGAAATTCTGAAAGAGATGGGAATAACAGACCATCTGACCTGCCTCTTGAGAAACCCATATGCAGGTCAGGAAGCAACAGTTAGAACTGGACATGGAACAACAGACTGGTTCCAAATAGGAAAAGGAGTGCGTCAAGGCTGTATATTGTCACCCTGCTTATTTAACTTCTATGCAGAGTACATCATGAGAAACACTGGGCTGGAAGAAACACAAGCTGGAATCAAGATTGCCGGGAGAAGTATCAATAACCTCAGATATGCAGATGACACCACCCTTATGGCAGAAAGTGAAGAGGAACTAAAAAGCCTCTTGATGAAAGTGAAAGTGGAGAGTGAAAATGTTGGCTTAAAGCTCAACATTCAGAAAACAAAGATCATGGCATCTGGTCCCATCACTTCATGGGAAATAGATGTGGAAACAGTGGAAACACTGTCAGACTTTATTTTTTTTGGCTCCAAAATCACTGCAGATGGTGATTGCAGCCATGAAATTAAAAGACGCTTACTCCTTGGAAGGAAAGTTATGACCAGCCTAGATAGCATATTGAAAAGCAGAGACATTACTTTGCCAACAAAAGTCCGTCTAGTCAAGGCTATGGTTTTTCCAGTGGTCATGTATGGATGTGAGAGTTGGACTGTGAAGAAAGCTGAGCACTGAAGAATTGATGCTTTTGAACTGTGGTGTTGGAGAAGACTCTTGAGAGTTCCTTGCATTGCAAGGAGATCCAACCAGTCCATTCTGAAGGAGATCAGCCCTGGGATTTCTTTGGAAGGAATGATGCTGAAGCTGAAACTCCAGTACTTTGGCCACCTCATGCAAAGAGTTGACTCACTGGAAAAGACTCTGATGCTGGGAGGGATTGGGGGCAGGAGGAGAAGGGGACAACAGAGGATGAGATGGCTGGATGGCATCACTGACTCAATGGACGTGAGTCTGAGTGAACTCTGGGAGTTGGTGATGGACAGGGAGGCCTGGCGTGCTGCGATTCATGGGGTCGCAAAGAGTCGGACACGACTGAGCGATTGAAATGAACTGAACTGAACTGAAGCTACTGTCATGATCTATTGCTGATAAGAATGCTAAATATAAGTGTATACACCTTCCTCAGGGTGTACTTCATTCATTTAACAAATATAGCATTTTTGAGTACCTTCTACATGACAGACACTTATTTTAAATGTTGGAGATATAAAAATGAATAAAAGAGAATTCTATCAAACATTTAGAAAAGAGCAAATGCCTATCCTTCTAAAACTCTTTCCAAAAATTGCAGAGGAAGGAATACTTCCAAATTCATTCTACAAGGCCACCATCACCCTGATACCAAAACCAGACAAAGACCACACACACACAAAAAGAAAACTACAGGCCAATATCACTGATGAACATAGATGCAAAAATCTTCAACAAAATTTTAGCAAACAGGATTCAGCAACACATCAAAAAGCTCATACACCATGATCAAGTTTGTTTTATTCCAGGGATGCAAGGATTCTTCAATATATGGAAATCAATCAATGTGATACACCATATTAACAAATTGAAAAATAAAAACCACATAATCATCTCAATAGATGCAGAAAAAGCCTTTGACAAAATTCAGCACCTATTTATAATTAAAACTCTTCAAAAAATGGGCACAGAAGGGATGTACCTCAACATAGTAAAGGCAATATATAAGCCTACAGCAAACATTATTCTAAATGGTGAAAAACTGAAAGCATTCTCCCCAAGATCAGGAACAAGACAAGAGTGCCCACTTTTGCCACTATTATTCAACATAGCTCTGGAAGTCCTAGCTACGGCAATCAGAGAAGAAAAAGAACTAACAGGAATCCAGATTGGAAAAGAAGAAGTAAAGCTCTCACTGTTTGCAGATGACATGATACTGTACATAGAAAACCCGAAAGATAGTATCAGAAAATTGCTACAGCTAATCAGTGAATTTAGCAAAGTTCTCCAGTACTCTTGCCTGGAAAATCCCATGGACGGAGGAGCCTGGTGGGCTGTAGTCCATGGGGTCGTGAAGAGTCGGACATGACTGAGAGACTTCACTTTGACTTTTCACTTTCATGCATTGGAGAAGTAAATGGCAGCCCACTCCAGTGTTCTTGCCTGGAGAATCTCAGGGACGGGGGAGCCTGGTGGGCTGCCATCCATGGGGGTCACACAGAGTCGGACATGACTGAAACAACTTAGCAGCAGCAGCAGGATACAAAATCAATACACGGAAGTCACTTGCATTTCTATATACTAACAATGAAAAATCAGAAAGAGAAACTAAAGAATCAATCCCATTCACCATTGCAACAAAAAGAATTAAATACCTGGGAATAAACCTACCTAAGTAGATGAAAGAACTGTACACAGAAAATTATAAGACACTAGTGAAAGAAATCAAAGATGACATAAACAGATGGAGAGATATTTCATGTTCCTGGGTAGGAAGAATCAATATTATAAAAATGACTATAGTACCAAATGCAATTTACAAATTTAATGCAATCCCTATCAAATTACCAATGGCATTTTTCACAGAACTAAAACAAAAAATTTCACAATTCATATGTAAACACAAAAGACCCCGAATAGCCAAAGCAGTCTTGAGAAAGAAGAGTGGAACTAGAGAAATCAAGCTTCCTGACTTTAGGTTATACTACAAAGCTACAGTCATCAAGACAGTGTGGTACTGGCACAAAAACAGAAATATAAACCAATGAAACAAGGTAGAAAGCCCAAAAATAAACCCATGTACATATGGGTACCTTATTTTTGGCAAAGAAGGCAAGAATATACAATGGGACAAAGACAGCCTCTTCAATAAATAGTGCTGGGAAAACTGGACAGCTACATGTAAAAGAATGAAATTAGAGCTTCCTAGCACTATACACAAAGATAAACTCAAAATGGATTAAAGACCTAAATGTAAGACCAGAAACTATAAAACTCTTGGAGGAAAACATAGGCAGAACACTTGATGACATAAATAAAAGCAAGATCCTCTATGATCCACCTCCTAGAGTAATGGAAATAAAAACAAAAGTTAACAAGTGGGACCTGATTAAACTTAAAAGCTTTTGCACAGCAAAGGACACTATAAGCAAGGTGAAAAGACAACCCTCAGAATGGGAGAAAATAATAGCAAATGAAACAACTGACAAAGGATTAATTTCCAAAATATACAAGCAGCTCATACAACTCAATACCAGAAAAACAAACAACTCAATCAAAAAGTGGGAAAAAGACCTAAACATACATTTCTCCAAAGATGACATACAGATGGCTAACAAACACATGAAAAGATGCTCAACATCACTCATTATTAGAGAAATGCAAATCAAAACTACAATGAGATATCATCCCAGACCGGTCAGAACGGTTCTCATCAAAGTCTACAAACAATAAATGCTGGAAAGGATGTGGAGAAAAGGGAACACTCTTGCACTGTTGGTGGGAATGTAAACTGATACAGCCACTGTGGAAGACGGTATGGAGATTCCTTGAAAAACTAGGAATGAAACCACCACATGACCCAGGAATCCCACTCCTAGGCATATACCCTGAGGAAACCAAAATTGAAAGAGACACATGTATCCCACTGTTCATTGCAGCACTGTTTACTATAGCTAGAACATGGAAGCAACCTAGATGTCCATCAACAGATGACTGGATAAAGAAGTTGTGGTACATATACACAGTGGAATATTACTCAGCCATAAAAAGGAACACTTTTGAGTCAGTTCTAATGAGGTAGATGAACCTAGAATTTATTATACAGAGTGAAGTGAGTCAGAAAGAGAAAGATAAATACCATATTCTAACGCATATATACAGAATCTAGAAAAATGTGACTGAAGAATTTATTTACAGGGCAACAATGGAAAAACAGACATAGAGAATAGACTTATGGACATGGGGAGAGGGGAGGAGAGGGTGAGATGCATGGAAAGAGTAACACGGAAACATATTACCGTATGTAAAATAGATAGCCAACGGGAATTTGCTGTATAGCTCAGGAACAGGGGCTCTGTATCAACCTAGAGGGGTGGGATGTGGAGGGAGATGTGAGGGAGTTTCAAAAGGGAGAGGATATATGTATACCTATGGCTGATTCATGTTGAGGTTTTACAGAAAACAGCAAACTTCTGTAAATCAATTGTCCTTCAATAAAAAAATAAATAAATTTTTAAAAGAAAAAAATTCCCTGTCCTCATGGAAATTACACTCCAGTTGAGAGATGGGGAATTGACAATAAGCAAAATAATAATTACAATATATTCAGTTCAGTCTCTCAGTTGTGTCCGACTCTTTGCAACCCCATGAATCACAGCACACCAGGCCTCCCTGTCCATCACCAACTCCCAGAGTTCACTCAAACTCATGTCCATCAAGTCAGTGATGCCATCCAACCATCTCGTCCTCTGTCGTCCCCTTCTCCTCCTGCCCCCAATCCCTCCCAGCATCACAGTCTTTTCCAATGAGTCAACTCTTTGCATGAGGTGGCCAAAGTATTGGAGTTTCAGCTTCAGCATCAGTCCTTCCAAAGAACACCCAGGACTGGTCTCCTTTAGGATGGACTGCTTGGGTCTCCTTGCAGTCCAAGGGACTCTCAAGAGTCTTCAACACCACGGTTCAAAAGCATCAATTCTTTGGCACTCAGCTTTCTTCACAATCCAACTCTCACATCCATACATGACCACTGGAAAAACCATAGCCTTGACTAGACGGACCTTTGTTGGCAAAGTAATGTCTCTGCTTTTCAATATGCTATCTAGGTTGGTCATAACTTTCCTTCCAAGGAGTAAGCGTCTTTTAATTTCATGGCTGCAATCACCATCTGCAGTGATTTTGGAGCCAAAAAAAATAAAGTCTGACACTGTTTCCACTGTTTCCCCATCTATTGCCCATCAAGTCATGGTACCAGATGCCATGATCTTCGTTTTCTGAATGTTGAGCTTTAAGCCAACTTTTCACTCTCCACTTTCACTTTCATCAAGAGGCTTTTTAGTTCCTCTTCACTTTCTGCCATAAGGGTGATGTCATCTGCATATCTGAGGTTATTGATGTTTCTCCCAGCAATCTTAATTCCATTTTGTGCTTCTTCCAGTCCAGCGTTTCTCATGATGTACTCTGCATAGAAGTTAAATAAGCAGGGTGACAATATACAGCCTTGACGTACTCCTTTTCCTATTTGGAATCAGTCTATTCCATGTCCCGATCTAACTGTTGCTTCCTGTCCTGCATACGGGTTTCTCAAGAGGCAGGTCACGTGGTCTGGTATTCCCATCTCTTTAAGAATTTTCCAGTTTATTGTGATCCACACAGTCAAAGGCTTTGGCATAGTCATTATATGATGATAAATACTGCGGTAAAATAATGCAGAGGAACATGGTACTTATCTGAGCATTAAAAACGTGAATATAGTCCAGTGACATAAACACTCTCTGCAACAAACTTTGGCATCTTTCCAGTGCATCTACTGGGGCTCGTGTGATAAGGACAACACAATGTTTCATACCTCAAAATGGCCCGAAGAGATTAAAACTCATCTTTTATTCTAAAGTCCTCAGAGCTTTTCCAGATGATGCACTCAAAGTATAAATTATGACCAGTGTCAGAAAAGTCTTCTTGTAAATAATGTAAATTTATTCTCTCTGTCTCTGTGGAAAAAATCATTGGTCACAAGGACACAGTCTATCCTGGGAATGTCACCATGAAAAAGGGCTCATGTGGTGTGAGTTCAGAGGTAATAGGCAAAACCACTAAACCAGTATTTCCAGTAATGCACACTATGATCCAATGATTCTGATAATTATTAATAGATGATGTAGAAACAAATGATTGAGAGGTGACTTTCATGATTAAATACAATCTCCAAATGTGGTGTCAAGCAGAATTAAAGAATCTCTTTTCATAAACCTTCTCAGAGTCTTTTCTATCCTAAAGTAAATTTTGAATTTCCAACAAAGGAATAAATGATCTTTCCCAAACATATGAACATGGAATCCTCTTTTAGAAAAGTTCTTAGGACTTGATTTCCATGGATAGTCTTTCATAGTAGCTGGTTTCAATTACTCTCCCTTATTCTGCAGCTCATAACAAGCCCCCCACCCCAAAGTATTTGGCTACAATTATTAACATGGGATCACTCTGGAAAGAAGAAAACTTTAGAGCTTTATGAGTGTGTCACACCTTGATGTACAACTGAGTACAGATTTTGATGGTGGGGGCTACCCAGAAAATAAGAGGAAATTGATTCATTGAAATGAATGGAGGGAGAGCAAGGAGCTGTAAAGGGAAGAGAAAGGCAATAGGTTATTTGTCTAGAAGCAAATGCCTCCTACTCACAGCTTTTACCAAGGGACAACCTTAAATTGAATAATTCCACAGATTTAATAAAATGTTGGTTAAATCTTTCCTCAAGGCTTCCTTCATGTTTAAAAATTCCAAATCCCTTGAAGATACTTGCCAATCATTCAATAATGTTAATAGTTTTCTCATGACCATGAAAAACTAACGTGCAAGCTGGGCATTTGCAATTTATAACCTATCAGATTAGCTCCTCTACACAGAAAGGGAAAAGACATTAAATCAGAATTAAGTTGCCTGTGGGTACAATATATACAGAGAGAAAAACTGGAGTTGATTTGGTTGATCTCTTCTAGATCTTTCTGGTATAATGACTCTTCACGTATTGGGAATTTATGTATATTAATTCCACCTAAGTGAACTGAAAAGCAAATGGTCTACCCCAAATGCTCCATTCTGAATACCTGCATATGTCTATACATGCAATCCAGTTAACTGATGTTTTTCCACATACTACCTGAAGGAACTATGAATCATGTTAAGACGCTTCTGTGGAAACTATGTGTTAGCAAGATGGAAGGAAACAAGGATGTATACCAATCAGATTAGTCAGTGTTTTCATTAGCTATAAAGCTGCGAAAATTTGGAATAGCATACAGAGCTATTTCAACTGGAGCCAGCCACTTCCCCACCACCTCCCCTCATCTTAAGGCTTTACAGATTCACACAATTTGTACAGACCTGTAGGAAATTATGTATCCAAAAAAAAAAGTTGCTGATTTATCAACTGGGTTAAAATCCCCTACCTACTTACATCCTTCACTGAAAAGTTCTTTTTGTCTTGGAATAGAATAGCTTTGGCATGCTACCTACAACCAGTACAACAAAACACTGTATTTCATGTAATTCCTTTAGAAATATTTTTGAAGACTGAATGTACACCAGAAAAATCTTCAACCAAAAAATATATATATATGAGAATTGCTTCATGAGTAGATGATGGTTTAAGAAATCCCTCCCAGAGTAGATCTTTAATGTTCTCACTATAAAAAAAAAAAAAAAGATAATTATGTGTCATGATGAAGATGTTAGCTAATTACTATGGTGATAACTGTTTTAAAATACATGTTTATCAAATCAAATCAACACCCTGTACAAATTAAATTTACACAGTGTTATATGTTAATTATATCTCAGTAAAGCTGAGGGAATACATCTCTCCTAATCAAGGACTTTCCCCATCCTTTGAATTCTATCCAGTGCTTTATCCCACGGTATAATTCCTCTCAAGATTTCACTTCTAATGAAGACTTAGCTAATTTCCACTCTTGACTCTACTCTTCTTAATACTACTATTACTAATGATAATAACAATATCATAACATTTAACATCGTACATTGCATATATAACAAAATATATAGCAATTTTTGCCCATGAGCCCTGCCTCCCATATTCTAGGGACATCAGGGCTTATCAAGCAATGTTGTATCTCAGCTCAGAAAAACTAAGTTTTCCTAAACCTTGTGATGTAGAGTTCTATATAAAAAATTAAAAATTTCATGTTTCTAAATGAAGTGAGGATTCTGAAGTATAATAACTATGAATATTTTCATTATGATTCACAAATTTATGCTCTTAAATAATAAGATTGTTAATAAAGAATTTCCTTTATTTTCACATTTAGGAGCTTTCTTCCTTCATGTTATCTATCAAAGTCAAATTGGAAGACTTTATTGAAGATCAATCATGTTGTTGAATGGAGTATTTCACAGAACTGGGGAAAGCTTCCAGAGAACAGCACTACTGATTATTTAATGCACATTTTTAATTGTTTCAGGAAATGGTTATGCTGAAAATGCCCAGGGTGTTGCTGGGGCACCCACATACAACCACACCCGACAGAGACTATCTAGATAGGCAAGGTTTCAGAGCTGCGGTGCAGTCACTGGAGAGCAGTGAGACAACTGCATATTCATGTTGAAGAAGACTTGAGATCTCTTTTAACAGATCAGCACTGTTAAAAGAGCAAAGCACATGAAATTCAGGGCTCTTGTTAAATGTTACTAACAAACGCAGCTTAAAAATATTTAACATAATAGCTACCTTATATTTTTATATTGTTTTCAAATTTACTTACAAACTCAAACAATGACCTTAAAACTATGTTGAGTTGCCTGTTGTTTTCATTTCTGATACTGGCCCAGATGTTGACTATGTAACTTCTTATAGTTCCATGTATGACTGCTTATTTTTCCAGTGGATTGCCAGTTGCATGTCAAAGGACCTGATGATCTCCATGACCATCCAAGATCCTCCACGATCTTTCAAGTACCAGTGACTAAATGTAGGCCTCCCAAGTGGGAGTTCATCATAAATCAGGGAACAATTTTGACAATATACTAATAAAAAAGACTCAGCTTAGTTTCAAGAATATTATACCTTCTTATTTACTCGGTTCTATTGTTGGTAGTTAGTCCGGGTATGCTACCAGTAATTCAATGAAGGTCATGTCCCTTTTTTTTCCGATGATATGCAAATAAGTATGTATTACTTATTAAAACAGTCTTCATGGTATTATATTCACACTTAGCATGTATTACTTATTGTAATAGTTTGCATGCTAGTTATATTCACACCTAGTATGTATTTCTTATTGTAAGAGTTCATGGTCATTATATTCATACCTTTGTTCTTTCACTTCCTGTATTTCTTATACAGATTGGCTTGTGAACCTCATTTTTCTTAAACATATTCATTTTAAATATCAGAAATATCTGATTTTTCATTATCTCTTCCTGTGTTTTTATGCCCCAAAATTTTCAATCAAAATACACATTATTTTAAGTCAGTTTTTTTCCTACTTTTCTTTATATTAAAGCGAGACTCAGAATTACATTCATAAATTTTTTAATTAGGTAGGCCGGTTGCTAAAGCTGAAACTCCAATACTTTGGCCACCTCGTGTGAAGAGTTGACTCATTGGAAAAGACCCTGATGCTGGGAGGGATTGGGCACAGGAGGAGAAGGGGACAACAGAGGATGAGATGGCTGGATGGCATCACTGACTCAATGGACATGAGTTTGGGTAAATTTTGGGAGTTGGTGATGGACAGGGAGGCCTGGCGTGCTGCGATTCATGGGGTCGCAAAGAGTCGGACACGACTGAGCGACTGAACTGGACTGAGGCTGGTTGCATTAACTAAGTTTAATGTTAGATACACTTTCTGTCAGAGGAGAGTGAGGAAGGAGAGTGGCAGATAAAATGGTTTCTGCTGATCTCCAAGAGATGTGCAGGGGTTCAGGAAATAGAGACCAGCTTCCACAAAAGGAAATCAGAGTAAACAAACCCATGAAAGCATGAAAGAACATGGCATGGCCAGGAAATAAGAAGTGTCCAGCTTGTCTATCATGTAGTTCTCGTATGGAGAAAGGGAAGGTGGCTAGAACAGCATTCTTTTGGTTCTAAAAACCCTAGCTACTTCCCAGCAATTCTTTTGATTCTAAAAACCCTAGCTACTTCACAGCAATGTCCTAATAATTATCAATTCTCATTTAAGCATAAATTAACATTCTGTTCTAAAATGAGATGCATCAAAATTTTAGATATACAGATATACTCTTTCACTTCATAGTGTAAAACATCTGTACTTTTACAGTTCTGTTAACATGAATTTTTTTCCTCCCTTCACTAACCCTTATCATTTTGACCTCTAAAAGTTTCTCCATTACATCACACAATCCTCATTCATCATGTCTAAAGCAAGTTCATTGATATAATCCCTGAGTGGGAGCCTGTAGAAGAAAAATGTGAGGTTTAGTCCTAGGACTTTGCAAATATAGTTCTTAGTGGCCTTTTTTGCCTTATATTTTTGCTTTAGTTTATATTTAAGTTTGGGTTCCACAGTTGAGACAGCCAAGAAGCTAAATTGATAATCTGGGGTATGATATTCACCTATAGTACTGAGCAGTTCAAAATTAATGAACCTACTCTCCCAAAGTCCAGTATAATAACCTATCGGCTATATAAACCATTTTGTTTGGGGCACTGAAGTCTGTGATTAGTACGAGTGCTACTGTCCACAAATGTACACATATAAAAACAAGAAGGAACCTCTTCCAGAGAACAACCACAAGAGACTGTCTGGTGTGTGTGCTCAGTCATGTCCTACTCTTTGCGACCCCATAGACCATAGCCCACCAGGTTCCTCTGTCCATGGGATTTCCCAGGCAAGAATACTGGAGTGGGTTGACATTTTCTCCTGGCATTGCTGTTCAAAGAGGAAACTTTTCTATATTCCTATTTCTTGTCTTTTACTCCTTGACCAGGCTAAGTTTGGAACAAGAACACATCTAATAAATAAATCTAATTCCACTGAGCTAAATTTGACATAATTTACTAACATTATGGTAAATGCAAATTTCAGAATTAAAACAAAATTACTATCACTGGTAGCTTTTCCTAAAAGGAATACTGAAAAAAGGCAAATTTACTGAGACAAAGTTAATGTATTTTGAACTGACCAAGTTCTTCAAACTTGGTAAAAATTTGATCCTACAACTGTGAAAGCAAATCTAAGTGAATTGGGAAATCTGTTGATTACATTACTTTTTTTTAACTTTCTATTTATAGTTCAATAGACCTACAGATGTCACAGGTGGCTCTAGTGGTAAAGAACCTGCCTCGCAATGCAGGAGACATTAGAGATGTGGGTTCAGTACCTGGGTCAGGAAGATCCCCTGGAGGAGGGCATGGCAACCCACTCCAGTATTCTTGCCTGGAGAATCCTATGGACAGAGGAGTGTGATAGGCTACAAAGTCCATGGGGTTGCAAAGAGTTGGACATGGCTGAAGTGACTGAGCACGCACAATCTTACGTACAGAGACGAAAAAGAATAATGAGAGCAAGAAATACCAGTGCTTGAAAACCCTCTTCCGTGCTAAATCAACTATGATACATGCCAAAACTGATCTTCAGAGCTCTCAAATATCAGACTTTGCAGTGGTTTAACATATTCCATTTATTTCCTTTGGTAAGAACAGTGGAGTTTTCAAACTCTTCATTTTGCTAAACCTAACAAATTAGGGTTAACTTTTCAAAGCAGCCTCATAACATTTTCTTCAACTGCTATTGTGATTTAACCACTATTAAGATCCCATTGAGAAATAGGCCGTTATTCAGTCCATTTGCCAAGCGATCATATCTTTATGATGTGAAAGTTTTTGTCTTGATGGCAAATATGTGTCAAGAACATTGTTCTCTAGTATCAATAGAAATTAAGTAGTGTAACCATTTTACTTAGCCTTTTCTTCCATAACTGTAAATTAAAAATAAAAAGTAACAGCTAACATATTGAGTCCTTGCAGTTTACATATATTACTGTATTTAATCTTCTCAACATTCCTATGAGGTTTAGTGCTATTATACTCACATAACACCTAATATTTAGAAATATAAAGTAAAAGTCAGAGAAAAAGTTCAAAATAATTGCTCTTTCAGAGGAAGCCTAAGTCATATAAAGTAGTACTGAAGGAGGATTCCGGTTTGTATTAATTTGTGTTAATATATAGTAGTATTTTACATTTTTTTTTAACCAAATATGTACTTTGATTTTAAAAACTTTAAATCAACTAAAAAAAGTTAATGTTTTTACCAAAAGTGTTCTTTTTTCTCACCTATAGCAATGTAAGTAACCTAAGCAAAAGGACAGATTTTTACTCTAGATTTAATTTCACCATTGCTATCTTATATAACATGGTATTCTATGTCTCAGATCTCTTTCACAATAGTCCTTATTTCTGTTATAAACATATTGTCAACCAGACAGAGTTCAGTTCCTGATCTTCATACCTCTTGTCAGTTTTATATATTCTCACTACCTACTCATTGGTGTGATTTCATTGGTCTTACTGTTTAACACTTGCTATGTGAGAGTCCCTTGGACTACAAGGAGATCCAACCAGTCCATTCTGAAGGAGATCAGCCCTGGGATTTCTTTGGAAGGAATGATGCTGAAGCTGAAACTCCAGTACTTTGGCCACCTCATGTGAAGAGTTGACTCATTGGAAAAGACTGTGATGTTGGGAGGGATTGGGGGCAGGAGGAGAAGGGGACGACAGAGGATGAGATGGCTGGATGGCATCGCCGACTCGATGGACGTGGGTCTGGGTGAACTCCGGGAGTTGGTGATGGACAGGGAGGCCTGGCGTGCTGCGATTCATGGGGTCGCAGGGAGTCGGACACGACTGAGCGACTGATCTGATCTGATCCCCTGTTTATGTCCACACGTATCTCTAGGCTTACTCTTCCCATTAAATTCTAGATTTTCATATCTAAGATGACCACTCACCAGGGAAAGTTCAAATTTAGTTTACTGTCTTAGATTCCTACCAGTTAATAGTCCTGTCACTCTCAAAGTATCCTGATTGAAATGGTCAATTACACGCTCAACTTTATTGTATCCAATTTACTAGTCGTAGAAGTGTTAGTCCGTCAGTCATATCTGACTGTTTGTGACCCCATGGACTGTAGCCTGCCAGGCTCCTCTGGCCATAGGATTCTTCAGGCAGTAAGGCTGGAGTGGGTTGCCATTTCCTTCTCCAATTTTACTAGTTAATGGATTTCAAATAGTCCTCTGAAATTTAAATAATAAAAACATCTTTTTTCCTCTGAAAAACCCCATCTGCTTTGCGTTCTTCATCTCAGAAAATGCAATATCGTACTCAAAGTTGAAAAGCTTGGAGACATCCGTGGCTCCTCTCATAATAAATCGGTTATAACTTCAAAGTCTGTACAAAATTGGATCCTTCCTTCTCTATGATCTTTGCCTACATCACTGACATAACTCACTTGAGAAATCAATGAATAAGGATTTTATGAAAATGTTTCTGTGAGCTAAAATATAAAGTAATAGCTATCCTTGAGTACCCACATTGTAATAGGCACTTTATTGATGATAATGGGGAGCACTTTTGCATGTTTATAACACATTAGTCACTGTTTTAAGTGCTCTAATTTCATTAGTCCAGTAAATCTCACAATAACTCCTAGAGGCAATAGCTTTCCATTTTTAGGCATGATGAAACAGGTTATTAAAATAAGTGTCAGAGAAGACTACAAAGCAAGGCAAGTTATCAGGGCTAAAGAAAGATATAATGATAAAAGAATCAATTCTCTAAGAAGACATAACAATCTTTAACATGGATGAGCAGAAAACTACACGAGGCAAAACTGAGAGAACTGCAAGGAGAAATAGATGAATCCACTATGATAAACAGAGACTTCAACACCTCTCTATCAGAAGTGGACAGATCCAGCAGGCAGGAAATGAGTAAAGACATAGCCGGATGGATGTGATTAACATCTATAGATTACTTCATTGAACAAAAGCATAAAACACATTCTTCTCAAGTTCACATGGGACATTCACCTAGATGGACTACATTCTGGGCCATAATTCACAATTAAACAAATTTAAAAGAATAGAAATCATATACTACATACTCACAGACCACAACGGTATTAAGTTAGAAATCAATAACAGAAAGACGGGTAGAAAACAGCAACAATATACTTTTAAATAACATATGGGTCAAGGAAGAAATCATTAGAAACATTTAAACTATTTTTAACGAAATGAAAATGAAAGTACAGCTTTTCAAAATTTGTAGTTTGCAGCAAAAGCAATGCTCAGTGGGAAGTTACAGCACTGAATTCCCAGATTAGAAATGAAGAAAGGTATAAAATCAATATTCTAAGTTTTTACTTAAAGAAACTGGAAAAAGAAGAGCAGATTAAATTCAAATAAGCAGAAGAACATAAACAACAAAAAGTAGAACAGAATCAATAAATTTTTAAAAAGAAATCAGTAGAGAACATCTACAATATCAAACATTGGTTTTGGGGGGGGAAGTCAATAAAATTGATCAGCCACTAGTCAGGTTAACTAAGACCCAAAAAAAGAGAGAGAGGGGGAAAGAAAAAGATTAATATCCAAAATTAAAGAGGGAAATCAATGCAGATTCCATACAATGTTAAAATAATAATAAAGGAATACAGTGAAGAACAACTATGCCCACAAATTTGATAACCTAGATGAAACGGACAAGTTCCTTGAAAGACACAAGTCTCTCAGACTCACAAAAAAAGAAATAAATACTATGAATAGGCCAGTATCTGTGAAATAAATTGAATTAGTAATTAACAACTTTCCAAAACAGAAAGCACCAGAATGAGATGGGTTCACTAGTGAATTCTACCAAATACATAAAAAGAGAAATTATATCAATTATCTACAATCTCTTTCAGAGAACAGAAGCAGAAGAAATCCTTTCTAACTCATTCTGTGATTCCAGAATTATGTGAATACCAAAACCAGACAAAGACA
Organism: Bos mutus; assembly: GCF_027580195.1. Classification (NCBI taxonomy): domain Eukaryota; kingdom Metazoa; phylum Chordata; class Mammalia; order Artiodactyla; family Bovidae; genus Bos; species Bos mutus. The sequence goes on from NC_091628.1 coordinate 24,325,018, forward strand.
TTATAAGAAAAGAAAACTACAGATCATTAACTCTCATGAATTAGCTACAAAAACCCTCAACAAAACATTAGCAAATCAAATCAAATGCATAAAAAGAACACCACATTAACTGGAAACTGTTTCAGATACATAAGGTTGGTTCAACATTTTGAAAATCAATTAATTTAAGTCAAATAACAGGAACATATCATTAGATGCACACAAAAAAGCATTTGACAAAATCTAACACTCATTTGTGATTTAAAAAAAAGAAAAAGAAAACTCCCATTAAACTAGAAATAGAAAGAAATCTTCATCACTCCTTTTTAACACTGTACTAGAAGTTATAGCTGATGCAGTAAGTTTTATCTAATAAAACCAAAATGTTTTAAACTACCACGCATTGTAAGAGTAGCGAGAGGTAGGCATATCAGTTCCATCCCTCATTCATGAGCAAATCCCACCAACTGGATCAGCTCTGTTTCATAAATGCAGGCATGCATAAACCAGACAAAGTGGATAAAGACCAGGTCTTAGAGGCTTACAGACAGTAGATTTTAAGATAGTGGTGCCCCTGAGAAAAAACACTAACATCTTGGAGATAACGGTAGTTTCTGAAGGGAGGACAAGAAGCAGAACTCTAAGACAAAAGACTCCAATTCAGAAGGTTACTTGGATGTCAGGAGTGGAAGTCCCTGAAACAGGACTCGGATCAGCACTGTATGCTCTATTTGCAAGCATTTTAGCAAACTTCCTTAACAAATATTACATTCTGGTTGATTTCCAGAATGATTCCAAGGAATGTTGGAATAGCTCATTGGGAGAAGTAGTGACTAGCAAGGAATTGTGGTCACCCACATTTCCCCATAGAGATCCAATTTCTGATTCATTGGGTTACATCATGTAATGTGACCAGGGAAGAGGGCAAAATATAATAAGCAGTCAAACTACTGTTCATGCAAATACCTGTTCATTTTCGAATCCGCTAGTAATCCAAGGAGTCTGCAGTGGCTTTATACTCTCCATTAATTTTTCTACCCATTCTATCCCCACAAAGCTGATTTCTGCTGGACTTGCAGAAATTTTCTGTAGTGTATATTTTCACCAAGCCCGAAAGTCCATGGGTAATAAATGAAGATCTAAAAATTTTCATCTCTGAAACTTATAAATCTTGCCTTATAAACATATCCAAAAGCCAGTTTTAATAATCATTCAAATGCCCAGAAAAATAATATTTTATACTGCCTGTGTGAAGAGCTGACTTATTGGAAAAGACCCTGATGCTGGGAAAGACAAAAGGCAGGAGGAGAAGGGGATGACAGAGGACAAGATGGTTGGATGGCATCACCCACTCAATGGACATGAGTTTGAGCAAGCTCCAGGAGACAGTGAAGGACAGGGAAGTCTGGCATGCTGCAGTCTACAGGGTCACAAAAAATTGGATATAAATGAGCGACTGAACAACAACAACAGCAGCACTGCCATGATACTTATTGTGTTTGCATGTGTATTGCGTGTGGTATGTGTATGCAAGCAGTAAGATAATATTTCAAGTATAAATATATACTTATATCTCAGCTGGTAAAGAATATGCCTGTAATGTGGGAGACTTGCGTTCAATCCCTGGGTTGGAAGATCCCCTGGAGAAGGGAAAGGCTATCCACTCCAGTATTCTGGCCTGGAGAATTCCATGGACTATACAGTCCATGGGGTCACAAAGCGTCAGACACGACTGAGCAACTTTCACTTTCGTATCTAATGGAATATTCTATTTATCTTTTTTTAACCAGTGTTTATTTTATGAGAAGAGAACAGAAGACAAAAATCACTACAGTATAGGGACTGAAAACAGAGATTTTGAATTTAATTCGAATCCCAACTCTGACTTGGCGTAAGTTTCTTAAATCTCCCAGACATAAGCATGCACAGCTCTAACAGGGACACAAAAATACCTACCTCACAGGACTGTTGAAAGTATTTTTTCATTAACTTTTATTGGGGTATAGTTGCTTGGCAATGTTGTGTTAGCTTCTACTGTACAGCAAAGTGAGTCAGCTATACATATACATATATCTCCTCTTTTTTGGAAATTATTCCCATTTAGATCAACAGAGAGCATCGAGTAGAGTTCCTTGTGCCATACAATAGGTACTCATTAGTTATCTATTTTATTATTGAAAGTATTAAAAGATATAAGTGTATAAAGTGCTTAACACAGTAATATAACAGATAATTATAGTTATGATGGTGGTCAAATATCCACCTTTAAGAAACCAGTTAGGAAGAGAATAAAAACATATTCCTTCATCAGTTTCTCAATGAATCTTAGGAGAAACAACTCCAATGCTTTTGGAGAATATTTGAAAATTTGTTAAATAACTTGAAAGCATCCTGGACTTCCTGCACATCACAAAATTGGGAAGCCAGAGTGGTAGAGACCAACATTTACCTAGCTTTCCTTAATTGGAATTCATGGTGAAGATGCTGATTCCAAAATAGCTACTACCTTAGGCTGTATTGAAAATCAAGACGTGAATTTCCACTGTGTTCAGCCCAGATTACTGTGTTCATTAGTTGGACTACAGGCGATTAAAACCTAAATTCACCTATAAAGGGGCAAGCAGAATACTCATGAGTCTAGAAACCCTACATACCTGAGAATACAAGGGAGAGTCTTGCTCCCTTCGTCCTTCTCCATTATTCTGAAGTGCTTGAACTTGTCTCTTGCAGCACTCTGCGAAAAATTACAAAAGTTATGTTGAATAAAAATGTCTGTCAGTAAATTTCATTGAAGTGAAATTCCAAAGCTTCCTTTTGACATCCAATCATTTGTGAAATTTACACTAATGTTCAGAGATGGAATAAAGCAAGCTTAAAAGACTTAACAACTCCTCAGTATGGTCTTCTGCTTCTCTTCACTGTTTTAATCTGCTGTTGACCATCGGTTGATTTAAAGGGCAGTGTTATCTCAACTTAAGCAGACCAACGCTGAATTTTCTCTTATAATCCATGCTCCTAAAGTGCCTAGACTTTATAACCAGAAATATCATGAAGCTATGCATCACCCTGTTTGGAGTGCGTGTGCGTGCACACACACACACACACACACACACACACAAGCTTTCTAGTTGCAATACCCAAATTTTATGCCCAACAAATTTATCTGTTAAATTTCTGGTTATTGGCAGGACATTACTAATCTCTTTCAATCTGAAACAGAGACGTCCCTCACTCTCTCTTTCCTCTTTTCTCATAATTAGTCCAATAAAAAGAGAAACCATCACAATCTTCATTTTTCCAATTTTGAATTTCTGGGAAAATGAACTTCTCTGTCACTTGCATCTGGCTAACTGGTTCTCAATTCTTCTAGATGAAACCTGTTATTTTTCCCCCTTCTAAACAGTTCATATATTACAAACATTATTCTTCATATATTTTATCCTTTTTCCATCCAAAAAATAACTTCTGTGATTTTATAGACTTTGAGGACATTCATTTAGCATTTATTCTTCCCAACTCAAGAAGCCTAATGTTTCATTCTGTCCTTACAGAACAACATTTTCATCCCATTAAATACTTTTAGGGTTCTTCTCTGACACTTTCAATATTTTGTACATATTTTTTAATTACTTATTTTTAATTGAAAGATAATTGCTTTATAATATTTTGTTGGTTTCTGCCATACATCAACATGAATCAGCCATATGCATACACGTCCCCTTATACTTCTTGAGAACAGTAAAATTTTCCAGTGAAAAATGAAGAAACAAGAGAACCCAGAAAATTAAAGAAACACATTTTTGAACCAAGTTCTGTTTACTGTAAAACGTCTTTTACTACAGACAAGTATATATGCCTAGGGTGAAAGAACTTCCAAATAAGAATTTCTTCCCTTCTTCTCAGTGCTTCTATACTGAGGGCAATGAGACAATAAACTGAATCATACATATCTCCCTGCTTCTCTCTCATTATCAGAGCAGCGACCGGAGAGTCTGAAGCGGAAAGTAGAACAGTGTAACATGTTTTTCTTAGGCCACATGCTACCACATCACTATCCTAGTTCCTCCACTCACTAGCTTTATAACCTTAGGAAAGTGACTTAACCTTTTCCTGCCTCAGTTTCCTCTAAAAATTGGGATAACAATTGTATCTTTGAATTGGGTTATTATGAAGATTAAATGAAGCAATTAATTAAAATAATAACCATGATATCTGTCATATATTGCTGCTAAGTCGCTTCAGTCGTGTCCGACTCTGTGCGACCCCATGGATGGCAGCCTCCCAGGCTTCCCCGTCCCTGGGATTTTCCAGGCAAGAACACTGGAGTGGGTTGCCATTTCCTTCTCCAGTGCATGAAAGTAAAAAATGAAAGTGAAGTCGCTCGGTCATGTCTGACTCTTAGCGACCCCATAGACTGCAGCCTACCAGGCTCTTCCGTCCATGGATTTTCCAGGCAAGAGTACTGGAGTGCGGTGCCATTGCCTTCTCCGTGTCATATACTAAGCATACAATAAACAGAGCTCATTATTTTTTAACCACAATCAATCTGTCCTCCTCTTATCAGGCCATCGTGGCCACTAGGAATGACACCGATGGAGTGTTGGGGTGCTTGTTCATAAACACAGGGCTCTGAAAGCAGCCTATTAAAAACCACTATGTATCAAAAATATACACATCCAAGATTTTTTTAATTTAAAAAATATACATTGCAATACATGTCATTTAAATCCCTGGAGCTTAGAATACAGCATTTTAACTTTGATTACTTTATATTGTAAAGAAGAAATTATCATATGCCACAAATGTATTCAGCATTGCTTGAGGTACCTTGAAGAATGTAGCAGAAATATAACACAGCCTGTTTTCTAGAGTTTACCTTATGCTAAGAAGACAAATATATCTCCCAGATTATAACATCAAGCAATTATTAAGACAGTATAAGACTAAGAGATAAATTGTAGGATGGGTTCCAAATGTTTTACAGGGGGTGGAAAAGATAAAAGAGAATTCAAGTTATAAAGAAAAACTCTATTAGATATGTTAGAATTAAATCAACAATTAAATCTAATTTATTAATTAAGCTAATTAACAATTAAATCTAATGCTCTAATTAAAGCATTAGAGACCTTTTGACTAAGTCTTAGCTATTTCATCAGATCAAAAAATCCCAAGGATGTGTCTATTTTACACTTCTCTCATGCATTTTCATTCACTGAAAAAATCTCTAAGCACTTCCATGTATCAAGTATTGAAGAAGATATTAGGAATACATCAATAAACCTAGTACAATCTTCTCATTGAAAAAGCCTCTGGAATTTGTGCACCTGACGTTAGCCGCATGGCTTGTTGAAGAGCAGTATTTTACAGAGTTAATATGAAACAATAGGGAAACTTAGAGAGAATTAAAAAATGGATACTTTTAAAGATACAATAATTTGAGTATTCAAGATATTGGAGAGAAGCGAAGTACACTGTGGTGCCTTTCCCTTTGAGATATTTGTTAGGCTATAAGAAAGGCAGGATTGAGAGGCTGAGAAGCAAAATAGAAAACTGTCACCAAAATGCTGAGAATCTGAGTTGAGTTTTGAACAGTCTAATGAGACTGGGGAGGCAAAAATTAAATCTTAGAGGTTCTTAAAGAAAATGGCCCTGGATAAACAACCCAGACGCCCAGAAAAATGTTTGAAATGAGCAGACCTTAGGATTAACGGTAAAATTCACATAAAAATCCAGCATTCAGTTCAGTCGCTCAGTCGTGTCCGACTCTTTGCGACCCCATGAATCCAAGCACGCCAGGCCTCCCTGTCCATCACCAACTCCCGGAGTGCACTCAGACTCACGTCCATCAAGTCAGTGATGCCATCCAGCCATCTCATGCTCTGTCATCCCCTTCTCCTCCTGCCCCCAATCCCTCACATCATCAGAGTCTTTTCCAATGAGTTAACTCTAAGCATGAGGTGGCAAAAGTACTGGAGTTTCAGCTTTAGCATCATTTCTTCCAAAGAAATCCCAGGGCTGATCTCCTTCAAAATGGACTGGTTGGATCTCCTTGCAGTCCAAGGGACTCTCAAGAGTCTTCTCCAACACCACAGTTCAAAAGCATCAATTCTTCGGTGCTCAGCCTTCTTCACAGTCCAACTCTCACATCCATACATGACCACAGGAAAAACCAGAGCCTTGACTAGATGGACCTTTGTTGGCAAATTAATGTCTCTGCTTTTCAATATGCTATCTAGGTTGGTCATAACTTTCCTTCCAAGGAGTAAGCGTCTTTTAATTTCATGGCTGCCATCACCATCTGCAGTGATTTTGGAGCCCCAAAAAATAAAGTCTGACACTGTTTCCACTGTTTCCCCATCTATTTCCCATGAAGTGATGGGACCAGATACCATGATCTTCGTTTTCTGAATGTTGAGCTTTAAGCCAATTTTTTCACTCTCCACTTTCACTTTCATCAAGAGGCTCTTTAGTTCCTCTTCACTGTCTGCCATAAGGGTGGTGTCATCTGCATATCTGAGGTTATTGATATTTCTCCCAGCAATCTTGATTCCAGCTTGTGCTTCTTCCAGTCCAGCGTTTCTCATGATGTACTCTGCATAGAAGTTAAATAAGCAGGGTGACAATATACAGCCTTGACGCACTCCTTTTCCTATTTGGAACCAGTCTGTTGTTCCATGTCCAGTTCTAACTGTTGCTTCCTGACCTACATATAGGTTTCTCAAGAGGCAGGTCAGGTGGTCTGGTATTCCCATCTCTTTCAGAATTTTCCACAGTTTATTGTGATCCACACAGTCAAAGGCTTTGGCATAGTCAATAAAGCAGAAATAGATGTTTTTCTGGAACTCTCTTGCTTTTTCCATGATCCAGTGGATGTTGGCAATTTGATCTCTGGTTCTTCTGCCTTTTCTAAAACCAGCTTGAACATCAGGAGGTTCACGATTCACGTATTGCTGAAGCCTGGCTTGGAGAATTTTGAGCATTACTTTACTAGCGTGTGAGATGAGTGCAATTGTGCAGTAGTTTGAGCATTCTTTGGCATTGCCTTTCTTTGGGATTGGAATGAAAACTGACCTTTTCCAGTCCTGAGGCCACTGCTGAGTTTTCCAAATTTGTGGCATATTGAGTGCAGCACTTTCACAGCATCATCTTTCAGGATTTGGAATAGCTCAACTGGAATTCCATCACCTCCACTAGCTTTGTTTGTAGTGATGCTTTCTAAGGCCCACTTGACTTCACATTCCAGGATCATTCCAGGATGTCTGGCTCTAAGTGAGTGATCACACCATCATGATTATCTGGGTCGTGATGATCTTTTTTGTACAGTTCTTCTGTGTATTCTTGCCACCTCTTCTTAATATCTTCTGCTTCTGTTAGGTCCATACCATTTCTGTCCTTTATCAAGCTCATCTTTGCATGAAATGTTCCCTTGGTATCTCTAATTTTCTTGAAGACATCTCTAGTCTTTCCCATTCTGTTGTTTTCCTCTATTTCTTTGCATTGATCACTAAGGAAGGTTTTCTTATCTCTTCTTGCTATTCTTTGGAGCTCTGCATTCAGATGCTTATATCTTTCCTTTTCTCCTTTGCTTTTTGCTTCTCTTCTTTTCACAGCTATTTGTAAGGCCTCCTCAGACAGCCATTTTGCTTTTTTGCATTTCTTTTCCATGGGGATGGTCTTGATCCCTGTCTCCTGTACAATGTCATGAACCTCCATCCATAGTTCATCAGGCACTCTATCTATCAGATCTAGGCCCTTAAATCTGTTTCTCACTTCCACTGTATAACCATAAGGGATTTGATTTAGGTCATACCTGAATGGTCTAGTGGTTTTCCCTACTTTCTTCAATTTAAGTCTGAATTTGGCAATAAGGAGTTCATGATCTGAGCCACAGTCAGCTCCTGGTCTTGTTTTTGTTGACTGTATAGAGCTTCTCCATCTTTGGCTGCAAAGAACATAATCAATCTGATTTCGGTGTTGACCATCTGGTGATGTCCATGTGTAGAGTCTTCTCTTATGTTGTTGAAAGAGGTTGTTTGCTATGACCAGTGCATTTTCTTGGCAAAACTCTATTAGTCTTTGCCCTGCTTCATTCCGTATTCCAAGGCCAAATTTGCCTGTTACTCCAGGTGTTTCTTGACTTCCTACTTTTGCATTCCAGTCCCCTATAAAGAAAAGGACATCTTTTTGGGGTGTTAGTTCTAAAAGGTCTTGTAGGTTTTCTTAGAACCATTCAATTTCAGCTTCTTCAGCATTACTGGTTGGGGCATAGACTTGGATTACTGTGATATTGAATGGCTTGCCTTGGAAACGAACAGAGATCATTCTGTCGTTTTTGAGATTGCATCTAAGTACTGCATTACGGACTCTTTTGTATTGATCCACCTCAACCCAAGCCTCGGTAAAGGTGATCTATTCTTGCTCCTCTCTGGACAAAGATAACAGGAAGCAGAACTGCACAAATTATCTCTATAATTTTTCATACACAACATCTGGTTGTTTTTTTGTTTTTTTTTTAAATTCTTAGGCATGCCGAGAGATTTAAATGCTCAAAAATCATGAAAAAAATATTTTAAAAAGAAAGAAACAGACTCAAGATGATGCAGACCTTGGAGTTCTCATGCAAGGATGTTAAAATGATGGTGACCAACATTTTCAGAAAATAGAGGAGAAGATGGACAAGTTGATCAGAAACTGAAATTAATTAAAAATTCTAGAATGAAAAAACTTAGTAAAATTAAGAAATTTATAGACATATCAAATAGGAGAAAAGAGTAATAGAATGGAAAGTTAGGTCAGTTGACTAAAAAACAGAGGGGGGAAATGATGGAAAATAAAGCTGTATAAAAGATTTAGCAGACAAGTTATTGAAGACCTAGGAGAGGATACATTGAGACAAAATGAGTATTTTACATAATATTGCCTGAGGATATTACAAAAACAACCATGACATTAATCTACAACATCAAGAAGCTCTATGAAACCCAAGCAGGCTCAATGAAAGTCATATCATCATTCGTCATGCTCAGTTGCTCTGGAACTGGAACCATCCAACTCTTTGCGACCCCATGGACTGTAACCCACCAGGCTCCTCTGTCCGTGGCATTTTCCAGGTAAGAATACTGGAATGGGTTGTCATTTCCTCCTCCAGAGGATCTTCCCAACCCAGGGATTGAACCCATGTCTTCTGTGTCTCCTGCATTAGCAGGAAAATTCTTCACCACTGTGCCACCTGGGAAGCTAAAAGTCATAGTAATACTGCTAAAAGACAAAGATGAATAAGGTTTAAGTTGCTACAGAAAAAAGATTCAGTACCATCAAAGAATAGGGCTGACTTTCAATAGAAACAATGAAAACCATCTATAAGACAATAGAATGGTTTATTTGAAGGGATGAAAAGTAACTGCTAACCTAAAATTCTACATCTAAAGAAAACAATGTTCAAAAAGGAAATAAAATAAAGATAAAAATCTACCAAAACGAATTCTTCAGGCAGAAGAAAAAAATATCCTGGATAAAAGCATGGAAATTGAGAGAGGAATCAATAATAACAGAAAGAATAAATATATAAATCCAAATGATTATTCATTGCATAAAACAGTGACATGATTTCTTGGAGTTTAAGAAGGGGTAGAGATACATGGTCCTGACAAAGTCCAGAAAGTGAGAAAAATATTACTTTACAGTAGATCTACTATATCAAGGATATACGTGTAATCTATGTAGCAACCACTAAAACAATAGAAATACTGTTGTATTTACAATTTCTTTTCTTCTGTTCTATTAGATTAAGCTTTCTGTTTCTAATTGTTGAGATTGATATTTAGATCACTGACTTTGGCCTTTTGTAGTGTAAGCCCTGATCACTGTGGTTTTTGCTTGTTTGCTTTTTGTAATGCAAGTGCCCGACTTAAGCTTTGGTTGCAGAGGCATCTATCTCAAAAAGGCATTCCTTTCAAAGACTGCTATCTCCAATGAACACATTGCCAGACTCAGACTCAGAGCCAAGATGTCTTCCCACACTGAGGCTTCTTTGCGCTAGAGATCTAGTTGATTTCTGTAACTGACCACTTGGGCTACTTGATTTTTTTCTCTTCCAGCTCGTAAAATTTTGCCTCTTATGTTTTAAATTCACCAATAAAGAATAAGCCCATGAGAGACTTCCCTGGTGGTCCAATGGCTAAGACTCTTAGCTCCCAATGCAGGGAGCCCCGGTTCAATCCCTGCTCAGGGAATTAGATCCCGCATGCCTCAGTGAAGACTATACACGGCAAAATAAATAAATAAAAATGAGTGAGTGCAGGAAACCTTAAGCCCCCATCCTCAACTCTGATAAAAGCAGAACCACAGGCCCCTGTGGTCTCTGTAAATGACCTCGCTCTGTGTACCCTGATATGCTGTGTAGTTTCTATGTCTTGTAAGTAATAAACTTTTATTTTCACAAAGTTTCTGATGGTTATTGCTGGCAGGCACTGTGCAGTTATAACAAAAACCGCAAGAGCTGGTCCAAGCATAACATTGGTTACTGATAGGCTAAGACCAGCACACAACATCCTTCTTTCTAATGTATGCAATCGGGGCTATAAATTTGCCTCTTTGGCTTTGTACCACATGTTTTAATACATCTTAATTTTACTAACATTCACTTCAAAATATTCTCTAATTTTCATCTTGACTTCTTAATTGATCTTTGTTACCAGTAAGTAGATTCCTCAACTTCCAGCCACTTAAGAAATTTTTTATCAATTTCCAGATTAATTTCACTGTGACCAGAGAACAAACTATGTACAATTTCAATCCTTTGAAATGTATTGACACTTATAAAATGGCCCTGTGTACACCAGCGGGTATGTGGCGGTTGCACAGCATGGGAGCGGGGGAGATACCCCACGTCCGAGGGCAGAGAAGCCCCAGCAAGATGGTAGGTGCTGGGGTGGCGGCCGCACAGCACCCAAGTGACAGTGAGGAGATACCTCACTTCCAAGAACTAAGGAGAAGCCCCAGCAAGACGGTAGGAAGGGCTAAATCACGTTTAGAATCAAACCCCGTAGCCGCCAGAGATGCTGAGTGGACTCAAACAAACCTTGTGTGCACCAGGACCCAGAGACCCCACAGAGACTGAGACAGAACTGTGTTTGAGTATCTCCTGAGGAGGTACGGCTCAGCAGTGGACTGCCACAGGGATAGGGGCTCTGGGTGCAGCAGACCTGGGTATGGCATAAGCCCTCTTGGAGGAGGTCACCATTAACCCCATCATAGAGTCGCCAGAACTTACACAGGACTGGGAAACAGATTCTGGGAAGGCACAAACAGAACCTTGTGTGCACCAGGACCCAAGAGAAAGGAGCAATGACCCCACAAGAGACTGACCCAGACTTGCCCAATGTCCAGGAGTCTCCAACAGAGGCATGGGTCAGCAGTGGCCTGCTGCAGGGCTGGGGGCACTGAGTGTAGCAGTGCATGCATGGGACCTTTTGAAGGAGATCACCAGTATCCTCATTACCTACACCATAGTTTGGCCCAGGTAAATAACAGGGAGGGAACACAGCCCCACCCATCAACAGAAAATTGGATTAAAGATTTACTGAACATGGCCCCATCAAAACAAGACCCAATATCCCCCTCAGTCTCTCCCATCAGGAAGCTTCCATAAGCCCCTTACCCTTCTCCATCAGAGGGCACACAGACTAAAAACCACAATCACAGAAAACTAACCAATATGATCACATGGACCACAGCCTTGTCTAACAATGAAACTATGAGCCATGCCATGTAGGGCCACCCAAGACGGACGGGTCATTGTGGAGAGTTCTGACAAAACATAGTCCACTAGAGAAGGGAATGGCAAACTACTTCAGTATTCTTGCCTTGAGAACCTCATGAACGAAAGACAGGACATTGAAAGATGAACTTGCCAGGTCGGTTGGTGCCCAATATGCTACTGGAGATCAGTGGAGAAATAACTCCAGAAAGAATGAAGAGATGAACCCAGTTGTGTATGTACTGGTGATGGAAGCGAAGTCCGATGCTGTAAAGAGCAATATTGCATAGGAACCTGGAATGTTAAGTTGATGAACCAAGGCAAATTGGAAGTGGTCAAATAGGAGATAGCAAGAGACATTTTAGGAATCAGCAAACTAAAATGGACTGGAATGGGTGAATTTAACTCAGATGACCATTATATCTACTACTGTGGGCAGGAATCCTTTAGAAGAAATGGAGTAGCCATTATAGTCAACAAAAGAATTTGAAATGCAGTACTTGGATGCAATCTCAAAAATGACAGAATCATCTCTGTTCGTTCCAAGGCAAACCATTCAATATCACAGTAATCCATGTCTATGCCCCGACCAGTAATGCTGAAGAAGCCGAAGTTGAACAGTTCTAGGAAGACCTACAAGACCTTCTAGAACTAATACCCCAAAAAGATGTCCTTTACATTATAGGGGACTGGAATCAAAATTAGGGAGTCAAGAAACACCTGGAGTAACAGGCAAATTTGGCCTTGGAGTACAGAATGAAGCAGGCTGAAAGCTAATAGAGTTTTGCCAAGAGAACACACTGGTCATAGCAAACATCCTCTTGCAACAACACAAGAGAAGACTTGACACATGGACATCACCAGATGGTCAACACCAAAATCAGATTGATTATATTCTTTGCAGCCAAAGATGGAGAAGTTCTATACAGTCAGCAAAAACAAGACCATGAGCTGACTGTGGCTCAGATCATGAACTCTTTATTCTCAAATTCAGGCTTAAATTGAAGAAAGTAGGGAAAACCACTAGACCATTCAGGTATGACCTAAATCACATCCCTTACATTATATAGTGGAAGTGACAAATAGATTCAAGGAATTAGATCTGATAGACAGAGTGCCTGAAGAACTATGAACAGAGGTTCATGACATTGTACAGGAGGTAGGGATCAAGACCATACCCAATGAAAAGAAATGCAAAAAGACAAAATGGTTGTCTGAAGAGGTCTTACAAATAGCTGTGAATAGAAGAGAAGCTAAAGGCCAAGGAGAAAAGGCAAGATATATACCCATTTAAATGCAGAGTTCCAAAGAATAGCAAGGAGAGATAAGAAAGCCTTCCTCAGCAATAAAAGCAAAGAAATGGAGAAAAATAATAGAATGGAAAAGTCTAGAGATTTCTTCAGGAAAATTGGAGATACCAAAGAAATGTTTCATGCAAAGATGGGCACAATAAAGGACAGAAATGGGATGGACCTAACAGAACCAGAAGATATTAAGAAGAGGTGGCAAGAATACACAGAAGAACTACACAAAAAAGATCTTCATGATCCAGATAATCATGATGGTGTGATCATTCACCTAGAGCCAGACACCCCGGAATGTGAAGTCAAGTGGGCCTTAGAAAGCATCACTATGAACAAAGCTAGTAGAGGTGATGGAATTCCAGTTGAGCTATTCCCAATCCTGAAAGATGATGCTGTGAAAGTGCTGCACTCAATATGCCAGCAAATTTGGAAAACTCAGCAGTGGCCACAGGACTGGAAAAGGTCCGTTTTCATTCCAATCCCAAAGAAAGGCAATGCCAAAGAATGCTCAAACTACCACACAATTGCACTCATCTCACACGCTAGTAAAGTAATGCTCAAAATTCTCCAAGCCAGGCTTCAGGAATATGTGAACTATGAACTTCCTGATGTTCAAGCTGGTTTTAGAAAAGGCAGAGGAACCAGAGATCAAATTGCCAACATCCACTGGATCATGGAAAAAGCAAGAGAGTTCCAGAAAAATATCTACTTCTGCTTTATTGACTATACCAAAGCCTTTGACTATGTGGATCACAATAAACTGGAAAATTCTTAAAGAGATGGGAATACCAGACCACCTGATCTGCCTCTTGAGAAATCTGTATGCAGGTCAGGAAGCAACAGGTAGAACTGGACTTGGAACAACAGACTGGTTCCAAATAGGAAAAGGAGTACGTCAAGGCTGTATATTGTCACCCTGCTTATTTAACTTATATGCAGAGTACATCATGAGAAACGCTGGACTGGAAGAAGCACAAAATGGAATTAAGATTGCTGGGAGAAACATCAATAACCTCAGATATGCAGAGGACACCACCCTTATGGCAGAAAGTGAAGAGAAACTAAAGAGCCTCTTGATGAAAGTGAAAGAGAAGAGTGAAAAAGTTGGCGTAAAACTCGACATTCAGAAAACTAAGATCATGGCATCTGATCCCATCACTTCATGGCAAATAGATGGTGAAATAGGGGAAACAGTGTCAGACTTTATTTTTGGGGCTCCAAAATCACTGCAGATGGTGATTGCAGCCATGAAGTTAAAAGACACTTGCTCCTTGGAAGAAAAGTTATGACCAACCTAGAAAGCATATTAAAAAGCAGAAACATTACTTTCCCAAAAAAGTCCATCTGGTCAAAGCTATGGTTTTTCCAGTAGTCATGTATGGATGTGAGAGTTGGGCTATAAAGAAAGCTGAGTGTGGAAGAATTGATGCTTTTGAACTGTGGTGTTGGAGAAGACTCTTGAGAGTCTCTTGGACTGCAAGGAGATCCAACCAGTCCATCCTAAAGGAAATCAGTTCTGAATATTCACTGGAAGGACTGATGCTGAAGCTGAAGCTCCAATACTTAAACCACCTGATGAGAAGAACTGACTCATTGGAAAAGACTCTGATGCTAGGAAAGATTGAAGGCAGGAGGAGAAGGGGCCGACAGAGGATGAGATGGTTGGATGGCATCACCGACTCAATGGATATGAGTTTAGTAAACTCCAGGAGTTGGCGATGGACCGGGAGGCCTGGCGTGCTACAGTCCGTGGTGTCACAAAGAATTGGACATAACTGAGTGACTGAACTGAACAGTCAATTTTTATAAGTATTTCTGGACAGTTGAAATAAATCATAGAAAACCCAGAAGAATCCACATTAAAAACTATTAGAATAAGCAAGTAAATTTAGCAAGGTTGCTAGATAAAGAGAATATATGTAAAAATCAATTGTATTTCACGACTTCCCTGGAGGGCCAGGGGTTAAGAATCTGCCTGCCAGTGCAAGGGACACAGGTTCAATTCTTGGTCCAGTAAAACCCCTCATGCCACAGAGTAACTAATCCTGTGCACCATATCTACTGAGCTCATGCACCCTAGAGCCCATACTCCACAACAATAGTAGCCACTGCAATGAGAAGCCCGTGCACCACAGTTAGAGAGTAGCCAGTATAAAAAAAAAAAAGTTAAAAAAAAAAAACTATAACAAGCAATCATTGTGGTAGTGTGCCAGTGGAGAAGAATGTACTACACAATGCAAATATCAGGGTTTTGAGAAGTAACAGGTAAACCACTACCTATAAGGACAAAGGGCTATGGCCACATGTCATTGATACCCTAAAAAGTAATGAAAATTTGCAAGGGGTTAACAGGCAACTGAAAGATAAGTGTGAAAAACACCAGAGCTCCTTAGTAGTTCAAAAAGAATGTTTCATCTTCTGCAGGCAAAGAGCAAAAAAAGATCAGGACCAGGATTTAGGAGTTAGAGAAGCCAAATTCCAGAGAAAATGAAACACCCCAACATGTTAGGTCTGTTATGCCGAGACTGGTGCTCTTGTTTTGCCTTCCAGAGCAGTAAAACTTGGGGATACAGAAATTAGAGGTGTGTCACGAGGTCCCCTCCAAAGTAAAAGACAAATTGTTGTATCATATGTCTCCCATCACAAAGAAGAAAGCACAAAGCCTGATAACCTTTCCTGGTTCCCAAAGCAGTATATTGCACACCCGGTGACACTGTTTCAACCTACATACCAGGTGACATGTAAGGCTGCAAGTTTTGAGAGGAAGCCAGAGCACCAAACATTCTGCACCAGGTCTAGGCTGGGCTGCAAGTGGCTCTGCCCTTGAACCATGAGTCAGTCGATTCATGCACACTATTTATGTATACTATTCATGTGCACTATTTATTTTCTTGGGCTTCAAAATCACTGCAGATGGTGACTGCAGCCATGAAATTAAAAGATGCTTGCTCCTTGGAAGAAAAGTTATGACCAACCTAGACAACATATTAAAAAGCAGAGACATTACTTTGCCAACAAAGGTCAGTCTAGTCAAAGCCATGGTTTTTCCAGTAGTCATGTATGGATGTGAGAGTTGCACCATAAAGAAAGCTGAGCACTGAAGAATTGATGCTTTTGAACTGTGGTGTTGGAGAAGACTCTTGCGAGTCCCTTGCACTGAATGAGATCCAACCAGTCCATCCTAAAGGAAATCAGTCGTGAATATTCATTGGAAGGACTGAAGCTGAAGCTGAAACTCCAATCCTTTGGCCACCTGATGCGAATAACTGACTCATTTGAAAATACCATGATCCTGGGAATGATTGAAGGTGGGAGGAGAAGGGGACAACAGAGGATGAATGGTTGGATGGCAGCACTGACTCGATGGACCTGAGTTTGAGCAGGCTCCAGGAGTTGGTGATGGACAGGGAAGCCTAGCATGCTACAATCCATGGGGTCACAAAGAGTTGGACCCAACTGAGTGACTGAACTGAACTGATAGTATGAGAGGTACTAGTGTTGGGAAAAGATGCCACATGAAACATGGAGCTTATTTTGGAGGCTTGCATGTGTGCTAAGTTGCTTCAGTCATGTCCAACTCTTTGTGATTCTATGGACTGTAATTCACCAGGCTCCTCTGTCCATGGGATTCTCCAGGCAAGAGTCCTGGAGTGGTTTTCCATGCCCTCCTCTAGGGGATCTTCCTGATTCAGGTATTGAACCCACGTCTCTTACTTCTATCAGCATTGGCAGGTGGGTTCTTTACCACTAGCACCACCTGGGAAGCTCCTAGTTTGGAAGGGACTTCCTTTAACCTCTGAATTCAGAAATTTTACTGCTCTGGAAGGCGCAGATCCTAATCTCAAGTGTTCTGGTTTCATTCTCCTTTCTCCTTGCCCAAAATAGGAGTACTGATCTCAGCATAACAGACCTAACACATTTAGACATTTAATTTTCTCTGGAATTTGGCTGCTCTAACTCCTAAATCCTGGTCCTAATCTTTCTTTGCCCTTTGCCTACAGGAGACTAAATGGGGATTTCCTGGTGGCTCAGTGGTAAAGAACCCCCATGTCAATGCAAGAGACACAGGTTCAGTCCCTGAGTTGGGAAGATCCCCTGGAGAAGGAAATGGCAACTCGCTTCAGTGTTCTTTCCTGGGGAATCCCATGGACAGAGGAGCCTGCTGAGCTACAGTCCATGGGATCACATAATATTTGGACACGACTTAGCAACCAAACAACAACAATGGAGACTAAATGCCTGACACAGGACACTAAGTGGCCATGTATTTGGAAATGTATATCGTGAGCTAGTTTCTGTCAGACTCAATAAGTCATAAGGACAGGCAGACACAGAAATCAGTTCTGTTCAGTTGCTCAGTTGTGTCTGACTCTTTGTGACCACATGGACTGCATGCAGCACACTAGGCCTCCCTGTCCATCACCAATTCCTGGAGCTTGCTCAAACTCATGTCCATCGAGTCAGTGCTGCCATCCAACCATCTCATCCTCTGTTGTCCCCTTCTCCTCCCACCTTCAATCTTTTCCAGTATCATGGTATTTTCAAATGAGTCAGTTATTCGCATGAGGTAGCCAAAGGATTGGAGTTTCAGCTTCAGCATCAGTCGTTCCAATGAATATTCAGGACTGATTTCCTTTAGGATTGACTAGTTTGATCTTCTTGCAGTCTAACGGACTCTCAAGAGTCTTCTCCAACACCACAGTTCAAAAGCATCAATTCTTCAGTGCTCAGCTTTCTTTATGGTGCAACTCTCACATCCTTACATGACTACTGGAAAAACCGTAGCTTTGACTAGATGGACCTTGGTCAGCAAAGCAATGTCTCTGCTTTTTAATATGTGGTCTAGGTGTGTCAGACCACACTTCGATCTAGCTTTTCTTCCAAGGAGCAAGCATCTTTTAATTTCATGGCTGCAGTCACCATCTGCAGTGATTTGGAGCCAAAGAAAAAAAGAATCTCAAAAATAGTCCATCATAAGATGGAAATGGTATATCCTAGATTCACCACTGGCAGGACCAGATGACATAAACCAGCCACATAAAGAGAGGGCCCAGTTCCCAACGTCACTCACCAGTATTATTGCAGTGTACCTCCTTTAGCTCAGACCTATCACTGCATAGAGGATTTCTTTTGACCATCTGATAGAGAAGGAAAGAACCTAAGGAAACTTTATAGATGAATCAGCTCAGTATGAAACGCAAGACAAAAATTAACAATAGCTTCACCACAGTCTTATTCAGAAGCATCCTTAAAGGACAGTGCAAAGAAAAACCCTCTCAATGGTTGGAGTTTGGGCAGAATGACTAGTCATCCCCTTTGTGTGAAGAAATAGTCCCAGGTTATAATATATATAAACTCATGGATGGGGAATAGCCTGTCCAGAAGATTGGAAGATAGAGACAAGGAGGTCTGGTACAGAGACATGTGGATGCACAGAGGGGAGCGAGCACCAACTGTGAAGGCCTTTTTCACATGTTAAAGCATATCAGAGAGCATCCACTGCAGGAGAGGCACTAAATAGTCAAACAGAAAAAAAGGACATAGTTTGTGGACATCAGCCGGTGTCAGTGATAAGTCACCACAAAGCCGCAGTTGGCACATGAATGGAGTGGCCAAGGTAAAAGATGTGGAGACTGCACACAGGTCCAACCGTGTTAACCCCCACTGCCTGGAGCCCATTTAGCTACTGCTGCCACTGAGTTCCCAACCTGAGAGCAACAGAGGCCAGCGTTGAACCCCTACATGGCACTGTTCCTCAAGGAACTCTGCCAAGTTCTACTATATGAGGCCAAGTTTACTAAATGGGCTCTTTATTTCCTAAAAAGTAACATGATTTCAAAGAAATAGATAGACCTTCTAGATGTGGGTTTGTTATTCCTGCACTTCAAGCTTCAAATAGCACCACTGTATAAATGTTTGTAGAGTATTTGTTCCACCGTATCAGACTCACATCACATTGGATCAGATCGGATGACCAAATGACTCATGTTTACAGCAAAGGAGGTACAAAAGTGAGCCCTGATAACAGAAATGTAGGATCTACTGGTGGGATTGCATATTATACCACCAAAAAAGCTGTTGTTGTTGTTGAGTCACAATCAATGTGCCATTGTAGAGGCTACCCAGCATGAGGAGAGAATTCCATCCTCTGTGACAGTATATATATTAAACTACAGAATTGGATGTGATCATGTGCACCTAATAGGAAGACGACATGAACACAGGAACCAGAGTGTGTGATAGCCTGCTTACTGTCACTCCCATGACCCATTGAAGGACTCTGGAATAAACATCCCTAAGCTCTGAGCTCTGTAGAGCTAGAGGCCCTGATCCCTAAAGACAGCACACTTTCACCACAGGAAAAAAAGGAAAAAAAAACAGTAGTTCCTTTTCACTCCAAGCTACAGCACCACCAGGGACTAGCAGGCAGGAAGAATCACCATCATAACAGGACATGGGCCCTGAGCATCAGAAAGAGGCAGTGTTGCCATTTTACAGCACTGGTAATGTTGGGCACTTTGGGGCACCACTGGGAATCTCTCGCCCAATTGTGACAAGTATAAGGGCCTTGACTTGACAAGATTACGGGGAGTAGGAACAAATTTGGAAAACTATAATCTAGGAAAACATAAATTATAAACCTACAGTAATTAAGAAAACATAGTAATGCCAAAAAGATGCAGACAAATAGATAAATGGAACAGAATAGAGAATTCAAAAATGCATATTTATACATTTGATTACAAGGTGATGCTGAAGAGCAGTGGAGGAAAGGATGTTGTCTCAATAGACAGTTTTGAATCAACTGGTTTTCATATGGAAAAATATTAATACCTATCTCACAATGTTCAAAAATCAATTTGTAAGTAGACTATAGATATCAGTATAAAAGAAGAGTAAAGCTTCTAGAATATAAAAGCATATACTTATGACCTTGTGCTAGACAAGGATTTCCTAAACAGGATACACACACATACACACATGTGCGTGTGCACACACACAGATAACTAATCTTTTCTTCATCAAAAGAAACACAATTATGATAACAGAAATACACAGAGTGGAAGAAAATATAATCAATAAGGAAATGATTTCAAATAATCACAGAACAACTACAAATCAATAGGAAAAAGATAAGCCCATAGAAAATTTGAAAAATCATTAAAAAGAGGATGGGACACATATAAATAACCACTAAACATATGAAAAAGTATACAACCACATTAGTCATTAGACAAATACAATACTGACAGCTATGTCAACAGAACACTTGACAACAATATTGACAATATGTCGAGTACAACACTTGACAGCTATGAATGGCTAAAATTAGGAAGATTGACAATAGTAAGTGTGATAAGGACCTAGAGAAACTGGGATTCTCCTGCACTGCTCATTAGCAAAATGTGACACAATCACTTTGGAAAACTTTTCAGTAATCACTTCTATAACTGAAAAACTCATATTTTATGACCCAGGAATTCTATTTTTAGTTAAATAGCTAACATAAATGCTAACCTATGTTCATTAAAAAAACTATACAGACATTATCACAGTAGCACTATAAAAGCTCAGAACTAGAAACAACTCAAAATCTATTCAGAGTTGAATGGATCAAAAATTTTGCTATATACATACAATGAAAGATTATCTATGATGAAAAATGACAAAATACTGCTACTTACAATAAAAGGTATGATTTCCAGAAACTTAATTTGGAACAAAACCAGACCAAAACAAAATCATCATACTGCATGATTCATTAAATAAACTCATCTATTTACGTAAACCTCAAAAGGATGGATGGAGATAATTTATGGAGAGGAGTGGTTAGAGTTAGGAGTGGTTAGCTTTTAACTGTGGTGTTGGAGAAGATTCTTGAGAGTCCCTTGGACTGCAAGGAGATCCAACCAGTCCATCCTAAAGGAGATCAGTCCTGGGTGTTCACTGGAAGGACTGATGTTGAAACCGAAACTCTAATACTTTGCCCACCTGATGCGAAGAGCTGACTCATTTGAAAAGACCCTGATGCTGGGAAAGATTGAAGGCAGGAGGAGAAGGGGACGACAGAGGATGAGATGGTTGGACGGCATTACCGACTCAATGGACATGGGTTTGGGTGGACTCCAGCAGTTGGTGATGGACAGGGAGGCCTGGCATGCTGCAGTCCATGGGGTCACAAAGAGTCAGACACGACTGAGCGACTGAACTGAACTGAGTGACTATGAGGGTCACAAGAGGAGTTTCTGGGATACCAACAAGTGTTTTGTTTCTTGAAATGTGTAGTAGTAATATGAGTGTTTTCCCTCTGTGAGTATGCTCTATGAGACTTTATTGATCTGTACATGTGTGAGCTCTGTACTTCCTTTAAACCACAATAAGTTACATGCCCAGTATAATGTCAGATAAAAGGAAACTTAGATATCTGTTGGTTTAACTTGTGGGCTTCATTTGCCATACACACAAGTGAGTCAAAAGAGAATGAGAGATCTGGGCACAGGAATAAACTATAAAAAGCAATCCATCCTGAGACTTCCCCAGTGGTTCAGTGGCTAAGACTCCATGCTCCCAATGCAGGGGGCCTGGGTTCAATTCCTGGTCAGGGAACTAGATCCCACAGGCTGGAACTAAGAGTTCATATGCCTCAGTTAAAGATCCGGTGTGCTGAATAAGACCGGGTACAGCCAAATATATAAATAATTAAAAAAAAAAAAAAAGGAATCCACCCTCACAAGTGTGAGGGTGGGCTGAGGGGAGGGACAGACACTGATGTCGATGCCAAGATGACCACGCCCTTGGCACAGCTATGTGTGCCCACGTGTCATGCTCACTTTATAGAAGAACATTCTGCTAACTCTCTAAGGCTATAGACCTCAGCACACAATTCTGTTCCTAAGTTAACATCCTGTCCCATACCTTATGTTTTACTTTGGCAGCTGAACAGGAAGAGTCATTGCCTCCATTATTTCTAAGTGGAGGGCTTTTCAGTACTACATTTATGAGCTTCTCATTTTTTAAGTGGGTGAACCTGGCCAACGGCATGA
Organism: Bos mutus; assembly: GCF_027580195.1. Lineage (NCBI taxonomy): Eukaryota > Metazoa > Chordata > Mammalia > Artiodactyla > Bovidae > Bos > Bos mutus. The sequence continues at coordinate 24,347,103 of NC_091628.1, forward strand.
CCCAAAATACTTCTACTAGTACAGATACCATCCACTGCAGACACGTACTTCACAGGGGGAGAATCTGGCTTCTCCATACTTCGGTCTGGCCAACAGACACCCCACCAGGTTTACAGGGAAAGATCAGAGTTCTCTCACCACAGCACGAGGAATACTTCCCATCCGGGGATGACTGACTTCGACAGGAGTTTGGGGTCTGGCAAGACATCTCGCGGACCAGGCCAAACCAAACATGGAGTGGAAAACTCCACTCAGACAGTGTTCCGCGGGCCCGGGGCCCCCTGAGGCCAGCCCACGTGTGCAACTGACTCCAATTAGAGTGAAGGAGCAGCCAAACAGCACTGCACACACTGTACAGAGAGGGTGCCTGGACCAGGTGGAGGGAAGGATGACAGGCCCGCTGGGATCCGTCCCGGTTCTAATCAGAAGAGTACGCTCTGAGTTTTCCAGGGCTTCGGAATGCCAGAGACATTTTGAACATGGCTTTGAGCAAATAGTTTGAGCATAAATGGCTCTTGTAACCCATGTGTCTAAATATTTTCCCTTTTATGCTAGGGGAGAAGAAACCTCCTTTTCTATTTAATATTTAAAAGTATTAAATAAACTTTTAGAGAAAAGTTTATTTAAACCACAATTGCAAATTCACTAGTTAGAAACAGTATTTCTGTACATCTGACATCCTGACAAATACACTATTCATACTTCCAAACTATTGAATATTTATTCACATAATTGTTTCATCTACTTTTGATAATTTACTTAAAAAAATTGAAAAGGTGCTGTAGAAGCACCTCTGAAATTATGTCTCCAATAAGAAATCTGAATCATGAAGAAAGAAAACAGGTAACTGGAAGTTGCTTGTATATTTACTTTTAAATATGTGACATTTACCCATCTGGTCTACAACTGGAAAACATGATGATGTGTGTACATGACAAATGTAGAACAAGATATCCCTCCCCCCAAAGATGGAAAATCTCTTTCCTTTTGGCATATTCTAACAGATTTCATAGAGCAGTTGAAGATGTCAGAAGAATCCTAAATATGGAAAGAAAGATTTATTTTTAAAATTCTGTGAATTTCAAAGGATTGTGCAGATATATAAATCAGATTAATTATATTATGTGCACTAGTATTTCTATGACTAACAATGGCTATTAACACCCAATTTCCAAAAAGATAAATCTTTCCTGACATATAGGTTCCTATAATTGGAACAATAGAGCTTTTCCAAATAAAACTTTCACAACCATTTAAATAAAATAAAATTTTATTGAGCAAAGAATAAGAAAAGAGACACAAATCACTGCAAGCTTTAACTGACAAACGTCAGTTACCTTCTGCTGTGCTTCCTTGTGGTTTCTCAGAACTCCATGTCACCACACTTTGCAACTTACTTTTTCAGTCCTCTCAGTAAAATTTTAAAGATTCTGCCCCTTCTTACAGTGGCAAAGAAGGCTGAAAGACTCAGCCCAAGCCAATTCACTCATCAAGGAGCTAAGATTTCACCCAGTATCCATTTTCCAATGACAAAAGGTTTAATAGCAAAAAGACATGGGTTATTTTGTTCAATCCAGAAAATGTTTTTAATAAAATATCTTTCATCATTTTATTGTAGGATAATACTTAAATTTCGGTAGCTACTTAAACCTTTCAAAGTGCTACCCACTTTTTTTTTTTTAACCCTCATCAGAGCAGTGGCGCAGTGGTGCTAGCAGTAAAGAATCGACGCGCCAACGCAGGAAACCCAGGGGACGCGGGTTTGATCCCTCAGTTGGGAAGATGCCCTGGAGGAGGAAATGGCAGCCCACTCCAGCCAGGATTCTTGCCTGGAAAATTCCATGGGCCGAGGAGCCTGGTGGACTACAGTCCATGGGGTCACAAAGAGTCCGACACAACTGAGCGACTGAGCACACGTAGAAATAAGAGCAGTGCTTGGATCACTACTTTGTAGATGCGGAAGCTGAAACCAAAACCCAACTATAAGGCCCTGAACACCAGCACAAGCTTTTTCTTCTTGACCATATCTGCTCCGAATATGTGAGAGAAGGAGATGAGGCTGTTTAGGACTCCCTTCTGTTGGGTGAGATGCAAAAACGGATACAGGATTTAAAAGGAAGAGAAATGGCAATGGAGCCTGAAAAGATACTTGGTAATTCTGACTAGAATTTGAGAGAAAATTTTTGATAAAGGAGAACTAAGATATGAAAGTGATCACCTCAACATTTAAGGAATTTACTAAAAAAAAATAATGAGAACTACTTTAGTATTAGTTCTCTCAGAATCGCACTAAAAGCAGGGGGTTTGACTGGCGCTACAGAAAAAAAAAAAAAAATTCTGGGATAAACACTACATTTGCAATTGTAGTAAGGATAGCTCTAAGTTGAAGCTGCTTGTAACTCCCAGCTCCACAGCCTGTGGGAGTGTTACACGTGCCCAGGATCCCCTTCTGCCTTCATCCTCGGTCTGCTTCTGTGTGCACTATCTCGGTGTCTCACAGAGTCAACCAAACTGTGAACTCATACCTTTCACTGGTTTTGAAAAAATTAAAACAAACATTACTTTTTTCAAGAAAAACCATACATGGATCAGTATGATCAATGGAGATTTTATTAAAGATTTCAAAAGATCAGAAGAGTATGACAGAGCTCAAATTTTACAATTCATCTTTCAGATAGGTTTTTTTCAAATTTTCTCTGACAAGAATGGGACTTATGGGCCCTATCTTGGTCCTTTCTCTAGGAAGCATCTCATTTCTTCTCCTAGCCCCTCATCCTCCCTAGAACTATTCTTGCTTCTCACTGACCTTTTTTTTTTTTTTAATTTTATTTTTAAACTTTACATAATTGTATTAGTTTTGCCAAATATCAAAATGAATCCGCCACAGGTATACATGTGTTCCCCATCCTGAACCCTCCTCCCTCCTCCCTCCCCATACCATCCCTCTGGGTCGTCCCAGTGCTCTAGCCCCAAGCATCCAGTATCGTGCATCGAACCTTCTTTTTATTCTCATTTTCTTTCTCTTCCACCTCAGGAAAAGCAAAATGTTCCTTCCTGTTTCAAATTTAACAACTGATTGCCTTTTGCTGTTGAGATGTTTCTAAGATCTCACCATCCAATCATAAGAGGTTACCCATGCATTTTTCTCCCCTAAAAGTTCTTACCTATAGTTAGAGAAGAGAAAAGGGACAATAGTCATAAATGACCAAATGATCTTGGCTGGCTGTTGATTCTTTAATGTATATTTAAAACTAGCTTAGGTAATATATGGTTTGTCCTATGAAATTTATATGCACAGTTGTTTTAGAAGTCAACTGCTTGAGCTTGTGCATACCCAGGTCACATGAATTTGAAAGATCAGCAACCAAAATCCTTCATACAGAGTCCTCAGCAGTAATTAAGGACATGGTATCTGGAGCGGATAGGTAGACAGAGGAGCTCAAATTCTATCTCCTCTGCTGCCTTAGGCAAATTATCCAACCTCTCCGGTCTCAAGTTTCTTCAGGTATAAAATGAAATGAGAGTAACTGCTTCTACTTCATAGGGTTATAATATAGATTCAATGAATTAATACATGTAGAATCCTTACAACATTGCCTAGCACATAGTAAGTAATGGATAATGTTGGATCTTCCTAAATTGTTTTAACTCACTAGAGAAGGCAGTGGTGTCTTTTTCCTTAGCATCTCTGCTTTAGCATTTGCTACTTTCACTTTTTGTCAATTACTAACATGCTACTTTGAAATACCTCGTATACATCTATAGTATAATAGAACACCACCTATATATTTATCTTTATTCAAAGGTTTGTAGACAATTGCTCTAGATTGCAGTCTTACAGACACTGACTCTTTTAACATCTTTTCATCTACATAGTGCCCAGTAGAAAAGCTTGCTCATAACAGGGGCTTAATTTTTACTAGGTCAACCACCAGCTGTAATAAATCCAATTGTGTTTTGATGTATTTTTAACTTGGTTTGTGATATCTTACTGGAGAATCGCCTCAAAAGCCTATTTATACTGTTTGCCCTTTCTTTCTTCTCAATCACTAGAGATATGCTGACTCTCATTCTTCCGTTTCTGTAAAATTTTCACTGTCCTTACTGAGATTCCAGGCCCAGCCCCTCCTCAAAAAAAATGAGGGAGAGTAAATATTAATAAATATTTATCCATGGTAAAGAACTTATTTCTGCACTTTATTTTGTTTACCAGTAATTTTGCTTTCCATATGTCCAACGTAAAATACATGAGCAATTGCAAAAGAATACTTTTAGTTGTCATTTTAAAATCTATTGGAAAATGTGAGCATACTGTAGGATGAGATGTTTTTTCTCTTGTGTTTTTAATTTTACTTGAAAACTACTTTATTTGTATATAGCCAAGGGCTGGAGTAGGGCTAATCTATTATGGTCATTTTAACTGTTTTCCATGGTTATGAGTAACTCAAGGATTAGAAACTGGTTTCCAGACATTTAAGTCTCGCAATCTCTCCACTGCTCTGCTCATATCTCTCATTCTCACTCCTGGGTGACCACACACCCCACCTCAAAGCAAGCTCTCAGGCTCACAAGAGACCAATTTCATGAATCAAAGGAAGTCAGCCAAAGGAAAAGGGGGAGGGAATCTGAAGTCTTTGATACTTTTTGGATTGCAAGACCTGAGGCTTGGACTGTCTCCAAACACCTGCACCTAGCTAGGAGAGCAAGAATGAGTTTCATGGCTCTCTACTTACCTATTAATGAAATAAATATTATTTTTTTATTTATTGGGGTATAGTTGCTTTACAAGATTGTGTTAGCTTTTGTTGTACAGTCAAGTGAATCAGCTATATGTATACACATATCCCCTTTTTCATGGACTTCCCTTCCATACTCCCATCCCACCCATTAGGTCACTACAGAGCACAGAGCTATGTGATACAGGAGGTTTCCATTAGCTATCTACATATGGCAGTGCATACATGTCAATCTCAATCTCCCAATTCATCCCACTGCTGGTTTCTACCACCCTGTGTCTACATGCTCTCTACCTTGGCTAAGAAATTGTAAATACAGAAAATCAAATTACTTACATACTGTGCCTCTTTGTATCCACTTATAAAAATATATATCAAGTTATAGAATAAAGACATATGTAACTTGTCTGCTATAATAGTAGCAAACATCCAATAGAGTTTAGTGGGAACACTAACAGATAAAATACATAATCTATGGTTTAAAACAGGTGAAATTGGAGTTCATACCTTACTTCATTCATCAACTCTCACTCAAACAGCCACACCCAAGGAACGTATATGCAGTAAGTGATACACATAGGAGCTTCTGTTTTGTAAGTAGAAGCATAGGGAGTTTATGGCAAGAGTCAAATCCTAAGAAAGGAGAAGGTGGCAGAGGTACTGTGATGTCCGTTCCCAATAGAACTCTGGTTCTATGCTTAGACCACACAATTAGAGAAGTGGGATTCAAAATGTGGTTAAACTCTTTAACATCTTTACGGAAAGATGCTGTAAAATATCAAGCCCAAGAAGAGATTCTCAGGAACTCAATCTTTTAAAAAGTTAAGGTGTGGAATTAAGGATGAACCCATTCTTCCCATTGCGGACCGAAATTCTACTACATCTTAGTAGCTCAAGGACTGCAGTTTGAGACACATCTGAAAATATTTTTCTTGGAGTAAACTAGTGTGCTCATGACATAAAGTGGCAATAATAATCCTCCTTGGGCAGCAATTCTATATACTTAGAAACTAGAACATAAAAATACGAAGACTGGGCACAAAGTGACAACTATATCTAGGCATGGCTATTATGAGCAACTTCTTGGAAATATATAGAAAGAACAGGGATATGTTGCAGGTGATAGACTGAGATCTGCCATTATGCAGATAAAGGCTGGCACATTGGCAGATAAGTGGATTAAATGTATACTGGGGTTTTAGAAAGCTAATAAATGAAATCATCTTTTCCTCTTGCAACTTCAGAAGTAATTGAGAAATAGAAGCAGGCCGTACACAGGAGGAAAACAAAACACCAATTTTATTATTAATGGTGGGTGATGTGGCTTAGGTGTTCACTAATCATGAGCTTCCTAATACTGGATTCCCAAATTTAACAGTCACAGGCAGTGGTGAAGGCAGTAAACTTCTTCAATAGGGCAGAGTCTGGAATGGAAGATCATGTGGGCTTTCTGTAGGAAAAGCCATTGAGAAGGAAATAACTAAGCTACATACTCAAAATTTCTCCTTCCAAAGTCACCATTCACTTTGAAGCACTTGGGGAGAGGACGGGATAAAATATCCAAGGATATCTCACCAGAGGTTGGAACAAAACACCAGCTTTGTTCTCATGGAAATTCTTCGACATTGGAAAGATGGAGCCTGTGGGAAGGAGGCTCCTCCACCATCAGCACAGGGCTTCCCCAGTGGCTCAGATGGTAAAGAATCTCCCTGCAATGCAGGAGACCCAGAATTGATCCTTGGATTGGGAAGATCCCCTGGAGAAGGAAATGGCAACCCACTCCAGTATTCTTGCCTGGGAATCCCATGGACAAAGGAGCCTGCCAAGCTACTGTCCACGGGGTCACAAAGAGTTAGACATGACTAAATGACTAACACTTTCACTTTAACTTTCCACAATCATCAATGGTCAAGGAGCATGGAGCTGGGCCAATCATGAGCAGACTATAAGGAACAATCTACCATGGTATAGGCATGTTCCAACAATATGAGTTTCAGTTCAGTTCAGTTTAATCACTCAGTCATGTTCGACTCTTTGTGACCCCATGAATCACAGCACGCCAGGCCTCCCTGTCCATCACCAACTCCCGGAGTTTACTCAAACTCAAACTTATATGCAGAGCACATCATGAGAAACGCTAGGCTGGAAGAAGCACAAACTGGAATCAAGATTGCTGGGAGAAATATCAATAGCCTCAGATATGCAGATGACACCACCCTTATGGCAGAAAGTGAAGAGAAACTAAAAGGCCTCTTGATGAAAGTGAAAGTGGAGAGTGAAAAAGTTGGCTTAAACCTCAACATTCAAAAAACGAAGATCATGGCATCTGGTCCCATCACTTCATAGGAAATAGATGGGGAAACAGTGGAAACACTGTCAGACTTTATTTTTGGGGCTCCAAAATCACTGCAGATGGTGACTGCAGCCATGAAATTAAAAGACGCTTACTCCTTGGAAGGAAAGTTATGACCAACCTAGATAGCATATTGAAAAGCAGAGACATTACTTTGCCAACAAAAGTCCATCTAGTCAAGGCTATGGTTTTTCCAGTGGTCATGTATGGATGTGAGAGTTGGACTGTGAAGAAAGCTGAGTGCTGAAGAACTGATGCTTTTGAACTGTGGTGTTGGAGAAGACTCTTGAGAGTCCCTTGGACTGCAAGGAGATCTAACCAGTACATTCTAAAGGAGATCAGTCCTGGGTGTTCTTTGGAAGGACTGATACTAAAGCTGAAACTCCAATACTTTGGCCACCTCATGCGAAGAGTTGACTCATTGGAAAAGACCCTGATTCTGGGAGAGATTGGGGGCAGGAGAAGGGGATGACAGAGGATGAGATGGCTAGATGGCATCACCGACTTGATGGACGTGAGTCTGAGTGAACTCCAGGAGTTGGTGATGGACAGGGAGGCCTGGCGTGCTTGGATTCATGGGGTCGCAAAGAGTCGGACACGACTGAGCGACTGAACTGAACTGAACTGATGTCCATCAAGTCCATCATGTCCTTTAGAATGGACGGGTTGGATCTCCTTGCAGTCCAAGGGACTCTCAAGAGTCTTCTCCAACACCACAGTTCAAAAGCATCGATTCTTCAACATTAACTTTTCTTCACAGTCCAACTCTCACATCCATACATGACCACTGGAAAAACCATAGCCTTGACTAGACGGACCTTTGTTGGCAAAGTAATGTCTGCGTTTGAATATGCTATCTATGTTGGTCATAACTTTCCTTCCAAGGAGTAATCATTTTTTAATTTCATGGCTACAATTACCATCTGCAGTGATTTTGGAGCCCAAAAAATAAAGTCTGACACTGTTTCCACTGTTTCCCCATCTATTTCCCATGAAGCGATGAGACCAGATGCCAGGATCATAGTTTTCTGAATGTTGAGCTTTAAGCCAAATTTCACTCTCCTCTTTCACTTCAATATGAGTTTGCTGCTGCTGCTGCTGCTGCTGCTAAGTCACTTCAGTCGTGACCGACTCTGTGCGACCCCAGAGACGGCAGCCCACCAGGCTCCCCCGTCCCCAGGATTCTCCAGGCAAGAACACTGAAGTGGGTTGCCATTTCCTTCTCCAATGTGTGAAAGTGAAAAGTGAAAGTGAAGTCACTCAGTCATGTCTGACTCTTCGAGACCCCATGGACTGCAGCCTACCAGGCTCCTCCGTCCATGGGATTTTCCAGGCAAGAGTATTGGAGTGGGGTGCCATCGCCTTCTCCGTCAATATGAGTTTAGATACCAATAAATATTTGTCTTTCTAACTCCCAAAACTAAGTATAGCTTGACCATATGCTCATTTCTACTCCTCTTACTTTTTCAAAGGGCTCAAGGAAGAAGCGTCCTTCCTGAATATAACTGGTAGCAAATAAAGCCATTTAAGGCTTCCCAAGTAGTGCAGTGGTAAAGAATCCACCTGCCAATTCAGGAAACGCAAGAGACGTGAGTTCCATGTCTGGTTCTGGAAGATCCCCTTGAGTAGGAGATGGCAAAGCAGTCCAGTATTCTTGCCTGGGAAGTCCCATGGACTGAAGAGCCTGGAGGCTGCAGTCCATGGGCTCACGAAGATTCAGACATGACTGAGCACACATGCATATACACAAGGCCATTTAATAATTCTATGATTACAGTGATGATGTAGAAAAAGATTTCCACCGGCCATGTAGATAGTCCATGGAGATGAGGAAGGAAGAGCAATAGAGAGTAGATTCAGATTGAAAACAATTTATATGAAGTGCTCTCTGCATGTCAAGAACTAAGCTAATATTTTCACAAATGATTTCATTTAATATAACTTAGTCCTTAAAACATACACATTAAAAGAAGGAAAATTAAGACTCAGAAGGTTAAATAACTTGTTCAAGAAGTCATGATAAAGAAGAAGTAGAATGATATTTTGAGTGAAGTATGAAGAACCTCATTTTATTCTGTACACAGCAGACATTATCAGTATATAGATATCAAAACAATTACAGCTTTTTAAAGGCTTGTTTTTTGGACAAAACTAAAAAGCCTATCCAACTTTGAATGACCCTATTACGTCAATCAGTCTACCTGATACCTTGATAGTTTTTCTAAAACCAATTTTAAAGGATTATTTTTAATATTCAAAGCATCTTTTTCTGGGGACAATTGAAAGGATCAACAGTCCCATGACTAGTATAATATATTGGTAAATGGCCTTTGCTCCCCCTTCAAATCATTGCCCATATATATGTCCTTCGTCTAACCCAAGCCTTGAAACTTTTACCAAAGTTAGAGAAATTTCCTCTTGACATTACACAGATACATGATAACCCAGTGATAATCACTCCCTGGCAGGCTTTGCACATGAGGCATTTTAAATGCTGGTAGAGATAATCTATGGATCCAAACCAACATAAAATCTAAAGTGGAAGAAAACAGCCTGCCTCTTTTGTTAAGTGATAGCTCTGAGCAGCAGCACAGAGTGTCCTGAAGGTATATCAGGAACCAGGCAGCTTGGCCTCCTTTGATTGTTCCCAGAGGCTCCTTTGGCTGTTCCCACACACTTCTTCTCAGATTTATTTTCCACTACACCCCTTCCCAGAGTGATTAGAAACAAATACCAATGCTGAACAAGTCTAAATATGCCTGAATCCTCTCAAACAGCTTGGCATTTGCTGCAGGTTTCATTGGCAATTCCATGATAGGGCTTGCTGGAGAGCTTTCATTAAATTCAGCTAATGCAATAATTTGAAATTTTGATTGATTCATTTTCAAAATAATTCTAGTTTTCTATTTGGAAAGGCCAAGTTATACCCTTGGTTAAGAAAGAGAGATTTTTACAAACCACCTAGCCTTAAATGTAAGTGCAATAAGCAATGATCTGAATAATTTGAGAGCTATCACAGAAATCTAAATTATCTCAATATTTTTTGCTCCTTGTACTTTTCTTGGCACTTCCTCCCTTTTGATCCATGTTACTTATATATTCAGTGTTTTAGTCCCTATTCTGAGTTGGAAAACTAAAGCGATTATTTCTGGAAGGCTGGTAAAAACATATCATTGGGGAAGATACAATAGGGGAAGGTTGTTTTGCAAGAGGTGCCCCTCTCTCATTGAAGAATAACGAAGAATTGCTTTATGTGGCTGGCCATTTTTCATCTTTAGTAGCAAAGACTGATGAGAAGCTATATATATTGCACAGAAGTAGAGAAAAATCATCTCATGTCTGTTACTTTGTGACCAAGGGGAGATCCACTTTAAAATCTCAAACTCAGTGTATGTTATCACAGAGTTCAGAGTAATTCTTAGAAATGGTTAATTCAACAGTATGTAAAAAATAATAAACTGAAAAAACAGCTATATTGCTTTCCCTATTTGATCTGATATAAAATCAGATCTTCCCTGTTTGATCTTATATCCCTATCTGATATAAAATCAGATCAATTTAATCATCTGAAAGATGTGGTAGCTCTAAAAGTAACACATTCATACTATTAAAAAAAAAAAAAAAAAAAGACTGGTGAATAGGATTTCTCAAATATCAGAGAGAAGATCTCGAAAAATCTACTCCTCTATAAAAGTAATTAGAACAATGTCAACATTTTTTTTTTAAAAATCACTGTTTTCGGAACTCTGGAAATTAACTGAAAGCTTTCAATAATACGAGAAGAATTTATTCAAGGAAAAAGACTGACTGTCAAGAGGAAAAGTAAAGCTTTATAGCGTTTTAACTCACCCTATTACCATTCTCCTCTCCTCATTTTCACAGCCATAAAAAGCAACAGTCTCACAATTATAGTAGCTGTGAAAACTGTAAACCCAGCAGCCATTGGAGGGGGAAGAACAGAAGAACAAGTTTGAATCTTCTTTTAAATATATCTATTCCCAGAGATTTGTTACTATTTGACCTGGCTATTAGCTCCCTAGAAGTCTGCACGTGCAGGACTCATCTTTGTTTGACATAACTCAGAGCTGACTCACTGTAAATAGCTTCCCCCAGGGCAGTTATTGACAACAGTCAGTAGCAACTGTTTAACATCATGGTTGACTAAGATAGGGGTAACATTTGGGGCAAACAAGGGGCTGACCAAAAAAATTAAAAAAAAAAAAAAATGGGGAATAAGATGTCTAGAGTAAGCTGTGAGAAGATCTGACATTATCTGGGAGTTTAGAAGACCACAAGAAATGTGTAGGTTTATTTTTTATATTTTTAATTTTCTGTGTATCATGATGATTTGATGTTTTAAGAATATTTCTGTGTGGGAAGAGACTTCTCCTCTTGAGACCAGCCAATTCTTGGAGGTAGTAAAGGATGTGGCAGTGCAGGGGGTCGGGGGGGGTGTGGGCCTGGGGAGTGGGGGGAGTGGGAGGGGGCGGGGGGCATCACGGCTGGAACATGACTTTAATGTGAAACTGACACATACTCTTTCTGGTATGTGCAGCTCAGGGCAGGAGGGGTGGGGGTGGGCTAATTATTTCAGGGCCAGGTACAGCAGCAAGAGACCATGACTATAGGCCAAAATTCACTGGAGTTATTCAGACTAGTCAGTTCTAAGCTGTTTACCCTGTCCTGTCTTGCCTTTCCTGAGAAAATTACAATAAAGGTTTGACCTAGACTTTTCCCTCACTCCTGAATTCTGTCTCCTGACCAAAACCTGGCATTTCTCATATGGTCCTGTGTGGTGTTCCTTGCCTCCTGTTTATAGACCCTGCAAGTACAATAAATTTTCCTGAGACTTGCCCGTGTCCCTGTTAGGGCCACTCCTGACTGACCAACACATAAAAGAACAGAGAAGATCACAGCTGTGAGCAGGGGCAGGAAAACATCTGAAAACTCTCACCTCAGGCTGACCTCGAGTCCCTACATAAGCAAGAAATAAAAGCTAAGACAAAGTTGTAAACGACGGGAACACGGAAGGCGTACCCCCACTGGCACACAAAGCCCTCCAACAAAGCCTGGAAGAGGCACTGGTTCAGGGCATTTAAGGATATCTCTAGCAACCATTAACTGACTACAAAGCTAACCAAACAGAGACTTCAGTGGCCATGCACAACACAGAGTAGAGACTATAGAATTTGTTCAGGAAAGTCACTTAACAAATAACCATGCAGCAGAAACAACTACAGTAATAACAGCAATAACAATGAACCCTAAACAGGACCTATGAGCTCTACAGTTGTGTCAGCATGTTATTCAAAATGTTCGGTTTTAAGCAAAAAATAATTATGAGACATGCAAAAAAAACAGCCAAGTATGACACATACACCAACTCAGTGGATATGAGTTTGAGCAAACTCCAGGAGATGGTGAAGGACAGGGAAGCCTGGTGTGCTGCAGTCCATGGGGTCGTGAGGAGTCAGACATGACCTCGAGACTGAACAAAAAATATGACACATACACAGGAATAATAATCAATAGAAACCATCTCTTAGGAAGCCCAGATTTTAGATTTACTATACAAAAACTTTGGAGAAGGAAATGGCAACTCACTCCAGTATTCTTGCCTAGAGAATCCCATGGACAGAGGAGCCTGGTGGGCTGCCGTCTATGGGGTCACACAGAGTCGGACATGACTGAAGCGACTTAGCAGCAGCAGCAGCAGACAAAAACTTTAAATCAACTATTATAGATAAATAAATGAAGTTATGCTTAAAGAGTTAAGTGAGAGTATGAGAACAGTATCTCACTAAATACTGAAAAGTAATAAAAAGATACAAATTATTAAATAAAGAACAATATAGAAATCCTGGAATTTAAAAGTAAAATATTGAACTGATAAATTCACTAGAAGAGCTACCCTGTCCTCATCCATCAGCCATTTAAGCCCTTCCTCTAATTATCCGTTAAAATGTTCCACCTTGTGGTTTGCGAATTTTATGGAGAACATGTTGGGCTACTGGTGTGTAGCTTGGGCTGAGAATCCCGAGCCATTAGCAAATGCAGTGCGCTTAAGGAAACCAAACAGAAAATAAACATGGTCTTGTAAGGTTTAGAATATGTAGCCTGAGTCAGTGTTACATATGGGGATGGCTAGGCCAAACACCTAAAAACTTTCAAATGCAGTCAGGCTCCACTAGCACCCTCTGAACTGGACAAGAGGCCCAAAATGACCTAGGAAAGTGACATCAAAATCTGTGGGGTATGTGAGAGCTTCAGCAGTCAAATAGGACTTATAATCATTGGTCTTCTTTTCTATTTGTGGGGAGAGATGACCAAAAGCTTTGCAGTTACCTACTCTGAAATGAAATATTGTGTCCCTTCCCAGATTATACCCAGGAATATCACTTGGGGGCTATGGGCATGTATTCTGTCTGTGTTAATGGCCTAGCTGTGTTGCTGCAAGTGGGTCAACAGCATGCTGAGACTCTATTGGGCAGGACTCTTGTCTGGGCCCATCAGAAGGCCAATATGGTAGAAGGCCAATGTTCCTTCAAGGAATAGGAACATACCACACCCACTGATGGCAGGTAGTGAAGAGTTTAAGTAACCTTGTGGAGGGACATTAAAGATCTACCACTCACCAGGTGGTGCTAGTGGTAAAAAATAAAAACAAAACCTCTCTGCCAATGCAGGAAACTTAAGAGATGTGGGTTTGATCCCTGGGTCGGGAAGATCCGCTGGAGGAGGAAATGGCAACCCACTCCAGAATTCTTGCCTGGAGAATCCCATGAACAGAGGAGCCTGGTGAGCTACAGTCCATGGGATCGCAAAGAGTCAGACATGACTGAAGTGATGGCACACACGTACACATGCGACTCATTCTAACCAAACAGAGGCAAGTTGGTCCTGATCATCTGGATGGAAAGTGACAGTTAAAAAAGGCATTTAACATATAAACTGCCATGTACCAACATCCCTTGGCTTGGCCAGTAGTCTCTGTGACAGTCACAATGTCAGGTCCACCAGCACCAACGGCAGCATCAAGGCCTTGAACATGGGCCAAACAGAACTATTAAATGGAGAAATCATTTCCCTTTGGCTCCCTTAAGTTTGGCAATTGCTGTTATTTCTTTTTCTCCCCCAGGAAGCCAATATTGTCTTGAAGAGGAAAATAGAACTAGGCAATGATAGTCAGATAGGTTCAGAGTCTTCTACTTACCCCACTGAGTTGGTCCTAACTATAGCAATTCCAGTCAGGAGTTGGGAGTGAAGGTGAGTCAGAGCACACAGAGATAATACATCTATACTAATAATATACTTAGCAGTGTAGGTCATGATGATGGAGATTTGTAGGGACCCCAAAGTACTCATGAATAGCCAAACATGGGCAAGAGTCTTAGTGATGGTGATCACAGACCTAAAACCAAACAGCAGTATCTGTTTCCCCTTCATCCTCATGGCAAAGGTTGTGGGGATCAGAGTCACTATGAACAAGTATCTGAGAGAAACAAGAAATACAATTTTCCTCTCATGCCCCCACTGAACTCTAATCTTGGCATAGGAACTCAGGTCTTACCTAGGGACAGAGGGACCTCAGTGTAATCCCTACTTCTGTCTATTTTAAAATGAAGAGTTCTGAGTAAAGGTTGCTATGGCTCTCCAATTCACCTCAAGACTCACTGGGAGGGGAGGAAGGAATGGCACTGTGTCAGTCACAGAGAAGTCACATCCATCATGTGGACCCTAGCAGAGCTGCCCATTGGGACCTTCCAGGGACTTGGCTCAGTACCTGGTTTCAGGTTTCTTGATAGGGAACTTATTAATCTTCTCCTCTGAGTCTCATTATCAAGGAACCAAATACAGAGATATTCGGGGAAAGGCCCTTGTCAGAGTCACCTAGAAGAGGATGCACATTCTGTTGGTCATGCGTGAAAAGAAAGTGAAAGCTTAATCTCTCAGTCATGTCCAACTCTTTGGGACCCCATGGACTGTAGCCTACCAGGCTCCTCTATCCATGGGATTTTCAGGCAAGAGTACAGCAGTGGGTTGCCATTTCCTTCTCCAGAGGATCTTCCCAACCCAGGGATTGAATCTGGGTCTCCCACACTGTAGGCAGATGCTTTACTGTCTGAGCCACCAGGGAAGTTGGTCATGTGTAGACAGTAACAATGGCACCCCACTCCAGTACTCTTGCCTGGAAAATCCCATGGACGGAGGAGCCTGGTAGGTTGCAGTCCATGGGGTCGCAAAGAGTCAGACACGACTGAGCAACGTCACTTTCACTTTTCACTTTCATGCATTGGAGAAGGAAATGGCAACCCACTCCAGCGTTCTTGCCTGGAGAATCCCAAGGACGGAGGAGGCTGCCATCTCTGGGGTCACACAGAGTCGGACACGACTGAAACGACTTAGCAGCAGACAGTAACAAAGCAAGATAAAGAGACCTTGGCAGAAGCCCAGCGAGGAAAAGAGGAGGAAAAAGAAGCAGGTAGAAAGAAAAGTAGAGACAGAGAAACTGAGATCAGACTGTGGACTTCATAAGAGATCATGATTGCCCTTTTATAAGGAGTTCATTATGGAATTGCTGTTGCATGAACTGGGCTGATCTGGGTCAACAGTCCATGAGCCCCGAGAGGCTGGCTGCCAGATCATGAGGTTTCCTGTACTTCTCCACACACTCTCACCATAAACCCTATCAACTAAAGAAACCAAGGATGTTTGTTTCCTCACAAGGAACACAATGAAACAAATATTCATTTTTTTTATTAAATTAATTTTAATTGGAGGCTAATTACTTTACAATATTATAGTGGGTTTTGCCATACATTGACATGAATCTGCCATAGGTGTACATGGGTACCCATCCTGAACCCCCCTCCCACCTCCCTCCCCATCCCATCCCTCAGGATCATCCCAGTGCACCAGCCCCAAGCACCCTGTCTCATGCATTGAACCTGGACTGGTGATTTATTTCACATATGGTAACATACATCTTTCAATGCTATTCTCTCAAATCATCCCACCCTTGCCTTCTCCCACAGAGTCCAAAAATCTGTTTTTATATCTGTGTCTCTTTTGCTGTCTCGCATAGAGGGTCATTGTTACCATCTTTCTAAATTCCATATATATGTGTTAATATACTATATTGGTGTTTTTCTTTCTGACTTAACTTCACTCTGTATAATAGGCTCCAGTTTTGTCCACCTAATTAGAACTGATTCAAATGCATTCTTTTTCATAGCTGAGTAAATCTGAACCACAGCTTTCTTATCCATTCATCTGCTGACAGACATCTAGGTTTCTTCCATGTCCTGGCTATTATAAACAGTGCTGCGATGAACATTGGGGTACACGTGTCTCTTTCAATTCTGGTTTCCTTGGTGTGTATGCCCAGCAGTGGGATTGCTGGATTGTATGGCAGTTCTATTTCCAGTTTGTTAAGGAATCTCCACACTGTTCTCCATAGTGGCTGTACTAGTTTGCATTCCCACCAACAGTGTAAGAGGGTTCCCTTTTCTCCACACCCTCTCCAACATTTATTGTTGTAGACTTTTTGATACCAGCCATTCTGACCTGTGTGAAATGGTACCTCATTGTGGTTTTGATTTGCATTTCTCTGATAATGAGTGATGTGGAGCATCTTTTCATGTGTTTGTTAGCCATCTGTATGTCTTCTTTGGAGAAATGTTTGTTTAGTTCTTTGGCCCACTTTTTAATTGGGTCATTTATTTTTCTGGAATTGAGCTGCATGAGCTACTTGTATATTTTTTAGATTAATTATTTGTCAGTTGCTTCATTTGCTATTATTTTCTCCCATTCTGAAGGCTGTCTTTTCACCTTGCTTATAGTTTCCTTCATTGTGCAAAGCTTTTAAGTTTAATTAGGTCCCATTTGTTTATTTTTGCTTTTATTTCCAATATTCTGAGAGGTGGGTCATAGAGGATCCTGCTGTGATTTATGTCAGAGAGTGTTTTCCCTATATTTTCCTCTAGGAGTTTTATAGTTTCTGGTCTTACATTTAGATCTTTAATCCATTTTGAGTTTATTTTTGTGTATGAAACACATATTCTTTAACACAAATTCTTTTGCGGGGAGGATATGGTGATGAGACAAGGCCAGTTCCTGCATAGTTTTGTATGCAAAGTTAACCAACTGGAACTTGACCTTGTTGGAGACAGAAAGTTACTGAAGAGAGCTTTAAGTCAGAGACTGACATACACATATTAACACTTAGAAAAATCCCTCTGTAATCTGCAAAGACTGGATTGGAAGGGCTAAAACTTACGTGGAGCGAGAGACAATTCGAATATAGGAATTTTTAATACTTGGTAGACACTACCCTTATGGCAGAAAGTGAAGAGAAACTAAAAAGCCTCTTGATGAAAGTGAAAGTGGAGAGTGAAAAAGTTGGCTTGAAGTTTAACATTCAGAAAACGAAGATCATGGCATCTGGTCCCATCACTTCATGGCAGATAGATGGGGAAACAGTGGAAACAGTGTCAGACTTTATTTTGGGGGGCTCCCAAATCACTGCAGATGGTGACTGCAGCCATGAAATTAAAAGACGCTTACTCCTTGGAAGTGTTAGGTAGGTAGAATAGGGAAAAGGAGTCCAAAATGGCGGTGGCTAAAAGACAAGGAAGGTCCAAGGACCAGAGTGAAGACTTCAGGCAGAACAAACAGAACAAACAGCACTCCTGGCTAAGCCCAATTTGCATAGGGCAGGCCCAGGTGGAGGAAAAAACATATAAAAGGAGGAGCCAAAGCGCTTTCTCTCGGACTCTCTCTCCCGCGTGCATGCGCACGCTCTCTCTCTCTTTCTCTCTCTTTCTCCCTCCCCACGCACTTCTCCACTCTCTTCTCTTCGAGTCTTGGATTCTCCTCCTATCTTATAAATAAAATAGAGCTGTAACACTGATTTGCCTAAGAGCTGTAGCACAGTTTGTCCAAGACCTGAGAGCTGTGACGCGCCGCCGAGGGCTTTAATGTCCGTTGCTCCAAATCTTTGTTGTGACGAGACAAAGAACCGAGGAACATACACTCGCGTGACAGAAGGAAAGTTATGTCCAACTTAGATAGAATATTCAAAATAGAGACATTACTTTGCCAACAAAGGTCCATCTAGTCAAGGCTATGGTTTTTCCTGTGGTCATGTATGGATGTGAGAGTTGGACTGTGAAGAAAGCTGAAAGGTTGTTGTTGAATCACGCAAATACACCGGGATTCTTGGCTCCCGGAGGAGAAGAATTCAATCCCGGGCCAGAGACGAGGCTTGATCGCTCAGAGCTTTTGTGTAATAAAATTTTATTAAAGTATAAAGGAGATAGAGAAAGCTTCTGACATAGGTATCAGAAGGGGGTAGAAAGAGTACCCGCTTGCTAGTGTTAACAATGAAGTTATATAATCCAAAGAATATCTGGAGGTTGTAAAGACCTCATCAGACCTACTCCCATAATTTACATTTTAAGATAACGCGGTCCTCAGGCAAGATACATCCTTGTAAAGACCAGGTCTGCTCCCATAATTAACATTTTAAGATAACAGAAGGTTGAATCCAAAGACTGTCCTTAGGCAGGATACATTATTGTTATACAATCCTAAGGAATGTGGAGAAAGAAAAAAAGTTTGTCCTTTCTTCCTCCTTGAGAATTCCAGACCCCTCTCTCCTTGGGGACCCCTAGACTCCTTATCAACCTGCCTAGGAAATGACTCTCTCAAGGCTGAGCGCCGAAGAATTGATGCTTTTGAACTGTGGTGTTGGAGAAGACTCTTGAGAGTCCCTTGGACTGCAAGGAGATCCAACCAGTCCATTCTGAAGGAAATCAGCCCTGGGATTTCTTTGGAAGGAATGATGCTAAAGCTGAAGCTCCAGTACTTTGGCTACCTCATGAGAAGAGTTGACTCATTGGAAAAGACTCTGATGCTGGGAGGGATTGGGGGCAGGAGGAGAAGGGGACGACAGAGGATGAGATGGCTGGATGGCATCACTGACTCAATGGATGTGAGTCTGAGTGAACTCTGGAAGTTGGTGATGGACAGGGAGGCCTGGCGTGCTGCAATTCATGGGGTCGCAGAGAGTCGGACACGACTGAGTGACTGAACTGAACTGAACTGAGCCCTGGTTCTTCTCTTACTAAATTAGTATCTGCAAAAAGTAAACGAGGTAGCAACAGTTACAGCAAGAAATACAGGCAGCTACAGTCAAGTTGATCAATCCAGATAAGAAATCTGTTTAATTCTCAGTGGGAGGGCTCTTCCTATGACTTCTTTATTTCACTTTTCCTATGATTTCTTTATTTCACATGACCTAAATAGGGATAGTCAGACTAGGCATGAAGTAAATTTATAGAGGTGTGTTTAGTGTTAGTCACTCAGTCATGTCCAACTCTGTATGACCCCATGGACTTTAACCCACCAGGCTCCTCTGTCCATGGGATTCTCCAGGCAAGAATATTGAAGTGGGTTGCCATGCTCTAGGGAATCTTCCCGACACAGGGATTGAACCCGGGTCTCTCACATTGCAAGCAGATTCTTTACTATCTGAGCCACCAGGGAAGACGCTCTGAGCAAGCAGGGAAGCCCCTTATAGAGCAGATGAGCATTTAAATTAAGACAAAAAGTTAAACCAAAGCAGTGTGAAAAAAAAAGTTTCAACTGTGTCATAACTCTGGAAGTAACATCCTCAGTGACACAGTAACAAATGTTATTCATTTGCTTATTCCTTCAGCATATTGGAATGCAGGGATGTGTCATTAGTACAATGATCCCCAAGGACAGATATATCTAGTTTCCTCTTCCCTGGCAGTGTGGGAGACCTGGGTTCGATCCCTGGGTTGGGAAGATCCCCTGGAGGAGGGCATGGCAACCCATTCGGTATTCTCGCCTGGAGAATCCCATGGACAGAGGAGCCTGGTGGGCTACAGTCCACAGGGTCACAAAGAGTCAGACATGACTGAGCAATTAAGCACATCAAGCCTATGTAAAGGCATGGTTTAATATTAATACATTGGAGGATATTTATTTTAATTGTTTTTTAAGTTTTACCTTTCATTTCCACTAATATTTTTAGTTTATAAGATCATACTTTGGGTTTCAAATCTTTAGTGGAAGGTTTGAAAAAGATACTTAAATAATCAACCTAAGCAGTCATGCCCTAGGAAGCAGCCAAATGAAATAAACTATGGAATTTTCTGATTAAAAAACTTCAAAGAAATTGCAACCAGCTGTTCTCCCTTCGCCACCAATTTATTTCCTCTGAAAACTGATCAAGAGGAAACAGTCTTTGGGAGGAAAAAATCGCTTTAGACATATGTCAGGACTCACTGATAGTATCACTTGGTAGAAGAATAGTCAACTGAAAGGCAGAGTAGTGAGAGAGACAAAACATTCGTAAAGTGCTTTTAAGAACTGCTAACTTAGAAATATACTGACTGTCTTCTAGAATTTGAGAGACTCGATTAATCTTGCTGATGAGAGACCAGCATCCATTTAAAAAACAAGCAGTTAAGTCAGAAGATTGAACATCCCTTTCATTACCAATGAGCACTGAGAGAATATGGCTAGATGTACTGGGCTCTGTAATTAGTCTGATTTACCCACCAGGCCTGGGGGAATCAGAGGGCAAGAACAGAATGGCTTGAGTTGAGTAGGACCAGTTCCTCTCCCAGAGAAGGCAATGGCACCCCACTCCAGTGTTCTTGCCTGGAGAATCCCAGGGATGGGGGAGCCTGCTGGGCTGCCGTCTATGGGGTCGCACAGAGTTGGATACAACTGAAGTGACTTAGCAGCAGTTCCTCTCCCTAATCCACCCATCAGAGGATACATGCACCCCAGTGTTCACTGCAGTACTGTTTACAACAGCCAAGACACGGAAGCAACCTAAATGTCCATCGACAGAGGAATGGATAGAGATGAGGATTCATACACAATGGAATACGATTCCGCCATTAAAAAGAATGAAATGATCCCATTTGCAGCAACATAGACGGACCTAGATGTTGTCATACGGAGCGAAGTAAGGCAGACAGAGAAACAGAAATATCATATGATGTCCCTTCTATATGGAATCTAAAAAAGAAATGATACAAATGAACTTATTTACAAAACAGAAACAGACTCACAGACTTAGAGAACGAACTTATGGTTACCAGGGGGAAAGGGTAGGGGATGAGATGGACATGTACACACTGCTATATTTAAAATGGATAACCAACAAAGACCTACTGTGTATCACTGGGAAGTCTGCTCCATGTTATGTGGTAGCTTGGGTGGGAAGGGAGTCTGGGGGAGAATGGATACCTGTACATGCATGGCTGAGTTGCTCTGCTGTGCACTCGAAACTATCACATGTTAATCCGCTGTACTCCAATACAACATAAAACGTTTTTTAAAAAACGAGCCACTCTTTCCCTGGAGAGGTGCTGGGGGCTAGGGAGGCCATACGGTAATAAAGCCCCTTTCACGTGGAAGAATTTATTAGAATGAAGAATGACCTTGTCCCCTGACCCCAACATTCACAACTACTTGATCATAATTGGTGATACAAGCAGACTCAAACACTGTTACTTATTCGAGAGCAATAAATACCAAATGGTAGAATTAAGATTTGAATTCCAAACCATCTGACTCTATACTCTTTTCCTCTACCAAGGAATTGTTCCACTGTAGGGGAAGAAAAATTGTTTCTCTGTCTTCTTAGGGTCTTCCGATAAGGCTAAGAAGTAAACTGACATAAGATAATCAGTTCAGTTCAGTTCAGTCATTCAGTCGTGCCCAACTCTTTACGATCCCATGAACTGCAGCACGCCAGGCCTCTCTGTCCATCACCAACTCCTGAAGTCCACCCAAACCCATGTCCATTGAGTCGGTGATGCCATCCAACCATCTCATCCTCTGTCGTCCCTTTCTCCTCCTGCCCTCAATCTTTCCCAGCATCAGGGTCTTTTCAAATGAATCAGCTCTCCCGCATCAGGTGGCCAAAGTATTGGAGTTTCAGCTTCAACATCAGTCCTTCCAATGAACACCCAAGACTCATCTCTTTTAAGATGGACTGGTTGGATCTCCTTGCAGTCCAAGGGGACTCTCAAGAATCTTCTCCAACACCACAGTTCAAAAGCATCAATTCTTGAGCACTCAGTTTTCTTTATAGTCTAACTCTCACATCCATACATGACCACTGGAAAAACCATAGCCTTGACTAGATATTAAAAGGAGAAAAAAAAATACAAATTTTATTTAGTAATTTTCACCTGTGCATGGGAGTCTTCACAAGAAAAATGAAGACCCAAAGAAGTGGCTATGGAATAGAGAAGAACAAACCTGTCTCCATGTTAGAGTTATTGCTTTAGCTCTAACCTTTCTGCTTTGCTGCCTGTGTTTAGTCACGCTGACTGCATCTTTGTAAAATAATAGTGTCCATATAGCCTGAAATATACATGCTAGCACATTCTGAAAGCTCTGACCTTTAAAGGTATAACACTTCCATTCATACAGAGATAAAAAGTTGCAGAATAGAAAATAATAATTGTCTTTGGAGGTTTATAAGAACATTGTGACCAGACCTAGGGGGACAGCTGCAAGAACAAAGTATTCCAGCACCAAGAAGTTTGCAACAAGAAGCTTCCCTCCCCTTTTAGTATAAAAGAAGCCTGAATTCTACCTAATGTAACGTGGTTCTTTGGGACATCAGTTCACCATCTTCTCAGTTTGCTGGCTTTCCAAATAAAGTCGCTATTTGTTGACCCAGCACCTTGTCAGCATGCAGCACACAGGCTGAGCGGGACTCAGTAACAGTTTGTGCCTAAGTGCCAGGTTAAAAAAACAGCAGAAGTTGTAGAAAAGTAACTAAAATATATGGGTAGACTAAAAGAAGATTAGAGTTATTTTGACAAGATCTGTTTGTACAGATTTCTCTCAATCTGGGCTCCACATCTCTGGTGATAAGAATACTTCTTTCCACCTGGTATAGGGAGGGGATCTCTTAAACAGGAGTCTCATCTTCTGCTTTCAGGAAGAAAGGCGGAGGTCAGTGTCCTTCTTGTACCAGCTGACTCCCAAGTACTTTTTGCTCAAAATAATCAGGATGCCAAAGCAGCATACTTGGGGATGGCATGTCCTTAACTCCTTCACAATCTTTTTCTTAGAATATGGTAAAATAGGGACTGTTCGAAGAGCTTTAATTGTATCCTATTAGGAGATTATAAGGAAATTCATGATTTCTTCTTTCTATCAACCAAGTGTAACAAAACAAATATTTAAGAAGACAACCTTCCCCTCAATGGAATTTGAAATGTCCCCCTCAGATCCAGGAAGTAAGAACCAGACACTGTGTTTCTAAGAGGAAGCCTCTCTACCAAAAAGGAGGGGAAGTTGGGTTTTCTATTGGAATTATTTTTGGAAGCAATTTTAAATGAGATCACAGACCTTCTGGATCAGATATCAAGGTCAATGTTATGAGAAAAAAGAAAAAGACTACAGAAATAAAGTCAAGGAGAAAGCAGAAGTGGGGGAGCTTGGGAAGGAGTGGAAGGAAAGCAGACAGAGGAAGGATCTGACTTTCATAAGCACCCATGCTGAGAGTTCCAAGAATGGGGTGTTGCCTTGGGACCTGCTGGCAAGTGACCAAGACAGCAATTTATGATTTCTTTTATCAACCAAGTGTAACAAAACAAATTGCTGCATGGCCATGGTTCAAATGTCTGATGGCCTTGTCATAGTCTTAGTCAGCTAGCCAAACTCTCATCATCTGAGTCTGTAGGTAGGATTTGACCTTGCCAGTTTTGGAACTTCTTGTAAGGCTAAGTCTTCAATAAAGGGCACCCTCATCAGCTCACAGAGCCTCCAACTCTGTTCCAAATTGATATCCCTCATCCTTAAAATTGCTACTTTGAATTAACTACTTGGAACATTGCTTTCTCAAACTCTGAATGATCTCTTTTAAATTGGGATTTCTTAACCTCAGTGGAATCTGAAACTTTTCCCTCAGCTCCAGGAAAATGGCTATTTGGAACCCATCTTCTCAGTCTGTCATTAAATGTACTAGGCTACTTTTGTTCAAAGTTTTTTTTTTTTTTCTTATTTTCAAGATTAAAATATATATCTATGATTATCAGTTATACTTCTTGTTCATGTAAGACTGTTGTCAGCTCAAAATAAAAAAAATTAAAAGCATTAGAAGGATCATTGCTTTAAGGAAGAGAACCAGCGATGAGATAAACTACCCATCAGTATGTCTTTTTTCTTTTTTTCTTGCTGTCATCCTTAAATACTTTGTACTTTCTCACTCCCTTCATCACCCAAAACCTGTACTGTTTGGGTTGTTGAGAACCAAGGTTGTTCCAGAGAAAACTGAGCTAAGTAATAGGAAAGTTCTCCAAACTGTCAAACTCCTAGTAAAGACGAGCTTGTGCTACTGCCTGTCTTAGTCTGTAGGATTCACAGAAGGTAGAGGGTCTGTTGTCAGCCTAACCTGAGATGCAGTGAATCAGAGTTCCAGTAGTGTTCAGAAATGCCCCTTTGTAAAAGAATGTTGTCTACAACATTTCCACCCTTGGGAAACAGCCTAATTATTAATAGAAGGCAGGAGCACCATCCAACACAAAGGTTACTCTAGAAACTCTTTCTAAACTTTTGTTTATCCTTCCACTTTTAGAGCTGCAGGCTTAAAACTTGGCTTTTTGAAAGAAGAAAAGTATGTAAGTGCAATTGGTGTTAACATAAAGCCAGGGAAAAATGGAAATAACACCAGGCAAAAAAAGTTGGCTGCCCGTTAGGAGGCTTGATTTGTCTTGGTTTGTGAATTCCATTTCTACCCATAGCCCTGAGATATTAGGAAATTTGCAACAGCTGAAAAGAAAAGCTTTGGTATTTTAAAGACTGCTATACTCTATTCCATTATTTTCTTTCTTTTCATTATGGATTTAGTGACTTGGGACATTGTGTGAGCCTTAAAAAAAAATGTAATGAACGTGAAAGAATGATTTGGGTAAACACAGAACTAAAATTAGCACACTCTTCTAATCCGCAATGAAGAATAATATAAAGCTTACACTTATTCTTTTTCTTTCTTCATGTCTTCAATAAGTCTTTAAATACTTGGAGGGTTTTGTAAAATATAAAGGCACACAAAAACTTCATAAAATTCCCTTCCTTTCCTCAAAACTTTTAGATTCATTTCTCATTTCTAAATGGACTTTAAAAATAGAAACAAATGAAGCCAAACTCTACTGAAATGATTTAAAAAAACAAGTACCACAATTTTAAATATTCTGACTGTAGAAAATCATAAAGAAAGAAATATTAATCATTATAAGAGCAGAGATAACTGTGTTACTATGCTATATACACTTTCCTTATAGTTTCTTCCCTACATAAACAGTATTTTTTTGCAATTTGAGATGTTGTACTCTTTTTTTAACATTTGTTTTTGTGAAATATTAAGCATATGGGGTGAAGGGATAGTTAGGGAGATTGGGACTGACATGTACACACTGCTATATTAAAATAAATAACCAATAAGGGCCTACTATATAACACAGGGAACTACTCAATATTATGTGCCAACCTAAATGGGAACATAATTTGAAAAAGAATAGGCATATGTCCAGGTATAACTGAGTCGCTTTGCTGAACGCCTGAAACTAACACAGCGTTGTTAATCAACTATACTCCAATGTAAAATTAATAGTGTAAAAAAGTAAAAAGAAAGATGGTGAAAACAGTTGTGCAGCTAATAAATATTTAAAGGGAAACCTTCATAACCACCTCCTTGTTCAAGCATTGCAAGGCCCATGGAAGTCCACAGTTAATATACCTTCATGCCGACTCCTTCTTCTTACCAAGCACCTTTGGCTTATAATTGTATTACCCAGGTTGCCTGACCACAGGGATAAAAGAGCCCTGGTGCCAGGACAAGCATTCCATCCCCCATGAGATTTTTTTTCCTTTTCTCATCTCAAACTGTCAAGTTACCATTTTGGCTTTAGATATCAGTGCTTTGAACTTGGTTTCTGGGAATCTCCTCCCATGAAATGCATCTGATCTCAGTGCTGCCAAGATCACATTTCCAAGTCTGCAAGATAAATGCTAGAAATTGGCATGAGATACAATCACCAAGGTAATTATAAGGCTGATAGAATGTAAGCCTGCTGGCATTCCCAGGGCAATACGTGTTCAACCTTACCATTGGCTTAGTACACCCAGGCCTTTCCCACAGACATTTTGCTAACTTTGGAGCAGACAGTTTGTCTAAAAATTAAAATTGCAAAAGAACAGTTTGAGGGAAAATATGATTGCCCAGCACTCTGCCCACCTTAATTTCAAAAGTAGAGTTGGAGCTATTAATGTTTCCAAAGCTGAGATTGGGAGTTTGCTACAGAGTTTATGTAGGGACTCAGAAAGCTACAGAAAACATATCTCCTAGATCCACAAACATCCTTTTCCTTCTTCCCCTGTCCTGTCTTTAGGAAAGCTGGCCTCTTGTTACCCTATCAAATCACTCAGACATACACACTCGGCTTCCTACATGCTCAGCACTATACAACTGAACAGAGGTTATCATTTCCCCTCTCAATAGAAACAGGATCAGCTCTGCACAGTCTCCTCACTAGGGCTTTGGTCAAATGGAGAAGACTGGATGGAAAATTACTAGGAGATAAGTGACAATTGTTATATTCCATTGAACAAGAACAGCGTGGAATGTAATCAAAGCCACTTTCTTGGTTTTCCATTTTAATGGGGGAAACGTATTCCCCTACCACTGGATAAAAACTCACCAAACTTCATGATTTTCTTTTCACTTTACATATACAATGAGTCTATGGTCACTTGAATATATTACCAAAATGTAATCCATTTAGTCCCAGGCAGTAATCAGCACTTTAATGTTTATAGAAAGGTGGGACTCCCGGCGGCCTGAGGCTTGTACTGGCAGGGTGTCCCACTGAGACAAAGGCGAGGGGAGTTGGTTTCTGTTCTTTTTCTCAGCTCACTTCCTCCTGAGTCTTTGGCAGTAGTTTCCACTCAGCCAGTGAAAAAGAGACAGGGCAGGGAATAGGACAGAAAGTTCTTACTAGTGAGTGGGGCTGTCACGTGTCAAAAATTCTCTCCCTTTCTCTCTCTCCCTCTCTCTCTCTCTCGTGGGCTCTGGGTGAGCTTCTGTGGGCCCCCTGGTGAGTCTGTCTGACCACGGTTCCCCTGACTTGGGCTATGCTTCTCCTCCCGTGGACCATTTTGCCTACATCCACTCACAAGTGTGGAGTCTCCTCACCCTCCTAGGTGGTCTTCTGGGGCCGCTCTTTTGGCCTGCTGTTGATAGTTCTGTGTTTACTGATACATCCACTCACTAACTCTGCTCTTTTATTTTCTCCAGGTCAGTGAGGGAGTTCAAGGATTGTGGAACTGCTCCTGGAATCATCAACTTTGAAGATTCTTTCAGAATGCCTGAAATGTGGCTTACATTTTATTCTAGTATCTATTTGGTAGCTTCAGTTTTAACATTTTGTTACTGTTCATTCAATCTTTCAATTAACAAACATGCCTCCTATTCTGGGAAACCTTTTCTTTTTTTCATTCTTAATCTAATTTTTATGCTCTTACCAACCTAAAAAAACAAAAACAAAAACAACAATAAAACCATACAAGAGTTCCAGTTCAAGAGGCAAAGCATGTATCTCAGATCAAAGAATTGCAATTCAAGGCACTCAGATTTAGGTAGAAACCCAAATAGTGTCCCAATGACAGGAGAGGCTCAGCATTTTTATGGGAAAAGAGAGGGAGATGAGATAAGTTGTTTTTAAGAAGAGTTCATAGGGACTTCCCTGGAGCTCCACTGGTAAGACTGACTTCACACTCCCACTGGAGGGGATATCGGTTTGATCCCTGTTGGGAGAACGAAGATCCTGCATACCATTCAGCGTGGCAAAAAAGAGGAAGGTTTATTGGTGCAAGATGCGGTAATCAATCCGGTGAAGTGTTCATTTGTCAGAGAGAGAAAGCGAGATTCGTACTTCATTAATCAATCAGGTGAAGTGATCACTGGGTAAAAGTGCCCTTTCATCAGGCCTTTCAATAGGATATTATCGTTCTTGATGCCTTCTTGGAATGTCGGCAGTTTAGCCCAGTTCAAGGGTTCGGAAAACAGGACATACCAGGCAGTTCCATTGGAACGGCTGCTCCAGCTCTATTCTAAATGGTTCCACTCATGTCATCTTTCACAATCTTATCTTTGAGATTATCTTGTTAAATTCATATTTGTTTGTAAATTTTTTACTAATTAGATGTTTTCATGAAGAAGTTTATCCCTCCCCCTGGGTTATGTTTACTTTTGAAATAATTTTTAAATGTATTTTTGTCTGCAACGATTTTTTTTTCTTTTCTCCCCACTTTTCTCCTAACATATTTACTACATTTATTTACATAGACCCCAGATTGACATACTACTTTTTGTTTCATTTGTATGTTAGGGGCTTTCCTGGTAGCTCAGCTGGTAAAGAATCTGCCTGCAATGCAGGAGACACTGGTTCAATTCCTGGATCAGGAATATCGGCTGGAGAAGGGATAGGCTACCCTTCCAGTATTGGGCTTCCCTGGTGGCTGAGATGGTAAAGAATCTGCCTGCAATGCGGGAGACCTGGGTTCTATCCTTGGGCTGGGAAGATCCCCTGGAGAAGGAAATGGCAACCCACTCCAGTATTCTTGCCTGGAGAATTCCATGAACAGAGGAGCCTGGCAAGCTACAGCCCATGCAACAACAAAAAGTTGACACCCCACTTCTCCCCTAACGTATTTACTACATTTTATTTATGTAGACCCCAGATTGACATACTACTTTTTGTTTCATTTGTATGTTGCTTATGCAAGAAGGGTAACTAAGCAATTAAGTCAACATCTGCCGTTTGGTCTGATGGAATCTGGCTGTACGCTTCTTGAATCCATTTCCACACTGTACTTTCATAGTTCCATTTACTGTAGCCTCAGGTCTTATTACCTAGGGTTGGAGAAAAATAAGTTCCAGCTGGCACTGTGAGCCATCCTTGTAAGCAAGACTGGGCTCTTCTGTGTTTTCAGGGGGTTTGCTAAATAATCTGTGCCCCAGTTCTATCTAATCTTAAATTTATCTTAATCCAGCGTGGATAATTTGAAATTGAAACAATTCCTCCAATTCAGTGAGTCCCTAGAGACGTCAGCCTGCATTTTTCCCTAGCCACATTTTACCTTTCCTTTGCCACCGGTCACTTTTACTCACCAAAGGAAGAGAAAAAAGTGGTTTTACTCACCAAAAGTAAAGAGAAAATTGGCTTTATTGCATTTCTGTTTTGTTTTGTTTTCCTCTGTGTTAAGAGTCCACAGTGTGGTGAAGGTAAATTTACCAGATTCTCTTAGCTCATCTCTTTCCTTGTCTCCCTCAGAAGATCTAGTCTTAGATCTCCTCTTCTGCCTGCTGTTTCACCTAATTTCTGTTTGCTGCTGTAGTTATGAGTATTTAATATTTTGAGGGTCCTTTTGTCTTCTTTCTTCCCTTTTTGTCTCAACAGCAGTCTCCAAATAGGGCAAATTCATTTTCTCTGACAAACCAGAAAGGCAAGAAAGAAGATTTCAATTTCAAGTGCATTTCCACATGCATCTTTTCCCATGTTTGTTCACATCATCTCTCTGTCTCTCCTTCTGCCACAGGTACCTGGAGCATTAGGTATTTCAAAATTGTGTTTAAACACAGCTTTTTTCTAACTTCCATCTCCACCTTGAAATTCACTGTTGCTGTTTCTCAACAGGAAAGTTAGTAGCTGATCGGAGCTGCTCCAATCAATGTTATGCCAACTCTTGGAAATTTTTATTGTTCTTTGATTAGCCACTTCCTTTGCATTGTTTCATTCATGCTAGCATTTTTGTGTCAGATTCTTGTTTTTCCTAATGATTTTCTTTTATAGTATTAGGTTTTTGAGTTGGGGAGACTTTTAAAATTGGCTTTACTTCACTATCTTAAGTAACAATTCATATATTTTTGCCCTTAACAGGCCATAGATGAGGGCTCTCCAGTCTCTCAGAAAAGAAACTCCTCAGTTATAAAACTGGCAAAAGATTTTTAAGTGCTCTACATATATCTCTGGGCTTCCCTGGAAGCTCAGTTGGTAAAGAATCTGCCTGCAATGACAGAGACCCCAGTTCGATTCCTGGGTTGGGAAGATCTGCTGGAGAAGGGATAGACTACCCACTCCAGTATTCTTGGGCTTTCCTTGTGGCTCAGCTGGTAAAGAGTCTGCCTGCAGTGTGGAAGACCTGGGTTTGATCCCTGGTTGGGAAGATCCCCTGGAGAAGGGAAAGGCTACCCACTCCAGTATTCTGGCCTGGAGAAGTCCTTGGGGTCGCAAAGAGTCAGACACGACTGAGCAACTTTCACTTTCCAGGGGGCAGAGAAAGAACTGACAAATTCTCTGATGTAAATGCTCTAAGAAAAAGGAGGTCAGGGGCCCAGACTGAGAAAGAACTAATCTAAAGTCCATTCAAGCTAAGGGGAGAAGTGGAAACAGTGACAGACTTTATTTTTTTGAGCTCCAAAATCACTGCAGATGGTGACCGCAGCCATGAAATTAAAAGACGTTTGCTCCTTGGAAGAAAAGTTATGACCAACCCAGACAGCATATTAAAAAGCAGAGACGTTATTTTGCCAACAAAGGTCCATCTAGTCAAAGCTATGGTTTTTCCAGTAGTCATATATGAATGTGAGAGTTGGACTATAAAGAAAGCTGAGCGCCAAAGAATTGATGCTTTTGAACTGTGGTGTTGGAGAAGACTCTTGAGAGTCCTTTGGCCTGCAAGGAGATCCAACCAGTCCACCCTAAAGGAAATCAGTCCTGAATATTCATTGGAAGGACTGATGTGGAAGCCGAAACTCCAATACTTTGGCCACCTGATGTGAAGAGCTGACTCATTTGAAAAGACCCTGATGCTGGGAGGGATTGGGGGCAGGAGAGGAGACGACAGAGGATGAGATGGTTGGATGGCATCACCGACTCAATGTACATGAGTTTGAGCAAACTCCAGGAGTTGGTGATGGACAAGGAGGCCTGGCGTGCTGCAGTCCATGGGGTCACAAAGAGTCAGACACGGCTGAGCAACTGAACTGAAGTGAACTGAAGGTTAACTTAATCATCTTATTTGCCATAAACAATGACAGCATAAAAAATGCAGGCCACCAACTACCCAACCAGTTCTCCTTATTTAGCTTTCTTTCCATAATTTGATATAAAACAATGATCATCAAGGCCACAAAAACAGTGGAAAATACTGTTTTGGTTGTTGGTACAAGTATAGAGTGTTTGTAGCTAGCACCACAATGATAAAAAAAGATAAGTACAAATTCTCTGAAGAAGGAAAATCAAAGTCTAAAAATTTCCTTTGGAGATCAATTTACTGCTCAGATCTTCATAGTCAATACAGACAAATGTTCCTAATTTCTCACTTGAGATTTATCTATTTAGATTCTGCACTGTTCAGAAAATACACTGACATTGAAAACTTCTCACTGATGAAGTATTTTTGTTCTACAACAAAGTGTTTGCAAAGCTTCTTAAGCTGTCATTTATAAATGTGATTGTCTTTTTAATGCTCAATAAATTAGACATCCTTTACATGTTTTAAATTATGCTATCATCTCATATTTATTTTCAATCTCATATTTATGAGACCATATAGCTTTCTCAATTGTTTATATTAATAAAAGAAAGCAAGTGAAAAAGATGAACATACTTTTAAATGTTTTTTTGTTCTTGTATTTAAACTTATCCTATATTCCAAAAATGTATTTTGATTGCCTTGCCTCAAACAGAGTTGCTGGCTTTTTCTATCTGAATTTGAGTGACTTCCCCACTGCAATACACCTTATATTTACAGTTAATCTCTCCCTTGCTAACCTTCTTTGGGATTAGAAATTCTGCTTTATACTTTTATTTCCATAAGACTTTCCCTCATGAGACTAAATTCCCTCATTTAGTTCAGCAAACACCTATTATCTCCTGCTATGTTCCAGTCATTATATTAGTCATTAAGAGGCCATCCCAGCTCAAAAAGCTCACGGTCCAGTAGGATTCAAGTTAAAAAAAGTAGGAGCGTGAGAAACAGAGTTTGACAAACAGAACATCGATTTCACAAACATTATCAATAAACTTTAAGACAAGATTTTTACATGAACGAATCATATTCAGATATATTTTCAGTCACCAGTCCTATTTCTGCTGCTTGCAACACTATTACTTACTGCCCTAAAAATCTCACTCATCCTTTAAACCTTAGTCCAGTTATCACCTCCTCCAAGTAATCATGGCCTTCACTTCCCACCCATGTTGGGTGGCTCATAACACTCTCTATCTTACTGCTTAGACACTGAATTGCATTAATTTATTTACTTGTCTCTTCAACTGAACAGTAAGTTCATTGATGACTGGGGCAAAGTCTTTATCTCTAACTTCCAGGAGCCTCAACTCTATGAATGCAATAAATGTAGGCTGAAGGAATAAATGGATAGATGACTACATACAATAACAATACAAGCTAGTATTTACTGACTAATTTATTGCCGCCACCCAATATGTTGTTTACGTGTGTTATTTTAATTATCTAATTATTATTCCTGATATACATATGAGAAAAACAGAAGCTATGAGAGGTCAAGATGAAGTAACTATTAAATGGTAGAAATAGAATGGAAGGAAACATTAGCAGTTTGACTTTGAAGCCTGCTCTCTTAACCACATCATGAATGAATAATGTAATTTTCAAATTGGTATTACACAATTCAGAATGAGACTATTTTCATAAAGCAATTGAAACAAATTTCTTCTAGGGCTAGTTAAGTTAGCCAAAGTTCCATCATGGGAATAAAAGTGTCAAAAGTTTACATCTCCCCACAGAAACAGAAAAATGCCAGATATCCTACTGGAACTAGTTAAGCATGAAGTGTGAAGTGTTAGTTGCTCAGTCATGTCCGACTCTTTGCCACCCCATGACTGTAGCCCATCAGGCTCGTCATTCCATGGAATTCTCTAGGCAAGAACACTGGAACGGGTAGCCATTCCCTTCTCCAGGGATCTTTCTGACCCAGGGATTGAACCCATGTCTCCTGCATTGCAGGCAGATTTTTTTATCATAAGAGCCACCAGGGAAGCCTCTAGTTAAGTATAAAGTTGCCCAAAAGCAGGAATAGACTTTCCAGAAATCCTTGCAATCTAAGGACTTCACAACAAAATATTTTCAAGATATACATCCAGTTTTGAAACATCATTGACATAAGTCAGCAATCATGCTTGATTTATTGATAACTAAATCCTAGTTCATTTTTAAATAAAATGTTTATTTCTAATATTTATTTAAAATCTTTGACTTTAAAATGTCAATTTTAAATGTCAAAATGTCAATTTCATAAGCCTAATAATTCAGTTTTACAGGGATACAGTAAATTTTTGTACTATGTTACTACTTGAAAATGATATTATTAATGTTGCTATTAATAATATTAATATTGTTATTAATATGAATGATGTTATTACTTGGAATAAAAGCTATGACATTACTTGGAATAAAAGATTTTACTTGGAATAAAACCTTGCTCCTTAGAAGAAAAGCTATGACCAACTTAAATAGCATATTAAAAAGCAGAGGCATTACTTTGCTGACCAAGATCCGTCTAGTCAAAGCTATGTTTTTCCAGTAGTCATGTATGGATGTGAGAGTTGGACTATAAAGAAAGCTGAGCACCAAAGAATTGATGTTTTTGAACTGTGGTGTTGGAGAAGACTCTTGACAGTCCCTTGGACTGCAAGTAGATCCAACCAGTCCATCCTAAAGGAAATCAGTCCTGGACTGATGCTGAAGCTGAAACTCTAATACTTTAGCCACCTGATGTAAAGAACTGACTCAATGGAAAGACCCTGATGCTGGGAAAGATTGAAGGCAGGAGGAGAAGGGGACGACAGAGGATGAGATGGTTGGATGGCATCACCAACTCGATGGACATGTTTGAGCAAACTCCTGGAGCTGGTGATGGACAGGGAAGCCTGGCGTGCTGCCCTCTATGGGGTCGCAAAGAGTTGGACATGACTGAGTGACTGAAAAACAAAAACAACTCAGTTTGACAGGATTACAGTAAATTTTTTTAGTGAGTAATGAAGTTATTAAATATGTACTCAGACTCATTATGATCAAAATCCCTCACCTCTAACTCAAATCAAAGAAGTACAGGTATATTTCCATTCTGCCTGAATTCTACACTTATGAAAAGACTATTTTGAGTCAAACCATTCAATAATCTTATACTTACAGCCTCATTGAAAAAGGTGAGTACTTGATCCAGTTTGAAGAGTAGACATTAAGATTGTACTCAAAAAAAACTATAGAAAAGGAAAAGGCTGTGCAGACTATCATTTCTCTCATTTCTTGTGGTTTTAGTCGTGGTTAAGACTAAGTTCTGTCTCTGATCATGTCAACTGCATGTCACCCTGATTGCACAATTAGTTTCCATAGCTTCTCTGTTTTCCTAATGATGCCCTGGTGCCTGACCTAAGTGGAAGACGTGGGACGAGGGTGCCCTCAGTGCCCCCATGCTATGGGACACAGCTCTTCCAGACAGTTACATAAGTAGTTTTTCAAGCATATTAGAGCATGCTTCTCAGGTCAGCAGCT
Source organism: Bos mutus (assembly GCF_027580195.1). Lineage (NCBI taxonomy): Eukaryota > Metazoa > Chordata > Mammalia > Artiodactyla > Bovidae > Bos > Bos mutus. The sequence goes on from NC_091628.1 coordinate 24,381,858, forward strand.
TCGGCATCAAGTGAGAGCTTACAGGGAACAAAACTAGGCTGAAGACTCTTTCAAGTTGATTTGTTAATATTACTGATAACTGGCAATTCATCAAAACAATGTTACAAATTTTTGTAAACATCTTTAAACAAGAAAGTAAATTTTATTTGTTTATACATCTCAATTAATGGATAAAGGTATTTTTATTGCCCGGTCAGTTACTGTATCCATGACAGAATATTTTTAATTAATTTTTATTGGAGTATAGTTGCTTTACAATGTTGTGGTAGTTTCTGCTGTACAGAAAAATGACTCAGCCATAATATACATATATTCCCTCCCTTTTAGATTTCTTTCCCTTTCAGGTCTCTGGTGGCTCAGATGGTAAAGAATCTGCCTGTAAGGCTGGAAACACAGGAGACATGGGTTCAGTCTCTGGGTTGGGAAGATGCCCTGGAAAAGGCAGCAGGTCTTAACTGGAGAATTCCATGGACAGAGAAGCCTGGTGGGTTATGGTTCAAAGGTTCACAAAGAGTCGGACATGACAAAGAGACCAACACCTTTACTTTCACTTTTCCCATTCAGGTCACCACAGTGCATTGAGTTCCTTGTCCTACATGATATGTCCTCAAAAGTTATCTATTCTACGCATAGTATCAATAGTCAATCCCAACCCGCTAATTCTTCCCAGCACCCTTCTTCCCCCTTGGCATTCATATATATGTCCTATACGTCTGATAGAATATTAATGATTGCTAGAATGAGGTAACGCTCAACATCAGTTCTGTTTTCTACTTTTATAGGCATTAAGTGCGGAACTTTAGTCACATAAACAAATACGATAATGAAAGGAATTTGTTTAGCAAATGTCATTCAGTTCTTTGTACTCCTTCATCAAAACCACATAGTAACCTAAAAATTAAAAATTATTTTTCATAATTAATCAACCTCTATTAGGTCCTTCCCCAATACTGTTGAAAACAAAAAATTGGAAACTAATTGCAAAAGGATTTACCACACAATCAGTAGAGTCACCCACATTCTCTTTTTCTGAGTATTGTCACATTGATATTAATTTTTCCCATTATTCTTTTACTTAGAGGAACTTGGTTAACTCTACACGTGCAAAAAGATTGAGCATTCAAGATATTATTAATTCCAATGTATTTTACTATTATAGTTATCTTACCATATACTTTAAATCAGTCAAAATGCTAAAATTGTGAGTTTAGCTCATACAATTACTATTATATGATTTTAGTATAGATATTTCATCTCTAATCATAAATAAAATTGACCTATAATCTTCTCTTTATTTTCTGTCTCTGAGACTTTGGTATCTGATATCTAAGTTATATTCCTTGTAAGAAGTATTGAGCAATTTTTGACTTTTTTACTAATTTCTTGAACAACCTAAAATAAAGTGGTTTTTGGAATGTGTTATTTGAAAGTTGGGTAGGACTAGCCTGAAAAATCAGGTAGCCTAGTGCTTTTATAGAGACAACTGTTTTGATTACCATTTCAATTTACTTTCAAGTTTTCTGTTTCTTTTCTATTTCTATTTGACTAAGAATCAACTTTAGCATTTTGTTTTTTTCCAGAAATGTAGCCACATCAGTTCAAATTAGCACATGATTATTCATAATATTTGCTTTATATTTTGAAATTATTTATATGTATGTAAAGCTGGTTTTAGAAAAGGCAGAGGAACCAGAGATCAAATGCCAACATCCACTGGATCATGGAAAAAGCAAGAGAGTTCCAGAAAAACATCTATTTCTGCTTTATTGACTATGCCAAAGCCTTTGACTGTGTGGATCACAATAAACTGTGGAAAATTCTTAAAAAAGAGATGGGATTAGACAATTGATAGTACATGGAATAATCATAAGCACCATCAATATAGCATAACAAGGACTAGTAGGGACATTGGTCAATTTTAAATTCACATGGCCAGGATAGCTCAAGTCCCTCCTTGTTTAGGGATCAGAAGATCTATCTCCTGTCTGTTTTGGAGTACAGTCTCTGTCAAGCTGTGTTGGCTCCTTAGAGTTATCCTGAGAAATTTTATCCCCAGAAACCAGATTTTGGGGGTGTTCATTAGAATGACACTCATTTGTAGTCCTGAATAGGTATCTGAGATCTTCCAGGGGCTCACAGGTGTATCAAGTGTCCTCTTCTGTTTTCTTCCATGGCTTAACTCGTGAGTAGTGAATCCAGGAGTCATGTCCTGGTACCTTGACTGCTGTGGGGGTACAAAGTATTACAGGGTAGGGGCCCTTCCATGTGGGCTGGAGTTGAGCCTTTGGGGACCCATCTTTCCAGACTTTAATTAGGACTTGAGTTCCTGGAGCATATAGTGGTGACTCTTTAGAGTCTTTTGGGTCCTGGTTCATACCCCACAAGTGTATATCCTGTTGGAATTGCCCAATGGCCATGGTATAAGATTGGAGGGTCTGAACCTCTGGATCTAGGAAGAGGTCATTGACATAAACAAAAGGTCTCCCATATAGCATCTCATAAGGACTAAGACCAATCTGTTTTGTCTCTGCCCAGGTCAACCAGCTACAACATGCAGTGCCAGTTCAACAAAGATATAAAACTACAGCTGACCACGGAAAATATCACACACCCTTGGACACCGCTATAAGGACTCTGAGGCTTTAGACTAACAAGAGGGGGAGGCCCAATACCCCTCGCCGCCCCAGTTCAGCAGGAAGTAGCCAGAAAGACCTCAACGCCCCTATTCCCAAGGAATTGGGCCTCCCATCTCTTGAGGGGGGAATGTTAGGTAGGTAGAATAGGGAAAAGGAGTCCAAAATGGCAGTGGCTAAAAGACAAGGAAGGTCCCAGGACCAGAGTGAAAACTTCAGGCAGAACAAACAGCACTCCTGGCTAAGCCCAATTTGCATAGGGCAGGCCCAGGTGGAGGAAAAAACATATAAAAGGAGGAGCCAAAGTGCTTTCTCTCGGACTCTCTCTCCCACGTGCACGTGCGCGCTCTCTCTTTCTCTCTCTCTTTCTCTCTCTCTCTTTCTCCTTCCCCACGCACTCCTCCACTCCCTTCTCTTCGAGTCTTGGATTCTCCTGCTATCTTCTAAATAAAATAGAGCTGTAACACTGATTTGCCTAAAAAAAAAAAAAAAAAAGAGATGGGAATACCAGACCACCTGACCTGCCTCTTGAGAAATTTGTATGCAGGTCAGGAAGCAATAGTTAGAACTGGACGTGGAACAACAGACTGGTTCCAAATAGGAAAAGGAGTACGTCAAGGCTGTATATTGTCACCCTGTTTATTTAACTTATATGCAGAGTACATCATGAGAAACGCTGGACTGGAAGAAACACAAGCTGGAATCAAGATTGCCAGGAGAAATAGCAATAACCTCAGATATTCAGATGACACCACCCTTATGGCAGAAAGTGAAGAGGAACTAAAAAGCCTCTTGATGAAAGTGAAAGTGGAGAGTGAAAAAGTTGGCCTAAAGCTCAACATTCAGAAAACGAAGATCATGGCATCCGGTCCCACCACTTCATGGGAAATAGATGGGGAAACAGTGGAAACAGTGTCAGACTTTATTTTTCTAGGCTCCAAAATCACTGCAGATAGTGACTGCAGCCATGAAATTAAAAGACGCTTACTCCTTGGAAGGAAAGTTATGACCAACCTAGACAGTATATTCAAAAGCAGAGACATTACTTTGCCAAAAAAATTTCGTCTAGTCAAGGCTATGGTTTTTCCTGTCGTCATGTATGGATGTGAGAGTTGGACTGTGAAGAAGGCTGAGTGCTGAAGAATTGATGTTTTTGAACTGTGGTGTTGGAGAAGACTCTTTGAGAGTCCCTTGGACTGCAAAGAGATCCAACCAGTCCATTTTGAAGGAGATCAGCCCTGGGATTTCTTTGGAAGGAATGATGCTAAAGCTGAAACTCCAGTACTTTGGCCACCTCATGCGAAGAGTTGACTCACTGGAAAAGACTCTGATGCTGGGAGGGATTGGGGGCAGGAGGACAAGGGGACGACGGAGGATGAGATGGCTGGATGGCATCGCTGACTCGATGGACGTGAGTCTCAGTGAACTCCAGGAGTTGGTGATGGACAGGGAGGCCTGGCATGCTGCAATTCATGGGGTCGCAAAGAGTCAGACACGACTGAGCGACTGATCTGATCTGATCTGATCTGATGCAGTTATTCACATTTTGTTTTCTATACTGTTTTTCCTTCTACATTTTCTCAGTAAGCCTTACCACAGGTTAACCTAGCTCACCAATCTGTTCAAAGAAACGTATTCCATCTCTCATAATCAAGTGTACGAAGTAATTAGATGAAAGAAACAAATTCACAAGAAACAATTAAAAACATAAAATACTTGTGAATAATTTTCAGAGATGTATATGAATTTTTTAAAATAAATTACAAATCTTTATTCCTACAGTAATTATAATATAGTCCTGACTCTTTATTGAAAGATTAATATTATAAAAATACCAGTTCTTCCTAAATTACTTTAGAGCTTTAATTTGATCCCAGTAAGAATGCCAAAAGTTTTTAGAGAATTTTAATGTGCAAAAAAGGATTTTGAGTTTTATCTGGAAGAATAATCAGACAAAAATAGCAAAGATCCTTTTTTTTAAGGAAGCATGAATTCACATGTAGCAGTTACTAAAATTTATTATGAGACTATAGTAATTTTTAAAATGCAGTTCCAACATGAGAATAATTAGGCAAGCCAAATTATTTTATTTATTTATTTTAAAATTTTTATTGTAGTATTTACCAATAAAATTGAGCCCACCAGACTCCTCTGTCCTTGGGATTTTCCAGGCAAGGATACTGGAGTGGGTTGCCATTTCCTACTCCAGGGAACCAAGCCACTACTGATTGATTTTTTTTTTTTTACTGTATTTTATTTTACCATGGTTTCCCCTCAGGTTCTCAGCCACCTTGCATAGTGGTAGAGCCATTTGACTAGCTCCAGCCAATAAACAGAAAGCGATAGGAGTCAAGACACACAAGGGTGGGTAGGTGTTCTCACTTAGTCTCATCCCCTGCTCGGCCTAGGAGTATACACATTCAGATGGAAACATCCCAGGTTGGAACATCTAAACCAATCATCATGTGAAGGATAAAAGATGAAGAGTCATCCCTAGAGAGTTATCTAATTCTCATTGAATGCTGTGTGAGCTAGAAATAAACCATGGTTGTGTTTCATCACTGAGATTTGGGGGTTGACTTGCTATCACAGTATATATAACCCATCCTGACTAATAAAATAAATGGTGAATAATAAAGGTGTCTTTCAATTTTAAAAATCTACCTGAGTTGAATACCATGAAACAGTACAAGGGCAATTATGAACAGCCCTCTGAAACCTTCGAAAGAGAGGACGTGAAGTTGCCTTTAAAAGTTATCCCAAAGAATTAACACTTCTGGATCTGAGAAAAGACTCTTGAGTCAGAGATGTAAGACACTTTTACTCATGGAAACGGATCTTTATGGTTGAGTCTTTCCCCTTGCTCTTCCAATCCCGCAAGGCTGATCCAGTGTAGGCCAGGTGGATACTACACACAGCACAGCAGTGCCACAGCTGAAGAAGGCTGAGGGCAGGTAACCCAAACCTTCTGTAATGGGCAGAAAGCAGACCTGCCTGATCTTTGCTCTGGAAGGGGACATTATCTTTATTACACTGAAAAATAAGGACATCTGTGACCTGTTAGAAGGAAAGACAATATCTTCATCTTTCAAAGATATTCTCTGCATGAATATCCTTGAAAATATAATGTGGAATTAAAGGATGTCAATGGCACCCCACTCCAGCACTCTTGCCTGGAAAATCCCATGGACGGAGGAGCCTGGTAGGCTGCAGTCCACAGGGTCGCTAAGAGTCGGACACCACTGAGCGACTTCACTTTCACGTTTCACTTTCATGCATTGGAGAAGGAAATGGCAACCCACTCCAGTGTTATTGCCTGGAGAATCCCAGAGACAGGGGAGCCTGGTGGGCTGCCATCTATGGGGTCGCACAGAGTCGGACATGACTGAGGCAACTTAGCAGCAGCAGCAGCAGCAGTGTCTTGCTCACAACATGTGCAGACAAAGGAGAGATTCATAGAGTATTGTCTCCCACCAGTCATAATGGTAAATAACCAATCCAATGTCTACATACCTACTTTGTATGGGTCTATAATAATCTACTCAGCTCTATCTCCAATTTACTTATAAAGAAAATGTAACTGTTTCATCTCCATAAAGAAATGCCTTTGGTTACCTTTCTTTCAGTCAACTTCTGTTATAATGGGATTATGGAAGAGAGGAGAAATTAAGTTCAAATTTAAGCTTTATCACTACCCAAATGCCCTTTTGATTGACTTATTAACCTCTATCTCAAAGATTCTCATATTTCATAGATATATCAACAATTTTGGCAAATTTTCATGTGCAGTATTCCCTCTTTCCCTTGGGTAAAATTTCCCTTCAGTTGATTTAAATGGGATAGCAGGGCTTTTTTCCATACTCATAAAATTACAAGAAGCGAGACTACATGCAAACTCCAGCCAATGGCCAAGTGAGTTATCGAGTCGCTGGCAAAGTCATTAAACGAGAACAGCAGCTGTCAGACTGGGCTCAGCAACACCTATGTGTTCAGTAAGAACTTGGCAAACCCCTCAAAGCACTGTGCCTGAGTAGAACTAGAAGCTTGTGAGACAGACTCAAATACAATGGAATAAATGGAGTAATGGTCTATGTACAGAAAACCAAATGTGTGTGTGTCATCTATGATAATGGAAACTCTGAGGATTAGATAGCTACATGATACTCTGACTAATTTGTCAGCATTTCAGTGTATTAAGGCCTTCAAAACTATCTAGGGACTCAAGCCTCAGACACCAGGCAGTCTTTGGTGTAACACAGTTTGAAGGGCATTGCAATTTAGGCATATTACTGCTTAAAGAGAAATACTTTTACTTTTTAAAAGGTTTGCTTTAAATTTTATTTTATAGATATCTTAAAAAGTTAAACTTCTCTTTGCTTTATCCCTGTAGAAAGAAATATTCCTTCACCTCAACAACATGCAGTAACATAGAGAGTATATTCCCAAATTAAATATAAAAAAATTAAAAGACAGAACAATAGTAGTTAACTCTCCCTTAGCTTTCATAAAGTTGATGGGGAAAAAATACTTAGAAAAAAGAAAATGAATCAAAATTTAGATAAAAATGTGAATATTTCTTTGACAAAAAACACTTCTAAAGTACTAAGATAAACAACTTATTAGGGACTATATTTGTAGCAAGTATTTAAGAGTTTATTCACAGAAATGACCTACAAATTTCTAAGAGAAATCCTAAGATGCTAAAAGTTCAACCATCAAAGGACATGAACAAATAACTTGCAAAAGAGAAAATGAACTATAGTTTATATATTAATGGTAGTGGAAAATACTATTATGAGGAAAGTAATTTGGCAACATGTATCAAAATGATAAAATATCCACTAATTTTATAAATCTATCTCAGTGAAATAATGTTAATATCAGAAAAGGCTCATGTACATTATATGTAGCTATTTGGAGACTGTCTAAATGATCAGTGATACATACATAGTTAAGTAAACTATGAACTTGCACTCATTGATTACCCAACTATTTTACAGGGTGGCTTAGGAAGTCTAACTATATGACACAAAAAGAAATTATGACTAATTAACAGAAGCTGTTTAGCACTTATGTAACTTGATTGCAATTATGCATAAAAGAAAATGACTAAAAATAAAGATATTCAAGTCACAATCATTTCTTTCACCAGGACCTGTGTATGATTGATATATATCTTTTCCTAATTTCTAATTTTTTCTAGGCACTTAATATTTGAATTATTAAACATTTCAAATAAATATGTCAAACAGACATTTGTAGCCTTGTCCATCTATATATTTCTGGGAACAACAGGTTTACAAAAAGTATAGATTGAACTATCAAAGCATAAAGTTATATAAATTAATTGCTTTCTGTGTATATATATATATATATATGCATTGGCTCCCTCATAGCTCAGTTGGTAAAGAATCTGCCTGCAATGTAGGAGACCTGGGTTCGATTCCCAGGTCAGGAAGATCCTCTGGAGAAGGAAATGGCAACCCACTCCAGTATTCTTGCCTGGAGAATCCCATGGACAGAGGAGCCTGGCAGGTTACAGTCCATGGGCTCGCAAGAGTTGGACACGACTTAGCAACTAGACTACTGCTACTACTCTGTGGTGGCTCAGATGGTAAAGAATCTGTCTGCAATGCAGGGGACCCAGGTTTGATCCCTGGGTTGGGAAGATCCCTTGGAGTAGGAAATGGCAAACCACTCTAGTGTTCTTGCCTGGCAAATCCCATGGACAGAGGAGCCCGGTGGGCTACAGTCCATTGAGTCACAAAGAGTCAGACATGACTGAGCAACTAACACATACTATCCATCAAAGCATAAAGTTATATAAATTAATTTCTATGTGGTAATATTATATTCCATCATAATTTATAAATACTGCAGTAGTTCTGGTTTTGTCATTTTAATACGTGATAAGTACTTTTTAAAATCTTTTCCTCTCAAAACTTGTGATCTAACACTAAAGTTTAAAGATATTTTGGGGAAAGGTACAAATGTGTTTTTTAATTTTTCTCTTCAAATGATATTACCATGAATAACCATTTAAATATCAGAAAACTTAATGAACACACCCACTCATAGCATTACAAAGTCAAGATTTAAATAGAAAATCCTGCTGCTGATGTTTCAAACACACACACACTTAATGAACAAAGTATAACATTGAAAAAATGACTTCACTATAAAATGGGACAGACAAAAGTAACGTCTAAAAGGTTACAGTGACGATTAAATGAAATCACATGTCTAAAACATTTGACAATGTGCCTGGTATGTAGTAAATACCCACTACAGATTATAAAGCCCTTGGTCAGGAACAATTTGGGTCATATCACTGCCCTAGTCCTGATCTTGCTCTCCTTATGTCAAGCCTGCAGTTTCCAACCTGCATCAACTTTTTTGTTTTTTGGAGGTTTGCTTTCCCCATGCCAATTCCCACTGGGCAGGTCATTTTCCTGATACAAATATTGATATATCAACTGAAGGAAGGAAGAAAGCAAGAAAGAGAAAGAAGAGAGGAAAGGAAGGGAGAGTATTGTCTTCAATTGCTCAAAAGTATTGTCTGCAATTGCTCAAAGCTCAATTAACAAGACATGACTCCAGTGACTCATCTATATGTAGTCCCTCAAGTGTATTTCTATCACTTCTATGCTAGTATTTCTTGTCTCTCTTTCTAGATACTTTTGCACCAATCTGTATAACGCAGGAACTACAGATGTTATAGAGCTCTCCAAAACAAACCGGTGTTTATGAATGCCTTCTGAGGCATGCAGCTGTAATGCCAGTAACCCTTAGGTGAATACACTCCTGTCTATACAAAAGGATTTCTCTGAGACTCTGCTACATTCTTTTGTTTCATAAAGTTCATTCACTTTTAATTATTTCCTGCCTCTTGATACAAATATTTATATGATTGGGGATTCGTTTTCTCTTGGAGCTGAGCCTAGTCTATCTAACACAGGGCTTTTCTATTTAACTGTTTCACATTTAGTACATGTGTGTTTACTTACATTTGTTAGAAAAATTCAACCACTTACCATATTACTGGATAATGGAGTAAAAAAAAATAAAGCACAGTCAATCCAAATTTAAGACCTAATTACTTGGAAGTATTTATCCATAATTTCGCTCATTGAATCTATGCAAACTGAATTAAATAAATGTCTTCTATGTGTTCTTGTGGAGTTCATAACCCAAAAAAGATGCTGCTAATAGGTTATATTTTTTGAGTGCTTACATACCCCAGGCCTTATTCTAAGTGCTTCATATATATCATTTTATTTAAACTCACAAAAACCCTATGACTTTGGTACCCTTATTTCACAAATGAGAGAATCATAACTCAGTGAAATTATTTTTTCCAACAGCATAATCAGGAAGAGATCAGCAAGTTTGACCTCAGAGCCCTGGTGCATACTTGCTGTCTGCTACACCATTATGTAATAATGGTCAACCTTTGCAGAGAACTTACTATCTCTTCACAGTGCTACACAGCTACTCTTCTCAGTATCATATAAGTATGACTCCTTTTGTCGTAACCACAATCCCATAGTCATAATATTATAATCCCCATTTTAGAGATGGGGAAAATGAAGACAGAAAAATTAAGTAATCCCACAAGACCATGCGACAGGAACTTTGTTTACTGTTACAAACAATAGTGAAAGAAGTGGAAGTGTTAGTCGTCCAGTCGTCTACAACTCTTTGTGACCCCATGATTGTAGCCCGCCATGCTCCTCTAGCCACAGAATTCTCCAGGCAAGAGTACTAGAGTGGATTGTCATTCCCTTCTCCAGGGGATATTCTCAATCCAGGGATCAAACACAGCACCCCCTCCCCACATTGCAGGCAGATTCTTATAAACAATGCCTATTACTAACTCCAATAGTACAGAAGCACCCCAAGCACCTGATTCTTGTAAGCAGTGTGCTTATGTAGGAAAAATTCCTTTTTCTCCTACCCTTTTGTTGAACTATCTATCAGGATGATGAGAAGGAAACTGAATAGTTGTTTTAATTACATTTTTATAAAAATGGAAATTATTTTGGTCAATCAAACTATTTATGCATTTTATTTACAAATACTGAATGTTACCAAAAGAATATGAATTACTGAGATTACCAAATCAAAAGACAAATCTAGCCAAAAATAAAACATCACAAACTGTCCCTGCAAGGATTTGAAAATGTACTAGAAGAAACGTGTTACCACTGATGATCTAATTATGTTCCTGTTTTCCAGCAAAATTTACCAGGAGTAACAATAAGATTCCAATGCTTCTTTCTAAAATCAATTCTTCAGCTTCATCATTTAAAACTGTAAATATAAAGATATGCTATATAATGTGTACAAGCCTTAAAAGTATTTTTTTCTTTTTTCCTGGTAGAACTGATATTGTGAAATTTTGCAAGCTACCTATGATCAATTTCAGAGTTATTCAGAAAAAGAAGTCACTAAGTTTTATTTGTCTGCTTTAATATTTGTTAAAAAAATTTGTTGTTGTTGTTTAAGTCATGTCCGAATAAGTGAATACAAATGGAATTAGGTAGGAAAAAACACAAACTTATGTCCATAAAATATTAAAAATATTAAACACTATACCTATATAAGCTGAAGTCTTACAAATTTAGAACAATATTCTAAGTATGGAAAAGTGCTCAAGAATAAGTGGAACTTTAAATTTTCTAAGAAAAAAATTTAAGAGCTAATACTGGCTACCAGTCATATGTATAAATCATCCCAAAAATCTAAAAATAGAAATGTCTTAAACAGAATGCAAGAAGACATACAGAATGGCTCATCAAGCTTTCCCAGCTAGGAAAATGTGGCTTTCCCATACATCATTCAATAAAAAACAGATGGGGAAAATTGGTTGCCAGAAAGAAAGAGAAGATATACAGCATGTTATAATTATGAGCTTCGAATAAACAAAGAGAGGGAGAAAAATATTTCAAGACAAAAATGACAAAGTTTCTTCCATGAAAGTTATCTCTCCTGAGTAGGGCAAACTAAGGATAAAGTGACATCTTCTCAGAAATATTAAATACCCCTGAAGTGGACATTTTTCAATCATCTAGAAGCCACCCCTCTTTGGTTATAACCAGCAAATGCTCTGTCACTCCTGGTACTTGTGGCTCAGAGGTCCCATCCATGCTCTGGGGACAGACTGAGTGAGTCATGTTGGTTCAGTCCCTCTAGTCTCATGATCAAATCAGGCCACATCAGGGATAGGCATGTCCCTCAAACTGGTCCAATTTAGAGTTAATCCTAGGGTTTGTGCAGAAACTCTGAGGAAGCTGCGCTGTTTTTCACTGGGGTTGAACATAGAAGGCTGTAGATCTAGCGTTAGTGACAGCCATACTGACATCGCAGGGAAGTGGACTGACACCACCATGCAGGACAGCAGACTGAAGAGACAGTGAGACCCCATGACAGCATTTCAGCCCCTTGATCAAACTGCTCCTACAGCAGATGCTCCTCTGGAATTCTGAGTCATGTGAGCCAACAAACATCTCTTTTAGCTTAAGCCAGTTTGGGTTGGATTTTCTCTCCAGTGATCCTAGAAAAGTCCTTAATGGTCAGACTTCACGCTCAGCAAAAAAAAATGAATAACAAAAACTAGAGTCACTGTGGTTTACATAGCACAGTTTCCACACTTGTCAAAACAACTCTGTGAAGTGTCGCTACAATTCCCATTTTATAGATCAGGTTAAATGGGGTCTTAGTCTGTGGGAGCTATGAAAAGAGTATACCACTGGGCAGCTTATAAACAACAGGAACTTCTCACAGTTCTGGAAGCTGGAAGTCCAAGATCCAGGTGCCATCATGAGCCCTCTTCTGGGTTGCAGACTTCTTGTTGAATCTTCACTTGAGGGAAGAGGAAAGTAGCAAGCTCTCTGATACCACTTTTATAAGGTGACTCATCCCATTCATGAGAGCAGAACCCTCATGACCTGGTCACTTCCCAAAGGCCCTATTTCATACCATCATTTCAGGCTTTAGGATTTTGATCTTATAAATTTGGAAGGACACAAACATTCAGACCCTAGCATATGTCTTGCCCAAGATTATACAGCTGGTAATTAGCAGCACCCAGATCTTTCTCCTTTTCAACTTTCAATTAAGGTTAAAAAGACAAAGGAATGCTCAGTGCTATGTCAGGTGGCACAAAAGACATGGTTTAAGTGTAACTTATCTTTCTAGAATTTCCAGGAACACAGACCTACCAACCAGTTTTAGACTCTGGACCCCAGAATTACAGCATTATAAATTTGTATTGTTTGAAGTCACTAAGTTTGCAGTAATTTGTTACAGTGAAAATAGGAAACTAATACATGGGAGCTATATTTTCTTATAAAAACATAAAAATACAAACATTGAAATACTGAGTAAAGTAGGAAGAGTCTCCCTTGCATAGGATTTCTGGAAGCCAAATTCTAATCACCCAGTATCTGTTCTGCATCACCCAGTTCACTTTTTACTAGCCTACTATTAATATTTCCCAGTCAACATTCAAAAACCTGCTTTTATTCTGTATGACATGGAAAACTTCAGGTCAGAAAATGAAGTTTTTAAACATACTTTTACAATAGCATCTAAAATATGAAATGCCCAGGAATAAATCCAATAAAATATATAAAAGACTGCACATGAAACCTTAAAACAATATTGAAGGAAATTAAAGAAGACCTATATAAATATATAAATCATAACTGCAGATTAGAATAACCATATTATAATGTATCATTTATCCTCAAATTGATCTAATGCAATCCACATAAAAGTACCAAGGAAATTTATAAGACAAATTTTACATTTATATGGAAATGCAAAGGGCCAAGAATAGCTAAGACAAACTTAAAGTAGAAGAAAAGGTAGGAAGACTACTCTACTGAAAATCAAGACTTAGAAATAAAATAAAGGAATAAACAGAGGCCAAGACATGGGCCCATACAAGACGGCCTTTTGGTCTATGACAATAGCAACTTTGCAGAGGCTATCTTTAACAAAAGGACTAGGACAGTTGATTATCCACATGAAAAAGAAAATTAACTTGACTCTTTCCTCATGGCAAACACATAAATCAAAGGAAGTTAGGTTTATATACTAAGGTAAAAAACAATGGAGGTTTTAGAAAACAATTTAGGATAGTATTTTCATGATTTGGTGCTGAGAAAATTTTATTCATAAATATTATTTAACAGTAAAAGTTTTTAATAAATTGGGCTAATTATAATTAAGAATCTGGTCATCAAATGATACCACTAAGAAAGCAAAAAGACAAATGATGAGGACTATGTGCCATATAAATAACCAGAGGAAGGTTGATTCAAAACACATAAAGAGTATTGAAACTGGAGCCTATTATACAGAGTGAAGTAAGCCAGAAAGAAAAACACCAATACAGTATACTAACTAGCATATATATGGAATTTAGAAAGATGGTAACGATAACCCTGTATGTGAGACAGCAAAAGAGACACAGATGTATAGAACAGTCTTTTGGACTCTGTGGGAGAGGGAGAGGGAGAGGGTGGGATGATTTGGGAGAATGGCATTGAAACATGTATAATATCATATTTGAAAGGAATCACCAGTCCAGGTTCGATGCATGATACAGGATGCTTGGGGCTGGTACACTGGGATGACCCAGAGGGATGGTATGGGGAGGGAGGACGGGGGGGGGTTCGGGATGGGGAACACGTGTACACCCGTGGCGGATTCATGTTGATGTATGGTAAAACCAATACAATATTGTAATTAACCTCCAATTAAAATAAATAAATTTATATTTAAAAAAAGAGTTGCTTATTAGAATAACTAAGTCATGGGGTCTAATATACAAGATAGAAGCTATAGTTAATAATGTTAAATTGCATGTCTGAAAGTTGCTAAGAGAGATCTGAAAAGTCCTTATCACAAGAAAAAAATGTAATTATATATGATGACGGATATAGACTAGACCTATTTTAGTGATCATTTCTCAAAAAACTTGATCCTTGACAACATGGGTTTGAACAGTGCAGGTATACTTATTCATGAATATTTTTCAAAAAAATAAACTATTCCAGATCCATAGGTTCCACATCCATGTGCCTCGATTTAAAAAAAGCATTCTTCCAAATCAAAATGTACAGGAGAAACAGTCTAATTAAAAATGAACAAAAGTCTTGAGCAGGCACTTCACAAAAAAGGAAATTCAAAACTAAATAACATAGGCAAAGGTACTCAACTTTATTATTCAGGAGATCCACACTAAGCCATTTCACACCCACTAGACTAGCAAACATTTAAAAAACTAACAATACCAGATATTGGCAGAGATATAGAGTAGTAATTTATGTGCGATGCCAGTAGAATCATAAATGGATGCAACCAATTTGGAAAACAGCTTATTATTGAACATACATACATTGAAAATATTCTATGACCAGTAATTCCACTCCTACACATATGACCCATATAAATATGTACATATATGCACCAAGAGATATACAAAAGAATGTTCCTAATAGCATTATTTTTCAATGGTCGAAACTGTGAAACAACCTAAATGCCCACCGACAAAAAAATGGGTAAAGCAGGACTTCCCCGGTGGTCTCTTGGTTAAAACTCTGCGCCCACAATGCAGGGAGCCCAGATTTGAACCTTGGTCAGGGAACTAGATACCACATGGTGCAAATGAAGATCCTGCATGCCTCAGTGAAGACCCAGTACAGCCAAATAAATAAATAATAATTTTTAAGTGGGTAAAGAAACAAATATATTCACGCAATAAAATGTTTCAGTAAAAATTAACAAATATCAGCTACACAAAACAACATGGATGAATCTCACAAATGTAATATCAAGCAAAAGAAGCCAGGCACAAAAGAATGAATATCATATAACGCCATTTACATAAAATTCAAAAACAAGCAAGGCTAGACGTAGTGTTAATGAATGCGTATTAGATGACAAAACTGTAAAACACAGAAGTGATTATTATTATCAACAGAATGTTTATTTTTAAGAATAAGAATGAAAAGTGTGAATAGGTAGGGTAATGAAAATATTTGCTCTTGATCTGGCTCATTCATTTGTGTCACTTTTTTTTCAAAATTAAATAATTTTTGTAAAGTTATGCAGAAAGGGAAATAATTATATTTTACCATGTGGCTTAGATCTGAATATTATACATACATTATAACATGATAATGTAACATGATAATATTTACCAATATATTAATCTGGAAAAAATTAGAATATAACTCTATGAAGAGAATGGGGGCCAAGAATATATTTGTGTGTTCAGGGAAGGGAATTAAAGAAAAGTAAGTCCTTAGCTTCCTTAGTGCAAAGTCAACAGATAATACCTAAAATTGAGAAAACCAGAAGTAGCAATACAAGCATGTTATTTAGAGATATGGAGATAAACAAAAAAGATATTCTAGAAAAACAAAAAATTACTACCTCTGGAAGAGACGAAATTAAGAGCCAGAGACAAGTGTTATAGACCTAACTGACTTTTTATATTATGTTCATATCAGGCAGAAAAGGCCAGGTTATGATGTGATAACAAGCAATCTTCAACCTTGGACCCAGAGCAAAAGCAAGAAGTAAACTTTTTCTGATTAAGGTTATTGAAATATACAAATTTAAGATTATTGACTTATACGAATATCTTTAAACTTAGTTATAGTGTATGTTTCAAGATGGCCACAGCAAGATCTCTCATTCCACATGTTCTTCTCTTAATGTGATATTGCCACTCTTTCTACAGGGTCTGTGGGCCTCTGTTCCCCTTGATTCTGGGTGAGACTATGACTACAGCCTATAACAACTGGCCAAAACTCACACAAGAAGGAAACAATCCGAATGGGATCACATAATATTACAGAAATCGAATCAATAATTAGTAACCTTCAACACAGACAGCAGCATGCACAGATGGATACACTGGTGAATTCAATAAAATACATAAGGAAGAAATAACCAATTCTCTACAATTTATTCCAGGACAGAGGCAAAGGGAATGCTTTCTGACTTATTTTATGAGACCAGCTCTATCCTTATACCAAAACCACACAGAGATATTACAAGAAAAGAAAACTACAGACCATTATGTCTTGGAAGCAACATACGACCTTCATTAGGAGTGGGGTAAATGGCCTTCAGTAGGAGTGGGATAAATAAAATGGGGTACATCCAGACAACGGAATATTATTCAGCATTAAAATGAAGTGACCTATCAAGCCATGAAAAGACACAGAAAGGAAGCTTGAATGTAGATTACTAAGGGAAAGAAAATAATCAGGATAGGCTAATTACTTACTGTATGATCCCAACTACATGACATTCTGGAAAAGCCTACGGGACAGTAAAATATTCAGCGGTTGCCAGTAACTGGGGGAAAGCGGTGAGGTGAATAGGCAGAAAATTTTTAGGGCAATGAAAAATTGCCCTAAAAAAATTGCCCTATAGCATCTGTATGATGCTATAATGATGAATCGTGTCATTAAACAGTTGCCCAAACCCATAGAAAGTACAAAGTACACGGATTCCCTTGTATCTCAGTCGGTAAAGAACCCGTTCCTGGGTTGGGAAAATCTCCTGGAGAAGGAAATGGCAACCCACTCAAGTATTCTTGCCTAGAAAATTCCATGGGCAGAGGAGCCTGGAGGGGCTACAGGCCATGAGTTTGCAAAGAGTCGGACACGACTTGGCGGCTAAACCACCAATAGAAAGTACAATACCAAGAATGAACTTTAATATAAACTGTGGACTTTGGGCAATTATTGTATGTCATGTAG
Organism: Bos mutus; assembly: GCF_027580195.1. Lineage (NCBI taxonomy): Eukaryota > Metazoa > Chordata > Mammalia > Artiodactyla > Bovidae > Bos > Bos mutus. Next base: position 24,399,280 of record NC_091628.1, read on the forward strand.
ATTCATCAACTGTAAAAATGTACCACTCTTGTGGGGATGTTGATAATAGGGAGGCTTTGTTTGTGGATAGGCTGAGGTTATGCAGGAAATCTCTTAATTTTGATTAAGAGATTTTAATAAAATCTCTTCCTCTTAATTTTGTTGTGAAATTAAAATAAATTTCTCTAAAATAAAGTCTTTAAAAAAGCAAACAAATATGTCATAAAAGGTAGCTAATTTTAAAGTAATAAATTCATTAATTACAATACAAACCCTCTCTCACGATATTTTAAAATATCTAGTTAGAAGAAACTATTCTAAAACATGCCAAAATTTCTGCCATTCAGTGTTCCTTCTTTAGGTGATAATCCAAACATTATTTTCTGAGAGTTCATTCTTGTCATCCTACTTAGCTTTTATAACTGGATCTGACAAACACTTTAGTCACTCTGAAGATCTCCTGAGTTCCAGGTGTATTCCCAGTAACTCTCATGAAGAAGCTGTGCTGTGCTGTGTGCTTAGTCGTTCAGTCGTGTCTGACTATTTGCTGCCCCATGGACTGTAGCCCACCAGGCTTCTCTGTTCATGGGATTCTCCAGGCAAGAATACTGGAGTGGGCTGCCATTTCCTACTACAGGGGATCTTCCTGACCCAGGGAAGGAACCTGCGTTTCTTGCATCTCCTGAGTCTCCTGCATTTGCAGGGAGGTTCTTTACCACTAGCGTCACCTGGAAACCCTCAAGAAGAAATTTCTAAAATCACCTTAATAATCAGGACCAATCTCATCCACGTCACAGGATCAGACTCATCAGAGCTTTGTTTCTCAGGAACAACCTCCAGAATCACATCATAAAATTGACCTGCTAAGAGAGCTGCTGCTACTTCTGTGGAAATGGTTAATCTATTAAAAAAAAAAAACTTTACTAGTTTTCCCTTTCAAATTCTCTCAGATATCTGAGTTCAAAGACTACTAACTCTCCACATTAATGAAAGCTAAGAGAGCTTGGAAAAATTCTTAAGGAGATGGAAATACCAGACCACCTTACCTGCCTCCTAAGAAATCTGTATGCAGGTCAAGAAGCAACAGTTAGAACCAGACATGGAAAAACAGAGTGGTTGCAAATTGGAAAAGGAGTACGACAAGGCTGTGTATTGTCACCCTGCTTGTTTAACTTATATGCAGAGTAAATCATTCAAAATACTGGGCTGCATGAAGCACAAGCTGGAATCAAGATTGCTGGGAGAAATATCAATAACCCCAGATGTGCAGATGACACCACCCTTATGGCAGAAAGCGAAAAAGAACTGAAGAGTTTCTTAATGAAAGTGAAAGAAGAGAGTGAAAAAGCTGGCTTAAAATTCAACATTCAAAAAACAAAGATCATGGCATCTGGGCCATCACTTCATGGCAAATAGATGGGGAAACAATGGCAAGTGACAGAATTTACTTTGTAGGGCTCCAAAATCACTGCAGGTGGTGACTGCAGCCATGCAGTTAAAAAACGCTTACTCCTTGGAAGGAAAGCTATGACCAACTTAGAGAGCATATTAAAAAGCAGAGACAGCAAAAGAGACACTGATGTATAGAACAGTTTTATGGACTCTATGGGAGAGGGAGAGGGAGAGGGAGAGGGAGAGGGTGGGAAGATTTGGGAGAATGGCATTGAAACATGTAAAATATCATGTATGAAACGAGATGCCAGTCCAGGTTCAATGCACGATACTGGATGCTTGGGGCTAGTGCACCGGGACGACCCAGAGGGATGGTATGGGGAGGTAGGAGGGAGGAGGGTTCAGGATGGGGAACACATGTATACCTGTGGCGGATTCATTTTGATATTTGGCAAAACTAATACAATTATGTAAAGTTTAAAAATAAAAAAAAAAAAAGCAGAGACATTACTTTGCCAACAAAGATCCATCTAGTCCAAGCTATGGTTTTTCCAGTAGCCATGTACAGATGTGAGAGTTGGACCGTAAAGAAAGCTGGAGCACTGAAGAATTGATGCTTTTGAACTGTGGTGTTGGATAAGACTCTTGAGAGTCCCTTGGACTGCAATAAGATCAAACCAGTCAATCCTAAAGAAAATCAGTCCTGAACATTCATTGGAAGGACTGATGCTGAAGCTGAAGCTCCAATACTTTGGCCACCTGATGCAAAGAACGGACTCCTTAGAAAAGACCCTGATACTGGGAAAGATTGAAGGCAGGAGGAGAAGGGGACAACAGAGGATGAGATGGTTGAATGGCATCATCGACTCGATGGACATGAGTTTGAGCAAGCTCCAGGATTTGGTGATGGACAGAGAAGCCTAGCGTGCTGCAATCCATGGGGTTGCAAAGAGTCAGAAATGACTAAGCGACTAAACCGAAGAGAGCTGTATTTGAAATGCTAAACATTAGAGTGAAAAACTTTAGCAAGAGAAATAAACTGTGAAAATAAATAAATCAGTCAATAAAGAGAAATAAGTGCATCTGGTTTTTAAGGAGCAATATCTACCAGCTAGAACTTTTACTCAGTAGTCAAATATTCTCCATAGAAAACAGCAAATAAGTAATTGGATTCTGAGTAACTTCACTAAACAATCTATTCTGTCATCACTTGTATGCTAAAGTCAAATGTCTTATTGATTAATACATTATATAAATTTGGCAAATCTCTGTTGTCTACTCTGTTCACATCAAGAGATTACAAATTTTATTAAAAATGTATTTAGCAAGTCATTTTAGGACCTAACAAGATAAAGTGAATAATGTTTCAGAAAAGTTGATACAACAAGCAATACATTCCTTTATTTTTATATGTCTGGAAACTTTTAATCATATACATAAATGGTTTTAAAATCATATTTAAGTTTATGAATCACATGAACTAACAGTTATTATAACTGACATGAGAATTTAAAATGTGAGTTCTTGCAATAACCATAATGGATCAAAAATACATTCTTCCCTTCTGTATTGAATAAGCAATAGCCACACACACACACACACACACACACACACACACACACACACACAACTCTACTAATCAGCCCAAAAAAACATTAATTTTTCTTAAGTTAACAGAGTCATAGGGAAATTCAATACTTTTTCTTACTTTTTTCCTTTCTCATGTAGTAAGAGTTAAAGAACACTGAAAAAGCAATCTTGACCATAGAATTTGATAGATTGTCTGAATTATTACTTAAACTTCCAGTTGTAAAAACAAATCCCTGCTACAAATTTATCTAGGCTTTTTTTATTATGTGTTTCTCCCACTGCAGGCATAAATATCATTTGAGTCTTCCTGCATGCGTGTCCTTCTTTGATAGATGGCTTAGTACCAAAACCTTTTATTTTTTCAGAGTAAGCACAATTTCCAAATCCTATGTAGTCTGATAAATATGCTATGAAAGATTGGTCAGCACTGATGCAGACAGCCAAGTTCTGCACTGCTAAGAAAGAAAATAAGGTGATGGAGAAAGAATCTGTCCTCTGTCTCTACCCAGAAATACTAGATATTGTGAATTCTAGGGTCCATGAGCAGCAACTTGCAATTTGAGAATTACTCACACCAGTAGAATATCAATGATGCAGAAAACAAACTGCCTTTGGCTCAGGATCCACTTGTTACTACCATCTATTCCCTGACTCCCATAGAGGAGTGGGAGAAATATAGGAGTAAATGTAAACATATGAATCTGAGCCCTATCTGGCTCCATTATACTTTTAACAGCGAGTGGTTGGCTTCTATATGCAATGAATAAAGAGAAGATTAGTAACTCTCATCAATACAATTCATCTCCTCCATCTACACAAATTCAACCCTTTAGGTGGAGTCCTGAAGCACCACCAGGGCCCTCTATTCAACCAGAGTAAGGCTGTGGGTACTTGATAAAATTCACCTTTAAAAAATCTTTACAAATGCTTTTTGCTCAGGCTTCCTCTCTACACTCCTTATTCTCTCATCCCAGTCTGATTGTCCTGTTTCCTTCCCATTCCCTCTTATTTAGGACTCTCCACTTGGAGCGTGATCTAGTTGTTTATTTTACCTGGATCCGATTTCACTCCTGTCCCCTTGTTGTTCAGTTGCTAAGTCCTGTCCGACTCTTTGCAACCCCATGGACCACAGCACGCCAGGCTCCTCTGTCCTTCACTATCCCCTGGAGTTTGCTCAGACTCATGTCCATTGAATCAGTGATGCCCTGTCCTTTAAGTACAGCTTTTTAGACCACTGACCATGGTTTCTGGACTCCCTGTTGCCACACCAAATCTAGTTCCTATAACTATGATGCCCAACACAAGTCTCAAGAAGAGTTTCAATATTTCCTCAAAGAAAATACAGAGTACAAGGAGAAAGAAGCAGTCTGTTTCCCTAAGTCAAAGGCACCCCTGAGTTAATAATAATGAAAAGTGGAGTTAGATGCTTCACATATGACCTTCACCTGTAACAGGTATTTAGCCTCAGAAGCATGAGACTGCAAAGAAAACAAAGGCATCTTTGAATGGAGGAAAAGTAATACAAAATACATTTTCATTAAACCACTGCTCTCACCAGTGGTAACCTTTTATTGGTCCCTTCATAGAAAATGCTCAAAAATTAATCTCTTTAATTAAACTTTTAAAATAAATCTATTTAAAGAGATGCATTTCTTTGGCCCATTTTTTGATTGGGTCGTTTATTTTTCTGGAGTTGAGCTGTAGGAGTTGCTTGTATATTTTTGAGATTAGTTGTTTGTCGGTTGCTTCATTTGCTATTATTTTCTCCCATTCTGAAGGCTGTCTTTTCACCTTGCTAATAGTTTCCTTTGATGTGCAGAAGCTTTTAAGGTTAATTAGGTCCCATTTGTTTATTTTTGCTTTTATTTCCAATATTCTGGGAGGTGGGTCATAGAGGATCCTGCTGTGATGTATGTCGGAGAGTGTTTTGCCTATGTTCTCCTCTAGGAGTTTTATAGTTTCTGGTCTTACGTTTAGATCTTTAATCCATTTTGAGTTTATTTTTGTGTATGGTGTTAGAAAGTGGTCCATTTCTCCAAAAAAGACATACAGATGGCTAACAAACACATGAAAAGATGCTCCACATCACTCATTGTCAGAGAAATGCAAATCAAAACCACTGTGAGGTACCATTTCACACCAGTCAGAATGGCTGCGATCCAAAAGTCTACAAATAATAAATGCTGGAGAGGGTGTGGAGAAAAGGGAACCCTCTTACACTGTTGGTGGGAATGCAAACTAGTACAGCCACTATGGAGAACAGTGTGGAGATTCCTTAAAAAACTGGAAATAGAACTGCCTTATGATCCAGCAACCCCACTGCTGGGCATACACACTGAGGAAACCAGAAGGGAAAGAGACACGTGTACCCCAATGTTCATCGCAGCACTGTTTATAATAGCCAAGACATGGAAGCAACCTAGATGTCCATCAGCAGATGAATGGATAAGAAAGCTGTGGTACATATACACAATGGAGTATTACTCAGCCATTAAAAAGAATACATTTGAATCAGTTCTAATGAGGTGGATGAAACTGGAGCCTATTATACAGAGTGAAGTAAGCCAGAAGGAAAAACATAAATACAGTATACTAAGGCATATATATGGAATTTAGAAAGATGGTAACAATAACCTGGTGTACGAGACAGCAAAAGAGACACTGATGTATAGAACAGTCTTATGGACTCTGTGGGAGAGGGTGGGAAGATTTGGGAGAATGGCAATGAAACATGTAAAATATCATGTAGGAAACGAGTTGCCAGTCCAGGTTCGATGCATGATGCTGGATGCTTGGGGCTGGTGCACTGGGACAGCCCAGAGGGATGGGGGGGGAGGAGGAGGGAGGAGGGTTCGGGATGGGGAACACATGTATACCTGTGGCGGATTCATTTTGATATTTGGCAAAACTAATACAATTATGTAAAGTTTAAAAATAAAATAAAATTGGAAGAATAAAAAAATTTTTAAAAATAAAGAGATGCATTAAAATTTAAAATTTCAGATTGCAGTTTAAGTAACAACCACGTAACAACTTAAAAGGAGCTGAATTGGAATTCTATGATCTACGTCACACTTGAACCTATAGGGGAGATTTAAAATATATTCCTAAATTGCATCCCAACCTGCCAAATCAAAATCTCCATGGGTCAGGATAAGAAGTCCTTTTAAAAAGTGGTATTAGCAGGCCCTGAAAGAACCTTTGTCAATCCCTGCTCTAAGAGTGAAGCTGTAGTTCTCCATTTTATCTGGTGCACCTTGCCTCAAAACTGCCAAAAGAAAAAGGAATCGAAATGCCAACCCCAAGGAAACCAAAATGAAAGACTTAACATAAACCTACTGGTTTTTATTGACTCTAATTGATCAAAATGTTTTTGATACCTATTTCCCATTTTACAACCTTGTTGTAGTATAATACTTAAGAATGTAAAATTGAGATACAAGTGATCTGGTTCCACTTCAGGCTCAGTCACACCCTAGCTCCATGACACTCAGAAATGTCCTCTGTTCTTCATTTTCCTCAGCTGAAAAACCCAAAAATAATGTTAGTATCTGCTTCACAGAGTCACTGACAAGACTAAATTACTACTGCTGCTGCTGCTAAGTCGCTTCAGTCGTGTCCAACTCTGTGCGACCCCATAGACTGCAGCCCACCAGGCTCCGCCGTCCCTGGGATTCTCCAGGCAAGAACACTGGAGTGGGTTGCCATTTCCTTCTCCAGTGCATGAAAGTGAAAAGTGAAAGTGAAGTCGCTCAGTCGTGTCCGACTCTTAGCGACCCCATGGACTGCAGCCCACCAGGCTCCTCGGTCCATGGGGTTTTCCAGCCAAGAGTACTGGAGTGGGGTGCCATTACCTTCTCTGGACTAAATTACTAAATACATGCAAATTGCTATAAATAATTCCTAGAATATATAAAGCATTCAAGAATCTGAGTTATGATTAATATTATTTTCATCATAGCATTGGTGTGGGAGTTAAACAGTTGGAAATATATCAGGTTCAAGTTAATGTATATCAGGCTATAAAATACTGCATACTACTGGGACTTCTCTGGTGGTCTCTGTGGGACACTGGCAAACAAACAGATCCTTAAAAACAGTCCCATTAGAACTTCTTGGTGGTCCAGTAGCTAAAATTTCCCCTTCCAGTGCAGGAGGTGAGGGTTCCATCACTGGTTAGGGATTTAAGAACCCACAAACCTCACAGCCAGAAAACCAAAACACAAAACAGAAGCAATATTGTTACAAATTCAATAAGGACTTTAAAAATGACTCACATCAAAAAAATTTTTAAAAGCCCAAGTGTTGCAAATTACTATTTCCTTTCACAGATATTAAAATGTCTTTCTAGTTTATCGAAACCAAAATGTTCACACACAAAAGTAATGAATAATAATGAAGTACAGCATATATCCCACTTCTGACACATTCTTGTTTGGGCTTCTTGGTGGCACTAGTATAAAAAACCCACCTGCCAGTACAGGAGACATAAGAGATGCAGGTTCAATCCCTGGGTCAGGAAGATCCCTTGAGGGAGGGCATGGCAACCCACTCCAATATTCTTGCTTTGGAAATCCCATGGACAGAGGAGCCTGGCGGGCTATAGTCTATAGGGTCACAAAGAGTCAGACATGACTGAAGCAACTTAGAACACACACATAGCATATATATATATACATATATATATATGTATATATACACCCTGTATATGTGTATACTTCCAAGACTAGTAAAATTGAGCACATAATTTTTAAAAAGTAGAGAGAGGTTTTGGTGAATTTATTTTCAAATTGTCTGCTTTGCTCTAGAGAATCTTAATTTCTCAAAAATAATTCTTGCCCAAGTAAATATGCCCCATGACACATGAATGATAAACACATGAATGATAAATGCATACTATGGAAGATTTTCTTTCCAAAAAACAGTTATCAACTGCTTAAATAAAGTCCCACAGGGCAGAAGAACACCATATGCGTGGTCAAGTCCTGTGTTTCTCATTTCTGTCATTTAATTGCTCTGTATTTGTATCTGGCTTTACTGCAGGAAAGTTTTATGCATGGAATTTGCCTCAAAGCTGAGGATAATAGACTCTCTTCTTTCAGATTTATTCTATACAGCACAATTTTCTGGGGGAAAAATGTGTAAAACTGCTTTGTGGCAATATATATGGAATCAAGAGTAAAATAATAAAAAGAAAACATTGTCCAAAGGAAATTTCAGTGACTGAGTGAAACCCTCTGTCAGACATATTTAACTTCATTTAAACACGCCACTTATTATTTATAGTTTTTCAGAGTATAGATGTGAATCAGGAACCAAAAGTGAATTTATTAAGTAGGGATACTTGAAAGTCATGTACACGTGTCAAAAATGTATTGTGTTAAGAATTGAGGAACCCTACTAACTCCCACCCCTTCAAAAAAGGCAGGCTACCTGCTATTCTTTTATATTCTAGACCAATTTTGTTATTTTACCCTCTACCTTTTTACGAATGCATAAGTTTTTAAACAAAAGATACAGAATTACAGAAATCTTTCCATCTTAGCATGAAAACGTAGGAGGACTAAAACTGCTTCTCAATCCCAAAAGAATTAACATGGAATACTGATTACTACTAATTTATTTTTTATTCATGTCCTCATTTTTTATTTTAAATTTGTCTTAATTACAATATAAAACATGCTAAAATGAAACAACAGAATACATATATACACCAAAAGACATTCCAGAATGCTCAAACCAGTGCTACTCAACATAGCACTAAACGAGAAATGACCCAAATCTCTAGAAACAAGAGAATGGATAAATTAATTCTCACATATTCATACACTGAGATACTAAAGATCAATGAAAACAATCAGAAAAATCAAAACATGATGAATGAGTATTACAAACATCATAATAGGAAAATAGACACGAGAGTATAATCTCTATTGTTGTTTTTCTATAGAATACAAATAAGTTTAATTAATTGATTTTAGAAATCAATTTGGGGTAGGGGAAATAGTGCTTTTTTTCCAGCGGTAGGTGTATTTATTTTTATTGGAATATAACTGCTTTACAATGTCATTAGTTTTCTGCTGTACAACACTGGTAGATCAGCTATATGCATACATATAACTTCTCCTTCTTAGAACCTCCCTCCCACCCCCTCAGCCCTGTCCCTCCCCTCTAGGTCGTCACAAAGCACCGAGTTGAGCTCCCTGTGCTACCCAGCAGCTAGCTTCCCACTAGCTAGCTATTTTGCTGCTAATTTAAATCTATTTTGAGGGTTCCTATTCTGACATAATAGCTCCCTAGTTTTTCAAACATCCCCCTCTTTCTTAAAACTCAAGAGCATGTGGGTGCTTGCAAAGATGTCTTGAGGGAACTTGTCCAAGAAAGATGATGCCAAATAGGGAATTCCACTGCAAAATAGGACTGAGTCTGAAAAAACATTACAATAAGTTTGCTATACACTACACCACTTGCCTTAGGGATCAACTGGTGTGGAGGTGGGGGGGTCAAAATGAGATTGTCTAAGAATAACTTTCCAGAAAATTCTCTGGCAGTCTAGTGGTTGGGACTCCAAAAATTTCAATGCAGAGGACATAGATTCGATCCCTGGTTGGGGAATGGAGATTCCAAGCACTGCACTCTGCAGCCAAATAAACAAATAAGAAGAATCTTCTAATAACTGAGGAGACAGCATTTAGATTCATGCCCTTCCCTGGTGGCTCAGAGGGTAAAAGCGTCTGCCTATAATGAGACAGACCTGGGTTCGATCCCTGGGTCAGGAAGATCCCCTGGAGAAGGAAACAGCAACCAACTCCAGTACTCTTTCCTGGAAATCCCATGGATGGAGGAGCTGGTAGGCTATAGTCCATGGGGTCGCAAAGAGCTGGACACGACTGCGTGACTTCACTTTCTTTCACTTCACAAAATCTTAACATTTAGCCAGTATGAGCCAAAGAAGAAAGAGCCCCAGCTAAGGAAAACGGGTTCTCCTTTTCCCTATAACCCCCATTCTCTTTGCTTAGACCCTGAACTAACCAGAAGTGAGGTTTTTAGGTATGTGAAGGAACAATTACTACCAGTCCTTGAGCCCCAGATCTGGCTGGACAAGAGTGGGAGCTGAGACTGTGAGGAGAGAAAACAATGATTAAGACTCCGAGCTTCCAACACAGGAGGCATGGATTTGACCCTTGGTCAGGGAACTAAGATCCCACATGCTGCACCACGCAGCCAAAAAAAAAAAAAAATTCAATTTAAAAAACAAAAAAAAAAAAAAAAAAGGAAGGAGAAACTTTGAATTGGGTATGAGATTAAAACTTCAATGTAATCTGGGTTGGATATATTTTTAGTATTAATATTTTACTTAGTATATATATTGTTAGTATACTACTTTGAAGAAAAGAAAATCCTCAAAGCTGAAATTTACTAAAGGTTATAGGATCTTCCCTCCTAGCTCAGTTGGTAAAGAATCTGCCTGCAATGATGGAGACCCAGGTTCAATTCCTGGGTCTGAATAGATCCCCTGGAGAAGGAAATGGCAACCCACTCCAGTATTCTTGCCTAGAAAATCCCATGGACAGAGGAACCTGGTGGGCTACAGTCCATGGGGTCACAAGAGTCAGACACGATTTAATGACTAAACCACCATAGGATCTTCCAGAGCTGTCATCCACAGGCAGCGAGATGTGGTGGAACATTTTTGAAACTAGGGGAATGTGGGGAGGAGGGTAAAGGATAGTCATTTCTTACTTTGTACACCTCTAAGCCCAGGCCATTTAGCAAACAGGTTACATTTAGAATAAACCTTCAATCACTACTGTAAACTGTTTCTTCATCCTGTGAAAGAGCCCAAACAAAACAATTTAGGTATTTTCATTTATACTGTCAATTGTGAAATAAATAAGGACACATATATCTTGTTACAGCTTATCTTCCTTTTTTTAAACTTCAAATTCTAAAGCAGTGAAAGATTATTATTTGTTATTACATTTTTTGGAGGTGAGGCAGACAAAATAAATTCTAATTTTATTTTTTAAATGATAACAAGCAATAAGTATAAAAACCACAGGTATTCTTAGAGCTCACATATTCCTTATTCAGAAGCTTATCAGAGAACAGGCTTTGTGTTGCTTTCTATAAGTAAGCACTTACTTCACAGTAAGCAAATACTTTTGTGTTCATTTATCTAGATGAAAGTGTGACTTGACAAAAAAAAAAAAAAGTTTTTGTTAAGGAAATTTATGTTTAATAAAATTACACATATTTTCAGTAACTTGAACTGAATTTTTAGTTCTTGTCTTCCATAGCCAACGGAAAAAATTATTTCCTGCACCAACATCAGGCTGTGTCTCACTATGTATTATCAAGGGGATGAAATCTACAGTCTATATACTCAGACATGCAAGTGTATGATTTTCTGTATTTTAAATTACTTACCTCATCTTGGCTCTCGAGCTGCCTTTCCAACTTTGCCAACTAAATGTACCCTGGTGGTTTTATTTGAAAATTGTCTATTTAGAGTAATTACTCATTTCCAGATTTGTGCTTTTCCTGGAAGAGATTTCCAGATTTCTTCTCAACACAGTCTCTAGGCAGGAGGAGAAGGGGATGACAGAGGATGAGATGGTTGGATGGCATCACCGACTCGATGGAGATGAGTTTGGGTAAACTCCAGGAGTTGGTGATGGACAGGGAAGCCTGGCATACTACAGTCCATGAGGACTGCAGAGAGTCTGCAAAGAGTGTGTCCGCAGAGAGTCAGACACAAAACTGAGCTACTAAACAGAGGTATAAGATAAACTTAAATTTCCAATCAGCAAAGGGTAGGAAGTGACTGGTCCTTATGATTTTCTCTGACTGGACAACTCATCCCATTTGGTGAAAGCACTGACTCCTGTTCTCACTGTATCTGATAAGATATAACTGGTCTGTCTGGTCACTGCTTACCCTAACGTAGCATCCACAGGGATGTAGTTGCTCCCACTTGGTCTGTTTAGAATTAGGCTTATATGTGCTGCTGAGAAAATCATAGAACTTTGCCTTGCCTCCTGAAATGCCACATACTCTATGGCCTCGTTATCCCAACCTCAGGCTTCTTATGACTGATTCTCTCAACACTCCTTTCCCATCCTCAGCCTCTATTTCAATATTCAAGGTTCTTTGTTGTAAACAACAGAAGTAGATTTTCCCTGAATAGGGCAGTGTAGGTGAGGGAGAACAGCTAAAGAATATTTTTCATGACTTGAAGGAACACTGAAATGATTATAAGCAAGACTTGAATCTGGGCTTCTAGAAACAGAATCCAAACTATGCCATAGAACTTCTACTTCTGAGTAGAATATACTAGGGATGCAGCAGGTCAACATTCCCATTGAGGCAGTTAAAAAAAAAAAAAAAATGAATGAATGAACAAGAATTATACTCTTAGAGGGGCATTCCTAAGGTGGCAGAGGACTAGGACGGGGAGACCACTTTCTCCCCCACAAATTCATCAAAAGAACATTTGAACGCTGAGTAAATTCCACAAAACAACTTCTGAATGCTGGCAGAGGACATCAGGCACTCAGAAAAGCAGCCCATTGTCTTCGAAAGGAGGTAGGAAAAAATATAAAAGATAAAAAGAGAGACAAAAGAGGTAGGGATGGAGATCCGTCCCGGGAAGGGAGTCTTAAAAAAGAGAGAAGTTTCCAAACACCAGGAAACATTCTCACTGGCGAGTCTGTGGCGAGCCTTGGAAACTCAGAGGGCAACATAACTGGGAGGAAAAAATAAATAAATAATTAAAACCCACAGATTATGTGCCCAACGGTAACTCCCAGTGGAGAAGCAGCACAGACGCCCGCATCTGCCACTAGCAAGCGGGGGCCAAGCAGGGAGGCGCAGGCTGCATTGCTTAGAGTAAGGACCAGGCCTGAATGCCACGAGGGCAATCTGAGGGAACTAACTTGAGATAGCAAACCAGACTGTGGGATAGCTATCCCGCGAAAAGCCCCAACCTAAGACAACGCCAGGCCTGCTCACAGAACAAAGGACTGAGCAGAGCTGGCCGGCTGCAGGCTGGCCCATCCCCCTCTGGAGACAGGCAGGTGAGGGCAGCCAGAGCCAGAAGGCGGCAACTGTGGCCCCAAAGAGGCATCATCTACCTCAGAGAGGCATCATCTACAGGCAGGCGAGGGCAGCCAGAGACAGAAGGGGGCAACTGTGGTCCCAGAGAGGCATCATCTACCCCAGAGAGGCATCATGCTACCTTGGTTAGCAGGCTTCATTGCTAACCAAGACTTCTTGGGATTCCAGACGGTCGACATCCACCGGGAAGGTCACAGCCAGAGATGAGCTCCCCAGAAGAGACACACAGCACACCTGAGAAGGTGTGCCTGTTGTATACCCAGAAAACTGAGCGGCAGGGACGGGGGAGGCAATAAGTCACAGCGACTGTGCTCACCAAGCACCTAGTCACCTGAGATGCTCAGACTTGGGAAGGGCACAAAATGCAGACCCAACTGAGTCTGCGCCTTTGTGGCGTACCCGAGTACCTGAACCTGAACGGCTTAGACCTGGGAAGTATATACAACCCAGGGTCAGCCTCACACAGTTCCCGGCAGAGCAACCTAGAGCCTAAGCAGTGTAGACAGGGAAAGCACACACTCCATTAGCCGGGGCAAACCCAGTGTGGCTGAGACACTGCGAGCACACGCCAGTGTTATTTGTTGGCAGTGTTCCTCCTTCCGCACAGCACGACTGAACAGATCAGATCAGATCAGTCGCTGAGTCGTGTCCGACTCTTTGTGACCCCATGAATCGCAGCACACCAGGCCTCCCTGTCCATCACCAACTCCCGGAGTTCACTCAGACTCACATCCATTGAGTCAGTGATGCCATCCAGCCGTCTCATCCTCTGTCGTCCCCTTCTCCTCCTGCCCCCAATCCCTCCCAGCATCAGAGTCTTTTCCAATGAGTCAACTCTTCGTATGAGGTGGCCAAAGTACTGGAGTTTCAGCTTTAGCATCAGTCCTTCCAAAGAAATCACAGGGCTGATCTTCAGAATGCACTGGTTGGATCTCCTTGCAGTCCAAGGGACTCTCAAGAGTCTTCTCCAACACCACAGTTCAAAAGCATCAATTCTTTGGCGCTCAGCCTTCTTCACAGTCCAACTCTCACATCCATACATGACCACAGGAAAAACCATAGCCTTGACTAGACAAACTTTTGTTGGCAAAGTAATGTCTCTGCTTTTGAATATGCTATCTAGGTTGGTCATAACTTTCCTTCCAAGGAGTAAGCGTCTTTTAATTTCATGGCTGCAGTCATCATCTGTAGTGATTTTGGAGACCAGAAAAATAAAGTCTGACAATGTTTTCACTGTTTCCCCATCTATTTCCCATGAAGTGGTGGGACCAGATGCCATGATCTTCGTTTTCTGAATGTTGAGCTTAAGCCAACTTTTTCACTCGCCACTTTCACTTTCATCAAGAGGCTTTTTAGTTCCTCTTCACTTTCTGCCATAAGGGTGGTGTCATCTGCATATCTGAGGTTATTGATATTTCTCCCAGCAATCTTGATTCCAGCTTCTGTTTCTTCCAGTCCAGCGTTTCTCATGATGTACTCTGCATATAAGTTAAATAAACAGGGTGACAATATACAGCCTTGACGAACTCCTTTTCCTATTTGGAACCAGTCTATTGTTCCATGTCCAGTTCTAACTGTTACTTCCTGACCTGCATACAAATTTCTCAAGATGCAGATCAGGTGGTCTGGTATTTCCATCTCTTTCAGAATTTTCCACAGTTTATTGTGATTCACATAGTCAAAGGCTTTGGCATAGTCAATAAAGCAGAAATAGATGTTTTTCTGGAACTCTCTTGCTTTTTCGATGATCCAGCAGATGTTGGCAATTTGATCTCTGGTTCCTCTGCCTTTTCTAAAACCAGCTCGAACATCAGGAAGTTCACAGTCCACATATTGCTGAAGCCTAGCTTGGAGAATTTTGAGCATTACTTTACTAACATGTGAGATGAGTGCAACTGTGCGGTAGTTTGAGCATTCTTTGGCATTGCCTTTCTTTGGGATTGGATGAAAACTGACCTTTTCCAGTCCTGTGGCCACTGCTGAGTTTTCCAAATTTGCTGGCATCTTGAGTGCAGCACTTTCATAGCATCATCTTTCAGGATTTGGAATAGCTCAACTGGAATTCCATCACCTCTACTAGCTTTGTTCATAGTGATGCTTTCTAAGGCCCACCTGACTTCACATTCCAGGATTCTAGGAATCAGCGAACTGAAATGGACTGGAATGGGTGAATTTAACTCAGATAACCCTTATATCTACTACTGCAGGCAAGAGTCCCTCAGAAGAAATGGAGTGGCCATCATGGTCAACAAAAGAGTCTGAATTGCAGTACTTGGATGCAATCTCAAAAACGACAGAATGATCTCTATTCATTTCCAAGGCAAACCATTCAGTATCACAGTAATCCAAGTCTATGCCCCAACCAGTAATGCTGAAGAAGCT
Organism: Bos mutus; assembly: GCF_027580195.1. Classification (NCBI taxonomy): domain Eukaryota; kingdom Metazoa; phylum Chordata; class Mammalia; order Artiodactyla; family Bovidae; genus Bos; species Bos mutus. Next base: position 24,414,742 of record NC_091628.1, read on the forward strand.
GAAGTTGAATGGTTCTATGAAGACCTACAAGACCTTTTAGAACTAACACCCCAAAAGGATTTCCTTTTCATTATAGGGGACTGGAATGCAAAAGTAGGAAGTCAAGAAACACCTGGAGCAACAGGCAAATTTGGCCTTGGAATATGGAACGAAGCAGGGCAAAGACTAATAGAGTTTTTCCAAGAAAATGCACTGGTCATAACAAACACCCTCTTCCAACAACACAAGAGAAGACTCTATACATGGACATCACCAGATGGTCAACACTGAAATCATATTGATTATATTCTTTGCAGCCAAAGATGGAGCTCTATACAGTCAACAAAAACAAGACCAGGAGCTGACTGTGGCTCAGATCATGAACTCCTTATTGCCAAATTCAGACTTAAATTGAAGAAAGTAGGGAAAACCACTAGACCATTCAGGTATGACCTAAATCAAATCCCTTCTGAGCATACAGTGGAAGTGAGAAATAGATTTAAGGGACTAGCTCTGATAGATAGAGTGCCTGATGAACTATGGAATGAGGTTCGTGACATTGTACAGGAGACAGGGATCAAGACCATCCCCATGGAAAAGAAATGCAAAAAAGCAAAATGGCTGTCTGGGGAGGCCTTACAAATAGCTGTGAAAAGAAGAGAAGCGAAAAGCAAAGGAGAAAAGGAGAGATATAAGCATCTGAATACAGAGTTCCAAAGAATAGCAAGAAGAGATAAGAAAGCCTTCTTCAGAGATCAATGCAAAGAAATAGAGGAAAACAACAGAATGGGAAAGACTAAGGATCTCTTTCAAGAAAATCAGAGATACCAAAGGAACATTTCATGCAAAAATGAGCTCGATAAAGGACAGAAATGGTATGGACCTAACAGAAGCAGAAGATATTAAGAAGAGATGGCAAGAATATACAGAAGAACTGTACAAAAAAGATCTTCACGACCCAGATAATCACGATGGTGTGATCACGACTGAACAAGTGAACCTAAAAAAAAGTGTCCACCACCGCCCCCTTTGTCAGGGAGGAAATTAGACACTGAAAAGACCAGCAAACAGAAGCTAAAAAAAAACAGAGGAACCACCTTGGAAGTAACAGGTGCAATAGATTAAAACCCTGTAGTTAGTACCCACTACATAGGAAGGGGCCTGTAGATCTTGAGAAGTATAAGCTGGATCAAGGAACTATCTGAAAATGAACTGACCCCACACTCCACAACAACACCAGAGAAAGTCCTAGATATATTTGTACTATTATTATTTTTTAAATTAAAAAATTTTTTTTATTTTTAAATTCTCTATTACTCCTTTAATTTTCATTTTTATAACCTACTATTACTTTGCAAAAAAAATCCTGTTTTTTAAAGCAAACTTCATATATATATATTTTATAATTTTTGTGACTGTTTTTTTCTTTAATATTGTATTTTTGAGAATCCAACCTCTAATCTAGATTTGTAAGCTTTGCTTTTTGGTATTTGTTATCAATTTTGTACCTTTAAGAACCCAATCTTCAGTACTCATTTTTACTTGGGAACGAGATTACTGGCTTGACTGCTCTCTCTCCCTTTGGACTCTCCTTTTTCTCTACCAGGTCGCCTCTATCTCCTCCCTCCCCTTTCTCTTCTCTACCCAACTCTGTGAATCTCTTTGTACGTTCCAGGCTGTGGAGAACACATAGGGAGCTGATTACTGGCTGGATCTGTCTCTCTTCTTTTCATTCTCCCCTTTATCCTCTTGGCTACCTCTGTCTCCTTTCTCCCTCTTCTTTTCTCTGTGTAATTCTGTGAACATCTCTGAGCAGTCCAGACTGTGGAGTGCACATAAGGAAGTGATTACCAGCTAGCTTGCTCTCTTCTCTTTTGATTCCCCCTCTTCTCCTCCTGGTCACCTCTATCTCCCTCCTCCTCTTCTCTTCTCCATGTAACTCTGTGAACCTTTCTGGGTGTACCTCACTGTGGAGAAACTTTTCATCTTTAACCTAGATGTTTTATCAAAGGTGCTGTATAGAAGGAGAAGTCTTGAGACTACTGTAAAAATAAGACTGAAAACCAGAAGCAGGAGGCTTAAGTCCAAATCCTGAGAACACCAGAGAACTCCTGACTCCAGGGAACATTAATCAACAGGAGCTCATCAAACACCTCCATACCTACACTGAAACCAAGCACCACCCAAGTGCCAACAAGTTCCAGAGCAAGACATACCATGCAAATTCTCCAGCAACACAGGAACATAGCCCTGAGCTTCAATATACAGGGTGCCCAAAGTCACACCAAAACCACTGACATCTCATAACTCATTACTGGACACTTCATTGCACTCCAGAGAGAAGAAATCCAGCTCCACTCACCAGAACACGGACACAAGCTTCCCTAACCAGGAAACCTTGACAAGCCACCCGTCCAACCCCACCTACAGTGAGGAAACTCCACAATAAAGAGAACTCCACAAACTGCCAGAATACGGAAAGGCCACCCCAAACACAGCAATATGAACAAGATGAAAAGGCAGAGAAATACCCAGCAGGTAAAGGAACAGGATAAATGCCCACCAAACCAAACAAAAGAGGAAGAGATAGGGAATCTACTTGATAAAGAATTCCAAATAATGATAGTGAAAATGATCCAAAATCTTGAAAACAAAATGGAGTTACAGATAAATAGCCTGGAGACAAGGATTGAGAAGATGCAAGAAAGGTTTAACAAGGACCTAGAAGAAATAAAAAAAGAGTCAATATATAATGAATAATGCAATAAATGAGATCAGAAACACTCTGCAGGGAACCAACAGTAGAATAATGGAGGCAGAAGATAGGATAAGTGAGGTAGAAGATAGAATGGTAGAAATAAATGAAACAGAGAGGGAAAAAGAAAAACAAATTAAAAGAAATGAGGTCAATCTCAGAGACCTCTGGAAGAATGTTTAATGCCCCAACATTTGAATCATAGGAGTCTCAGAAGCAGAACACAAAAAGAAAGACCATGAGAAAATACTTGAGGAGATAATAGTTGAAAACTTCCCTAAAATGGGGAAGGAAATAATCACCCAAGTCCAAGAAACCCAGAGAGTCCCAGACAGGACAAACCCAAGGCAAAACACCCCAAGACACATATTAATCAAATTAACAAAGATCAAACACAATGAACAAATATTAAAAGCAGCAAGGGAAAAACAACAAACAATACACAAGGGAACTCCCATAAGGATAACAGCTGATCTTTCAATAGAAACTCTTCAGGCCAGGAGGGAATGGCAAGACATACTTAAAGTGATGAAAGAAAATAACCTACAGCCCAGATTACTGTACCCAGCAAGGATCTCATTCCAAAATGAAGGAGAAATCAAAAGCTTTACAGACAAGCAAAAGCTGAGAGAATTCAGCACCACCAAACCAGATCTCCAACAAATGCAAAAGGATCTTCTCTAGACAGGAAACACAGAATAAACTCGAACCCAAAACAATAAAGTTAATGGCAACGGGATCATACTTATCAATTATTACCTTAAATGTAAATGAGTTGAATGCCCCAACCAAAAGACAAAGACTGGCTGAATGGATACAAAAACAAGACCCCTGTATATGTTGTCTACAAGAGACCCACCTTGAAACAAGGGACACATACAGACTGAAAGTGAAGGGCTGGAAAAAGATATTCGAAGCAAATAGAGACCGAAAGAAAGCAGGAGTAGCAATACTCATATCATAAAATAGACTTTAAAACAAAGGCTGTGAAAAGAGACAAAGAAGGTCACTAGATGATAAAAGGATCTCTCCAAGAAGAAGATATAACAATTATAAATATATGTGCACCCAACGTAGGAGCACCGCAATATGTAAGACAAATGCTAACAAGTATGAAAGGGGAAATTAACAATAACACAGTAATACTGGGAGACTTTAATACTCCACTCACACCTATGGATCGATCAACTAAACAGAAAATTAACAAGGAAACACAAACTTTAAACGATACAATAGACCAGTTAGACCTAATTGATATCTATAGGACATTTCACCCCAAAACAATGAATTTCACCTTTTTCTCAAGTGCACACGGAACCTTCTCCAGGATAGATCACATCCTGGGCCATAAATCTAGCCTTGGTAAATTCAAAAAAACTGAAATCATTCCAAGCATCTTTTCTGACCACAATGCAGTAAGATTAGATCTCAATTATGGGAGAAAAACTATTAAAAATTCCAACATATGGAGGCTGAACAACATGCTGCTGAATAACCAACAAATCACAGAAGAAATCAAAAAAGAAATCAATATATGCATAGAAATGAATGAAAATGAAAACACAACAATCCAAAACCTGTGGGACACTGTAAAAGCAGTGCTAAGGGGAAGGTTCATAGCAATACAGGTATACCTCAAGAAACAAGAAAAAAGTCAAATAAATAACCTAACTCTACACCTAAAGCAACTAGAAAAGGAAGAAACAAAGAACCCCAGGGTTAGTAGAAGGAAAGAAATCTTAAAAATTAGGGCAGAAATAAATGCAAAAGAAACAAAAGAGACCATAGCAAAAATCAACAAAGCCAAAAGCCGGTTCTTTGAGAAGATAAATAAAATTGACAAACCATTAGCCAGACTCATCAAGAAACAAAGGTAGAAAAATCAAATCAATAAAATTAGAAATGAAAATGTAGAGATCACAACAGATAACACAGAAATACAAAGGATCATAAGAGACTACTATCAGCAACTATATGCCAATAAAATGGACAAACTTGGAAGAAATGGACAAATTCTTAGAAAAGTACAATTTTCCAAAACTGAACCAGGAAGAAACAGAAAATCTTAACAGACCCATCACAAGCACAGAAATTGAAACTGTAATCAGAAATCTTCCAACAAACAAAAGCCCAGGACCAGACAGCTTCACAGGTGAATTCTACCAAAAATTTAGAGAAGAGCTAACACTTATCCTACTCAGAAAATTGCAGAGGAAGGTAAACTTCCAAACTAATTCTATGAGGCCACCATCACCCTAATACCAAAACCTGACAAAGATGCCACAAAAAAAAGAAAACTACAAGCCAATATCACTGATGAATATAGATGCAAAAAGCCTTAACAAAATTCTAGCAAACAGAATCCAACAACACATTAAAAAGATCATACACCGTGACCAAGTGGGCTTTATCCCAGGGATGCAAGGACTCTTAAATATCCATAAATCAATCAATGTAATACATCACAGTAACAAATTGAAAAATAAAAACCATATGATTATCTCAATAGATGCAGAGAAAGCCTTTGACAAAATTCAACATCCATTTATGATAAAAACCCTCCAAAAATCAGGAATAAAAGGAACATATCTCAACATAATAAAAGCTATGTATGACAAACTCACAGCAAACATTATCCTCAATGGTGAAAAATTGAAAGCATTTCCCCTAAAGTCAGGAACAAGACAAGGGTGCCTACTCTTACCACTATATTCAACATAGTTTTGAAAGTTTTGGCCACAGCAATCAGAGCAGAAAAAGAAATAAAAGGAATCCAAGTTGGAAAAGAAGAAGTAAAACTCTCACTATTTGCAGATGACATGATCCTCTACATAGAAAACCCTAAAGACTCCACCAGAAAATTACTAGAGCTAATCAGTGAATATAGTAAAGTTGAAGGATATAAAATCAACACACAGAAATCCCTTGCATTCCTATATACTAATAATGAGAAAATAGAGAAATTAAAGAAACAATTTCATTCACCATTGCAATGAAAAGAATAAAATACTTAGGAATATATCTATCTAAAGAAACAAAAGACCTATATATAGAAAACTATAAAACACTAGTGAAAGAAATCAAAGAGGACACTAATAGATGGAGAAATATACCATGTTCATGGATTGGAAGAATCAATATAGTGAAAATGAGTATACTACCCAAAACAATCTATAGATTCAATGCAATCCCTATCAAGCTACCAACGGTATTTTTTCACAGAGCTAGAACAAATAATTTCACAATTTGTATGGAAATACAAAAAACCTCAAATAGCCAAAGCAATCTTGAGAAAGAAGAATGGAACTGGAGGAATCAACCTGCCTGACTTCAGGCTCTACTACAAAGCCACAGTCATCAAGACAGTATGGTACTGGCACAAAGACAGAAATATAGATCAATGGAACAAAATAGAAAGCCCAGAGATAAATCCACACATGTATGGACACCTTATCTTTGACAAAGGAAGCAGGAATATACAATGGATTAAAGACAATCTCTTTAACAAGTGGTGCTTGGAAAACTGGTCATCCACTTGTAAAAGAATGAAACTAGAACACTTTCTAACACCATACACAAAAATAAACTCAAAATGGATTAAAGATCTAAACGTAAGACCAGAAACTATAAAACTCCTAGAGGAGAACATAGGTAAAACACTCTCCTACATAAATCACAGCAGGATCCTCTATGACCCACATCTCAGAATATTGGAAATAAAAGCAAAAATAAACAAATGGGACCTAATTAACCTTAAAAGCTTCTGCACAACAAAGGAAACTATAAGCAAGGTGAAAAGACAGCCTTCAGAATGAGAGAAAATAATAACAAATGAAGCAACTGACAAGGAATTAATCTCAAAAATATACAAGCAACTCCTACAGCTCAATTCCAGAAAAATAAACGACCCAATCAAAAAATGGGCCAAAGAACTAAACAGATATTTCTCCAAAGAAGACATACAGATGGCTAACAAACACATGAAAAGATGCTCAACATCACTCATTATCAGAGAAATGCAAATCAAAAAACAACAATGAGGTACCATTTCACACCAGTCAGAATGGCTATGATCCAAAGGTCTACAAGCAATAAATGCTGGAGAGGGTGTGGAGAAAAGGGAACCCTCTTACACTGTTGGTGGGAATGCAAACTAGTCCAGCCAGTATGGAGAACAGTGTGGATATTCCTTAAAAAACTGGAAATAGAACTGCCTTATGATCCAGCAATCCAACTTCTGGGCATACACACTGAGGAAACCAGAATTGAAAGCGACACGTGTACCCCAGTGTTCATCACAGGTCTGTTTGCAATAGCCAGGACATGGAAGCAACCTAGATGTCTGTCAGCAGATGAATGGATAAGAAAGCTGTGGTACATATACACAATGGAGTGTTACTCAGCCATTAAAAAGAATACATTTGAATCAGTTCTAATGAGGTGGATGAAACTGGAGCCTATTATACAGAGTGAAGTAAGCCAGAAAGAAAAACACCAATACAGTATGCTGCTGCTGATGATGCTAAGTTGATTCAGTAACGACCAACTCTGTGTGACCCCATAGACGGCAGCCCACCAGGCTCCGCCATCCCTGGGATTCTCCAGGCAAAAACACTGGAGTAGGTGGCCATTTTCTTCTCCAATGCATGAAAGTGAAAAGTGAAGTCGCTCAGTCGTGTCCAACTCTTCAAGACCCCATGGACTGCAGCCTACCAGGCTCCTCTGTCCATGGGATTTTCCAGGCAAGAGTACTGGAGTGGGGTGCCATCGCCTTCTCTGTCAATACAGTATAATAACACATATATATGGAATTTAGAAAGATGGTAACGATAACCCTGTATGTGAGACAGCAAAAGAGACACACATGTATAGAACAGTCTTTGGACTCTGTGAGAGAGGGTGAGGGTGGGATGATTTGGGAGAATGGAATTGAAACATGTGTATTATCACATGTGAAACGAATCACCAGTCCAGGTTTGATGCATGATAAAGGATGCTCAGGGCTGGTGCACTGGGATGACCCAGAGGGATGGGATAGGGAGGGAGGTGGGTGGGGGGTTCAGGATGGTGAACACATGTACACCTGTGGCAGATTCCTGTCAATGTATGGCAAAACCAATACAATATTGTAAAGTTAAATAAAATAAAAATTTTTAATAAATAAAAATAAAAAGTAAAAAAAAAAAAAGAATTATACTCTTAAAAACATTGTAGAGCTATGAAAACAAAGAGCACTAGAAGGACTAAAAGTCTTCCCAAAACTTGAGAAGGACTAAAAGTCCTTCCCAAGTGAGCTAATAATCTTTTTGTCTCTGGGGGAATCTGTTGATTTTTAAGAGCAGTCCTGAGGATCCAGCTTGAATGAGGCAGAGGTATTCTACTGTGGAAAAGAAATATACTAAGCCTTTGAAGTTCACATGGACTAGGATGATATAATAGATGACTAGAGTCGAAATCATGATCTGTTTCACCCCAAAGGATAATTCTCGAGTTCTGTAGTAGGAAAAAAAAACAGACGTTCTAGACTGGAAACAAAGTAAAATATAAGTCTACTAGAGAGAGAAAGCCTGCCTCAAACACTCCACTGGTCTCCCCCTCAGGATCTTTGCCTGATTTTGAAACTTGTGATAGGAAATCAAAGAATCAGACTCAAAAAAATCTGAAAGGCACAACTGAATCTCTAAGTTTCTCAGGGCTGAAAATATAGAGATTTTCCAGGTTTTTAGTCACAAACTTGGGAGGCAGTGCCCAAGTAAGAAGGTCAAAACACAAACTGGATAGGTCTTCCTAAAACTGCAACCCAAACCAACCAACTGCAGTCCTGGACTGGATTGATATAATGGTTTATCTTATTATCTGCCTAACAGAGTAAAGGAGATACTATCTCAGGAAGAAATAACATCACTGAATGGACATTCTGGATCTAAAATATATAATATCAGAAATTAAGATCTAGTGAGAGGTGCTTAACAGCAAAGTAGACACAGCAAAAGGTAGGATTACTGAACTCAAAGGTAGGTCAATAGAAAATATGCAATTTGAGGGACAGAGTGAGAGACCAAAAAACAAAACAAACAAACCTAAAGGGCATAAGAAACATGTAAGACACTCAAAACCTCTAATGTACATGTAAACTGAAGTTCAAAAATAGAGGGATTGGATAAATTGAGTCAGAAGTAATATTTAAGAAGTAATAGCCAAAACTTCTGCAAATGCATAAAAGATAGCCACACAAAGATTCAAGAAGCCAGCAAGCCTACAGCAAAATAAGACCAAACACATCATGGCTCAAAACAAACTGCTGAAATTCCAAGCCAGAAAAAAACTTAAAAGCAAGCAGAGAGAAACACACACACACACACACACACACACACACACACATTATTTCCAGAAGAGCAACAGCAAGACTAACAGCTAACTTTCCAGTGACACCATGGAATCTAGAAGATAATGAAGTGGTATTTTGTAAATGATGGAAGATTAAAAAAAAAAAAAAAAGCAGGCTAATTTATAATTCACTATCCAGCAGAAATATCCTCCAAAAATGAAAACCAAAATACAGATATTTTCTATAAAAAATAAGAGAATTTTTCACCAAAAGACCCACCCTAAAAAGACATACTATTATTAAAATAACCTTTTTTTTTCAGTTTGCGGTTTGCTAGGAAATCTTTACATTTTTGAATATATGTTACAAAAGCAGGATCTGAGTTTTACGTTGCCATCAAATACTTCATAGGTTCACAAGATAATTTCCCTTCCTGGGTCACTATCATGTCTTTCTACAAAGATATTGAGTAAATGCTACTTTAAAAAAAAAAAAAAGCTGATATAATGACAACAATTATTTTGTACTTTGTGTTCTGTTGTTCTTGTTTAGCCACTAAGTCATTTCCATCTTTTTTGAGATTCCATGGGCTATAGCCCATCAGGCTCCTCTATCCTGGGATTTCCCAGGCAAGAATACTGTAGTGGGTTGCCATTTCCTTCTCCAGGGGGTCTTCCCGACCCAGGGATCAAACCCATGTCTCCGACATTACAGGCAGATTCTTTACTGTTGAGGCACTGGGGAAGCCCCTAGTAGGCATGCAATAAATAAATACATAAATGTATGAGAATTTCTTAGTTTTCAGCCCAGAGGTATTCAACCAGAAATTAAAGAAAATGCTGACATCTATTTTTAATTGCTTTTTACAGTTTGAAAATAATTTTCACATACATGATGTCTTTAATGCTTACAAACTTCTAGATAAATTAAGAGTATTCAAATATTATATATAAGAAAAGTGCATCTCCAATGAGTTAAACAACATATTGAGTAAAAGTGCATCTTTTCTCAAGCTGGGTGGCAGAAAGTTTGAGAAGAACAAAAAAAGCTAAGCCTCAAAGAGACGAAGTACCCAGCTTTCTTTAGCTAAAATAATCAGTTCTGTCTACTATATGAAGCAAACAACATATGTATGCATATATGATATGTACATCAGTATATGTATTTTTAAACATAAAAATATAAATATTTATATTCTAAAATCACCATGTATTTAACAAATGCAGTCTTTCAATTAGAGAATAGATAAAAGCAAAACCATAAGAATAAAATTTTAACTGTCTAGGAATAGACAGACTTTTGAGTTATTTTAATAATGAAGCTAATGTTTCTCCATTATTTTAAAGTACCTAAAGCAGATTTTTCCTTAATTTCAAATTTGAGGTATTTGAAATAGAAAAGTAATACAACAGATATCTGTGTACCCACAATCAAGTTTAAACAGATATTAAAGTTTTATCATTTTTCTTATTTCTTTTTATTTTAAAGAAAAAATAATTCCCCCATGACTCTCCTCATTTCCTCCCCTAAATTAGCCAATATTCTGAAGTTGATATATTTTATACATTGGCTGTATATACATGGATCTATGAACAACTAATCCTAGTGTTTTTAAACTTTATATAAAAATAAGCTTTGTGACATATTTAAAACACAGTAGGTTGGGTATTTATCCATGTTGCTGGCATGTGAAAGTGAAAGTGAAAGTCACTCAGTCATGCCCGACTCTTTACAACCCATACAGTCCATGGAATTCTCCAGGCCAGAATACTGAAGTGGGTAGCCTTTCCCTTCTCCAGGGGATCTTCCCAACCCAGGGATCAAACCAGGTATCCCGCATTGCAGGCCGATTCTTTATCAGCTGAGCCACAAGGGAAGGCCATGTAGATCTTGTTTACTCACTTCATTTTTTGTGTCATGTTCCACTATAATAATAAACTGCAGTTTACTTAGTTCTTAGACTGATGAACAATTAGATTATTTCCATTTCCTGCTACTGCAAAAACATTGTATGAATATTTTTGACATGTCTCTTTTTGCCACATTTGAGAGTTCTCAAGGGTAGATATACCTGGAGAGATGCCCTTGCTGAATGGAAGGTATGTTCATCTTTAATTTTATTAGATATTGATTAATGGCTCTCCAATTGTGTTATATTAATCCATACTCTCAGTTGTAATGTTAACCAAGCCCCTTTCTTACATCCTCAACAACTCCTAGGGTTACCTGACAATATAATATTTACCATTCTGTGTGCATGCTAAGTCATTTCAGTTGTGCCTGACTCTTTGTGACCCTATGGACTGTAGCCCACCAGGGTCTTCTGTCCATCAGATTCTCCAGGCAAGAATACTGGAATGGTTAGCTATGCCCTCCTCCAGGGCATCTTCCCAACCCAAGGATGGTACCTGGGTCTCTTATTCTTCGGCATTGTCAGGCAGGTTCTTTACCACTAGCACCGCCCCCCCGCTCCCCCCCACAGAAGCCATTTACCATTCTAGAGGATGTGAAAGATAATCTCACTATTCTTACAGTTTTAATACACTTGTTTGCGTCTCCTTGTCTGTAAATTGTCCCTATATGCCCTTAAGTCATTTTTCCTTTAGGTTGTTGGCCTTTTCTTTATCGATATGTAGAAATTCTTCTAGAGAATTAGTCCAAAATTAATCTAGAAAATGGTCCTTTTTATTTGTACTGTAAACATTTTCTCCCAATCAGAATAAATAAATAATATGCTACAGGTCTGGGCCAATGAGAAAAACTTTCCCTTCCACTAAGCAATAGATCCTACAATTTTCACTGCTCTAATTGCTCTGCCAGGAATACAGCTGTATTCCACGTGCTAATACGACCAGCACCCCCATGCTAGAAATTTAACCTGATAATCATTTCTAATGTCTCTTTTGAGAAAAAGAAAGAGTTCACTTCTCTCTTTGCCCTCTACATCCCTTAGTGTAGCCATCCTTTGATGGCTTTTGTGTGATGATGAAGCTACAAAATATAGTGAATATATAGCATTTTCATCTTTTTCTAGGCAAGATCATCTTTATTCCACTCAAAAAGAGAAGGCTCTCCCAAGCATAAAATAGTTTAGATGCTGTATGGACTAAACAAGTAACAAAGATCCACTTCATTGTCCTTTATTAGCGTTAATACTTAAAAGTATCCTACAAGCAAGTGAAACCGATTCTAGCCCTGCTTTCTTGGAGTTTTTGATCTAGAATAATTATTCTTTTTATTGCAGCAAAGATAAATAAAATAATTTTCTATGTTTACAATGAATCTTCCAAAGAGAAGAGATAAGGTCTTCATATTCCACTAAGATGAGCTATAGATCATCCATAAACTTATAACTACAATAAATTTCTCAGAGTACACTCAGGACCAAATACAGCACAGAGTTAACTATTCTTTACATAAATAAGACACACTGATAGATTCCCTCTTAGCATCAACCATCTGCTAATCATATCCTTGTATTTCTGACTCACAAAGCCCAATAAAGAAGAAAATAGAACTTCTAAAAATAAGAAACATTGGTTAAACACAAATCTCAGTTTAAATCTTACTCAATTTTTATTGGCCTTGACTTTGGAAAAAATGGTTTAATCACTCCAATCTTTCATTTTTTTATATTAAAATAAGATTATGAATATGTACATTGCAGTGTATTTTAAAGACTCAAAATTACATATCCTAAGATGCCAATTATATTTTTAAAAAAAAAAAAGCTTTTAAAATACAACATTAAGGAGCTAAAATATCTTCAATGAAATTTAGAAAGCTACATTTTTTTTTCCCTTGGAGAATGGAAGGAAAAACAGGTTAATAAATTCCATCATGGAATTATACATACCTAGGAATAAATACAAGGAGATGTTTCTTTCCTCTCAGTAATTCCACAGACAATTTGAAAACATGTTAAGAATACTAACACATATATATGGAATTTAGAAAGATGGTATTGATAACCTTGTATGCGAGATAGCAAAAGAGACACAGATGTATAGAACAGTCTTTTGGACTCTGTAGGAGAGGGAGAGGGTGGGATGATTTGGGAGAATGGCATTGTAACATGTATAATATCATTTATGAAATGAATTGCCAGTCCAGGTTCGATGCAGGATACAGGATGCTTGGGGCTGGTGCACTGGGATGACCCAGAGGGATGGTACGGGGAGGGAGGTGGGAGTGGGGTTCAGGATGGGGAACACGTGTACACCCGTGGCAGATTCATGCTGATGTGTGGCAAAACCAATACAATATTGTAAAGTAATTAGCCTCCAATTAAAATAAATAAATTTATTAAAAAAAAAAGAATCTAACAAATTCAACTTTTAGAACAAGAAACTAAACAAAAAGAAAATAAATGACTTGTTTGATTTCTTATAGTTAAACAATAAAGACTAGATCTTTGAAATATTTCTTTCATGTTTGTATAAAATGTATTTGGGCTTCATTAAAAAATATTCTCTACCCCTCTGCCTCTGCCCAAGTCTGCCCTGGCCCAGCCCCAGGATGCCTCACGCCTGAGCAGTCCCCAGGCGACCGCCTCCAACCTTGTCCCTGGCAGCACCGAGGCCCAGGGGGTGTCTGGTCCAGCAGCTGAGATCCCAGGGAGTGGTGGCCATGGGACCAAGAGCAAGGACAGTGGTGAGCTCAGCTCCTTCCCGCTGGGCCTGGCAGCGCTGGACACCCAGCCGCTGCAGTCCTCTGCCCTGTTGGACAGCAGCAGCAGCAGCAACGGCAGTTCATCTGGACCCAACCCTTCTACCTCCTTTGCGTCCATCACGGCAGACCCCACAGGTGTTTTGGAACTTCCCAAAGAGCTCTTGAAGAATTGATGCTTTTGAACTGTGGTGTTGGAGAAGACTCTTGAGAGTCCCTTGGACTGCAAGGAGATCCAACCAGTCCATCCTAAAGAAGATCAGTCCTGAGTATTCATTGGAAGGACTGCTGTTGAAGCTGAAACTCCAATACTTTGGCCACCTCACGCAAAGAGTTGACTCATTGGAAAAGACCCTGATGCTGGGAGGGATTGGGGGCAGGAGGAGAAGGGGATGACAGAGGATGAGATGGCTGAATGGCATCACCAACTCGATGCACATGAGTTTGAGTGAACTCCGGGAGATGGTGATGGACAGGGAGGCCTGGCGTGCTGCGATTCATAGGGTCGCAAAGAGTTGGACACGACTGAGCGACTGAACTGAACTGAAAGAGCTGTCAGAAATCTTCGATCCCCCTCAAGAATGCATGAGCTCAGAGCTCTTGAAGGAGCTGATGTCCTCAGAAGTGTTTGCACCCCTCCTCTGCCTTTCTCCACCTCCTGGACACTACGATTACATCTACAACCTGGTTGAGACTGAAGGTGTCTGTGGCCTCTTAGAGGCACCTGCTCTCAACCTCTGACTGACAGGGGCATGCCTTTCTGTCTGGGACACAGACTGTCTGGCCTGGGGGCTGTCTGGGGACCTCTCCCCGCCCCACTCCCCCATAGCTTGAGAGCCTCAGACTCCTGGCTTCCCCCACCCTTTCCTCACTGCACACTTCTAGCCGCAAGTCCCGCTCCTGCACCAACACCTGTTCTGTGCTGGGAGAGCCAGGGAAAGGAGCGTAGCCCCCTCTACCATGGAGCCAAGTGTTTGCCTCTCCTTTTGGGGGGCCTTACCCTACCTCCTCGAGCCCTCCAAGAGTTCAGGTTCAGCTGCCACCCAGTGGCACAGAACCAAGGACCCTCCATCACCCTCACAGGGCCGCTTGTCCAGCCCCACTGCTCTGTACCTGCCAGTCCCTCTCCCTTCCAGGAGGAAGTCTAGGGTGGGGATGGGCCCATGCCAGCACCACCCCTGGCCTCCTTAACTTTCCCCATGCCCGATCACACACCTCCTTTTGTGTGCCCCCTCTTCTGCTGGGCCCTTGGCCCTGAGAACCTGTTGAGGTGGGGGTGCTAACAGGAAGGAATAGAGATTTCTAGCTAAGAATCTGGGCGGCTGAGCCCCTAAGGATTGGCCCAGCCTCCCTCTTCCCCATAGCCCCTCTCCTGTTTATTCATTTACCCTCATTTAGAGCCATTTGCAGAGATTTCAAAAGATTTGCAGTAACGGATGGATTAGATTACTTTTATGCTTTTTGCAACAAAGGGAAAATTGTAATATTTGTACAGTGTCCAAGTGAATAAAGACCATGCCTAAGGCTAAAATATATATATATTTAATATAAAATAATATATATTATATTATATTAACCCTTAACTATTTTATACTTATATTTTAACCCTTAATTATTTTATATTAAATATATATTATATATATTTAATATATAATTTTTTTTTCAACTATCTTCAAGAATCTATAGAGTCTACTCTCAAAACCATATTTTCTGGGGAAAAAAGTGGCCTGGTTAAGAGCAATTATTTTTAATGTGAAAACAGCTTCCATGTCCCTGTCTGTTTCAGGTACTTCCCAGTTGAAGACAATTGACTGAGCGACTTAGCACACACACACACAGATTTGAATCTCACCTGTGACATTAAAACATGTAGGCAACTCAGAACATTTTAAGAAATTGACTTCAACAGGAAGCCATGATTTGTAAATGCAGTTAAGTATGAGACAGATACATCTGACTACATTATGTGTTCACACAGAGGCCAAAATATCACTTCAAGTTCTTTATTCGTAAGCATCAAGAAGCAAGAGTAAAATGTGTCTTTCATATAGATAACATTATGAGGCATTTGGTCAGTAAAAGTGAAAAAAAAGCAAAATGGAAAAGTATATAAATATAAAATTTCAAAGTGCCTAAGCTTTCTACCTTCTACATTTGTACATGTATATATTTACAAACTATACTAGCAAGAAAACAAGAAGCAGCAGTTGAAGGACTTGAGGAACTGTCTAGTTTTCTAAGACATATTTTTCTTTTTGCTTCAGCAATATGAGTCATATTCAAGTGTTCCATTAAAGCCCTAGAAACAGGAAATTATTTTACAGTATCAATTGAACTTTTTATACTATTAAAAACTTATGGGAAATACTTTCCACACACACACTGAAATTTCTTTAACATAGAATATATACTGAAAACTCTCAAAAAAAAAATTACCACTTTTATAACAAAGGTGATTGTACTCAAAAATTGGCTAAAACAGAACTTTAAAAAATACATTTTTCCCTCTAGTTCTTTATGGAGTATTTTGCCATAACAAGTCCAGAAAGACTGGAATTGGTTACTTAAGCTATTAAGGAATATTCTTCATCTATCAAAGAGATCCAACCAGTCCATTCTAAAGGAGATCAGCCCTGGGTGTTCTTTGGAAGGAATGATGCTAAAGCTGAAACTCCAGTACTTTGGCCACCTCATGCGAAGAGTTGACTCATTGGAAAAGACTCTGATGCTGGGAGGGATTGGGGGCAGGAGGAAAAGGGGACGACAGAGGATGAAATGGCTGGATGGCATCACCAACTCGATGGACGTGAGTTTGAGTGAACTTCAGGAGATGGTGATGGACAGGGAGGCCTGGCATGCTGCGATTCATGGGGTCGCAAAGAGTCGGACACAACTGAGTGACTGAACTGAACTGAACTGATCATCTAAAACCAATGGGAAAACAAAGGGACAAGTGACCTGATCAGGAGTGAGTGGAAGAAATGAACCAAATTTAGAAGCTGATAGCCTCCTGGCATCAGCTGGCAGCCTGATGCTGTTACATCTACAAAACACTCCCTCCCAGTGGTTGGAAAAGTGGCAAGGAACAGCTGCATACTTTCATATATCATGATTCCCAATCAGCAATCAGCGACAGAATGACACACTAGATTTTAGTAACAAGTCTCACATTCATTTATTCAAAGGTATTTTCAATATCTTCCCTATGCCAGGTACTATGATAGGCATTGCATATATATATTATATATAATAGCTGTCATCATTACTCAGTCACTAAGTCGTGTTCAATTCTTTTGCATGGATTGTAGTCTGCCAAGTTTCCTCTGTCCGTGGGATTTCCCAGGCAAGAATATTGGAGGGGGTTGCCATTTCCTTCTCCAGCAGATTTTCCCGATCTGGGGATCAAACCCGTGTCTCCTGCACAGGCAGGTGAGTTCTTTTGGTTATATAGTAGCATCAGCCATATTCTCACAAAGCTTTGTATGCAGTATGGGTGAACATTTTTAACTCAGTAACCCCACCGTGTATCATTGTAAATGCTGAAAATGCTGTGATAGAATAACAAGAAAGGATGTAATCTAGATTTGGTAGTCTCTATGTGAAGTGATAGTTAAATCAATGCCAAAATTATTAATAGAGTTTATTCAGTTTAAGAAGGAAGAGAGCATTTCTGACAGAAGTAACAAATTCAGGGCCAAAGTGAAGAAACAACTTAGCATATTTACAATCTGGAAAAGCAGTGTGTAAGGCAGGAGCCATATTTAATGAATAGAAATGTCACAAGCAACCACGGATCTGTTTTTGTGTATTTGCCTATCCTGGGCTTTTCCTGTAAATGGAACCCAAGAGTATGTGTCATTTGTGACTGACTTCTTTCACTGAGTATAAGGTTTCAAGGTTCATCCATGTCATGCCATGTATCAGTACTTCATTACTTTGTAGTGCTTATAAGCATCACATTAATACTCATGCAGTCTGCATTTCTTTTTAGGTGATGAAAGTGTTCTAAACTGAGGTTTTGTTGATGGCTGCACAATGCTGTGAATATAACAAAACCCACTGAATTGTATGATTTTAAAGTGGTGAATTTAATGGTATGGGTATTACATCTCAATAAAGATTTTTTTTAAATAAAAGAGAAGAAAAAGAATGCACTGCACCGAGTAAATGGTGGAGTTATGAAGCAGAACAGTGGTAGAGGGTATGGGAAGAAATGCATATAAGTGATAGATGTGCTACAGAGGAGAGGGAGTGAGGGGCATGAGAGAGGGCTCCCTCCTTCTGGCGTGACCAACCAGGTGAATAGACCTGGGAGGAGAACCACTGGGAATGTGGAAGGAGAAATTATCATGAGATCTGTTTGCTATATCTCAGTTTTCAGGCATCTAGGAGACGAGACTTGTGGAAACAAGTAGGTGGCATGAACTGGGTAGGGTCCAGCAGGCTTCCCTGGTGGCTCAGACTATAAAGAATCCGCCTGCCATGCAGGAGACCCGGGTTTGACCCCTGGGTCAGGAAGAGACCCTGGAGAAGGGAATGGCAACTCACTCCAGTATTCTTGCCTGGAGAATCCCATGGACAGAAGAGACTGGAGGGCGACCATAGCGTTGCAAAGAGTCTGACACGACTGGGTGACTTTCACATTCACAGCAGATAAATAAAAAGGCTTTGAAGAAAATAAGATCCACCAAGGCAAGGTTGTAGACAGAGAGATGAAAATGGTTCAGAACAGAGCCTTGAGAAGCTCCAAAATGTGTAAGTTAAATATGTGTGATAATGATTTAATGCCTAAAACAGGGCATTTCAGTGTTTCTGATAGCCCATGCGTGTGTAATATAGATGCTGCATTCTCCTCTGAACCAGAGGAGATATATTGCAGATTTCTTCATTAGTGAGCTAAATAATATCTCTGACATGTGTTTTTTAATATTTATATGAAAATCACAGTTTTACCTTTTTAAACAATTAATTTTCAAATGGACAACACATTACTTAAAATCCTCCCAGGAAAAAATAAAAAATAAAATAAAATCCTCCTATGGTTTCACACTGCCCTTCCAATAGGAAACCAAAATCCTTAAATAAGCCAGCCATGTGCTGCATGATCTGCCCATCTCTCCTGCCTCACCTCCATCAACTTCTTTGCTTTTGCTCTTGCTTCTCCAGTTATTTCTGGCCTTTAGTTCGTCCATTCCCCATGCCCTTTTCCCACTCAGATTGTTTACCAGGTCCTCTGCCGGGAGTGCTTTGCTTTCTCTGCCTTTCTCTTTACTATTACTATTTTCATCTCTATAGTATCCAGTAAGTATCTCCTAGTCATCACCTCTGGGCTTCGCAGGTGCCTCAGTGATAAAGAATCCACCTGCCAATGCAGGAGACATGATCCCTGGATCCCTGGATCGGGAAGATCTCCAGGAGGAGGAAAAGGCAACTCACTCCCGTGTTCTTGCCTAGAGAATCGCAGGGACAGAGGAGCCTGGCAAACTACAGTCCACAGGCCCACAAAGACTCGGGCACAACTGAGCAACGAAGCATGCATTCAGGCACACACAACTATCATCTGTATGATGTCTCACAATCATTTCTGTGCAAGCCAGGGTCCTTCCTTCTATGTTCTGTTCTTACAGCCCCGGGAAACAGCACATTTTAACTCATAGGGAATGTTTAATATTTGTTGAATAAATAGATGAGTGAATGGATGTTACATAAGTCCAGCTCTGATGGTTCTGATTTGTTTCTTGTGTTCCTAAAATTCAAGGAAAGTATTCAGGAGCATCTGCTTTTACGTTAATGATTTAACAGAGCCAGATGTAAGCTGTGAAATAGACCTTTTTCCTCTAAATTCAATTGTTCCTGTAAATGGCCAAAGCAAATTTCGCCCATAACAGGCATAGTGCCGTACAGAACTGCAAAGTCAAATTTCCACTGCCTGTTTATCAACTTCACTCAGTCCCTCAGAAACTGGACTTGTGTTTCTCTGTCCGAGGGGAAAAAAATGGCAAGGGCAATGTGATCCATGCCTCTGAGGACTCAGTGAGCCCCCAGGGTTTCTCCTAGAAAGGAGGAGACGACCTGTGTTCCTGACAGGGGCCCTGCCTCTGCAGGTCACGAAGTTAGTTCCGTACATCATCAGTCTCACCACTACACATCCGTGTGGACATGTTATTAAAAGGCAAAAGCAGAATCACAGCACAGACAGTTTCTGCCATAAGAAAAGGGCTTTTTCAGACTAAAGCGCCTGTCATCTTGCTGATGCTTCAGAGCACATCTCCCTGCAAGTGGTTCGTCTTTTAATAATTTTATCTATTAACTTATTTTTGGCTGTGCTGGGTCCTGGTTGCTGCGTGGGCTTTTCTCTAGTTGCAGCAAGCGGGGCTACTCTCTAGTTGCAGCGAGCAGGCTTCTCTTGCTGTGAAGCATAGGCTCCAGGGTGCATGGGCTCAGTGGCTGCACTCCCCAGGCTCTGAAGCACAAGCTCAATAGTTATGGCACATCAGCTTAGTTGTTACACAGCAGGTGGGATCTTGCTAACCTGGAATAGAACCCATGTCTCCTTCATTGGAAGGCGGATTCTTTACCACTGAGCCTCCAGGGAAGCCCCGTTATCTTTTATACCCTCTCTACTTCCATGCTGGGATGGGAGGGTGGAAGTGGGAGATCAACTCAGTCAACAAAATGCAAATATGGCATATAAAAGGAACTTCAAAATATGCCTAAAGATTGATTTTCTCCAGTGCTTTGACTGGGTATAAATATCTATTGACTTATGTATTCACTTTTAATTCAATCATATTGTTGTTTTCCTGTTTTCTGAGGCTTCACTTGTCACAAAAGTAGGAGGCACTATAATGTGGTGCCCATCCCCTCATTGGAGGGAGAGATGGATCTGCCAACTTATCTGGGGGGAGACTGCAAAGTTATATCCTAAATATCACCATCACACTGTTGTTCACTTACATTAGATACAAATAGAAGTTAACGGTAATAGTCCACTGAATGACCTGCAGCTGCCCCAATGTGGCCCTAACTCCACGAAGCAACGGTGCCTCCTTCCCCAGTCTTGTGTTGTCCTTCTCATTCCCTCCCACTCCTAGTCTCTTTGCTTATTATGAATTGAAAGAGGCTGTATTGGGGAAGTATAAGAGTTTGGACCCATAAACCTCTGATATCTGAGCCACATTTGGGAGGAGGGGGGCATGAGGAATTGCTGTGAGTTCTGAAATTCAAGTCTCGTTTCAATTCAATGGGTCCTGTTGAGACCTAACAGGATCAGGTGGTCAGATTCAACAGGAATCTGCTTTTACGCACTCCTCCTGCCCAGGCATCCTCAAAACATCTAGTGAAAGAACCACACATAAGTCAAGAAGAGTACAACAGAAGTTAGAACTACTAATATTTTCATCTTGTGCATTCTTTTTTTTAATTTTATTTTATTTTTAAACTTTACAATATTGTATTGGTTTTGCCAAATATCGAGATGAATCCGCCACAAGCTGATGGAAAGTTAAGCATGTGCATTAATTCACCTTTCCTGATTCCCACTTTCTCCCATGCAACATTATTTTCTCCTTCATGTAGGTTTTTAGAGCCCTTTGTCTTCATTACACTATTTACTGATCACATCCTAGTGAGGTTGGTTGTACATGACTTTCTTTCTATCTAGATTATGATTCTTTGAAAGATAAGAAATAAGTATTATTTTTCTTGGTATTCTCAAGGCAAAGCCCAGGACTTAGCATGCAGTAAATAGACTATGAACGGGTTCAGAATGGATGCGGAAATTAGTTCTTTCAGCCCAGGAACAACTTGGTAAATTATTAAAGCCAATAATTTGGACCAGAGAGCTGACATCAGACATTACTTTAATTTCTCCCTTGACTCCACTATTTGCGCAGATCAGCCAGATCCCTGGTCTGATATTTAGGTATCCATGAGATATCAGAGTTCTAATCAGTCAAATAGGCATTCTTTATATCAAAGTACCCAAGTTCAATCCCTGGGTCAGAAAGATCCCATGGAGAAGGGCATGGAAACACACTCCAGTATTCTTGCCTGGAGAATTCCATGGACAGAGGAGCCTGGAGGGCTACAGCCAATGGGGTTGCAAAGAGTCAGACATGAATAAGTGACTGACACTTTCACTTTCACTTCAGTTACAAATGCCTACTTGATTATCAATGCTGGTGAAAAAGCCTGGACTGTGTAGAAATCTCAAGGCTAACCCTCCTGGTACTCTCTTACAACCCAGGCCAATCCAGGCTGTAGGAGGCATATTTATGCAAAGCAGCAAATACCTATCAAGTGTCTTCTATTAGATCTCAGCCTCATCCTGAGCCTTATCCTCTTTTCTCAACCTCAAGTCCTTCAGTTCTCCAAAGATGTAGGCCTTTCTCAAGCAAAGATACCCTCAGGAAAAGAAATAAAAAAATAAATAAGAGAATAACTTCTGTTTCACCTTTACATTTCTCTCTATCACTGGGCATTCCTGGTGGTTCAGATGGTAAAGAATCTGCCTGCAATGCAGGAGACCTGGGTTTAATCCCTGGATCAGGAAGATCCCCTGGAGAAGAGATTGTCTACCCACTCCAGTATTCTTGCGTGGACAAGAATCCATGGACAGAGGAACCTGGAGAGCTACAGTCCATGGGGTTGCAAAGAGTCAGACATGACTGAGCAACTCACACACACACACACAAATACTTTAAGTTTTGTAATGATGTCACTTATACTGATACTTTAATTCTTATAAATTTTTCATGCACTTTTTTAGGAATATTGAGCACTTACTGTATGCCTGGCACTGTTCAAACAATGGAGGATACAGCAATGAACAAGGGTCTACTGATTTCATGTCCACAGTCTAGTAACCAGTGACAGAAAAGATAATCAGATTTGATAAGAAAAGATACTTTATAAAAATGTGACTAATTATTGTGGACTCTGAGGTGGCAATCTAAAAGAATACATAAGATTTAACTGAACATTGCAGCTTGGCCATACCACATTGCACCAGAAATTCTTAAAAGAAATGTCTGTATTACTTTTGGTTCTTATGGTAAAATATAAAGCTTATTTTCAATGTTTTTGTTATAGGAAAGACTGGAATCATGGGTTGGAATGAATTTTTATTTCTGGCTTATTATTCCAATAAAAGCATATGGTTTTATACAGAATAAGAAGAGGATCCTTGCTGTTTGAAAAACTAATTGATGACAGGATTATAAAAAGTTTTGTCTGAGAATGGTTTTCAGTAATTTGGTGAGGAATTTCCTGTAAAGTCTGGAGTAGAAAGACTGGGATGATACCCTGGTCTTCACAGGCAAGGTATCCTTTTGCTATTACTAAAAAATACTCCTGCTTTATGTAAACAGTGTATAATGTTCCTATTATAATATGTTTTATTATATATATAAGTAGTCTATGCAAATGGGAATTAATAGCTAGGTATCAGAGGCATAGAGTTACATTAGTGTGTCAATGAATCATTGTGTTGTCAGCCCAACATCTATACTCTA
This sequence comes from Bos mutus, assembly GCF_027580195.1. NCBI lineage: Eukaryota > Metazoa > Chordata > Mammalia > Artiodactyla > Bovidae > Bos > Bos mutus. The sequence goes on from NC_091628.1 coordinate 24,437,987, forward strand.
AACACAGCAATCACTCTTGTAACCTCAATTAACATGTCCACACAGTGATCTCCCATGAGTCATGCTTGTACACTGACCACTGTTGGTTGGAGCTGGCTTGTCCACCTGATCCAGTCTGGGACAATTAGTTAAGATAGGGGCTGAAAGAAGGAAGCTAGCCCTTCTTGTAACTGGACCACAAACAAGAGAAGCTTGGGTTCTGTGGCTTGGCATCTTCTACATTGCTCAAGTAAAGCATAAAATCCATTCTTCAAAGAGAGAGAAAGAACAAAGGAACAAATCAGAATTGATTCTAGGCTGTTGCTCATCCAGTGTCACATTCCTTCTGTGTGGTCTGGACCAATCTATAGAAAACACGCTGCTAAATAGAGATGCATGATGTCTCTTTCCTCTGTATCTTCTGAGATTCTCTCTCCATTCCATGCCTCATGAATTTTAAGGTCTCTTCTGTAAAACTTTACTTAGGTTTCTAGCTGACACTGTAACTCATGACAGCACTTCCCCAATGGCTCAAGCGGTATAGAACCTACCTGCAATGCAGGAGACACAGGTTTGATCCTGTATCAGGAAGATTGCCAGGAGAAGGAAATGGCAACCCACTCCAGTATTCTTGCCTGGAAAATCCCATGGGAAGAGGAGCCTGGCAGGCTACAGTCCATGGGGTCACAAAGAGTCAGACATGACTAAGCATGCATGCACAGGTACATAGCTCATGACAGATATATTTCTTTGTGACACCAGCAGAGGACTTGATACACTGTACAATGTAGTTTGTACAAACCTCTTGTGAAGTGAAGTGAAGTCACTCAGTCGTGTCCGACTCTGCGACCCCATGGACTATAGCCTACCACGCTCCTCCATCCACGGGATTTTCCAGGCAAGAGTACTGGAGTGGATTGCCATTTCCTTCTCCAGAGGACCTTCCCAACCCAGGGATCGAACCCGGGTCTCCTGGATTGTAGGCAGACGCTTTACCGTCTGATAGAAGCCCCTAGAGGCCAAAGACAATACATTATGTTCAGCTCTTTAATGCCTAGAAATATCTCTTTAAATACTAAATACATTCTTATTATTAAATCAAATTATTAAGTAGTTAGTCTGCAAGTTAAAAAATGTCACTTCTATTTCTCTTGACTTCCACGGAAATAGTTCCATTTTTAAAGTAACAACCCAACAAAGTCATTTATTCATCCATTCATTCAATAAATGATTCATTTTACTCCTCAAACACATCTTATTTTGTAATTCAATTGTGCAGAAATATCTTCAAAGTCTTTAATATAATGATTTTTATTTAAATATTGAACAAAAGTTCCAGACTTGGCAGTAGTCAACAGTCCTAGGCAAATATTCCTATTCAAATTGATATTGCAATATAATAAGCAAAATAATGATTCTGGTAGTTTTTAAATAGCTGCATTTTATTTTAAAATACACAGATTTCATAACCAAACCAGAAATTAAATGTCTGATACATTTAAAATCCAAAAAAGTATTAGCTTATTACAAAGCATAAAATGCAAACATAAATTTATTTTAAAATGTTTATTATTAGATAAAATTTAAAAATTATTACTCAAAATATGATAGACATTACATTAAAGAAAAATCAATCATAAAATTTTTGCTATCAAGTAGTCTAAAAAATTAAAATATTCGTATTGTAAACAAATCACACAGCATAGTCTAGAAAAAATCAAAACAGTGAAAAAGGCTAACTCCAAAATAATTCTCTTTTCTAAAGAGAGGGGTGCAAGACTGAGGGAAAAACCTAAGACAATAGATTTTATACCCAAATGATTTTCCACTTGGAGAAATTTCACCTACTCCAATTTTGTGATTTGTTGTGTTCTTCCAGTTGCCTCCGAGGTCCAAGCTGTCTGGAATAATATTCTGAATGTTAGCACTTGCATGAAGTTAGTATAGCTTTAATGTTTCTGCCAAATGTCATTACCTCATTTCTCAAACTGAACTGTGGAAATAACTGGAATCATCTCATACAGACCTTTGATTAGTTGAAATGAAAAAAGGAGAAAAGCAAGGACATAATAGCTAGTGAAACTCTTCTATGCTTTGTGATTCAAATTGCATCAATATGACTTACCAACTCTACCAACATTTGCTTAATTTGAGATGTGAGGCTAGACCACGGAAAAGTAAATGATTAGATGCTTATATGATTCAGATTCTGTGCCTGTTAGCCAATGGATTGATTCATTTTGATCCACAAAAAGTCAGCCAGCCACATAGACAAGGTCAAGAACATAAGCCAAAAATCTAAAAACAATCAAAGAATCTTGCTAGCTTCCAATTTAGGACAGAGTGAAAAAAGGTCAGAGACAATGTCTGGTACCTTACTGACACCCCTTCCCCTCAGTTCTGCCCCTCCAAGAACGGCATAAGATTGTATGTGTGGGTATGTGTGCAATTATATTCTCATACATTCAAATGTCACTCTTCACAGGTACCATAATTGTGAATTCACCTACTTTCTAAAGTTTATAACCCCCCAATCAATATCACACTAAAAATCACTTTTGTGATAATTCATGAACATGCTCAGAGCAGGAAAAAAAAAAAAAATTGAGTTGTCCAAGGTATTCGTTTTCAGCTGCGGTTAGGCAAGGAGATGCTCCGGTTTCTTGCTTCACTCTAACACAGACACGACCAGAGAATGGAGAACACGGGAGCAGTGGTGAAGCTCCAGCAACGGGCTCAGGGGGTTTGAATTCTAACTCTGCCACCTATTAGTGCGGCAGCCCCAAGCAAGTCACTTAACATTCCTGAACTTTATTTTCTCCTTTGTAAAATAAGGAGAATAGAATCTACTAGGGTGAGTTGTTTTTAGGATTGAAAATTATACACTATGTGAGATATGCATACCCACTAGGAGCTGATCTGATGGTGAACACAACTTTATAGAACATGTAGCTACTACGAATATCAAGAATCCACTGTATCTAGACACTGGTGATAAGATTCTGAGGCATCACAGAGACTTACATTTGCACTCTAAAATGCCTGGAAGATAGCATTCTTACCCCAGACCTTATGTTCCCTTATTTTTACATACACCTCGGTGTTATTACATTTTAACTACAGGAATTTATGTGCTATCTAGCTTTCTACAATCAATCTTTGCTATACGAGACTGAATAGCAAATAAAAGGAAAGCGCTATTTTTAAGCTGGTAGATGACAGAAAACATGTTCTATTAACTAATGCACATGTGCTAAGTCACTTCAGTCATATTCAATTCCTTGTGACCCAATGGACTTTAGCCTGCCAGCCTCTGTCAATGGGATTCTCCTGGTGAGAACACCGGAGTGGGTTGCCATGCCCTCCTCCAGGGGATTTTCCTGACCCAGGGATTGAACCCGTGTCTCTTATGTCTCCTGCATTGTCAGGCAGCTTCTTTACCATTAGTGTCACCTGAGAAGCTCCCTATTAACTAATGGCTAATACCTAAAGCAGTCTTATGAGGTGTAGATTTATGTGCTTATATTTAGCCTGAAATATCTTCCTAGGAGGTATTATGTTGCTTATCTTTTCAGTTACTAAATCAGTTCAGTTCAGTCGCTCAGTCATGTCCAACTCTTTGCGACCCCGTGGACTGCAGCACGTGAGGCTCCCTGTCTATCACCAACTCCCAGAGCTTACTCAAACTCATGTCCATTGAGTCAGTGATGCCATCCAACTATCTCATCCTCTGTTGTCCCCTTCTCCTCCCGCCTTCAGTCTTTTCCAGCATCAAAGTCTTTTCCAATGAGTCAATTCTTCGCATCAGGTGACCAAAGTATTGGAGTTTCAGCTTCAGCACCAGTCCTTCCAGTGACAGGACTCATTTCCTTTACCATGGACTGGTTGGATCTCCTTGCAGTCCAAAGGACTCTCAAGAGTCTTCTCCAACACCACAGTTCAAAAGCATCAATTCTTCGGCGTTCAGCTTTCTTTATAGTCCAACTCTCACATCCATACATGACTACTGGAAAAATCATAGCTTTGACTAGATGCACCTTTGTCAGCAAAGTAATATCTCTGCTTTTTAATATGCTGTCTAGGTTGGTCATAGCTTTTCTTCCAAGGAGCAAGCATCTTTTAATTTCATGGCTTCAGTTACCATCTGCAGTGATTTTGGAGCCCATAAAAATAAAGTTTCTCACTGTTTCTTTGTTTCCCCATCTATTTGCCATGAAGTGGTGGGACCAGATGCCATGATCTTACTTTTCTGAATGCTGAGTTTTAAGTCAAATTTTTCACTCTCCTCTTTTACTTTCATCAAGAGGCTCTTCAGTTCATCTTCACTTTCTGCCATAAGGGTGGTGTCATCTGTATATCTGAGGTTATTGATATTTCTCCCAGCAGTCTTGATTTCATCTTATGCTTCATCCAGCCTGGAATTTTGCATGATATACTCTGCATAGAAGTTAAATAAGCAGGGTGACAATATACAGCCGTGACATACTCCTTTTCTGGTTTGGAATCAGTCTGTTGTTCCATGTTCAATTGGCCAAGTGCAAAGTGTGTGGGGCTGTAACCTGGGCTTGCAGTTTGCCTAGTGGTCCTTACCCTGCTTCTCCTTCCTGGATCATCTTCTTTTTTTTTTTTTTTTTTTGTCACCCAGCGAGGCTTATGGGCTCTTAGTTCCCTGATCACGGATGGACCTCAGCCTTGTCTAACTCAATGAACTATGAGCCATGTCATGTAGGGCCACCCAAGACGGATGGGTCATGGTGGAGAGTTCTGACAAAACATGGTCCACTGGAGAAGAGAATGGCAAACCACTTCAGTATTCTTGCCCTGTGAACCCCATGAACAGTTCCTAAATACCTAGTTTTATCAAACACTGACCTGTAACTTCAGAGTACACTATTAGCCCACATCTTTCTTCCTCCTGGTTGTGATTCATTTATAAAAGCTTCTCTAACTTCCATCTCCACCTAAAGTTCATCTTTCTATCCTCTGAAACCTTCCAGAAAAATTCAGAACACAGGAAAAACCAACTAGGATGGGATACTAAAATAGAATCTCTTGAACTCCGTGTGTAGGAAGACAGATTCCTCCCATTCTCCTCTGACAATGTGTTCCTCCATGGATCAGTATTACAGACCGTATCGTATGCTTCTTAAAATGGCAGAGCAAAAAAACGTTTACTGAAATCTACAAGGTGCCTGTGTTGTCATAGAAACTATAAAATGTAGTTGTCCATTTTGCTTGTTCTACCACAAAAATGGGAAAAGAACTAAGAAACTCTCTTCAAAAATGGACCTACTAGATACTGAGACAAACATTTAACTTGTTATTAAAAACGTTGCCGCTGCTGCTGCTAAGTCACTTCAGTCGTGTCTGACTCTGTGTGACCCCAGAGACGGCAGCCCATGAGGCTCCCCTGTCCCTGGGATTCTCCAGGCAAGAACACTGGAGTGAGGTGCCATTTCCTTCTCCAATGCATGAAAGTGAAAAGTGAAAGGGAAGTCACTCAGTCGTGTCTGACTCTTAGCGACCCCAAGGACTACAGCCTACTAGGCTCCTCCATCCATGGGATTTTCCAGGCAAGAGTACTGGAGTGGGATGCCATTAAATATAAAATTTCACAAGTTTAGGAGCTCTTGATATCATTCTGGATTTAATTTTAGGAAATACATGGCCCTCATAAGATCAGCAAACAATATGCATTTTCAAGGAGCCTCTGATTACGAGGGTTTAATTTGGCTAGGCTCAAGTTTAGAAGGGAAAAACTGAGTCACAATTTTTTTTCCTATAACTATATACTCTAACTAGACCACTTTTTCAATGGCCAAGTACAAGTTGCATTTGGAGTCACTCGAAGAGGGAAATACAGCCCTTCATGCGTCATTTGAGTTTGGTGCTTCTTCACCACCCTGTTGTGCATCTGTATGCCCGCAACCACATCAGCTCACAAACCTGACAGCTCTATTTGTCAGGGAGGTTTTGTTGCAGCAGCTTTTACGCTTGTAACATTTGGTTTCCATCCATTCTGTATGTGGTTTTAGAACTAATATTCCAGAGTCCCACTTAGTTAGGTAATAGAAAGTGGTGACCACACTTGAAATAATTTAGCAAGAGTTTCAAAAAAGCTAAAGCACTGGGTCCAGAGGTTTCATCAGACCACACTTTCAAGCAAGATTTCTGGAACTGTACTTCCTGTTTATTCCCAGTCAGAACTATTGGGAAGCTCTCCATTCTTGTGGTAACAGTACTTGAGATTCAATAGTAACTAAAAACCAGAAACCGTGACATAATCTGAGATCACTCTGAGTTTGGGGGAAAGCTACTGTTTCTTTCCATTTCTCCAATTGAATTTCTGCATTTTTTAAAATAACAGAAAATATATCTGACCCACTTAAATTATTTTACAGCTATTTCATATAACTCTAAAACATGCAGAGAGTACAGTCTAATACTCTGTGATAGTGTTACTTGCTCCTTCGTGTTCAACTCTTTGTGACCCTATGGACTGTAGCCCATCAAACTCCTCTATCCATGGAATTCTCCAAGCAAGAATACTGGAGTGGGTTGCTCTTCTCCAGGGGATCCTCCCAACCCAGGAAGCGAACCCGGGTCTCCTGCACTACAGGCAGATTCTTTACCATCTGAGCCACCAGAGAAATCCACAGTCTAGTAGTAGAAGAGACAATACATAAACATCAAAGTTCAAAATACCACCCAACATATCATATGACATATAAATAACAAAATACATTTTTAACTACAAATGTACCTAAAATAAGTGTAATTGGTAGCAGAGGACAAGGGTCCCTCCTGAGTGAGGTAGAGGACAGGGTACTTAAGAAAGTGTTCCAAGATGATCAGATGTTTTACACTGAAGATCTTCGGTTAAATGGGGGAGGAGGGAATGCATGGTGGGGTTAAAGAAAACAATGTAAATAAGACTATGCAGACCAAAAATCCAGTGTATACATATGAGAATTATGAATAAGACAGATGAGCCATTACCCCGGTTTCATGTTAGATATTTGTGGAAGTTAAAAGAAGTTGAAGGTCAGAGAGTTGAGTTAGTGAGAGAGAGCCAAGTTAATGAGTCTGAGCTTCACTCAGTCACTTGAACGGAAGGCATTTCAGTGTGTGATTAAGAGCCTAGGGACTGTTCCCTCTTCCCCACACGTCCAACCACATCCACATCTGGGGTTTGACTCTTGACCTTGGGTCTTGCAAGTTATCTGATCTTCAGTGAGCTGCTGAACTCTTTGAGCTGTTAAACGATAATACTAGTCATTTCAAAGGATTCTTGTGTCGATTATTTAAGTCTACCCACATAAACTACTTAGAACTGTGCCTCCTACAAAGTAAACTCCCCAGTATTGCTATTATAATTGAGCTTAAAATATTATAAATCAAAGATTTAGGAAAGTGTCTAAATATACTGGAGAAGGGTGACTGTAAGAAATGAGAGCAATAAAGAGAAAACCACCAGTTTCTTAAATATGTGATGATTAAGGGCTAATAAGGTAGTAGCAGCAGGAAAATACAGAAAGGAAAAGATGTCAGAAATATTCCAAAGGCAAATTTGTCAGGATTTAGGGACTGGTTATCTTTCGAGGTGCTAAAAAGGAATGAATCGAGGAGGCTCCAAGATTTTGTTACTCTTCCTTTATAAAAATTAGGAAATAAATTAAGAGTGTGAGAGAGAATTTGAATGAAAAGATCATGAATTCTGTCTTAAATATAATGTCTGAAGTGCTTATAATACATCCAGGTGGAGATATCTGTGAGGCCCCTGACCAAGTAGAACTAGAGTTTATGAGAGAGAGGTCCAGAGGGAAGTGAAAAACATGAGCTAAAGGTAATAAGATAGAATCTGGATGAAAAAGAAAAGAGAGGAACAAGGATATTACTTTGGAGAACACCAATCTTTGCAGGGAGGAAAAAGAGTAACTAAGATTTTTAAAGAAGAAACAATCTGATATAAGAGATTGTTACATCTGGAAGATGGCCATTTTCAGAGGCCAAAGAATGAAAATTTCCAAAAAGTGTGAATTAGTTATCAAGATGTAATGCTACTGAAGTAAAAGTAGTTCATTATTAACAAAAAGTTGTTACATTTATCCCCCGGAAGCTCATTGGTGATTCTTGAGAACAGATTCAAAAAATGGAGAAGGGGTAAGGCAGACTGCAAGGGCAAAAGAAATAAGTCATGGAGGCATCAAGTGTAGACCAACTTTGAAAACCAACTCTTTGGTGGTTGAACACAAAAGACATTGGACAGTAGTCTTAGAAATAAACAGAAGGTTCAAGACGTGATTAATTTTTGTATGAATTTTTGATTATATGTTTTAAAAGAGGTAAAGGGGTAATATGGAGAAGGCAATGGCACCCCACTCCAGTACTCTTGCCTGAAAAATCCCATGGACGGAGGAGCCTGGTGGGCTGCAGTCCATGGGGTCGCTAAGAGTCGGACACGACTGAGCAACTTCACTCTCACTTTTCACTTTCCTGCATTGGAGAAGGAAATGGCAACCCACTCCAGTGTTCTTGCCTGGAGAATCCCAGGGATGGAGAAGCCTCGTGGGCTGACGTCTATGGGGTCACACAGAGTCGGACACAACTGAAGTGACTTAGCAGCAAAGGGGTAATATGCTAAGGTGCCTCCCAGTGTGAACAGAAGCTTCACCAATCAGAGGAGATGCTGGCTGGCAGGTCACACCAGTGTAGAAAAGTTGAATGAGTCCGGTTCTATAGGAGGAAGAGAAAGAGGCAGAGAGACGTTCACATCAGAGACAGAGGAGGTCATTCGCTGAAGAATTTTATGGAAAGGGTTAAAAAATCATGGCCTAAAGAGTACAAATGACAATTGAGTGATGGAAAAAGAAGAAAAGCATTTTCCCCCTATAGCAGAGAGTAAAAGAGGTGAAGATAAAGAGGCATTATGAGATTATCAGGAAAGAGTGACGATACAAACATCTGAGGGCAAGGGGAGTCAAGTTGCCGGGGGTCATCTGATGACATGTCCAAGAGGAGCAAGGGTCATCTCTTAGAGTAAGGGAGATGTCAGAGGACTGGAAGCTGAAACGTGTAGAAAATTGAAAACAGCTGCAGTGAGGAATGCACTAAGAATTTCACAAGCAAAAGATAAAGAATGTTGCATTCTTTATTGACAAGAAGCATTAAAAGCCCAAATGAGGTTACATAGCATGAATTTGCAGTGAACAAAGTCTGCACAGCTTCGTGACTTTCTGTAACATAAAACAGGTTACCTCATCTTATTGCCTCATCAGTTGTTCCTCAACGAATACTCTCCTTTTCAATTTTTCCAATATACTTTTAAATGAATCCAGAAATGAGTTAAAAATCCACAATATTTGATGAAAATCTATATACCATAATACAAGAAAGACAAAGTTATATTTAATTCAATACAGCAGCAGCAGCATGTTCAATTTGCCTTTAACTACAATTCTTATCCTCACAATATTATGTTAGTGAATGATTAAATATTCTTGCCTTGGTCAAGTAATATTATACAAAATATGCTCTTATAATTACCACAGTAAATCAAAATTAATATCCAGTTGTTACTATTTTATTCCAAGGATTGGCAACTATAAACTGCAAGCTAAATCCAGCCCACCATCTGTTTTTGTACATCCTATGAGCAAAGAATGATTTTTACATTCATAAATGGTTGAAAATTTTAAGAAGAGTGTTTTACGATATGAAAAATGATATGTTATTAAAATTTCAGTGTTCATAAATAATTGCATTGGAACAGAGCCATGCTCATTATTTATATATTGTCTGCGGCTGCTTCCGCACCACAAGAGCAGCACTGAGTAGCTGCAACAGATTCCATGTGACCCACAAAGCCTAAGTCATTCACTATCTGGCCCTCTGCAGGAAAAGTTTGAGGATTCCCTTTCTATATGTTTAAAAAAATATTTATTGAGCACTTATTATGTATTGGGCTTCCATGGTGGAACAGTGGTAAAGAATCTGCCTGCCAATGCAGGAAGCAAGAGAGGCTTTTGATTCCTGCATCAGAAGGATGCCCTGGAGGAGGAAATGGCAACCCACTCCAGTATTCTTGCCTGGGAAATCCCTTGGACAGAGGAACCTGGACAGCTTCCATCCGTGGGGTCTCAAGAGTTGGACACGACTGAGCGCATACATACGGTGATAAATTAATGTCACCTGAATGGTGTTTGAAGGACATCAAACCTGATTGATGCTGCACACACAGGATCCCCATACACTGCATCACCCCTATGTATTTTTCAGAAGAGAAAACTACAATTTCACATGCATAAGTGGCCTCATAAGTAATAAAGTGGAAGCCAGAACTCAAGCCTTGTGATCCTTGCCCATTGCACCACCTCACATCCCTCATACCAGTAAAAATGGGGATGATTATTAAATCATAAGGTCTATGTGAGAACTGATCATGTGAATAACCTTTTAAATGTGTTAACTTTTAAAGCTATCAAAACTATGCAAATGCTAGAAAGCATTATCATTACAAAGTAATGGGAAGAAGGATATATAAGCAATGAATAAAAGACAGAATGTGAAAAGTGTCACCACAGAATACAAATAAATTGCTACAGTGGTTCATCTCAGTAAATGCCAAGGTTCAATGAGGGTATCAAGGAAGACTTCATGAAGAGTACACACTTACGCTCTGCCCAGAGGTATGAGCTAGCAAGGCTTCAATCAAAGATAGGGCTTCTCTGGTGGCTCAGATGGTAAAGAATCTGCCTGCAATGCAGGAGACCCAGGTTCAATCCCTGGGTCGGGAAGATCTACTACAGAAAGGAATGGCAATCCACGCCAGTATTCTTGCCTGGAGAATTCCATGGACAGAGGAGCCTGGTGGGGCTACACTCCATGGGGTTACAAAGAGTCAGACACCCTCAGTAAGGGATTATTAAAATGATCAATATTGTGCTTACAATTTCATTTATCAAAATGCTGCAGTTATTCATTCATCAAAATCATTCTCCTCACTCTGTTTGGTTGGGGTTTACCTAAGAATCGTACCAAAATTAAAATTTGTGCACCTGCATGCCATCTCTGTTAATACTGAAGGGTCAGAGGAGACAGGCTGACACTCTGTCCCCTGACACACAGTGGCCACTAATCACTTGATTCCAGTACTCTTTCCTACTGGCCTGGAAATCATTCTCCCCACAACTCTTTAAGCAGTACCACATAAGTTCAAACCTGTCTGAAATTAAGTGGTTAACACCATATTGGATTTCAGAAGGTTTTGCTGAAAAAAAAATTACTGAATTCAATTGCTCTGGGGAATGTACTAATTTGGTTTATTTTGATCTACTTATAAGAGGTGAAATTATTTCCAACTGAATACACGTACTCCTAACTAGAAGTGAAACTTATAATTATTCAGATACTAAAGCATTATCTGAGAGCAACTTCATGTATATGCAGACTTGGAACATATTACATGATTATAACTATTCTGTATCTGAAGATAAATTTAGAGAACTGCTTATCATTCTTCTCTCTGACCATCCTTGGGCTTATTGCTCCTTTCCATGTCTTCATCAGTCATTGGTATTTTTAACACTAATCAGCATATTTTGACTCTTTTTGACTTGGATCCTATTAAAGTAGCACATTCCTTATTTTTCTAACCCTATGTGACTAAGTAGAGTAGGAAAAAGAGTCCAGATTTAGGAATGACTCATTATTACCAACCTAATAAAAATGAGAATGGTGCTATGATCTAAAATCTTAACAAGTTCAGGGACTCCCCTGGTGGTCCAGTGGCTAAGACTCCATGCTCCCAGTAGAGGGGCTCTGGTTTGACCCCTGGTCAGGAAACCAGACCCCACATCCTGCAACTCAAGAACCCATGTGAGACAACTAAGACCTGGCAAAGCTGGTAAAATAAATAAATAAATATTTTTTTAAAAAGAGTGGTAAGCCATATTTTTCAAAAAAATAAAATTTTAATAAGTTCAAATATTCCATAGACTCTTTCCTTTACCCCTAAAAGGAAGTAAATTCTAGTGACAGATCATACTTTCTTTAGCATCATGAAATATTTAATAAAATAACTGAAAATGAAGATTCAAGTTCAATGCAAGCATATCTCTATTATCAGTTTATAATCTAATTCGAGATTGCTGGTACTGGGTGTCAGAGTTACTTAATTGCTGAAGAAAATACCAATCTTCTCCAGTCTTACCTTTCACTGCCCACACCTCATGTGCAGTGAACATTTTTTTTTAATTTTGTCACTATACAAAACCTACACTTTTGCAAATAATAAAGATAAGTCTATTTTCTATCAAGTTCCAAAAGTTATATGACATGTTACCCAACAAACATTAAAATTCTTTTAGTAAGTTACTATGATACTTATTCTATTATCTGGAATACTCACCACATATCTATTCAAGTTTATTAAGTAATGGATAAGTCTACAGCAACATTCCTTCCTTTTAACTCATTCTCCCTATGTTCTGTGCTCTTCTGGAATCAAAGCAGTGTGTGAGGTCTCTATTTGATTGCCTGGAATGTAAATGTATAATATAAAAGTTTAAATGCCTGTGGTGTTAGAGAAGACTCTTGAGAGTCCCTTGGACTGCAAGGAGATCCAACCAGTCCATCCTAAAGGAGATCAGTCCTGAGTGTTCACTGGAAGGACTGATGTTGAAGCTGAAACTCCAATACTTTGGTCACCTGATGCAAAGAATGGAAAAGACCCTAATGCTGGGAAAGATGGAAAGCAGGAGTAGAAGGGGACGACAGAGGATGAGATTGTTGGATGGCATCACTGACTCAATGGACACGGGTTTGGGTGGACTCCGGGAGTTGGTGATGGACAGGGAAGCCTGGTGTGCTGCAGTCCATGGGGTCATAAAGAGTCGGATACGACTGAGTGACTGAACCGAACTGAATCGATCAATAGTAATAATAATGAGCAGAGATCCTGAGAATTGCTTTTTTAAAAAGGAAAGTGAGGCACTCAGACCACCTTAAGAAAAACAGAGTTTTATCATAAGGATATATAAGATCTAGAACTACAACTGTTAACTGACAAGCAGTTGGAGCTGATAAATCTCTAGAAAGCAATATCTCTGTCTCTCAAGTTCTCTCTCCTCTGGCTTTCAGTTTGCTGAGTTCTCTCCCACTAGACCAATGGCTTATCCTTTCCTTCATTTTGTATTCTTTTTACTACTTCATAGGTCCTTTTTTTTTTTCATCATCCCTTTCATTGTGATATCTTTGATCTTAAATCTCTCTGTATCTTATGGATGAATAGATGATGATGAAGGTGGTGGTGAAGAAGAGGAAGAGAAGGAAGCAATGAAGAAGAGAAGGAGAACAGAGGAAAGGAAGAGAGATTAGATAATAGATACACACACAGACAGGTACATAGATACCTATCTAGTTCTAGATAGATATCATAGATTTTCATTCATTTTGATATTTCCCATGTCCTTCAATTGAGTTTTAAGATTTTTCTTTTGTTCATTCTTTCTTAAGTTAATTCCTATATAATATAGAATTGCTTTCTTTTTACAAATAACATTCTATTCTATTGTATTTCTTGTTGGTTTTTGTTAGTCTAGAAAGAGAATATTGACTTTTATAAGTTGAAGTGAATTTTTATTTCTGAGCTAATCCTTATTGTGTTCCCCTGGATAATTCCTCTTATAAGATATATTCTCTGTCTCCATTCTGTTTTGTTTTGTTCCCCTTTTATTGCAGTCTTTATGCTAGTTCATTTTATATTATCATTTCTCCCTGAAAGTGGTCAGCTATTGGAGAAAAAGAAAAATAGAGAGGCTTTCATTTGAGTTTTATGCTAACCAAATATGCTTTTTGCTTAGCACAAATATTTGGTATTAAAAAGTTTTATGTGACTCACAGAATTGTCGATAAGTCCCAACTCTGTGCTGTGATCCACACCCTCTCTTTCCTTACTTGACCTCTGGAAATCTTACTCAACTAGGCAAAAGCATTGTAGATAATCTAAAATGTCATATCATTGAACTTCTAGGCAAAATGGTTATCTAAACAGATACAGTCTCCCTCCCAGCATCATCTGACAACTAGAAATCTGGAGTCAATGTGTTTTAATTCAAATTACATGCATCTTTTCTAATATAGTATTCTAATTTTACATCATAAGTGTCATTTTGTCTAGGAACACAAACAGTGCCAAGAAATCAAATTTTTTCTTGTTAGGCTTATTGTTAGCAAGCTTCATATTATAGTTTGTAATTATTCTCTGTATACTGATCAAATAAAATATAAGTAATTATATAAGGTTTTAGGAACTGTCTTATTTTAAACTGTCCCAGAAGCGGGGCTTGAGACAGGAATTCAAGTGAGAGCCGTTGGAAAGCACAAGTAACACCGGTGAGGAATGGGAAATTAATATGGGGAAAAGAAGGCATCCCATAATGGCTATGCTACTACACCCCCTACAACAGTAAGCAACTAAAGTTTAATCCCACAGAGGAACTTTGAGGATGCATGCAAAATATATATCTCAGAATTGTCCAACACCTGCTTATAAGAGTCACTGACTGAGGGTTGCCCTCCAGGGACTGTGGGTTCACAGGTATTTTAAGGGCATCACGTGTACAGGCAGCTCTCCATAGTTGCAGCAAAAAGAGCCTTAGGCACAGATGCAGACACCAGCAGTTGTCAATGAGCAGGATTTCCCACAGTTATGAATAGGGAACTGACCGTATTCGCCAGTTTATCCCTTGCACCAATTAGATGTACTCTGTCCCCATACTAACTTGTATCTTTTTTTTTAATTTAAATTTATTTTTTTTAATTAGAGGCTAATTACTTTACAATATTGTATTGGTTTTGCCATATATCAACATGAATCCACCACGGGTGTACACATGTTCCCAATCCTGAACCCCCCTCCCACCTCCCTCCCCATACCATCCCTCTAGGTTATCCCAGTGCACCAGCCCCAAGCTTCCTGTATCCTGCATTGAACCTGGACTGGCGATTCATTTCTTATATGATATTATACATGTTTCAATGCCATTCTCCTAAATCATTCCCCCCTCCCTCTCCTACAGAGTCCAAAAGACTGTTCTATACATCTTTGTCATCTTTTGCTGTCTCGCATACAGGGTTATCGTTAACATCCTTCTAAATTCCATATATATGCGTTAGTATACTGTATTGGTGTTTTTCTTTCTGGCTTACTTCACTCTGTATAATCGGCTCCAGTTTCATCCACCTCAGCCACTATGGAGAACAGTGTGGAGATTCCTTAAAAAACTGGAAATAGAACTGCCATACGACCCAGCAATCCCACTGCTGGGCATACACACCAAGGAAACCAGAATTGAAAGAGACACGTGTACCCCAATGTTCATCGCAGCACTGTTTATAATAGCCAGGACATGGAAGCAACCTAGATGTCCATCAGCAGATGAATGGATAAGAAAGCTGTGGTACATATACACAATGGAATATTACTCAGTCATTAAAAAGAATACATTTGAATCAGTTCTTTTTTTTTTTTAATTGAGGTAAAACTAACATGCTTCCCTGGTGGCTCAGTAGTAAAGGCCAATGCAGGAGACTTGGGTTTGATCTCTGGGTTCAATCCATGGCTTACAGTTTACGGGGTCACAAAAGAGTCAGACATGATTTAGTGACTAAACAACAACAAATAATTAACATATAACTTTATGTTAGTTTCAGGTGTACAGCATAATGCTTCAATATTTACATATACTGCAAAATGATCACCCTCACAAGTCTAGTTAAGTCATAACATACATATTAATATTATAGTTACAAAAGTTTTTTTATGATAATTTCACTTCATCTAGTTACTGTTTCTGGTAGCCAGTCACAATTTTGATTAAAAAAGAAAACTACTTGGGTATAATTACTTAATTGGTATAATTACTTAATATTAGTGTATAGTTACCCTGGCAAGCGGCCATACAACTCTTCAGGAAAAGATTGTGGACATTACTACTGCCTGTGCTTGCTGAGGCTGCAAAGTTCTTCATCAGGATGGCCCATCTTTCTCTTGGATCAATTCTGGGCCTGAGAACTGCTTCAGATCTGGACACTGGATAAGGGATCATGATTTTTGTTTGTTGCTGTTGGCACGTGACATCAATACCTGTTCTTGACCTTTTCACTTACAGAGGTACAACAAAACTCTCAGTGGGTGCCCCTCTCCGTATTTATAAAAACACTGAGAATTGCAGTGTTATATTTCTTTGTTTAAAAAAAAAATAATCCCTACTGGGCTTCCCTGGTGGCTCAGTGGTAAAGAATCTCAGGCTGCTGGTGCATAAGACAGGGGTTCCATCCCTGATCCAGGAAGATCTCACCAAAAAAAAAAAAAAAAAGATTAAAAAAATAACCTATCAAGAATAGTTTGAACAGCGCTTGCCTTCTTCTTTTTGTCTATAACTTAGGTATAAATCAAGGATCTTTCCATGCCTTGGCAAATTGTCATACAACGTTTGAATCCGCTTCCAGTATTTTATCCTTCCCACTTTCAGTGTGGTGAAATATCTCTGAGCATTCCATGAATGTGAAGTTTTTCACTGGCATCCCTTTCTCTGAGATATCTTCAACCTGTCATGAACATTTTTCTCATTTATGCTGATAAGGCTGCCCTCACTGAGTTCCTCTGATCACATGTCTGGCAGTGTCCACATTTCCATGGTCAGCTATTTCTTCTTTTTTTTTTTTTTTTAGCTATTTCTTCTTTAACCTCATTTATATTTGATCAGAATTTCACTTCTAGCATTGTCATTTTTCTTTTCTCTAATTGATTTTTGATAGCCAATTCCTTCTTTCAATCATCCATTTCAGTAAAAGGTTACGTGGCTTTGTCCCTGGGTGATAAACAGACGATGCAGCTGGCTCTACTCTCCCATCCGTGTGGGAACTGAGTAACAGATGTGCAGTGACCGATTACCCACCCACTTCGAAAAAAGTGACACAACTGGTCACTGATCATAATGTGCCTCTGTTATTCACATAGTGATTTCTGCACTGAAGAGCTAGCAGCAAAGTTTATGCTTTATGCAATTACTTACAGTTAATATATCTTAGTAACTGCAATTTGAACTGTGTCGTTGGAGCACTGGTAGTTTTTAACTGAACTGCAGCAACTAAAATCCAAGTATATCAGAACCATGCAAAGCAAGGACTGCAAATCTATTCTAACAGGCTCACCTCTCTGAGCCTTTTGACTCCTTCAATCTCTGCCATGGTAGTTTCAGCATCTCCACCATTCAAGCAAAATATTATAACTGACTCCTGGTGTCCTCATCAGGATACTAAATTCTGAGTCAAGTGAGAGTACTCCTATTGGTCAACTCTCCTTTACCCAGCCTTATTTTGTAATTTCTCATACAGCACTCTCAAAATTTATTTCTAGACACATTTTTCTGGTTCCTGACAATACATTTTAGCCTGGTCTTGCAACTCATCTGGTGAATGATTCCTTTCCTCCCAAAGCAGAGATAGTACTTCCCCCAAGGTTATGCTGAGGTTGATCTTAGATACCATAGCGGCAGTTGGAGCAGAGCTAGAGGTAAGTATACTTGCAAGCATTGTTGTTGCTGTTGTTTAGTCACTAAGTCATGTCTGACTCTTTTGTGACCCCATGGACTGTAGCCCACCAGGCTTCTCTGTGCATGATTTCCTAGGCAAGAATACTGGAGTGGGTTGCCATTTCCTTCTCCAGGGTATCTTCCCAGTTCAGGGATCAAACCTGAATCTCTTGTCTCCTGCAATGGCAAGCGGATTCTTTACCATTGGGCCCACCTAGGAAGATACTTGTAAGCATATTATCCAGCAAAACATCTGCCTCAGGTAAGGACTGTCTCTCAGTGATGTCCAGGCAAAGAAGGATTGAGAAAGGTAAAGGACTTAGCAATTTCTACAGGCCCAGCAATTTAAGGAGATTTTGGAGGAATTCCGTAGGCTACCTTTATAAGTCCAAGAGCTCACAGAGCTCTTGAAAGAGTTTAAGATTCTCAAGTCAATCCATTCTAGATAGAAGGGTCCCACTCTTCTCAGTTCTCTAATTTTCAGAAGGAGACTTGCCAGAGCTGTTATTCAGCCTCTCTTGTAATTCTGCTACTCTCACAACCAGATACTGAACCTAATTTTCAACACAACCTGTCCTCCACCTTTAGAAGACTGGAGCTTCCTCAAATAGTGTCAAAGTGATTGTCTGGCTTTCACACAGTTCCCATGGTTCATGACTGACTAGTTTGAGTGTGTGGTTTTCTTCCTTTCTTCATATGTTAAATGACATGCTAAGTGAAACAAGTCAGACAAAGTCAAATACCATATGATCTCACTTTTATATGGAATCTTAAAAAAAAATGAAAAAAACTCACAGATACAGAGAATAGAATAGGGGTTGCTAGAGCAAGGGGTGAGGTTTGGGTGAAAGGGTGAAGGTGGTCAAAAGCTACAAACAACTTTCAGTTATAAGCAAGTCTGGGGTTTAAATGTATAACATGGTGACAATAGTTAATAACACTGTAGTATACATTTAAATGGAGAAGGCAATGGCACCCCACTCCAGTACTCTTGCCTGGACAATCCCAGGGATGGAGGAGCCTGGTAGGCTGCAGTCCATGGGGTCGCTGAGTCGGACACGACTGAGCGACTTCACTTTCACTTTTCACTTTCATGCACTGGAGAAGGAATGGCAACCCACTCCAGTGTTCTTGCCTGGAGAATCCCAGGGACGGGGGAGCCTGGTGGGCTGCCGTCTATGGGGTCTCACAGAGTTGGACACAACTGAAGAGACTTAGCAGCAGCAGCAGCATACATTTAAAAGTTGCTAAGAGAGTAAATCTCAAAAGTTGTCATCACAAGAAAAAAAATTATGTTATATAACTGACACTAATATTATTTGTCAATTATATCTAATAAAAATGTAAATAAAAATTTTAAAATAAAATGTATACATTAAAAGAAATTAGCACACAATAAGGAGAGAGAGAAAAATTTCAGAATGGCAAGAGAAAATACAGAAAAGTACAGGCAAGAGAAAGTACAGGAAGTTGGGAACTGGTTCAGAAATCACTCTCCAAACTACATATACCCGAGGACAGTTCTCTTCTGGTGGTCTAACATGGTTTCCCCAGTCCGAGAGGAACTTCAAAGAGTAAAGTCCTTACAGAAGGGATGGACTCGCAGTGAAGATAACTTCACCCACTTTATATCTTGTCCCAGGGCTTGTGTTAATCAATGGGTAATGTTCTGATTTTCACAAATTCTGTTATTCTAGGTCTTAAAGATAAACACCCAGAATTAGATTCCAAATTAAACTCATAAAGTACAAAAAGATTTATACATGCAAGTCACACACATATATACACACACAGAGCATATATATATATATATATGATACTAAGAACTATTATATCAATTACCAGTATATGTGTAGCATATAGTCTTAAGAAAATAAAATTCTGGCCAGTAATGAGTTATGATCATTTAGGATTTAGAAACAGAGTTATTTTTTCCATGGCATCTCTCTGTTTTTTCTAAACGTCTGAAGCATTATCTAAGCACAAATATGAAATGTCTGATGGAAAAAAAAAAAAACAGCCTTTGACTATTCAAAATGCCTTCTGGAGCACAGATTGATTTTTCTGATGCATCAAAGATTGAAACAGATGAACCTGCTGATAGTACTTTTCCTTTAATAACATGCTCCAAGGTTATACATGTTTTCCCAACTTGAGTTCTAAGTAAACATTCCTTTTCACAGTTGCTCTTCCAAAAACAATCCATTCGAAACTTTTACATTATAAAAATCCAGTCTACATCTTAACTTTATAAATCATATTCATGCATACACATATTAAATTTTATCAACAGATATAATGGCAAAGGAAGAACTGTCATTATTTGGGATGAAAATTTAAAACTGAGGCTATCTATTACTTATATGGACATCAAGGGCCCCTGATGATTTTTTAATAACAGATGTTTATTCTTATTTCCATTTATTGCCAGAATTTTTTGCAACTAACCAGTAAACTAGGGGCCAGTTTATTTCCCCAGAGGTATGATTACATTAGTCACTCCGTAAACCTTGAATCAATTTAGTTCCAAGGTTTTCTACGGAACTCATTAGGTAATCTCTGGATCTAGGGAAATTAGTCACAGGCCCTAAAGGAATTCACCTTCGCTGAACCAAAAGGGAAAAAAAAATCAGTAGCAGCAAATATACTGAAAAAATCTTAACCAAAAGGCTCCCCAATTCTTAACAAGTATGAATTCATCATACATTGAGTATTTTTACTACAAAGTAAATAACCGAAACCTATATTTATAGCATTATAGGCTAACTGGTCTGTAAATGTCAAGATCTGGTGTAAACTGGTGATTTAGTTGGGCATCCCTGGTGGCTTAGAGGGTAAAGCATCTGCCCGCAATGCAGGACACCTGGGTTCGATCCCTGGGTCAGGAAGATCCCCTGGAGAAGGAAAAGGCGACCCACTCCAGTGATTTAGTTGCAACAGCAGAGTTCTAGGTCTAGCAGCTGTTGGAGTGGTTCTTCAAAAAGGGACAGTTTAATAAATGCACAGACTTGAACTAATGTTCTGCGGTGTCAATGACAAATCTCTACGCTGCTGGAAATAACGTCTTTCAAGGACTGGATGAAACTGTAGTTCTCTCACCAACACACTGCATTCACCCTTTTCTCCCATTATGTTTGAATCACATTGAGGAGATAAGTAGAGCCACGTTGTCAAATATTCAATTAGCTTCATCCCAGCCAGCCCTCTCAGTGGCACACTCTCTCTAGATTACTTGCCCCAAAGAGCACACCGGCAGGAAAAGCAAATAAGCTATAATTAGACTCCGATCCAGAGAAGTACATCATCCCTACCCACCCCCCTATTCGGTGTATGATGCTAGAAGTTCCATCTAGCATCATACACTAAGTAGCTCTGGAACCAGTTCACTCACTGCATTTCCAGATCGATTTTCTATCACATAAATTTTCTTTCATAAAATTCCAAAATGGACTTAGAAGGAAGGTACCAATTACTTCCTTCCTTTAACTGCCTGGAAATAAACTCCAAACATCATAAAAACAAAACTTTGTTTCATAAATAAACAAGACTGATCCTGTCCACAGTTTTTATATTTATCTGCAGCAAGTTGAGAACAAAAGGTCCCATGGGAAATTAAAGTGCTATTAAAGGCAAGTCAAAGCAAGTATCAAAAAATTCACTCAAGTCATGTTACTAATTAGCAGTAAAGAGTCAATGGAATTCAGAAAAATCCTTGTAACTGTAGGCTCTTTTCATCACTGTGCTATTTAAGAGAAGGTTGCTTTTCACTGAGTTATGTCCTCACTAGAATTTAATTTCTTCCAGCGGTGTTAAGTGACAATCAAAATCTAAACCCTGCCTCTGAGGCCTCTTAACGGCCAGTTTTCACTGGAATATAAAAATCTTATGATATAAAGTGTATTACAGTGAATAAAGTGTATTCCAGCTGGCCTTGGTCAGCTTAAAAACCAGAACAGCTGTGTGAACCCCTTCATAAATTTGCCCCTTCAGTGAAAGGAGAGGTTACAGGCTACAATAAACAATGCCGGGGTGCTGGGGAGGCCAGAGGAATTCTGCTCCATGCAGGAAACACCCAGGCCCAGATGCTCAGTTGTCCATACCTGTAAGCTCTCACATATTCTTAGTTTTTACAAAGACTTTGCTGTTACAGTCTATATCCATCTTGAAAACAAACACATGAGGAAAAAAAAAAAATAAAGAAGGATAGATGGAAGGGGAAGAAGGAGAAGGGAGGAGAAGGATCTTTTCAAGACTGATCCTTCTCAAGATTTGAGAGCTTGATAACTAAGGGCAATTTGCCCAAAGAACAAAAACATCTTTGTATTTATGCTATGGAATAACATATTTAGATAATTAGGGAATGAATAAAATGCTAGGACCATAATTTTTTTCCCATGGAAAAATATAAAGTCTGTTTTTATAGCCCAACTGTTGCCCTTTCTCATATCTTTTCAAGTATTTTGCGTACAATGAGTTTTCCCCAAAGAATTACTTATCTGAGCAAAGCATCTGAATTCCATGAGTCAGGCCAGCCCCAACAAAGATCAGTTCTGATATCAGCGAGTTGCTATGAAGCAAAGGGAATAAAATTCACCATCACCCACCAAATCATAATATACATCCATTACATATTGTTTAAATTGAGCACTGCAAGAGAAGTTTAAAGAGTAACATTTTATGAGAAATATAGTCTGTTAGTCCACTTTTTAATCTTCTGAAGCATATATATTACAGGAGATTCAATGGAGAAATAAACACCTGACAAATAAAATTTCCATTTCTGGCATTTATAGATCTATAAATTAAAACTGGTTATCAAAAGGTTCTTTTTCAACCTATTAGAATTTATCTGTCTGATAATTTATGAACACTTGTTACTCAGATTTTAGGGCTCTTTCTGAATCAACAGCAGACTCACAACAACCAAATGCCTCTGTGAACCCTTTTTTCTCAATATTCTACACTAGGTGTTCACAAATTATGACTCCCTCTCCAGCCCACTTTTGTAAATAAAGTTTTATTGGAACACAGCCATGCTCATTCATTTACATATTTTTCTATGGGTGCTTTTGAGCAGAGTTTAAAAGTTGAAGCAGAGTCTATATGGTCCACAAAGCCTGAACTGTGTGGTATTCTAACAAAAATGGCGTTTTAACAAAAAGTTTTCTGAACAGTGCTCATTATCCCCATCTACCTATCTTTACTTTCCCAGTTTTACTGTCTTTCCAACTGAAATACACATTTCTAAGTCCTAATTTACTATAAACCTTAAGGATCATTCACCATACTTTCAGTATTTGGCTTGAAAAACACTTGTAAGTAAAATTTAGTTCTTTCCAAGGAAATAAGAATTGCTGTCACCTTTCATAACATAAGCCCTGCTCTTTATCCCCTGCTTGTTCTACATGTACTGGCGGCACACTTACCAGGCAGGCCACGTACAGTTGCACAGGTTGCTTTCTACACAAAAGGGCCCAGCAAAGGGGATGAGCTGAGGCTGGACGCAACCCACACACCCCTTTTCTAGCCATAAACCTTGACACAGTGTTATATCCTTCCAGAAGAAAGGTCAGCTTTATTCTAAATTACATGAAGTTCTCTTCTGCTCATGAAGCTTTGCACCTACGTGGTTGATAACGCCAGTGTGCACAAAGGTATCACCTGCTCCAGCAGAACACTGTGTTCTCTTGTTCTTTTTCAGCAGATCTCTGACAGGACCACAGAAAATGCAAGTAAAATTCCTAAGTAACATTCTGAATGTCCCAACTTTTGCATAGCCTAGCTCTGGTATTAGGCACAGATATTCAGCAATTCATAGTGATGAAGTAGAAGCTAGAAGTTGAGAGAGAAGATAAAGGTAGGCTGATAAACAGGATGTATTTATCATTTATGTTGAGGAAGTGAGAGGAAAGAGGCTTTACTTGTATAAGTCACATCCTGGCCCAATTTCTGTGTGGAATTCATACATTTCTAGAGTTGAGCAATTATTTCATAAAAAAAAAAAAAGGGATGAGGAAAGAGATTAATTTCAGAGGGGGGTGGGCAGTAGTGATGAAAAAAAATGGTCTATGAGAGAAGAGGTTGAAAGATATGTAAAGTAATGGTTAAAAGGAGGAAGCAAGATTCTCATGGAAAATTCGGATGAGGAAAGGTCAAGGATGAGAATTAAAGGGGAAAAGATGACTGGACATGAAGAGAAGGATCTGAGTATGGAGCGTGAGAGGAGGTTCTGAGATAAGGAATCTGAGTTACAGAGAGAAGAAAAAGAAGAACCACGGCTGTGGCTCTAATCTTCTAGCTAATAAGTAATTTTAAAAGATCATTGATCTATTTTACCTTAATACAATATGCAATTATCCTAAAAATATAATGCATGATGGACTTCTCTGGTAGCTCAGAGGGTAAAGAATCTACCTGCAGTGCAGGAGACCTGGGTTTGGTCTCTGAATTGGGAAGATCCCTTGGAGAAGGAAATGGCAACCCACTCCAGTATTCTTGCCTGGAGAATTCCATGGACAGAGGAGCCTGCTGGGCTTCAGTCCATGGGGTCACAAAGAGTCAGACATGACTGAGTGACTAACACTTTCACTTTCATATAATGCATGATAGTAGAGGTGAAAGAATTTCTGAAGAGATCAGTGTTAGAACTTCAAGGAATTAAATATTCAAATATTTTATACTAGGGAAAGAAGATAAAGAACAATGCATAATGTTAGATTTGCATTTTTATATCTTTCTCAAGAAGTTTCTAACTTCACACTTTGGATTCTTTATTCAGTCTAACTCTCTTGAAATAAATATATTATAATTCTGATTATTCAAACTATTATATTGAACTTGTGAAAAGCTTCTGAAGATGATGTATGGCTTACCAGTTAGAAAGTGAATTATTTCTCAAAAAAAGAATTAGCCCTCAGCCACTCTAAACTGAAGATTACAATGTGATCATCTGAGTCACATACTTGAGTTTGAAATATTATCAAATTCTGGACTAACAAATCAGATGACTATTCTAAACTCCATGTTCATAAATATATTTATGATAAAAAAAATGGTGACCCAAATATACCTACACACCTTCAGAAAGTTCATGGGGAAGATACACTTTTAAATTTGTTCCTAGATTTTACAAGGATTGAAGTGGACCTCTCCAGAAGGAACCACCTTTCCATTTTGGGAGGTCTTCTTCCAGCTGCGTCACCTCACCACTGAGATCATACCTTTCTGTATGTGACCTGAATAGAGCAATGGCACCACAAGACCAATTTCAGCACAATATCACATCCACAACAAACAAAGAAACAAACAAAAATTGGGTAAAAGTTGTTTTGTTTTCCTTTTTGTCTTAGTTCTCTTTTCTCTGTTTGTTGCACAACAAAGTACCCCAAATTTACTACAAAGTACCACAAAAAACGAAAATTCTAAATTCACTCACAATTCCGTAGTTCTGATATCCAGCGTGGTATGACTGGGTCCTCAACTCAGTGCATCATGAGGCAGAAATGAAGGTGTCAGCTGAGCTGAGTTTTCATCTGGAGGCTCTGAAAAAAAGAAAATCCACTTCTAAGCTCATTCTATTGTTGATAGAATTTAGTTCCTGAAGGTTTTATGACTGAAATCTCTGTTTCCTTGTTGGCTGCAGACCAGGGCATCTGTAACTTGTAGAGGCCTCTCACTGTTCCCTGACAAGCGGCCCTTTCCATAGCGAGGCACTGGTTTCTTTAAGACCAGCAGAAGTATGTCTCTGTTGCTCTGAAACTCTGTGTTCTGAAACCAGCTGGAGAAAACTCTCTGCTCTTAAAGGGCTTCCCTGATTAGTCCAGGCCCACCCAAGATAATCTTTCTTTTGCCATACGTATAATCACCTCATCATGTTCACAGGTGCCCCCTTACCCCCAGGGGAGGGTATTATATATGGGTGAGGGTCGTTAGAAATTATCTTAGAAATCTACCTGCCAGTTTTGTTTTAATTTTATTCACACTACAGAGTTGGTGATGCTGTCATGACACATGTACTGTCATATGGCCAAAAACTAGCCTCTCAGAAACTTCTCAACATAATAATCCTCCATCAAACATGGCAGTAATTGTTCTGAAAACACAGTAGCTGGAAAGACATCAGCTGGTAAAATCAGGATCTTACAAAAGAAAAGGCGATTGGGGGAACTATGACAAAGTCATTAAGTGTGTTAGGGTCAGTGTATTCTTTATTAAGGCATTTGCTTCCTAAACAAACTATATTAGTTGACATTGCTGCTGCTGCTGCTAAGTCACTTCAGTCGTGTCCAACTCTGTGCGACCTCATAGACGGCAGCCCACCAGGCTCCCCAGTCCCTGGGATTCTCCAGGCAAGAACACTGGAGTGGGTTGCCATTGCCTTCTCCAATGCATGAAAGTAAAAAGTTAAAGTGAAGTCACTCAGATGTGTCCAACTCTTAGCGACCCCACAGACTACAGCCTACCAGGCTCCTCCATCCATGGGATTTTCCAGGCAAGAGTACTGGAGTGGGGTGCCATTGCCTTCTCAGATTAGTTGACATTAAGCTGTTTGAATAAACAGTTGTTCTGACTCATCTTTGATTATTCAGGGAACAAGTCTGCATACATCATGATTTGCTAAGATCTGTAAACTTTGGTTGGTTTAATTTGCTTATAAAATTTTATGCTTTTATAAAGTTTTTAAAATCAACTCTTGCAATCTTATAAATCTAGTATCTTTTGCACTTGCAATTTCCTTTACTTATTTTCCCAAGTTACAACAAAGTGCTTGTGTTGCTCCTTAGCTTAACACATTTTTGGGGGGTCTGGATCTGATATTGTATCAATATCACTGCATTAGTCTCAGTGCCTGTATCTTCAATAAACGCTTGTTGAAAGACTGACTGAATGAATAAACGAATACTGAGAGGGCACAGCATAAATAGATGTCTCTGCTGCTGCTGCTGCTGCTGCTAAGTTGCTTCAGTCGTGTCCAACTCTGTGCGACCCCATAGACGGCAGCCCACCAGGCTCCACCGTCCCTGGGATTCTCGAGGCAAGAACACTGGAGTGGGTTGCCATTTCCTTCTCCAATGCATAAAAGTGAAAAGTGAAATCGAAGTCGCTCAGTCGTGTCAGACTCTTCACGACCCCATGGACCACAGTCTACCAGGCTCCTCTATCCATGGGATTCTCTAGGCAAGAGTACTGGAGTGGGTTGCCATTGCCTTCTCCAGAGATGTCTCTACTCTTTCCTAAATCTAAAGGAGAGGGGAAAAATAATTATCACACTCTTTGTTTTAAAAGAGTTGGACTAAACTGTTTATAATATATAAAAATAGATCATGAATTTTTAATTTGGGGCATATTTTTGTTTATTTCAGAACCGCATCTAACAGTAGTGGAACTCCTCAGGTGTAAATGAAGAAGGGGACGTGTGATGTTAATTTTTTGTGTCAACTTGGCTGGGCCACACTGCCCAGAAGTTTGGTCAAGCGTGTTTCTGATGAGCCTGACATTCACATCAGTGGACTATGAGTAAAGGAGATTGCCCTCCACAATGTGGGTAGGTTTAATCCAATTAGATGAAGATCTGAATAGAACAATATCTGACCTCCCCTGAGCAAGAAGGAATTCTGCCAGCTCTCCCCTGGATCTCTAAGCCAATAGCCCTGCAGATTTTAGACTTGCCAGCCTCCATGATCACACAGGCTGATTCCTTAAAATAAATCTGTCTCCATTTCTGCACACACATGCACACGCATATCCCTATTGGTTCTATCTCTCCAGAGAACCCTGGCTACCACAAGAAGCCTCAAGGAGGCACACCCACACTCTCAAAGTGGGGGCCTGCTCCTGTTCTCTAGGAACCCTCCCTCCCTCACAGCAGCTGGGGCTGTGCTGCTGACCCACAGTCACCATCTAGGCTGGACTGTCCCTTTGTCAACTTGACATCACAGCCATCCTCTCCGGAAGTCTCTTCTGCATCCACAGAAGAGAAACTGGGAACTGCATTTCCAGACTCCACTTCCTTGTATAATTACAAGTTAAGAGTCTACCAGCAGCAGGCATTAGTGTGAGCTCTAGGGGACAGAAGAGATGGAGAGGCTGTTACCCTCTGGAGGCAGCTGCAGATAGACACGTGAGCTGACATGAGGATCAAAGTCACTTGAGCTTCTTTCAGAATCGTGGAAATCACTTCTGCCGGATGAGATCATCTGTCCAGCTTTCCTGCCCTTTGCCCCCACAGTGCTTCAACAGTTACATAAGCCTCTATTTCCCTGTATTGAAACTCTTCCTATTCAGAACACATACAACGACTCTGTGTTCTGACCAGACCCAGACTCCATCACTGATACATTCTTTGGAATTAGAAGGGGAGGAAGCTCTTCATTGTCCCATTATCCTAATGTATCAGATGGGGTATAATCACACTGAACTCCAGAAACAATCATAACCCTTTTCCACCCAGAAATTCCCATGACTCCTACAAAAGTGGGTCAACTCCTCATCCTCCTGTCTAAATCCATGGGCCTGAGATCCCTGGGCAGAAGCAGCAGAGCAAGAATGAGGTGATTCCCCTGGAAACATATTTTCCATTACACATCCCTTGGAACAGCAGGTTTCAACGTGTCTTCTATGATCGCGATTGAGACACTAAAACAGTTCTTCCCAGAATGAAGAAGATGAACTCATAGTTCCACCTTTAAAAATAAAATTTCTGACAATATTAGAACAGTTTATGCTTCTTAAATATCTGTGTGCATTGTGTCTGATTTCTTCAGTACCACTTCATAGGCATCCTCTTACGACAGGATAAACCTTAAACTCTTAACCTAGCTATGACAAACCAGTCCATCTGGCCTCTGCATACCATCTCAAACTTCCTTCACTCGCTCTGAATTCAGGCCTCATTAGCCTCTTTAAAAGTCAATCCCATTCCTTTTGGTCTTAGGGCCTTTGTACATTCCATTCTCTCTGCCTGAAAAAACTCCCATGGAGTCCTAACCTCACACCCTTTGTCTCCATAATTTCTACTCACTCTCCAGATCTCCTTTTAAACATCACTTCCACAAGCAGGGTACCTCATCCTGTTATTTACACATATATTATCCACTTTGCAGTGCGTGTTACAACTACAATTGACTAATTTTAAAATCTTTCCTCCCTTCGAGACTAGAGCTTCCTTGTGTGGTGTTTTCACCACGGTATCCTTGGCACCTGATGTGTGTTAAGCAAATAGACCTTAAATATGTGTTGAATAAAAGAAAAAAGAAAGGGAGAGAACAAGTAAGAAAGAAATGAAAGAACAAATGAAGGAAAGGAAGGAGGAGACCTGATGGTTATAATGAAATTCACCATAAATCAGTGACATTTCAGGTAGAACTGTAGAAAAAGGAATCTATGGATTGACTCCAGTTCAGTTCAGTTCAGTTGCTCAGTTGTGTCTGACTCTTTGCAACCCCATGAGCCGCAGCACACCAGGCCTCCCTGTCCATCACCAACTGCCGGAGTCCACCCAAACCCATGTCTATTGAGTCGGTGATGCCATCCAACCATCTCATCCTCTGTTGTCCCCTTCTCTTCCTGCCCTCAATCTTTTCCAGCATCAGGGTCTTTTCCAATGAGTCAGCTCTTCGCATCAGGTGGCCAAAGTACTGGAGTTTCAGCTTCAACATCAGTTCTTCCAATGAACACCCAGGACTGATCTCCTGTAGGATGGACTGGTTGGATCTCCTTGCAGTCCAAGGGACTCTCAAGAGTCTTCTCCAACACCACAGTTCAAAAGCATCAATTCTTTGGTGCTCAGCTTTCTTTAAAGTCCAATTCTCACATCCATGCATGACCACTGGAAAAACCATAGCCTTGACTAGACGGACCTTTGTTGACAAAGTAATGTCTCTGCTTTTTAATATGCTATCTAGGTTGGTCATAACTTTCCTTCCAAAGAGCTATTGTCTTTTAATTTCATGGCTGCAATCACCACCTGCAGTGATTTTGGAGCCCCGAAAAATAAAGTCAGGCACTGTTTTCACTGTTTCCCCATCTATTGCCCATGAAGTGATGGGACCAGATGCCATGATCTTCATTTTCTGAATGTTGAGCTTTAAGCC
Organism: Bos mutus; assembly: GCF_027580195.1. NCBI lineage: Eukaryota > Metazoa > Chordata > Mammalia > Artiodactyla > Bovidae > Bos > Bos mutus. The sequence goes on from NC_091628.1 coordinate 24,467,655, forward strand.
AACTTTTTCACTCTCCTCTTTCACTTTCATCAAGAGGTTCTTTAGTTCCTCTTCACTTTCTGCCATAAGGGTGGTGTCATCTGCATATCTGAGGTTATCGATATTTCTCCCGGCAATCTTGATTCCAGCTTGTGCTTCTTCCAGTCCAGCGTTTGTCATGATGTACTCTGCATAGAAGTTAAATAAGCAGGGTGACAATATACAGCCTTGACGTACTCCTTTTCCTATTTGGAACCAGTCTGTTGTTCCATGTCCAGTTCTAACGGTTGCTTCCTGACCTGCATATGGATTGACTGGACAGGAAAAAAGACCTTCACAGAAGGATACAGAGTGTTCTTTCTGGCAAAAAATTAATGTCGTGCTGGATCACTGAAAGAAAGCATGTTCTTTTAAGATGGTGATGATGACAGGAACTGGGGAAGGTAAGTAAGTCTTTAAGGAAAGCAGGCGGACGTGGTGGGCCAGCGGAAACCACACTACCTCCATTTGTGGAAGCATTTGGCTGCAACTGTTCCCAGCGGAACTCCGGGGACTGTGTCAGGGCACAATGGCTCCCGGCTTTTCTGGTTCCTGGCAATATAAAACAGCCTGAATCAAAGGACAGGAAACAAAGCAGACTGGACTGTTCTCCCCTGTGCACAGAAGTAGCCACTTGCCGCATGCAAAGGAAAGAAATGGATACCTTATGACGCCCACTCAGAATATAATGAGAGGAGCTCCTCTGTTTGAATCAATTTGTTCAGCAACATCTACTCAAGTCCTACACAGTTCCTGTCCAACTTCTTTATTCTACCTTTATAACCACCCCTCTCCCCCACTAAGAGTCAACATAGTAACTTTTCCCAGGGATTTGTGTGCATGTGTGTGGGGTGGGACACACATACAGGCAGAACAGTCACAATGAGATAAAGTCAAATGAGGTCAAAGAGAAAGGTCAGGTCAAGAGGAAATGGGAGATACACAGTGAAGGGTTCATTTCTTTGGAACTAGATTTATGGATGCTTGCCAGTGCTGCACAACTGCTTATTGTGTGGAAGAAAGGCAAAATGTGACAGCAAGACATTTCCACAAGTAAGACAATAAGAGAGTCTCCCTCTTTGAGGGCTTAATGCACTGAAAAATAAAAACAAATTCGGTTTTACAGCTTTAAATTATAGGAAAGACAACTGAGTGAAAAAAGAGAAATAAAGCTTAAAAATGATGTGTACTGAGGAAAAAACATCCAATCCATGCTACATAGAACAAACGTACTGCACCCAAGGCGTGTAATGTTCTAAAGTGCAAAGCTTTAAAATTTTTCCAATTCTCTGGAGATGAAAGAATCAAATGTACACATATGGATACACAAATAAACATTGATTTTTTTGTTGCTGTTCATCATGAGCTTTTTTGCATCAATTTTTATTTTTAGTTATTTCTTGGCCACACCCCCAGGCATGTGGGATCTTAGTTCCTCTATCAGGGATCAAACCCATGTTCCCTGCAGTGCAGGCAGAGTCTTACCCACTCCAGGGAAGTCTCACAAATACACTTTGATGTCACAAGAAAAATAAGGGGAAACTCAGCTTCATGAGGATTTTTATGAGAATTCTTGACCATCAGACTACATTTCAGCTTTCAGAACTGTACTCTCAAATTGATTGCTCTTTCCTAATTTTCTTACATGACTCTGTGTTAATTCAGGGCATCACTTGAGTCTTGATCACCTTCTTTCGTAAGTCTGTACAACCTTCCAAGATATTTTCTCTGCTAGGAACCGTTTTCCTTTCTTTATAGTAACTGCCATTATCTAATCTATTTCTTTATATGTTTCAGTTCCTTAATATTCCCCAAGCCATGATAAGTCATCTTTCAGAAAGACCAGAGGAAAAAAAGCATTTAAAATTTTTCTTTAAATATCTATTTATTCCAGGTTACCTACACATCATTTGGAAATTTTGTCCAGAAGTCCCACTTATAGTAATTATTCTTTTTTTTCCCCCTCAAACCATAAAGTCTGGCTTTGTCTGTAGTTCACTGTGCTGTTGCCTCTGATGCAATATTGTGTAGACTGATTAGGCAGAATGATTGATCCTCTCCTAATTTTTACCCATTGTAATAAATAACTTTTTCAGTTTCCGTCAGTGGGCTAGTAGAAATACATGGGAGGAAATATAATTGCACATTTTTTTCTTCTGTAGATCACAGCTTTTCCCATGTTTTTGGTAACAGATGATTTTGAAAAACGGACACTGAAACACACTGTTCCCAACCTCTGGTGCAACTTTGCACTATTTTTTTAAAAAGCCCTGGAGGAATTATTCAAAGAATTAATGCATCACTGTATGTTAATAGCAGTTGCTCAATAAATATGAATAAACATGTCATGAATGGATTAATAAATTAAGATAGAGAGAGAGAGGGGGTGTGTGTGTGTGTGTGTGTGTGTGCGCGCGTGCGTGTGCATGTGTCTTTGTCTGTTTGGCAGCTATAACAAAATACTATAAGCTGGGTAGCTTATGAACAACAAACATTTTTTTCTTATGGTTGTGGAAACTGAAAAGCCCAAAGTCATGGTGCCTGCAGATTTAGCATCTGATCAGAGCTCATTTCCTAGATGATCATTTTTGCAATAAACTTACAGGACAGGAAAGGGACAGGGAAGCTTCCTAAGGCCAATTTTAAGAGCACTAATTCCATTCTTGAGGGCTCTGCTTTCACGACGGTATCAACTTCCAAAGGCCCCTACCCAATACCATCACCTTCTTGGGTTAGGATTTCAACACATGAATTTGGGGTGGGCTGGTGGGGAACACAAAAGTTTGATCTAAAATAGACAGACCAAGAGCTACATAACAGATGATAGATGGATAGGTAGATAGATAGGATTTGCTAAAAATCCAAATGCCTGGGACAAACTTATGGAAATAGTGATTAGGTAGGTGAACCTGAGAATCCACTGACTCTAATGACCCTTCTGGTCAAAGATAGAAAGATATAGGGAGAGAACCACTCTCTTTGGTAAAGTCTCTGAACACACACATCTAACTTTAAGGGCAAAAGAACTATGAAAGTGAAAGTCACTCAGTCGTGTCTGACTCTTTATTACCCCATGGACTATACATGGAATTCTACAGTCCAGAATACTGGAGTGGGTAGCCTTTCCCTTCTCCAGGGGATCTTCCCAACCCAGGGATAGAACCCAGGCTTCCCGCATTGCAGGCGGATTCTTTTACCAGCTGAGCCACAAGGGAAGCCCAAGAATACTGGAGTGGGTAGCTGATCCCTTCTCCAGTGGATCTTCCAGACCCAGGAATTGAACCAGGGTCTCCTGCATTGCAGGCAGATTCTTTACCAACTGAGCTATTGGGGAAGCCCCAAAAGAACCATAAGCAGTAAGAAAAAGTGGCTTCCCTCAGAATACATTCAGTTCAGTTCAGTTCAGTCTCTCAGTCGTGTCCAACTCTTTGCGACCCCATGGACTGCAGCACGCCAGGCCTCCCTGTCCATCACCAACTCCTGGAGTTTACTCAAACTCATGTCCATTGAGTCAGTGAAGCAACCCAACTATCTCATCCTCTGTCATCCCCTTCTCCTGCCTTCAATCTTTCCCAGCATCAGGGGCTTTTCAAATTAGTCAGTTCTTCCAATCAGGTGGCCAAAGTATTGCAGTTTCAGCTTCAGCATCAGTCCTTCCAATGAATATTCAGGACTGATTTCCTTTAGGATGGACTGGTTGGATCTCTTTGCAGTCCAAGGGATTCTCAAGAGTCTCCTCCAGCACCACAGTTTGAAAGCATCAATTCTTCGGCGCTAAGCTTTCTTTATAGTGCAACTTCCACATCCATACATGACTATTGGAAAAACCATAGCCTTGAATAGACAGAACTTTGTTGGCAAAGTAATGTCTCTGCTTTTAATATGAAGTCTAGGTTGGTCATAGCTTTTCTCCCAAGGAGCAAGCATCTTTTAATTTCATGGCTGCAGTCACCATCCGCAGTGATTTGGGAGTCCAAAAAAATAAAGTCTGACACTGTTTCCACTGTTTCCCCATCTCTTTGCCATGAGGTGATGGGACCAGATGCCATGATCTTCGTTTTCTGAATGCTGAGCTTTAATCCAACTTTTTCACTCTCCTGTTTCACTTTCATCAAGATGCTCTTTAGTTCTTCTTCACTTTCTGCCATAAGGGTAGTATCATCTGCATATCTGAGGTTATTGCTATTTCTCCCGGCAATCTTGATTCCAGCTTGTGCTTCATCCAGCTCAGCGTTTCTCATGATGTACTCTGCATAGGAGTTCAATAAGCAGGGTGACAGTATGCAGCCTTGACAAACTCCTTTCCCAATTTGGAATCAGTCTATTGTTCCATAGCAGTTCTAACTGTTGCTTCCTGACCTGCATACAGATTTCTCAAGAGGCAGGTCAGGTGGTCTGGTATTCCCATCTCTTTCAGAATTTGCCACAGTTTGTGGTGATCCACGCAGTCAAAGGCTTTGGCATAGTCAATAAGGCAAAAATAGATGTTGTTCTGGAACTCTCTTGCTTTTTTAATGATGCAACGGATGTTGGCAATTTGATCTCTGGTTCCTCTGCCTTTTCTAAAACCAGCTTGAACATCTGGAAGTTCATAGTTCATGTATTGCTGAAGCTTGGCTTAGAGAATTTTGAGCATTACTTTACTAGCGTGTGAGATCCCTTGGTATCACTCATTTTCTTGAAGAGATCTCTATTCTTTCCTATTCTATTGTTTTCCTCTATTTCTTTGCACTGATCACTGAGGAAGGCTTTCTTATCTCTCCTTGTATTCTTTGTAACTCTGCATTCAAATGGGTGTATCTTTCCTTTCTCCTTTGCTTTTCACTTCTCTTCTTTTTACAACTATTTGTAAGGCCTCCTCAGACAGCCATTTTGCTTTTTTTTTGCATTTCTTTTTCTTGGGAATGGTCTTGCGCCTTGTCTCCTATACAATGTCATGAATCTCCGGCCATAGTTCATCATTCACTCTATCTATCAGATATAGTCCCTTAAATATTTCTCACTTCCACTGTATAATCATAAGGGATTTGATTTAGGTCATACCTGAATGGTATGGTTTTTCCCTACTTTCTTCCATTTAAGTCTGAGTTTGGCAATAAGGAGCTCATGATCTGAGCCACAGTCAGCTCCTGGTCTTGTTTATGCTAACTGTATAGAGCTTCTCCATCTTTGGCTGCAAAGAATACAATCAATCTGATTTCTGTATTGACCATCTGGTGATGACCATGTGTAGAGTCTTCTCTTGTGTTGTTGGAAGAGAGTGTTTGCTATGACACTCTCTTGCGTTCTCTTGGCAAAACTCTATTAGCCTTTTCCCTGCTTCGTTCTGTACTCCAAGGCCAAATTTGCCTGTTACCCCAGGTGTTTCCTGACTTCCTACTTTTGCATCCAGTCCCCTATAATGAAAAGGACATCTTTTTTGGGTGTTTGTTCTAGAAGGTCTTGTACACTGGGGGCCTAAGAAAATCAGCTCTATGAGCCCTCCAACAGATCCTAACACAAAAGCAGAGAGAATCCTTCAGTCTCATTGCCCATTTCAGCATGAATCATCTCAGTCTGAGAGCTCTGGGCCATGGTCTTTGGAAAAAAACTAGACTCAGGAGCACATTCTGCCTGGAGTGAGGAAATCACTGCCAAGTCAGTGGGGTTTGGGGAGCAGCCCCAGCAGCCACCACATTCACCAAGGACAGATTTAGGTACGCAGTGGAGTGGCACAAGGTTGTAAAACGCTGCCCAGCTCCTGGAAACACTCCCTGGGAGTCACAGGAAGGCTTAGGAGGACTGTCTTGGGGTTTGAGCACCTCTTCTGAGCAGAGGGGGGTTAGGACTGGAGTGATAAATTATATACGTGCTCAAGAAAAGAATCTGTGAAATATTTCTCTGAAGAAAGTCCTTACTTTTACTCCTATCCCATACATAAGAAAATAACAGTTTTTAGAAGTAGTATATCAGAGTCAGATAGATAGATAATCCATCTTTGCATTAGGATCATGCAAAAATAGCTCCTCTCCTTTTTATTAAAGACATTGTTCATCTGGATAATAAATAAGACAAATAAAAGACTTTTCTTTTCAAGTAAAATGTAAAGTAGCATGTCAGAAAAGATTTTCTTAGTTAAAAACCAGATGAACCTATGACTCCCTGGTCTGAATAATTCAAGAGGAAAATTATCTTATATTTATCTCCTTTTCAGTTTTATAATCTAAGTTGTCCACAAGCCAACTATTTTGGTTATGTTTGCTTTTAATAAAGCACTAACATTCATTTGTCATTTCTCTAATGTTTCAGACTATAGTTCACACCACTTAAAGGTGAAGGGGGATATTTAAAGCGTCGATGTGGGGGGTGCTATTTCTAGTTCTCTTCCTCACACTCAGGCCCACCGTTTCAACACAACCTTGCTCCACTCCAGCTAGTCCGTATCTCTGGCCTCACCTTCAAAGCTACACTTCTTGAAAGCACTGTGAACACCATCGCCTTCATTTCCTCACCCTTCATTCACTCCTCAACCCACTCCAGTCCGGCTTCTCCTACCAAAACCACCCTCCCAAAGATCATCAATTATCTCCCACCTCCGATGACACCATTTCTCTGAAGAATTTTAGAACGCTGACCCACGCTGACCCCTTCTCTCTCTCCTGCTTGTATGACTCCACCCTTTTTCCTCCCCAGCCACTCCTTTCCTACCTCAGAGTTCCCATCTACCAGCCTTTACATGTTGGATTTCCTCCAGTTTTTAGTCATAGGTCCCTTCCTCCTCCCACCCTACAGCAGTGACTGCACTCCCAGATGCCTCGAGAGTGAGGCAGGTAATGGAATCCGGTGAAACAGATCAGGAAAAACCCTCCAGTGAAGGAAAACTCTACCATCTGAAAGGGAAACCCAGCCCCAGTTTATCATGGACTTGCAGGAATGCGACGGAAATGTGGCTTCCTAGCTTCAGTTACTAAAGAAACATCAACTCCTAATTACTTATTGCTAGTGTAGACTTCCTTTCAAAATGCTAGCATCAGAGATAGTCACTCAGTCATGTCCAAATCTTTGCAATCCCAGGGGCTGTAGCCCACCAGGCTGCTTTGTCCATGGAACTTCCCGGCAAGAACACCGGAGTGGGCTGCCACTTCCTTCTCCACAAAACTCTAGATATATACATTCAAACACCTACCGACTGTTTTCTTCCAGATGTGTCAAAAGGGTTTCATACCCAACACGTCCAAAACAGAATTCATGATCTCCCAACGCAGTTCTCTTGGACAGCAGACTCGTTTTACTCTCTAATTGGCGTCATTATGGTTACTAAAAGCTACGTGCTGAGTACAGTGGGGCATCATTGAGCCAATTATTAACAACATATTCTCAGATCACTTAAAGGACATGTTTTCAGAATGTATCTATATATTACATATGCACATGAATATGTGCATAAATATAAATTAGAGCCTTGCATGTATGTTATTAAGTATCAATGTATTACAATTATTAATATTTATATTAATGATTATATTAATATATTGATAATTAATGTTATAGTAGTGGTTAATAATACATTAATACTGTAAATATATCAATATATTGATGGTTATAACTTATCATATAATATTGTTATTAATATGATTGATATATTAATATTAATATATAACACATATATAAATCACTTATATATGTAAAATACATGCATCATATTACAGAACAAGTGCTTCCAGAATATAGTAAAGAATTATGTAAGAAAATATTGGTAAGACTTGGAATTGACTCTGAGGAGAGTAACTTACACAACAGTCACAGTGAGAAAGGTTTCCACCCAATAGAGGGCTGAATGTTTTACCTACAGGGCTCATCTGATAGAAGCAGTGATGCCCAGCTGTCCCTTGGTGATGGAAAGACTTCTTCCCTTTAGTTGCAGGAGTAGATAACCTTCAGTTCTTAACTCTTTTTGAGGACTGCCTCAGTCTAAAACAACTGCCTCACCCAAGATCCAGTGATTGGTCAACACAAGAACATCAAAGTCCAGCCCTCTGGCCCAAACTCGTGACCACTCTGGTGGCCCGCTGCAGCCTGAGCTGGCCCTGAGTTGCTGGGAAGCATTCACGGGGACTGCACGACAGCTTGACTTCTCCCTCTGCCCCGTCCTGCCTCGCCTCTCCCTCCCTCAGGTACTGGTGTGAAGAGCACCCTTTGATAAATGACCATCACCCTAATTCCTTCTCTGAGTTTGCATGTGAGGAACCTGACCTGCGATTCTTGCCAAATACAGAAAGACCTGCTTCCTAGAGAATATGGGCCCATTGCCGGAAATGTCCAAAAATGGGACAATTATTTTTAAATGCTACAGAAAAGGTGCATCGAGTGGATGTTGTCTATACATAATTTTATCTTCTAAGTTTTGCACATTAGAAACCATACAGCTAATATACTTTGCATGTAGAGTATTTTACAGCTTGTATATTACTTCATTCAAGCACAAAAACCAGATAAAGTAGGGAGAGTATCAGCTCCATTTTACAGAAGAAGAAACTGAGGTTCAGAAATATTATTTGGCCCAAAGTCATATATTCATCAAATACATGATCTGGTGCTTGAATGGCGTTTTTCTCAGTTCTCAGCTTACAACCAAGGTTTCTTTCACTGTGTTAATTATGAAAAAGAACTATGGGTTTTCATAAAAAGGACTGTCTAACCAAAAATTATATTAACTTTTTAATTTGCTCTGCTATTGCCAGTGTTTTAATGAGTATTTTTTTTTTAATCATTGAAAATGCAGCTGTGTTTCTACTTGCCAGGTATAAGTAATTCCTTCCAAGAATTTTGATGGGATCTTTGAGACTTATAGGAGTCCTTTATTATTTCATTTGGTTCCACATGAGAGCCTGCCTTTCTGCCCAGTTGTATAGGCATGTCCTATGACATACCTGGCAGCACACATTTCACAGCCTCCAGACTGCCAGGACCAAAGCCAGAGGTCTTGGAGCACAATTTTGGATGTTCATAAGAACATTGCAATAGCAGATGAGGGAAGCTTTGTACCAAATATTTCTGAAATTAAAAGTTAGCATATAGACTCTATCCTAGCACCCTCCACGCTGGACAAAGAAAAGACTAGCCCTTTGGGTTGTTGGAACTTAACACTGCATGGTCAAAAGACACTTGAACAAAGACTGGCAAAGACCACAATCATCTTGAGAGTTACATTAGAGTCCCGGAATGGGCAAAGCATTGGACTGCACTCTGAAGAGAGGCAATAACATCTTTCTCTAGCTTCACATTATGTCCTTTGAAACAACGGTATAATCCAAATTAATCTGTGTGCATGCATGATGTCACTTCAGCCATGTCTGACTCTTTTCGACCCCATGGACTGCAGCCTGCCAGGCTCCTCTGTCCATGGGATTCTCCAGGCAAGAATACTGGAGTGGGTTGCCATGCCTCCTCCAGGGGAGCTTCCCAATCCAGGGATAGAACCTGCATCTCTTATGTCTCCTGCATTGTCAGGTCAGTTCTTTACCACTAGTATCACCACCAGGAAGCCATTTACCATTCTAGAGGATGTGAAAGATAATCTCACTATTCTTACAGTTTTAATAGATGTGTTTGTGTCTCCTTGTCTGTAAATTGTCTCTATGTGCCCTTAGGTCATTAATAGGGTGATGGTGGTGATGATATAATGACAAAACCTACTGCGTGGGATTTGGAGCAGACACTCTCAGCTGAAGTAGACTAATTCATTCAGCATGTATTGTCTCAATGTCCACTCTACGCCAAGCTAGTTACAGTCTCTGGACGTGAGTGTAACAAGGTACTATAAACTCTATGAGTAAAAACAAACAAACAAACAAAAACTCTATGTGGTGCTTTTGGGGTACAGAGGGTGATCAGTAATATATCCAGACAGGAGGAAGAAGTTTTATAATCCAAGTGTATATTTATAGTCAAAGTATACATTGCTACAGTTTAAGCCAAGTTAAGGGCTTTGCAGGCATTATTTCAATTATCCTAGCTGAAATTTTGTCTGGTAGTATTACCTCCTCTATGCAAATGAAAAAAGTGAAGTTCATTTTTTCTAGGATCACTTGGCTTTTAGGTGTCAGACCCAGAATCTGAGCTCTTAAATGATGTTTGACCTGCTATTTCTAAGATCTATACAATGAAAAATATTCCATTGGAAGTCATCTGAGAGCTTCACAAATTGTACAAAAACCAATCTGTGAACTATGAAAACGGAGCAAACCTCATCTAGCATAGCAGCAATAACTCTAGCTGAAAAGAATTCGAGGATTCTTACAACGTACTATGTACATGGCAACCTGTGCTATAGAGGAGAGGGACTGTGTCCAAAACTTTACCCTAGAGTGGGCTTGCCTACTAAGGAGTCAAAGGAGATAACCTCATTGACTATAATTTTGAGTTTCCTTGAAGAGCAAAAGAGAGTAATAGTTTAAGGGGCTAAGAATCGTAACTGCTAAAGAAGTTGTGGTAATAATCAAAATGCACATTTTCCAAACATACCAGAGTCCAGAGGCTTAGGAAAATAAGCAAGTCAAACATTAGTAATCAACATTATTCTAAATTCATTTAATGCAAACGATTTGTCAAATAAAGTGAAAATAGTCTAGCTGTGCATAGCTTACAATCTCTTGAGGAAACCAGAGAAAGAAAGCCAGGAAGACTTTCCCAGAAATAAATCAAAGCTTTAGCAATGATATTCACTACTGAAATATGGGACAAAAGTATGAGGCCAAAGAAGAGGCAGAACTGTTAAATGGTTTCTGTCAGGAGCCAGAGTTATTGTAAATAGATTTGAAACGGAGAATTAAAAGGCTATTACAGAAACATATGGCTTATAATACCACATGCTATTCAAGGGAAATAGAAATAAATAAAGCAGTTCAATGCTCTGTGCAATATAAAATATTTCTGTAGGTGGAGTAAAAGAATGAGGTATGATTATACTACTAATTCCTTCCAGTTGCATAAGGCACTCCACCTCTATTGCAAACCACCAGGCAGAGGCTGCAGTTACAACTGCTTGTCAGTTATCTACCTACCCCCCAGAGTCACTGAAAACCATGACATGATTAGAAACACAATTTTTTAACAAGTGCTGATATATGAGAGAAAATGTTATATATGAAAGATGAGCCCAGATCTTTAGAATAGTGGAGCTATTCTGTATGAAACTATCATGGGGCATACATGTCATTTTACATTTGTCAAAACCTTTATAATATACAGCACTGAGTTGTGGCTCAGTCACTCAGCCGTGTCCAAGTCTTTGCGACACTTGGACTGCAGCACACAGGCTCCTCTGTAGGGTTTTTCAGGCAGGCAAGAATACTGGAGAGGGCTGCTATTTCCTCTTCCAGGGGATCTTCCCGACCCAGGGATCAAACCTGAGTCTCCTGTGTTTCCTGCAATGGCAGACGGATTCTTTACCTGGTGTGCCATCAGAGGGGGATGGGGTGAAGCTCATACAAGTTTGCAGGTTCATCAGTTGTAAACTATGGACTTTGCAGGTTCATCGATTGTAACAAGTGAACCAGTCTGGTGGAGGATGTCCCTAGTAGGGGAAGTTGTGCATGTAGGAGCAGGGGTTATATTGAGTTGGCCAAAAAGTTCATTTAGGTTTTTCCATAAGATGTTATGGAAAAAAAAAAAAAAAAGAAAGAACTTTTTGGCCAATCCAATATATGGGAATTCTCTATACTTGCCACTCAGCTTTTCTGCAGTGAATCTAAAACTGCTACAACAATTAGCCTTAAAAAAAATTAAGAAGAAGGCTAACTCACTGGTCACTGACGCACGCACAGAGTCCGTAGACAACACCTTAAAGAAAAAGGAGGATGAACAAAACAAATTCTGCAGCTCCACCCTACTGCACTGGAGTTGTTTGTTCTGTTACGCCAAGATAGTGGAATACCTCCACCTGCCTGCTCCTTCTACTCCTCATGCAATTTGCACAGAGTTATTTGTTTTTGAAAACATATCATCAGTGTGTCCATTTCAAAAGGAAATATTTATAGAATAACAAGTTAGTAAAAGCCATTATTAAAAAAGTTTAATTACAAATTTGAAACTTATCTGTATTTACTCTACCAAAGTCAGTCTATAACTATGTCCCTTTTGTAGTGAAGATGAGCATGGCAAGCAGAAATTTTAGCATTCACAGAAAAAGCTCAAAGCTGTGTGATGGGGACATACATGAAGGATCATGATATTATTATCTACTTTTGTATCTGTCTGAAAGTCACCTTAATATAAAGTGTTTTTGTAAAGGTTCAACTAGAAAGTTAAAATATATACCTGCTTAATGGACCAATAACTCTACATAGGGCCATTTGCTTGCTATCAGATTGCATTATTATAGTTGCAGAAAAAATATTTTATATTATATAGCATCAACATTTGAAAATTTAGCCTAGTGTTTAAGGATATGAATCCAGAAATGAGATTGTCTTCAGGTGCATTTCACCTGTTCTGCTGCTTAGCTGTTGTAACCTTGGAAAAGGAATGTATTCTACTTATATTCCAATCTCCCCATTCAGAAATGGGGATAATACTACCGTGGGTGATTGCAGAATTAAATGACATTAAAAAGTACCAAATCAGCACAGCATCGAGCTGATAATAGGTGCTCAATTAGCTATTATTAACATTCCAAAATTCTCTATTGATATTAATGATATCTAACACTGACAGAAACACTAAAGGTAATCAAGAATTCTATTTTGTAGGTGGGGAAAGAGATATCAGAGATTCACAACTCAGCTTAAAAAACTCTTCCCTAGTCTAGTGTATTTCTAGGTTAAATATTTAGAAATTACAGAATTTACAGACATAGAAGACATTATATATTCCTATCTTCGCCTTTGAAAGTGAAAGTGAAGTTGCTCAGTCGTGTCCGACTCTGCGACCCCATGGACGGTAACCTACCGGGCTCCGCGGTCCATGGGATTTTCAAGGCAAGAATACTGGAGTGGGCTGCCTTTCCTTCTCCAGGGGATCTTCCCAACCCAGGGATCGAACCCAGGTCTCCTGCATTGCAGGCAGACGCTTTACCGTCTGAGCCACTAGGGTAACCTAAAGAAAGTTTTGCCACTGGATTAATCAATCAGTTTTCAAGACCTCCCTGGCTTTTACCTCCCACCATGCCTTCTACACTGGAGAAGGAAATAACAACGCACTCCAATATTCTTGCCTGGACAAGTCCATGAACAGAGGAACCTGACAGGCTACAGTCCATGAGGTTGCAAAGAGTCAGACATGACTGAGTTGACCATCACTCACACCCACTCAGGCCTTCTGCACAGGTGTATGGTCTCACACATAGCCAGGGATATATGGATCTAGGGGACTTCTCCAGTCTCTCCCGAGTGGATATGTGGAGAGGTTTTCAAGACCCTCTATGGCTATCTCGGAGAAGGCAATGGCAAGCCACTCCAGTACTCTTGCCTAGAAAATCCCATGGATGAAGGAGCCTGGTAGGCTGCAGTCCATGGGGTCGCTTCAAGTTGCACGAGACTGGGCAACTTCACTTTTACTTTTCACTTTCACGCAATGGAGAAGGAAATGGCAACCCACTCCAGTGTTCTTGCCTGGAGAATCCCAGGGACGGCAGAGCCGGGTGGGCTGCCGTCTATGGGGTCGCACAGAGTCGGACACGAATGAAGTGACTTAGCAGCAGCATGGCTATCTCATTTCCCAGATCTCCCAGTTAAATTCCAGGCTAGTCCACCAGTCCACCAATTTGTTTCAAGCTGTGCTACAGCCTTAGTCTACCTGAGTCATTGGTCTCCCCTATTCCTTTGCCTCCGAAATTAAGACTTCACTGACAACACTCCTGGATGTGAGGTTTCCCACCCTCAGCTCCAAGCCAAGTGAGCCCCCTCTGGCAAAGAATCGTCTGCTGTTCTGGTTCTGCAGAGCCCTCTTCATTTCTGCTGAGATTCACCTTGTGGGTAGGAGTCGATGAGAGAAGCCCCATGCAAGAACGCCAGAGACTCCCACCATTCATAGCTGACATATGGTATTTTTGTCATGAATAAATTTCATCTCAATTTGTTGTATGCCTTCGGTCAATCTTAAGAGCCCCGAAATGGTGATTTTTTATCATTTTGTCTAGTTTTATTGTTGTATAATGTTTTATCCGAAAACACAATCAGAATATACCTTGTTTTATCACAAAAAGTAAATAGTAGGAAGTGACCTAAATTGTCTAACTGGTAACGATCATTATTCACATTTTGTTTTGGGGATCACAAAAAATATATGCAAAATAAAATGTTTATCTAATCTCAATAAAATATTTGCCCTTTTCTATATAATGTTTATAATGTTCATATTTTTTCTATAGAAAGTATATGGGGGCCCATGTCTATATAACATTTCTATTTAATACCTATATTTTTATGTTTCCATATTATCTTTATGATTCAATAGAATGTTAATGTTCATCTAATCTCAATAAAAAATTAGCCCTTTCTTATATAATATTATGTGAGAGTTGGACTGTGAAGAAGGCTGAGCACCAAAGAATTGATGCTTTTGAACTGTGGTGTTGGAGAAGACTCTTGAGAGTCCCTTGGACTGCAAGGAGATCCAACCAGTCCATTCCGAAGGAGATCAGCCCTGGGATTTCTTTGGAAGGAATGATGCTAAAGCTGAAACTCCAGTACTTTGGCCACCTCATGCGAAGAGTTAACTCATTGGAAAAGACTCTGATGCTGGGAGGGATTGGGAGCAGGAGGAGAAGGGGACGACAGAGGATGAGATGGCTGGATGGCATCACTGACTCGATGGATGTGAGTCTGAGTAAACTCCGGGAGTTGGTGATGGACAGGGAGGCCTGGCATGCTGCGATTCATGGAGTCTCAGAGTGGGACATGACTGAGTGACTGAACTGAACTGACTGAACTGAATAGTTAGATTATTTCAGCTCTTCAAAAAGCAAGGATTCTGAAAGCTGGAAATGAACAATAATCCATTTTTCTGAAATTCTCTTTCATCTAAAGACAAGTCCTTTCTAAAGGATGATTAGAATCTGTTTTTTAAGCAGGATTTTAGAGATGTACTTTGAGAGTTGGGTAAGATGAAAAGTCTCTATTAACATAATGATATTATTACATTATAATAACCAGGTTGAGACTCCGAAAACAGGTATATTTGACTACAGAACCCATAATTATCAAAGGTACTTGTGGTCTGCAAGAGACACTCTCACCTAAACAATAGTGCTAAAAAGAAACTCACTAGGATTAAGTGCAAACCCATGTCTATCTATTCAGAGTGCACTGAACTATAGTTTGACCAGTTCTCTTATTTTCTGTGCCATTATCCTTCCTGACCATAGTCAAACCAATAGCAAGATGAACCCATAGAATAATTAAGGCAGGCTTAATTAACGTCACCTGTACTCAACCCCATTCCTTTTGAACATCTGACATAGCTATAATCTACAACTTTTCTTTTCTTTTAATTATGGGAAATAACTTTGTTAGGACTTGAGGACAATTAGCTGAAAGGCAACTGAAAGATATGTGTGAAATTATGTTATGAACTCTTGCCATGCAATTTTTCTCATCTGTGAATAAAGTAAAATAACTCGCCTGAATGTGTTTTCATAACAATCTGCTAACAAATTGAATGGTCTTAATAAAAACAGTAACAGCCTGAAAGAAAAAGCAAAAGAGAGTATACAATTCTTCACTGCTTGTAGTGAAGTGAAGAAAGTGAAGTGAAGAAGTGAAGAAAGATGTCAAAATTTCAACATCTTCACAGGAACCAAGAAGAAACATAAAGGCTTTTAGGGCTTAAATTGCACTCTACATTCCCAATCTAGTAAAATTGGTATTTAAAAAAATTTTTTCCCACATAAACATACTGCAAGTTTCAAAATGAGAACAGATGCAGAGCAATAGAGAGAAAAATTCTTTCATGAAGAAAAATCTAGCACATTGCAATGAGGCCCTCTGCTGCCATTTTCTTAATACTACACTGCTGCTGCTGCTGCTGCTAAATCGCTTCAGTCATGTCCCGACTCTGTGCAACCCCATAGACGGCAGCCCACCAGACTACACTAAAAAGCCTAATTTCCAGTGGTATCTCATTGTCTTTGCAGGAGCCAATACTTCAACAAAGCTTCAAGGGAAAAATGACTTAACTTCTTAAGCAAAGCTTAGTCATTCCCAAGATTTTTAAAAATGGAAGTGACAATTCTAGGTAATGCTATTCTGAACATAGTGTCAGCCACATAAACCTCAGCTAAATCCCTTAGTGACAACATTATTGACTTAAGAACCGATTTTCACTACTTCTTTTGTATTCTATTTAAACGTTTCCAAAATGAAATTATGTTCATGCCAAATGGCTTCTATGAAGACAGTAGTCTAACCAATGCTATGGCCAAAAAAATTTTTTTATAATTATAAAGAAATCCTTGTATTTGAAAAGGCATCCCCTAGTAAAATATCTCCATTTGTTGAGAAAGAGTACCAAGGAGTCCAAAAATTAACTCAAAAACTTATATGAGACTAAAATCAATTGCATTTGACTGTAGTTTTTGAATTGCCAGGACCAGAAGTGGACTTACGGGAAATGAACAAAGCCTCGTGTGCAGGGTCATCGTGAGTGTTGGGTGAGGCCAGGAGTTATGAAGCGCCCTGGGTGAGTGGGGAGGAGAAGCCCAGTGATCAGGTGGCAATAAGGAAGCACGTTTGTAAGTATTTCTGGTACACTGCCTCAGATAGATTAGAAAAACAGAAGTTGAACCTCCAACACTCAAGTAAATTATCTTGACTTCTTTTCCTACACTAAATATGTCATGCTTATTTTTATGTTTATACTTTTATCTTCATTTTCTTAAAGAAAGCCAAAAAGTTCTATAAGCTCAGGACCCAAAAAACCTGAATCTACCCTAGGCAGTACAATTTACTCAATACAGTCCACCCAGAAAATGTTATTTCACCTTTAATGGGATCATCTTGGATTCATATGGACCAAAAAAAAAGGTTTTAATGACAATTTTTAAACTAAGACTAATAGGAGTTTAAAAAGGCATTGGTGAAATACTTCATACAATTTTTTTTAAAAAGAAATAAAATTAATAGCTGCCCAACAGTGAAGCCACCTAGCATTCAGGAACCTCTAGCTATCGATATCTATATAATGATTAAGTGTACTGGTTGTGGAGTTGGGCAGTTCTGGATTTCAACCCTGAATCAGTCGGTCTACATAGCTATGTCACCTTTAGCGAGTCAATTGAAAACAAGTTTTAAAAATTGCAATGAAAGGTGTTGACTAACTACTTGTTGAAGAAACAAGAACACACATCAACTCCATACACTGTCCAGAAGACTTTCAATTTAGCAAATGTAACAATTTTTAAAACTATTTGTTGCACATCTTTTAGAGGAAAGGTATTGGGCAAAAGAGTCAGTTCAGTTCAGTTCAGTCGCTTAGTCGTGTCTGACTCTTTGAGACCCCCATGGACTGCAGCATGTCAAGATTTCCTGTCCATCACCAACTCCCGTAGCTTGCTCAAACTCAAGTCCATCAAGTCGGTGATGCCATCCAACCATCTCATCCTCTGTCGTCCCCCTTTTCTCCTGCCTTCAACCTTTCCCAGCATCAGGGTCTTTTCCATTCTTTGCATCAGGTGGCCAAATTATTGGAGTTTCAGCTTCAGCATCAGTCCTTCCAATGAATATTCAGGACTGATTTCTTTTAGGATGGACTGGTTTGATCTCTTTGCAGTCCAAGGAACTCTCAAGAGTCTTCTCCAACACCACAGTTCAAAAGCATCAATTCTGCAGTGCTTAGCTTTCTTTATAGTCCAACTCTTACATCCATACATGACTACTGGAAAAAACATAGATTTAAGTAGACATACCTTTGTTGGCAAAGTAATATCTCTGCTTTTTAATATGCTGTCTAGGTTTATCATAGTTTAGTAAGAAGGAATACTGGAGTTTATGCAAAGAATTGTTTGGATTTTTTTTTTACTGGGATGTGTACTTGTATTTGATGAGATTGGGAAAGTCCTGCCTGGAGCAGAAAGCATTTAAGGATAGAGCCTGAAAAATTATCAAGATTAGACCTGGGTGATGGAAAAGGTGGAGCAGGCTGGAAGCATTTCAGGCTGAGACAACAATAGACTAAGCCAAGACCCAGAGACAAGAAAAGGCAGAATCTAAGGCTTCTGGGAAAAGTCAGCAGCCCTGATGCCTTAAAGTTTAGAGAACTTGTGGGAGGCTGGAAACAATTCAGGGTCATATCACCACTTTCATTAACAAAGCACTTCAATCTGGAGATGCTTGCAAAATTCCTATTCACTAAAAATCCACACAACCAGCACTATAAATTATATTTGGCTTTAACTGATACAATGTCTTTAATTGATGCAAAGAAATTTGAGATTTAGGATTGCTAAAGGAAAATTAAGTTAATCTAGTTCCAGTGTTGAAAAGGGATTTTATTTTTTAATTTAAGCTTTCATCCAAGAATGGACTATGGGTAACTTACAAAATATTTCTCTCATGTGGAACACATTTGCATTTCAAAGCCATTTAAAAGCCATTTATTGGAGAACTGAAAGGGAAGGAAGCGTAATGGGCACTGGGTTAACTACTTTCCTAGGAAGTCATTACGAGGAAAACTGTTCTCAAGACAAACAGCAACAAAGATGGATGAGTAAATGAAGCTGCCATTTTTGTTGCTATAATACAAAAAAAGTAATGGCCTTGGGTCAAAATTTGAGATTCCAAGTTGGCTTCTGCCAGTTGTCAGTGGTGTGAACTTGGGTAGTTTAACCTCTCTAAGCACTGGTTTCCACCTCTGTAAAATAAGAAGCACAATCACAATAATAAACTTTCCAGTGGTGTGCTGCATTTTATTGTACACTTTCAACATGGGGTTCCCTGATAGCTCAGTTGGTAAAGAATCTGCCTATAATGCCAGAGCCCCTGGTTCAATTCCTGGGTCGGGAAGATCTGCTGGAGAAGGAACAGGCCATCCACTCCAGTATCCTTGGGCTTCCCTTGTGGCTCAGCTGGTAAAGAATCTGCCTGCAATGCGGGAGACCCAGGTTCGATCCCTGGGTTGGGAAGATCGCCTGGAGAAGGGAACGGCTACCCACTCCAGTATTCTGGCCTGGAGAATACCATGGACTGTGTAGTCTGTGGGGTCGTAGAGAGTCGGACATGACTTAATGACGTTCACTTTCACTTTCTGTCACTTTCAACCCACTGTCTTTGGATTTGATCATATGATGTGTCCACTGGAATGTGATGCTCGTCCCATCTCTTTGTTATTACAACAGTGTGCCTGTGAGGAAGCTGCTCTTTCAGCTGGAATTCTAAAATGACGAGGACATGGGAAGCAGAGATGCAGCTGATCTACAGCCTACACTAAATGTAAATGTTCAATCAACTTTGTTGTTGTAAGTCACTCAGATTTGAGGGTAAGCCAAGTAATATGCTGTGCTACCCACTTCACACACGTGTTACAAAGATTGAATAAAATAATATATTTTAAAGCACCTTGTAACTTTCTATGCCCACTCATACCTCAAACTATCTTCTTCTTTCCCCTCAGGTTGCTGCGGATCAGAAACTTGTGATGTGACAGAATAAGGAAGAATGGGATACCAAGTGTCAAAGCTGCACCTCCCTCTCCTGCCTCTCTGCCACTGCCTCCTGAAATTCAATGCTACTGCCCCATTAGCAGTATACTCAAATCCTGTCCCATCTGCTTACCGTACCTCATAAAACAGAAGAATCTTGGTTTTTTTTTTTTTTTTTTTTTAGTTTTGATGTGAATTCCCATGAGAATAATGAAGCAGGGATATCTTTCAAATGATATAGGCTTTCATGTTAGTGCTTGCCCCAATTCTTCTGAGAAAATGTTCAGAATCACTTACGTCTGGTTTCCCTTTGAATTTTGGTGAACTCTTACGCAATTCTTTGTTTAGCCAGAGTTTTATCAGAACTTCTCTATGGAACCCAGTTTAACTTGAAGGATCCCATGGTGGGTGGGGGGAGGGGAGGAAGGGGCATTTAAAAGATAGCTTTAAAAAAAAAAAAAAAGACATTTCAATTTCAAGGTAACTAGCAGTTTAAAAAAAAAAAAAAAAACTTTGAGTAAATTCAACAAGGAAGTAATAAAAGAGATGGCAGAGGAAAAACCCAAGAGATGGTACTATGATTCTCAATAAACCAGGAAAAGATGAGGGCTAGGGAAGTAGGTGAGTTCATGACTGGGCAAGAAAACAAGAAAATCTACGCGCGCCGCCCCCCCCCCGACCCCGACAAGCCCCTGGGACTCCCATTTCTGTGTGAGGAAGTTGAAAGAACACAAAGTTCAGAGTTACACAAGCCTCGGTCACACAGCTCAGTTACACAGCTGTGTACACAGCTCATTCACAATCTCTGTACAACCTTAGGCTAGTTATGCAATTTGAGACTTACCCTCCTTACCCAGTAAGTTAAGGGAAATAACAGCTACTGGATAAGATTGCTGTTAAGTAATAAATGGATTAAGGTGAGTGGAGCACTAAAATAGCATTTGGACAGTAACAGCTTCTCAAAAAATTCCCATTCTTGGCTCTTTGACATTAACTCTTCTCTCCATACCCTGAATCAATCTTCAACAATCCATGTGCAAGTCCTTTTGTGTCCAGGTTGGGAATCTCTTATAGAGTACTAAGCGAAAGTTGCTCAGTCGTGTCCAACTTTTTGCGATCCCATGGACTATATAGGCCATGGAATTCTCCAGGCCAGAATACTGGAGTGGGTAGCCTTTCCCTTCTCCAACAGAGTAGTAAAAATGACTTTAATCTACCACATAAAGATGGATGATAATGAAACATTTTATGTTTTAAAGTTCACAGCATTTTTTTAAGTATGCACACATTTATATGTAGATATTTTTCTTAACATATTGATACCTTTACACGGGTCACCAAAAAAGCACTTATCTGAAATACGTAGAAATAAAATTACACATTTTCCAAAGGCATATCATCAGTTGTCTGTTTATTTGACTTTCAACTCTGAAATCCCCAGGAACTAGAAAAGTGAGAGATGGAGCTCACTCATCAAGAGGTCATACTGAGTGATTCCAAGGAATAGCAGAAAACCTATACTGAATCCAAGTTTTTAACTGCCAGGTTTTTAACTCCTGGCTACAGTTCCCAAGTATGATATAATTTAGAAACTTGGCGTAGGCACAGGATAATCATGGAATTTAGAAGTGTCCCTCAACATGTAAAATTTTAATGAAAAACCCAGAAAAGTCATAAATTATCATAAAGAAATTCAGAAACAAACAAAAAATTTACAAAATGCTAGGGGGAACTTTTTAAACCAAAAAAGAGGAAAAAAGGAGGGATAGCTGTTTGATTCATGTGTAGGTTGAATGGAGGGCTTCCCAGGTGGCTCAGTGGTAAAGAACTCACCGGCTAATGCAAGACACATTAGTTCGATCCCTGGGTCAGGATGATCCTCTGGAGTAGGAAATGGCAACCCACTCCAATATGCTTGCCTGAGCAATCTCATGAACAAAGGACACTGGCAGGCTACAGTCCAGGGGGCCGCAAAAGAGTTGGACACAGCTTAGCGACTAAACAACAAGTTGAATGGAATCTTCCTTGTCCCTTCACCCTCTTCCTGTTCTCCAGGCATCTCCTGCACCAGTGATTCCTGAGGGCCATTATGCCACCTATTATGAAGATGGAACAGCCAAGAATGGTGCTATATTTCCAACCCAAGTTGATCACATAAGTTTGAAAATACACATTTTTCACCCCAATCCTACAGTACAAGCATGACTACCCACAACAGTTGCACACATAAGGACTTGTTCATATAAACCCTGGGGAAAAAATCCCAAAGGCTTCCTGCTGCATTTCTTTGAACCCATTTGTTGACTCTTAGTCTGATATTTGACTTGAAAATTGTAGATAAAATTAATTTTTACTGCAAGTCTCATATTTACCCCTCAAATCCCTTATGGTCAATCTCAGTTATCCTTGTCACAGAAAGGAGAATGCACATAGGAGAATCTATCAATTCAGACAAAATAGGTTTCCTCTGCCCCTATTAACATTTAACCTTAGACATATTCTGGTAGATAAACACCTATATGGGCATGAGTGTTGTTCTCCATGGTCAGGGAAATAGTTCCAGAATTAAACAGTGGAGAGAAGAGCACACAGTCATGTTCCAGCACAGTTCATTCACATCTTCATTTATTCATTCAGTATTCATTTATTGAATACCCACTACAGGCCAAATAATGTTCTGGTTGCTGGGGTCATATCAGTGAACAAAAAGACAAAAATCCCTACTGTCACAGAATCTGTACTCTAGTGGGGGCAAATAAATAAAAGAAACAAGTAAATTAAATTACTTATAATTGTGGTGAAAAATAACATAGTGAAGGGGATAAGGAGTATTGTACACAGTTACAGACATAAATGCATTGGAAAAGGAAATGGCAACCCACTCCAGTGTTCTTGCCTGGAGAATCCCAGGGATGGAGGAGCCTGGTGGGCTGCCGTCTATGGGGTCACACAGAGTCGGACACGACTGAAGCAACTTAGCAGCAGCAGCACAGACATAAATAGGGTAGTCATGAATACCTCACTTAGAAAATTCCATTTGAGCAAAGACATGATGCTGAAGGAGCATTTCAATAAGTGCGAAAGTTCTGAAGCAGGCACAGGCTAAGAGTATCAGAAATGGCAGGGCTTCCCAGGTGGTGCTAGTGGTAAAGAATCCACCTGCCAATGCAGGGGACGCAAGAGACACAGGTTGGATCCCTGGGTTGGGAAGATCCCCTGGAATAGGCACCCCACTCCAATATTCTTGTCTGGAAAATTCCATGGACAGAGGAGCGTGGCAGGCTACAGTCCATAGGCCACAGAGTCAAACACAACAGAGCAACTGAGCACAAGAAGGCTGCTAAGGCTAGAAAGTAGAGCAACAGGGGGATAAGGTCAGAGAACTCGAAGTAGAGGAGAGGAGGTAAAGAATGAGATGAAGAAAGGTTACAGGGTTTTAGGCAGAGGAGCGGCATGACCTGATGAAGGTTTAATGGAATCAGTTTAGTGTGTGGAAAAGAGCTTGAAGGAAGGAAGGCAAGCTTGGAAGCAGAAATCCCATTCAGTTTCTACCACAAAAATCTAGGTACTCAGGTGACCGTGGTTAGGATCAGGCTGAGAAAGAATAAGAAGTTATTGGATTCTGGATGTACTTGAAAAGTAGAGCCAATGGTGTTCTTTATCCATATGGGAAAAAAAAAGATAAAGATGACTTACTGATGTTTGGACTGAGTAACTAGCAGAAGACAGTCACTGTAAACTGAGATGGAGAAGACCTAGGCAGGGTGTATTAGGGGCAGGGCAAGATCGGGAATTCAGTTTTGTGTGTTGTTATATGTTTGAGATTACTGTGAGATATAGATACCTAATGAAGGCTGCTGACTGCTAATACCTACAGGGATACCTAACAGGCAGCAGTCAACATGGCTGACTCTTCCTCTACAGCGATGTAGCTTTTCTACCTCCAGGGGTCCTTGATGGTCTCTCTAAATACTTTTACCTTTTCTCAC
Organism: Bos mutus; assembly: GCF_027580195.1. NCBI lineage: Eukaryota > Metazoa > Chordata > Mammalia > Artiodactyla > Bovidae > Bos > Bos mutus. The sequence goes on from NC_091628.1 coordinate 24,491,274, forward strand.
TTAGGGGATTGAGACAGCACAGAACTTTTCATTGCTGATTCCATCCGTGAGTCAAGATTTCCTTTATGCTTTGCTTAGGCAATACTGTGAAAGATAAAACACAGTAAGGGACAAGCAGGAAATTCAGTTATCCTGGAAATAAGTCAGAATTCTATAATCACATGCAAAAAAAAAAACAACCTAAAAGTACATTGAGAAACCAGCTATGGGTGAAACATGGTGACCATTAAGGCCACTGTTCAGTGTGAGATATTTGCATAACTGATACTTTATAAGATCAAACTTTTCCCTGCCTTTATTATTAAATTAATGCATTTCAGCTGCTGTGTCCTGTGGTTTACAAATCATCAGGAGCTTGGAAAATTCATGGTCATATGAAGAGCCAAAAAACATGACATTTCTCAAATTAAAAACTGATCTTAATAGGAACAAACATAAATATGATGAGCAAAGAAGCAAACCACAAACAGGTTTACCGCAGATCTGTAAACTTTCCACTAGGGCCAAGTTCCAACAGGGGTGATGCTCTAAATTAGATGACAATTCTAACATTTGAGTGGGTAAAGATTTGTTCTAACATTGAGTATTTAAAGACACAGTGTGCCATGTTAACTGACTATATTCCAATACAAAATTTTAAAAATTTAATAGAAAAAAAAAAGATATACAGTGTGGACCCTGCCTGCTAGTAGAGTACATTCTAAATCTTAAGAGTAAAGACATATATAAGTATATATATCTTATATAATACATATTTTGTTGTTCAGTCACTCAGTCGTATCTGACCCTTTGTGACCACACAGATGGCAGCACACCAGTCTTCTCTGTCCTTCACAATCTCCCGGAGTTTGCTCAAACTCATGTCCATTGAGTCGATGATGCCATCCAGCTATCTCACCCTCTATCGTCCCCTTCTCCTCCTGCCTTCAATCTTTCCCAGCATCAGGGTCTTTTCCAATGAGTCAGCTCTTTGCATCAGGTGGCTGAAGTATTGGAGCTTCAGCTTTAGCATCAGTCCATCCAATGAATATTCAGGGTTGATTTCCTTTAGGATTGATACATAACATATATATCACATATAATATAAATCATATGTATAACAAATATATCATATATAACAATATATATAGAGAGAGAATTCTTGAGCACTGTCATTCTATCTCAAGATAAGCAAAAGTCTACCTTTCCCATACCTATTAACACTTCTGAATAAGTGGTACAGGGCTACTTCCATTCAGGTTTCAAGTAGATTCTTTCCATTCCTTTGCTCGTTTATTTGAAGAAACTCCCATCTGAACAAGATTACCCACTCTTTCCATTGTGCAGTTATATTACTTAAGGCAGTACTAATTACAGGTTAATGTAAGCAGTTTTTACAATTAGTCTCATGTCTGAAAAGGCAAATCTTGGAGTCTGAGCAATTTGTTGCAGATTCCCAGACGATTATTATCTCCAGACAACCTCACTACTTGTGGTTAATGAGTCTGTTTTATTCACTTCAAAATAAATGTGGATCACAATTGCCATTTTAATAGCTCTACAGAAGCTAAGAGTTCAGTCTCTGAGGCAGTAGCCCCATTCCAGGCCCAGTTCTGACTCCTCTGAGCTGGGAGACATTTGACAAAGTTACTTAACATCTCCGTGTTTCAAGTTTTATTGTGTGTAAACTGAGGTCAGCAATAGGACCTATCAATTGGCTAGTATGTGGATCATATGATAAATGACACTTGGCACTGTGACAGGCAAATAATAAATGCTTGGTAAAAAGCCCACCCCTAATTTCTGTGGATGTGAGAGTTAGACCATAAAGAAGGCTGAGTGCTGAAGAACTGATGCTTTCAAATTGTAGTGCTGGAGAACATTCTTGAGAATCCCTTGGATTACAAGAAGATCAAACCAGTCAATCCTAAAGGAAATCAACTCTGAATATTCATTGGAAAGACTGATGCTAAAGCTGAAGCTACAACACTTTGGCCACCTGATGTGAAGAGCCGACTTACTGATGCTGGGAAAGACCGAAGGCAAAAGGAGAATAGGGCGACAGATGATGAGATGGTTGGATGGCATCAACCGACTTCAATGGACATGAACTTGAGCAAACTCTGGGACATAGTGAAGGACAGGGAAACCTGGTGTGCTGCAGCCCATGGGGTCACAAACAGTTGGATATGACTTAGTGACTGAGCAACAACAAGAAGATCTGTGGAGTCTGGAGAGGACTATAAATGAAGATTCTTAAAACCGTCAAAGAGACCTGAAGCCAAATACTGATCAAGTTGGTAAAGTAGGATTTTATTCAGAAACTATTATAATCGAGGAAAAGGAGACTTCAGTATAGTATAAGAAGGATATGCAGTAATTTATAGCCAAAGAACAAGATGAGGAGGTCAGTCGATGAAAGTTAACTATGAGGAATCAGACATCAAGAGTAGGGGGATTCTTGTTTAATCAATATAACAGGATTCTTGCTGAAGGCAAGCCAGGGAGATCATATATCAAAGGTAGGGAAATTATAAACTGACTTAGAAAGATTCTTCTTGTCTTTGTGTGCTTAGCTTAGTTTACTTAACATAATGCCTTCTAGATTCAACCGTGTTGTCCCAAATGGCAGGATTTCCTTCTTTTTTAAGGTCAGATGTATACCACATTGGAATATATTTCCATTGTGTTTACATATACCACATTTTCTTATTCATTCATTCATCAGTGGACACTCAGTCTGTTTACATGCCTTTGCTATTGTGAATAAGGCTGCAATGCACATGGGAATGCAGAAGAACGAAAATTCAGAATCCTCCTATATTGCCATCCTGGTGATGTCTTTTCTAAAAGGTTGGTAGTTGCCCAAGTTAGAATTAAGTAGGGTTATTCATTCCCGCCTCCTCAATCTTACTACCAGGTAGCATGTTACAATGAAAACAAGTCCCCAGGTGAATTAAACCATCCTCTCCAGATTCAAAATTGATCAAGAAATATAGAAAAAATATAGAAATCAAAATATAGTCTTTATTATTATTGGAAAAACAACATTGGGACCTCAAGCAGTACTGTGTAAGAATGAGGTTGGACATTTTATTTTAACTCGACAACCAGCAGGAAGAAATATCTAGGCAAAGAGTTTCAAATATATTCCTATCCAAAGAGAATTTACAAAGTTTAAATACAGAGAGGGTCAATTTTATTAAGATCAATGAGGTCACAGTCAGTGGGTTAATTATCACAAAGCTGGTGAGCAAATTCAATTTCCTAGGACAAACATAGCTTACAACTTTAGTGAGCGAACACAATTTCCTATAGCAAACATTTGAATAAGCTTTGAGATTAACATGGTCATAACATTATAGGTTCAACATGAAATCAACAATAAAATTCTGTCCTTCCTTAATCATTCTTATCTGAAGTGAAACAGTAAACATCATAAACTTACACTTTGAATTCTTAAAGCACTTATGTCAACAATGTTTATTCTGATGCTGTTTCGTCCATATTAAACAAAGCTGAATTTCCCTGCTCAATTTGGACCATCCCAGGCTTGTCTAATATGCTTCCTTTCAAGGAAAAGAATATCACAGAAGACTTGGAAACAGAAGGTGAAAAGAAGAGGAATGGGTAAGAAGGAAAGAGACAGAGGAACAGAGAGAGGGAGAACTCTAGCAATCCAAAAGCTACGTTTACACACAGAGTCCCCTTTTCCCAATGTCATCAAAAAGTAAAGTCATTTCCACTTCTAGGCATAAAAGCAGTTTGGAGGAATGGAGAAGATGGAAGCTTGCTTCCAAATGAGTGCTTCTGTGTGTGTGAAAGTGTGGGTGGAAGTTCCTGTTTATGACCCAAAGGAACTTCTGGAAAGGAAAGAATAGCTTCCCTGGTGATAATATTTCTCAGGCAGAGTATGGCAAATGGGAAGAGGAAACCCATGATGGAATCTCAGGGAAAATAAAGAATAGAGAAGCAGCAAAGGTAAGGGGCAGCCAGAAAGATAAATCGAGAAATGAAGGTGGTGTCTCAGAAATGTAAATCAGACAAATATGGACTAGAGAAAGTTTGGACAAGGAGAAAAAATGTTCAAGCTACCAATAAAGACCATGTGTTGTGAGTCCCTATGTATCAGGCACAGTGGGACACGTGCACCTCAGCCAATCCTCCAAATAAGAGGTCGTCCTACTTCACAAAGAAGAAAAGTAAGGTTAAGACAACTTCAGTAACTCTTAACAAAGTTGGGCTTTGAACTTCTTTCTGACCATGGGGTCTATTGGGTCTTCACCATGTTGTAAAGCCTCTAAGAATGGGGAATTTGGCAAATTCATCATCTTCATCTTATGCATCTCCTTGGGGGTCTACTGAGGCCATTACTAGACTCTCTAGCGCTTGCTCCTTTCCAGTTATCCTACAGCTGCTCCTGTCATGACCTGGCCTATCAACTCCACTGGGCTTCCCATGAGTCCCACTGCCTGGAGTTGATGTGTTGCTTGCCCAGTGTACCGGCTATTTATTGCCACATAGAGAATAGCTTTTAATTTTATAGTTTCTGTGGGTCAGGAGTCTGGGCTTTCTCTGGCTTCAGAACTCTCCAAGCGCTGAAATTAAGGTGTTGCGTTTTTCTTAAATTCCTCTGTAATTGATGAGCATTTATTGGATGTCTCTCCTCCCCATCTCCCAAACACCTTTTTTTTTTTTGCTTTAATGTTTCTATCCTACCAATAACTTTAAGCCCACCTGAGGTTGCTTTCAGCCTCTCATCATTTCCTCTCAGGAGCCCCACTTCCTCCATTCCATGGAATGCCATGGGGGCTGCTAATCATCAGATATCACCTCTCTCGTCCCGGCAATATGGACAAGATCAGACTTGTCGATCAGAGACACTTCTGCTCCCTAAGACTCAATGACTGGTGTACTTAACTTCAGGGAAGATCACTTGGAGCCTTCTTTGTCTTTAAGGGACTGATTTGTTGTTGTTCACTCAGTTGTGTCCAACTCTGTGACCCCATGGACTGTAGCACACCAGGCTTCCCTGTCCTCACTATCTCCCAGAGTTTGCTCATGTCCACTGAGTTGGTGATGCTATCTAACCATCTCATCCTCTGCCACTCTCTTCTCCTTTGGGCTTCAATCTTTCCCAGCATGAGAGAATGAGTCGGTTCTTCCATCAGGTGGCCAAATGGATTCATAAAAAGTAGAATACTCCAGGGTAGAGTTATAAGAGCTATTTTGATCCAAATATATGTGAAACCATCTTTCCTATCATTTGAAAAAGAACCTGACACAGAAATACAGCCAACAGAAAGAAAAATAGAGCCAAGAGATGTAAAAAATAAACAGACGCCTGACAACATTATTTAAGTAACTGGGGACTGTCATGTCTGAAGAAGTGAATCCCTGAACTTTTCAAGTTATATGAACCAATAAATTATCTTCTTTTCCCTAAGATGGTTCAAGTTAGATTTCTGTCACTTGTAAGAAAAACAACTGAACCAATTTATCTCCATTTCCACAGAGCAACTCCACAGTCACTTTTAGGGAAGGGAAAATATTTTACTGCCATTATGTGGCTCAGTGGTAAAAGAATCTGCCTGCTAATGTAGGAAACGTGGGACATATGGGTTTGATCTCTAGGTTGGGAAGATCTCCTGGAGTAGGAAATGGCAACCCACTCCAGTCTTCTTGCCTGGAAAATCCCCTAGACAGAGGAGCCTGGTGGGCTGCAGTCCACTGGGTCACAAAGAGTCAGACACGACTGAGCACACACACCACCATATATTTTACAGTATCACAGAAACTATGTTCTTCCTTTTTGAACCTCAACCTGCTAAATAACTGTGACGAGCTTCTCACTGGTGGCTCAGAGGTTAAAGCGTCTGCCTGGAATGCGGGAGACCCAGGTTCAATCCCTGGTCGGGAAGATCCCCTGGAGAAGGAAATGGCAACCCACTCCAGTACTCTTGCCTGGAGAATCCCATGGAGGGAGGAGCCTGGTAGGCTACAGTCCATGAGGTCACAAAGAGTCAGACATGACTGAGCAACTTCACTTTCACTTTCACTTTTTCACTTTATTTTATTTTTAAACCTACACTGCCTTCAGGTATCTGTGGAGAGGTGTGGTCACAGGTGCAGAGTGACTGGCTTGTTCCCAGCACAGAGGTAAGCCCACCTTCTATCTGTCAGCACGGCTATTCTCACTGTTTCATGGTTAGGCCGTGACACACACACAAAACCTGTATATTAGTGGCCTGAAACTTAGAGGAAAACCACACACCACCAATCTCAACTAATAATCATCCCTTCCCAATTTCCTCATTCCTATCAAAGTTACCCTTTCTCCTTTGCCAGCTACCTTTGATCTATTATTATGGTCTGTTGCTTCTTTTTTCATGAGGCCTCTCAGGTGTGATGCTGTCTTTTTATATTCACAGTCACATCCTTTTAGGGTCTGGTTATAAGCACCCTCAGTCACCCTTCATCGCATGGGTCCTGGGAATGTGCTAAAATGTGTTCCCAAATCCACTGCTGCTGTATTCCATCCAGGTTCCTCACCACTTAGCACTTCCTCCTTCTCCTCTCACCTACTTCCAATCTCTCACCTCCATTCTCTTTTTTGATCCTCTTCTATTTTTTAAATATCCATTTATGACACTATCCTATGTGGGGTCTTCCCTGTCAAAATCTGTTTTTTTAATTTTTCAAAGAGAAAATCATGTTTAGAAAATGCAGATGTTATATTAATTACACAATTCCTAGGAGCAATTTTATGCTGAGTGAAAAGGAAAAAAACTGTGTGGTTTGATATTTTAACTTGATAAAAAAAAAAGCGCTTTCTAGGTTTCACTGTTCTAATGTATTAGTTAAATAATACACTAAGTGCTTCCATATGACAATGACCTCATTTCTGTGAACAAATAAACTGACCTAAATACATGCCAAGAGAGCTTGCTCAACTAATCCATGAATGTTGGATCACAAAATATAATGAAACTCTAGCCAAGAAGAGTAGATGCTGAGAATATAAAATACTGTATATAGTCCAGGTCATATATAAATGTGGTTTATTATTTCTAAATCCTCTTTAAACAATTAAAAAAAAAAACAAAACAGGAGTGTGCTCCTGCGAGAGTCAATCAACTGAAAGGTGTTTTTACCACATTTTAAAGTTCATTGTCCTTCAAGTTCATTCTACCTGAAGAAGTAGGTGTTTTGAACAGATACCCTTAAAAACTCTTGCCAGAAGTCTCACCAAAAAATAGTTAAGATACATAAATTACCCTACATGTATGAGCCACCAAACTCTAAGAATAGTTATTTGCTGAATCCTGAGATTCTGATTTTACAGTCTTCTTGCGAACTTATTTTAAATGGTATCTCCCCATTGAAACAAAAAAAAAAGAATACTGAATTAACTGCAAAGGCTAAATTTCAGACTATGAACAATTTACAAGGTCAACAATATGACTTGCAAGGTAATCACCAAGCAAATAATTTGACTTCACAGTCTACACAGTTAAGATTATTGAGGTTCATCTTATTAACTCAAACCAGATCTGAACATGAGGATATTTACAGTCTTTGTTGTTTTTATTTACCCACTTATTGTGAAATATTAATGGGGAGTACTACCTCAATGAAGAGGAAAGATTCTAAGTTCTAAAACAATCTGGCTCCAAGGGTTCTGGAAGAGGAACGGGGACCTATCCCTTTATTTTGAAATACTGGAAAAGTTGATCCTGTTTCTCCGTTGTGTGTAGACTTTAGAAACTAGATTTAACATCAGTATCTTCAATAGAAAATTCCATAAGTGATGAGATAATAGCCATTTTCTCACCTCCCTCATTACCAAATATTATTTATTACTGACCAGCTTCTCTAAAAAGAGCACTGTTCCAGGCATTGAGGTGACAAAGAGGGAAAAGGCATGATCCCAGATGCTCACAAAGTAGTTGAGGGGTTGTGGGACATGCACTTTTTTTTTAAATCCATCAAATCTGTAAGTAAATTCTTTAGGATTTCCAAGGAAAAAATGGTCACTCAAGCCTTTAATCTCCTGGGGACTCTATGAAAGAAGTGAGATTCATGCTGGAGCTGGAAGGATACATAAGAATTACTCAAATGGAAAAGAGAAAGTGCATTCCAAAATAAGAGAAATGGTATAAACACAAGAAATTGGAATGTGTGGGGCCAGTTCCGAGAACAATGAGATGACCAATTTAGGTAGAATGGAAGAGAGAGGGGATTTATTTAATACTTCTCTTTTTTTTTTTTTTTGCCAGCACTCAACTAGAAACTTGAAATACAACTGATAAATAAGAGAGTGTCTATGCTCTAGAAGAGCTATAATATAGAAAAATCTATATAAAAAATTTGTCCTAAAATTTTATACATTTGTGGTGATAGTGTGACATGACCATACACAGAAAGAAATAATCAAATCTTTGTAGATGGCTAAGGAAAGGCTTCTTAGTGATGGTACTGATAGAACTGGGTCATAGGAAATATACTAGGATAACCACATGTGCAAAGTCAGAGGCTGTTCTAAAACTTTCTTAACTTAAATGGATCTATGTCATACGTTTAAAGCTCTCAAAACATAAAAATTCTGCAACTTCTTTTGATAGTCCATTCTAGCATTCAATAGCCTTACAATATTCTTGCTTACAAAATTCTTTTTGCTCACCGTGTTGATGCCTCTCCTCTGATACAGCTCACCCTGGAGTATTTTATAACTTCTGGTTTATGTGTCTCCCATTCATAGTAACCTTTTCTGTATGGGACAGTTAAGCGGAAAGATAAATTGCTTAAAGCCCAAGACAGACAATATTAAGTCTGTGACTTTGATACAGAAAAATACCTGATTTAGCACCAAAATACTGGAAATTTACCTTTGTTTGGCTTCCATGGGCTGCTATACAAATATGGAGAACATTACTGCTTTGGGAAATAGGATTAACTACAATTCAGGTGCTTACATACTCCCCAGTGCAAATATAAACAGCCAGAGGAGTTTCCAAGCACTCTTTACAGGCTATTTTATGTCCCACTTTAGTTTACTCTTTGTAATCCCTTCTGAACGTACTCAGACACCCCATTAAACAATAACAAAGATTTTTCTCTTTCTGGTAGATGGAATCTCTCTCTTGCCATTGATAGACTACAAACATACACAAATCCCTTTAAATTTTAAGATAATCTTACTGCTTAAGAGTCAACCTCCCCCAACTATCTTCTTAATAGACTTGGTGTATTTTTTTTAATACTTGGTCCATGAGCCCCCAATTTTCTTACAGTAATCACACTCCTGGTTTTCATGTACTCAGAGAAAGAACGTTCCCATATTTTCCAAAGAAAACATCTTCTTTTTTGTTCACATCCCCATATGAATGGATCCATTCTACCATATATATTTAGAATTTTATCATAGCTGATTCTTCAAAACAGAAGATCCCCTTTTCATTCTTATGCCTACAGTACAACTTCTGGTACATAATAGTGCTGTCTAAATAGTTGTTCGCTGAATTAATTAAAGAAATAAAATTAATGAACTTACATTGTTATGTGTAACACTTTTAAACCTATAGTGCAAATATTAAAATTAAAAGCTCAATATTTTATAAATTTCAAAACCATTAACAAAATAAACTATGTCTAGAATTTTGAGCTTTTTTGTGAAAAAGTTACTTGAAAGAGAAAATACCAGTTTAGTTTTACTTTCTGGGAACTAGGAACCCTGCAGAAATGGGGCGGGAAAGTCTGTGCACATTGAGTGATCTGGTATCTCCCTACCTTCAGTGTTCCAGGAACTGTTTTTATCTTAAAACCAAATAACTTTTTTGACAAATTTATAACTATTAGCTCATCTGTCACTAATCAAAATGTGCCAAGGAATATGGATAAGATGTTTTGGGGCAGAGCTGCTTTCCCAAGAGACCTAGCAAGAAGGATGGTACTGACGAATCTATCTGCAGGGCAGCAATGGAGATGCAGACATAGAGAACGGGCTGTGGACACAGTAGGGGAAGGAGGGGGTGGGACAATAAAAGCAAGTAGCACGGAAACATGCACATCACTGTATGGAAAAGGGATCGCCATTAGGAATGTGCTGTATGACGCAGGGAACTCAAATCCCGTGCTCTGTGACAACCTAGAAGGGTGGGATGGGCAGGAGGTGGAAGGGAGGTTCAAGAAGGAGGGGGATGTATACATTCCTATGGCTGAATCATGTTAATATATGACAAAAACCAACACAATACTGTAAAGCAACTATCCTCCAGCTAAAAATATATAAATTTAAATTAAAAAAAATTTTTTTAAATAGAGGAGCCTCAGGGCAGTTTTCTGTGCTGCTAATCCTTCCTGTTTCTAGAAGCCAACTCTAGAAATGCTATTTTCTTCCCAGCATTTACAACTCCTGTACTGGCTCCATAGTTCCTGACTCAAGCTCATTTCATTATTTTCCTAGGAGTTAGGTACACTCAGTAACTTTGGTTCTAGGTTTCTGCCACCCAGATTATTGTCTATTTTAGTTCATTATGTGTGCTGTGCTTAGTCGCTCAGTGGTGTCTAACTCTTTTCGACACCATGGACTGTTTATGGTCTGCCAGGTTCCTCTGTCCACAGGGATTCTCCAGGCAAGAACACTGGAGTGGGTTGCCATGCCCTACTCCAGGGGCTCTTCCCAACCCAGGGATCGAACCCAGGTCTCCTGCATTGCATGCAGGGTCTTTACCATCTGAGCCACCCCCTGCTTCTAATCCGGTGGAGCCATGTACTGTGCTGTGGTTGAAATTGCTCTATGGGAGTAGAATGCAAATTTAGGTTAGTGAAGAGAACTCAGTATGACAGATTCCTTCCAGAACCGACGATAACATGTTTTCTGAGAACTTTACTATTAACAAAGCGTTTTCAGAAATAGATACCTAATTCAATGCTTTTTCTTTAGAGATGTGCCTTCATCGTGTCTTTCCAAAGATCTATTTATTTTTCAGAAAAATAACTTTTCCTACTCTTTATTTAATGCATTACACAATACATAACTAAATTATATCACTGCAATCACAAATACAAGGACAAAAAAGACTGATTCACGGTAAGAGCATCACTTGTCTTAGTCACCTTGTGAAGTGAAGGTTGCTCAGTTGTGTACAGTTCTTTGCAACCCCATGGACTATATAGTCCATGGAATTCTCCAGGCCAGAATACTGGAGTAGGTAGTCTTTCCCTTCTCCAGGGGATCTTCCCAACCCAGGGATCGAACCCAGGTCTCCCACACTGCAGGCAGATTCTTTACCAGCTGAGCCAAAAGGGAAGCATTAGTCACCTTGGGATGCCATAAAAATACCACAGATTCAGTGGTTTAAACAATAGAAATTAAAAATAAACTTTTAAAAGGCAACAGAAGTCTATTTTCTCACAGTTCTGGATGCTAGGAAGTTCAAGATCAAGGCACAGCCAATTCAGTTTCTGGGTATAGCTCTCCTCTGACTTATAGATGGACAACTTCTCCCTGGGTCTTCATAGGTGAGAGGAAAGATGAAGAGAGAGCGCCCTGGTGACTCCTCTCATAAGAACATAAATCCTATCAGATCAGGGCTCCATCATAGCCTCATATAACCTTAATTACTTCCTCACTCCAAATCTAGCCACAATGAGGGGGCTTCAACATATGAATCTGGCATTCCCTAAAGAATCTGCCCACAATGTGGGAGACCTGGGTTTTATTCCTGGGTGGGGAAGATCCCTTGGAGAAGGGAATGGCAACCCACTCCAGTATTCTTGCCTGGAGAATTCCATAGACAGAGGAGCCTGGTGGACTACAGTTCCTGGGGTCTCGATGAGTCAACACGACCGAGTGACTAACACTTACTTACTTAAAGAGGTTAAATACAGAGTTATTAAATGACTTAATAATCCTATCCCTGAATAAATCCCCAAGGGGGCGGGGGAAACACGTGCACCATAAAACTTATACGTAAGTGTTTATAACAACATTCATCAGAATAACCAAAACATGAAAACAAACCAAATTACCCTGAACTGGTTAATAAATAAATGCAATAGATCCATAAGATGGAATATTCAACAATAAAAAGAAACGAGGGAACTTCCCTGGCAGTCCAGTGATTAAGACTCTGCGCTTCCACTGCAGGAAGCACCAAGATCCCCCATGCAGTGTGACCACAAAAAAAAGAAAGAAATGAGGCTGGGACTCTACAAGGATCCAGCAAGGGAATTTGAACAGAAGCAACCAATGAAATAAGATGAAAACCCAGTTCTTGCAACCACCCAGGCAGCTCTAGGTCTCATTGGTCCCGCTTTACATACAGGTAAACAGAAGCTCAACGGAGAAGGCAATGGCACCCCACTCCAGTACTCTTGTCTGGAAAATCCCATGGATGGAGGGGCCTGATGGGCTGCAGTCCATGGGGTCGCTAGGAGTCAGACACGACTGAGCGACTTCACTTTCACTTTTCACTTTCATGCATTGGAGAGGGAAATGCCAACCCACTCCAGTATTCTTGCCTGGAGAATCCCAGGGACGGGGGAGCCTGGTGGGCTGCCATCTATGGGGTCGCACAGAGTCGGACACGACTGAAGTGACTTAGCAGCAGCAGCAAACAGAAGCTCAAAGTGGTCATGGTACAAGATGCCATAATGAAGAAGAGCCAGAATCTAAACCCTGAGCTCTCCAGGTTAGTCCATGCCTTTCTACCCCTATAAGATTGTTCACTGGAGAAAAGATGTGATTCTAACAATGTACTGCTGTTATCATACTCATCTATTGTTTTGGTGTAAAGTTTGGGGCCAGTAATTTATCATAACAGTTACACTGCTGAGTTAAATTTCTCCCACTTGTGAGAAACCCAGACAATGCATAGCAGCAACCCCAAACAAAACTCTTAAAATGATTAGACTGAGGAACTTCTGTGGACACAAGGCTACCCATAGCAGGGCATGACATAGTGCTGGAGATAGCACCGGGAAGCAGCCCATCCCAGAGAGGAAGCCGTCCTGGGCTGCCACTGCAGCCACGGGTAACACAAATTTACTTCTTCCTCTCCCTCACGGCTCAGTGCTTTGTACTCCACGTTTGGTTTCACCAGTATTTTCCCTTCTGTCCTATATTTCCTGTTTTTCCATTTTATCCGGAGTACTATATTGAGTTAAAGCAGCATGTAAAGTGACTTGAACTTCTAGGGTAAAGGAGTATTTAAATCTAAGAAACAAAATTTTAGCATAGTAATAATGGTTAAACATAGAAAAATTATATTGCAAAAAAAAAAGTATTCAGTCCTTCAAAGTGACATTTGTATTTCAGTCAAGAAAATTTACCCATAAATTCCTAAAGAGGACACCTTATAAACATAATTTTTTTTACTCGTTTATAAAACTTCAGTCTAGATCCTTCATGAACCACTTATTTTTAAAATAAAGTCCTGACCTCTAGTGGCTAAACTGAATTAATTCAATGCCCGAATCTACTGAACAATCTTGACATCAGGAAGAGAGACAGCCGGACATTATAGCCTCTCATTAATGTAATGTAATAGGCAAAATACAAACACATCCATCTAGACTCAGATCTAATCTAATAGCAGGCTAGGGGAAATAAACAGATGATAAACATGTTAAACAATATTAATCTAGAAACAGAAATTCTACCTCGCAAAAGGCCCAATCCGTTTTCTTTTTTTTAAAACAAAGAACATGAAAAAAAAGAGACAGAACTTCATAGACAGAGGAGCAACCCCACGTCCAAGGAGCAGTGGCTGCACGGGCGCAGGAGGGCCTAGAGGAGCTACTCCACGTTCAAGGTCAGGAGGGGCAACCGTGAGGAGATACCCCTCGTCTAAGGTAAGAGAAACCCAAGTAAGACGGTAGGTGTTGCGAGAGGCATCAGAGGGCAGACACACAAACCATAATCACAGAAAACTAGTCAACCTAATCACACGGACCACAGCCTTGTCTAACTCAATGAAACTAAGCCATGCCCTGTGGGGCCACCCAAGACGGACGGGTCATGGTGGAGAGGTCTGACAAAACGTGGTCCACTGGAGAAGGGAATGGAAAACCACTTCAGTATTCTTGCCTTGAGAACCCCATGAACAGTATGAAAAGGCAAAATGATAGGATACTGAAAGAGGAACTCCCCAGGTCAGTAGGTGCCCAATATGCTACTTGAGATCCGTGGAGAAATAACTCCAGAAAGAATGAAGGGAAGGAGCCAAAGCAAAAACAATACCCAGTTGTGGATGTGACCGGTGATACAAGCAAGGTCTGATGCTGTAAAGAGCAATATTGCATAGGAACCTGGAATGTCAGGTCCATGAATCAAGGCAAATTGGAAGTGGTCAAACAGGAGATGGTAAGAGTGAATGTCGACATTCTAGGAATCAGCGAACTAAAATGGACTGGAATGGGTGAATTTAACTCAGATAACCATTATATCTACTACTGTGGACAGGAATCCCTTAGAAGAAATGGAGTAGCCATCATGGTCAACAGAAGAGTCCGAAATTCAGTACTTGGATGCAATCTCAAAAACAACAGAATGATCTCTGTTCGTTTCCAAAGCAAACCATTCAATATCACAGTAATCTAAGTCTATGCTCCAACCAGTAACGCTGAAGAAACTGAACAATTCTATGAAGACCTACAAGACCTTTTAACTAATACCCAAAAAAGATGTCCTTTTCATTACAGGGGACCGGAATGCAAACGTAGGAAATCAAGAAACACCTGGAGTAACAAGCAAATTTGGCCTTGGAGTACAGAATGAAGCAGGGCAAAGGCTAATAGAGTTTTGCCAAGAGAACGCACTGGTCATAGCAAACACCCTCTTCCAAGAACACAAGACAAGACTCTACACATGGACATCACCAGATGGTCAACAGCGAAATCAGACTAATTATATTCTTTGCAGCCAAAGATGGAGAAGCTCTATACAGTCAGCAAAAATAAGACCGGGAGCTGACTGTGGCTCAGATCATGAACTCCTTATTGCCAAATTCAGACTGAAATTGAAGAAAGTAGGGAAAACCACTAGACCATTCAGGTATGACCTAAATCAAATTCCTTATGATTATACAGTGGAAGTGAGAAATAGATTTAAGGGCCTAGATCTGATAGAGTGCCTGATGAACTAGGGACAGAGGTTCGTGACATTGTACAGGAGACAGGGATCAAGACCATCCCCATGGAAAAGAAATGCAAAAAAGCAAAATGGCTGTCTAGGGAGGCCTTACAAATAGCTGTGAAAAGAAGAGAAGCAAAAAGCAAAGGAGAAAAGGAAACATATAAGCATCTGAATGCAGCGTTCCAAAGAATAGCAAGAAGAGATAAGAAAGCCTTCCTCAGTGATCAAGGCAAAGAAATAGAGGAAAACAACAGAATGGGAAAGACTAGAGATCTCTTCAAGAATATTAGAGATACCAAGGGAATATTTCATGCAAAGATGGGCTCGATAAAGGACAGAAATTGTATGGACCTAACAGAAGCAGAAGATATTAAGAAGAGGTGGCAAGAATACACAGAAGAACTGTACAAAAAAGATCTTCACGACCCAGATAATCACGATGGTGTGACCACTGACCTAGAGACAGACATCCTGGAATATGAAGTCAAGTGGGCCTTAGAAAGCATCACTACGAACAAAGCTAGTAGAGGTGATGCAATTCCAGTTGAGCTATTTCAAATCCTGGAAGATGATGCTGTGAAAGTGCTGCACTCAATATGCCAGCAAATCTGGAAAAGTCAGCAGTGGCCACAGGACTGGAAAAGGTCAGTTTTCATTCCAATCTCAAACAAAGGCAATGCCAAAGAATGCTCAAACTACCACACAATTGCACTCATCTCACACGCTAGTAAAGTAATGCTCAAAATTCTGCAAGCTAGGCTTCAGCAATACGTGAACCGTGAACTTCCAGATGTTCAAGCTGGTTTTAGAAAAGGCAGAGGAACCAGAGATCAAATTGCCAACATCCGCTGGATCATCGAAAAAGCAAGAGTTCCAGAAAAATATGTATTTCTGCTTTATTGACTATGTTCAGAGTTAGACTGGTTCAAATATGCTTGCCTGAGGAAAGGAAGAGAGGGGCAGAGACAGAAAGTCAAATTCTACACTGGGGACTGCTGTGTAACTCTTCTTTCCATTCTTGCTTTTTTTTTTTTTTTTCTTTGCTTTCTTTCCTTATCAGGGTTATCCTTAGGAGAAAGTCAGACACAGTGTCAGGTAAAAACAACCAGGTACTTCAGTGCCAGGTAAAAAAAAAAAACTACGGTTTTTCCTGCACCAATGAGAACTGAACATGCTATGCAATCTTCATGCCAAATCCATAAAGTGTAGTCTTTACGGCCTCACTGAGATAATAATTCAAGAATGAGAGTCGTTCATTGTAATTTAGAAACGCTTCTAATGCTTTTTAAGTTTCATGGCATGTAAGAATCCATTGAGGAGTTAGAAAAGGAGACTACTTTTAATCAAATCAAAATTTACCAAGTTTATAATAAAATAAGTACCTTGAGTTTAAAGGCCTAAAAGATCTAAGTTGAATATTCATTAAAACAATGGCAACTGTAAATAGTTTTTTCAAGCACAAAATCTTCCCTCAAGACAATTAGCAAGCCTTGTGCCTCTGCAACCAACACACATACTTCTCCTTTTCCTTGGTTTCAACTATCACCTTATGTCAGTTATTAATAAATTAATCATTATTACTTAGAGACTCTCTTAAAAGTGTGATGACTTTCCCGACCTGGTTGGGGCTGTGGAACTGTCCCAGGTAGGCTCCAGCCACGGAACAAAAGCCTCCTTTAGCAATACCATTATCCTTTTACCCCAAATGCACAATGCTTATTTGGGGTAATTTTTTAAAAGGTATATAAGATCCAGATTTTTTAAAGGAGAACAATTTGAGAAAAATACTGATAGAGTATTCGCAATTCCATTTGTTGCCACAAGATGTCACCTGTATACAAGAAAACTCTCCATGTACAACAGAAACAATTTAAATTGTATTCAGAAAAATGTTCTGAGGCTCTAATTTGTAAGGACACCAGAATGTGCATTCTGGATGATGAAAACATGAACACAGCATGGTTACTGACCTCAAGGGGTTTAAAATGCCACATAGAAACAGACGTGTGCTCAAACAACTATACACAATGCATGGGACATACAAGGCAACGCCAGAACTGCTGCTGCTGCTGCTGCTGCTGCTGTTAGACGCTTCAGTCGTGTCCGACTCTGTGCGACCCCATAGACAGCAGCCCACCAGGCTCTGCCATCCCTGGGATTCTCCCGGCAAGAACATTGGAGTGGGTTCCCATTTCCTTCTCCATTGCGTGAAAGTGAAAAGTGAAAGTGAAGTCGCTCGGTCGCGACCGACTCGTGGCGACCCCATGGACTGCAGCCCACCAGGCTCCTCCATCCATGGGATTTTCTAGGCAAGAGTTCTGGAGTGGCTTGCCATTGTCTTCTCCACATGCCAGAACTACAAACTGTCAAAGCAAAACTTCCCCCAACAAAGCTAAAAAGGGTAGGAAGACTTCACTCAAGACTGTCTAAATAGTTACAAGAGATCAGAACACAGTCTGAACTCATCTCTACTGAAACGAAGAATCGGAAAGTTGTTTTGGTGGCTTTTAAACATTTTTCATTATAGTAAAGTACACATAACATTTACTACTATAACCTATTTTAAATATATAATTCAGTGGCACTGAGTACATTCACAGTTGTTGTGCATCAGAATTATCTATTTCTAAATCCCGTGGATGGAGGAGCCTGGTAGGCTGCAGTCCATGGGGTTGCTGAGTCGGACACGACTGAGCAACTTCACCTTCACTTTTCACTTTAATGCATTGGAGAAGGAAATGGCAACCCACTCCAGTGTTCTTGCCTGGAGAATCCCAGGGATGGGGGAGCCTGGTGGGCTGCCGTCTATGGGGTCACACAGAGTCGGACACAACTGAAGTGACTTAGCATAGCATAGCATAGCATAGAACATTTTCATCCTCCAGAATGAAACTCAGTACCCATTAAACAATAAATTTCCCATTCCTTCTATCCCACAGTCCCTGATAAACTGTTTTATTTTCTGTCTCTATACACAGTTAAATAGAATTTAACTACTTTAGGTATCTCATTAGAAGGAATCATACAATTATTGTCCTTCTGCGTTTGGCTTATTTCACTTCGTATAATGTTATCAAGTTTCATCCAGCTTATAGTGTGTGTCAAAATTTTATTCCTTTCTAAAGCTGAAAAATATTGTTGAATATATACACCACAGTTTATGAATTTATCTGTTGATGGACACTGGGTTGTTTCCACCTTTTAACTGCTGTGAATAATATTACTATAAACACTGGTGTACAAGTATCTCTTCCAGGCTCTGCTTTCAGTTCTTTGGGGAATATACCTAGAAGTGAAATTGCTGGATCACATGATGATTCTATGTTGAACTTTTTTAGGAACCACAATACTGTTTTTTGGGCTTCCCTGATGGTTCAGCAATAAAGAATCCACCTGCAATGCAGGAGATGCAGGAGACACAGGTTCAATCCCTGGGTCGGGAAGATTCCCTAGAGGAAGAAATGGCAACTCACTCCAGTATTCTTGCCTGGAAAATCCAATGGACAGAGGAGCCTGGAGGGCTACAGTCCATAGGGTTGCGAAGAGTCGGATGCACCTGAGCATGCAATATTGTTTTCCAGTACATCTGCACCATTTCACATGCCCACCCTCAAAGTCCAGAGCTTCTGATTTCTTCACATCCTGACCAGTACTTATAATAATTTTGATTTGGGGGGGGGGGGGTGATAGCCATCCCAAGGAGTGTGAAGGTGGTATTTCCCTAATGATTAGTGATGTTGAACATCTGCTGTATATCTTTGGAGAAATATCTATTCAAGTCTTTTGCCCATTTTTTTTTTCAAGTTTCTTATTGCAATTTGAGTTATAGAACAGAAATTTAAGTGGCTATCTAATTGCTTTGAATACAAATATCATATTATTTCACTGGATTGGTATTTACATAAGATTAGTCCTCTTAATAGTTGAAAGAAGCTATCAACACTAAAGAAACAATTAACAGTTTATTTCTGATCCTCTGAGGCACATGCTAGTAAAACTACTCCCTCTTGGGAGGAAAGTACTTGTCCATATTAGGTAAACTGTCTAAAGGAGCCAAATAATGATTTAAAAAGGTCAAGTAATAATTGAATGATAAATAAAATTTTTCCATAGCAAGTATGAGTTTGGAGTGTTTATAAATTCCCTATATATATATATATATAGCAAATGGCCAATAATTTGCTATTTTCTAAACCTAAATGTATTTACCTAACATGTAGCTAGTTATTAGAGCTCACAGCAGTATTTATGACATGAGTGTTGGCTCTGTAGGGGTATATACCAATATAGTCTTTATGGCATCATTTAAAACTTTAAAATGTAGTATATCAGGATATGAACTATTGAGTATCATACACACTCAGAGTAACAGCTGAATAATTACAGGTTACACACATCTATTCCCTCTTAAGGATATAGCTAAAAATCAGTCAGAAATGTTGCTACTTGTCATAAAATGTTTTCCTTTGTTTTTGATCATGGAACTAGCCACAGTAGATGCTGAGGTCAGTGATAACAGAAGTATATTTGTTTTCAGCGTTTTCTCCAGGTCCTTCTTCATCATTTGCAGGTCTTTCAAATAAATGTACAGATCTCTATAGGGTTGACAGACAATTACGTCCATGGGCTGTGGGTACTTCACATGGTGGGAGGCACTATGATTTCTCTGCCAAGATGTGCTTAGTTCCAGTATAGTCACTAAAAGAGTAAACATGGCTAAGTCTTCAAAGAACCTAAGACGGGCTTCAATATTACACTGATGGAAGTACAAAGGTGCAAGGCCAAGATAGCTAAATATATAGGGGAGAACAATAGTACATGTTCTCAAGTAATGAAAACATATATCAATCTATCACACAATTTTTTCTGCATTTGACTTTCAGTTTTTATAAAAACAGAAATAAAGTGCAGATATCTTTAAAGGCAATTTAAGAAACTATTGCAAACTCATCTTAGGCACTAGTCCTGCCATCGCCTTCACTTTATTTTCTCATTCTCTCCAAACAGCATTCTCTTGTATTTCCTCCATACACAGACAAAACAAAAAATCCCTTACATACCTTCAGTTCAGTTCAGTCGCTCAGTCGTGTCCGACTCTTTGCGACCCCATGAATCTCAGCACGCCAGGCCTCCCTGTCCATCACCATCTCCCGGAGTTCACTCAGACTCACATCCATCAAGTCAAAAATGCCATCCAGCCATCTCATCCTCTGTCGTTCCCTTCTCCTCCTGCCCCCAATCCCTCCCAGCATCAGAGTCTTTTCCAATGAGTCAGCTCTTCGCATGAGGTGGCCAAAGTACTGGAGTTTCAGCTTTAGCATCATTCCTTCCAAAGAAATCCCAGGGCTGATCTCCTTCAGAATGGACTGGTTGGATCTCCTTGCAGTCCAAGGGACTCTCAAGAGTCTTCTCCAACACCACAGTTCAAAAGCATCAATTTTTCAGTGCTCACCTTTCTTCACAGTCCAGCTCTCACATCCATACATGACCACTGGAAAAGCCATAGCCTTGACTAGAAGGACTTTTGTTGGCAAAGTAATGTCTCTGCTTTTGAATATGCTATCTAGGTTGGTCATAACTTTCCTTCCAAGGAGTAAGCGTCTTTTAATTTCATGGCTGCAGTCACCATTTGTGGTGATTTTGGAGCCCAGAAAAATAAAGTCTGACACTGTTTCCACTGTTTCCCCATCTATTTCCCATGAAGTGATGGGACCGGATGCCATGATCTTCATTTTCTGAATGTTGAGTAAGCTCTCATAATTCCAAATGCCCTTTGAAACAATCTCTTGCTTGATAAAATGACACAAATGACGATCCAGAAGAACAAGAGTATAGGAATCAGAAGAAAGATCCTTTACCCGTTTACGGTGAAGGATATTGTAAAGGATACAGAAGAACAGCCAGATGAAGAGGTACACAGGATGGAGTACAGAAGGGTTTTAGGCCCAGGAGCTTCTGTCCCCAAGGAATCGAGGTGGCCACACCCTCCTGGCACGTGGATGCATTCACCAAAACCAGAAGCTCCTCCTTTGGCCATTTTGCAATTAAATTGTTTGGGGTTTTTTGGTGTTAAGTTGTAGGAGTTCGTACTATACTCCAGATATTAACACTACATCAGATGTGTGATCTGAATAGTTTCTTCCAGTCCACGAGTGCCTTTTCACTCTATTGACTGTTGATTCTTTTCAATCCTTTGAAATACGGACGTTTATAGCAGGAAAGGTTTCAAGAGCTGGGATGAGGACTTTTTGATCACTTGTGTTAACTGGCCATACCCAAAGGAAGAGTACATCTTCTTTTATCTTCATGATTGTGGATGTTTTACAACCTGGAGCTAGGCAGCCTTGCTAACTCTCCCAGCAGGCACCTTCCTATTCTCCCAGCAGACAATGGGAGATGGGACCGTATCTTCCTTGATGACTGCAAATGGATGGCTGAGGGAGAGAGGAGGTTAAAGGCTTTTTTAAAATGTGTATCTTTGCAGGTTCCTAAAAAAATAAAAATAGAGTCACGTACGATCCAGCAATCCCACTTCTGAGCATATATTCAGAAAAGATGAAAACTTTAACTCAAAAAGATACATGCACCCCAATGATTTTAACATGGTGAAAATCTGGTCCTACCAGTCCTTCTGCATTTATTAGCCTTCATACTTCTTTAAAAGGAAATGCCGCTCATGAATTAATCGGATCCCTTGAGGTATTATAAAAACAATTATAAAAATAAGATAAATGCTTAATTCTATTTATTTACCAGTTTTCATTAGTATTAGTAACAGGAGATATAAGTATTTCTCTATATTTATTACTTTTTTTTGATGTGGAAAATTTTTAAAGTTTTTATTGAGTTTGTTACAATATTCCTTCTGTGTTATGTTTTTTGGGGGGTTTTTTTGGTCACAAGGCATGTGGGATCTCAGCTCTGTGACCAGGGATCGAACGCACACCCTCTATACTAGAAAGTGAAGTCTCAACCACTGCACCGCCAGGGAAGTCCCCTGTATCTATTATATTGTATAATATGTTAAATGGCAGAATTAAGCAAAAAACTAAAACATAATGGTTACCAATTGAGGGAAGGACAAACAGAATGAAAAACTGGAATGGAAAATAAAATTTCTGACTTCAATTTTATTTTGTAGATTTGCTTTGAAACTATATGATTATTTTAAATACTTACAAAAATAAACTATAAAATAATTGCTAAGAACCCAAAAATTTTCAATTTCTAAAAGCAAAAACAAACACCTCTGTGTATCAAGTTGCTGATAGAGACAACCAGAGAGAAATTATTTTAAACAACTTTAAAAACTCATAATTTGTGTATATATATTCCTAGTAGTATACAATCTAAGGTCAAAAAACCTTCCATAAAAATCTTTAAATGTCCCAGAGATCATTCTGTTGATGGTAAGCATTTCTGTTGTCATTCTGAGATGGCAGCAAATGTTACATGGGATAAAGCAATCATGATTTTGATGCAGTTGGGGACCAATATCTTCAGTGTGAGAAAAAGGCTATCAGATCTAGGAGCTAGAGTTTAAATCAAAATCTTATAGTACCGAATTTTTTATATGACAAATCTTGTTTTATTACCTCCCTACCTTATTAATGTTTTTATTTAATTAAGCCTAAAAGTATAATAATAATTTTAAGGCACTGTTCTATACAACCATTTATCTACCAGGCTTAAGCTCTGAAATACATTTTTTGGACATATTAAATATTTAGTACAGGTTTGAAGTTGCCTCCTTTTTTTTTCAAGGAATATAAAATATACAGATAATTGGGTTTGTGTATAAACAGAATGTACTTGGCTTATTAATGTAAAAAGGATTTAAAATTCTAACAGAATTTTATTTTCTCCTTTTATTTACTTACTTGTAAATGCTGCATTTTGTATCTCTAATAAATAAAGTCCATTTTTTCTTATTCTCATAACGAAAAAATCCCTATTCCATCTAATGTCACTGTATTAGTTTGCCACAGCTGCCACAACAACATACTGCAGGCTAGGAGATTTAAATAACAGGAGTTAATTTTTTCAGCATTTGGAGGCTGACATCCAAGATCAAGGGGAGAGCAGATCTGGTTTCCTCTCTGGGCTCTCTGATTGGCTTGCAAATAGCCCCTTATTGATGTACCCTCAGAAGGTCTATTGTTTGTGTGTTGGCAGTCATACTGGATTAGGGCCCACCCTAACAACCTCATTTAATTTAAAGGCCCTATCTTCACAACGTGATTGTGAGGTACCAGGCATTAGGGCTTCAATATATTAATTTGGGGAATGGCACAATTTAGCCTGTAACAGTTAACAGTAATCCCTTAGTATTAATATCACATAGCCAATTCACTGGAGAAGGCAATGGCACCCTACTCCAGTACTCTTGCCTGGAAAATCCCATGGACGGAGGAGCCTGGTAGGCTGCAGTCCATGGGGTCGCTAGGAGTCAGACACGACTGAGCGACTTCACTTTCACTTTTCACTTCCATGCATTGGAGGAGGAAACGGCAACTCACTCCAGTGTTCTTGCCTGGAGAATCCCAGGGACGGTGGGGCCTGGTGGGCTGCCGTCTATGGGGTCACACAGAGTCGGACACGACTGAAGCGACTTAGCAGCAGCAGCAGCAGCAGCCAATTCACATCCAATTTTCCTACAGTTTACTACACGATGCATTGGGCAGAGTGGAAACAATGTCAGACTTTATTTTTCTGGGCTCCAAAATCACTGCAGATGGTGACTGCAGCCATGAAATTAAAAGACACTTACTCCTTGGAAAGAAAGTTATGACCAACCTAGACAGCATATTCAAAAGCAGAGACATTATTTTGCCAACAAAGTTTCGTCTAGTCACAGCTATGGTTTTTCCTGTGGTCATGTATGGATGTGAGAGTTGGACTGTGAAGAAGGCTGAGCACCGAAGAATTGATGCTTTTGAACTGTGGTGTTGGAGAAGACTCTTGAGAGTCCCTTGGACTGCAAGGAGATCCAACCAGTCCATTCTGAAAGAGATCACCCCTGGGATTTCTTTGGAAGGAATGATGCTAAAGCTGAAACTCCAGTACTTTGGCCACCTCATGTGAAGAGCTGACTCATTGGAAAAGACTCTGATGCTGGGAGGGATTGGGGGCAGGAGGAGAAAGGAACGACAGAGGATGAGATGGCTGGATGGTATCACTGACTCGATGGATGTGAGTCTGAGTGAACTCCAGGAATTGGTGATGGACAGGGAGGCCTGGCGTGCTGTGATTCATGGGGTCGCAAAGAGTTGGACACGACTGAGCGACTGATCTGATCTGATCTGGGCAGATTGTATTATCACGCTGTGGCTTTAACCTGTTACCCTGTGACTCTTTTTCTTAGTATACTGATAATTAGACCCAGGGGCTTGATTCAGTTCAGTTTCAATTGCTCTTTTTTGTGAAGATATTTCATAAACAGTAATAGTATGGAGTACCCTATGTCAAGAGGCATATAATACTTGACCAGCTCACTTTTTGTATTGCAAAGATTGATAAAATATTGTCAGCCTGATCCATTCCTTATAAAGGTCCCTTTCACACTTCCACTAATGGAAACCATTAGTTATTATTTCCTCGGTCATATCCAGTCTATTAATATGTCCATCAAAGGAATGCTTCATCTCTGTTGCATTTTTTTTATCTCTACCATTTCTTTTTAGTTCTTTCTTAGGATTTTCATCTTTCTGCACACATTACCTATCAGATCTTGCATGTTGTCTATCCCTTAGAGTTCTTAGCATATAAATCATAGTTTATATATTGAATATCATATATTGAAGTATAGTTTATGTGTTGTTCATTATATTAGTCACAGGTGTACAATACAGTGATTCATTATTTTTAAAGGTTATACTTCATTTATAGTTATTATAAAACGTTGGCTATATTCCCAGTGTTGTACAAAATATTCTTGTAGCTTATTTTGTCCATAACAGTTTGTATCTCATTAATCATAGTTTTACATTGCCAGTCTGATAATCCCAACATCCATGTCACATCTGGTTGTGATACTTGTTCTATTTCTTTAAACTGTATTTTTGGCCTTTCAGTATGCCTTGTAATTTTTCTTGATAGT
This sequence comes from Bos mutus, assembly GCF_027580195.1. Classification (NCBI taxonomy): domain Eukaryota; kingdom Metazoa; phylum Chordata; class Mammalia; order Artiodactyla; family Bovidae; genus Bos; species Bos mutus. Next base: position 24,516,491 of record NC_091628.1, read on the forward strand.
CAGAAATGATTTAGTGGATAAAAGGAACTACCATAAATAAGCTGTTAGTTATGTGGTGGTGGGACTTCCCTGGTGGCTCAAACAGTAAAACATCTGCCTACAATGTGGGAGACCCAGGTTCAATCCCTGGGTTGGGAAGATCTCCTGGAGAAGGAAATGGCAACCCACTCGAGTATTCTTGCCTGGAAAATCCCATAGACGGAGGAGCCTGGTAGGCTACAGTCCATGGGGTCACAAAGAGTCGGACACAACTGAGTGACTTCACTTAGCACTTATGTGGTGGGGAGGTGTGGGAGGGGAAGCAGTCTACAGCCCTTTGATTAGGTCTCAATCTTTTAGTGAGTCTGTGTCCCTGAAGTGTTTTTCAGACTTCCCAAGTGTTTCTCAGACTCCCCTGCCCGTAGGTGAGAGAGGACAGCTACAGTAGATTGGATTCAGGTATTTCCTTTCCCTCAGGTCAGCTTTTTGTTTAGTAACTAAGTCATGTCTGAATCTCTTTTGACCCCATGACTGCAGCTCACCAGGCTCCTCTGTCCATGGAATTTTCCAGGCAAGAATACTGGAGTGGGTTGCCATTCTCTTCTCCAGGGGATAAAACTCCATCAGATCAGGCTCTGGTTAACTAGTTTCCCCTGCGGGCAGCTCTTGTTAAAACAACAGAGACCTGGTATTTTCATCCTACCAGCTTGCCTTATAGATTTCACACCTGCCAGCCTCTACAATTGCACGAACCAATTCTTTAAAATGAAGGGATGACTAGCCAGAGCAATTAGGCAAGGAAAGGAAATAAAAGGCACCCCAATTGTAAGGAATAAGTAAAACTTGCTCAATTTTTAACAGACGACATGATTTCATATATTAAAAATATTAAAGAACATATACACACAGCACATACAACTATTAGCACTAATAAATGTGGCAAGTTTTCAGAGTGCAAGATCAATACTCAAAAATCCATTCTTTTTTAATACATCAACAATGAATAATCTGAAAAGAAAATTCAGTAGTGATTTTATTTATAACTGAATTTACTATAGTTTGGTGACATGATGCGAAGAACCAACTCACTGGAAAAGACCCTGATACTGGAAAAGATTGAGGGCAGGAGGAGAAAGAGGGCAACTGAGGATGAGATGGTTGGATGGCATCACCAACTCAATGGACATGAGTTTGAGCAAACTCTGGGAGATAGTGAAGGAGAGGGAAGCCTGGCATGCTGCAGTCCATGGGATCACGAAGAGTCAGACGTGACTGAGTGACAAAACAACAACTAGAGACTAAGTTGTGTCCCCCAAAGTTCAGATGTTGAAGCCCTATTCTGCAGTGGGATTGTTTTTGGAGAGAGGGCCTAGTATCCTTACAAGAAGAGTTACCGAGGATCCCTTTCTCTCCTTCACCATCACGTGAGGAGAAGACAGCTTTCTACAAGCCAGGAAGAGAACTCTCACCAGAAACCAAGTCTGTCAGCATCTTGATATTTGGACTTCCCAAGAAGAACTGTGAGAAAGAAATTTCTGTTGTTTAAGGCATCCAGTCTGTGGCATTTTGCTATAGCGACCCTGAGACTAAGATAGCATTCAAAAATGAAAAGAAATATACAGGAATAAATTATCTAAAGAGATGAAAGACTTGTACCCTGGAAACTATAAATATTGCAAAAAATTAAAAAGGATCTAAATAAATGAAAAGACATCATGTTCACAGATTTGAGGACTTAATGTTTTAAGATAACAACACTTGTCAAAGAGACCTACTGCTTCGATGCCTAATTCAATCCCTATCAAAATCCCAGTTGCTTTTTTTTTTTTTTTTTTTTTTGCACAAATGAAAAAGCTGATCTCAAACTCATATAAAATTGCAAGGGGGCTGAAGAGCCAAAATAATATTGGAAAAGAAGAACAAAACTGGAGCACTTACACTTCCCAATTTCAAAACTCAGTACAAAGCTACAGTGTGGTACTGGCATAGGACAGACATATAGAACAATGGAGTAGAATTAACAGTCCAGAAACAAACCCATACATCTATGGCAAACTGATTTTTGACAAGGATGTCAAGTTCATTCACTGAGGATAAGAACATTCTCTTCAACAAATGGTTCAGGGACAACATGCAAAAGAATGAAATGGAATGCCTGCCACAGAACAGATACAAAAATAAACTCAAAATGGATTAATAACTTAATATAAGAGCTAAAGCTATAAAAATCTTAGAAGAAAATAGGGATAAATCCTGCAGAACCCAAACTAAAGTGATGTCATACTGGGGACAAAATGGAGGACAACAAAGATGCATTAAAGAAAAACAAAACATTATCGAATGTAATTGGCAAGAATTTACACCCTTCTCAGAAATCGGCAGAGGATGCCAGTCATCCTCAAAGACCAAGTCTGTTCATGCTATCTTTGGACTTCCTTGTTCCCCTGACACAACTACCCTGATCCAAATAAAGATCAGCTGAAAAAGTCAAATTACTTCTGCATATACCCTATATACACACTTTAGTCTGTGAGGAACTCAGAACTCCCATAGCCTGGAGTTTCTTGGCTTGCAGGTTGAAACCCTTGGGATAAACTCACTTTCTGCTTTGTATAAAACAAAATACAAAGATGGTTTTCAACAATCCTTATGACCTTGGATTTGGCAATGGATTCTTAAATATGACACCAAAATCACAATTCACAACAGAAAAAAAAAACAAAAAAACACATAGACTTCATCAAAAATTTAAGTTTGTATATCAAAAAAATATCAGAAAAGTGAAAAGACAGTCTACAGAACTAGAGAAAATACTTGTAAATCATATATCTGATAAGAGTCTAGCATCTAGAATATACAAAGAACTCATAATTTAGACAACAAAAGGATAAACAACTCAATTTAATAATGGGCAAATGACTTGAATAGACATTTCTGCAAAGAATATAGACAAATGGCCAATTAGAACATGAAAAGACTGCCAATATCACTGGCCATCAGAGAACTGCACATCAAGACCACAGTTCAGTTCAGTTCAGTTGCTCAGTTGTGTCCTTGACTCTTTGCAACCCCATGGACTGCAGCACACCAGGCCTCCCTGCCCATCACCAACTCCCGGAGTTTACTCAAACTCATGTCCACCGAGTCAGTGATGCCATCCACCATCTCATCCTCTGTCATCCCCTTCTCCTTCCACCTTCAAACTTTCCCAGCATCAGGGCCTTTTCCAATGAGTCAGTTCTTTGCATCAGGTGGCCAAAGTATTGGAGTTTCAGCTTCAGCATCAGTCCTTCCAATGAACATTCAGAACTGATTTCCTTTAGGATGGACTCGTTAGATCTTCTTGCACTCCAAGGGAGCCTCAAGAGTCTTCTCCAACACCGCAGTTCAAAAGCATCAATTCTTCCACACTCAGCTTTCTTTATAGTCCAACTCTTACATTCATACGTGACTACTGGACAAACGATAGCTTTGACTAGATGGATCTTTGTTGGCAAAGTAATGTCTCTGCTTTTTAATGTGCTGTCTAGGTCGGTCATAGCTTTTCTTCCAAGGAACAGGCGTCTTTTAATTTCATGGCTGCAGTCACCATATGCAGTGATTTTGGAGCCCAGAAAAATAAAGTCTGTCACACTTTCCATTGTTTCCCCATTTATTTGCCATGAAGTGATGGGACAAGATGCCATGATCTTCGTTTTCTGAATGTTGAGTTTTAAGCCACTTTTTCACTCTCCTTTTTCACTTTCATCCAGAGGCTCTTTAGTTCTTCACATTTTGCCATAAGGGTGGTGTCATCTGCATATTTGAGGTTATTGATATTTCTCCTGGCAATCTTGATTCTAGCTTGTGCTTCTTCCAGCCCAGCGTTTCTCATGATGTACTCTGCATAGAAGTTAAATAAGCACAGTGACCGTATACAGCCTTGATGTACTCCTTTCCCTATTTGGAACCAGTCTGTTGTTCCATGTCCAGTTATAACTGTTGCTTCTTGACCTGCATACAGGTTTCTCAGGAGACAGGTCAGGTTGTCTGGTATTCCCATCTCTTTAAGAATTTTCCAGTTTGTTGTGATCCATACAATCAAAGGCTTTGGCTTAGTCAATAAAGCAGAAGTTGATGTCTTTCTGGAACTCTCTTGCGTTTTCAATAATCCAATATCAAAAAATTGATGGCAATTTGATCTCTGGTTCCTCTGCCTTTTCTAAATCCAGCTTGAACATCTGGAAGTTCATGGTTCACATACTGCTGAAGCCTGGCTTGGAGAATTTTGAGTATCACTTTGCTCAATTGTGCAATTGTGTGGTAGTTTGAGCATTCTTTGGCATTGCCTTTCTTTGGGATTGGAATGAAAACCTACTTTTTCCAGTCCTGTGGCCACTGCTGAGTTTTCCAAATTTGCTGGCATATTGAGTGCAGCACTTTCACAGCATCATCTTTGAGGATTTGAAATAGCTCAACTGGAATTCCATCACCTCCACTAGCTTTGTTTCTAGTAATGCTTCCTAAGACCCACTTGACTTCACATTCCAGGATGTCTGGCTCTAGATGACTGATCCCACCGTCGTGATTATCTGGTATGATAATCAAAACCTTCTGAATCTATGCCCTGACCAGTAATGCTGAAGAAGCTGAAGTTGAATGGTTCTATGAAGACCTACAAGACCTTCTAGAACTAAAACTCAAAAAAGATGTCCTTTTCATTATAGGGAACTGGGATGTAAAAGTAGGAAGTCAAGAGATACCTGGAGTAACAGGCAAATTTGGCCTTGGAGTACAGAATGAAGCAGGGCAAAGGCCAATAGAGTTTTGCCAAGAGAACGCACTGGTCATAGCAAACTCCCTCTTCCAGAAACACAAGAGAAGACTCTACACATGGACATCAGCACATGGTCAATACCAAAATCAGATTGATTATATTCTTTGTGGCCATAGATGGAGAAGCTCTATACAGTCAGCAAAAACAAGACTGGGAGTTGACTGTGGCTCAGATCATGAACTGAACCTTGTGCACACCAGGACCCAGGCGATAGGAGCAGTGACCCCACAAGAGACTGACCCAGACTTGCCCATGAGTGTCCAGGAGTCTCCCGCAGAGGCGTGGGTTGGTGTGGCCTGCTGCAGGGTTGGGGGCACTGAGTATAGCATGTGTGCATGGGACCTTTTGAAGGAGGTTGCCATTATCTTCATTACGTCCACCATAGTTTGGCCTGAGGTCAAGTAACAGGGAGGGAACACAAAAACTGGATTACAGATTTACTGAACATGGCCCCACCCATCAGAACAAGACTCAGTTTTCCCTTTAATCAGTCTCTCCCATCAGGAAGCTTCCATAAGCCTCTTATCCTTCTTAAACAGAGGTCAGACAAACTGACCACATCACAGAAAACTGACCAATCTGATCACATGAACCAAAGCCTTGTCTAACTCAATGAAACTATGAACCATGCCATGTAGGGACACCCAAGGTGGATGAGTCATGGTGGAGAGTTCTGACAAAGTGTGGTCCACTGGAGAAGGGAATGGCAAATCAGTTCAGTATTCTTGCCTTGAGAACCCCATGAACAGTATGAAAAGGCAAAAAGACAGGACACTGAAAATGAACTCCCAAGGATAGGTGCCCAATATGCTACTGGAGATCAGTGGAGAAATAACTCCAGAAAGAATGAAGAGACGAAGCCAAAGCAAAAACACCACCCAGTTGTGGACGTGACTGGTGATGGAGGTAAAGTCCAATGCTATAAAGAGCAATATTGAATAGGAACCTGGAATATTAGGTCCATGAATCAAGGCAAATTGGAAGTGGTCAAACAGGAGATGGCAAGAGTGAACATCAACATTTTAGGAGTCAGCAAACTAAAACGGACTGGAATGGGTGAATTTAACTCAGATGACCATTATATCTATTACTGTGGGCAAGAATCCCTTACAAGAAATGCAGTAGCCATCATAGTCAACGAAAGAGTCCAAAGTGCAGTACTTGGATGTGTTAGGTAGGTAGAATAGGGAAAAGGAGTTCAAAATGGCAGTGGCTAAAAGACAAGGAAGGTCAAAGGAAGGTCCAAGGACCAGAGTGAAGACTTCAGGCAGAACAAACAGGACTCCTGGCTAAGCCCAATTTGCATAGGGCAGGCCCAGGTGGAGGAAAAACACATAAAAGGAGGAGCCAAAGCGCTTTCTCATGGACTCTCTCTCTCTCTCTCACTCTCTCTCTCCCTCCCCTGCGCGCTCCTCCACTCTCTTCTCTTCGAGTCTTGGATTCTCCTGCTATCTTCTAACTAAAATGGAGCTGTAATACTGATTTGCCTAAGAGCTGTAGCATGGTTTGTCCAAGACCTGAGAGCTGTGATGCGCCAAGGGCTTTAATGTCCGTTGCTCCAAATTTTTGTTGTGATGAGACAAAGAACTGAGGAACATACACTTGCGTGACAGATGCAATCTCAAAAACGACAGAATGCTCTCGGTTCGTTTCCAAGGCAAACCATTCAAGACCACAATGAGACCACAATTTCATACCCACGAGGCTGGTTATGCATGTGTGCTCAGTGGTGTCCAACTCTTTGCAACTGCATAGACTACAGCCAGCCAGGCTCTTCTGTTCATGGGAATTTCCAGGCAATACTGGAGTTGGTTGCCATTTCCTCCTCCAGGGACCTTCCTGACCCAGGGATCCAACAACCCAAGTCTCCTGCATCTCCTGCATTGGCAGGCAGAGTCTTTACCACTGAGCCACCTGGGAAGACCCAAGGATGGCTTTCAAAAACAAAACAAGACAAAACTATTGGTGAGGATGTGGAGAAATTGAAACTGTCATACATTGCTATCAGTATGTAAAACACCTCTGCCACTGTGGAAAAGAGTTTATTGATTCTGCAAATATTTAAGCATGGAATTACCACATGACCCAGCAGTTCCATTCCTGATTATTGACAAGGAGTGTTTCCTTGACTTTAGTCAGGGTCCTCTAAGCTCTCTCAGCCTCTACTTTAGTATTGGTCTTGTGGGACCTGCATCAACTAGTTGTCATAAGAATCAAGTCAGGTCGGTTTAGAGAGAACCCTTATCAGGATAACTTATCATCCTCAACCTGGTCTGCCTTCAATTAAGAAACCTGTTAAAATGGTTTGGCCAGAATTTAGCCCTTATATATAGTGTTTCATTTTAGGAAATTTACACCCGCTGGCTATAGGGTCTCACTTGTTTATGATGTTTTTAACTGACTCCAGTTCTATACTAAGGTCTCTTTTCTCTATTGCAATAATTCCTAAGTAAAATCTGCTTTGTTTTTATTCGCTGATTGAATTACTGTCAGATTCTGATTTTCTTCAACAGTATATACCCCAAAGCATTGAAAACAGGGTTTAAACAAATACTTCCACACACATATTCATAGCAGCAGTATTCACGATAGCTCAAAGGTGCAAATAACCCAAATATCCATCGCTGGATGGATGGGTAGATTGTGGTTGCTGCTGCTGCTGCTAAGTCGCTTCAGTCATGTCCGACTCTGTGCGACCCCAGAGACGGCAGCCCGCCAGGCTCCCCCGTCCCTGGGATTCTCCAGGCAAGAACACTGGAGTGGGTTGCCATTTCCTTCTCCAATGCATGAAAGTGAAAAGTGAAAGGGAAGTCACTCAGTCGTGTCTGACTCTTAGCGACCCCATGGACTGCAGCCTTCCAGGCTCCTCTGTCCATGGGATTTTCCAGGCAAGAGTACTGGAGTGGGGTGCTATTGCCTTCTCTGTAAATTGTGGTATATACATACAAATAAGATGGAGTATTAGCCATAAAAAATAATGAAATACTGATATTTGCTATAAGGTGGATGAACCTGGAAATCACCTTTATGTGAAAGCAGACAGCACAAAATGATCATATAAATCCATTTATGTGAAATACTCAGATTAGGTAAACCCTTATGAAAAGGCAAAATGATAGGATACTGAAAGAGGAACTACCCAGGTCAGTAGGGGCCCAATATGCTACTGGAGATCCGTGGAGAAATAACTCCAGAAAGAATGAAGGGATGGAGCCAAATCAAAAACAATACCCAGTTGTGGATGTGACTGGTGATAGAATCAAGGTCCAATGCTGTAAAGACAAATATTGCATAGGAACCTGGAATGTCAGGTCCATGAATCAAGGCAAATTGGAAGTGGTCAAACAGCAGATGGCAAGAGTGAATGTCGACATTCTAGGAATCAGTGAACTAAAATGGACTGGAATGGGTGAATTTAACTCAGATGACCATTATATCTACTACTGCGGGCAGGAATCCCTCAAAAGAAATGGAGTAGCCATCATGGTCAACAAAAGAGTCCGAAATGCAGTACTTGGATGCAATCTCAAAAACAACAGAATGATCTCTATTCGTTTCCAAGACAAACCATTCAATATCACAGTAATCCAAGTCTATGCCCCAACCAGTAATGCTGAAGAAGCTGAAGTTGAACGGTTCTACGAAGACCTACAAGACTTTTTAGAACTAACACCCAAAAAAGATGTCCTTTTCATTATAGGGGACTGGAATGCAAAAGTAGGAAGTCAAGAAACACCTGGAGTAACAGGCAAATTTGGCCTTGGAATACAGAATGAAGCAGGGCAAAGACTAATAGAGTTTTGCCAAGAAAATGCACTGGTCATAGAAAACATCCTCTTCCAACAACACAAGAGAAGACTCTACACATGGGCATCACCAGATGGTCAACACAGAAATCAGATTGATTATATTCTTTGTGGCCATAGATGGAGAAGCTCTATACAGTCAGCAAAAACAAGACCAGGAGCTGACTATGGCTCAGACCATGAACTCCTTATTGCCAAATTCAGACTGAAATTGAAGAAAGTAGGGAAAACCACTAGACCATTCAGGTATGACCTAAATCAAATCCCTTATGATTACACAATGGAAGTGAGAAATAGATTTAAGGGACTAGATCTGATAGATAGAGTGCCTGATGAACTAGGGACAGAGGTTCGTGGCATTGTACAGGAGACAGGGATCAAGACCATCCCCATGGAAAAGAAATGCAAAAAAGCAAAATGGCTGTCTGGGGAGGCCTTACAAATAGCTGTGAAAAGAAGAGAAGCGAGAAGCTGCACTCAAGACGCCAGCAAATTTGGAAAACTCAGCAGTGGCCACAGGACTGGAAAAGGTCAGTTTTCACTCCAATCCCAAAGAAAGGCAATGCCAAAGAACGTTCAAACCACGGCACAATTGCACTCATCTCACACACAAGTAAATTAATGCTCAAAATTCTCCAAACCAGGCTTCAGCAATACGTGAACTGTGAACTTCCTGATGTTCAAGCTGGTTTTAGAAAAGGCAGAGGAACCAGAGATCAAATTGCCAACATCCGCTGGATCATGCAAAAAGCAAGAGAGTTCCAGAAAAACATCTATTTCTGCCTTATGACTATGCCAAAGCCTTTGACTGTGTGGATCACAATAAACTGTGGAAATTTCGGAAAGAGATGGGAATACCAGGCAGAATACCAGATGGAATATCAGGGAATACCAGGTGGAATACCAGGGAATATCTGCCTCTTGAGAAACCTGTGTGCAGGTCAGGAAGCAACAGTTAGAACTGGACATGGAACAACAGACTGGTTCCGAATAGGAAAAGGAGTACATCAAGGCTGTATATTGTCACCCTGCTTATTTAACTTCTATGCAGAGTACATCATGAGAAACGCTGGGCTGGAAGAAGCACAAGCTGGAATCAAGATTGCCGGGAGAAATATCAATAACCTCAGATATGCAGATGATACCACCCTTATGGCAGAAAGTGAAGAGGAACTAAAGAGCCTCTTGATGAGAGTGAAAGAGGAGAGTGAAAAAGTCAGCTTAAAGCTCAACATTCAGAAAACAAACATCATGGCATCTGGTCCATCACTTCATGGGAAATAGATGGGGAAACAGCGTCAGACTGTATTTTTTTGGGCTCCAAAATCACTGCAGATGGTGACTGCAGCCATGAAATTAAAAGACACTTACTCCTTGGAACAAAAGTTATGACCAACCTAGATAGCATATTGAAAAGCAGAGACATTACTTTGCCAACAAAGGTCTGTCTAGTCAAGGCTATCGTTTTTCCAGTGATCATGTATGTATGTGAGAGTTGGACTGTGAAGAAAGCTGAGCACTTAAGAATTGATGGTTTTGAACTGTGGTGTTGGAGAAGACTCTGAGGGTCCCTTTGACTGCAAGGAGATCCAACCAGTCCATTCTGAAGGAAATCAGCCCTGGGATTTCTTTGGAAGGAATGATGCTAAAGCTGAAACTCCAGTACTTTGGCCACCTCATGTGAAGAGTTGACTCATTGGAAAAGACTCTGATGCTGGAAGGGATTGGGGGCAGGAGGAGAAGGGGACGACAGAGGATGAGATGGCTGGATGGCATCACTGACTCGATGGACGTGAGTCTGAGTGAACTCCGGGAGTTGGTGATGGACAGGGAGGCCTGGTGTGCTGTGATTCATGGGGTCGCAAAGAGTCGGAGACGACTGAGCGACTTCACTTTTTTTAGAGTCTGAAAGCTCTTAGGTTCCAGGAGTGAGAAGAATAGAATGTAATTATTAACAGGAATGAAGAAAATGGTTTGCAACTAGACATTGTTAGTGGTTTCACAACATTGCGATTATACTACATGCACCGAATTGTGTATTTAAAGATGTTTCATTTTACGTTTTTTGAGTTTCAATAATGTATTTTTTTAAAGTTTATAACCCAACAGCTGAAGTTGTTCAAAAGTGCAGAATTACAATCAGACACTGCAATATGCGCTGGTTATTCCGCTTCTGAAGGTTTAGAACTCTTCAGTGAGGTGTTTTGTTTTTTAACATTGCATTCATTGGCACTTGACTGGTACACCATCATAGACTGCAAGGCCGGCACCAGGATAGGCAGAAATGGTGTCGTTCCCTAGCATGAGGATGGACAGAGCAACAAGGAAAGTTCGTTACAAGCTTCTTTCACTGTAGTACTTCAACCGGGCTTCCTACCTCACAAATAGTCACAGGCTACCTCGCCTTTTAAGGACCTGGACGCCGGGTCGGCGAAGGCGCTCGTGGACCTCGCCCTGTCACCGGGCTCGAGTCACTAAGGGGCTCGCGGGGGCGGACCCAGGCGGGAGCATCCCGGCGTCGAGCCCGCTGGCCGCGGCCCAGTCTTCCCACCTCCACCACTTCCGCCCGCGGCCAGCCGCCCGCACCGCCCAGCGCGCCAGTCGGAAGTGTGGGCGCCGGAACAGGCGGTCGGCGGGGCTGCGGCGCCGCGCGGGCCAGAGCGGGGGCGGGGCGTGCGGGGACAGCGCGCAGCAGCCAGCACGGGGCCGACGTCTGTGCGTCGCGTTCTGGCCGAGCGGAGGGCGAGGTCAAGAGTTGGCCGTCTGCACAGGTGGGCCGCGGCGGGAGGGCAGGGGCGCGCCCACGGCGGGCCGGGTAGCCGGCGCGCGAGACTCGGGGCGGGGTCAGAGGGGAACGAACGGCTTCCCGAGTGGCTTTTCGCCGCTTCCGGGGCCCGGCGCCCGCGCGAGGAAGACGGTGTTCTTGGAGACGCGGCGGGCCGGGCCGAGCCGAGCCAGCATCCCCTCGGCGGTCGCCTTCGTCTCCTCTCGCGTTTTTCGTTTTAGTGTTGACGTTTGGTTTTCAGCTACAGGTATTTCCAGAAATTCGCTAGAATTTGGCGTAGCGCTTTTTGTGGGGAGGGTGGCGGGGCGGGGGCGGGGTTTTTGGTGTCCATATTGAATAAGGCTGTCAGCTGGGCTGTGGAATTGGGGCGTTTTTCAGGTAAAGTCTAAGTTGTTAACAAAGCTCGAGCAGTTACAGGAGACTCAGGTCTATCAGGGAAGTCAGTGGGATTGATGGCGGTATTTAGAATTGGATTGATGACCGATCCTCGCCGTGGTTCCTGGGAGTTCAGAAATAAACTTGGCGAATAGCCACCCCTGGAAGCCATCTCCAATAACCACCACCGGAGAGGGGCAGCGCGTATCGTAAATAGTCTCTGTTAGGACTCGGGATAGAAAGTGATGAGCGCGGTTTTCCGAGTTAGATTGAGTACAGTGAAAAATGGTTGATAACCATGATGTAAAAATAGATCAAAATTAAGACAAAGTATTAACTTGAGCAGAATCAAGTCCTTATTTTAAATGCTTTTAAAAATTCAAAAACGAGTGCTGGGTTGAGTGGTCTGAAGGTTGTTAAGATTTAGTAGTAAAAATCTGAAGATTAAAAAGAGGAGTCTGAGTTCCGGTCTAGTTGTGTGATCCTGAGAAAATCACTAGTTCTGAGAGCCTTATTCTGTAAAATGGCTACGATAATAATTACAGTGGTATTCTCACCGTTCTAGTAGATTCTGTATTACGGTCAGAATGTTTGGATTTGTAAGTGGTTATGGGGTTTTGTAGTACTTAAATATTTAAAGTCACTAAGCCCTCCTGTCCTCCATCCCCCACAGTTTAGTGACAAGAGATCTGATTTTAAAGTCATCACATTTTGCCTATACCTAGTGTATCTTCATCTTTAGATTCAGTGGTCAGAAAAATTTCACCTTAAGTTCATGTTAAATCTCGCATGAACTTTTGTAGAATAGGATTAACGTCTTATTCATTTGTGAAATGCTTATTCCTGGAACCTGTACGGTGCTTGTCATTTTTGGTGGGTTTGTGAATTTTTTCCTGTCTTCTACCTTCTTTTTCAAGACTGACCTGGCAAAACTTAAGCTTTGGGTTCACCGAAAACAAACCAAAACAATTTTACATGGAAAATGCTGTTTTCTGTTGCTTAAAGGTGTGCTCAGTTCTGTATAGACACACGGGGTGATTACAAGGAGTTAGGTAAAGAATTAATTACAAATAATCTTGATTTAGCATCACTTTCAGAGCAAACAGCATCTCTGTGAGAGGCAGAGAAGATCTAGCAGTAGACTTCAACATTGGCAGCGCTTTTGAATTGCTTAGGGAGAGTCAAAAATGCTGACCGCTGGGTCCTAATCCAGACCAATGAATGAGAATTTCTGGAGGAGCGTGGGTATCCCACCTGTTAAAAGTTTCCAGGGATACTGTGTTGTGCAGCCAGGATGAGAGTTTGTGTATTAGAGGAATGAGGTTCTTCTAGAGTGTGTCTTGTTTGCTTGGAGGGGACAAGCTGGAAGGACTGGAGCTACATTGGACAGTGTAGCCTGAGGCATTTGGGAGAATGTTAAAGAGGACTTTTACCTGCAGGTGTGATGAAATGTTTTGATTTGTAAAATGAACTGTGCAGTGACCAAGGCCAAAGGGCAGGCTGTTAAAATCCTGAGTAACAGAGCAGTGTCTGTGAAGATAGAAGAAATTAAACAAACGTTCTCTCCTGGATGTTAAATATTTTTAACAAATTGAGTAATGATTTTAACTTGCAAACTTTTTTTTGCTCTACCTAGTTAAAACTGTGTTTTCCAGAATGAGTGAATAGACTGTCAAATGTGAATTTGTGACTGGTTATTTTTAAAGTGTCATACAAATATACATACTTCAGTTTTCCTTGTTAATTACTAAGTAATCTCATATGTTGATTTATGTTAATTTAGGGGTTTTGTCATTTTTGTTTTTCAGTACTCTTAAGATTGATTTCTAAAGATATGGTTTTCATCCAGCTTCATCAACGCACATAAATTTTCTCCTTTTTGGACTTCTGTTTTATATCACAATGGTGAGCTACAAATCAGTATGTTAATATTCTTAGAATATTCTCTTCCTTCAAAAAATATCAGTATGAAACAAATAATCCTGATAGCTACCCTAGTTACTCTAACTGGGAAATTACTTAGCAATTGCATGCAAAATCTTAAAATATGAAGCTCATCTCTCAATTCAGTATTATAATCATATCCAGGTTACACAGATAATCTATCTGTCCTTATTCTTGTGAAGTAGTAAAAAGAAAAAATTTCTTGCATAGAATTTTCCAGGCAAAAATAATGGAGTGGGTAGTCATTCCCTTCTCCAGGGGATCTTACCAACCCACAGATCGAATCCTGGTCTCCTGCATTGCAGGCAGATTCTTTACCATCTGAGCCACCAGGGAAGTCCTCTATTTACCATAGTCCAAATCACTGGCAAGAACCTTGGGTATAAGTATAAATAGTTTTGGGGGTACAGGTTTCTTATGTTTTGAAGTTCTTGTTAGTACAGATTTTTAAAAAAAATTAACAAGAAGTATAACCTGCTTACTGCAATTAACATTTAAGCAGCATTAGGATTAGCCTTCTAATGGCACATTTCTGCTTACCACTTACAGTCACTAAACATACGTAGGGCTGGGCATTTAACTTTAAACGTTAAAAAATTAAAAACGGAAGAAAAAGATCACTTTCTAATGTTATAAACAGCATTTGACAGAGAATAAATGAGCACTGACTACCCTGTTGAATAAACTTCAGAAAACATGTGTCTTCTCTTGTTGGGATCTTGCCTGTGTACCCTCGCCTTTTTAGAGAAAAGTGGAGCTATCACAGTGGGGTTCTTACCTTATATTTTGCTTTCATATTGTCTTAAGTATTTGAATGCAGTAGTGAATAAATGATAACTGGCATTTACATATGCAGGTATATCTCACTAGACCCTTTACAGTTTTGATATCAGAAGATTAAATATTTGAGAAGAGTGGCTGTTTGAAATGGTCTTGGAATATACATTTGATTGTGTTTTATAATTTTTTGATAAGTTATAAACTTACTCTATAAGGTTTTATGGCCAAAATAAAAGAACCTTGTGTTTTTGTCAAGAGTATATATTGGAAAATAGTTTATGCTCAAGAATCTAGTTTTGAGTTCTTGGGGAACAGTTTCACTGAATTCTGCCCATGAGATTTTTTAAATAAATTGTTATAAATTTAACAATGTTTTGAAGTAATGGCATATTTCAGACTTTCTTTTACCTACTCCATTTAGATGCTTGGTAATGTACAGGTTCTATTGCTCTTCTAAAAGGCTGGTGGTTTTTGTAATATTAATTCTCCATCCTTATAACTAGGATGACAGGGTCACTTCAACCTTCATGATTTCTGAAACCTGGCAATATATATTCTTACTCCTGCCCTCTTGGGATTTTGATGGGTACTAGGAGTTTTTACTCCATGGAACTTGGTAGATTGAATTGTTGGAGAGTCCAAAATAACAGAAAAATATGAAAATTCTTTGCCTCTCAGTGAAATTAAAAGTGATTGTCATTGTGAATGAAAAATGGTTTATCTCTATGTGATACCCAAACCACAAAACTAGAAAGAAATTACTGGTGGTATATTGGCTTAAGTTTTTTTTAATCTAGTATTTTTTATTCTTGGGTATCATTACAAAAGAATACTGTACAAATAAAGAAGACAGAGTTTACCCTTATTAATCTCTCTTGCCTTATAAGACAGGTCTCTGAGAAATCAAAGAAGGATGGGGATCTACTAGTAGATCTCAAACTACATGTAATAATAATACTGTATTTTCATCAGTTCTAAGGTGCATCTGCTTTTGCTTTTACATTTTAATTACTGAATTGATAATGTATCTATGATACAGTTAGTGACATCTTAAACTTATTATTGGCAGCATACTCTTCTTCCCTAATGTTAAATAATAATTCAGGCATGTAACTGATGGTATCTTAAATTCATTAAAAATCGGTAAAGGTAGCCATCATTTACTCTGTTTCTTCTAGGCACTGGCCTAGTTTCTGTTCATAATGTTAAGAATGTCTAAGTTGATATTAGGCACCAACATAATAGCCCCCTCAGTTTTTAGGATTCCTAGCAGCTTAAGGGATTTCAGTTTTTGCTTCACTTTAATTGCATACCTGATGGCCAGTGTATTTTCCTAAATGATGCTCTTAAAATGCTGAAGTTTATAAAATGGTAATAGTTGCCATATCAAACCTTCAGCCCTGTATCAGCTGTACAAGCATGACCAGAGAAAATCATTGTAACATTTCTTAACTAATTTGTAGTCAGAATCAGGTGTCTGAGATAACCATATTTTTTCCTGTAATATGTCTTGAGCATGCAGTGGGGTGGGTGGAGGAGAGAAAGAAAGGAAAATGTTAGACTATTTTAAAAAATAAAGCACTTAATTAGAAAATGTTATATGTGTATTGTTATTTTTGTGTGAAAATAACTAATATAATAAAATACACCATTTACTTTTTACAGCAACAAGCTTTAGAACTAGCTTTGGATCGTGCAGAGGTGAGGCATGACTAAGTTACATATTGAAATAGTGTTGTCTTTAATTGACAAAACTCAGTTTCAAGAGATTTTTGTATGTGACTGTCCAGGGCATACGTTAATATTAGGATGAGTATACTGTCTGTAAATATATATATAAGGATACCAGATGATGTTTGAATCATCTGTTACTTGGAATGCTCAGATAGTAATGCTGTGGAGTAAAAACTAAACAGTATTGTGAGTTAAATGTTTGAACAAGGACATAGAGTTTCTGAAACTCTGTTTTCTGTTTTAACAAATTTTCTATTTGCTTAATTAAAGGAGAAATAGCTCAAATATGTAGAGTCTTTGTAATTGGGTATGCTATATATATTCTGAACAACTATAAAACATTGAAAATATTATTGACTGTGAAATCACAGTGGTGAAATGGTATGATTTTGCTTATAACATGCAAGTAAATATTGAGCTAAATTTTACTGCAGTTTAAATTTCACTTGTTTATTACACATATTTAGAAGTTTAGTAGGTTTCCCTAAAAGGTATGATTTAATATGCATGCAAGACTTGAATGACTGAATAGTCTTTAGCCTTACACATGATTTAAATATACTTAATGCAGTTGTTCATGCACTAAGCAAAAGGCCAGCTGTTTTCTTAAACTTTTCTTTTTTAGTATGTCATTGAAAGTGCCCGGCAGAGACCTCCTAAAAGGAAATACCTATCTAGTGGAAGGTATGAATACTTAATTGATGGTAACTTAGATATGCTGAAATGTGATGATAGCCACCATTTATTTCTTACTAGACACTGAGCTAGAAATGTTGTATCATGGGTACTTTGCATATACAGTTGACCCGTAAACAGTGTGGGTTTGAACTGTGCAGGTCCATTTATTTGCAGATGTTTTACAGTAAACACTACTGTACTTCATGGTAGAATCTGTGGATGCAGAGGAACCACAGATGCAGAGGGCCAGCTATAAGTTACCTGAGGATTAACCTCCATGTTGTGCAGGGGTCAGCTGTATTAGTAATTTCTAAACTGATGTAGCAGCAGCAGCCATGTCCAGCCTCTTTTCACCACCCAGTTTTTGGGAAATTGTGGGGGGAATGACAGGAAAATTCAAAATGTTTATTTTATGATTATTATATTCACAGTACTTTGTATGTTGTCTTTATTTTATTTTAGAAAATCTATATTTCAAAAACTTTATGACTTATATATTGAAGAATGTGAAAAAGAGCCTGAGGTTAAGGTAAGTATAATTTTTTTATATTATTATGGCTTTTGAAATATAGTGGAAGAAGGGAAGTTTGAAAGAATTAGATTTGAAGCAGGTAACGGTTTGTATTTTTGTTAGTGAACAAATATAGTACTTTCTAACCAGACTACCTGATTCTGCAGCTAAACCAGAGCTCTGGCTAATCTGGTACCAGGCAGATAGCCTACGTGGGTAGGAGAGGTGAGCAAACTCAACATGTTTGCTGAGTAGCAGACTGTCTCATTGGGAAGTTAGAAGAAGCAAAACCACCATGTATATTGTCTTTTGCTTCTTTTTCTTCCTGAGAAGTTATCTGTAGACCAAAGATCAGGAGAAAAGTAACCTATCTCCTCATGGTAATTTGCACTGGAAAGTTAAAACTATTGCAGGACATGTAGGAAATTTAGATAGACAATAATAAAAGGTGAATTTGGTCACAAAAATTAGTTCATGGCCAAATTTAATTTATTTTTATTGAGCATGAACATATGGGCAGTAGAAATATAATAGAAATTGATTTCTTGATATTTTTTGGACCCTTGAGTTATAAGGGCGTTAAAGGCTCTAGTGAGCTTCTGTTGTGTGTCTTTAATTTAAAAATGAATACCTCTTAGGCAAAAAATTAGTGGAATTCTAATAGTATCTGTTTTAAAATATTTAGGAAAAACATGGTTGTGCAACCATGAGTTTTATGGCATGTTTTCCATACATTTTATTGGGGAATAATTGACCTACAATAATTTGTGTATGTTTGAAGTATGTAACACATTTTGTAAGTTTTGACATGCATTGTTTTAAAAAATATTGAGTAAATTTGAAGATCTAACTGGCCTTATTAAACGACTCATGAATTGGACAGCATCTCATCAGACAGAGATACTCTGAGGAGTTAACACAACATGGAAGAGGTATATTGTTAAGGAGGGCAGGACAAGGAAAGAAAGTCATTAGCAAGGAAAAGCTGAGTTCACTGGAGCAAAGTAAAACTTGAGGAGATGCTGGCTTTTCGTTGGCTAAGCTACAGGTGTTTTCCATTGGCTGGGCTGCAGTCCTTTCCCACTCACTGAGCTTATTGCTGGGCAAGAAGAAAGTCTTCCCCTAGTTGGGGAAGGAAAATAGTTGCATTTCCTGTTTAGGAGTGCAAGGTAATTCTCTTCCTGGTGGGATCAGTAATTGATGTCTTCCGGGGGGGTAATGGATGATGAGTGGTGGAGCAGGAGAGTTCCCTCTGCAGGCCTTCCCCACTCCAGTTTTAATTGAGGTTTCCTTTTATTAATTTTCACATTATACACCCATCAGTTATCACCACAGTCTGTATGATGAGCATACATAGAACTAAGGTAGGAGAGATACATAAAAGATTCCAGATTGGTGTTGACAGCCACTGTCCACCAGCCAGATCTGGCTCACGGCATGTTTTTGTAAATGAACTTTTACTGGAATCCAGCAACACCCCTTGTTTTCTGTCTTGTCAATGGCTGATTCTGAGATAATAGCATAGTTGGATAGTTACAACACAGACCTTATGGCCCACAGGCTAAAGTGCTATGTGGTCCTTTAAGAATAAAGATATTTTCCAGCTTTGCATCACAGTGGTTAAAAGTTGCTTTGCTTTTTAAATATTTATTTATTATTTTCAAAATACAGTTTTTTGTTTCTATGTTGACTATAGATTAAGAATTCATAATTTTTGCATATGACTATATATATACATGTTGAAAATAAGGTACTGTAAACAGGCTTGTATTTTGAGGTCATGAAAAATATTCTATTAACTGATAACTTTTCACAAATAAGATTTGATGAAAGAAATTATTATAAGTGGGTTTCACTTTAAATTGTATGAGTTTCTAAAGAATGGATTTTGATGTATATATGTTTCCTGATAGTTTTCTGTTTTTTGGTTTTGTTTTTAGCAAAGTGGTTTCTAGGAAGCTGTTCAATTCAATTTACAGAAAATTACTTAAATCACTTTCATCCTCTTAACCAGTTGCATATCTTTGAATTTAACATTTCAGCTAATTAGAGCTGTTGAGCTTATTTGGATCTAATTTAGGCCATAAAATGTTTAAGAAATGTGCTCTGTAACAGTACAACCAAAGAGAATGCCTCATATTATTTATGTACATTTAAACTTAATAGAAACTAACTATACATTATAGCCTCTTTGAAAAAAAATTACATTTAATGGTTTTCCTTTCTAAATATTTTTAATATTTGCTACTTGTGTACTCAGGTACATATATTTGTATTTAGGTGGTTTTATTTTATGGATCACTTTTTCTTGGTGATATTCATTTGCATAAAACAGTAATAGATCAACATTAATTTTATATAGATGTGGAAGGAGCATCAAAGATTAACTAACTCAGGTCTAGTTTCGTTAAGTGATTGCATTATTTGAAATTATGCTGGATTATTTTCATGAGCTCTGCCTCTTTCTAAAGCAGAAATTAAGAAGAAATGTGAACTTATTAGAGAAGCTTGTTATGCAAGAGACATTATCATGTTTAGTGGTCAACCTATACCCAGGAAATGAGGGATATTCTCTGATGCTCAGGGGAAAAAATGGATCAGGTAAGACCCTCCAGAGGGCAGCAGCCACGAAACTGCATCTGCTGGGCAGGATGTGTTGTCTTTTAGAAAGAGCCTTCACCCTGCTGAATGATCTGTCCTTTACATCAGTGATGCCTTGACAACAGAAAACTTTGATTTCAAATTTTCTTCTTTATGATGTTTTGTTACAATATGAGAAGTTAACTCTCCTGTGATTAGCCTTGCTGAATTTGAGAAATATTCTAATTGAGAAAGGTCTTTGAAATTAAATCATAAAAGATGTAATTTTAAAATGTGTCAAAATTTCCTTTCATTCTGTTGCTGTTAATTAAGATGGTGTAAGGTGTTTTAATCTATGTTTTTCTTCTATGCTTTGAATATATTTTGAGTGTGAAACTTTCAAAGTTAAGCAGACTCACTACCTTTTGAATAGTCTTCAACATCTTATTCTGATTAATGTGAATGTCAGAATAGAATTTTAAAGTATTAACACTCTGAGATTTCACCAAAGAGGCATTTAAATTTTGATTTGGTGATGATACTATAAGTTCTGTAAGGAACTTACCCAGTTAAAGATTTTTAAGGATTTTTTTTCTTGTATTGGTCGTTAATTGTAAACTGTAACACCAAGAGAAGTTTGGCTTGTAAGTAGTCATTTTTCGAAGCTATACCAGATTATCAGTCTGACTTCCAGATTAGATTAAGGGAGTTTTAGTTAACGGTTGGAATTTTATCACCCTCTGATTATTGTACTGCTGGCTGGGATTTGTTTTGTGATTGTTGTGCCAGATGTTTTCCATAGGATGTTAGGTATTTTTCTCTCTTCCAGTCTAAAACTGTTTATATACAGTTTATCAAGATTTTTATGAGGTGATTTATTTTTTAGATAAGTGAAGGACTTCAGCAGAGCTTTTAGTTTTATTCTCTTTATTTTTATGAAAAGTTACTTAAATTATTGCCTAAGCTTTTTGGTGAGCCTGATCACTTTCAGAAACTTTTATGTTTAAAAATTAAGATTCTGAGACCATTCGACTGCCTTATGAAGAAGGAGAATTGCTTGAATACTTGGATGCAGAAGAATTACCTCCAATTTTGGTTGATCTCCTAGAAAAATCTCAGGTACAAAATTTTTCTCCATAAAATGTCCTTAGATTTGCCAAATACATGTTGTTTTGTGATAAAGAATATTTCGTTTTATTCTCATTAGTTCTTGGAAAGGGAAGTGAGACCTAATATATATATGCCTGTATGAAAATTGATATATTGTGGGATATTTATCCTTTAGGCTATATACTGAAATGTATAGATGTAGTTGATTAAGCTTCCAAAACAAAAACAGAAAACAACAACAAAGTTCCCTGCTTAGAGTTCTCCAGTGTCCTCTCACGGTATAAAACCCCTGTCTCTGTATTTGTCTTCACCTCCTGGTTCTCATCCCCACTCACTACACTCCAGCCACCCATGCCATTTTTATAGATTAAAACACACCAAGCTTATTCCTATCTTATTGATCTGCTCTTCTATCTGGCCCTTTGTTGTGATTCAAGTCTCAGCTGAAAATTACTCAATCAGAGAGTTCTACCTGAGCACACAGTCTGAGTTAGTCACTCCCTGTTTTATTTCCTCTGTAGCATTAGTCTCTCAAGTTATCTCATTTTTGTTTACATGTTTATTGCCTGTCTTTCCACACTGAGAGCAAGTTACCTCACCACTTTATCTGTGAAACTTCTTGGATATTTGGATAGTGCGTAACAGTTCACATTGTAGTAGCTCAGTAAATATTGGTTAAAAAGCACGAGCAGAAAAATGACTGATAACATGGAAGTCACAGTACTCACTCCAGTTCTAAATGGTGAAAAAAAAACACAAAAGACCAAAGCAACTGTAGCAAGTGATAATTTGCAAGACTTGAGTGATACAGTTCCTTACCTTTGGACTTAGAACTAGAAAATAATATCATTAGCAGGAGATTATTATTTGAATTAATGTTAGCTTTCTTCCTGTTATTAGTGAAACCTGTCTCCTGGAAGTTTTAGCAGAGCAGATATAGCAGTTGTATCTGTAAGCTGCAATTCTGGCATGGTTTATTAACAAATTTATAACAGTGACAGTGTTAGCAGAGTACAACAGTGACCCAGTGAGTGTCAAGAACAGCAGTTCCAGTGATCTGTAACATTAATAGTAAATAAATGCCAAATGTCATTCTGTAACTAGGAAACAGTGTTAAACTGCTTCCTGAGTCACAGTGATGAACATAAAACAGTTCTCTTTTCAAAGAGTTTATGTGATGGTTAGTTCACCAAGGAATTTTGAGTATGTAAATGGTCAGAAATTCCATTGCATGGGAATGCTAAGAACCTGAAACACTCAATATAAACCTACGTACTTAGGTTTACTTAAATATTTTCACTCAAAACAGGTTAATATTTTTCATTGTGGATGCGTCATAGCAGAAATACGTGACTATAGGCAGTCCAGTAACATGAAATCTCCTGGTTACCAAAGTAGGCACATTCTGTTACGTCCAACAATGCAGGTAAGGAATGTTTAATTCAGAAATATTTCAGATTTCATTTTGAGTTTTACCTATTCAATGTTCTCATGTGTTCTCATGCCTATATATTAATATTTTTTAATCATTATTTCTTTTAGACTTTAATCTGTGATGTACATTCAATAACAAGTGATAACCATAAGTGGACCCAGGTTAGTCGTTGTGTTGTTTTTTTAATCCCAAACAGGTAATATATAGGATGAAGCAATGCTTACTAAGTTAAGCAAAAGATATTTCCTGCTCATAATTTGATTTATGAGTAAAGTATCTGGTTCATTATGAGCTCTACAAAGATGCGTTAATCCTGCAAGAAATTAAACCAGTTCAGTTCCAGTTGCTCTAGGACATGGTAAACTAGGGTGAGGTTGACCTAATCTACCCAGTGTGAAACTTCGTTTTTTTATCCTCTCTCAAGTAGAATCAGAAAAGGCAGTGGCACCCCACTCCAATACTTTTGCCTGGAAAATCCCATGGACGGAGGAGCCTGGTAGGCTGCAGTCCATGGGGTCGCTAAGAGTCGGACACGACTGAGTGACTTCACTTTGACTTTTCACTTTCCTGCATTGGAGAAGGAAATGGCAACCCACTCCAGTGTTCTTGCCTGGAGAATCCCAGGGACGGGGGAGCCTGGTGGGCTGCCGTCTATGGGGTCACACAGAATTGGACACGACTGAAGCGACTTAGCACCAGCAGCAGCAAGTAGAATGTTTTGTTTGCACAGTGGATACAAATAGATGCTGATACTCTGTCATCTTGGGTTCTAAAGCACACCTAACCTGTGTTTTTGCCGTCTGCACTGGGTAGAGCCCTAGGGACTGACCTCTTACTCAAGAGAATAGCCAGTTAGTCCTCCAGTGCTGATTCAGTGAGGTGCCCATTCACAAGGGTGTTCACTTATTTCTCTATTAGTATAAAAAGGAATAGTTACTAAAGAAAATGTCAGTAGTGAAATTTATTGTAGCTGTGAAATAGGATTATAAAATAAGATTCAGTTCATCAGTAACTGTCAAGCATTGTGTTGTAGTTTGGGCTGTAATCTTTTCATTTATAAGGTTAAAAGCTCTTAAAGGAATGTTCAAACAAAATTGTTGGTCATGTGGAGGTTCCAAGGGTATTGATTTCTAACTCTGGCAATTGGTAAATAAAGTGAGAGGCTATATCCTTTATTGTACCTTTTCAAGGAAAATTCTTCAGAAAAATATCATTTTCATTTGAAAATGTCATCAACCTGAAAATATTAATGAGTCTAGACAGCTGTATTTCTTAGATGTGAAAAACCTATAGTCTAAACAAAGACTCTCTGACATCTAGGACAGCGCCTCACATATTATAGGTGCTTAGTAAATATTTGTTGGGCTAACAGGCATTCTTACAGCTTGCCCACTTTGTCCAAATTGCTGAAATTCCATTAGTGATGTCATGCTGTTCAGTTTGTAAAGTTTACACCCTGAAGTTGGTACTATTCCTTAGCAGAAATACTCCCAGGAATATTTCTAGAGTAAGTGATATATATGATTTGAAAATCTTAAATCTTAAAGCTAGTATTGGTATTTACTCTTACCCATTTCAGGAAGACAAACTTTTGCTTGAGAGCCAATTGATTCTGGCTACAGCGGAACCACTGTGTCTTGATCCTTCCATTGCTGTAACCTGCACTGCAAACAGACTGCTCTATAACAGGCAGAAGATGAACACGCGCCCGATGAAACGGTAATCACCTTTGTGGAAGAATAAACCAAAAGAGAGCTAGAGAGAGAGCTCTGAATATTGACATTTATGGTATCTTTTCCCTCTACAGAGTAAAAGTGTAAGAATTAGGGGTTTTTTAATACTCTGCTTTATTTTGAAATGATGTGCTCTGTGCATTCTTTTGAAGAACAAACTCCCTATAAATTCAGACTCTTTGGTTGACCATGATAGCTACTCCATTTCTTTTGAGGGATTCCTGCCCGCAGTAGTAGATATAATGGTCATCTGAGTTAAATTCACCCATTCCAGTCCATTTTAGTTCGCTGATTCCTAGAATGTCGACATTCACTCTTGGCATCACGTTTGACCACTTCCAGTTTGCCTTGATTCATGGACCTGACATTCCAGGTTCCTATGCAGTATTGCTCTTTACCGCATCGGACCTTGCTTCTATCACCAGTCACATCCACAGCTGGGTATTTTTGCTTTGACTCCATCCCTTCATTCTTTCTAGAGTTATTTCTCCACTAATCTCCAGTAGCATATTGGGCACCTACTGACCTGGGGAGTTCCTCTTTCAGTATCCTATCATTTTGCCTTTTCCTACTGTTCATCGGGTTCTCAAGGCAAGAACACTGAAGTGGGTTGCCATTCCCTTCTCCAGTGGACCGCGTTCTTTTGGATGTAATCTCAAAAATGACAGAATGATCTCTGTTCGTTTCCAAGGCAAACCATTCAATATCACAGTAATCCAAGCCTATGCCCCAACCAGTAATGCTGAAGAAGCTGAAGTTGAACAGTTCTACGAAGACCTACAAGACCTTTTAGAACTAACACCCAAAAAAGATGTCCTTTTCATTATAGGGGACTGGAATGCAAAAGTAGGAAGTCAAGAAACACCTGGAGTAACAGGCAAATTTGGCCTTGGAATACAGAATGAAGCAGGGCAAAGACTAATAGAGTTTTGCCAAGAAAATGCATGGTCATATCAAACACCCTCTTCCAACAACACAAGAGAAAACTCTACACATGGACATCACCAGATGGTCAACACCGAAATCAGATTGATTATATTCTTTGTGGCCATAGATGGAGAAGCTCTATACAGTCAGCAAAAACAAGACCAGGAGCTGACTATGGCTCAGACCATGAACTCCTTATTGCCAAATTCAGACTGAAATTGAAGAAAGTAGGGAAAACCACTAGACCATTCAGGTATGACCTAAATCAAATCCCTTATGATTACACAATGGAAGTGAGAAATAGATTTAAGGGCCTAGATCTGATAGATAGAGTGTCTGATGAACTAGGGACAGAGGTTCGTGACATTGTACAGGAGACAGGGATCAAGACCATCCCCATGGAAAAGAAATGCAAAAAAGCAAAATGGCTGTCTGGGGAGGCCTTACAAATAGCTGTGAAAAGAAGAGAAGCAAAAAGCAAAGGAGAAAAGGAAACATATAAGCATCTGAATGCAGAGTTCCAAAGAATAGCAAGAAGAGATAAGAAAGCCTTCTTCAGTGATCAATGCAAAGAAATCGAGGAAAACAACAGAATGGGAAAAACTAGAGATCTCTTCAAGAAAATTAGAGATACCAAGGGAACATTTCATGCAAAGATGGGCTCGATAAAGGACAGAAATTGTATGGACCTAACAGAAGCAGAAGATATTAAGAAGAGATGGCAAAAATACACAGAAGAACTGTACAGAAAAGATCTTCATGACCCATATAATCACAATGGTGTCACCACTCATAGAGCCAGACATCCTGGAATGTGAAGTCAAGTGGGCCTTAGAAAGCATCAACTATGAACAAAGCTAGTGGAGGTGATGGAATTCCAGTTGAGCTATTTCAAATCCTCAAAGATGATGCTGTGAAAGTGCTACTCTCAATATGCCAGCAAATTTGGAAAACTCAGCAGTGGCCACAGGACTGGAAAAAGTCAGTTTTCATTCCAGTCCCAAAGAAAGGCAATGCCAAAGAATGCTCAAACTACCACACAATTGCACTAATCTAGTAACTAGTAATCTAGTAATCTAGTAATCTAAAGCTAGTAACGTAACGCTCAAAATTCTCCAAGCCAGGCTTCAGCAATATGTGAACCGTGAACTTCCTAATGTTCAAGGTGGTTTTAGAAAAGGCAGAGGAACCAGAGATCAAATTGCCAACATCCACTGGATCATAGAAAAAGCAAGAGAGTTCCAGAAAAACATCTATTTCTGCTTTATTGACTATGCCAAAGCCTTTGACTGTGTGGATCACAATAAACTGAAAAATTCTGAAAGAGATGGGAATACCAGACCACCTGATCTGCCTCTTGAGAAATTTGTATGCAGGTCAGGAAGCAACAGTTAGAACTGGACATGGAACAACAGACTGGTTCCAAATAGGAAAAGGAGTACGTCAAGGCTGTATATTGTCACCCTGCTTATTTAACTTCTATGCAGAGTACATCATGAGAAACTCTGGGCTGGAAGAAACACAAGCTGGAATCAAGATTGCCGGGAGAAATATCAATAACCTCAGATATGCAGATGACACCACCCTTATGGCAGAAAGTGAAGAGGAACTAAAAAGCCTCTTGATGAAAGTGGAGAGTGAAAAAGTTGGCTTAAAGCTCAACATTCAGAAAACGAAGATCATGGCATCCGGTCCCATCACTTCATGGGAAATAGATGGGGAAACAGTGGAAAAGTGTCAGGCTGTATTCTTTTGGGCTCCAAAATCACTGCAGATGGTGACTGCAACCATGAAATTAAAAGACGTTTACTCCTTGGAAGGAAAGTTAGGACCAACCTAGATAGCATATTCAAAAGCAGAGACATTACTTTGCCAACAAAGGTCCTTCTAGTCAAGGCTATGGCTTTTCCTGTGGTCATGTATGGATGTGAGAGTTGGACTGTGAAGAAGGCTGAGCGCTGAAGAATTGATGCTTTTGAACTGTGGTGTTGGCGAAGACTCCTGAGAGTCCCTTGGACTGCAAGGAGATCCAGCCAGTCCATTCTGAAGATCAGCCCTGGGATTTCTTTGGAAGGAATGATGCTAAAGCTGAAACTCCAGTACTTTGGCCACCTCATGCGAAGAGTTGACTCATTGGAAAAGACTCTGATGCTGGGAGGGATTGGGGGCAGGAGGAGAAGGGGACGACACAGGATGAGATGGTTGGATGGCATCACTGACTAGATGGACGTGAGTCTAGGTGCACTCCAGGAGTTGGTGATGGACAGGGAGGCCTGGCATGCTGCGATTCATGGGGTCTCAAATAATTGGACACAACTGAGTGACTGAACTGAACTGAACCTATAAATTTAGAGTCTGTTCACCAAAAAGAAATTCTGAGCAGAGACGAGTATAAGAATAAAGAATAATTTATCCCTTCCTAATACCAGTGTAATTTTTGTTAATGTTACCTTTAAAAAAATCAATTTGTAATTTCTTTTACAGATCTGGGGAAAAGCGATAATAGTTTTAGAAGTCAGTTTATAACTAAATGCCCTTTTATAACATGGTAACTTGTCTTTGAATATTTTAGCCATCTCAATAAAGTAAAAGAATACATATTAATTTAGATTGCAGTTATAGTTGGCTCATCATGAAGTTCTCTTTGACTATTTCCATTGTCCACTTTGGATCTTCAAGTTTGAAGGGGCTGAAATAACCTACCCATTTTCTAAATTCTCTGTTTTACTGTTGAAGTAATATATGCTGAGGAAAAGGTACAGCTTTGGAAATAGTGAAATAAGTCCATAGAGAATCCGTCAGCAGTCCCATAAAGTGCCCTAGAACCTCTTTCCACATCTCTCCACACCCACTACCAGTACCTTAGACCAAACCACTGTCATCTTCATCTTGACTTCTGTGATAAACGCCTTCCTACCTGGTCTGACTGCTTCACCTTTGCTCCCTTTTGGTCTGTTTACCACGCAGGCAAACCAAAGTAATGTTTTAAAAACCTCAAAGCAGATCATGCCACCACTTGCTTAAATTCCTCTAAAACCATCCCATTGTACTTTATGTTATCATTCATCTGCAAGGAAGGCCCTTGCCTTGCTCTTTGACCTCATTTCCTGCTGGTGCTCTAGTCCCACCTATGTTTTTCCTTTTTGAAACAAGCCAGCTTTGTTCCTGCCTCAGAAACTTTTAAAATTCTCTGCTTCAAATACTCATTCCCTTATCCCTCCACAGGTTGTTTCTTCTTGTCACGTCTTGGCTCACACATTTTCTTCAGAGTCCTTCCTGCCCTCCCCTAGTGTTGCCCTCCGTATCACTTACTCCTCCCAGGACCCTGCTTTTCACTCGTACTCTGCTGTTATCTGGAGTGATCTGACCTGTTCCTTTGTGAATGTATATGTGTCTTCTCTTCTTGACTGTCAGCTCCATGGGAGCAGGAATTGTGTTCGTCGTGTTCATTTTTATTTCACCAGTGCCTGGAACATTGCTTGGCAAGTGACAGTGTTCTACAAATATTTGTGGTTTAATTACACATTTTTTAAACCGTATTTATTCTGAGTTTCTTTTATTAGCTTGGTGTATCAATAATTCTAATCTCTTAATATTTCAGATGTTTCAAGAGATATTCCAGGTCCTCTCTGAATCGGCAACAGGATCTGTCTCATTGTCCACCTCCTCCTCAGCTAAAATTACTTGATTTCTTACAAAAAAGAAAGGAAAGAAAAGCAGGTCAGCATTATGACCTCAAAATTTCTAAAGCAGGAAATGTAAGTATATGTTTTTAAATGAAGCTTATTATACCAAATGCCTTATTGTGCATTTTAAGTATATTTATTTATACTGTTTTTAATTTTTTTAGTGTGTAGATATGTGGAAACGGAGTCCCTGTAATTTGGCTGTACCTTCTGAGGTGGATGTAAGTCAGTTCGTGAATTGCACTTATTTTCATATGTAAGATTCCTAAATCTCACTAATAGTATCTTATACTTTGGGAAAATGAAGATTCTTATTACCGCTACTTTTCTCTTTTAATTTTATTGAATGAAAGATTCTTTATGTAGTGCTTTATAGTTTTC
Organism: Bos mutus; assembly: GCF_027580195.1. NCBI lineage: Eukaryota > Metazoa > Chordata > Mammalia > Artiodactyla > Bovidae > Bos > Bos mutus. Next base: position 24,545,751 of record NC_091628.1, read on the forward strand.
AAAATTTTATCACACATGATTTTATATAATCCCATAATAACCCCCTTTTTTCCCCCTAGTTTTAACCACTAGTTCATTCTCCATGTTTGTGCAAAAACACTTCTTAAGTCAACTGCGCATTTTCAGAAGCTGGTCTTTCATATTATTTGTCTAAGTTATGTAACTCCTTAATATAAATTTGTTTTAGAGCAGGAAAAATAAGCAAGGTATTTCCAAATGTGTAAAAAAATGGTACATATTACATAATATGCATAAAATGCCTCTGATTTTTTTTTCATAATATTTTGTCATAATTTCCTGATAATACTTCTCATTGGTTAAATTAAAAAATTAACAATACTGGAGCAGTGGCCAAGGTTCTCATCCTTGAGTAGTAGTCTTTGCTGGTCTATAATGTACATGAACTATAAATGAGCAAAGAAAGAGATCTTTTGATAGGAGGTCCCGTATTTCTTTTATTTTCCTATTTCTCCTGTTTTTATTATTCGTTAAACTCTGTAGAAGTGGTTAGTTATTTTAACAGATGTTTGCTCTGTGCATACTTCCTTGGCTAGCACATGTGTAGATCTTATTATCTGTAATTTTAAAAAAATTTTCAAAAGCACAAAGCCAAAAGCATTAGAAGTAGACTATATACAACTCAAGAAAGTAAGCCACATTATCTTTCAGTGTGTATCTACCTATACACTCCTCAAGGAACATGGCCTGAGAAGAGATGTTTGGTGCAAATACCAAAGGGAGGAATTGACTTCAGAGGGCGATCTGGGTATATATAAAGCAGCGCTTCCCAAACCTTTATGTACATAAGAATCATGTGGGTTGCTTCTTAAAATGCAGATTCCAATTCGGCAAGTCTGGGCTAGGGCCTGGTCTCTTGCAGTACTTGACAGGCTTTTAGGTTGCATGGTACTGGGCTCTGCAGACCTTGCTATGAATAGAAAAGCCCTAATACAAAGTTTCTCAGTCTGACTGATCAGTTGAAACATCTAGGATACCAGTTAAAGCCCCACTTCAGTCCAGCTTACAGAGTCAGGTCTCCAGGGGAGGGACATGGGAATCTGAATTTTTACCAGATGCCCAAGTGAGTCTATTACTCTTAAAAATCGTGGTTACCAGAAAGAAGAGAACTTTTCAGTTCATGGAGTCTGGTAGAAAATACAAGTCTGGTAGAAAATACATGGAAAATATGGTTTGAGTTTGACGAGAAAATGGAGATTTACAAAAATTTTACCAATTTTAATATAATTTCCGTAGTCTCTTTCTAGTTTTGTCCACACTGTTACGTGACAATTCCAGTAAAGACCCAGCCAAAAGAAAAGATCCTGGTCCTGCTCACCTCTCTGACATCCCAGTTTTCCTAAAAGACAAATATGATACCTACTTATGGGGTAAAAGGAAGAGGCATTTGTGTTTATTACATTTGTTTAATGGCAAAAGAGATCCTAATTTTGTTTTATTGTAAAACCAGTTGGTCTAGTTAAATATACATCAGGAGAATTTGAAACTACTTAAGCATAAATAGTTGATGTTATTAGTGATTCAAGAATTCTTGTGCTAAAGAGCATATTGTATTAAGTTACTTAGGTTTTTGTCTATTGTCATAATACTGGTTTCATTATATCTGATGTCTCTTGATGTGGTTGCTTAGGTGGAAAAATATGCCAAAGTAGAAAAATCTATCAAATCTGATGACTCACAACCAACAGTCTGGCCAGCCCATGTAAGTAACCATTGCAGGCTCCGTTTCTTTTGATGTCGTTTCTAATCTGGGATCTGAATTTATTACTTTGGGATCTCCTTCTGTTTTTAAAGAATGGCAGGCGGATTCTTTGTCACTGAGTCACCAGGAAGGCCCTTTTAGACAGTTTTAAATAGGTCTACAGAATATGTTCCATGTTTCTTAATTGCTAGATATAAGTTAGTGTGTTATTTATTCCTGGTTTTTGTTAATTCTGATAATGTATTTTCGGAAGAGGGTATTTATTTGGGATGCTTTTTTTCAGGATGTAAAAGATGATTATATATTTGAATGTGAAGCTGGTAATCAGTATCAGAAAACAAAGCTGACCATTTTGCAGTCACTTGGTGATCCACTTTACTATGGTAAAATCCAGCCATGTAAAGAAGACGAGGAGAGTGACAGTCCAATGTCGCCATCCCAGTGAGTTCTGTTAAATACATGTATTTGACCAAGTAAACCATCAAGAGTTTATTCAGTGACTACTCATGAGCTTTTGATGAATAAAAATTTCCCTTTTTTGTTAGTTAACTTCAGTTAGATTTGGCAGCAGACCTCAGTAAACTTAAATTGTAGTTACCATTGTTGTCCATGAGTTCTTTAAAATAGTAATTTCTTTTTTAAAAACTATGCTTAGTTATTTTTATATTTGCTATAAAATCTATGCCTGTGCTGTTCCTTTTGATATATGCTGCCACTTACGACTTTGAGGGGCTTCCCTGGTAACTCAGACAGTAAAGAACCCACCTGCAATGCAGGAGACCTGGGTTCGACCTGAGTAGGGAAGAGTCCCTGGAGAAGGGAATAGCAACCCATGCCAGTTTTCTTGCCTGGAGAATTCCATGGACAGAGGAGCCTGGTGGCTACAATCCATGGGGTTGCAAAGAGTCAGACATGATGGAGTGACTAACACTTGCACTTTCACTTATGACTTTAACCTCTGTGAGCATAAAGTGCTTCTGGCAATAATTGGTTTTAAATGGGAAGCAAGGTTACTGTAACTGTAAAAGCTGTTTAAAATGCTTGATATTTCAGCACTGCCTGTAAGGACACGGACTCAGTGCTTCATGTAGTTACTGGCTCTCTAAATATGTCTACATGGGACTTCCCTGCAGTCCAGTGGATAGGACTCCATGCTACCATTGCGGGGCCAAAGATTTGATCCCTGGTGATGGAACCAGGATCCTGCATGCTGCGCGGTGTGGCCAAAAATAATAGAAAGCAATAAGTATAAAGTTGGTCCTCACTATCTGCAGGGCACTGATCCCATGACCCCTTGGGTACCAAAATCTGCAGATGGTCATGTCTCTTACATCAAAATAGTACATATTTGCAACATACTCATATCCTCCCACATACTCTAGTTTACAATACCCAATACAATGTAAATGCCATGTAAATAAGTAGTAAATACAACTTAAATGTTGTGTAAATAGTTGCCAGCCCATAGCAACTTCAAGTTTTACTTTTCAGAACTTTCTGGAATATTTCCGCCCCCCACCCCCCAAATATTTTCACTCCATGATGGTTGAATCTGAGAATACAGAATCCACAGATATAGAGGGCCAACTGTAGTTGAACTTCCTAAACTTATGGGTTGCATATGTTTACTACAAGGTATCCAGTATTTAGTTTTGTTTTCATGTTTTATTATTAGTTCTCTTCTTTTAGTCAAGTTGATGGTGTTTTGAAAAGAAGGAAAAAGAGAACCTGAGCAGAAAAAAAAAGCAAGAGCTAGCTCTATGTTAAATCATAACAAAATACGAGTTGAAATTACAGCAGAAAGATGGATTTTAAAGAATAACCTCACCAATACCTAAGTAAAAGTCATTAGGAGAAAACAGTAGCAGTCAGGGGATCCTCAGCTACTATTTTGTTTATACTTAGTAGAAAGACCAGATATTTTGATTAGCCATATTTTTTTTAAGTCTTCCCTTTAGAAACACATGTTGGTCATTTTAAATAGTTACTAACTTTTCTGAAACACAGTGAAATGACATATCTCTCATTTAAAAAAAAACTGGTTCAGAAAGCCAACTGATTATATATTTGTTTGATAATTAGAGAATTGAATTTTTTGCCTTTTGCTTTACGACATTGCTGCAGAAATGCTCCGTGGCTTATTACCTTCCAGTCATTCTCCCATATTCATAAATTACTTGATTTAATAGCTATGAAGTTAAAAGTTTGAGCTGCATTAACAAGTTTTTTCTTCTTTTTTTTTTTTTACATTTTATATTTCAGCTTCTCCACAGATGATCATTCAAATTGGTAATTAAAAAATAAACAAACTCACTATTTTAATCTGTTAAGAAATCATATAAATGTCAGATCCTTTTAAGAGAGTTGGTAAAGACTTTATTTGAGTTGGTGATAAACTCTTCTTTGTCAAAATGTAGTCTAAGGTCCTGCTCTGTAAACATTAATAATGACTTCCAAAATCAAAAGTGTAAAGCGAGAGGAAGGCCACAGGCCTTGCACAAGGTAGGTCAGTGACTTTTGCTGTGGGACAGACACTTGTAAGGGTGTGTAGCACTTAGCAACTTTCAGCCCCAAATAAATCTCCCTTAAATTAAATCAGCCAATTTATTCACAGAATTATTTTGTAATGCATGCAAGACTTGATCATCATTTAATATTTTTTAATGTGTTTTCAATATTTTTTTCATGATATCTTAATAGATTTTAATTCTATATTTAAAATTACTAAAAGACTTCAAAAGTAATCTCGGGGCTCCTTAAAACAAGTCTATTTAATACTTTTCTCTTTTCTTAAAAAACAATTTAGGTTCGTTATTGGATCAAAGACTGATGCTGAGAGGTAAAAATATTTGTATCTTTATTTTTGATTGGATAGGTATGATAAACTTTACTCTTGTAGGATAGAGAATACTCCGTTAGGAGTCAAAGCTTTGATTTTAATTATATCTTAGGTATTCTTAGGAGTTTTAAATAGAATTAAGAAAGTAACAAAAGGATAATGTTTAAAATACAGCTGTATTTTAAATAAAACTTAGATATATCTATAGTAGCTAAGGAAAATGAGTTTTCGGTAGTACTTTAATCAGAATATAAGTCAGAGTCAGTGGTTAATTCTTTTGGCTGCTTATTGGTGGAATAATACCTGTAATTTTATATTAGAGAGAAGATACTGAAGGGATCTTTTAAATTGTTAATTAGCAAAATGTTTTCAGTTTTAACTTGTTACTGAACATATTAAAAGACTGTGCTTTTATCAAAGATAAATTGTCTAAATTTTAATTTTTGTGTTATTTTTCATAGAACTTTTTTCATTAAGTTATTCATTTCCTATGTAATAAATTTATGTTTAAAATAGAGTTAGCTAATCATTGCTTGTTTTCCCCCTAATATTTCAGAGTAGTCAATCAGTACCAGGAATTGGTCCAGAATGAAGCCAAATGTCCAGTGAAGATGTCGCATAGCTCCAGTGGCTCAGCCAGCTTGAGTCAGCTTTCTCCAGGGAAAGAAACAGAAGTGCGTTTGGTTAACTTTTTTGTGCTATTACTTTTTCCTGCCTGATTGTTCTCAAGGAATCTGAGAAATATTAAGGACTAGTTTTTGAGGGATTGTTGCCATCCAGTCGCTAAGTCATATCTAACTACAACCCCATGAACTGCAGCATACCAGGCTTCCCTATCCTTTACCATCTCCTGGAATGTGTTCAAATTCATGTCCATTGTTTAGTTTTGTATTTACTTTTAACTTTAATTTTCTTTTCATGATTTAACTTTATATAATGGAAATTTTCAAATGTACACAGAGATATAAAACAAAAAGCGTAATGAACATCTGTGTATACTGATCACCTGCCTGGCTTCTACAGCTGTCATTTTTCTGGGGAAGATTTAAGGGTGAAGTTTTGCTGTCATCTTACTCTGCTCTTCTCCTTCAAACTCTTAACCTTTTTACTCAGAAATATTTCTCCCTTTGTAAAGGTGCAGTCTTTTGAAATATGTGTAATACCTAATCTTTTTAAACTGTGTTTTCATCCATAAGTTACAGTGTTTTGAATTGGTGAATTTCTGATTTGACATCATTTTAATGAGTATGCTTAATATCATTGTCTCTCAGCAGCCTGAGACCGTGTCAGTTCAGTCTTCAGTACTGGGGAAGGGAGTGAAACATCGACCTCCACCCATCAAACTTCCCTCAACCTCAGGAAATAGTTCCTCAGGTATTGCATTCCTTAATTTTCTATAATCTAGAGTAAGAAACAGATGATCATAATCCATTTATTCATATTTTGATTTGCTCAGAATTTTTAATTATAAATCTAAGAAATAGCAGAATTCATCAAATCCTAAATTGTAAACCTAGCAAATAACTTCTATATTTTTTTCCCTAGGTAACTATTTTACACCACAACAGGCCAGCAGCTTTCTTAAATCTCCAACTCCTCCTCCTGCTTCTAAGCCACCAAGTCTTTCTCGGAAGTCATCCGTGGATCTTAATCAAGTTAGCATGCTTTCTCCAGCTGCCCTGTCACCTGCCAGTTCATCACAAAGTAAGTTGTAACTTAAATGCTTCATTAACTCTTCATAAGCTTTTGCATTAGTGTTTCTTAAGATAGTTCTTCCAGTGAAATAGTGAAATCTGAATGTACTGTCTACCCAAAATGTTCAAGTTTTAAGAAGCTTCAGGCAGATCTCTTGTTGACTGTATGTATTATGTGTTTATTGTAATTGTATTTGTTTTTCTGTATTTATGTATGCAGCTTGTGTATACCTTTCTTATAGACTTGCAACCTACACATCTCCTGAAAAAAATAATCTGATAACTAAATGTAGCAGTAAGATTCCAAATTATTTTTTGTACCAGTGTACCTTAGGACATTTTACATTTTATGTAAACTATGCAGCTGATACGGAAAAAAATGTCATGTGAGTTGTTGCTGCAGTCCTGTCTTCGTAAATGTAAGAAGTAGACTGAAAGCTAGTTTTTTTAATAATACCCGTACACTCTCATTAATTGCTGTCAGTTACTAAAATGTGGGATGATCATAAAGCATTCTGAAGATAATAAAATGTAATTTTTACTAGTGAATACTTTTTTTTAAACATCAAGAATAATTGCTCAAGAATTTTAGCATTAGTTTGAATTTCTTCAAATTAACAAATATCTGAGATATTTAGGTACCAACTTGCAAATAAAAAAAGCATTCCAGTTTTTTAGATTTTTTAATAAATGATGAATATGTGCTGAAAGTTTTAGTACACTGCACAGTGACAGGGTGGTCTTTGCATTAGATGTAAACATCTTCATCTTGATAGCTCAAAAGGTGTAATTTTTCTGCCTTCTTGTTTTGCACAAAGAAAAAATTTATAAATTTCCTGAAAGTCTTATTCACACTTCTTATGTTGTGGGTATGGATTATTATGTTAATCTACTGCACACAGTTGTTACTTTAAGTAAGGGTTGAGTGACAGCTTCTGGACATTCACATTTCTTTCCTTTCTTTCTGCAGGACATGAAAGCTAAAAAAGAAAACACCTCAAGAGCTTTTGGTTTTATTTTTCTGGTTTTGTTTTTTTTATTTTTTTATTTTTTATTTTTTTTAAAGTTGATAAACTGTGCATACTTCATTCACAACAGATTTTCTATACATTCTACATTTAAACCGAAGTACACAGTTACTGTTAAAGATGCAGTATTATCTATCAAATACTTGCTTTATTACTGTGTTTTGTAAAATTTGTCTGTCAGGGTAAACTTGATGTGTTAGGAATTAAATATGTATATTTAGGTGCCAAATACGATAGTTAACTGTATGTAATTTATTAAATATGTTCAGAGTTTTATCTCAGACTGTTAACAGAAAATAAGCAATATTTCTAAGTGATGTCCTAAATTAGTGAAATCGTAAATAACAAAAATTAATTTGAATTCCTTTTAAAGTTTTTAGGCCAAAGATAGCATGGTAGGAAACTAACTTTTAAATGGGTTTTGTGATAGAATACGAATGTATATTTTTACTGTTACTGTAATAGCATCTCTGATGGCATTTGTAGGTGATATACTGCATCCTTAATTGTAATTGAGTGTCGCAACACTCAGTATCATGTGTAGAAATTAACACTTGCAGTTAACTGCTTTTAAAGAAAAAAACTGGAACAGACTGTCAGTGCTAAATAAGATTCCATTAACCTTATTTGAAAAAGGACTGGCCATTTATAACAAACTAGCAATTTTTATTTTTCTCAATGAGCAGGATCTGGAACTCCTAAGCCATCTACTCCTACACCAACCCCTTCATCGACCCCACACCCTCCTGATGCTCAGAGCTCAACTCCTATTACCCCTTCAGCTACCCCTACTCCCCAAGATTCAGGCTTCACCCCTCAGCCCACTTTGTTAACTCAGTTTGCTCAGCAGCAAAAGTGTCTGAGCCAGGCAATGCCTGTAACGACCATTCCTCTTTCCACCATGGTAACATCTATAACTACAGGAACCACAGCCACCCAGGTCATGGCAAACTCTGCTGGACTTAACTTCATCAATGTAGTGGGCTCTGTTTGGTAAGTTTGCATCGAAGCCCTGATTTTTTTTTTTAAGATAATCTCACCAATCTAAAGAAATTATTTGTGAAATTAAAAACAATTTGTATATTGTTGAAACTGAAAAAAAAAGGTTTCTGCGTAACTAGAATTTATCTCAACAAGTATGTTTGAATTTTAGGTAGTAATACATCCATTATAGGCACTAAGGTGGTACTACTGAGTTCACGTTGACAGCAGCTTAGATTTTTCCTGTTTATCCTGTGTTACCATCTTTTAATCCATTGATGAGTATGTTACTCTACCAGATAATATTTTAAACCTTAGTAGATACATAGTACTTAATTTTTGCCAACCTTGCTGTTGATATTTAAGACTGAAGTATCTGTGTTTGTGGAGTAGTTTGTTTTTTAATCCAAGGATTTATGTAGCGGATTTTTCCTTTACAGCACTAGCCTAATGCTTTGTCTTATTCTCCTGCAGTGGAGCTCAAGCTTTGATGAGTGGTTCAAACCCTGTGCTGGGCTGTAACACTGGTGCCATAACTCCTGCAGGAGTAAACCTGAGTGGCCTTCTACCCTCAGGAGGTCTGCTACCAAACACATTGCCGGGTGCAATGCAGACAGCCTCTCAAGCAGGTCAGAATATTGGAAATAATAATCTCTAACAAAATTACACTCCATGCTTATGTTAAAATGTCATTTAAGTGATAAACATTTAATATCCTTTTTAAATGAAATATTATGTTGAATATATTTCCTGTCAAAAGCTTTTAAAATTCTGATACTTGAATTAAAAACCATCTGGCTATCAAATTCTCTGAAGAAACTTGGTAAGCCTGTAAGTCTCTGCAGATTTTATATTTGACTTTCAAACATGATTATAAAAGAAACTAATGGTTACCAGTGTAGTCCTGCTCCAGGTAAAAGAAACATATTTTGAAAACATGTAAGCAAGAAAAGCAACATAGCGTGACATTTTAAAGCCTCAGTTCTGAAGCCGGACTGCCTGGATTGAATCCTTCTTGTGCAACTTACCATAACTGCATAATCATAGCAAAGTTACCTTTGGGCCTCATTTTCCTCATAAATAAAATAAGAATAATAATAACACTTTACCTCACAGTTGTGAAGATTACATGGATAAATACAGATGAGGTGTTTATGCCTGAGACGTGATAAACATTCAAAAATGACTGCTGTCCCCATCATTAGTAGTAATTCATTGTGGTGGTTGTAGTAATGTAATTACATGTACTGGGAAAATGTTGTAACAACTTGTGCTACTTTTAAAGTTCTTTGAGAGAATGTATCGTAGAACAGTCTCATTTCTTACTCAGAAAAAAAAGATGAACAGAAAAACAAACTCAGCATAGTAAGGAGAACTGACTATAAGTTATGAGAAACTTTCTGTGAGTAGGAGAAAGAGAACCCAAAGAATATAATTTAAATATGTTTAAATTAAACATTTATAGTTGATAATCTAATTTGGGTTAAATGTATCACTACTCAGTTTTATCTTTTGAAGTGTTTTCCACACAGGACTTTGCTCAATGATGTAAGCTTTAGTTGTTATCATTCTGTGGCAGATGCTATCTATGTATGGTTTGGAGGTGATCTTAGCTATGGTGCACATAAGGTTAATCGTATTTACTGTGTTGTGTACTGGAAGTATCCGTAAGTTACTACCCAGGAATCTCTGCTAAATCCTGAACATCAGTTTCCATTCTTCAGGTCCATGCAGGGCAGCAGACAGAACCAAAAAACTATTTTGGTAGATGTTAATAAACTTCTCAATTTTGGCTAGAAATGTTTCTTCAGCAGACATAAAGCATTCTCTAGCATCCATCAATAAAAATGCAACTCCAGAAAGAGAAAATATAATTGATCCATTTTCCACTGAATCTGAATACTGAACCTTGTGGCTTCGATTTTCTAGAGCAGCTGCAACTTCATAACTCTTAAGAGATGAGCTAATAATAATGGTGGTTGTCCATTTTATTTTTTCTTTTCCATCAACTTTCAGCCATCTCTTTGGATCAAATCAGCTTCTGGTGGTGCCAACAATATATTGCAGTGATTTTCTGATTCTAGCTGATATTCTTCTTTTACTGTGTATAAGTATGCTTTAGTGGTAGGAGCCCTGGAAAATGGAATCAGTGTTGAATTTGGGATATTACATTTACATATAATTCTTCTAATTACTGGTAGCTCCAAATGCTTACTGTAGGGCCTGGAAGAAGTCACTTAATTGTTCCCCCTCAACCTCAGTTTCATCTGTTCTAAAGCCGGAGTAGAAGTAGCTAACTTAAGTTGTTACTTGCAAGAAAATAAATAAAGTGATAAGGAAATGCCTTTAATAAGCTATAAAGCATTACCCAGATGTCATCCACCCTTAAAGGGAGTTATCTTTTTTTTTTTTTTTAATGAGAATTCCTGGAGAGGCTATCCATATTGTCACATTTTTTTTCCATTTTTCAGACAAGCCTTTCATACTGTCTTTTGTGCGTTATCTACCCTTTATCTTTTTTAAATATAATTACCTGCTTAGAGGACTAGTTACCTTTTAAACTAGAGTTCAAATTGGTATATTTAGTGAGGAAGATATATACATACTTGAAGACTGCCATCAGCAAACTGTAACACACAGTTCAAGCTAAGAATAGTTTTACATTTTTTAAGGTTTGTTTTCTTAAAGATACGAGGAACAGTAAGGGACAGAGTCTCTGTGGCTCACAAAGCCTACTGGACAAGTTTGGCAACGCCTGCTTTAGGATTTGCTCTGTGTTGTGTCACAAATTTGGGGGAATAAGTTCAGAATTAACAAAGCATTGTTTACCGACTTTCAGCTTGATCCTTACACACAAAATTTGGTGTTCTTCAGCATTATTAATATTAGCATTTGCACTTTAAGAAATAGCACAAAGCACACTGGTTCTCAGAGACAGGATTGTTCCCACATACTGTTTGGCACTGAGAAATATAAGTAGATACCAATATGTGAAATGTGTTTGCACAGTAGTGACAGTCTTATCATACCTGTGGTATCTGCATGCTGCTAGATTACTTTTCCAGCCAGTAGTTTAAGTAGTTATAAAGAAGTCTCAGTTTCTGAAATACAGAATATAAGGTATATCTGGTGCTTCACATCTTTGAATAAGATCTCATTATCAACAAATAGTGATGAAATTGGAGGGCTGGTTTTAAGAAAATTTTAAAGTATAGAAAATAAGCATGCCTGTGCAGAGAGTACTTAAAATGTTGTATTTTTATATGCTAAAGTATAAAGTACCTCCAAATATAATAAAGTTTTAATTTCCTGTTTTAACCATGAGTTTTATTTAATAGGTGTTCCATTTGGTTTAAAAAATACTTCAAGTCTCAGGCCCTTAAATCTACTCCAGGTAAACCTGAAACACTGCTTTTGATAGTTTGTTTGTTTTTTTAAGTTTCTTATAGTGCTTTTTATTTTTTAACCATGTATGTTTGCACATTTTAGCATTTGAAGTTCTGAGGTTGTTGAGAATCATCTAAAAGTATGATTAAGTGGATAAGCAGGAAAAAATTGGTACCCATGTACCACACTTCTGTTGGCTCTGACATGCCTGCCAAATTAAGAACTATTTCCAGAGGGGAGAGTTCACAGCTGCCAAGAAGAATAACTTGCCTACAGTAGTAGCAGCAAATACACTTAGAAATTAATTGTTCTGTAACAGATTTTTTATGTATATACATAAGTATTGCTGTTTGCTTACAATAGATTTTATACATGAATAGAAGCTTTTTAGAGAAGGTATGTGTGTTCTTTTCCTGAGGAGAATATGACTTAACAGCACAGTGCCAGGCAGGTGACTGTTCAATCACTATTAAATAGTCATGCAGTAAATGTTCATTAGGTTACAGTTTGTGTCGAGTGATGAGACTTTTCTTATACATTTTCTCAGTATTAACATATAAAGAGAAAATGTAGGTAGAGAATATTTAGTACATGTTGTGAATTTAGAGTATTCTGGGCTGTGCTTGGTCCTTTAAGGATCGCACTCAGTGTTAAGCCTAGTAGGTTGGAAATGGATGAGATTGTCTACAGAGAATTGTTAGAAAAGGTAGACATGAAAATAAAGATTTGGAGACACAGAATGGCAGAGCTAGGGATTATTGGAAAATAATAATCACATCCATCCAACCTGATATTCAGAAATAATAAATCAGGAAATACATTTAGAACTAAAACCTAACTTACTTCCTGTACAGCATGCAGACAGTGTCAGTATTTACATACGCATCGCAGAATAATCCACTTATAATATGGACACATTGGGATAGCTTGTTTAGCCTGCTTTCCTGCGTTTTGCTGTAGGGATTTCTGTAGGGATCAAGCTCAGTGTTAAGAGTAGTGGCATTCCTTAATAGCACTGATAATAAGGGCAAAAACCTCCTTACAAATTATATTCTGCTACATTTTTATTATCTAACTAATTGAGAAGGAAACACTTGACCTGTGCTTTGTCCAGATTTACTTAACAATGAGCTCTGCTGGGTGTAGAGCTTTTGACGCTAGACACCTCTTTTTTGACTGTACAGATCTAAGAGTTTCTCACCAGGTATTTGCTTGGACTTTGCCCCAAAACTTCAAAGTGCTTTTAACTTAAACCTCTATAAAATAAAATGGAAAAACATTTGTTTTCTGATGCATTTGGAATGCATAGTTTTCGTGTTTAATATGGAATTTTCTGGATGCTTCTTGTAAAAACTTTTTTTTATTATTAATTTAGATTCATAATGACAGAGTTTGTAATGTCTCCAAACTAAATATGGGCATCTAATGCATTTTCTTTTCAGCTTTGGACTTCCTGGCTATGTTATATAAAAACCCATGCACCTCTGGATTTGGGCAAAGCTAGACCAAATTTAGGGAAATGAGCTTTTTTAACATATATCCCTCATTATCACTAGCTTTTTTTTTATACTTGCAAATGCATTTAGTGCTGTTTTGTGTTGATGTATAAACAGTTAAGCCAAAGCAGTATGTTTATTTAGACAGCTAAGTATTAACTTGAAGCAGAAAGATTTATGTTTGAGATTACTAATGTATTTGAGAGCCAGAGTAATAGCACTTGAAAATTGTATTTAAAGAGATTGTCCCTTTTTTTTTTTTTTTTAAAGAGCAGGGAGTTTGTTTTGTTTTCAGTTTTGTTGACTTTGTTTTCCTCATCCCTGGAAGACTACCTGACGGGTAGGGAATGCCCCAGAAACATTTGTAGAATAAGGAAATTTAAATAATCCAAAATTGCCTAATTATTTCTTGCTCAAATTCTTAATAGCTTCCAGGCGGCTCGCTCATTTTTAACACTCTGCAGCAACAGCAGCAGCAGCAGCAGCAGCTCTCCCAGTTTACACCACAGCAGCCTCAGCAGCCCCAGCAACCCACAACTTCTAGTCCTCAACAGCCTGGGGAGCAGGTATGTCCTTTCTACCTTCCATATGATATCGTAGAATTATATCTTTTTTTGGTATGTTTCAGGCCTATTTCAAGTGTTTTTAGACTGTTTGAACAAACTTTTCATATGCTGTCCTTTCTTTATTAACAGCAGTAGCTATCAGTTATCAAGGCCTATTTCTAACTCTCACAACAGGCACACTGAACAGATGATGTCACTTCCATCTTGTATAGTCTGCAGTAGACTCAAGTGACCAGTGCGCTCACAACAACACAGCGTCAGAGTCGGGGTTCACATCCAGGTCTTTCTGCCTCTATGATAGGCCATGTATTTTCCACCCCATCGTCATCTTTCTGTTTATAGTATTTTGTTTCTGTTAGAATAGAGAAATTCTTTTTATTGTGAAGCTTAAAACAGAAAATAGACAAAAACGAACACTGTATATTGCCAAAGAGAAATTGAATAAGAACTGCAGTAAAGTAGTAAAAGGAACTTTACTTTTAAAATGTTCAGGGTTTTCTGATCATTTGCTGCACTTTGGAGTCATCTGGGAAGCTAAAAAAATACTGATTCCTGAGTCCCACCTGCAGCATTTCCTTTCAGTTCAGCTCAGGCGCTCAGTCATGTCTGACTCTTTGCAACCCCATGAACTGCAGCATGCCAGGCCTCCCTGTCTATCACCAACTGCTGGAGTCCATCCAAACCCATGTCCATTGTGTCGGTGATGCCATCCAGCCATCTCATCCTCTGTTGTCCCCTTCTTCTCCTGCCCTTAATCTTTGCCAGCGTCAGGGTCTTTTCAAATGAGTCAGCTCTCCGCATGAGGTGGCCAAAGTATTGGAGTTTCAGCTTCAACATCAGTCCCTCCAATGAACACCCAGGACTGATCTCCTTTAGGATGGACTGGTTGGATCTCCTTGCAGTCCAAGGGACTCTCAGGAGTCTTCTCCAACACTACAGTTCAAAAGCATCAATTCTTCGACTCTCAGCTTTCTTCACACTCCAACTCTCATATCCATACATGACCATTGGAAAAACCATAGCCTTGACTAGACGGACCTTTGTTGGCCAAGTAATATCTCCATTTTTTAATATGCTGTCTAGGTTGGTCATAACTTTCCTTCCAAGGAGCTAGCGTCTTTTAATTTCATGGCTGCAGTCACCATCTGCAGTGATTTTGGAGCCCAGAGAAATAAAGTCAGCCACTGTTTCCCCATCTATTTGCCATGAAGTGATGGGACTGGATGCCATGATCTTCGTTTTCTGAATGTTGAGCTTTAAGCCAACTTTTTCACTCTCCTCTTTCACTTTCATCAAGAGACTCTTTAGTTCTTTGCTTTCTGCCATAAGGGTGGTGTCATCTGCATATCTGAGGTTATTGATATTTCTCCCGGCAATCTTGATTCCAGCTTGTGCTTCGTGCAGCCCAGCATTTCTCATGATGTACTCTGTATATAAGTTAAATAAGCAGGGTGACAATATATAGCCTTGATGTACTCCTTTTCCTATTGGAACCAGTCTGTTGTTCCATGTCCAGTTCTAACTGTTGCTTCCTGACCTGCATACAGGTTTCTCAACAGGCAGGTCAGGTTAGCTCACTATTAAACATATGAAATGTTCACCATCAGTCCTTCTGCCAAAGATTGCCCAGTCAAGTCTTGGTTGGATAATGCTCATCCCCTATTAGACTTCTCAAGAATGGTGTACTTAAAACTATTTATTTTTTGGACACATGTATATGTATGGCTGAGTCCCATTGCTGTTCACTTGAAACTGTCACAGCATTGTTCATTGGCTGTACCCCAATACAAAATAAAAGATTCTTTAAAAAAAAAAAAAAGAACTAAGTCAAAAGAAGCAAAAAAAAAAAAACAAAACCCGGTTTTACTAACACATGAAGGATTACTTAGCTCGATAAAAAAATTCTTGATTTGTACTTTTCTTTACAAAATTGTGGTAAAATACCTGTAATACAGAATTCACCATCCTACCCATTTCTAAGTGTGCGCTTTGGTAGTGTTAGATATATTCTTACCGTTGTGCAACTAATCTTCAGAACTCTCTCATCTTGCAAAACTAAAATGGTATACCCATTAAGGAATTCCCTATTTCCCCCTCCTCCTAGCCTACTTTTTGTTTCTATGGGTTTGACTACTCCAGGCACCTCATAGGTGAAATTTTACAGTATTTGTCTGTTTGTGACTGACCTATTTCATTTAGCATAATATCCAAAAGGTTCATCCATGTTGTAGTGTGTGTCAGAATTTCCCTTCTAAGACTGAGTAGTATTTGATTTATATATCACATTGTTTATCCATTAATCCATTGATGGACATTTGGGTTGCTTCCACTTTTGATGGAAGTCTGAGTTACTTTTTTTTTTTTTTTTAGTGAATTTTGCTTTAGGTGTGAAGTGTTAAGAACTCCTCTCTGGCTTCTCTGCCCAAAAGAATCCATTTTAAATCTATGATCCATTTTCAGTTAATTTCGTATAAGGTGTGAGACACTGGTCCGGGTTCATTTATGGGGGAAAACTGTTGGCCATTTGCTCCAGCGCCATTTGTTATAAAAGCCATCCTTCTCAGTTGAATTACTTTTGCACCTTTGTCAGAGATCATAGTAAATCTTAAAATCAAAGGGAAAATCCTCTCGTGTTCTTCTTTTTCAAAATTGTTTAGCTATTCTAGATCCTTTGCTTTTCCTTGTAAATTTTGGAATCACCTTGTCTATATCTCCAAAAAAACCTTGCTGGGATTTTTAAAGGAATTGAGTTTAAACCTATAGGTCATCTTGGGAGAGGTTTACCATGTTTATGCGAGTTTTCTAGTTCATGAATATGGTATGTCTCTAGGCTAAAATCAGCTAGTTTTCAGCATGCAAGTCCTGTATGTGTATTATAGACTTACACCTAAGTTTTGTTTTTGTGCTTTATCCATTTGGTGGGGAGCGGGGGGGGCGGGAATTGTTAATGGTACTGTTTTTCATTTTCTACATGTTTATCACTAGTATGCACAATTGGTGTTGACCTTGTGTTCTGTGATCTTACTGACCTCACTTATTCTGTTTTTTCTGTAGATTGCTTAGGGATTTTTTTCTTTCCAGTAATAGTCCTGCCATTTGCAAATAAGAATGGGTTTTTTTCCCTTTATTATCTGTCTGTCTGTTTCCTTTTCTTGATCTAATTTGCTCACTAGAAACTAGTATTGTGTTCAAAGAGTGTTTTAAGCTTTTTAAAAAACGTTTTGATGAAGCTTTATAGAAGCAATATCAAAAAAACAAGCAGCCCTATCAAAAAATGAGCAGACCTAAATAGACATATGTACAACAAAGATGTACAGGTGACCAACAGGCAGATGAAAAGATGCTCTTAACATTGCTAATGATTAGAGAAATGCAAATCAAAACCACAATGAGGTATCACTTTACATCGGTCAGAATGTTCATCATCAAAAAGTCTACAAATAATGCTGGAGAGGCTGTGGAGAAAAGGGAGCCTTTGTGCACTGTTGGTGGGAATGTAAATTGGTGCAGCCACTGAGTTACTTTGCTGTACACCTGAAACTAACACAGTATTGCAAATCAGCTATACCTCAAAAAAAGATAGTTCTGATGAAGCTTTCTAGATGCCTTAGTAATTATTAATACAGCATCAAATAACCAGTTCAGTTCAGTCGCTCAGTCATGTCTGATTCTTTGTGACCCCATGAATCGCAGCACGCCAGGCCTCCCTGTCCATCACCAACTCCCGGAGTTCACTCAGACTCATGTCCATTGAGTCAGTGATGCCATCCAGCCATCTCATCCTCAGTCGTCCCCTTCTCTTCCTGCCCCCAATCCCTCCCAGCATCAGAGTCTTTTCCAATGAGTCAACTCTTTGCTTGAGGTAGCCAATGTACTGGAGTTTCAGCTTTAGCATCAGTCCTTCCAAGGAACACCCAGGACTGATCTCCTTTAGAATGGACTGGTTGGATCTCCTTGCAGTCCAAGGGACTCTTAAGAGTCTTCTCCAACACCACAGTTCAAAAGCATCAATTCTTCGGCACTCAGCTTTCTTCACAGTCCAACTCTCACATCCATACATGACCCCAGGAAAAACCATAGCCTTGACTAAACGGACCTTTGTTGGCCAAGTAATATCCACTTTTTAGTATGCTGTCTAGGTTGGTCATAACTTTCCTTCCAAGGAGTATGTGTCTTTTAATTTCATGGCTGCAGTCACCATCTGCAATGATTTTGGAGCCCCAAGTCTGGCACTGTTTCCACTGTTTCTCCATCTATTTCCCATGAAGTGATGGGACCAGGTGCCATGATCTTTGTTTTCTGAATGTTGAGCTTTAAACCAACTTTTTCACTCTTCTCTTTTACTTTCATCAAGAGGCTTTTTAGTTCCTCTTCACTTTCTGCCATAAGGGTGGTATCATCTGCATATCTGAGGTTATTGATATTTCTCCCGGCAATCTTGATTCCAGCTTGTGCTTCTTCCAGTCCAGCGTTTCTCATGATGTACTCTATATATAAGTTAAATAAGCAGGGTGACAATATGCAGCCTTGACGTACTCCTTTTCCTATTTGGAACCAGTCTGTTGTTCCATGTCCAGTTCTAACTGTTGCTTCCTGACCTGCATACAGGTTTCTCAAGAGGCAGGTCAGGTGGTCTGGTACTCCCGTCTCTTTCAGAATTTGCCACAGTTTATTGTGATCCACATAGTCAAAGGTTTTGGCATAGTCAGTAAGGCAGAAATAGATGTTTTTCTGGAGCTCTCTTGCTTTTTCGATGATCCAGCAGATGTTGGCAATTTGATCTCTGGTTCCTTTGCCTTTTAACCAATACAGAATCAATTCTGAAAATTAGGTTTCTTGCTTTTGAAATACTGTTTATTCTTGCTAATTCTAAATACCTTTGAAGGCTTTTCCTTGTTACTGTTTTTATAAGACTTAGTCTAATGTTGATTTTTAATACAGGAAAAAATACCAATCCTTCCCACTAACCCAAAATTGGTTTTTTTCTTTTTGTACATGTCATATATTTTTTTTTCTTAATTCAGGGTTCTGAACAAAGTTTGACCAGTCAAGAACAAGCCTTATCTGCTCAGCACGCTGCAGTTATTAACCTTGCCGGAGTAGGAAGTTTTATGCATTCACAGGCAGCTGGTTGGTATCTTCATAATTAAGTAATGTTGAATTTATTAAAAGTATCTCTTGGGATCTCACCACTGAAACTTTTTCATTTTTGCAAGGAAAAACAAGAAAAAATTTCAGTTATATTTAATGTGTGAACTATTGAGACACAGATATTTTTCATTATTTTGATAAAGTGCTTTGACCTACATTATTAATAGCAATTGTTTACCTCGTGCTATATTTTGTTAGCAAAATTTTGTACAATTACCCAACTTAGTAGGATGCTTCCAAGCAGTTGACTCTAGTTTATCATGGTTATCTAGACTGCACTTTTCTAGATTGCAGTTTTTTGTCTCATTCTAGTAGCTTATAGTGCATGAATTAGGACTTAATAGTCTAGTAGCAAAGCTTAAGACAATTGTTAAGAAAAAAAAAAGATATACTAAATGACTGCTCACCACTTCTAGTAATAAATGGTGAATCAAAGATTTACCTTTAGTGAAGATTATCAATTTAAGACAGCAGTTATAAGTTCATATTTAATTAAAATCAGTAAGTCACATATCTGCGGAATCTGAGATAGTGTGTCAAGACTAATGAGTGAACTTGTGAATATTTTGAATTATCACTGGGCTTACTATGAATTCAGTACAATTTCCAGTGTCTGGAATAGCTACATAAGGTTCTAATTTAGAGCTAGTGAATTTCCAAATGGAAATTTATTATTAATAAACCTTTACCCTACAAACTATAAATTTCCTAAAATGGCAGTAGTATAATTTTAATGGAAAGAACGTTTGTTCCAGACTTGCCACTAAATTACCTTGTAGTGAGTCCCTCAGACCATTGAGGCCTGCAGTTTCCTCATCTGTACAGATAGTTGAACTTAACACCTGATCCCACTCAGCTCTAAAAGGTTCACCACCTCTGTTGCTAATAGTGTGGTCTGATAGTCATTGTACTGTCTTCTGGCATTTGTCTACCAGTTTTGTCCTTACGGTAGTTTGGGTTTCTCCCACTGCATTTCCTACTTGACTGGTTGTATTTTAAACTTGGCATAGTCAGCATTTTGCTAGAAAGCCTTCTCAGGGAAATGGCAGCGAGATGCAGGAAGAGAGAGGGCACAGTGCTCCGGCCACATGCCCTCCCCTCTTCGTGTCCAGGAAGTCCTGCAGGCAGTGGTTCCCCTCAACTAACAGGATACTGTACTAAATTTATTCTGAAATGTCTGTGATTTGATACTTAAGATTAATCATACTGATACTTTTCTGTTTCATTTTCTGTGTTGTCCTTTTCTAACCCTGGTAGCCTTCAAACTTTCTGACTGGCCTGCTTTCCCCTTCTCCTCTCTGTAGTGTTGTCTCAGCTTGGCTCTGCCGAGAACAGACCTGAGCAAAGCCTTCCTCAGCAGAGACTCCAGCTCTCCTCTGCCTTTCAACAGCAGCAGCAACAGATCCAAGTAATCCAGCAACTTCACTCTGCTTACATTTTTAAAGACACTTTGCTCCAAAAGTACTTCAAAATACCTTACTTCAGTTTTATGTTACTGTCTTTTGAGACTATACAGTAATTGGTAAATAATTTAGCAAATTTATTTAAAAGTCTGACAACTTTAGCAAGTCAACTTGGAGCACTACATCTATTCTGTACATTTAAGTCATACTCTCTGCCTAATTTAAAATCTTTCTTGACGTGCTGGTGGCACATTAACATACATTTTTAGATTCCTTTATATTTTGAAATAGTCATTTGTAAGTGCCAATGGTTAACTCCTTAATACTGTATTGCAGAAAAAGGCAAGTATACCAGTGTTCCTATTTGTAAATTGTCCTACCTGTTTTAGAAAGGTGTTATTCCATTCTTAGGAAGTCAGAATAGTATACTTGACTATCTTTAATTTGCAGGGTGGTTTTATACTGCTATAAACTATCATACAACACAATGGTAACTGAAGTTGCTGAGTTACTGCAATATAGACTGGCCAGGCAAAGTAACAGAGCTTCTTCTCAAGTTTAAAAGCCCTGTCTTTAAAGCCCTCAGCAGGCTTCTGTACCACTGGTGCTGTTTGACTGTGCATTGTCTCGACGTGGTATAGTCCCTTTTTGTTATCTTGGTGCTCTCTCCCTTTCAGTTTTGTTCTCATCACTCTCAGGAAAATCATCTTTCCATACCTACCTACGTTTAACCTAACTAGATTTTTTTCCCTCTCTTTGCAGCAGTTACGATTCTTGCAGCATCAAATGGCTATGGCAGCAGCAGCAGCACAAACAGCTCAGCTACATCGTCATCGGCATACAGGCAGCCAGTCAAAAAGTAAAATGAAGAGAGGCACGTCAACCACTCCAAAATTCTGAGTCTTGAATAGTTTTCCTTTTTAAAAACATAAGAGCATTGAATCAAAAGGATTCGGAGTTTCTACTTCATTTTTGTTTTTTAAAATGTGTCAGTATTTTACATTGTTAGACATACAAACTTTATACAGAAATTTGATTTTTAAATAAAAACAAATAATTTTTAAATAAAAACAGGGAAATGGTTTAACAAACCATTAGGGTTGGTTTGCCTAAGTCATTGTTTCTTAAAAATGGTTTCACGGTACATAATACAGAAGTGACCTGAGAAATACTAGAAACATCTTTCAAAAGAATGTAGTTTGGTATTTATTTAGTATAAAAGGTTTGTGCACAGTGTAACAAATACAGTTTTTATAAATCTGTTTTGAAAACGTGGTTGCTCATTTGGGTTTCATACTCTTAAATACTTCATCCATCAGTTTTTTTACTTCTTTGTGTCTTGTAACTGCTCGGCTCATACAGTCTTGAAGTTTAGCTCCTGTCAGTCCACTTCCACCTGAAAAATTGTGCCAACACTTAATTCTTACATGACCTATATCATGTCAAGTTACAAAACAAAATTTGAATAATATAAACCAGTGATATGGTCTCAAGATTTGTAGGTATGTATTAACAAGACCTCCTGAAGTTTAAGAACCACTAACATATAAGATGCAAGGCATCTTGAGTAAATAAAACATCCCACATTCCATTTGGCCCTCCCTAATGTAAGGAAGCTCACTCTGGGTTTTCATCTACATGTTTAGTACTGAGATGGAAGAAAAGTGCGTGCCTGGTTTGTGAAGACAACAGAGCCTGCCTTCCTCGTCCATTACAACTGTTAGGGTTCCAGTTGCCAGATGTTCCTCCTCCTCAGTAGGATCAACTATAAGCAGAGTGCTATTTTAAAAATAAAAAGGTATACATTATCAACCCATTAGACACATTTTATGTTAGAAAAGTAAGTTAAACTTACTACCTGCATTTTAGCTTAGATGGGAGCTAGACAGAACCGGTAGAAACCAGAAAAGCTAGTAGCAAGCTGAAAATTGTACTTGTAAGAATCTTTGCCCTTCAGTTAAATACACAACCTTTTGATTAACTTACTCATCAAACACAGCAAAGGAAGTTGCAACTGGATGAGTTCTAATATTCAAATAACTTTTCTTCTTTAAATTAACTTCTGCTAAAGCAGTTTCTTCATTTATAGTAACTTCAGGCAACTGTACTACAAAAAGGCAAATATGTTAAGTCAGTTTCTCACTCCAGTTAAACAGGGCATTCTATGCTTGATTAATTCACTTTTCCCTCTGTTTAAACTTGTCCAGAAGTATTTTTTGTTTTAAACTTTATTTTGTATTGAGGTATAGGAGGGCACGGCAACCCTCTCCAGTATTCTTGCCTGGAGAATCCCAGAGGAGCCTGGCGGGCTGCAGTCCAAAGGGCTGCACAGAGTTGGACACGACTGAAGAGACTTAGCACTCACACTCACACAGCCAATTAACAAACAATGTTGGCACAGTTTCAGGTGAACAGGGAAGGGACTCGGCCATACATATACATGTATCCATTCTCCCCCAAATCCCCTCCCAGCCAGGCTTCCACATTAATACTGAGCAGAGTTCCATATGCTATACAGTAGCAGAAGTATTACTTAACAAAGCAAATATGGTGGATACAAACATTGTTTTTCTTTAATTTAGAAACATGTGGATAGATAAATCCTCACAAAAACCTTTAGAAAATTTTACCAAAACAGAACACTGGCATTTAAGTAGGAATATTCCCTTTTATTAAAGTTGCTTACCATTTTTTAAAGCTGCTAACAAAGCAAAGGTACAAGCATCCAAAATGTTTCCATCATGGTTGAGGCAAATGAGATCACAGTACAAAACCCAAGCAAGCTAAAACGGAGTTGACAAAGAAATTAAAGCTTTCTGATGGGTATAATGTGGTATTTGTTTCTACTCACAAACCACATCCTTGGTTAAACAATCAACTTTTGAAGCAAAAACTTAAATTAACCTTTATAAAGTAAAAAAGTGAGCAAGTTTGGTAAAAGCTGGCTTCTAACTATCAAAAGCTGACAAGTGAACATCTCCATTTCCCCTCAAGGGAGCTACAGATGTAGGAGGAATTTCCATTCTTACTGCTAAATTAGCAGATGAGGGAATTGCTTCTGAAAAGCTCAAATGAGACTCAAAATGTGTTCTACCACAGAAACCTTAATACATGAAATTTTTAGGTCTCACACTGCTTAATATAATCAAATATGAAAAGCCTCTAGGTACTTGTCAATGTAGTTCAAAGTTTTCAGACAGACTTGAAATTTATAATGTGGATTCACCTTAAACATGTTAGCTGATCAGATATTAACCATCTGCTGGAAAAAAATTTTAAATGACTGCATTATTAGTTGAAAAAAGATTACATCAGCTTAAAAGATAGTTTCTAGCCAGGCAATGAAGTAAACAAAATTTACTGAGTTTTTTGGTGAACTATAGATAGTTACAGAGTAGGAGTGATTTTTTTTTCTTTAATTCCATCTAGAAACAAGATATCTGTATTTAAGGCTTCAGTGTTTTTTATATTTTCCCCACCCCAAAAAACACTTCAGAATTAATAAAAGCTCACAGCTTCTTTACTCCCTCTTACCTTTCCTGAAGAGATGCATAAGTCTTCTTTCTGAATTATCTGTGAACTTGATTTAAAGACAGAGCACAGTAAACAAAAGTTCAAAAACTCTAAAGTGAATGACAGTCAAACTTTACCACGATAATCTTACTTTTCAATGACATCTGCAATGAACTGGCTGGCCACTTGGGCCTCTTCTCCAGGAGGGCCAGACCGAAATCTCGAGGAACACAGAGGTGATAGATCCACATTAGGAACTGAAAGAAACACTGCAGCTGTGAACCAAATTTCACCTCTGGTTTAGTTTCAAAGGTGTTATCCACTGCAAAGGCAAGTGGAAAGCATATAACACATCAATTACATTCTTTTCCATTTTTCGTGAAAATCTTGCTGCTGCTGCTGCTGCTAAGTAGCTTCAGTCGTGTCCGACTCTGTGTGACCCCATAGACGGCAGCCCACCAGGCTCCTCTGTCCCTGGGATTCTCCAGGCAAGAATACTGGAGTGGGTTGCCATTTCCTTCTCCACGTGAAAATCTTAGGCTTAGATAAAATTTATATTTTTTTTGACTTTTTCTGCACAAAAAAATACACTACCACACAGCACCCCAAGCATCTATTTAAGACTTCCTTCAATTGTAAATTATTCACAAAAGTTTTTAGGTTTCTTTCAAAGTACCCCAATCTGGAACAGTATATAGCCTCACTAATCATACCAGCTGTTCTGCATTAAAATGTTGGTTCCCACCATAAAGAAAAGATGGTCCAAGTTAAGAAAAAGAAAATCATAGTGGTATAAAGTAAGTTTACGGAAATAGAAAAGTTCGCAATTACACCCCTTTGCCTAAGAGTCAAAGGTTGATGCTTGATGACACCTGTATAAACTGATCAAACAAGTTTGACAAAGGTATTTACAAAATTCTGTACCTTGCTGTTGTACTATCTTCTTTTAACAATTTCAATATTTAACAGGATTATTTAATTTACACTATCTTCTAACATACATACATTAAACTTTTCAGGTCTGAAGCTTCTGAATAATTTTCAATTCACCCACTAAGATTTAACTATAATAGTAATAAAGTATTTATTAAAAAATTACAAAACCATTTAACTTACCAACATATCCTTTATCAGGGGCATCTGTTGGTGGTGCTCCAAATTCCTAGAAGCATATAAACGTTTCCATGTGAAAGAAGCTACTAGAAAATTGTGAAGACAGCAATCAGTCAAGGAAGGCTCTACCAAAGACCATCTTAGCTAGTTGGCAACATCACGAGCATCCACTGTGCCTGGGAAGGTGGGTCAGGGGCTCTGGAGACATCACCACCACTCGCACTAGCTCCGCAAGGCAAGAAGGCAGTATGGCAAAGCTGACTAGTGCACCTCAGCAAAATGACCGGAGGTTCTTAAAAGTTCTGCCCCACCTCTCTTCTCCCTACTCAGTAGCCAAGAATCTGAATTTAAACCCCAACCTCAAATGAGACAATATTAAGCCCCTAACCTGGCAAGTCTTGTGAAATGTCACCCCACCTTTATTGGGGAAGAATCTCAACTTAGCCTGAGTAACTCAGAGCTCAGTGTAGTCAAAGCAGAGACTTTGGAGTCAGCTTAAACTGAAGTATCTGGAGAGAAAAATTTCCAGTGACTCTTCAGAGGATTGAGTTCAATTCAGTCGCTCGGTCGTGTCCGACTCTGCGACCCCATGAATCACAGCATGCCAGGCCTCCTTGTCCATCACCAACTCCCAGAGTTTACCCAAACTCATGTCCATCAAGTTGTTGATGCCATCCAGCCATCTCATTCTCAGTCGTCCCCCTTCTCCTCCTCCGCCCAATTCCTCCCAGCATGAGGGTCTTTTCCAGTAAGTCAACTCTTCGCTTGAGGTGGCCAAAGTACTGGAGTTTCAGCTTAAGCATAAGTCCTTCCAGTGAACACCCAGGACTAATCTCCTTTAGGATGGACTGGTTGGATCTCCTTGCAGTCCAAGGGACTCTTTTTTTTTTTTAAACTTTACAATATTGTATTAGTTTTGCCAAGTATCGAAATGAATCCACCATGGGTATACCTGCGTTCCCCATCCTGAACCCTCCTCCCTCCCCTACCCTCCCTCTGGGTCGTCCCAGTGCACCAGCCCCAAGCATCCAGTACCGTGCACTGAACCTGGACTGGCGACTCGTTTCATACATGATATTATACATGTTTCAATGCTATTCTCCCAAATCTCCCCACCCTCTCCCTCTCCCACAGAGTCCATAAGACTGATCTATACATCGGTGTCTCTTTTGCTGTCTCGTACACAGGGTTATTGTTACCATCTTTCTAAACTCCATATATATGCGTTAGTATACTGTATTGGTGTTTTTCTTTCTGGCTTACTTCACTCTGTATAGTAGGTTCCAGTTTCATCCATCTCATTAGAACTGATTCAAATGTATTCTTTTTAATGGCTGAGTAATACTCCATTGTGTATATGTACCACAGCTTTCTTATCCATTCATCTGCTGATGGGCATCTAGGTTGCTTCCATGTCCTGGCTATTATAAACAGTGCTGCGATGAACATTGGGGTACACGTGTCTCTTAAGAGTCTTCTCCAACACCACAGTTCAAAAGCATCAATTCTTCGGTGCTCAGCCTTCTTCACAGTCCAACTCTTACATCCATATATGACTACTGGAAAAACCATAGCTTTGACTAGACAGACCTTTGTTGGCAAAGTAATGTCTATGCTTTTTTAATCTGCTATCTAGGTTGGTCATAACTTTCCTTCCAAGGAGTAAGCGTCTTTTAATTTCATGGCTGCAGTCACCATCTGCAGTGATTTTGGAGCCCCCAAAAATAAAGTCTGACACTGTTTCCACTCTTTCCCCATCTATTTCCCATGAAGTGATGGGACCAGATGCCATAATCTTAGTTTTCTGAATGTTGAGCTTTAAACCAACTTCTTCACTCTCCTCTTTCACTTTCATCAAGAGGCTTTTTAGTGCCTCTTCACTTTCTGCCATAAGGGTGGTGTCATCTGCATATCTGAGGTTATTGATATTTCTGCCGGCAATCTTGATTCCAGCTTGTGCTTCTTCCAGCCCAGCGTTTCTCGTGATTAAACTGGGCAATTCTGAAAGTACCCAACATAAAGTGCTAGAAACAGCAAGTACTCAGTAAATGGTAGCTCTTACTCCCTCAGACTTTTAAGCAGTTTTCTACCCATTTGCACAGATTAAATGCCATCACTGTATAAAAATGTGTCACCAAAAACCTCTTAAAATTTCTCAAATTACAACCAAATTCTATAAAAATTAAAGGCAGTGAGGATTTTTTAAAAAATTGTTTCATTTCAGCAGATTTGCAAATGTTTACAAATTATAATTAAGTCATTAAACTTGGGCTGTATTACCTAAAACTCAAAGGTGAAAACTTGGGAAATGAAAATAAATACTAAAATACCTGACTGCCTAATCAACAGTAGAATTATAGATGTATATTATAATCTAATGTATATGAAGCTAACTTAGTAACTCAAATCTTGATAATAAGTATATTAAACCTACCGCTTTAATTCCACAAATTACTGTAGTATTTCCCAGCTTCACTAAAGCAGAACCATCTGCGGTACCAATCGAACCTGAAAAGTATTTTAAAAAAATGAAAAAGTTTTCTTCTTTTACGTATGATTTTTGTCTCTAAATATCTAAGTTGTCCATGAAAATGTACTCCTTCCTTGAGTCTTTGTAAAATTACAGTTGACCCTTGAACAACATGGGCTTGAACTATACTGGTCCACTTATACAAAGATTATTTTCAATAAATACTTCCATAGTACTACATGATCCACAGTTGGTTGAATCTAAGGATGCTGAACCTTGGATATGGAGTGCCAATCCATAACAGTAAGATTATACTCGGATTTTCAACTCTGTGAAGGCCGGTGCTCCTAACCCTCTCAGTGTTCAAGGGTCAACCAAATTGTTTTAGGATTATTATTCATTTTCTTGATTTTGAGTGAGTCATTTGTCATTCAATCACAGGGCTGTTATAAAAATTAAAATCTCTTGATAGAAAAATCACTGTGATCCCTTACACATGGTAGAATTTATCTGAAATACTGTTTAAATGGCTCAGAGGCTAAAACCTGGGAATGTCATATGGGTAAAATTGGAAAATTCCATGTTTGCAACAGAAGATTTAATAAGTGTAAGGTATAGAAGGAAACCAAACCTTACAACTTTTGAAGGAAGGGGGGAAAACACTTCAGAGTTACTTTAAATTTAACATGAACATAAAAACTGAAAGGATGTGCTTAGTTGCTCAGTCGTATGCGACTCTTTTGTGACCCCATGCACTGTAGCCTGCCAGGGTCCTCTGTCTATAGGATTTTTCAGGCAAGAATACTGGAGTGGGTTGCTATCTCCTTCCCCTGGAGATCTTCCCCACCCAAGGATTGAACCTGTCTCCTGCACTGCAGATAGATTCTTTATGCACTGAGACATTTGGGAAGCCCACTAGTGAGAGGAGAGTGAGTTAAAAAAAACTCTACAAATAAAAACTTGCTATTAAGAAAAAAGATTCTATTTTCAGAACTGAAGCAACTTCAACATTCTCTTTTAGAATTCAATGTACTCTCACCTACGTTGACAGTTGTGGTTCTGAATTCACCAAGTTCTCTTCCATCAGGACGGCAATTCTCTTTCTAAGTAAATATATGAAAGTAGATTACAGCTACATGTATATCTTACACAGACCAGGGAAAACACACTGAACCTCATTAATTCAAATAAATTAATCTGTATTACTTTAAAACTGTCTTTTAAAAACTGAAGTATACTTGACACATTAGATGTATAACATAATGATCAATACTTATGAAAAAAGCATATGATACCATTATCGAAAGGCATCACATAATCACCTTTACTTACCAGAAATCTCCTGTAATACTCCAGAGGTTCCACAGTTCTGAAAGACATGTGAAAAATATGAGATAAATTATAAATCAATATAAATCCAGAAACAATCATCTTAATGGTGGGGTGATGGAGCAGAAATCTCCAAAATTTGTAACTAAGTTTCTGTTATGAATTCTAGTTTATATTGCCACATGTTGCTAATTATAAAAAGTAGCTACCTTTGCAATAACAATCACACTCAAAGACTGACTTTAATTCTGCTTTAAACAAGTATAAGTAAGGAGACCAAAATCCTAGTTCTCTTTAAAAAGATAATTAATCCAGGTGTGCATCACTCACACTTTGATGCAGGAATACTTTGTTAGTAGGAAAAAAAAATTACGTATTTATTTTCACTATTCCCGTGACCTAAATTTAGCATATTCTTCGATTACGAGCATAGGCAATAAACCACTATAATATTAGCCCTACCTGCGACTTTAACAACTACAGATTAAATGTTTTTTTTTTACTTTATAGTTGCCTAAGGTAACTGTAAGGCGTATCATTACTTTGAAATTTCAGGAGTTACTTTAGACTTCCCACTAGGCCTTCTCTAAGAAAGTTAATTTCAAAACAGGTATTTCACTGTGTCAAAAGCCCAGAGTTTATAAAAATACATGGTCGTTTCAATATAACTGGTTTCCTTTGGAATCCTATTTATTTCATCCATTTAAAACTGGACTCAGAATGAAAAGCTATAGCCTTCCCCAGAGAGTAGGACCAAAAACGCTTAAGGAAAACCTAACAAGGCAGAATGCTTTTACACATAAACTACTGGGCAGGGAAAGCAGGGTGCCCTGAGATTTTGACGCAAAGCTTTTTACAAGATTACAAGTGTCAGATATGCAGATGACACCACCCTTATGGCAGAAAGTGAAGAGAACTAAAGAGCCTCTTGATGAAAGTCAAAGTGGAGAGTGAAAAAGTTGGCTTAAAGCTCAACATTTAGCAAACTAAGATCATGGCACCCGGTCCCATCACTTCATGGGAAACAGAAGGGGAAACAGTGGAAACAGTGTCAGACTTTATTTTGGGGGGCTCTAAAATCACTGCAGATGGTGACTGCAGCCATGAAATTAAAAGACGCTTACTCCTTGGAAGGAAAGTTACGACCATCCTAGATAGCATATTCAAAAGCAGAGACATTACAACAAAGGTCCGTCTAGTCAAGGCTATGGTTTTTCCAGTGGTCATGTATGGATGTGAGAGTTGGACTGTGAAGAAAGTTGAGCACTGAAGAATTGATGCTTTTGAACTGTGGTGTTGGAGAAGACTCTTGAGAATCCCTTGGACTGCAAGGAGATCCAATCAGTCCATTCTGAAGGAGATCAGTCCTGGGATTTCTTTGGAAGGAATGATGCTAAAGCTCAAACTCCAGTATTTTGGCTACCTCATGCGAAGAGTTGACTCATTGGAAAAGACTCTGATGCTGGGAGGGATTGGGAGCAGGAGGAGAAGGGGACGACACAGGATGAGATGGCTGGATGGCATCACTGACTCGATGGACGTGAGTCTGAGTGAACTCCGGGAGTTGGTGATGGACAGGGAGGCCTGGCGTGCTGAGATTCATGGGGTCGCAAAGAGTCGGATACGACTGAACGACTGAACTAAACTGAACTGAACTGAACAAGTGTCTCCTGGGCAGCAAAGTCCACTACACACCAAGCCTAGCGTTCGCACCGGGTACCGGCTCAGCACAGTCCTTCCTATCGCCCGCCTCAGTGTGAAGAAGATGCGCCCTTTCCCTTCAGAAAGGGAGACGTTCAGTTCTCCCGCCCAACGTCTGCTTCTGCGGTGGAAACAAATGGGAACCAGGTGGGGTGGCCTCCCGATGAGAAAATCCCAAGGGTAGAGTAGCCACCGACCGGTAGGCTACAAACTCGCGCCCGCCAGCCTACCGCACTCACTTGAACCCAGCCGCCATCTTCCGCCCGCGGATCTGCGCATGTGCCGCGTCTGCGCCTGCGTATCACCGCCGCTCCGGCCCGCGCTACTTTTTCGCTTCAGCACTTTCAACATTGATTCTGCTACCTGATATCTAGAAGGCAGGGTTGTATGGGCCAGAGTAGGGGTAGAAGAAGTGAGGACGGTTTCCCGCATGGCTTCGCTTCGACAACCCTCTAGCCAGACGCCCCTTTAGGTTTTCTTGAGCTTGACGTTTTTTGGCGAATCGGCTTTTACGGAAGTTACGAGTGTTTGTTTAGAAACAGTTTGATAGTTCAAGCGTGCGTGCTTAGTCTCTTCTGTAGAATCAGACTTTTCGCGACCTGATGGACTATGACCCACCAGCCTCTTCTGTCCTTGGAATTCTCCAGGCAAGAATACTGGAGTGGGAGGATCTTCCCAAACCAGGGGTGGAACCCATGTCTCCTGTGTCTTCTGCACTGAAGGCGGATTCTTTATCGCTGAACCACCAGGGAAGCCCACCATTCAAGAGTTTCAGAGAAAACCGACCTTATAGCAAAGAATCAAGTGTTGAGCGTGGAGCATTATTCCAATGTTTCAGCGTCCTTTTCCCCTCCTCCTTAGGCTGAGCCCTGGGCTTGCCTTCTTCCAGGTAAAAGCCTCCTGCTCGAGCACCGAAAATTTAAAAATTCAATGCGCTCGTTATCCACGTCAGGTTACATTACGCAGCTGCCAAGAGTGGGCTCCAAACAAACAACTTTCGTTGTGGCCTGCGTCGTGGCTCAAAACCTCCACTCCACCTCCTTCCTAGAAAGGGTTGCCGATAAAACGCAGGGCATCCGATTCAATTTGAATGTCAGATGAACAAAGAGTACACGCAAAATTGTTCATGTTACTAGTTGTTACCAGAAGCTGGGGGAGAACTGGGAAAGTTTTAGAAATATACAGTAGTGATTGTTGCAGGAAGCTGTGAATGCAATCAATGTCCCTGTAGTAGACACATAAACTGGTTAAAATGGGAAATTTTATCAGTATTTCAAAGTTAATATAACAAAAGGCTCTTAAATGGGTGAACTTTATGTTTTAATAATGCTGTTAAAAACCGATCCGTTGCTATCTGAAATTCAATTTAAGTGGACATCCGTTTATTTCTCCTTGCTGATTCTGACAACGCTACTGGGTTTGAACAGAGGAGCTCGCACACAACATAGTCATTCGTCCCGTCACGCGGTGGCGCTGTGGGCATCGCGGGTCCCCGGGCGTGACCGGGTCTGGCCGCGAGGTGACGCTGTGGGCGGCGGGCGCCCAGCTGGCGTTGCCTCTCTGCGGGCAGGAGGCGGGGCTGCGCGACCGCACTTCCGCGTGTGTGTAGGCCCGGGATAGGGCGGCTGGCGGCCCGGCATGGAGGATGGCTCCGCTCTTGCTGCAGCTGGCGGCGCTCGGCGCGGCGCTGGTCGCCGCGGCCCTGATTCTGGTGAGGAGGGGATGGGGACAGACGCGGGCCTGGGCTCACTACGCTTCTGGAGGCGCGGCCCCCAGGTATCCTCTCCTCCGAGCTGTCCGCTCTTTGACGTGTCCTTGCACCACGTTTCCCCAAGCCTAGACCCCAGAATTTCACACCCCCTTTCCTTCCGTTCTTTATTTTTATTTTGGAGCTCCTTCTCCCTGCGTGCTGAGAACCTGGCACTTGCGTTCACTGGGACATGCCCACCCTGTCTTCTCTTAGTCCCCTGGTTCCCGGACCTTCTGCCCATCCGCCCTCTCAGCCCTGATCTCTCCAAGATTCCCTCCCGGGTCTGCAGTTCTGGCCCTGCCTGGGGAGGTCCTGAGCCCCCCCAGAAAGTGTGTGCTTTCTAGACACTCTCTTTCCTGGTATAGTTAAGCAAATAGAAAGTGGTGACAGGACTGACCAAAGCCAGCTATTAGCAGAATAGATAAATCAGCGGATCAAGAAGACCAAGCTGGTCAAGGCTTGGTGTTACCGTCTGGTTAGGGGTCGTTATGTCCCAGAATTCAGCACCCTAAGTTTACTGCATCTGCACGAAACAGTACAATGGTATTCAAACTCAGATTTTCTTTTGCCACTACTGTGGAAACACAGAAACGTTGTAACACTTCCTGATCCATAAGTAGTAGAAAATTTGCCAAGTGAACTTTCTTCCATATAATTTGGAATGGGCCCGCCATCTAGTTAGTAAAGGGAGAGATTTCCGCTTCCTTGACGTTGAGATTAGCAGCCTAGGTAGTAGCATTGCCAGGGAGGCCACTAGGCCAGCTTCTCAGAATTTACAGCTTAGAGGTAGTTTAGGTAGAGAACAAGCAATGTATCCTGACATGTTTAGTGTTTGTGTCTGCGTGAGTGAAGAGGTCTATTTTCCCTTAGTCGTATATGGAGATTTGTTGGTTTTTTTTTTCAGGTTTTTGGTGGGGCAGAGTGTGACAGAATCCTAGGTTGAATCTGTCTTGTGTTGACCCTGTTAAATGTGCACTTCAAGAGGTTGTACTAGAAGTTTTTGATCCTAGTAGCTCAAAGTGATTATAAGAGCTTCCATTTATTGAATACTTCCAATATGTTGGATATTGTATTCAGCTTTTAACCAGGATTCTCTCTTTTGATCTTTAAAACAACATCTGACAGAAATGTTATCATTAGTTTCCCTTGACTGGTGAGGAAGCTGATGTTGGAAACATGGACTCATGAAGGCAAATGTCACCCAACTAGTGGAACTTCACTTTTTTAGATGCCAGAGCAGGGAATCATTACACAACACATCAGTCTTGTTTCATACATAATCTTTGCACTGTCTCTTTACCCACTTCTTTTCTGAGTTAATTTTGAAGCAAATCCAAGACATAACATTTTATCTGTAAATGTTAAGCATTTTTCTCTGAAGTTACGACCCCCTTCTAAAAACATAATCACAATAAGGTTATCGCAGTTTTAAGTTTAACGTTGTTAAGTGATTTAAAATACACTGTTGGTTCAAATGCCTTTGTATTAGTATAACTCGTTTGTATTTGTATAACTGGTTTGTTTCATTCAGTATCCACACACACTTAGCACTAGATCAGTTTGTCTCAAGTCTCTTAAACAATTTCTCTCTTTTTTTTTTTCTTGTCTCTCATAAACAGTCATTTGTTCTGTTGAATTTCTCACAATCTGGATTTTACTAACTGCATCCCTTAGGTGACTTTTAACATTTTGCTCTGTCCCCTGAATTTCCTGTGAACTCCTGGTTACAGCTGCAATTTGATGAAATGCATATTTGTGTTTTAATCAAGAGAAGTGTGTGAATGATGCTGATCACTCCTTTTGTGTCGTATCAGGAAGCATGTGATGTCTGATTTTCTTTGGTGTCTAGTGGGATTCACAGCTTCAGGAGTTACTAGCTTGACCCACCAATCATTAACTTTGTCATTAACCTAATGGTTTTAGCAGCCATTGATGATCACTGCCTAAATCCACTGTTTCATTGGGGGTTGCAGAGTAGAATATTCTAAGTGTATCTTTCCTTCATGTGTTACCTAGAATTTTATAATGAAAAAAACTCACCCTCAGCTATTCAGTTATCCTAAAATACCTTTCATATTTTAAAAGGTAAAGATAAAAGGCAAGTTTTGAAAATAATGAGATGGTTCCCTGGCTTCTTACAAAGGTGATTAATTAATTTTTTATTTTCAGTATCATTAAGAACCCATGATATAAAGTTTTTCCTGTGTTTTGATACACTGCGCTAGTTACTCTTTTTGAAGCTTCAATTCTTCTCTGTCAAGTTGGAGCCTGTCAAGTTGGTTACTTTGTCATTATGTTTGTAGCTTCCTAGCCTGACTGCTATTCCACTTGAATCAGCCATTTCTCTTAGGAGCATTGGTTACTTTTAGTAGGAAATTGAATTTAGTAACCACAATCCCGAGCTTGGAGTACAGAGCAGGAACTCTTTAACCACTAGGCGGCACACTGCCTTCATACTCATGCTAACCAGAAGCACATTCAATTTCAGTATGTTTCCAGTGGGATGTTATAAATGGTCATTGAATTAAAATGAGTTGCATTCCAAAAGGTGGTAGGTTGATTGTTTTGAAAGCAGAAAGTATATCAGTAGAAACAGTGCTACAAAGAATGGTTATTTCCAAAGCCAGCTCCCTAGTGAATCTGGAAGAGGGCTATATAATGTTAGCAGTTCATAGTGCCTATAGGCTCCAAATTTGATACTCGACTCCAAAAAACTCTGTGTTCTGAACTGAAATCTGGGATGAGTATATATTCTTCAGCTTTTTTGTCCTTATTCTGGGGCCGGCAGATGCTTTCCTTGCAACCCTGGATCAGCCTGGTCCTGAGTGAGAGGTCTGCCCTCGCCCACAGCCTCTCCCTGTAATGTGTCCTTTGTCACAGAGGCTCTGGGGGGAGTGGGGCAAGGGGTTGGGTTTCAGGGCATCTCGGGGTAGGTGTCACTTCCGTAGTGACTGTTCCTTCTTAGATCTGAGATGACAGAAGCCTGGGGCATGACAGGACACAGAGCGCCTCCTGGGCTTAGTAAGGGAAGAAAGGACAACAGTAATCAGTTTACAAGAAGAGGTGAAGGCTTGGAGTTTTGAAGTCACCTCCAGACCATTGTTAATGGACTAAAAACAGTAAATATTTCACCTCCTGGGGGAAGCATCATGTAAACGATGTATTCTAATGTCACTGTTAGTCACTCAGTCGTGTCCGACTCTTTGCGACCCCATGGACTGTGGCCCACCAGGCTCCTCTGTCCGTGGAATTCTCCAGGCAGGGATGCTGGAGTAGGTTGCCATGCCCTCCTCCAGGGGATCTTCCTGACCAGGGATCAAACTCAGGTCTCGTGCATTGCAGGCAGATCCTTTACCATCCAAGCCACCAGGGAAGTCCCTATTCTAACATAATAGGTGTTTTAAAAGGTCACCACAATGCAATCTCTTATTAACATATCTGCTTTTAGATTTCCTTTGTTGCATTTATAACTGCTACAGAGATGCCACAGCTTCATCGACATGAAGAAGAGAAGTTCTTCTTAAATGTCAGGGGCCAGAGGGAAGCCTTACCCAGCATTCAGGACTCACCTACCAAACAGCTTTCTGTGGTCGTGCCTTCATACAATGAAGAAAAACGGTGTAAGCCCTCCTTGATTCTTCTGGTAAGGGGTAGTTTGGGAAGAAAAGGAAATTGAAAGTCTGGACTTGGCCAGAGCCTTGATACTTGTGGGATGTAGAGAGTGTGCACGGTTGGTGGTTGTGGATTAGACGAGAAAGGATGAGTGTGGATTAGACGAGAAAGGAGCATCCAGTCTGAGGCTGAAGTGTTGAAGAGAAGTGATGAGCAAGAGAGGAGCAGAAGACAGACGTTCCAGATTGAAATAGCCTCTGGGGGGACAGCCCGGGAGGGCTTAGTTAGCCAGGCTTCTTTGATACATAAGCTGTGTGCTGGGATAAAGTGATTTTCAAAAGCAATTTATATATGTGTGTGTATATATATATATATATTTTTTTTTTTTCCTTTAAGTGCCTGTAATGATGGATGAAGCTCTGGGTTATCTGGAAGACAGACAGGTATCATGTTTTCTCTGATGTCTAATTAATACTAGAACGGGTCACCAAGCTGTGAACCCCAGGCTGGATCCGCGATGCGAGGTGGTGCCGGCCATTCTCAGGCTGTCAAGGCCCTGGCCTCTGTGCTCAGCCTGTTGCCTTGGCCTTTTTACACGTTATACACTTTGTACAGTTACATTCTGTAAGTGTGCTTTGTACACTTACATTTATATTCATATTTATACACATAAACAGTAAAAAAAACACTAGTTGTTTTTTTAGCTTTCTTACAACTTGATTAGAAATCTTGATGTCGGCCATGCCAAATGGTGGTATTTTATTTTTGCTTTTTGCAGAAACAAGATCCCACCTTCACTTATGAGGTGATAATAGTTGACGATGGCAGCAAAGACCAGACTTCAAAGGTAAGTTTGCTGAGGAGCCAGCAGAGAGAAAGAGGTTGAAGACTCAGAAGAGGACAAGTCTGGTGGGATTCTCTGCTGCGAGTAAGGAATTCGAGGAGAAGATTTGGGGGAAATGGTGTAGGATACAGAGAGCTTCTCTGGGGAGTAAGATTGGCTGCTGACAAGTAAACAGGTCTTTAAGCAGTTCTGGGAACCCAGTCACAAATGTGTAACAGTCAAGGAGCACGTGGCTTTTATTTTTATTTTCTCTAGGAGCTCTGTAGCTTAGGCAGAGGAGTCAAGAAAAAAGAGACAGCCACTACCTGCTCTGGTGTCTCCTCTGCAGGAAAGAGAGCTGTGACCTCAGCAGTCAGGCTCGGATCTTGGCCCCAGGAATTCAGCAGCTTCTCTAGGCCACCAGAACCCGCTGTGGGTGTCACCCGGTCACAAAGAGGCAGCAACTAGAATATCAAGTGTTTAAGCCAAAATCAGAAACCCAGTTTCTGTTACTGTCTTAGAATTCAAATTTGTTTTAATTCTGACTTTTATGTAATTTGACAGGTAGCTTTTAAATACTGCCAGAAATACGGAAGTGACAAAGTGCGAGTGATAACGCTGGTGAAGAACCGTGGAAAGGGCGGAGCGATTAGGATGGTAATAACATAATTTCTACATTTTTATCTGAAATATGAAGGTATTTTGAATAGCCTCTTTTGTCGATTACAGCACATGTATATTCTGCAACTTGGTGGTTCAATACCAGCCTTTCAAGTAAGGCTGGTAAATTGCTTTTAATAATAACTTCTTACATATATGTATATATAATGTGATCATAATAAAAAGAAAATATCATGCCATAGCTATAATGTGCTGGGTGATTCGGAAAGAAGTATTCATCTTGATCTAGCAGTGAGGTGGAGGCCCTCAGTGGTAGAATCAGGAGGGTCACCCACATTCAAGAAACCCCCTTATCGTGTATCACTGAGTTACTTCTTTATTATTATTATTTTTTTAATCGCAAACATATAGCTACAGATTTTGTAGCTTGTAATGTTTCTCTTTTTGAAAACTTAATATATGATGTTCAGATGTTAAATACAACTTTTTATTTCTGCTTTTTCACCCATATTCTAATGAGTATGATAAAAAGACATCACATTTACTAGTAAGTGGCTTAATGGTGTAGAATAGATGATCCAATTTCTGTCTAGATTTGTATGTGCTGTGCTGTGCTTAGTCACTCAGTTGTGTTCCAGCTCTTTGCGATCCCATGGATTGTAGCCCACCAGCCTCCTCTGTCCATGGAATTCTTCTGGCAAGAATACTGGAGTGGGTTGCCATGCCCTCCTCCAGGGGATCTTCCCAACC
The DNA here is from genome assembly GCF_027580195.1 of Bos mutus. NCBI lineage: Eukaryota > Metazoa > Chordata > Mammalia > Artiodactyla > Bovidae > Bos > Bos mutus. The sequence goes on from NC_091628.1 coordinate 24,583,698, forward strand.
CAGGGATCAAACTGGGATCTCCTGCATTGCAGGCGGTTCTTTGCCAGTTGAGCTACTGAGGAAGCCCCCTAGATTTGTATATGTGTGTCTTATCTATAGGCACACTGTTAAGTGACAGTATATTTATACTTAAGAAACAATGTGTTCACTCAAATGCACCGTGAAATTAAGAGTTGATGCATAGTTTCTGTGTGAAGTATGCACTGGTAGGGCCATATTCTGCCCAAAGATTGATCAGTTCACAATTGGGTGGCATAAGTTTGCTAAGTGTCAGATGCCTAAAGTAATGTTTGAAGATATCCACACTCCCTAAATTTTAGTGGCATTCTACATTTCTTTATTGAACAATTAATTTTAAACATTTTAGATCCCATAGTAAAAAATACCAAAGCTCTGTCATGTTATGATGCATTCCACAGCAAAGCTGTCTCTATTATATTTGTTCAATCTCTCCACAAATATCTTCTCCATATACTCCTCTAAGGAGCCCCTGGTCCCTGTTAAGTGCCACTGTACTTACATAATACAGATATAATTTTTATAGAAGGTATTTTACATTTTTATTCTTACTGGTGCAGCATATCTTTATCCAAATCTATTTTCTCATCTTGGTATTTTCCAAGGTATTAGTAGTATGACCTCACAAAGTTTTTAAAATCATGAAGTAGACACTGGATACTTCTGGAATGATCTTATCAATTGTTTTCAGGGAACTTTGGCCTCCTGCCATGTCATACCTAATATTTCTTTCTTGGATATTTTAAGTAAAGCAAAACAAATTGCTATGTCAGCAAATTTAACTTTGATTTTAAGCAACTTTCTTTTAATTGAAATGTTGACATACAGGGTGTATTCAGTTCTCGAGGTAAAAAGATCCTTATGGCAGATGCTGATGGAGCCACCAAGTTTCCAGATATTGAGAAATTAGAAAAAGGACTGAATGATCTACAGCCTTGGCCAGTGAGTATAGAATATAGTTTAAATGATATTCAGTAAAGAACAGAGGGGGCCTAAAGTAAAATCAAAATGGTGTTTTTAAGTTAAACAGTTGGGGAATTTTTTTTTTTTGGGGGGTGTGTGAAATTCCTATATGCAGTCCCACAGAAGAGCTAATTACTTTCACTGATTTTCTGAGATTCACTTCACAATTACTTATTTAATATTCTGTCCATCTCTCTCAATTTTAAATTGCTTTACTCCCACTAGAGTTTTAACATTTATCATGCATATTCAGCTAAATTTTTTATGTAAAAGCACAGATGGACCTTTCTAGGTGGAGATATGAAATGACACTGGATCACAGAATCTTATTTTTATGAAACAAAAACAAAACACAAGCAACAACTACTCGAAAAAGATTACGTGTCTGTTTGTGCCACAATTTCAAAAAGTGGAGGTTGACTTTCACTCAGCATAACGCATCTGAGATTCATCCCAGTTGCTGTGTATCAGTGATTTGTGCCTTTTAACTGCTAAGTGGTATTCCATTGTGGGCTGTACCACAGCTTGTTTATCCATTCAACTGTTGGAGGACATTTGGACAGTTTTCCAGCATTTGGCAATTATGAATAAAGGCAGTATCAACATTTGTTTTAAAAGAAAAAAAAAAAGTAAAGGTTGAGGAAAGAAAGAAAATCCTGGTGCCATTTCTAGCCCTTAAAAGCCATTTAGAGAAAGAAGATAACTTTACCATATTCTGAGCTTTTTACCAAATACTCCTGATCTAGAAACATTCAGACTTTGAGGATGAGTTAGTGCCTATGGACACCATTCACTGACACACTGTATCCCAGGATTTAGCAGAAGTTCCTAGGGCTCCCCATTGTCAGGGCTTCAAGCTGGGTGTGGATCCATCCCTCAGAGCCCTGCACCCTTGTACAGGAATGACAAAAATCTCACAACAGCAAGGCACCCAGGTAACCCAACAAAGCTGCATAGAACTTTATCTGTTTTCCATGTGTCTTCTCGACTTTGGCCTGTCAATAGTTATTTCAGATTTTAAATAGCAGATTTCTTTTTCTTATCATCCTGGTCATTTTCTGCCAAAGTTGGGGAGGATCCAGTTACGACATGACACTGTTACCTAACAGATCTTGCCACTGCACCCTGACTCCCATCCTTACACTGGTGCCTCTGTACCTCTTGAGAGGTGTTACCTCTGTCTCTGTATTTCTTTTGCTTTGTTAAGAAATGGAAATGTGGCTCTGAGTTTATTACACATCAGCATGTTCAATTTCAGTTTCTCAGGATACAGGTTCTTGTTCTATCTTTCATGTAATTGGTACTCCCTTTTCAATCCATTTGAGCCACAAAGCCCATAAGCATGCCTCACATGTATCTCCTTAAACCCTAATGAAAACTGACTAGAATAGTTCTGAAAATACTGAAGCCGGAACATGAATTGCAAAGTAGTCGAGTTCTCTAATGAACACACAACTGACTCACTAGATGGCAGAAGTTAACTTAAATGTCTTTTACCACGTTGGTTTGACAGGATCGCCAGCATGTTCTTCAGTGGCTTCCACTGGTCTCTCTATTCTTGGCTGGTTTTATTTTTAATTGCAGCAGTAAGAAATCTGCTGCTCCAGCTGACCCTTGAACAACAAAAAGGGTGTAGGAGTGCCTACACCGCACCTCCCTCCACCCGCCCGGGTCAACCCTGTGTTGTTCAAGGGTCAGCTATACTGATTTCTTGCGTATCCTCTTAGAGTAACCAGGGCACGTGTTCTAGGCTAATTATTCTTACCTGGTGAACTTTAAAGTTTCCTACAGTCCCTTCTCTGAAGATGATTATTCTTTTAAGGTTGTGAACTAAATGTGTATAATTCAAGTAGAGCTTTATATGACAAACAAATGAAATAGGGATCTACAGTTCCAAGTAGTTTATCTTTTTTTTTTTTTAATGTAAAGCTTTTCAGTTTCCTAAGCTGTAGTGTCCTGCCTCAATAAAAATATGTTTGATCTTATAAAATAATTTTTTGAGCAAAGTATATGATGATCACTTGTTTAGTAGTTTGGCCACCTGATGTGAAGAGCTGACTCATTTGAAAAGACCCTGATGCTGGGAAAGATTGAGGGCAGGAGGAGACAGGGATGACAGGATGAGATGGTTGGATGGCATCACCGACTCAATGGACATGGGTTTGGGTGAACTCCGGGAGTTGGTGATGGATAGGGAGGCCTGGAATGCTGCGGTTCGTGGGGTCGCAAAGAGTCGGACATGACTAAGCGACTGAACTGAACTGTTCAGTAGTTTAACTATTCTAAATAGAATCAACTGGGACTAGCATCAGGGAGTGATTTCTTAAGCCAGTTTTGTGGGTTTCCCCCCCAGACTGGGGTAAATAGTACTTGAGAAAGGAAAGCAAAAGCAAAAAAAACACAAGGAAATAATACAAATGTTAGCAATGGCTGCTTTTAGGTAGCGAAATTATGCATGCGTTTTTATAATAAGTTTTTTTCCGTATGCATGTAAATTTATATGCTTACCAATTTCTTTACAATGAACACTTTTTTTTTAATTTATTCTGATTAATGGTTCAAAGTTCAAATAGTATAAGAAGGTATGCAGTGAACCTCGCTCTGCCTTTCTCAGTCACCCAGTCACTCTCAGAAGTTAGAGTCATCCATTTCCACATGTCCACCTAGAAGATGGGTGTTGTATTCTTTATTTTTTAAATACACCCTGTGCATTGTTCCTGTTGTTTGCATTTCACAACCTATCTGGGAGAGTGAGCCGTCTGTGTACATCAGAATCCTTCTTATTCTTTCACAGCTCCATAGCCAGTCCCTTTGGATGGACGTACAGGTTTGCTTCTTCAAACAATACTGAAGTGTTCAACCTTAGATAGATGTCATTTTACACATATGCAAGTTTATTATGGGAAGAATCCCTAGCTGTTAAATTGCTGCATCAAATTATGTACATATTTGTAATTGAGGTAACAGTTTTCAAATTGCTGTCTATATAGAACGTGTGTGTACAATATGGTAAAACATTAATAGATTTTATTTACATTGCTCTTGGTATAAGTATGATTGCGGTAGGAATCTTCTCAGTGATTTAAAAGGTATTTCCACTTCCTATTTTTGTGAATTTGTGTTTATAACCTTCACCTCTTTCCAAATCAGTTGTTGAGTACTTTTCTTAATAATTTGTAGGAGCACTTTATTTGGAAATTACCCCTTTGTCTGTAATATAAATTGCTGTATTTTGCCCCAATTTATTTGTCTTTTAATTTTTAATGTGGTTGGATTTTTCTTGTTTTGCCACGCAATAATCTTTAAGATTTTCTTGTCAAGTTGATAAATTCTTCTGGGATTTGTATATTTGTGCCTTCCTTGGGATCATTTGGAGAAGGAAATGGCAACCCACTCCAGTATTCTTACCTGAGAAATTCCATTCACAGAAGAGCCTGGTGGGCTGCAGTCCCTGGAGTCACAGAGTCGGACGCAACAGAGTGACTAACACACACACCTTAGTTTTTCGGGCTCCCTGGTAGCTCAGCTGGTAAAGAATCTGCCTGCAATGCAGGAGACCCTGGTTGATTCCTGGCTCAGGATGTTTCCCTGGAGAAGGGAAAAGCTACCCACTCCAGTATTCTTGGGCTTCCTGGTGGCTCAGACAGTAAAGAATCTGCCTACAATGTGGGAAACCTGGGTTCAATCCCTGGGTTGGAAAGATCCCCTGGAGGAGGGTATAGCAGCTGACTCCAGTATTCTTGCCTGGAGAATCCCATGGATAGAGGAGCCTGGCAGGCTACAGTCCATGGGGTCTCAGAGTCGGACACGACTAAGTGACTAAGCACAGCATAGCACCTTGGTTTTTCTAGCTTCCCTGGTGGCTCAGTGGTAAAGATTCCCCCTGCAGTGCAGAAGACATGGGTTCAATCCCTGGGTTGGGAAGATCTCCTGAAGAAGGAAATGGCACTCCAGTATTCTTGCCTGGGAGATCCCATGGACAGAGGGATCTGTGGGTACTACAGTCCATGGGGTTGTGAAAGAGTCAGACACACTTAGTGACTAAACAACAACTTTAGTTTTAATTATTTTTAGCTTTCTAATGTAACTTTAAATCCTCTGGCACTAGTCTTTTCTCACTCTTAGAATATTCTTGGCTCTTCTTGGTTCTTTATTTTTCAATATTAACTTCCAAATTAGCTTATGTAAATCAGTGAAAAAATATTTTTATGTTTCTATTGATATGGCTTTAAATTTAAAGGTTAGCTTAGGGAGTTGCCTTTTTAATACTGTAATCACATCCTCTCATCCATGGTCATGGTCTGCCCTCTGTGATTGGATATTTTTCTTTCCTTTGGTTGCATTTGTATGTTTCCTTTATTTAGATCTTGCTACATTTCTTGTAAAGATTATAAATTTTTCCTTTTTATTCGTGTTATTAATATTGTCTTTGCTTCCATTATGATTATCTGATCATTGTATCTACATATAAGACTAAAATATTATACATATATTCATTTTGTGCCCACTCATCTTTTACATTCTCGTAATACATTCTCTTATTCGTAATCAGTTTTCAGTTGATATTCTTGGGTTTTCCATAATGCAGTGATTACATATAAAATCACACTATCTACAGATAACCCTTTTCTTTCTAATACTACTAGTTTTTCTTATAATTATATTGACAAAGTATTTTCAGTTAGAAAAATCGCTTAAATATATGAATTCTGAAATAATCCATGCCTCTTATATTTAGAGGGAAAACTGTCATCTCAGTAAATACAATTAGACTTCTTTAAGATTCCGAACTCCTCAGTAAACCTTTAAAGATATTTAACATTAAAAAAATAGTTTCTAAAAAATATGATATTTACATTGAAAGCAAATGTTTTTATTAGTGATACTGATTTCATTGCTTCTTCCTTCAGGATCAAATGGCTATCGCTTGTGGATCTCGAGCTCATTTGGAAAAAGAATCCATTGCTCAGGTGAGGCTTTCATCAATCATGCATCCTTTGTTTTTTTTTTCTTTCTTTTTTACATATACATTAGCATGAAATAAGCTTAAGCTTTCATAATTAATCTCATAAAAATGAGGTTCCTTTCAAAAGGAAATACTAGCACATACAGGAATTGATTTTTTTTTTTTTCTTTTTCATGAGTGTAAAGGGAGACTATAGACTTCACTTTGATTTAGGATGCAGGCAGCTCTTTTTTGAAGACACAAAGAGCGTCCCCATTCAGTTATAAGGCAAATTTCTCCAAATGATGCGTTTTGGAACCAATGAACTTGCCTTTAGTTTTTCTCATGTCAGCACACTGAAATACTATATTTTAAATTTTATTCAAAGTTTAAATTTTTAAAACCTGTTTCCCTTAGAAAAGCAACATAACTTCACGTGAGTAAAGTTGTGCTGCCCTTTTCAGTATATTAAAAAAATCAGTGAAGACATTAACTTCTTCAGGTGGTAATTTACAGATTAGACTAAGAAGCTGGAGTGACTTCAAGGAAAAAATATAACAAAGAATCATTCTATGCAGTGTTTTTTATTTTAATTCTTTTTCATGTAAAAATGTAGACCTAATGAATCAGGCTCAGTAATTGTCCATTATATTCTTTTATGTTCATCTGCTAGAGTGGTCACGTAGATTGAGCATAAAGCGGTAGTTTTCAGAGGAAGGTCATAATCATCTGGGGCGCGTTTTCTTTGTGTTTTTCTTTAATGCACTTTCCTAGGCCAGTCTCAGACACTAAATCAGATTCTAGCCAAGAGTCTGCAGTTTTAAGTTTCCCAGGTCACCCTATGCAACCAGAATTTGAGAACCAATGGAATATAAGATTGACCCTTTCCCTCAGTGATTCTCAAATAGGACATGAAAAAATTCTAATTCTTTCCCAAGGTATACTGATAGCAGAACCATTAAATCCCTTAAGGATTTTGCTCAAATGTGAAAACTTGAACTCTCCTTTTTTTTTATTTAAGAAATAAATTATTGTATCTTCTTCAGCATTTTGTCCAAATATAACTCTGTAACCCTATGAAATCTTACAGGTATTTGGAAAAGATTAATCTGTTAACCATAGAGAATATCAAACTCCTAGAAGTTTAGTGCTGAAAGAAGTTAGAGGCTAGCTAGTCCAACTTCATCAGTTCACTGATACACAAGAGATAAGGAAAGGAAAAGTGTATGTGCAAGATGTTCAGAACATGATTTTTAATTGTGAAATATTAGAAACTATAAAATATTGTATCCTGATGCTAGAAGCTGTATATATTTCCCCTGGATGAAATGGCATACAGCAATAAAATAGATGCTAGTGGGCTTCCCTGGTGGCTCAGCTGGTAAAGAATCCGCCTGCAATGTGGGAGACCTGGGTTCAACCCCTGGGTTGGGAAGATCCCCTGGAGAAAGGAAAGGCTACCACTCCAGTATTCTGGCCTGGAGAATTCCATGAACTATGTAGTCCATGGGGTCACAAAGAGTCAGACACGACTAAGCGACTTTCACTTCACTTCACAGTGGAGACTGTATAATAATGTAGGGAAATACTAAAATGTTAGGTTGTATGAAAAACAGTATGATACTATAAATGCAGTATACTTGTTTGTGTAAAAAATCTATTCAAACAAAAATACTTAATGAAAACAGACATATTAATTTAAGGGTTTTGTGAGTAAATTTTTTCCTTTTTTAAAAAAAATATATAAATGGGGAAAAATTATAGTAAACTTGGAAAGGAAAAACGTTGGAGAAATAGGAAGCAGTTGAAGTAATCTAGAAAAGAAATGGTTGGGACCTGTTATTGTTTGTTGGCAATAGAAGGGAATTACGGTTTTTGGTTTTGTTTTTGACGATGTAAATTCTTTTCACTTCCATTAGTTGAAAACTCTTTGAATTTTTTCAAAATAGTATTTAGAATGGGATTGTGCTATGATCTGGACCTTCTTCTACTTAGTGCTGCTTTTAACCAGTCATCAAGGGATCTACCCCAGGATCTCTTTTCTCTTGTCATCTGTCCATCCCTTCCTCCGTCTCTAAAACTTAGTGACTGACATAGTGCTTTGGGGCTCTATAGAACTGGCAGCTGCTCCAGAGAGAAAGGGTAAACTGATCAGCAGTTATCCACTGGAGCCACTGTGTATAACTCCTGCTGAGTAGGCTTGTAGTTCAAGTCCAGGTGAGTCTCATAGAAGTGTGTCTGTCATAGAGAAGGTCATCTCCAAGGGGCAACACATCCATTGGCCACATGTCCAGGAAACTGCGGTACGACCATCCACTTTTGGACACTTGGGTTCTTTTAATGTCCTATAGGTGATGCAAATCCTCCATGGTGATCGATCTGTGGACAGTGAGAAAGTTACAGGAGTATTAATTAACACAGTAAACAGCAACTTTGGTAGCTAAACTGTGTAGTTTTCAGACTTACCTTTCCTAAACACCTTTATACATATTTTCAGTTAATCCTACCGTCTGTTCTGTTGCCCTCTTGGAAGACAAACGTGCATGATACAGCATCGGTGGGGTCATTTAAGCTTCCTTAAATGTGTTCATATGCCCATATGTTCTGTGTAACAGTTGAAACAGTTATGTTTATACTGTCTCGGTATTCTCAAATTTATCATTTTTAAAGGATTCAAAATAGAATCCATTACTGCTTGTTTGATCTCTTTAGGTTATATTTTGAAGAGTCTTTGCTTAAATCTTGAGACTTCTTTAACTTCTCTTTTTAAGATAATAAAATAACCAGTCAGCTTTAAATTTCACCTGAATTCCTTATGTTTCATAAATATTAGAAATTATTAATATTAAAATAGTAAATATTTTAAAATATCTACTTCAGAAGTTCATATAATGCTCTCCTATGACTGTTTCCTTCTTTTAACTAAATAGGTCTGTGTTTTTATATGTCTTCTAAACTTTAAGAGACTTTTTCAAGTTTTAAAAATTAAAGATCCTGTTGTTTATATTGTTACGCTTTTCAATATGTTAGAAACCAAATAACTTAAAGTCCTCATGTGAACTCCACATGTTTGTGTTTTGTTTTGGTTTTCTTTTAGATAGCCATTATCCTAAAACAAACAAAAATCTTCTATTAACATCCAAGCAAAAGCAGTCATGAATATTTTTATTTGGCTCCTAGTAAGCTCATCTCAGTCACATTAAAAATCATTCAAGAACTTGTTTATAGGTATTGTTTTTCTACCTTTTAATTTTTATTTTTCTGTCTTTCGATTTCTATTTGTTCCTTTCCTGAGCATAAGTGCTCTTTTGGAGGTTTAGTCAGCCAACCAGTCTTTATTGGAAATATTTTAAATGGAAGGCACTGAGCAAGCTGTTGTGAGATTCCCAGAGTATGTTAAGATGAGGGTTTTGCCCTATCTGCTTAGCGAGGTAAGACATACTTACATCAAAATGTAACTCATGATTCTAGGTGACCAGGGAGAAGTGTCAGAGCTTTCCAAAGACTTTGTTTCAGTACCATCTAGATAAGTTTGATATTTTATTCTTCCTTCCCTTCTTGTCCTATTTAATACACAAGTGAAATTCGGTCAGGAGGTTAAAGTGAGCTTTCAAACCTCCTTCCCTTATTAAAAGCATTTATTAAGTGTCTGTTACTTCCTGTACCAAACACCAGGCTAAAGACTTTAATATTATACCATTTAATCTTTACCTTTGTGAGGCAGGCATTTTTATTCTAGATGAGGGAAGTGGGATTTAGAGAGTGGAAGTAACATGCTCAAGGTCAGCCTAATTATTAATGGAGCCAGGATTCAAATACAGGCCTGCTCAGTGCAGCGGCTTTTCTCTTAGGTCATCTTATGTGACTGTTGAGTCATGATTTTGTTCCTTGGTGATAGAAAAAGTCATGTGAATGAAGAACGATCCTAAAGATTACAGTAATGAAAAAGAAAAGCCAAAAGAAGGGAAGGACCTTGATTTACTAGGATGAGATATTATTTTGCATAGACTTTTACTGGGTTTCTTACGTGCATATGTAATATATCATTCCATGGGTTTCTATTACCATAATTATAGAAAATTTTAAGAGATCTTATCTTTTTTTAATCCTAAATATGAAAGTCTTGACTGCCATGATAATTACTGATCTGTTTTTCTTATGCTTTTAAGTTTTCATTGTTTTAAGAATAAAATACATGTTGTGTTACTACTAATAATAAAATTAATGACTGCTAAGAATAGGGAATACTTAGACAAAAGACTACTTAAATTTAATTTCCAAAATATTAAAGAACTTAGCCTGTTAAAGTATATTTTATCAGAAATATCTGTCATACTTAATTAGGGAGACTGGGTATTTGTTTCAAACTCCTTGATGGTCTGTGGCTTCTGCAACACTCTTGCTGACCCCTGCTGTTGTATTCTCATTAGCCAGGTATCAAACTTCAGGTTAACTTCATTTTTCATTTTTCCAAGATATTCTGGTAACTCACCTTTTTTGAAACTAAAATATGTTTGGGGCACAGAGGCACAAAAGACAGTGGAGGAGATGTTCCTCTTGCTCATAGCAGCGCCCCCAACTGCTGTGCAGGTTTCTGAAGCCTCAGCTCTCACAGTCACTGTGGTTCTTCTTGTCTGACTAAACCTCCAGGAAGGAAGAAACTACTTCTCTAGCCCCTGCCCAGCTCCAAGCAGTAGGCATCCTCAGTGTCTAGAATAGACTTCTCCAGGGCAGCTAATGGGATGGTGGTGTTCATGTGTGAGAGCTACCCAGTCAGTTAAACATTAAATTGCAGTTCTCTGCAGTCAGATTGTTTTCAATGTCTCCTTTATAGATAAATGCAAAAGTCATTTATATTTTGTCTTTGTTGCAGCGTTCTTACTTCCGTACTCTTCTCATGTATGGGTTCCACTTTCTGGTGTGGTTCCTTTGTGTCAAAGGAATCAGGGACACACAGTGTGGGTTCAAATTATTAACTCGAGAAGCAGCGTCACGGACGTTTTCATCTCTCCACATTGAACGATGGTAGGTTCCTAACCGGCATGTGTCTGGTATGTCTTCTTATGCAGCAGTTACTCCAGCTAATGGGAAGCAACCCTGTATTCTCATAATGAACCTCCAGGTTTAAACAAAATTCATACTTATATCTGTAAACTTAATCTGTGCCTATACTGGTTTGGTTCTTATTTTTAAAATCTCAAATCCCGTATAGGGTATGAAGTTATATATTCACCTTAATTGTAGACAGTATCAATCAAGAGGCCTGAAAACATCCTGTTTCCTTAAGCTTCCTTTTTTCCTTTGAAGAAAAATTTAGAAATATCAAAGCAGAAAAGGGTATCTAGTTTCTCTTTTTTCTTTGACAGGAGTGAGTTCCCTCTCCTGCCTAAGGCCAGTTCTTGGGTCTCTGCATCCCCTTCCACCTTCTAAGAACCCAGGCCTGTTCACTTATTTTCTCTCTTGTGTCTTTAGCCTTTTCTCTCAACCATGTTTTTCTCATCAGTTTTTTCAAGTTTAAATTTCCCTCACCATTAGAAAAACATGGTCTCCATTGACACCAGCCACCAGCACCCCTCCAGCCCCAGCCCTCTTTCCTTCCACAGCCAACTTTCTCCTGGAAAAATGGTCTGTATTCATTGTCTCCATCTTCCTACTTGCCATTCCTCACCTGTCCCCCCATCTAGACATCTCGTTACCCTCCTATCATTAAATCCAGCTATCTTATTTAATATGACTACTTACCATCTTGATGAACCATCAGCAACATTCAGTACTTCAGAGCACTCTATCTTAAAATACACTTCTCTCAGCCTCTCTTCATCCCAGACCTCACGTCAGCTCTCAGCCTGTTTAGGGACTAACAGTATGATACAGAAGCCTGAAACCTGGAGTCATTCTAACTGTCCCTTCATTTCTCTTCCTCTTCACCACCATCAGTTTGGTCATTTTAATTCTGAAACTCCAGTTTCAGAATTAAAAGCTCCATAGAACATCAGTTACTGTGCTGCAGCCAGGGGGATCTCTTCAAAAATTAGAAATGATCAGACACAGCTCTTTGCTTCCCATTGCCTTTGAGTGCCTTCCCTGGGCCTTGAGAGTGATAATGATATCAGCATCAATATTGATTTTATAATTTTGCCCACCTGAGTCTCCACATGCAGTTTCTTCCCTTCTCACCACCCACTGCCTCTCCGTCAGCATCCACTTATCCTTCAGATCTTCCTTAGGACAACCTGCCCTTACTTCTGTAGTAGACCAGATGCCCCTACTGTATGCTGTTGGAGCACCATAAACCTTTGCACCTGTCACATCTGTAGTGTTTTATTTGTGTAATGTTTCTTTTTCTCTATTAAAACATAAGCTCCACAAGAGCAGAAAATCCTAGTTGGTTGCACACTTTAAAAACAAAAAAGTAAATGGATTAGCAATGATTAAATGTTATAACATTTATGACAGAATATAAAATATTAACATATGGTATAGTTCACTGTCTAAGAGAGTGCCTGACCCATCATAGCTACTCAGTAAATATTGTTGTAAGAATTAATACTCAGTGCTAGTTCTGGGTTCCGTGTGAATTCTGTTTGTGGCAGGAGTCTGCATAATTATTCCAGTAGATATTCATTCATGTAGTCTATATAACTTTCATGCATGTGTTTGCAAATATTTGTTACCCCCTAGAAATAGATGTCATCTAATCTTCCCAAATAACTTTAAAGAAACTGGAGTTTCAGAATTAAAATGTTTTTAAATCCTTTTTCCCTAGGTTAAATTTTCTTTTTTAAGTACTTATATTTGGTCTTTTAATTTAAATGCATGTTTCTGTTATGTTGTTGGAGAAGAAAATATACTGATAGTTAATGGACTCCAAAATCAGAGACTCTAAGAAGCCACTCCAGAAACACACCTCTGCTGTAGGTATTTTTCATTAAGCGGTTATGTCCAAATCTAGGGTTAAAGAGCTAGGTTCTTTGTAGTTTGAAAGGAAGGATTTAAAATGGAGAGCAGTAGGGTTTTAGGCTTGATGACTTTAAAATCATGAAATTTCCTTGTCAGGATTGTTCTAAGGCAGCACTGTCCAACAGAAATACAATAGAAGACACAAATGCAAGCCATATGTGTAATTTTAAACTTTGTAGTAGCCACATTAAAAAGTAGAAAGATCAAATTTAATGTTATCTTTAGCACAATATAAGCATGGTCATTTTGGCATGCATTCAGTATGAAAAAGATATTGAACTATTTTACGTTCTTTTCTTTGTACTGTGCCTTGAGAGTGTAGTACCTGTCGGTTCAGGCCAGCCACACGTGGATAGTGGCTGCCCTATTGGCCAGCACCATTCCCAGGTTTTATGTGTTTTTAAGTTAAAGAATGTGTTTTTTTTTTTTTCTTCTGTAAATTTTATGTTCATGTGCACGCCTTTCTAATTACTTAATTTGAGATTTGATTGACTTAAAACTTTAACCTCTCACATCTCTCTTTAGGATCCAATAATGTTTCTTTTGTACCCATAAAGGAGAACCATCAAATAGGCATGTATCAGCCTGATAAGCAGTAATGTCTCATTGTTTTTATTTAAACATCTCTGTTCTTAAACTTCAATCAGGAAACACTATAGAGCTGATGTGGGTTTTTTCTTATGCAGTGTAAGTTTTAGAAATTAAATTGTGCATCTACTCGTTTCCATGTAGGTGTCACCTTAGACAGTTTTCTTAAGAGGACTTAGTCCAAAGATTCACTGAAATTTTTCTCGTAACTTTCAGAAAATCCAAGTAGAGTTTCTAGGTGTTAGAAAACATCAAGGTATAGTACACACTGTATTGCTCAAGTTGAAAGACTGCAGCCATCTCTTTGATTCAGAATTGCTTGAGTATGAGTAGCATTAAATGTTAAATATAAATATATATAATCTCTATCCTCTGAACTCTACCTCACCTGAAGTCTTCCCAGTTAATGTTAAGGTATAATTTGACCCCGTTTATGAGTAATTTTTGAAATGGATTCTTTGTACCTTCTTCTAGTAAATAATATTTTTTATTTTTAATCAGTGTTATTCATGTTTATAATTTGAAACCATTCCGTCGGGTTTATAAGAAGTCTGCTGTTCTTGGCCCCACCTCCTTTTGCCCCCTGCCCCCGCCCCGGTTCCGCTCCCTCCTTGGCCCCACCTCCTTTTCCTCCCCAGCCCCGGTTCCGCTCCTTCACTGTAGCCACGGTCATTTCTCTACTGCTTGCTTGTGGCATTTGCTTCATGCTCAGAACAAAGTGTCTAGCATAGCTGCGTCTCAGTTTTTCAGTTTTAGTTATTACTTTCCAAAGTAGGAAGTGAATGTTTAAGTATTCTCTTAAATTCCTGTTTACCCTCCACACTTACGTGCTTACTGAAGTTTTAAAGTAATTTTGCTCAGCTCAGCGTTGATCATTCTAGCTGGGTAAGGAGAATTCAGATTTGATCTGTAGCATGCCATGAGATTATAGACCCATGTAATTGTAGTACTTTTTGTTTTTCCTGAAGGTAATAACTGCCTGGAGCTTTTTGTTGGCATTTCTTGATGGATCTGACACTTCCTCATGCTCACTCTGACAGGAGCGTGAATTCCCAGAGGCATCAGATTATGCCTCAATTCCATCCTTTTCTCAGAGACACCTCGTCGGCTCTTCCTTTCTAGTTGTTTCCTGGTCTGCTGCAGCTCCTGTCCTCCATCTCGTCCTTCTTGGCTTCCCCCCTATTTTAGTAGAGCGGATCCTCTATGAAACTTGCTGAAAATGTGAAGCAGGCACTGCAAGACCCCGCGTGCGGAGACGTGCCTTTACTCCACCCTCATGCTCGTTTACCATTTAGCTGGAGAAAGAGTTACAGGTTGGAAATCATTTTTCCTCAGGATTTGGAAAGCGTTGCTGTGTTTTCTTTGGCACTCTGTGTTTCTGTGGAAAAGTCCAGTTCTGTCGATAATGTAATCTTGATTCTCTTCTGTGGCATATTGTTTCCACCCCGCTTTGGAAGCCTTTTTTTCCTCTAGAGTGTTTTGAAATGTCATGATTCAGCGACTTAATATGGCTCTTTTCCATGCATTTTGTTGAGAACTCAGTGGGCCTCTAACTCTGGAAACCCATGTCCTTTGTTCCTCAGAAATGTCCTTTAATCCTTTCTTCAACAATTTCCTCTCTCTTCTCATTTGTAAAACACATGTAGAACTTCCCTGTTGATCCTCTAATTTTATTTTCTCTTCTCCTTCCTATTTTTCTATTGAGGTTTCCTTGATTTTACCATCTAACCTTCCTTTTGAATTTTTATCTCTGCTATCAAAACTGCAATTTCCTACAACTCTTGTATTCCAGTATTCATTCTTCTCTGTTTTACGACTATAGTATCTTCCACTACGTCTCTTAATGTCTCATTTAACACTTTGAGATTTTCTTCTTTCCGTGCCTTGTTTCTTTTGCTCCAGTTTTTTTATGTTTATTTCTATCATTAAAGTTTACCTTCAGGTATCTTTAGTATGACCCTATAAAGCTCATCAGTAGCTGTGTGCATGGTCAAAGAACTCTGACCAACTGGTAGATGTCACTGTGGGCTAAACGAGTGGGGCCACTTTGTATGGGTAACTCCCAGCTGTCACTGTGTTTGGGGGCTGGTCATTTTCACTAAAGTGAGATCCTTCAATCTCCTGCCTAGGACACATGAGCCTGGCTGCCAGCATTTACAGAACCAATTGGAAGAAAGGAGAATCTCATACAGATTTTCAGTGAGTCCTCCAGTTTGCAGCCCACTGCACCTCCACTTAACAGAGGTCCCTCGAGGCCCCTGATGCCTGAACCTCAGGGGCCTCTGTGACCATTAGCTGCTCTGGGCTTCTTCCTCTGCCGCTGTCCACTCTGCCTGATTACTTGTCCAGCTGCTTTCCAACATTCATATGTTTTTTTTTTTTTGGCTACTCTCATCATCTTTTGTTCTTGTCTTATATCCTTTCATTGTCGTTTTAATTTTAGTGGTCTTTCAGGAGGGAGCAGGAGGGTATGTGTGTATCTGCCGTTTAACAGAGTCAGCACACTCTTCATTCTCCAGAAATAGATCTGTTCATAAGGGAACAGATATACCAGGAACTAAGTCACAAAAGAAAACACAGTGGCTTTGCCCTCTCCACACTTAAAAAGCTCAAGAAGTCACTTAGTTGGAGAATAACCATTCTCTTTATTATCCAGCTAGAAGGACTTGGTATTTTAATTATAATGTTTGCTTTGGTACCAGATTGGTCTTTTATTGATAATAATGCTAATGTGTTTTGTTTTAATAAACACCTCATATCTAAAGTGTTTAAGGGGTGAAGGCTATATAAAAATAATAGTTTAGAAGATGAATAGCACTTTCAGTTTTTTTAATATAAATTCAGTTATTCAGCTGCATTTTCACCCCACTCCTTTTCATTCATCATTCTTGTGTTGTGCCTTTGATGAATCAGTGATTCTATACTGATATCCTTGGAGAAATATTTAATAATCTTGATCAGATTATTGAATATCATTAGAACTAACTCAGAAGCCCATTAGGTAATTTTTGGGTTTTGTGTTGAGAGAGTGAAGGATTAAGCACACGGCTTAATATTCAAATTGTTTCCTTCTTTCATGAGTATCACAATTCTATTTAACGGAAGTTTTACATAGTCCTTTTAGAAACACAAAGAACACTTTTGTAGATGGTTTTATCATCTTAAGTAAATATTTTATTAGGATAAGAAAAAGCACTACATGTTTTTTAAAAAAAAAAGTTTTCGTATTGAATTATCCAGACACTTGGGATTTAAACTAGTTGCATAATGGACATTGGTAGTATTGCAGCCAAGAAAACAAAACTCCAAATTCAGATTGCTTGGGATCAGGGAAATCAAATGGAAATGGATTTGAGGCGTTTTGCTATTTGTGCTAATATTTTAAAATCAAGCTTGGGAAGTTTGAAGTATGTTCTGTGAAGTCGAGAAAGTGGAGTGAGAAGAGGGTGTTAATGTCTCAAGAATGAAAGCAAAACAGGGAAAGACTTCAGTGCCTTTAGAGACAGGCAAAAGCATGGAGAAGTGCAGCACAGGGAGTGGTACTAATGCCAGTGCAAGGAAGCAACTGGTGGAAAATGCTGGAAGAATCCAACATATCAGGATTCAGAAATGTTAAGGGAAGCAGATTTGACCTAAATCAAAGGACTGACTGAAGAGGATCTTTAAGAACCTTTCACAGGTAGAAGGAAGGCTGAGCTGGGAATTGAAACTGGAGATGATTTCTCTGTACGTATGTAGTTATACCCACCAGGCCTTTCACACCAGCCGAAAGTGGCTTTTCACTTGTGCCAGCTGCCTCTACTGTGCAGTCCGGGACAGCACTGGGAAGGGGAAGGCGGAAGGTAGGCCACAGGGACCCTGTACTTGGAGATGAAACCTTGGTTCTTGGATGGTAGAAGAACATAATCAAGCAGCTCTAAAGTGATTGAGAACATTCCTAGTGCTTCTCAGTGGTTGTTTTATCAGCTCTCTTAATCAGTTTAAAATGCTATCAGTTCTGTATCTTGAGCTAGCTAAAGCTGGGATGTGAAAACCATCAATCTTAAAAATTTCTCTTGGATTAAATTTTCTCTTAGACACCAAGAGAACATTTTTACCTCTGCGCGTTTCTGCATTGTGAGAGAGGCCATATTTCTCATTTAAATGTTACGCAGTAACACACAACATTTTTATTTGCCTTGAAACTCCTCCACTCCTTGACTTTTATTTGACCTTACATTTATCTGACCTTCACTTTTACAATATAAGCTTTTATAATCTGCTGTGTAAGCTTCTTTAAAACATGCCAAGGTAGAGATTTAGTTACACTCTGTTTGTCTTTTTAATAAATAGCCATATATTTTCTATTTCAGGGCATTTGATGTAGAACTGCTTTACATAGCACAGTTCTTTAAAATCCCAATAGCAGAAATTGCTGTCAACTGGACTGAAATTGAAGGTGAGCATATTGTTTATGTTATAGCTGATCTTAAGTCAGGGGAAGACCTCAGACCATACAGTTGCCCAGTGACGTCAGCTGGCTTTCCTGTCACCCCTCGCCCCCCTTCAGGGCCCGCTCAGCTGTCCTGACTCAGAGAGGCAGTTTCATAGACAGTATTGCCTACTGATCCCCACTACCTGCCTCCAGCTGGCTTACTGCCTTCTGGATTTTTTTAGTCTCTTTTTAGGGTCTTCATTAGGCCTACTGGCTTGCCTAAGAAATTCAGTAAAAACTCGTACAGTAGACAGGATCGTGATGACTTCGGGCTACAAGCAAGGTGGATAGTCTTGGAGTAAACTTTACTTTTTATAATACCTTTTTTTTAGTATTGTGTTATATCATTGCTCAGTGAGTTTAGAATACCTGCAAACCACTTTGCAAAGCTAAATGAAGAATTATAGCTGCTTTTACTCCAAATATCCATAATCCATTCACAGCTGGTTTTTAGCTAGTATCTGTATATACATTCAAAAATGTAAAGATCTCTAAGGTTTATAATAAGTGAAATCTATCGTAATTCCTGATAATTTTTATTCAGAAGTGCTTAAACAGATCTCACTGTTTAGAATTCAAAATATATTCTAGTGTTCTCCTTTGCTTACCTTAGAATGATCCCAAATTAATTCACCATGTGGGAGGAGCATTACTGGAGACTTTCAGTTACCTCTCCTCCAGGTGAGCATGGCTTCCTCTTGAAAAGTCAGTGTGGTATTAAGCAACTTGAGATGTTTAGGGACAGAAAAAGCTTAAGAACCAGTCTAGAAACCATACAAACTATGCACACCTCTGGGAGTCTTGCTGAATCATACTGAGTTTACAGCGGTTTGACTCATCTCCATGGTAGCAGCGCAGACCACCTGGGAAGGGAAGCAGGTGAGAGAATGCTCAGACCCGTTGTGCTCGGCTCCATCGAAGTGTCTGTGTTGCTCTGTGCCCAGCATAGACTCTGTGGGAAGCTGAAGTGGGGGAAAGTACACTACGTTTCAGTTTAGATCATTTGCTCACTTTGCATTTCTCAGGTAGCTGAGTATTAAATCTCATTAACCATTTCACTCAGTGAGCAGGTTTTGTGTTCATCATCTGCAGACCCTCTGCTCGAGACTCCCTGCTCGAGCAGGGGCCATCTGAAATTCTCAGTTTAGAGCCTACCAAGTTTTATTTCACATCAAGGTGTTTTGTTTTTATTGTTTTTAGAGAAACCATTCACTTTGGTTTTAAAGATGTTTAACTGTCTTGTCCACGATTTAAATAAAATTACGGTGGATGTGTTAACTTGATTGTGGTAATCATTTCACAGTGTATCTGGGTATCAGATCATCGCACTGTGTACCTTAAATGCATTTCAATTTTATTTGTCAATTATACTTCAGTAAAGTTGGGCAGGGCAGGGGGGAGAAAAAGAGAAAGCCAGAGCATTTGGCCTTAAATCTGGAAACTGTCAGTGACTGTCCTGTGGTCCTGACCAGGTCACTTTACCACCCAGCACCCCAGTTAACGGAAGCTGGAGGGGAGGGAGGCCCTACTGCTGACTTACTTAAAAAACAATTCCAAGGGGTAAAATAAAGGAATCTAAGCTTTAAAACACGCTCAAGGGGGCAAATCTCATGGAGTCAACTGGGCTTGACATATTGCCATTTGACAACCACTGGACAAGAAGGCGGCCTAGCTAAGATGTATTTCTTTTATCTGATTTAGAATCTTTAGTAGAAATAGAGTAAAATTTGGATTTCTGTCTTGGCTTTCTTATCTCAGATTATTAATCTGTACTTGTATTATGTACAAGGTGTGCCCAGTTCTCTAGTGCATGAAACTGAAAAGCAGTGTGTACAACATGAAGACTTACCCCCCAAAAAATCATTTTTACATGTACAAATTATATTTTACATACAGATAATACAAATTATGGTGACTAGAAGCTCACAAAGATGGTGTAGGTTGACTTCTAAAATACAGTTCTGTTACATTTTCCTCTGAAATTATTTTTATTTTTAATTACTTTTAAATTACAGGTTCTAAATTAGTTCCCTTTTGGAGCTGGCTACAGATGGGAAAGGATCTACTTTTTATACGACTTCGATATTTGACTGGTGCCTGGAGGCTTGAACAAACCAGGAAAATGAATTAGGTTATCTGCCATCTTTGATTGTATACTTATGTATCAGTGTCACATTATTTCATTTAAAATTAAAATTTTAAAGCTGGAATAAACCTGTGTATTGTCTGCCTTTTAATAATTTTGAAGAATTTATTGTCAGAAGTAAAAATCTTTATACCTCTTTTGGAGAAAAATTTTTAAGGTATTTATAGCAAAAGTCAGATTTCCTTTTGCTTTAGCAATTTTGTTAATTTATTAGTAGGTCAATTATTATGATTCTGAGAAGTATAAACAGAAGATATAAGCATTCTTATTCTAAAATGTCTATATAATTCTCATGAATTTAAATATAAACAGTAATCATATAACAGTGTTCAGGGATTTAAAAATAAATGTATATAAATTTATATTAAACTCATATTTGATCCTATTAAAAAGTATAGGAAATTGTATTTTAAAGAAAGGATATAGGCTTGTTCACAAAGGTATCCACGTGCTTAATACTTTAGTCTTATTTATCTTCTGCCTAAGTTTTCTTATATATACCATACTTTCTTACCTCCTGTCAGCCTTTCTCTCTTGAATTTTTGTTAATAAAAATTAGCAATTCTCTATTAAAAGAAAGTTTTATGATATTAGTAAATATTTACTTAACATCAGAACCCTAATGTGTTTTTAAGAAGCTAAAGACTAAAAAAGAGCCATTATAATGATCCCCTGAAACTCAGAATTTGATTGTTTCTGATGTTTTAGAGAAAGTAATGATAATACCTACCATTTATTGAGTGTTGACTATCTGCTGACCACTGTTGTAAGCACTTAGTACATAATCACTCACCTAACTTTTACAAAAGGAGATGAAACTGAGGCACAGAGCAGTCACCTGCCCAGCTCACAGTGCTAGGAGATGGAGGAGCGTGATTCCAGCCCACAAAGCCCGGATCCGGGGCTTACGCTCTTTCATGACCGTGCTACTTCAGTTTCTGAAGGTATGATAACTGGGGACGTGTAAATAGAAAGCTTCAGAAGCACATTAAATACAGCATTATAAGTTATGCGGAACAGTAAATAAGCTAAAAATGACTCCAGTAGTTTCAACAACAGTGATACTGTTACATCTGCATTAGACTGGAAGCTCTCATAAAACAGAAACCATTTCTTATTCACATTAGTATTCTCACGGACTTCCCAGGCGGTCCAGGGGTTAAGAATCCATACTTCCATTGCAGGGGCCTGGTCGAGGAACTTAGATCCCGCGTGTCACTCAGCGTAGCCAAAAAATAGATAAATAAAAATAAATGTTTTTAAAAACTAGTATTCCCAGTACAGTGCTTAGCATAAACACTTAATTATTTATCAAGTGAATAAACAAATTATTCACTACCAGGTTTCGAGAACCTTTAAATCACTTAAATAGAACAAGAACAGAACAAGTCACTTGAACAAGAACAGAACAAGTCACTTGAACAGAACAAGGCTTATGCAAGTAGAAATGAGAGAAAACAAACAGAATGACCTTGAGCATTTATAAGAATTTAAAGTTACAAGCCTTGAGCCAAAAATAAGATCCTTAATGAAACTATAATAAGACAATAAAATAATTTATTGCTGTTTGCAAGTTAGTGGTAAAAATGTGTTTGAAGCATAGGGGAAGTTTCAGGAAAAGTGTCAGTACTTTTTTAGGCAGCTCACCCTCGAGCACTGTTACAGGCTTCTGATATGCTTGATATGAAGCACAGGTTCACCTAAGCTAACAGTGTGGTACAGACTCGGAGGCACTCTAAGAGAAAACATGTATCGTATATAGGTATGGTTTTCCACATTGCAGAAATGACGCAGGCTTAGACAAGTGGTTGGCCCGTGATCACACATAGCCAGTGTCCTGCTTCTACAAAAATAAAACAATAGGAAACATATATGGGTGAGATTAAACTGAAGACACAGTCTCATTATAATCAGACAACATTACCATTTACTTTCAACCGTCCGACTGTTCTTACAGAATATGTATGTATACATGGAGTTAGACTCAAGATTATGTCTGAATGTCTCTTGCCATCTGTAATGCTGTATCTGTGTCACCGTGTATTTCCACTGTTCATAGTTGATTCCCCAGTTCTGTTTTCCAATTTGTTTTCATTCACTTGTAATAGCCTTGCCTTTTATTTGTGTGTCTCCACAGCATCCTAAATTGTGATTGTTCAGTAAAGGTTCCCCAAATGGTTAGATAATGCCACCATTACAATTCATTTGCTGAAGAAAAGAACTACATGAATGAAGTTATCCATTTTATCGACAGCTAAATCCCCTGAAGTAGTCTAATGGGTTGCTTTGTTTTTGTGCAAACTCAAAAGCACCAAATCTACAAACTAATGATTTTAACATGTCCATCCTATATTGGACTCATTTACAATGCTCTGATTTTGAATTAAAACTCATTAGTATTTTGATGATCTCAAAAAGCAATACCTTACAGATTGGATCCTTTAGACAATAACTGCTGTTCTACAACCAAACACTACAGAAAAGAATGGTAGCCTCACACCTGCTGACAACGGCAAAGGCTGAGTGAGGAGCCTAGATGCACACCCTCATAAGGCTGGAATCAGGCACCTGGACACCCTGACCTGGGCGATGTCACAGAAGGCCCAGCAGCAAGCAGGACTTTCACCCCCAACAGCCAACCCTTAGTCTTCACCGGGGGTGCCTGGACTTGCACTCCCTCACTGCTGGGATGGGGTCAGAGGAGGCACTTCCTCCCGTGGCTGAGCAGCAATGAAGCCACCCCACCGCGGTGACAATGAAGACCACGTAGTGAGCCAGAACTCCTACCCCTACCCAAGTGTAATGAACAGTCCCCCTTCCTTTGAGTGTCAGTGGGGGCCAAGTGGGGAGCCCATACGTACACCTGCCCCAGCAGTGTAACAAGATGGTGCTTCTCCTTATCAACCAGAGTAGCATCTGCTAAAACAAAAGGTCTGAATAAGATCCAGAGTCTCACAACGTAATAAAAAATGTCTGTGTTTCAAAAGAAAATCACTCGTCAAAGCAGGAACCAGAAAAACCTCAACTTGAATGAAAAAAGACGAGATGCTGACACAGATCACAGAGATGTTAGGATTCTCTGAGAAGGATTCTATAGCAGCCATGATAAAGCTTTCACGTAATTACAAACGGGCTTGAAATTAATGAAAAAATCAGAAAGCTTCAGCAGAGAAACAAACTCAGCAAAGAAAAAGAAGAGACTGAGAAGAACCAAACGGAAATTTTAGAACTGAATAAAAAGCTTTGTGGATAAGCTCAACAGTAGAATGGGAGTGACAAAAGAATCAGTAAACTCAAGATAGCACAATAGAAATTATTCAGTCTGATCAAGAGAGAGAAAATAGAATAATAATAAAAAAAAAACGGCTCAGTGAAACTAATAAGATCTAACATTAGTATTATCAAAAAAAAAAATACTAACTGAAAACTCCTCAAACTTGGTAAAAGGCATAGAATCTCAGAATCAGATTCCTTATAGGATAAACCCAAAGAAATCTATAACAAGACACGTGAAAGACAGAACAAATCTAGAAAGCCACCAAAAAAGAAGAAGAAGAAGAAGACAGCATCCCTATAATAGGGAAACAATCAGAATGACTGGATTTACCATCAGAAAGTATGCTGGTCAGAAGGATGTGGCACACTATTTTTAAAGTACCTAAAATAAGAAACTGTCAGTGCAGAATCTCAGAAAAAAAATAATAACCTTCAAGTATAAAGGGGAAATAAAGACAATCTCAGATGCTTAAGAGAACTGGACACCCACAGACCTACCCTAAAACAATGGCTAAACAGAAAACATCAAAGGAAGGAAACTTGGAACCCTAGGAAGGAAGAAAATACATGGTAAGAATATTGATGAATACAAAAGACTTTCCTTCTTTTCAAGAGTTTTATATTATGTTTGATGGTGGAAGCAAACACTATAAAAGTCTGATGTGGTTCTAAATGTATATAGCAGAATTTATAAGACAGTTTATTATAGATGAGGGAGGGTAAAGGGGCAAAAACAGAGGTTACAGGCATTGCAATCCCCTAGGCAATCTTCTGACATCACAGCTGGGAAGCTATGACCCACTGCTGGAGAATCAGTAAGCTAAGTGTGCAATTACAGCCCAATCTGTCTTTTTTAAGATAAAAAGTATTAGCAGAGGGTAACAGGTTCTCATACTGAAGAAGGTAGGGTAAGCGTTTGACCCAATATTTTCCACTATGATTACTATTCTCTTTCCATTAAAGAGAAGAGAGAATCAAGATTATATAAAGAAAGAAATGAATCGAGATTGTAAAATTTAAAATCCTGTTTCAGTTCATTCAGTTGCTTAGTTGTGTACGACTCTTTGTGACCCCATGAATCGCAGCACGCCAAGCCTCCCTGTCCATCACCAACTCCCAGAGTTCACTCAGACTCATGTCCATCGAGTCAGTGATGCCATCCAGCCGTCTCATCCTCTGTCGTCCCCTTCTCCTCCTGCCCCCAATCCCTCCCAGCATCAGTCTTTTCCAATGAGTCACTCTTCACATAAAGTGGCCAAAGTACTGGAGTTTCAGCTTTAGCATCATTCCTTCCAAAGAAATCCCAGGGCTTATCTCCTTCAGAATGGACTGGTTGGATCTCCTTGCAGTCCAAGGAACTCTCAAGAGTCTTCTCCAACACCACAGTTCAAAAGCATCAATTCTTTGGCGCTCAGACTTCTCCACAGTCCAACTCTCACATCCATACATGACCACTGGAAAAACCATAGCCTTTTTAGTCAAGTACCATACAGTTTTTTAAATTTCTCAAATACCTGTGCGTTCACCATTGCAGATGATTAAATCAGTGCACAACAGCTGAGTTTTAGCTGCAATTACATCACATTCACTGTTTTTAAATGACCATTTCAGAAAACATACTTCCAAAAAACTGAAACTTATTTACATTTCTTATAGGAAATATATGTCAGAAATTGAAATTTCATTAAAATATGGTTTCTTGCACATCATTCTTCCCTCTGGATAGACAACAGATGTGGATGGATACTGTTCAGGTGAATCATGAGACATTTTTCCAGTGATGAAAGCTGTGTGCATCACAGTTTTCTTATCTATGAAGTGATAAGACAGAGATAGTACACGAGCTGCCTCCCTATAGGGTTACTTCTGAATTGAATGAAATAATGCAAGCCTAAGCTTTAAAAAGAAAAGTTTTATGGAAATGTAAAATAATACATATGCACACATCAAAAAGAATATTTTTGTACTTGGTAAATGCAGAATGGCTCAGCAGTGAAGAATCCACCTACCAATGCAGGAGATGCAGATTCTATCCCTGAGTGGAGAAGATCCCCTCAAAAAGGAAATGGCAACCCACTCCAGTATTCTTGCCTGGGAAAACCTATGGACAGAGGAGCCTGGTGCGCTACAGTCCATGGGGTCGCAAAGATTCAGACACGACTTAGTGACTAAACAATAATAGATGCAGAATAATATCTCATATTTTATTGTTTGTTTATGACCTTTATTCTAAGGTAATATGATTTTTTTTTCCCTCCACCCAAACTTCTCTCTTAAAGAGGAAAGCCAAAAGTAATGAATCTGTTTTCTTCTATGCTTAACTATTTTCAATAGAGGTCTTAAAAGTAGATTAAGGCTTACCAAACAATATGCAGTATGATAGAAGCACAGACAACGATTAAGATCCTTTATTAATCTTAAATTCTGTATGAACATGAAACATTATATTTGTACAGAAAATGCTTTCAGAGATGTTCTTTTAGTCTCATTTAAAGAGTTTTGAATATCTCTTCTATTTCTCCTAGGATTCATTCCATCAGAAGTCATCTATAAATTAAAAATAAAGAGTAGTGTGTATGTGATAAACTTTATCAAGCCCTTATAAAAAAGAAAATGTCACAGAGCATGGCAAAAAGTCAACCTGTTGATAAACACCAGGGAGAAACTTGCATCTTCCAGCCAGGCAACTTGCTGGTCTAGTGGGCTCAGCCTGTCCTTTAAAATAGAAAGGGAGAAACTTTTCCTCATCAATTTGAGTTAAAGGCAAAAACTTGACTTGAAGCGTTTGGTTAAAGGGATGGTATTAGGAGGTGGGGCCTTTGGGGATGATTAGGTTTAGATAAGGTCATGAGGGAACCTGAGGTCACATGGAAGCCCCCATGACAGAGTCAGTGTCCTTACAAAAGAGAAAGAGAGGAGAGCTTGCTCTCTTGGGCACATGAGGCTATAACGCAAAGACAACCATGTGCAAACAAGGAAAAAGGATTCTCACCACACACCGAATCTGCCGACACCCTGATCTTGGACTTCTAGAACTGCTTTGAGAAATAAATTTCAGTTGGTTAAGACACCCGTGCTTAATAGCAAAACTCAACCATAACTCTGTGATGCCTTAGGATACTGCCTTCTATTTCAGAACATATTCACAAAGTTCCCAAATCAAAACTAAATTTATCTTCATCTTAAACTCCTGCTATTCAAAAAGAATGGGACCCCATAGAGTTCTGGAGGGATTAGATGCCACAAAATCAAGCACCACAACCCACAAAAATGATACTGAAATAAGTGGATGATATTTAAATGAAAAAGTCATTGTAACTGGTTTGGAGTGTATGTAAAATATACCATCAAATAATTAACTTCTACATAAAAATAAGAATAAACCTTATCCTTACTATAAAGGTAAGTTTTGTGAACTATATGACTCTCTCTCCAAGTCCTTCAACGTGCCCACCGCTTCCCCAAAATGACCATGAATCGCCTCTAACTTCACCCCTCAACACACACACAAACACACAATTATTTTAGATTTTCAAAAAGAAGACCAGAGGCAGGCATTGGTACAACAGATGTACAAAGCAGGATCTTTGCATCTATGGTTTACTGCAGACTTGGTCACGACCTTGCACTGTGCTGGGCATATGACAAGTGAAAAGAATGAACCTTCTCACGGGTGAGGGGGCTACCCTACCACCAGTTTATGGGCTGCAGAAGCTCACGTTCTGCCAAGTTCTTGTAATTCAGAAAAGGGAGGGGGGTTTCATTTTGCCATGGTTTTCAGGTTTTGAACCAAAATCTTACTGGCATTTCTACCAAATCACAACCCATGACCTGTAGTGTAGTTTTTTGGTGGAAGCTGTAATGCGTGTGCATGCTCACCCAGTCCTGTCCGACTCCTTGTGATCCCATGGACTGTAGCCCGTCAAGCTCCTCTGTCTGTGGAATTTTCCAGGCAAGAACACTGCAGTGGGCTGCCATGCTCTCCTCCAGGGGATCTTCCCAAACCAGGAATCGAATCCATGTCTCCTGTGTCACCTGCTCTAACCAGCAATACAATTGCAGCCAAACAAAAAATCAAAAGGAGAGAAATAGTGTTTAGATTTCCTGTTGCAAGAATATTCAGCTTCTGAAAAATGGGGTGTCAACTCTGAGCCTTCCTTCCCAGAGTCAGCATTTTCTCCTTGGAAATCAGATCTGATTGTTCAGGGGGTC
Source organism: Bos mutus (assembly GCF_027580195.1). NCBI lineage: Eukaryota > Metazoa > Chordata > Mammalia > Artiodactyla > Bovidae > Bos > Bos mutus. The sequence continues at coordinate 24,611,280 of NC_091628.1, forward strand.
TAAAGGATTATTAACCTGCTCTCCTAGGTTTAGGGGATACATGATAGGCATGGAATAAGTGACAGGCTAACTTCTGGATGCCAAAATTCTTGGCATGTAAACGAGAATGTACAGAAAACACAGACTCCACATACTCAAAGAATCTGCAGAAGCAAGTCCTGCCAAGAGCCCAGAGAACTCGGAGAACCTATAAAGACTGTGCTGGAAGCCCAAGCCAGCACTGCAGAGGTTATGGCTTCTTGCTCTGCGTTGAGTCCTCTGCCTTGTCTAATGTACCTAAGGGAAGAAAACAGTGGCTGGGTCATTTCTTAACAACATTAAAAAAACAAATAAGCTACAGGGTATCAATTCTGAGGATCTAATTAGTTTACCTGCAATAAAATGCCCAGGAGGTGCCATTGGTAGCAGTCCAAAGGTTCCCTGGACTTTCACACCCAGAGCGATCTCAAACTTAACACCTAGCCTGGAGCACAGGTGTATAAAGATGATTCAAGTGCTAACACAAATGCTGTTTTACACAGGGTCGTTGCTCAGCGGACAACAGTGTGATAATGCAAACATGGCATCTGCCACAGGAAGAAAGTGCAGTGCTTTGAGGACAAGAAAAGGCAGTTCAATTCACGGCCTTGTGTTTCAGGGGTATCAGGACCTTGTGGAGGACCGATTTTCCTACATACAGGAGCAAACTGAATACTGTCCCTTGTGGCTTTATTCTCCTTTCTAGTATTTTTTCATCCCTGCAGTAAATGCCTTCTCTATGAAGAACCGCTGGCTGATGGGGGTCAAAGGCCATCAGTAAGCTAGTGGCATTTCTTACACATATTCTGAGCGGGTTCGAGGGGCCCACTGCTGCTGCTACTGCTAAGTCGCTCAGTCGTGTCTGACTCTTAGCGACCCCATGGACTGCGGCCCACCAGGCTCCTCCGTCCATGGGATTTTCCAGGCAAGAGTGCTGGAGTGGGGTGCCATTGCCTTCTCTGAGGGGCCCACAGCGACCTCCAAAGGCAGGCTATCCAGGGAGATAGCCAGGCCGTGAGCAAGGAAGGTTGTCCATTAACCCATTAACGTTGCTCAGTGCCCATAAGGTTGTACCTTTATTAGATTAGATAACAGTATATATTATAGGCTAGGCTGTTAAGCAAATAAATACGGGTAAGGAAACGACAACCCACAAAATTACATACCTAGTTTTAACCACCACTCACCACTCTGAGTGAGTCGATTTTCATCCGCTTATGCAGGGGCAAACCAGTTACTCTGGCGCTGTCGGTTGGGGGTAATGACCCCCTTTACTCTTGCAAAGCAAGTAAGAGACAAACAGCAAGGAACAGCCACCCTCGGGGCCCAGAAACACTTCGGGAAGAGCCACTTGTTGGGGGTGGCGGTTTCCAAACCGATTTGTCGGTCCCACACCTCGAGTTCTGGAAACGGTACTCCGGCCTCGGGCTCCAGGTGGGGAGGCAGGACGTCTCGGGGAGAGAGACGCGAGGTGCCCCCGCCGCCCAGCCGAGGGGGCCGAGCCGCGGACAAGGGGAGTCGGGTCTCACGGGAGGACGAGGACGCCGCCCGGGGGCCCGGGAGACCCCGCGCCGGGACGTCCCCGAGGCGCCCCCGCCGCGGGCTTCCGCGCACGTGGCCGCGGGGCGGGCCGCGCTCCCCCTCCTCGCGGGCTCCCCAAGCGGCTCTGGGCGCGCGGCGGCGGCGGGCGGGGGCGGACCCGCGAGCAGGGCTCCTGGCGGCTTTCCAGGTCGGCGCACTAATACGGGCGATGAGGCTTCGCGGCTCCAGTCTGACTGACGCCGGCTGGGGCCGCCGCCGCCGCCGCCGCTGCAGCCGCTGTCTCGGTCCCCGCCGCCGCCGCTGCCGCCGGGCCCTGCAGGCGCTGGGCGCGCGCAGCCAGGCAGTGAGTGCAGCTGCTCCGAGCGGGCGGCCGGGGGACCCACCTCGGGGCGGGGGGCGGCCAGACCTCCGTGGGTGGGTGGGTGAGGGGGGGCGATGAGTAGCTGCGCGGGGACAGGTAAGAGATGCCCTCCCCGGCGCGCGCCGGGCGTGTGAGTGTCTGGACGCGTGTGCAGCGAAGTTTTTCTTCCACAGGGAAGGGTCTGGCGTGTGGCCGGGGCTCTTTGTGCTCCCCGTCCCTGTGTCTCCTTGGTGGGGCCTGTCTGAGGTGGGGCGGGAGGGGACGGCTCCGGGGAGACGGCCGCGCGGGCCGCCGGCACCTGGGACCTGTCAGCGAAGGCTCGGCCCGCCGGCGTGCGGGGCTGTGGCCCGGGGAGCGGGCAGAGGTGCGCGCTAGCCGTCCGTCCCCTCCACCCCTTCCCGCCCCCGGCCCGGGGACAGGCTCCGTGGAGACCCAGACTCGCAGCTGAGTAACCGTTTGCCGTGGCCGGAGGGCTTGGAGAGGACACTGGAGAAATCGGGGTGCATGCAGGGCAGCGAATGTGACTCAGCTGGCCTCCTCGGCCTCCTGTTTCATACCGTTTTTACTCTGCTTACCTTTGAGGCGCGCGAAATGAGCAAGGGAAAAAAAAGTTAGGAATGTTGTTCAAGTGTCTCTAGGCTAACGCTTGGATTGTGTTGGGAGCCGGGGTGTTTGTCTTTTTCCTTCGCCTGCCATTCGGTGCCAAGTCTCCGCAGAGGGGAGGGGGGCGAGGTGGGGAACAGATACAGGAGACGAAGTGACGCCAGCATTGTGATGGGAAGGAGGGGAGTGCGTTTTTATGTTTGGCTAATCGCTGACAAGTCTTCCCGTTACTATTCCTTCCTCCTCCCACCCTTGACAGTGGAAATTGGAAATGATGGTTTAGAAATACTCCGTTGACTTGTTTCTGGGCGGGAACTGGGTACTCGTGAGAAATAAGCTACAAATGAGGTAAAATCGAGTTTGGGAATGAAATTGCACGTAAATTCTTTACCCAGTAATTCACAGTCGGATACACACCCACAGGTCACTGTGGATGGCTTTGAACGGATCCAGTTTACAAGTACCATTTTCAGTGGCTTGCCAGATTTCTCGGATGATCTTTTGGAAGCGTTGCTGAACAGGAATGATAGAGGATAGCTGTAAATTCATAAGGCACTTAATAATGCTAGCTCCTTGGCCATAACTGAGCCAGACATTTGAGGCATCCTTCTGGGTGGGTGATAAATTAATCCTACAGCGTATCTTCTGCCTTGGGATTCCTGTCGCTGTGAGGGAATGCCATTGAATGTTTACATTGTAGAAATAGTGATCTATATTTAAAAAGGAAGTAAAAGTAAAACCCAAACACATTCTTCTAACTCCAGATAGACAGTTCAATTAGTAAGTGCCCCTATGTTTGTAGGAAACCATGAGCAAGATTTTGGACCGCTTTCAAGTTTGTGGTTATCCAAGAAGGACGCTGCAGATAAGAAAATGATGTAATCATTTATAAATAAGGAGTGTTTAAAATATATTATGATAGAAGTTGCAAATAACATATCAGAAAAGTAACTTTTAGTGACAATGATCGCCTTCATTGATGGCAAGACAACTGTCTTTAGCAGATAGCCTTCAGCCTGTTAATCTATTCTGACACAACCAACTCCCATTTTTATGCTTGACTGGCCATCTTTGTCAGAGCTGTTTTTTGCTTGGGCTCTGTGGTTTCAAGCTATGTTTAAGAAAATGCCAACATACTCTTGATCTGAGCAAACTCATTTTTATCAGTACAGCGTTTGCTAAAAATCAAAGATACAAACAAATTTTAGGCTAAACCTCTAAATACTTTGTAATTCTCACATCTTTGTTATTTGTTAAAGTCAGCATGAGCTATTTGACTTTGCTTCTTTTAAAATTTTCTTCTTTTTTGATGTATTTCCATTTAATGAGTAATCAGAAAATATTCACAGATGTCAACTACTACTCTCTGATTGCCCAAGACCATGCATGGGATGAGACAGAAAGGTTTTTGTTGTTAATGAAACATTGCTAAGGATTCTAGAAGTAATAAACAACTGGTAAATTTGTTTATCCTTTCTAATCATGTGGTCAGTTGGAGGAAAAAACTCTGTCCAGAAATTATTTCATAAAGATTAAAATAGTCAATTTCAATTTTACAAACAGTTTCATTCTTCTTAAAGAGAGTACAATTTTCCTTTGCTGTATTTGAAGAGTTGGTATTTAATAAGTGGTCACCATAGCACTTAGGCAACTAACTAGTTTATATCTGACATCCCCTCTGCAATAAATAAAACAGCAATTTCATCATGTTTGGCTTAAGTATGTTGGAAATAATACTTATACACAAAATGTACTCTGATATAAGGAAAGCTAAAAGTTATGAAAATGAAGAAGTGGTTTTTCTTAAATTTGGAAAACATACTACCTTGAATTTTAAAGCTCTAACGAGGCATAGTGCAGATTTTCTGCTCATCACATCTAACATTTAGTGATAAATTCAGAAGCGGGAAATAGTCTGGAATGAAACTATAAATGTAACAGTACATCGAAAGCATGAGTCTCTTCAAATAGTTGTAATTCTAGGCTGTTGGATTTATATTTCCTTGGTTACTGTTGCCAGTGAGTTGAAAAGTTATTCTAAAAGGGGGAAAAAAGCAAACAGTAAATTTGTGAGTGAATTTAATGGTATGAGCACGTTAGAACATTGACCTAGTGAACTGTCCATGACAAGAGTAGGGGCATAACAACAAGAAAAAAATAAATATCTTTTGGATATAAACTAACCTTTAAAAATAGTCCTATAAAATTATGTCTCTCAAGAAACGTGGGCTAACTAGAGTTAAGATTTCAAGATGTTTGTTAGTGTTAGAAACCATCAGACCCATAGAAGCTGAGTGTTCTTGCCAGTGGCCCACAGCCTGACACTTGCCACCCCAAACCACCTGAACAGCACCCACTGCTCTCTGTGTCGGCCTTGAGCTGACCCCAGACCAATTTCCAGGCTTATCTTCTCACTTCTTCCATATTTTATGCTGCAATTAAAATAAAGAATTGTGATTTCCCCTGCTCATTGCCCTGGCTTTCCGCTCCTCTGCACGTGTCCTCACGCCAAGGCCTAGATCGCCTCCCTCTGCCTCCTCACCTCTCGCCAGATCTACAGACCTGCCAGCACCTTCCTCATCTTTTACAGTCCTGTCCAGGTGCGTCTTCCTTTGACACCTAATGGCCCTTGGCATTTTGCACCCTTGTATCTTGCCTCTTGGTGAATTCCTCATTTGCTAATTTCGTTCTCCTCAGACAGTCCTGTCAAAACTTTATGAAGGAAGGGACCTTGTTTTATCTATCTTTTCCATTTGTTTCATGCCAACTACAGTGCCCTGTCTAATGCTTTGTCAATAAATATTAATTCAATGGCACGTCTTTCACTGAACCCATGGTCTGAAATAAAATCTGTAAAGGAGTTTCCTCTAAATGATAGGTGTTAACGGTCCATCTTTACGAAGCCAGTGTTGAGCTGGGGCTGAGGACTGAGGACCTGTGGAGAGACTGTGGAAAGTGACCCCACCCCCTACCCCTGGCCAGTGGAGCCTCTTTCTCCTGAAAATTGTGGTTGAGTGTTAGAGTCAGGAAAGCTTCTATGATACTCTTATTGCATTAGCAATTTTCCATATCAGATTCACTACACACACAATGGAAACCATTTAGCAAAGAAAAACCCAGATTTTTAATGTGATACGGCTACCACAATGAAACCCTAATTCGATTCCACAGAAAATTGCTAACACAATATGCTGACCCCCTTCCCCCACCAGCAGTAGCCACAGAAAAACTGTTTTTAGTGTATATGTTTCAAACTCTGCTCACAAAAGAAGCTGACTGCTGCTGAGATGAGCTTCTATTTTGATCAGGTTGGATGTAGAAGGGGTCTCATCAGGCTTGTCAGAAGACCTGAATCCCCCTTCTGTCTATTACTCATTACGTTACCAAAAGATACTAAACCCCGTCTTAACATGCATCACGTTCTGTTTAGTGGTTCGAATTAATAGAGTTAACATAATGTAAAAAATACAATTTGTATATAAATATCATGCCTGTATAATATAGTTGATTATACAGTTTTAATTGGGAAGTCTAATGAACTCAAAACCAGTTTTCTAAACTCAAGAGACCTGAAATAAAGTTTAAATGCAAAATTTAAAGTGAAAAATGCATGAATATTAAGATACAGATGATAAATGTGGATGTGCAGAGCTGTATCATGTCAGAAGTCCTAACCACCAAAGAGCTGTCGGTTCTCGTGCTTCATTCCCTAAACCATTTTTAATTCAAAGACAAAACTTTAATCCATGAAATCAGTGTAAAGGAGTTCTCCAAAGTCCTGATTTTTCCAAAAAGACAGCTTTTATTTTCTTTTTTGGTGGGGGCTAAATACTATCAAAATCGTTCTCTCTCTCCCTTCTGATTATCTGATATCACTGGTGGGGATTATTTTTATATATAAATTTCTCTTAGGGAAATTTAATATTTCATATCCGATGACTTCCTTCTTCCCCGTTTGTCACATTGCCTTTGAGGAACTGTACATAGGAAACATGTATTCTTCAATCACACAGTGGGTTTAGGGCTGCAGTTGTACAAAGCTGTCTCTGTTTACAAACACTGGGATTATCGGGGATGGCCATCTAGTTTCCTTCGCACTAGACAGATAAGAGTTCACATGTGCTCTAGGGGCCACCCAGATGTGTTGATGGCCTTGGGGATTCGTCCTGAAGCAAATGAGAAGGTTTGGAAGTGGTGGAGGTGTCAACACTCTGAATGAGCAACGGCTTCACCTGATCAATTCTGAGAGCACCTCCCCAGCCGGGTGGGCAGTGGGGGGCTCCTGCCTTCATAAACCCTTCTTAACCCATGAGATATCTTCTTCCGTGTAGCCTAATATTTTTCATTTTTTAATCTGTTAAACTGCTTGGAAGCTGATCGATTGTAGATTTGCTCTAGTTAATGTGTGTGTGTGTGTTTGTTTTTAGAAACTACAGTCCATTGTGAAATAGGTATTTGAGGCAGTTTATCAAAAGCCTGGAAGGACTTTGTCCTAAGCACTTATGGGCTTTGGAAGGTTTAGAGCAGATTTGCAGATTTTTTTTCTTAAGGAGAGGGTGATGGATAGTAGAGTTCATCTGAAGTGGTACAAGTTGCTTTCTGAGTTGTTTAGTTGCTAAGTCATGTCCAACTCTTTATGACCCCATGGACTATAGCCCGCCAGGCTCTTCTGTCCATAGGTTTTCCCAGGCAAGAATACTGGAGTGGGTTGCCATTTCCTTCTTCAGGGGATCTTCCTGACCCAGGGATCGAACCCATGTCTCCTATATTGGCTGGCTGGCTGGCAGATTCTTCACTGCTGAGCCACCAGGGAAGCCCTGCTTTCTGAATACTTGTATCTAATTTAATTGACTTGGTAGTACCACATTTCAGAAAACAACTCGGATAAAGATGACAAATTCCATCAGAATTCTCCATCTCTTGGTAGAATATTTAATATCTCCTGTTAATCACACTTCATTATAAATCCATTCATTCATCTTACCTTTTTATTTACTAAGACTCACACTTGACAGAATTGGAGTTCTGTAGGAAGAGTAGGTCATTTAAAAGCTGGTGCATTAGGACAGGTGCAAGGATTGGAGGCACCTGAGCTTGAGAGCAGAGAAGGCAATGGCACCCCACTCCAGTACTCTTGCCTGGAAAATCCTATGGATGGAGGAGCCTGGTAGGCTGCAGTCCATGGGGTCGCTAAGAGTCGGACACGACTGAGCGACTTCACTTCCACTTTTCACTTTCATGCATTGGAGAAGGAAATGGCAACCCACTCCAGTATTCTTGCCTGGAGAATCCCAGGGATGGTGGAGCCTGTTGGGCTGCCGTCTATGGGGTCGCACAGAGTCAGACACGACTGAAGCGACTTAGCAGCAGCAGCAGCAGAGCTTGAGAGGGTGCAGCAGAAAGCAGGTCGGCAGATGCCAAAGGTGGACATCACCTATTTGGGTTAGTTTTAGCAATATTAGAGGCCACCTGTACCAAGAGTACAGGTTGGAAGGACTGATGCTGAAGCTGAAACTCCAATCGTTTGGCCACCTGATGCGAAAAACTGGCTCATTGGAAAAGACCCTGATGCTGGGCAAGATTGAAGACAGGAGGAGAAGGGGACAACAGAGGATGAGATGGTTGGATGGCATCACCGACTTGATGGACATGAGTTTTACCAAGCTGTGGAGTTGGTGATGGACAGGGAAGCCTGGTGTGCTGTAGTCCATGGGGTCGCAAAGAGTTGGACACAACTGAGCGACTGAACTGAATCGTACCAGGAGTGGAGAGCCTCTTGGTGGGTTGGCCAGCGAATTTATCATCTCTCAGGACATCGTTTCTCTGGGGAAAGGAATTCCAATTTTCCGATGACCACACAGAAATGAATATGACTTGTTTGTAAAGTGGGACCGCCAGGGGTTAAAGACATGAGTGATTATTATTAATGATATGAGTGATTATTAGAAGCCAGTGAGTGTGAAAAATGAGAAAATGTGTTACGTTAAAAAGATATGCTGCCCCAAATGCTTTTCTTTCCCTTGTTGACACCTTTATATCATTCTTGCCCTATCTCCTAGTGAAGTGAAGTGCAAGTCGCTTAGTCGTGTCCAACTCTTTGTGACCCCGTGGACTACATAGTCCATGGAATTCTCCAGGCCAGAATACTGGAGTGGGTACCTTTTCCCTTCTCCAGGGGATCTTCCTGACCCAGGAATCAGACTGGGGTCTTCTGCATTGCAAGCGGATTCTTTCCCAGCTGAATTACCAGGGAAGAATCCATTTCTATTTCCTAGGAGTAGTTGGATTTCATTTTTAGGAGCAAAAGTTGAATGTGATGTTTGTCAAAGACAAACCTTTGTGTACATATATGCTTTCCTTAGGATTTATTATTTATTTTGTGTTTCCCAAGGCAGTTGTTAGGTGTTGGATGCTTGCAAACAGTGACAGATTGGTGCCTGGGTGTTATTTCAAAGGAGTGTTACCTTCTTTGTGTGATAATTGAACTACATTGACTGCAAACAGTCATTTAAAAAATGTTTTTAAATACTGTATTGATTATGTTTTGGGGTCTTCTTAAAATGTGATTTGTGGCTGTAAAAGTTGCTCTGGAAAGTGGGACTGACACATTTGGTCTTTCATTGAGTGTTATTTACTCTATGTCTCTTGTACCTATACTGCCTGTGAGGCCCCAAACCAGGCCCTCGGGACCATATAAAAAGGTGACCACATACAGTAACATAACAAAGTAAAACTCTGGTCTCCAGGACTTCTTAGCCTAATGAAGAGAGAGAGAGGTCAGGAAAGCAAATATCAAAATGTTTACCCAAGACCTTTTATACCAAAAATTGTCATCTGATTTTTGTATTCTGATTTCTCGCCTCTTTTTCTGGCTAAAATTCCATTGTAACTGTGTGTGAATTTTGAGTCATTCTTGACAAGGATAATTAGGACCACAGTATGGTCCTTACAGTCCAAAGCCCCATATAAATAAAGAAGGCTGAGTGCCGAAGAATTGATGCTTTTGAACTGTGTAGTGTTGGAGAAGACTCTTGAGAGTCCCTTGGACTGCAAGGAGATCCAACCAGTCCATCCTAAAGGAAATCAGTCCTGAATATTCATTGGAAGGACTGATGATGAAGCTGAAACTCCCATATTTTGGCCACCTGATGTGAAGAACTGACTTATTGGAAAAGACCCTGCTGCTGGGAAAGATTGAAGGCAGGAGGAGAAGGGGACGACAGAGGACGAGATGGTTGGATGGCATCACCGACTCCATGGACATAAGTTTCAGCAAGCTCCGGGAGACGGTGAAGAACAGGGAAACCTGGCATGCTGCAGTCCATGGGGTCACAAAGGGTCGGACATGACTGAGCAACTGAACAGCAACAGAGGACCGTAAGCAGAGATGAAACAGAAGGCATCATGGGAGTAGTGATGCTGTCAGCAAGTCCCTGTGAAAATCTAAGGATGCTGAGGGCATCCCTGGGCCTGGAATTGCACCCCTGTGTCTTTCAGGAAAAGGACACTTTACCACTCTGATTTCCCCCGTTATCCTCTGCTGTCTCAAGAGGGAGTTTGCATGGCCCCTCCTATAGGAAACCTTCCTCAGCCCTTTTAGTAACAGTTATAATAATGCGCCTGTCACCTGTCTGATGACAATGTGTTTAGATTTCTGTCTCCCTCTGAATACTGTAATGTCTAGAGGAAAGGTACCACGTTTTTATTTTGAGATACTCAGCGCCTGGCACCATGTCTGGTTCCTTATCACTATTTGATGAATTTAGTTCTTCCTTTGACCTTGTCCTTTTCTTTTCCCCTAAGATAGATTGGTGTTTTGTAGAGTAAAGGAAGAAAGCGTTTGGATTTTAATCTCCAGGCACAAGAGAACGATTCCATTTTAACCTTTGGTCAAAAGAGAAGTACTTAAGTGTTTGAACAGCTGAATCGCATACTCAAAGGGGTTTGAAGGAAGGTGAAGACCAGTTGTAGAGGCATGGTGCATGTGAATTAGCCCACATTAGGACCCGTGAAGCTGGTGAGTTGGTTGATACACCATGAATGCCTTGGGCCATTAAAAATCTGCCTTTCCCCAAACTTCAATGCATAACACACCTCATTAGTGATTCTCCTCTATTGGTTTTTAATCTCATCCTTCAGGCAGCCTGTGGCCAGGAAACTCAACCTCCCACAATACGCACACATCAATAAAACGTTTTAAATTTCCCACGCATCATTATTAAAAACACTTGAAATGATCTTCACAGACACTGAACACTTTGTGAGTATTCAAGTACAGGTTGATGTTCTCTGTAATGTCACCTTAAGTAGACAGATGATTAACCAGAACAGGAAGGAGGGAGTGCATTCTATAACTCTGCCTTTTGGAAGAATTTATTGTATCACATCAACAAAGCAGTTGGAGAAGGCAATGGCAACCCACTGCAATACTCTTGCCTGGAAAATCCCATGGATGGAGGAGCCTGGTAGGCTATAGTCCATGGGGTCACAGAGTCAGACACTGAGCGACTTCACTTTCACTTTCAGCAGTTAGACTAATAGTATACGGCCTAATAATAAAATAGTTACTATTAGTGATAAAACTAGAATTTACCTTCACTCATGCAACATTTATTGTAGTACAGACCTGGTGTGAAGCTGTCCAGACCACAGCCTGTGCCCTTTAGAAGGAGCTTGGCATCTCTGGGGAAAACAAGCAACAAATAAGGTGTCAGGAGTGAAGGTCAGTGTCAGGTGATGGGGAAGCCCAGGGGCGCTGTGGAGGCTGATCCATGTTAGTGCCCAGGCCTCAGGGATGGTTTCCAGGAAATCTTCCAGCTCGGTTTTTAGTGAGCAGAAGGCAGCTGCATACAGGCCTCCTGGGGAGAGGGAAGGGAGTCAAGGGCAAAGGGCACGAGGATTGTTGAGGCTGGAACATATAGTTGGGGAGGCCAGATTGTGACGAGCCTGATTTGAAACAGTGCCAAAAGCATCAAATCATACCCCACTCCACAGTAATATTTACTGTTATGTTTTTATATAAAATAAGTAAATACTTAGAGGAGAAATTTGGATAAAACTCTTTTTAAGAGCCAACTCACTGAAAAAGACTGATGTTGGGAAAGATTGAGGGCAGGAGGAGAAGAGGTCAACAGAGGATGAGGTGATTGGATGGCATCACCGACTCAATGGACATGAGTTTCAGCAGACTTCAGGAGGAGATAGTGAAGGACAGGGAAGCCTGTCCTTCAGCCATGCTGCAGTCCACGGGGTTGCAGAGTCGGGCACGACTGAGCGACTGAACAAGAAATTTTAAAGCACAAACAAAGCAGTTTTAATCCCCACTGCTGTAAACAGTTCCTGGCCATTTGGCTGCAGACTCACAGCAGGGTGTCACTCAGGACTGGGAAGGACATCCCATGAGAGCCCCAATGGGGAGGAGGCTGTCACGGGGGTGGGTTGCTGGGGGCGGGGAGGCACAGTCCATGACAGCTGCCTGGAGTGATTCGGACTCACTGAGGACGTCTAGGACGGGACATACTCAGTAGGGCGTGGCAGGGCCCAGCTCAGGATCTGGTGACCTGTGGATTCAGGAAGACGAAGGGATAGAATTTCTGTAGGACTGTTCAGGGTCAAGGGTGGCTCCTGGTTCCTAGTCTAGACTAGTGGTTAGAGAGTGGTGCTCCCAGCAGGGAGAAGAACAGGGCTTTAAGAGACCTGCTGCTGCTGCTGCTAAGTTGCTTCAGTCGTGTCTGACTCCCTGCGACCCCAGAGACGGCAGCCCACCAGGCTCCTCCGTCCATGGGATTTTCCGGGCAAGCGTACTGGAGTGGGCTGCCATTGCCTTCTCCGTTAAGTGACATAAGAGGGTCTAATTCTCTCTCTCTCTTTTTTTAAACATTAACTTTATTTTTAGAGCAGTTTTAGATTTAGTCGCTAACTCATGTCCGACTCTTGTGATGCCATGGACTGTAGCCCGCCAAGCTCCTCTGTCCATGGGATTTCCCAGGCAAGAATACTGGAGTGAGTTGCCATTTCCTTCTCCAGGGGATCTTCCCAACCCAGCAATCAAACCAGGGTCACCTGCACTGCAGGCAGATTCTTTACCAACTGAGCTATCAAGGAAGCCCAGGAGCAGTTTTAGGTTCACAGCAAAACTGAGTGAAAATTGCAGAGATTTACCATATATATCTGCTTGCACAGCCTCCACGCTGCTGATATCCTGCACTGGAGTGGGTACATTATCACCGCAAGACCACAGTTTACATCCAGGTTCACGCTTAGTGTTGTGCATTCTATGTGTTTAGACAAAAGTGTAATGACCTGCCTCCACCACTGTCCTACCCTACTGAACAGTCTCACTGCCCTGAAAATCGTCTGTGTTCTGCTTGTCACTTCCTCTCTCCAGCACCTGGAATAGATCCCATTTCTGCATTTGGATGTACTGCTCTGGGGGATTCTGGAATTAGCAGTGTGTGTGTGTGTGAAAGTGGTTCAGTCGTGTCCAACTCTTTGCGACCCCGCGGACTGTAGCCTGCCAGGCTCCTCTGTCCGTGGGATTCTCCAGGCAAGAATACCGAATACCAGAGCTGGTTGCCATTTCCTTCTCCAGGGGATCTTCCCAACCCAGAGATCAAACCTAGGTCTCTTGCATTGCAGGCAGATTCTTTACCTTCTGAGACACCAGAGAGTTAGTGGTAGTCATGTATTAATTTTTTTAAAACTCGTTTTTGAGTCAGCAGGCCCTTTCATCATGGAAGCCTCAGGAAGTAAAGGCAAGTGAAGCAGGCCTGCTCTGGTGGAAGGTGGTGTCCACCCGGGGCGGGGCAGGGGACAGAGAATCCTGCATGCCCCCCTCCCTCCCCTGGTGTCTAGCTCCTACCACTCCCCCTCCCCCCTTGTTGCTGTGTCCGAGGCTCCTTCCAGTCTCCAGAATCCTGAGGAACCCCCCTTGGAAACTGCACGTAAGCAGCTCTGCAGCTCAGAGGGAGGGGCTGGTCGTTCCCAGACACACTGACCTCAAACTCTTGGGCTTTTAGAGATCTGATGTCTGTTTCTTGATACATTTTTTTGCTTTGTTTTTTGTTGTTTTAGTTTTCGATTGTTTGCTTGTTTGCTTTGGTCCCCTTCCTCGGGGTCATGCTGCCAGCTTTGATGTCACTTTGCTGTCCTACCTGCTGGTAGCACCTCCTCTTATCCATTTGCAGTTCTGATTCGCTGTAAGCTTGCGAGTCCTAGAAACATGCTCATTTAAACCGGGTCGAGAATAGTAGCGAATAGGTCCTGCATGATCTTTTTTTGTGCAGGCTTGATAACACATGTGTTTTGGCAGGCAGGCCTCTTTTTCGCTTGTTGCTGCTTCTCAGTTATGTTTTGTACAAAAGCAATTACTGGATAGTCAGATTTTGTGCAGATTTCACTCCGTCTCTGTCAGCGTCCGTCTGTCTTCTCACCTTCCCTCTCCGTCTGATCCTGGAATTATATAAAAAGTATATATTATGGGCTCAAGAATTTCTAGACACCAACTTCCCTGGGTGAATAGTAGCAGTTGAAGCTGATTAGGAAGGAAATGATGTCATAATTTTGGGGGGAGGGGGGCTGTGTTGGGTCTTAGTCGCTGCATATGAGATCTTTAGTTGCAGCATGTGGGATCTAGTTCCCTGATCAGGGGATCAAACCTGGGCCCTCTTCATTGGGAGCACAAAGTCTTAACCACTGGATTACCAAGGAAGTCCAAATGCCATACATTTAATTCCTAATGAAATCCTGATATGAGATAGTAGAGATAGTATTTTTTTTAATGTGAACATTTATCTTCCTTTCTACTTTTTTCCATTTCTTTGTCTCAGATCCATTTCTTAGATTGTTTTTCTTTCCTTTCCCCCCATCTTTTGGACACCTTTTATTTCTATAATGAGGTATGCAGAAAAAATAAGCATAACTGTTAATGTAATAATAAAAAGAGTGTCCTTATATAGTTTGCAGTTTTCAAATTGCTTTTGTTCACACATCCTGTTAGTATGAAAGGTAAGGCTTACTGTTTCAGTTTTACAGAGGAGAAAAATGAGATCAAAGTGGTTAATTATTTAAAGGTCTCAGTTAGCTAGCAGTGGAGCTAGCATTCAGATTCAAGCGTTCTCCCACTAATTCCTGTGTTTTCAATTGCTTACATCATGTAGCCTCTTGTTCGTGGAACCACTGGTTAAATTGTGGGCCCTTCCAAACTTGAATAATAAGGTATCACACTTGTGGGATGGTGTACTTTATTTCCAACTATATGTGGACAGTGTAAAGGATATAGGTTGGAATGCTAGAAACTTATGCCATCATCTTCCCAAAGTAGTGTTGACATTCTCTTATAAATGTTGAGAATTGCTTGCTCTTAAAAGTGTTTGATCTTGCTCTTAATGTTCAGAATACTACCTAAAAAATGGATAGCATTCTAACTCTACCTTAAAAGTGACCTAGCCATTAGGTATGTTCTTTAGATTCCTTCTCTTAACCTTTAAAACAAAAAGGTAGTAAGTAACTTAGCCAGAAAAATCAAGTTTGTTCAGGAATAGCAGAAGAATTGCAATTAAGGACAAACAAACTATAGAAAATTGTAGGCAAGTCTGGAGACCAAAAGAGAGGAGCATTCTTTTATTGAGGAAATGAGGAAGTTGGGAGGGGCTGTTTTGAATGAAAGTTCATTGGAGGAGAGCAAGAGTTTGGGGTTGTGGCAACTTCTCATTGGCTGAGTTACAGCAGTTTCTCATTGGTTGGTTTGTTGCTGGCCAAAGAGAAAATCTTCCTTTTTCCTCCTGGGATATATAAACTAAGCTGCTTGCTGGTATGTATAAAGTAAGCTGCTCAGACTTCCTGACTCCATTGTGAATGAGGTTTTCTTTTACTCGTTTTCACGCCTCTTTGATGCTCTAATGCCTGTTCCACTTCCCTTTTATTTTATTTGGCATCAATAAAACACCAAATAGGTCATGGAATAATAATTCCATCTCCAAAGGAAATGACAATGAGCATCAATAAAAATGTATCTTGTCCCTTTAAAAAGTATATAATTCTAAATCTCCAACAATTCTAATTCCAAAATAATTCTGAGACTGAAATTTAGGAAATGATGTCTAACCAACATTGACATTCTAGCTGAAAAACCAGACTTTGAATACCAAGAGAGCTGTGTCTCAGGGATTTAAGTGAACATAGATCAAGACTTCTCAAAGGCTTATTATTAAGCTTAGGTTCAAATGACATCAGCTTACCTGAGTACTTTCCATCATGACTACAAGGCTGCCTGGTATAACCAACATCTTGGTTTAAGCGAGATACAGCACTTTTTGTTAGGACCTTTGTTTTGTGTGAAATTCAGTATTAATATCAAAAGAAACCAAGCTACTGTTGGAGTTCTATTTTAAAGTAAGATTGTTTGTATGCTTTATGCATTATTAGGTTTTGATATATTTGTGGGCTTTTATCAGATGAGGCTCAAGCAATCATTATGTCACTTCCTCTGAGCCACACTATACCCGATGATGATTAAAAATACATATATTTAAGTTAACTTCAAATATTCTTATTCTTAGGTGTGGTGTTTGTTGTGGTTTAGTCGCTAAGTCACGTCAGACTCTTTTGCGACCCCAAGGACTATAGTCCACCAGGGTCCTCTGTCCATGGTGTTCTCCAGGCAAGAATGCTGGATTGGGTAGCCATTTCCTTTTCCAGGGGATCTTCCCAACCCAGGGATCAAACCCACGTCACCTGCACTGACAGGTAGGTACTTTACCATTGAACCACCAGGGAAGCCCACTTAGGTGTGTAGTATAAGATAAATTTGTTTAACCCAATAGTCTTCCCATGCAGTAGATTCTATTATAGTTCTATTCCAGGAAGGATTATAAAGTCAATTTATGGAAGAATGAATTTCAAATCGTGTGAACCTCCCAATAGATTTGAAGTCATAGAGTTTCTGGAATATTAGTAGGTTTTAATACAACTTTACACATCAGACGTGATAGTGCATGAAAAGGAATTCATATTTCTGCTTTCTTTCAAAATGCTTACAGTTGTTGAATCTGTGAATGCTTGTATAATTTATTATGAGTGAAGAAGTTTTATGGTTTTCACTATGAGAATAACTGATTCCAAGAAAATAAAGCTCAGTAATACCAATTAAGGGAGTCCCAGGTGTCGCTAGCTATAAAGAACCCACCTGCCAATGCAGGAGACATAAGAGACATGAGTTCAATCCTTGAGTCAGGAAGATCCCTTGGAAGAGGGCATGGGAACCCACTCCAGCTTTCTTGCTTGGAGAATCTCATGGACAGAGGAGTCTGGTGGACTGCAATCCATAGGGTCTGAGAGTCAGACACGATGGAAGTGACTTAGCACACACACACACAGTATAAATTAGTGGTAAGTAAACTTGCCCTTGGTTGGTTTTGAGAAGGTAGATCTCGTTTTAAAAAAATAATCTCTCTAGAGATAGTTCCATATTTTCCTCTTATTCTTAGCATAGAAGGAAATGTTATTTTTAAAACAGTACTTTCCTCTCCCTGGGCCCAACTGCCACTGTCAGAGAAAAATTGATATGTTTATATGATTCAGCATTAAGTGGAAGAAAGGATCTGAAAGGCAGGCAGAATGCCAGGACTGCACAAAACTACAGCTGTCCTGCAGTGAGTGTGGCTATTGAAAGGTGAGGAACCTCCACAGTTGGGCCTGGGCTGTATATGAATATTTTCCAGCATTTTATGTTACCAGGAACCCTAGTTTCTTTCAAGGCTTCTATATACCAATGGCACATTATTTTTCATCTCAAAATTAGAGTTTTAAGAAACCGTCTAATTTTGGACTTTATTTGTAAAATCCCTTAAAGGTAGTGATGAAGCAAACTATCATAACATTTTGAGTAAGATTTTTCTTCTGATAAAATATACATAAAATTGACCATTCTGACCATTTCTAAGTATGCAGTTTAGTGGCGTTAAGTGCGTCTACATTGTGCCGTCACCACCACTCTCCATCTCCAGGACTTTGCCATCCTTCCAAACTGGAGTTTATTTAGTACTCTTCCCATTAAACAGAAACTCCCCTTTCCCCTTCCTCTTAGTCCTTGTAACTTCTGCGAGCTTGCCTATTTTATTTACCTCGTGTAAGTGGAATCACAAAATTTACTTTTTGTGCCTGGCTCATTTCATTAGCATAACATCTGTAAGTTTCATTCATGTTGTCGTGTATGTCAGAATTCCCTTCCTTTTAAAGGTCGAATATTCCATCATACACACACACACACACACACACATATACCACAGTTTGTCCATTCATCTGTTGATGGACACTTAGGTTCTTTCCACCTTTTGAATACTGTTAATAATGCTGCTACAAGCAATAGTTTGAGTACCAATACGTGTCTGAGTACCTGTTTTCAGTTCCTTTGTGTATGTACCTGGATTGCAATTACTGGCTCATATGGTAACTCTACGTTTAATTTTTGAGGAGCTGCCAACTGTTTTCCGTAGCAGCTGAGCCATTTTCCATTCCCATCAACAGTGCACAAAGTTTCTATTTTTTTCACATTCTTGCTAATGCCTGTTAGTTTCTGTTTTGTTGGTAATGTCTATCCTAAAGGGTATGAAGTGCTATCTCATTGTGGTTTAGATTTGAGTTTCCTTAATGACGAATGATGTTGAGCATCTTATCGTGGTGCTCATTAAGTAGCACCTTATTGGCCACTTCTATATTTTCTTTGGAGAAAGAAAATATTTGAGTGCTTTTCCCACTTTGAATTAAGTTGTTTGGTTTTTTATTGTTGTGTTCTTTATATATTCTGGATATGAATTCCTAATCAGATATATGATTTTCATGGAACATGATTTTTAATGGAAAGAGTCTAAAGAACTACATATATGTAACTTCTCCCTATTGTGTATATACTTTTCATATTTAAAATTCTGTGGAGTTTCATAACATACAGTCATAGAAGTAACAGAAATCAGATATTTTAAAAAATTCTTTGTTTCTAAAACCCACTAGTCTTAGATCTTAACTTCAAATGAATCATAATTAGTTTCTGGCAAGTATGCGAGATAACAGTCTGAGGTGTGATTGACATTCAGTGACACAGCATTTGTCCTGCAAATGAAATTTGAAGGGCCATTTGGTCTTTGTAGCTCTAGAAATTTGGATCACTGAAGAAAAACTAGCTGCCACCCCCTAAGTCTGTTTTTTTCCCCCTCAGTGTTCTCAAAAGCTTTCATCTGAAGCAAGAGAGCTGTCAAGTAGGTGCATTAGAAATAAGAATTTCAAAAACTTGGTTCTGGTTCTGCTTTTGACATAATTATATGTTGACAATTATTTTAAACCAAGTTATTGAAAATCCAGCAAAACTCTTAATTGAAAAATAAAGATTTTTTAAATATGTAAGACCTTTTGAACAGGATAAGGACGATAGTTTTAGTCTTACTTACATGAGGAATCAAAGGAAAAAACAAACAAACCCAAAACAAAAAGGCAAGCTCATAGATACAGAGAACAGATTGATGGTTGCCAGAAGTGGGGTGAGGGGCAAAATAGGTGAAGGAGGTTAAAGGTATAAGTTATAAAATAAATGTCATGAGATGTGATGTATGGCATGGTGACACATGATCATACTGTATTTTACTACATATTTGCAAGTTGCTAAGAGAGTTCAAGTTTTCATCGCATGAAAAAAATTATGTGACTATATGGTAACTAGACTTACTGTGTTGATTATTTTGCAATATGGACAAATACAAAATCATTATATTGCTCTCCCAAAACTAATATAATGTTATATTTCAGTTATACTTCAATTAGAAAAAAAAGGGATATTTTTGGAAGAACAGAGGAGAGAAAGGGGTAGGAATAGAGTAGAATGATCAGGAGTCAATGTCAAGAAATGAAAGTCTAGGTCAGCATTTCTCGGCCTTCTCTCTACTGCCTTTTGGGCTTGAATAATTCTTTGTTTATGGGGTGCCGTCCTCTGCTTATAGGATGTTTAGATCACCCTTGGCCTCTACCTACTAGATGCCCGTGGCACCTGCTCCCTCCTGTCTGGTCATGACAGCCAAAAATGCCTCCAGATATTTCCAGATGTCCTGTGGTGGCAAAATTCCCCCACCCCCTCCTTGAGAACTACTAGTCTAGGGTAGTAAGAGCCTGAGTTGAGTTCTAACAGCAGGATGTGATAAAAAGAGGAAAACAAATGGAATTTTTAGTAAACAAAATTTCCAAAAAAAAAAAAATTTCCAGTAATTAATATTTATTAAGCAGCTACTATTTCCCAGGTGCCAGCACTAGGTGACACAGTCGTTTAACACAAATACTAATAAAGTGTGTATTCAATGCAGATTTTATGCAAGGGATTGGAACTACAGAGAACAAGAAGATAGTTGCTGTCCTTAAAAGACTTCTTTAATAGAGAGACAGATGAACAAATACATTACAATCCCAAGTGAAAATACTAATGTGCACAAGCAACTGAGAAGAGAATTCTCTCAGGGAAGTCACATGGGCTGAATTTGAGGGATGAACAACAGTATTGCCTCCTGGAGTGGGTTTTGCAAATGAGGCAGTGAATTGCCTGTGGTCTTTTAGTCGCTAAATTGAAGACCAAGTGGACGCAAAGCTCTCTCCAGACTGTTACCTCTGTCCAGGGAATAAAGCTCCCGGAACATAATTAAACCTGGGATGACTGCCCAGGGCAATTGTACACTTTCTCTGAGGCTTTGAATAGAGCAATTAGCACCTGGCAAATCCCAGAGCTGTGCCATTTTAGTGACAGTTTATATACTTCACATATTGTTTTAAATCATTAACAGATAAAGAGGTGTGTATCTCACTCCCTTCATAAATCAGACACACTGCCAAATTATATCAACAACACCTTGTTGATTTTGAAAAAGTTAAATAAGAGGCATGTTTGCATCCTCTGGTTAATAGGTTCTTTATTAACTGGTAGGTGTGCTGTCTTGGAACCTGGAAACAGATGGGGCCGTATGGCTTAATTTTTTAGAATGGCAGTATGTTGCTTCATCTCATAGCAGCAGTATTTGCTGTTAGGTAGGAAAGATGCAATTATTCAGTGGCAATTTACATAATATATATTCAACAGTAGTGGTGGCTCTTCATACTTCCTTAATTATTTACATTTAAAAAATTTTACACAGCAAAAGGAAGCAATGAGCATCAAAGAAAATTGCCAAAGCGTTTATCTTAAACTGCACCACATATTTCAGCTCTGCTTTTTCTTCACTGGCTTCTGTCCCATTAGTCACAATAGTGTTCAGACTTGCTGATGTCACTGCCCACTTATTTAATTTAACTAAATGTGATAAATGTGTTTACTAAAGATTTTGTTCGGAATTTTTTTTAAAGGTCAATACGGTCCTTTTGCATTGCGGTGTATGTTTTCCGATATGATTGTAAAATTACATTAACTTATCAAAAATAATTATTTATGTACACTAAAAGCTATGGAGACAGCTGAGATAAGATGCAAAAGCTCTTTTTTCCTCTCAGTTCAGAGAGAGCAATTCATGGTTATTCTACTTCATCTTATCTGATGTCTTGTTTTTGAAAAATATAAAATGTTAATGTGATAGTAACAAAATGATTTTTAGCTTTAGTACATTTGAATTACCAAAGACTGACACATGCACCACGATGGCTGCAGCTCCTTGCGAGCCCTGGCAGTATGGTTTTGAAGGGGTTCCTCGTCACTGCATCCCAAGCTTCAACCACCCACCTTCCTGCCGTCTCAAGTCTGACAGGGCTTGTTCAACCATATTTTCTTCCTCTCTCCTCACACCCCCAGCATTTTCTCTGAGCTGTGGATGATTCTGTCTTCTCAAGACCGCAGTCATCCATTTAGCACATATTAAGCACCTGCGATGGGCTTCCCTGGTGGCTCAGTGGCAAAGAATCTGCCTGCATTGAAGAAAACCTGGGTTCGATTCCTGGGTGGGGAAGATCCCCTGGAGAAGGGCATGGCAACCCACTCCAGTATCCTTGCCTGGAGAATCCCACGGACAAAGGAGCCCTGGTGGGCTACAGTCCATGGGGTAGCAGGGAGTCAGATACAACTGAAGAGACTTAGCAGCAGCATCTAGCACCTGCTACATGCTAAGCCCCATTCTAGGAGTAGGGGGTACAGTTGGGAACAAAATGGACAAAAATCCACATCCTAGTATAGCCTGCGTCGTGGTGGGAGAAATGAGACAATAAACAATAAAAATCAATAATATACAAAACAATCTTGAAAGAGGTCAGCAAAGTTGGAGGACTCACACTTCCCAGTTTCAAACTTATTACAAAGCTACAGAAATCAAAATAGTGTGGTATTAGCATAAGGATAGTTAGAACAATGGAACAGAAATTGAAAGCCCTGAAATAAAACCAACCGTCTGTGGATTTATGGCTGGCTGAGTTTTTGACAATGGTGTTAACAGACCACTCCATGGGGAAAGAATAATCTCTTCAACAAATGGTGCTGAGATAACTGGGTATACACATGCAAAAGAATGAAGTTAGACTCCTGTCCCACACTACACAGAATTAACTGAAAATGATCAAAGACCCAAATTAAAAAGCTAACACCACAAAACTCTTAGGAAAAAAATGTAAGGGTAAATAATTATGACCTTGAATTTGGCAACAAGTTCTTAGATAGGACACCAGAAGCACAAGTAATAAAAGAAAAAGTAAATGAAGGGGATGTCATCAAAATAAAAAACTGTGCGTCAAAGAGCATTATCATGAAAGTAAGAAGACAATATACATAAAGGGAGAAATATTTGCATATCATGTAATCTTGATATCTGTATATCCAGGTTATATAAAGAATTCTTACAGGGCTACACAAAAAGACTCACAGTGCAGTTTTAAAATGGGCAAAAGTCTACAAGCAATAAATGCTGGAGAGGGTGTGGAGAAAAGGGAACCCTCTTACACTGTTGGTGGGAATGCAAACTAGTACAGCCACTATGGAGAATAGTGTGGAGATTCCTTAAAAAACTGGAAATAGAACTGCCTTATGATCCAGCAATCCCACTGCTGGGCATACACACCAAGGAAACCAGAATTGAAAGAGACAACGTGTACCCCAATGTTCATTGCAGCACTGTTTATAATAGCCAGGACATGGAAGCAACCTAGATGTCCATCAGCAGATGAATGGATAAGAAAGCTATGGTACATATACACAATGGAGTGTTACTCAGCCATTAAAAAGAATACATTTGAATCAGTTCTAATGAGGTGGATGAAACTGGAGCCTATTATACAGAGTGAAGTAAGCCAGAAAGAAAAACACCAGTACAGTATACTAATGCATATATATGGAATTTAGAAAGATGGTAACAGTAACCCTGTATATGAGACAGCAAAAGAGACACTGATGTATAGAACAGTCTTTTGGACTCTGTGGGAGAGGGAGAGGGTGGGATGATTTGGGAGAATGGCATTGAAATATGTATAATATCATGTATGAAACGAGTCGCCAGTCCAGGTTCGATGCACGATACTGGATGCTTGGGGCTGGTGCACTGGGACGACCCAGAGGGATGGTATGGTGGGGAGGAGGGAGGAGGGTTCAGGATGGGGAACACACGTATACCTGTGGTGGATTCCTTTCGATATATGGCAAAACCAATACAATATTGTAAAGTTAAAAAATAAATTAAAAAAAAAATGGGCAAAGGCCTTGAGCAGTCTTTTCCCCAAAGAAGATATATAGATGGCCATCAAGCATGTGAAAAGATGCTCAGCATCATTAATTGTTAGGGAAATGCCAATCAAACCACAGTGAGACAACACTTCACGTCCTCTCAAGATACACCGCATTCTTTAAGTTGATGCCAGTTTTTGAGCAGATAAACATGAATATATTTTAGATTTCCCACACTGTCGTAGATTTTTTTGAATGAGAAGTTGAACCTAAACAGGAAAAGGCTTTGTCGTAATATGGAATACTGTATGCAGCACTTTAAAAGAATGAAGTAGATTTACATAATGCTCACATAGAAAATGGGCTTCCCTGGTGGTTCAAAGGTAAAGAGTCCACCTGCCAATGCAGGAGACGTGGCTTCGGTCCCTGGGTTGGGAACAGCCCCCGGAGAGGGTGATGGCAACCCACTCCAGTATTCTTGTCTGGGAAATTCCATGGACAGAGGAGACCAGCAGGCTGCAGTCCATGGGGTCGCAGAGTCAAACACGCCTTAGTGACTAAATAAGAACAACAACATAGAAAAGACCCTTAAGTTGCAGAATGATTAAATGTTTTTAAAAATTAAAACGAATACTGTATTTTTTTTTTGTGAGGATCTGTCTGTATGTGCACATGCAGAGGAAAATATTAAAAAATAAGCCCAAAGGGGTAATAGTAGTTATACCAGGAAGGGCATGAGGATTTGGAAATTGTAGTTGATGGCCAAATGAAATTTAACCTTGTCCATGTTTTAACTTTTGTAAGAATAATAGCTTAATGAGGAACTTATATAATTAGAGCTGTAAAGTGCCTTGACTTGTTTATGTATGACTAGAAATAAAATGCCTCTGGGTTTATTTTGCTTTCGTTTTAGCAATTACTCTGAAACTGTTGACAACCAGCTGTAAAAATCTGTACAAGGAGTGCTCAAAATCTGTTTTTTTTCCTCTTTTCCTTCAAACTATGGAACAAGAAAGTATTGTAAGTGAAATAAACATGCAACTTAGAATTAAAATTGAAAGCTTAGTATTACTCTGACTACCACAAAACTTTAAAAACAAAATATTTACCAACATGAAAATGCTTATAATATTTCATTCATTGAAATAGGCAAAATATAAGACATATCTGTGAACTAATCCTATTTTAAAATATGTTTATTTAGAACAAAGATTTTTAAATTCTTAAAAATGTTTGCAAGTGATTGGCATTTCTCTGTGAATGAGCAAGGGTTTTGGGGGTTTTCTTTTTAGGAAATTTCTTTGTGTGTGTTTTTAGGTTGTTGTTTGTTTTTGTTTTTCTTTTTCATGAACGTAAAGTGTTTTTAAAATCAAAATGCCCTATCTTAATTAAAATCAAAAGGAAGGAAGAGAGAAGGGAGGAGGAGACACAGGGCAGGGCAAGGCAGTGCAGATGGGAAATTCTTATGCTGGTCCGCTGCCTCAAGTATGAGTATCATGAGTGTTGTGTTTTCACTGCTTTGATGTTTAAAATACAGATCGACAACATGTGTGTATCTCCATGATATTTAATTTTGTTCATTTGTTTTTCAACTTTATAAAAATGATTTAACCCTCCGTGTAGTCTTTTAGGGTCTAATTTGTTTTTCCATTTAACATGGAAGATTAATCTTTGTCAGTATAGTTAGTATATTTTGATGACTATATGATATTTCACTGTGAGGTTATTCCATTGTTTATCTGTTCATTCCCTAGCTGATGGATGGGTTGTTTCCAGATTGGTGCTATCTTGAATAGTGCTACTATAAATGTTACAGTATATGCAATAGTGTCACTTAGGACGTGCGTGCTGCGTGTGTGCTACATCGCTTCAGTCGTTTCCAACTCTTTGCAACCCCACAGACTGTAGCCTGCCAGCCTTCCCTGTCCCTGGGATTCTCCAGGCAAGAATACTGGAGTGGGTTGCCATGCCCTCCTCCAGGGGATCTTCCTGACCCAGGGATCGAACCTGCATCTCATGTCTCCTGCATTGGCAGGTAGATTCTTTACCACTAGCACCACCTGGAAAGCCCGTTACTTAGAGTGGTGCCTCCCAAATGGTTTTCACTATAACTCAATAGGAAATACAGATAGCTCTGTCTCTCTCTTACTTCTCTCTGTGTATTTGTATACCTAACTATCACTTCAAACTTCTAGATATAATATTTTTCCCTACTCTGAGCAACGGAGAAGGCAATGGCACCCCACTCCAGTACTCTTGCCTGGAAAATCCCATGGATGGAGGAGCCTGGTAGGCTGCAGTCCATGGGGTCGCTGAGTCGGACACGACTGAGTGACTTCACTTTCACTTTTCACTTTCATGCATTGGAGGAGGAAATGGCAACCCACTCCAGTGTTCTTGCCTGGAGAATCCCGGGGACGGGGGAGCCTGGTGGGCTGCCGTCTATGGGGTCGCACAGAGTCGGACACGACTGAAGTGACTTAGCATAGCATAGCATACTCTGAGCAATGGTTCTGATAAAAATCCAGTATATTTTTTTAGAATCCTGATAGAAATCCAGTGAACTGATTTTATTAACCATTTCTATCTGAGGTTTGAAAACTAGTCTAGGACATATACCAGGTTGTGGAGTTGCTAGGTCTAAAGATATGCAACTTTCAGCTTCACAAGATGATAGCAAATTGTTCCCAAAGTGCTGATCAGCCTATTCCTATCAATTTTTGTTAATCACGTTTCTTTTTTAACTTTTTATTTTGTATTAGGGTACAGCCAGTTAACGTGTTAATCACATTCTTATCAACACTTGGTATTTCAAACAAAATTAGGTTTTCAACAAGAAGTCTATTAACTTAATGAACAAGTGAGAACATGTTAAGAATTTTGACTTATGTTCTAATCTTATGACTAAAAATTTCTAGCCAAATAAAGTGCCAGAACTTCTAGAAGACTGAACTACACTGAGTTGTTCTGTATTCTTTTTGAGATCTTGCTTGGCAAATGCTTCACATATTCTTTGCTTGAAAGTACATCTTGCTGTTACTCTATTTGCTTTGCTGCTCAAGTATGCAAACAGTAATCTCTCTCAGTTGTGGTCTCAGTGCTTGATTATTTTAAGGTTCAGCATCCCTGAGATATTATCTGCTAAGTAACAGTTTAACTGACTGAGAAAACAGATACGTTGTCCTTGATATAGTATGACACGCTTCATTTGAAAAAGATGAATTTTTATCGGTAGTTTTGATATCAGTTTAAAGCTCAGAGGCTCAGTGAAATAAAAGCAGGCTGTTTGATGAGAATAAAGCAGGCTGTTTGATGAGAAGTTTCGGTTGATTATGTCAAAATGTGTCCTTTTGTAGAACCAACCTGACATCTAAGGCTTCTATTAAGAACCTAGTTTAGCTAGTTTGTGGGTCTTGTCATCACTTGTAAGGTTGAGAATGTCTTTCCTGCTGTTTTTACACTTGCCAGGGGAGTGCCTCTTTTCGTCGGGGCACTTTCCCTTGGCTCCTGCTGTGTTTCATGACTCCTTGGCACATAAAAATCTACTTATTAGTCTAGATTCAGTGACTAAATCTACAAACGGAGAATTTTTGCTCTGCACAGTGATTGACTTCATTATTCACAGCTATCCTCTTGGTTAATGGGCCATCACCTGTCATCCTGTAAGGCACCTTCCTTATGTCTGTCTGGACTAGGTGACCCCAACAGGAGGTAAACTTCCTCCAGTTTAATCTTTCAAGTCAGTGGTCCAGTTAAGCCTAATCACCCAATAATGCCATGTTGTATACATTGCAGTGATACTGTCCTCATCATTGACAGAATCTTTCCCAGCACTGCTTTGCACCTTCTCATTCTTCTGGGTGTGAGTTTTTCTAGCTTGAAAATGAACAGGGCTTGTTACAGTGGGTGAGCTCACTTTGACTCCAGCACAGATTCCATTTTTTGTTTTGTTTTTAATTTCTGGAATTCTTCCTCATTGGCGAGGATCCAAGCTGTAGACTTAAAGAAGCCCTTGCTTGTAAGGTGGGAGTTTACAGATGCCCGATGGAGTGGAAGGAGAAATTGACAACGCAGAACTGTTAGGACTCCTAACATTGTTACACCACCGCCATGGAAGTGGTGTCGTTTGCTCAGTTACATCATAGCTACCTTTTCAGAGATTCCACCTGGAGGAAAATGTAACAGGTTGGAGCAGTTCAAGTTCACGCCTCACGGTCCATCCACAGGTCTTGCAATAGGGAAACTGCCCCAGGGGTGCCAGTTACAGATGGTGGGTCTCCCTGGCCCTGGTTCACTGAAGCAAATAGACTGCTTCTGGGCTGACCCAGAGCTTTAGACTCTCTATGATAAAATCACTCTTTTGTCACCTATGTTTAAAACGAAAATAAAGCAAAACCTTCCCATAAACCATTTGGCAAAGCCAAAAATATCCCCTTCCCCTCCTTGTATTTTTAAGACTCTAAATATTTTGAAATAGTTTAATGGGATGGTTTCCTGACTTAGATTCTTTTAATTCCTTAGGTAATGAAGACTTTAAATCTGGGAAGCTGTATATGGTTTTAGCACAGCACAGCACCCATCACACAGTAGAGACTCAATAAAGATGTGTTGACTGATTCAAAGAATGAATGAAAATGTACAAACTACCTACCATTCATAAAATAAATAAATCACATGGATATAATGTACAGCACAGGGAATGTAGTCAGTGGTATTATAACAACTTTGTATGGTGTATAATCTATAAAAATATTGGATCATTATTGCACACCTGAAACTAATATAGTATCGTATGTCACCTGTACCTCATAGGAAGGAAGGAAGGAAGAGAGAAAGAAAATGTTGAGAATTATTTCAGGATGGCTTCACAGCATATATTTTAGAGGGCTTTTGGGAAATAATCCCTACTTCTAGCAATGCACCTAAGCACAAGGGAGGGTAGTAACTTGCTTTTGGTCCTACAGGGCAAAGGGCCATTCATTCTGTCGATTTGCGTTTCTCAGAGGAACAGAGTGGGAAGAGGAAAAGGGAAGGTGACTTGTGTGTTTACCGTAATTACAGGCTGGAGTTTTGGAAATGAACTTAAAAATCTTTTTTCGATTAAGCTCCTTGCACGTTACTTGTGTGTTGACATATGAAACCTTCTGAATGAAAAATAGGGAAAGTTTTGGAGAACCATGTCTCTGTGCTGTGCGTGGTGTGGCTGTCATGCATTGTTCCTGCTGTTTCACCGCACCACATCCCCTATATTTGGGCCAAACTGCGTTTATTGAGAAACAATAAAAGAGGGAGGGAGGGAGGGAGAAAAAGAGGATGCATGTTTTGGATTTCTATTCCTAAACACTCATCAGGGTTAAAAAATGAATGAGATCCAGGGTGTCCTGGGGTGACTTTATAACAATGAGAAGGTAGAAATATACTTCTTACCTACAAAAACAATTTCAAAACATCTATTTAGAAAAAGGGAAATATCTGTTTTCTGAGTTTGAACTAAGCTATTCTACATGGATATCATCTGATAGAATAACAGAGTTTTCTGAAGGATACACTGGGAACATTTTTTAAAAGTGGTTTATTAACTGCATCAGTAAAATAATACCATATTGCTTACCCAAAAAGCTGGCACAGTTGTAAAATTCTTAAAGTTTTAAAGATGTTTGGTGTTTTGATGGGCGATGTGTTTAGAAGATAAAGCCTCCCCAAAGCTAATTTGATTTGTTCTGCAGTTTGCTAACAATGGTGTTCTTTAGTGCCTAACCAAAGTGTTCCGATGATGAGATGGCCAGAATACATTTTTAAAGTTAGACTTGCATTTTAAAAGTAGCAATGTAATGTGAGATCTCTTAATTTTACTAAGGTGTCTAGATTGTTACTATCAGATATACTTACAAAAGTAAAGTTTAACAGTTCATTCAAGGAACTGCAACATAGACAACTTGGTAAGTATTTATTGACTGATAGGATATTTTTCCTGAAAAAGCTGTATGTGAATCAGATTTTTGTCCATTGCATCATAATTTTACATTTAGTATGATTCGTCTTGTAAGAAAAGGAATCTCCCAAATTTATATTTGCATCAAACCCAAATTTTCGTAGATCAGAACTGCTTGGAGTAAGGGCCCCTTTAAGATGCCTTGTGTTGTGTAAGGTCTCGTTTATTCTTTTTGAGGTTGCTAAGGTACAGAAAGTTTGACTTTTTTTAAAGGGCAATAGTTATTCACCAGTTTATAAACAGTTAAGTAAAAATAGATTTCTAAGGATCTTCAATTTGTAAGTAATAAATCATCCACGTTGAAATAGTTGACCTGGATTCTATTTTACTTAAGAATGTGGAATGTTTTATAAACACACCAAGAGTTACAAATATAGAAGAGAGGAAATAAAGAATTGCACTCTCAGTACTATGCAATATACATTGTGCCTATATGAAATTTTAGTCAAAGCATTCTATTACATAACAGTAAAGCATGTTAGAATTGGGTCTAAATTAAGACTAGGCTCTGAATAACACAAAGTCTACTTTGTTGCAACCCTATTTGGTCCTGTGAGTTGTTGTTGTTCAATCACTCAGTCTGTCTGACTCTTGGGACCCCATGGACTGCAGCACGCCAGGCTTCCCTGTCCTTCACTATCTCCTGGAGTTTGCTCAAACTCATGTCCGTTGAGTCAGTGATGCCATCCAACCATCTCATCCTCTGTCATCCCCTTCTCCTCTTGCCCTCAATCTTTCCCAGCTTCAGGGTCTTTTCCAATGAGCTGGTTCTTTGCATCTCGTGGCCAAAGTATTGGAGCTTCATTTTCAGCGTTAGTCCTTTCCAGTAACTATTCAGTGTTGATTTTCTTTAGTATTAACTGGTTTGGTCTCCTTTCTGTCCAAAGGACTCTAGAGTCTTCTCCAGCACCACAGTTTGAAAGCATCAGTTCTTCAGGGCTCAGCCTTCTTTATAGTCCAACTCTCGCATCCATACAGGACTACTGGAAAAACCATAGCTTTTGACTGACTTCACCTGCAGTTGCAAGCCTTGAATTGACCAGAGTTCCGAAATAATTACGAGACAGGTTCTGCTAGTGTAATAGTTGTCTGGGTGGGGAGACAGTTTCTTGGTGCTTCATACTCTGCCATCTTTTAGAATCCTCTTCCTTTAGTCTTTTTAAAGACTGTCCCCCATGCCTCTGCCACCACCACCTAATCTAGTTTGAATAGTCAGCTATTTAGTCTCTTCAGCTTTTTCCCCTTCTCTCTCATACTTTCTCCTTCTCCTCTTTCTTCTAATTCAATGGGTCTGTTTTTTTTTGTTTTAATAAAATCTTTTGGTGGTCACAAGTTCTTTTAAGAATTTGAAGAAAATTACCTATGGATTGATTGCCTTGAAAAATCCATATATCTCCCAGTAAGAGCCGATAGTTGAGACCCATTGTTATTATTGCTTAGTCACTCAGTCATGTCTGATTCTTTTGAGACCCCATGGACTGTAGCCTACCAGGCTTCTCCATTCATCAAACTTCCCAGGCAAAAATACTGGAGTGGGTTGCTATTTTCTTCTCCAGGGGATCTTCCCGACCCAGGGATCGAACCTGTGTCTCCTGCATTGGTAGGTGAGTTGTTTACCACTGAGCCACCTGGAGGCTCCTCAGAGGTCCATTATTGTTATTGTTTAGTCACTAAGTCATGTCTGACTCTGTCCAACCCCGTGGACTGTAGCCCATCAGGCTCCTCTGTCCATGGGATTTCCCCGCAAGAATACTGGAGTGGGTTGCCATTTCCTTTTCCAGGGGATCTTCCCGACCTAGAGATCAAACCCTTATCTCCTGCATTGGCAGGCAGGTTCTTTACTGCAGAGACACCAGGGATGCCCTTCAGAGGTGCCCTGAAATCCCACCATGGGAGCCCTTGTTATAACGATGCATGTCTGTCAACTTCCCTTGACACTCTGGGCAGGAGGTATTCTACCCGAGGCTCAGGATGCTCACTAAGGGACTGGTGAATGGAAACTTCCCTCTCATAGACGTGTAGGAAGTCTTTGAATGTTGTTAGAAAAACCTCTTTACCAGAGTGTGAAATCATGACACCATTTCCATATTTATCCACCAACTGGCATGTTTATCCAATG
This sequence comes from Bos mutus, assembly GCF_027580195.1. NCBI lineage: Eukaryota > Metazoa > Chordata > Mammalia > Artiodactyla > Bovidae > Bos > Bos mutus. The sequence continues at coordinate 24,642,577 of NC_091628.1, forward strand.
ACATTAAACTGGTATGTGTATGAGGTAGTTACTTATACCTTACAAGACAAACCTGTGACTGCCATTCATTTGGAGCATGTAGGGATGACAGGCTAGTTTAAGTGAGGACTGATCTGAATACGTCTGTGTATTTGTGTATGTGTGTGTTTTAAGTCTGGTTTCTCTTCAATAATATGACATGATATATATGTGATAATAGTAATAATAACAGCCAACTATTTTCTAGATAGATGTTCTTTGGGGTCTCTTTTTACCTTTCAAAGCCATATTAATTACTGATATACGAAAGAGTGATAGAGAAGTAGTCAAGAAAAAGTCTGTTCCTTTAAGGGGGTTAAATGTTCTTTTGGAAAGTGTGTTCAGATTCTAAATTTCTATAGTAAACTGTTCTATGGAGGGGATACCAAGCTGTACTTCATGCTGGCTATGGATCAGAGGATCAGAATTGACAAGGTTACTCAGTACTCTGTGATGACCTGGATGGGTAGGATGGTGGGGATGGGAGGGAGGTCCAAGAGGGAGGGGATATATGCGTACATTTAGCTGACTCACTTCATTGTACAGCAGAAATGGACACAACAATTGTAAAGCAATTATACCTCAATTTTTAGAAAATAAAATGAGGCTTCTTCAAAACCCCTAAAAATTGATGAGGTTGAGAAATTAAAAAACAAAACAAATAATGAAATAACAGTGTTCTGTCCTGGATGTTTCCAGAGTGGCCCTTGCAGAGCCTGGTTGGTGATGGAGACTTTTCTTGTCTGGGTTGACCAAGAAGCAGTGCCCTTGAGGGACTGTTCAGTGGTTCCATATGCTCCAGAGCAGACAACCAAGGTATCCACCTTAAGCAGTAATTTTTGAATTTTATCTTCTTCAGGATTGAATTCACCAGTTGGATCTTCCAGTGAGGCCAAGTAAGTGGAAATAAGATTGAGTAACTGGTAACAGAAGTTCAGTTTAAACTAACAACTTAAAGTCTCATTTCTCTCACACTTTTATCCAGCCAAATTAGATCTGAGTGTGGAATAATGTACAGTTAAATCATGGTGAGTACACATGGTTAGTTCTGCTTTATTCCCACCCCCTTTTTTTAAATTTATTTTTTAATTGGAGAAAATTTGCTTTACAACGTTGTGTTGATTTCTGCTGTACAACAACGCAGTCAGCCATGTGAAATGTTAGTTGCTCATTCATGTTGTGACCCCTTGGTCTTAACCCGCCAGGCTCCTCTGTCCATGGAATTCTCCAGGCAGGAATACTGGAGTGGGTTGCCATTCCCTTCTGCAGGGGATCTTCCTGACCCAGGAATTGAACCCAGGTCTCCTGCACTGCAGGCTAACTCTTTACCATCTTAGCTGCCAGGGAAAGCTGTTCCCTCCCTCTCTTAAGCCTTCCTCTCCTTCCCTGACTCCACCCCTCTGTCATCTGGGAGCACCAGTGGGCTGCCTGTGTTACAGAGCAGCTTCTCACCGGCTGTCTGTTTCACACGTGGGTAGTGGGTCTATATTGATGCTACTTTGTCCATTCATCCCACTCTCTCCTTCTCCCGCTGTGTCCACAGGTCCGTTTCCTACATCTACGTCTCCATTCCTTCCCTCAAATAGGTTCATCAGTACCATTTTTCTAGATTTTGTATGTATGCGTTAATATATGAAATTTGTTTTTCTCTTTCTGACTTACTTCACTCTGTATAACAGGCTCTAGGTTCATCCACCTCACTAGAGGTGACTCAAATTGATTCTTTTTATGGCTGAGTAATATTCCATTACTCATTATTCCACACACCACATCTTTCTTTTTTTTTTTTTTCTAATTTTATTTTATTTTTAAATTTTACATAATTGTATTAGTTTTGCCAAATATCAAAATGAATCCGCCACAGGTATACACGTGTTCCCCATCCTGAACCCTCCTCCCTCCTCCCTCCCCATACCATCCCTCTGGGTCGTCCCAGTGCACTAGCCCCAAGCATCCAGTATCGTGCATCGAACCTGGACTGGCAACTCGTTTCTTACATGATATTTTACATGTTTCAATGCCATTCTCCCAAATCTTCCCACCCTCTCCCTCTCCCACAGAGTCCATAAGACTGTTCTATACATCAGTGTCTCTTTTGCTGTCTCGTACACCGGGTTATTGTTACCATCTTTCTAAATTCCATATATATGCGTTAGTATACTGTATTTATGTTTTTCCTTCTGGCTTACTTCATTCTGTATAATAGGCTCCAGTTTCATCCACCTCATTAGAACTGATTCAAATGTATTCTTTTTAATGGCTGAGTAATACTCCATTGTGTATATGTACCACAGCTTTCTTATCCATTCATCTGCTGATGGACATCTAGGTTGCTTCCATGTGCTGGCTATTATAAACAGTGCTGCAATGAACATTGGGGTACACGTGTCTCTTTCCCTTCTGGTTTCCTCAGTGTGTATGCCCAGCAGTGGGATTGCTGGATCATAAGGCAGTTCTATTTCCAGTTTTTAAGGAATCTCCACACTGTTCTCCATAGTGGCTGTACTAGTTTGCATTCCCACCAACAGTGTAAGAGGGTTCCTTTTCTCTACACCCTCTCCAGCATTTATTATTTGTAGACTTTTGGATCGCAGCCATTCTGACTGGTGTGAAATGGTACCTCATAGTGGTTTTGATTTGCATTTCTCTGATAAAGAGTGATGTTGAGCATCTTTTCATGTGTTTGTTAGCCATCTGTATGTCTTCTTTGGAGAAATGTCTATTTAGTTCTTTGGCCCATTTTTTGATTGGGTCATTTATTTTTCTGGAGTTGAGCTGTAGGAGTTGCTTGTATATTTTTGAGATTAGTTGTTTGTCGGTTGCTTCATTTGCTATTATTTTCTCCCATTCTGAAGGCTGTCTTTTCACCTTGCTAATAGTTTCCTTTGATGTGCAGAAGCTTTTAAGGTTAATTAGGTCCCATTTGTTTATTTTTGCTTTTATTTCCAATATTCTGGGAGGTGGGTCATAGAGGATCCTGCTGTGATGTATGTCAGAGAGTGTTTTGCCTATGTTCTCCTCTAGGAGTTTTATAGTTTCTGGTCTTACGTTTAGATCTTTAATCCATTTTGAGTTTATTTTTGTGAATCACACCACATCTTTCTTATCCATTTATCTATAGATATACATCTAGGTCGCTTCTGTGTCCTGGCTACTGTAAAGAGTGCTGCAGTGAACATTGCGGGTACATAGGTCTTTTAGAATTGTGGCTTCCTCAGGGTATGTTCCCAGTAGTGGAATTTCTGGGTCATATGGTAGATATATTCCTTTTTTTTTTTTTTTTTTTTTTTTAAGAAATCTACATTCTGTTCTCCATAATGGCTGGATCTGTTTAATTCCTACCAACAGTGTAGGAGAGTTAGTTCCCTTTCCTCCACATCCTCTCCAGCCTTTGTAGATTTTTTGATGATGTCCATTCTGACTGGTGTGAGTTGATACCTCATTGTAGTTCTGATTTGCTTTTCTCTAATAATTAGTGATATTGAGCATCTTTTCCTGTGTTTATTGGCTGTCCATAGTGCTGTTTCCTTTTAAGTGGTTCTGTTTATTTAAAAAACTTGAAAATGAGAAGTTGTTTTGCTCACTCAGTTCGGGTTTATTGTAAAACTCAGTTGCCAGAAAAAGAGAGTACAGTACTGTTTTTGTGCTGTGAGTGCGTGAAGTGGACCACGAGTGAACCGGAGAAGGCATGGCCCTGCTGCTTCTTTCCTTCCACCCACAGAAGGAAAGCTCTAATGGTCAACAGATGGCGTTTGTGGATGTCTGGCCCCATGAACCCCCGGATGCAGGCGCCAAAAATGGTGGTAGACCCAATCACACCACGCGTATGTTTTCACTCTTATTCCCTGGGGCTGATAAAAATAATGCTGGAAAGAAACAGAAAGCTGGAGAGAAAAGTGGGCACTGTGCTATAATTGGTAGATGACATTTGTCATACAAAGGACCGGTTTGACAGCCATGGAGAGAAGTTGTTTTGCCCCGGTCCATGTGATATATCTTCATGGGTGAAAAGCTTTACTTTCAGACTCCCCAGTGGTAGCAGCATAGCACCAACAGCTGAGAGAAAAGTACTGTTTCCCCTTTGCACTCATACTTACGCTCCCCTGAAACAGAATTTGAACAAATATTTAAAGGTGCAAAATACTATTTGAAATGAACGTTGTAGTAATATCTTGGCATAATGGCCACAAAATACTTCATTGCTTGGCAGAAGAGAGGTGTAGAGGCAAGTGGCCATTAGCATCGAGGAAGGCTTGTTTCACTCAGTAAAAGCAAGTGCAGTGGACAAAGAAGTATATTCTTCATGCTATTGGAAACGTGTCGTGGAAATGTGGTGTTTCCATTCCTTTAGCACAAACAAATCGTTCGGTTTCACTTTAAAGTGGGAGAAAAACAAGCCATGTGGGGGATTACGTGTGGTGGTTGTGTAATCGCTTGTGACACCACAGCCATGGGATCATGGACCCAGCGCCCAGACCCTCCCCATGAGGCTGAGCCCTTCTTGATCCACAGATGAGGAAATGAGGGGCCCTGGAGAGAATGCAAGACTAGTTCAGGATCACACAGTTGGTCCATGGCAGGGTTACAGTTTCCTGACAGAAGTGAGAGTTTAACCACAAAAAGCTTATTAGAAAGTTGTCCTCACCTGCCTAGCTAGGTTATCTTTTAACTGTGACTTAAAGCCTTCCTCGTGCAGCTCAGAGATCTTCTTTGGAACCTTCCAGAACCCCCTGAGTTGGGCCAAGGGTTCTTCCTCCTACGCCACTTATTGCCTCTCTTCTGTAGCTCTTGTTATATTTTGTAGATGTCATCTGGTTGTTTTTGTGTATCAATCCTGCGTGTACATTCATCTTCATAGTTTATTCTGTTTCATTCTTCTTTGTACTTTATAGGAATGGAGTACGGACAAGCTTTAGTAACGCCCCCCACCCCCCGGCTCCTATTTGTGTGACAGTTTTTTAATGACTCCCCGGGATGCTATGTGTTAATTACTAAAATTATTATGTGTCTGACCAGTGGTATTTTCAGGAGGTTAGAGCTTGCTCTTGGTTAGAGCATATAGTCTATGCGAACCTAAATTATCTGACAGAAGAAAGCCATTTTGAGTCAGATTGATGCTACTGGACAGACTTGGGCAGGGTGGGGGTGGCCTGCACAGTGGATGTCAGTGATGACCAGCTGGAGATAAGTGAGGACCCTTTGTTCTACTAGTGGCTACAGTATTACAGGAATGAGAATGGGATAACCTTTAGGAACCCTAAACTGCACCCCTGGACAAATGGGAACTATTAACATTGACAGGAACCTGAAGCCTTAGTGTTACTGAGAGTCCAAGTTTGATATGTTTTTTTGCACTTAGTTTTCCTATTAAAAATATATACATCAAACAAGTGTAGAGAATCATATTTTGAACATCTTTGGACCCACCAATCAGCTTTATTAGACCTTAACTTTTCTTAAACAGAACCTGCTGCTGCTGCTGCTAAGTCGCTTCAGTCGTGTCTGACTCTGTGCGACCCCATAGATGGCAGCCCACCAGGCTCCCCCGTCCCCGGGATTCTCCAGGCAAGAACACTGGAGTGGGTTGCCCTTTCCTTCTCCACTGCATGAAAGTGAAAAGTGAAAGTGAAGTCGCTCAGTCGTGTCCAACTCTTAGCAACCCCATGGACTGTAGGCCACCAGGCTCCTCCATCCATGGGATTTTCCAGGCAAGAGTACTGGAGTGGGGTGCCATTAAACAGAACCTAAATTTATGTATTTTCAATTTAATTTGTTTTTATTAAAAATTTTTATTAAAGTTTGATTCACAATGTTGTGTTAGTTTCAGGTATATAGCAGAGTGATTCGGTTATACACATATATGTGTATATGTATCAGAGAAGGAGATGGCAGCTTATAGTGTTCTTGCCTGGAGAATCCCAGGGACGGGGGAGCCTGGTGGGCTGCTGTCTTTGTGGTCGCACAGAGTCAGACACGACTGAAGTGACTTAGCAGCAGCAGCAGCAGTGTATATGTACGTGTGTGTGTGTGTGTGTGTATACACACACATACATACATACATGTACATATGGGCTTCCCCAATGGCTCAGCAGTAAAGAATCCACCTGCCAGTTCAGGAGACGAAGGTTCGATCCCTATGTCTGGAAGATCTCCTGGAGAAGGAAATGGCAGCCCACGCCAGTATTCTTGCCTGGGAAACACCATGGCCAGAAGAGCCTGGCAGGCTACAATCCATGGGGTCACAGAGTCAGACCCAGCTTAGTGACTAAACAACAACTATTTTTATATATTCTTTTCCAGATTCTTTTCCCTTACAGGTTTTTGCGAGATATTAAATTTAATTCCTTAACTATAACCTTTTGGTATTTTGTATTCTTTTCCTTCCCTATCCAGAGGTCACTATTATGAATTTGGCGTTTGTTACTCAGAGATTCTAAAGTTGATTCTTTGGGGCCTCCCCACTAAGGCAAGGGTCTGTGTGATGGAACAGGAGCTGTGTCTTGTGCCAATAAAACCATAGTTTTGGAGCCATGGTGAGACTCATAAAGATTTGAAATGTGGCAGTGAAATCAGACTGCAGAACCAGGGTTCTCAGACCCTAGATTCTTGACTAGTTGGAATTTCCCCAGGGGACAAGGAGGGACAGTGGACCCCGAAAGTCACTCATCAGGGTACAGCTCACACAGACATGGCTTGAGGAAATGTATCATTTAGGAGTAATGCTTTTCAAACATTTTTCTACTGTAACCCACAATAACAAATTTTGCAAAGTGACCTTCGATACTTGGCGCACATGCACACACACACACACACACACACACACGGAACACGTACCTCCAAATGAAGCTTTTACATGAAATAATACCTATTGTTTCTTAGCTGCACTGAAATAGGGTCTGTTTTTTTTTTTTCCACAAAAGCAATTTGTTCCAATAAATTGATTTCCCAGGCCATTAGTAGATTGGAGCAGTTAAAACAATAGCAGCAAACCCGGGTTTGCAGAACTGTGATTTGTTTCCTGGAGCAAAAGTTTTTCTAAAGGGTCTTTTAGTTTAACTCTACTGAACATCTTTATAAGCAGCTGTTTTCTACTGATGGCCTAAGCTTCAAGAGTTATGCCACGATTTACTAATAAAAAATTCTGTGTAAAACTAAGCAGAATTCAGAGCTCTTTTGAGGTTCAGGTTATTCTGTGTCATGTTGCTTCTCCTCCTCAGAGCCCTTCATCCTCTTCAACGATTGCTTTAAGGCAGCCTGTCTCAATTAAGTAAACAGAGCTTGAACACAGTGACTTAACTATACTTTATAAATTCATGATTGTTAAGCCACAAAATCAACCTTTCCAAATAAAACTGAGTGTAAGTCAAACTGCCAGGAGAAAAAGAACAGCTATGGAGTCTTTAACTCTCCTTTCACCATAGTTTACCCTCTCTCTGTATACAGGGCTAACTAAAGTCTACACAAGGAATAAAGCGAAGTATGTGTTGCTTCATGTTTATTGAATGTCACCCATTTTTGTGTAATCAGACTGCCATCCTCTTCACACAGCTCTGTTATTGTTGTTTAGTTGCTAAGTCATGTCCTACTCTTTTGAGACCCCATGAACAATAGCCCACCAGGCTCATTTGTCCATGGGATTTCCCAGGCAAGAACACTGGAGCGAGTTGCCATTTCCTTCTCCAGGGGATCTTCCTGACCCAGGGATTGAACCCGTGTCTCCTGCATTGGCAGGCCGGTTCTTTACCGTCTGAGCCACCAATAACCCTTCTTCACAGAGCTGCCTGATGATCATCATAAGAGCAGGAGTTGTGACAGCACCTCTGTCCAAAGACGTGTATGTAATTGAACCCAGAAAGGTGCAACTCCAGGGAGGCAAAGGGGAAAATTACGTCTCATGCGTATTAAACGCGCAGTTGTTGGAGATGATGAACTAGATTGATTCCAAGATGCTAAAATGAGTCAGCTTTCTCCAAAATCCTACCAGCAACCATTTTACAAGGGAAACAAGGGAGCTGGTTTCTAAAATCTGGAAGAAGCAGAGGGTTTTGTTTAAGCCAGCTATTTTTTCACAGAAGAGGAAATGCAGAGCTACCTCAGGAAATTTAAATGGGACTGTTAAGAAACTGGGGAGGAATGTCTCCTTGGGATGAGAAGGCAAAGAAAAGTTCAGCTGATTTTAAGGGAGAATAACAAAAGTGATGGTGTGTGACTGTGTGTAACTTCTAGAACGTTCTGGTCTTATGACCCCTTTCTACTTTTAAGAATTATTGAGAACTCCAAAGAACCTTTGTTGATGTGGCTCATTTTTTTTTTTTTTTTTTGCACCATTTTAGGAATTAAGACTGAAAAGCTTAGAACGTTTACTGAGTTATTAAAGACAATGATAAACTCATTATATATTATGAATAACAAACATTTTTACTTTTTAAAAATCAGCTTTTACCCCCCAATAGTGAAGAGTGTTATTGTTTTGTATTTTTGCAAGTCTCCTTAATGCCTGGTTGACTATGACACTTGGATTCTCATTACTGCTCCTGCAAACAATCTGTTGTGATCTGTTGTTTGGGTTCAAGTACATGGGGGAAGGTTTAGGGCACCCAGATGTCTTAGTTGGAAAAGAGAGGCTCTCACAGTCCCCTAAAGGGGACTCTGGGACTCCCAGGGGCCCTTGGGTCACATTTTGAGAACCACTATCCTATAAAGTAGTTTGGAAGCATAAACGAGAGTGGTGAGATTACTGTGTTAATCCCTCCGCTGTGTCCAGCTCTTTACGACCCGGTGGACTGTAGTCTGCCAGGCTCCTCTATCCATGGATTAGAATTGGAAGAGAGGAGCTCCTTCAGAAGTGTTGCAGTGATCAAAGGGAGAGGTCAGGTGGGGCGAGGCTTAGATGTTGGCAGAAATGGAGAGAAACCTCCCAAACTTGAAAGACGTTTTGAAGGCAGAATTACCAAGACTTGGAATAGGGCATAAAACAGAAGGAAGAGTCAAGATGACTAATAAGAGTTTTCTTTCTTTTTTTTTTTGGTATCTGCCTTTATTATTTTTAATTAATTAATTTCTGGCTGTCCTGGGTCTTTGTTGCTGCACACGGGCTTTCTTAATTGCATCGAGCCCAAGCTACTCTTTGTGGCGTGCAGGCTTCCGCACTGTGAAGGCTTCTCTTGCCGTGGAGCGTGGGTTCTAGGGCACTTGGGCTTCAGTAGTTGCAGTTCACAGGCTCTGTAGCTGTGGCTATCATATGGGTTCAGTAGCTGTGGTGCATGATTTGGCCTGTGGCTGATTTGCCCTGTGGCATGTGGGATCTTCCCAGGGCAGGGATTGAACCCATGTCTCCTGCATTGACAGGTGGATTCTTAATCACTGGACCACCAGGGAAATCCTAAGTGTTTTCAAATATAGAACATCTGAAAAATATTTTCTCTCTTACACCCAACCTTTACCCTTTTCTGAAAATTATCCCAATGAAATTCAATGAAGTCTTTTTTTTTTTTTTCCTCCCCCAGAGTTGTCCTGCCCACCCCAGGGCTTTGGAGAAAGTCAACTGCTTCTCAGCCTGCATTGGTCACAGTCACTTCCAGAAGAAAGGGAAGACCTATGACGTCCCTGGGGACTTGGGACCTATGACCTCCCAAGGGGCGTCCTTGGTCACTTTGCTCGGTCCCTGCAGGCAGTGAAGGGCTGTGGGTCCAGCTCCTGTGTGCACCGGACGCCTGCAGTTCCCCCCTCTTATGCACTCCAGCACCCCCATAAGCTCCCTCTTCTCCTTCACCAGCCCGGCAGTGAAGAGACTGCTCGGCTGGAAGCAAGGAGATGAAGAGGAAAAGTGGGCGGAGAAGGCAGTGGACTCTCTAGTGAAGAAGTTAAAGAAGAAGAAAGGAGCCATGGATGAGCTGGAGAGGGCGCTCAGCTGCCCGGGGCAGCCCAGCAAGTGCGTGACCATCCCCCGCTCCCTGGACGGGCGGCTTCAAGTGTCCCACCGCAAGGGGCTGCCCCACGTCATCTACTGCCGGGTGTGGCGCTGGCCGGACCTGCAGTCCCACCACGAGCTGAAGCCGCTGGAGTGCTGCGAGTTCCCATTCGGCTCCAAGCAGAAAGAGGTGTGCATCAACCCCTACCACTACCGCCGCGTGGAGACGCCAGGTGGGTTTCCTTCATGGTTTAACCGTGACAGGTAAGAGGGCGCATCCCGGTTAGTGGAGAGCCATGGGCCACCGTCAGGAGAAGGAACCCCCTACCACCACTGCAAGAGAGACAGAACGAGGGAGGTTCAGTTTGGAGAGGCCGATCCAAAATTTTGTAGTCAGAATAACCTAGACAGAAGATCTTTCATTTCAGTATAGATGTAAGCTTTGTGTGATTTTGGAAAACGGCATTTTATTTTGATATATTTTCGAGTCATCGTCCAGTTCTTGAAAGGTCTAAATATGGCCTTGACGTGATCAACTGTTTAAAAAAGAAATCTTTCTCCCCGTTTCCTCCCCTTGAACTCAGCTGTACTGAACTAAACCAGCTGCACTCTCCCCACGCTAAAGTAAGCAGAGGTGTCCTCTAAACTAAGCAGATGATGGCAGAGTTGCTGGAAACCCTTCCAAGACTGAAAACAATGGCAGTGAGGGGAGATTGGCAGCTCTTCTTAAATATGACTTTAAATATAGGAAAGTATTAATCCTAAAACGTTTCAGGCACGCACGTGTGTGTTAAGTCCGGTGTTCATCTTTGTTCCTTCACACTGGTGTAACAGTTGGACTGCTTTTCTCTTTGAGTGGAGGGTTCTGCAGCTACAGGGATGCAGTTTTTGAGGGAGCTTCCTCTCCCCGTTCCTGGAGGGGCCGGCTCATGCGCTCTGGGAAGCAGCCCATGTCCATCAGGAGGCGGCTCTGTCTAGGAACACAGGTGGTGGGGGAGTCCAGCCTGCCGCCTGGCTCCCTCCTGGATTCAGTTAACCTTGTAGCCATCCCTGTTAAGTCCTGCCCAGCCTAGCGCAATCTTAGTGAGGTGACCTTTCAGGCTCCTGAATCTTGCCATCATGCTGTTACACTGATGTCAAGGATGTTACCCGCCTGAGCGTGGACGCTTCTCACAGTCATGTCACTCAGGATACATTATGAGACCATGATGAGAAAGGCCCACCTTCCTGGTGAATCCAGTGTGTTTTCCCCTACATCATATACCTCTTTGCTTTCTTCTCTTTCTTGCTTCTCTCTGGGCTTTCTTCATCTACTTTAAGAACATGTCATTAAGGAGTTTATGACAGAAACGACTTCTTTTTTGTTTCTAAGATTTGAGTTATAGTAAGCATTCAGAATATATCCCATGAAAAATGTTCATCAGGAAATCATTTTTCTCTTCCTCAGTAATGTAGTTATTAGATGTGTTTGTAAGATGTATCAGGCATTCCTTTTGAACACTCGAAACCCTGATTTTAGAGGATTATTTGATGTTTTCATTTTTCATATTATGTGAGGTTCTTTCAGAAATAACAGAATGAATGTTTTTACATATGGCAGGTTTCATATCTTGGTATTTTAGGTTTGAGTTTCCAAGATGAAAGATGGCTAAATATGGTGTTAATTTTAAGGTGATGTTTAAGCTGTCTTTTTTTATTCCTTTGATTTTTTAAATAAAAAGACAAATTTTATATCTAGCTTTCTGTCCAGGCTTAAAGTCAATATTTGGAGAACAATGAAAGATGCTAATGTTCAGCAAGTGTGCTGGGTCCCTAATTACCATAAAACAACTGAAGTTTTGCCTTTGAAATCTCTCATCTTTTGACCACCCATGCTTGGAACCTTGAAGGCTGCATTCTAGATTTTTTTTTTCCTTCTCACAAACTATTAAAATAATCTATTTTAGTGCTTTTCAAACTATCTGCAGTGAAGCACCAGTTTTAAAAAAGCTTCCAATCCGTCAAATATCAATATTTTTACAATACAAATAAATTACTGGGCAGATGAAATTTTTAAAAGACTTAAAAATGAAAGCTTGATTTAAAAAAATACAACCTCAATTTTTTTCTTACTATTCATTTCAACAGATATAAAATTACTCTGTCAAGTGGCTATTAAGTTTCTAAACACAAACTTTCAGTTTGAATACTTGTATCTGGATGGACTGGCACCCAACAGCTGGTAAAGTCTCACCAGTCCTCAGACCTCACTTTGTGTGGCTTGTGTCTCGTAGAAGCCGTGCAAAAATGTTTTTGGGGCTCATAACAATTTTTCTTCATGCAGCCGGAAGTGATTTCAGTATAATTTCTCCTCTGTGTTAAATTCCTACACTTTATCAAAACCACATGACTTCTGAAAAAGATACAAAAGCTTTTTTCAGCTTTGCTCTGCAGTCCCTTATAAGACAGTTAACTCCTTCCGTGATCTGCCCCCAGGTCATGCTTAGATGATGTGGTATTTAAAAGGTAGCATTATGTTGAGGGGCTTCCCAGGTGGTTCAGTGGTAAAGAATCCACCTGCTAGTGGAGGAGATGCCAGAGACTCAGGTTCGATCCCTGGGTTGAGAAGATCCTCTGGAGGAGGAAATGGTGACCCATTCCAGCATTCTCGCCTGGGACATCCCATGGACAGAGGAGCCTGGCAGGCTACAGTCCATGGAGTCACAAAGAATCAGATGCGACTGAGCACATGTTGAGACCAATGTCTGTAAGCTCACTAGGTCTTATTTGCAAGCAGCAGTTGTCACACAGAAATAGAACTGAGTGATTAAGAATAGCTATTGCTCTAGATTAAATATCTGTGTCCCCCCAAATTCATATATTGAGAACCTCATGCCCAAGGATGATATCATATTAAGAGGCAGTGCCTTTAGATGGCTAGATCATGAAGCCAGACCCCCATGAGTGGGATTAGTGTCCTTATAAACGGGTCCCCAGAGAGAACCCTTGTCCCATCCTGTATGAGGACACAGAGAGAAGGCAGCCTACAGCCCTTCTGTAGAGGCTCTGCCCGGAATCTGACCAGGCTGCACCCCCTTCTTGGACTGTCCAGCCTCTGGGACTGTGAGAAAGAAATTTCTGTTGTATATAAGCTTCCCAGTCTATGGTCTATATGTTCTAGTAGTCCACAGGGGCTAAGACAGCTGTGCTTTGAGTGAAAGTATTTACAAATATGATCAGTGCAATCCTAAGGTTAACGGATCTTGTCAGGCTGAATTACAACTCTGATGATACTATCAGCTTTCCTTACAAATCTCCACTGCCTTTAGTTTTACTCAGATGATAGAAATACATTATCAAGATGTTTATCTCAATAAAGACAAATTCATCTTCTCTTTTGGTGCGTCAGATCTGCAGGCCATGGAGGAATGAAGGTCTCTGCTTTCAGATATGAGGACTTCTGTTTATCAATGTTAAGGATACCCTGTAGGTATATTAGAACTGAAGTCACAGAGAGTATTCAAATTCTTCATCCAAAAAAGAAAAGTGAGTATTTATTTGATCATTGTTAACACTGTGCTCAAGAAGCATCATTGAAAAATAAGCCCTATGTCATTTAGTGTGTCAGCCCCTCACTTTCAGACTATTCATGAGGCAAGACATCTTTTTATTCCTCTATATTCATCTCACACGCTAGTAAAATAATGCTCAAAATTCTCCAAGCCAGGCTCACCAATATGTGAACTGTGAACTTCCTGATGTTCAAGCTGGTTTTAGAAAAGGCAGAGGAACCAGAGATCAAATTGCCAACATCCGCTGGATCATAGAAAAAGCAAGAGAGTTCCAGAAAAACATCTATTTCTGCTTTATTGACTATGCCAAAGCCTTTGACTGTGTGGATCACAATAAACTGTGGAAAATTCTGAAAGAGATGGGAATACCAGACCACTTGATCTGCCTCTTGAGAAATTTGTATGCAGGTCAGGAAGCAACAGTTAGAACTGGACATGGAACAACAGACTGGTTCCAAAGAGGAAAAGGAGTACGTCAAGGCTGTATATTGTCACCCTGCTGATTTAGCTTATATGCAGAGTACATCATGAGAAACGCTGGACTGGAAGAAACACAAACTGGAATGAAGATTGCCAGGAGAAATATCAATAACCTCAGATATGCAGATGACACCACCCTTATGGCAGAAAGTGAAGAGGAACTCAAAAGCCTCTTGATGAAAGTGAAAGAGGAGAGTGAAAAAGTTGGCTTAAAGCTCAACATTCAGAAAACGAAGATCATGGCATCCGTCCCATCACTTCATGGGAAATAGATGGGGAAACAGTGGAAACAGTGTCAGATTTTATTTTTCTGGGCTCCAAAATCACTGCAGATGGTGACTGCAGCCATGAAATTAAAAGACGCTTACTCCTTGGAAGGAAGATTGTGACCAACCTAGATAGCATATTCAAAAGCAGAGACGTTACTTTGCCAACAAAGGTCTGTCTAGTCAAGGCTATGGCTTTTCCTGTGGTCATGTATGGATGTGGGAGTTGGACTGTGAAGAAGGCTGAGCACCGAAGAATTGATACTTTTGAACTGTGGTGTTGGAGAAGACTCTTGAGAGTCCCTTGGACTGCAAGGAGATCCAACCAGTCCATTCTGAAGGAGATCAGCCCTGGGATTTCTTTGGAAGGAATGATGCTAAAGCTGAAACTCCAGTACTTTGGCCACCTCATGTGAAGAGTTGACTCATTGGAAAAGACTCTGATGCTGGGAGGGATTGGGGGCAGGAGGAGAAGGGGACGACAGAGGATGAGATGGCTGGATGGCATCACTGACTGGATGGACGTGAGTCTGAGTGAACTCCGGGAGTTGGTGATGGACAGGGAGGCCTGGCGTGCTGCGATTCATGGGGTCGCAAAGAGTCGGACACAACTGAGCGACTGATCTGATCTGATATTCATGGAATAAGTAAAAGGAGATTGAATGGCTTATCATCTGTGTCATTTTTGCATCATGATATTGAGGATTGTTCTATAATCTCATAAGGCAATATATGCAAATACTGGCTTTTAAAGGAGGAAGAAATCACTGTTTCCCTGCCACCCTCATTTGTGGTGGTTTAGCTTAAAACTGTTCATCTGCCTCTTGGAGTTTATATTCTATCTGTAGAACTGAAAATTATTACTTGTTAAGAAGAGATAGTTTGCATGGTGGCTCAGAGGTTAAAGCATCTGCCTCCAATGCAGGAGACCCAGGTTTGATCCCTGGGTCGGGAAGATCCCCTGGAGAAGGAAATGGCAACCCACTCCAGTATTCTTGCCTGGACAGTCCCATGGATGGAGAAGCCTGGTGGGCTACAGTCCACGGGGCTGCAAAGAGTTGGACACGACTGAGCGACTTCACTTTCAAGAAGAGATAAATGTATGATAGTGGGTAAATGGTGAAATTTGTGATGGATATGATTATTACCATACTGTTCTTATTGTCTGTTTACTCCAAAATATTTACTTTTTATGAGAGTTTTTATAGATACTTGCATGTGATGGAAATCCATAGAGTGATTTGAAACAAGTGCTACCTCAGCTATCTCCAGGAACAATTTCTTTTAATCATTCTTGCTTGGTTCTTCTGCTAGCTCTCTCCATTATTACTAAAAAAATAGATAATTCTAAATAATATGCTTATACATCTGTTTCCAAATTTATCACTTTTAGCTAATTTCATTGACTCTAACATAAAAGGTGAAGATTTAGTTAATTTATATCACCTTTATCGTTTCTTCCTTTTCTCAATCTATATTTTGGTTTATATTATATTATTATTTAAGTTAATATAACATTGTTATTTTTTGCTATTATATATTTCCATTGTGGGATTTGGGGGTTCAAATTATTTCCCTTTAGAAGATTATTAGTCCATTGCCTTTTAAAAACCAGATCTTCGTTGCAGTGCAAGGCTTCTTATTGCAGAGGCTTCCCTTGTTGCAGAGCATGGGTTCTAGAGCTGGGGCTTCAGGAGCCTTGGCACATGGTCTTAGTTGTTCACATCATGTGGGATCTAGTTGCTGGCTCAAGGATCGAACCCATGTCCCCTGCATCGGCAGGCAGATTGTTAACCACTGGACCGGCAGAGAAATCCAGTCTGCTGTCCAGCATTGATGACGGGATGTCATAAATCAGTTTCTCATGTCCTTGTGGTGACTTTGAGGTAATCCTCTGGGGGCTTTTCAGTTTGTCCTTAGATGTTTGAAATTCAAGATGGTATGACTATGATGGATCTTTTTTTCACTCATTGGGCTGTATACTCTGTGGCTGTTTTCAATCTGATGACATAGATCCTTCTTCAGGCTCTGAGACATTTTCCCCTGTTGTTTCTTTGATCACTTCCTCTGTCTGTTTCCCCTGCTTCTCCTTCTGCAACTTAGGTTGGTCCCAGCTCACCCCTCAACAACACTCCATGGAATAACTTCTTTCTGCCAAGCCTGGGGACACTTCAGAAGCCAGTGGGCACTAGGGATGTCTGGACAATGCTTGCCTTTGAGAATTGCATCTGGCCTTGTTTTTGTGTTGAGTCAGGAGCAAAAACACTCATGTTCTTTTTAAAGTAGGGAACCCAGAGGGAAACTTACTAAAATGAACAGATAAGTTCTTATTACTGCTTCATCTTCTACTTCTTCACTTTTATTATTATTCACTGTTTATCTTTTACTTTATAATTTTTAGTTACCTTTAAATCTTTCTGGTAAAGACAAGTAGAATATTTTTACTTAACCAGCACCACGGAGCCTAAAAAATTTAGGCTAGTCATCTAAATAATTCAACACAGTTCCTGAGATATTAATATCTGAATAAAAATATCCAGGGCATGACTTGGGGTTTCATCATGAGCAATAGAAACGGATTTTGATTAAAAGAAAAAAGAAAGAAAGAAAGAAAAAACACTTTAATGGCAGAATCAGAGGAAGAGGTGAACGATTAGATCCCCACAAGGTCAGGTAACAGGGCTGGCAGCTCTAGTCATTTCTGCTGTGGGAATGAATAGGCAGTTCTTAGACTACTGACATCAGGAGGATTCTCCTCTAAACTTTTCCTAAATTGGCTGCGAGGAGTGAAACCATTGCTTTAGCTTGATTGCCAAGCTCCCTTTTGGAGAAGAGATGGGACCATCTTGGACAGTGCTAGGAGGAGCACACAGAATGATGAACAGGTTGTGGCCCGAGTGGACAGACAGCAGCAGCCCGCGTCCACTCTGTATTTGGGGGCGCCGAGCGGAGGATCTAACGCGTGGGTTCTTCCTCCCCCAGTGCTGCCGCCCGTGCTGGTACCCCGACACAGCGAGTACAACCCGCAGCTCAGCCTCCTGGCCAAGTTCCGCAGCGCGTCCCTGCACAGCGAGCCTCTCATGCCGCACAACGCCACCTACCCCGACTCCTTCCAGCAGCCTCCGTGCCCCACCTTCCCGCCGTCGCCCGGGGCCCCGTTCCCGCCGTCCCCGTGCGCGGCCGGCTACCCCCACTCCCCGGGCAGCCCCTCCGAGCCGGAGAGCCCCTTCCAGCACTCAGGTCAGTGCCGGCCGCGGTCTCCTGGGATGCGATCCAACGCGGTTGTGTGGGCGGGGCCATCGTGAGCATCATTTGTCACTTGCAGTTCAAACCACAGGCTCTAGGGGGCCCTTGGACCCTGCCCACCCTCTTGATCAGGACTCAATCCATTTTGGAGCAGTTATCAGTTTTTTTTCTTTTTAAAAAATTTTTATTGGGGTGTAGTTGATTTACAGTGTTGGTTAATTTCAAGTGTATTGCAAAGTGAATCCCTTACACATATACATATTCCACTCTTTTTTAGATTCTTCCCCCATATAGGTCATTATAGTGTATTGAGTAGAGTTCCTTGTGCTATACAGTAGGTCCTTGTTAATTAGCTATTTTATATATAGTCAGTCAGTCAGTCAGTTCAGTCGCTCAGTCATGTCCGACTCTTTGCGACCCCATGAATCGCAGCACGGCCAGGCCTCCCTGTCCATCACCAACTCCCGGAGTTCACTCAGACTCACGTCCATCCAGTCAGTGATGCCATCCAGCCATCTCATCCTCTGTCGTCCCCTTCTCCTCCTGCCCCCAATCCCTCCCAGCATCAGAGTCTTTTCCAATGAGTCAACTCTTTGCATGAGGTGGCCAAAGTACTGGAGTTTCAGCTTTAGCATCATTCCTTCCAAAGAAATCCCAGGGCTGATCTCCTTCAGAATGGACTGGTTGGATCTCCTTGCAGTCCAAGGGACTCTCAAGAGTCTTCTCCAACACCACAGTTCAAAAGCATCAATTCTTCGGTGCTCAGCCTCCTTCACAGTCCAACTCTCACATCCATACATGACCACAGGAAAAACCATAGCCTTGACTAGACGGACCTTTGTTGGCAAAGTAATGTCTCTGCTTTTCAATATGCTATCTAGTAGTGTGTATGTATGTATGTATCAATCCCAATCTTCCCATTTATCCCTCCCCTCTCTGCCCCCAATAACCATAAGTTTTTTCCCATAGGTTTATTTTTTACATATGTGACTCTATTTCTGTTCTATAGATGAGTTCCTTTGGAGCCTTTTTTTAGATGCCACATATAAGCAATATCATATGATATTTGTCTTTCTCTGACTTGCTTCACTTGGTATGAGTTATCAGTTTCTTCTAGTAAAATAAGGAATATCAGGAGCTGACAAGTTCCTGCAGACATGCATGAATGCATTTGGTGCTGGCTGCTGTCATCCACCTCATTCAGGTCTTCCTATGCTCATTTATTTAACAGATATTTTGAGCTCTTTTTATCTGCAAGCCTTGCCTGGGGTGCAGGAGCTCTGAGAAACTAGATGGATTTGAACATCATCCTTGGGAATTTCCAGGGATTTTTCTTTTTTAATTTAAGGAATTAGAAGTAAGATTGTAAAATACTTAACCAGGAAGACGTGGCCTGAGGGCAGGCAGTGTAGCGGAATCAGTGGTAGGTCTCTTCTCTGACTGCCTTTCTCGGCAATCCAAGGGAGTCCTTTCCTTCGAAAGGTGGATCTAAGTCAGGTAATGAAGGAGAGATTTACATACCTTGTGAGAGTGAGATAAAGAATACCCCCAGCTCACAAGTTCCTAAGGGTGTTGTTATTTGGTTGCTCAGCCGCATCCGACTCTTTGTGACCCCGTGGACTGTAGCCCACCAGGTTCCTCTGCCCATGGGATTTCCCAGGCAAGAATCCTGGAGTGGGTTGCCATTTCCTTCTCCAAGGGACCTTCTCGACACGGGGATTGAACCCATGTCTCCTGCACTGTCAGGCGGATTCTTCACCACTGCGCCACCTGAGAAGCCCTTTTAAGGGTGTGCACAAATGCATTTGGTGCCAGATGCTGCAACCTGCCTCTCATGTCTTCCCATAGTCATTGGGTTGGCCAAAAAGTTAGTTCAGGTTTTTCCTTAAGATGTTACAGAAAAACCCCAACAAACTTTTTGGCCAACCCACTATTTGACAGTTATTTGTCAAGCTCTTATTGTGTGCAAGCATTGCCTTAGGGTTCAGAAAGGAGAATTAAAATGTTAATTGAAATTATTCCCGTCCTCAGAAAACTTATAAAACGTGGGAAGATAAGGGCTTTGTCCCTCCTCTTCCCTTCTGACTTACACCATCAGTCTTTCCTTTTGCCCTTCAGCAGCACAGCTGCTATTTTCCATGTGTATCTACTGTCATATCTATCACACTGAGTTACACCGTCAGTCACTCCTTTTGCCCTTCAATAGCACAGCTGCTATTTTCCATGTGTATCTACTGTCACATCTGGCACACTGTGTCTTGTCAACCACTCTGAGATCAGTCGCCTTCTCTTTTGTGCGTCCAGCACAAAGAATCTACCTGTGATGCAGGAGACCCCAGTTTGATTCCTGGGTCGGGAAGATCCCCGAGAGAAGGGGTAGGCTACCCACTCCAGGATTCATGGGCTTCCCTGGTGGCTCAGACAGTAAAGAATCCACCTACACAACTGAGCGACTGAACAACAACAACAACAAAGGTTTGTGGTGGATTTCCTTCCAGTTTGTGTCCTTGTAATAAGCTAGGTAAATGTTGCTCAGCTTTAAGGTTCACACAGACCGTGTGGCGATCTTTTATAAATGCAAATTTTGATTCCCTGCATCTGGAGTGGCTTCTAAGAATCTGCATTCCTAAGAAGTTCCTAGGTTGCTGCAGGGGCTGTGGTCCCAGGAACCACACCAAGAAGGGAGGGTCTAAAGGACTTTACTATTCAACATATCTCAGGGGGAATTCTTTCATAAGTGAAGGTCCATTTGGAAACCAAATAACAACCCCCTAATTTATCTGTTTTGTAAGTTTATATTTTAGTGCTTATAAGAACACACTCTAGATACAAGAATTACTAGGATACGCAAAGAAAAGAAAGATACTATAATCAGTAGAAAGGCAGAAAAAGAACGTGAGTGGCAAAGAAAGAAAGAACTCTGAAATTGGGTTTCTGAATTTACTGGCAACTTACTTTGAAAAATTTGGGGTGAAAACATAACATTCATCAATTTCCTAATGAATTAGATCTCTCCCTTTAAAGTATATTTATGGCATGAAATAATAATCCCATATATACACAAAGAAGAATGTGAGTCTATATGGAATTTTTTTTCTTTCTTAACAATTTTAAATCATATGCAGTATTTTTGCTTTGATTTTTTTATCATATCTGAACAATTATTTTTCATCTTTAGTTCTTTAGAAAAGGATACTCTTTGCTATAGGAATTCAGTTTGGCAGTAAAATGCTGTCTCTCAGCTGTAAAGGTGACATGACCTTCTAACTTCCTTTTAGCCGTGTTTCCTTTGGGTAGGGGGATGAAGTTTACACAGATCCAATCATACCAACGTTGCCTGGCCCCTCAAAAATAATAAACTTATTTACAAAGATTCCAGCCTTGGGAGAGTCATCAGGACATTGGCCCCTGTTCCCAGGTACGTGGACCAGGTGAGCAGCCTGCAAGCAGCTTCCGTGAAAGAGGCAAGTTTGAAAACAACGCACAGCAGTCCAGTGGCTCTCACAGCCAGCCTTTGGGGGACAGCGGTCACCTCGGTTTCCTGGTGGAGCCGTGGGCTGGGAGGCCCCGGGCACGGTGGTGGTGATGTCCTGTCTGATTCACTTCTGTTTCAGATTTTCGGCCCGTTTGCTATGAGGAGCCGCAGCACTGGTGCTCCGTCGCCTACTACGAACTGAACAACCGCGTCGGGGAGACATTCCAGGCTTCCTCCCGAAGCGTGCTGATCGATGGATTCACAGATCCTTCAAATAACAGGAACAGATTCTGTCTCGGACTTCTTTCTAATGTAAACAGAAACTCAACGATAGAAAATACCAGAAGACACATAGGAAAGGGTAAAGGCAAATGTGTAATCCACTGCATATGTTCTTCTGAGCTAACAAACACGGCAACAGAAACGAGCCACGGATTGGCTGCGTGGCCCAGTGGGATGTTCCCAGGGCTGGGAGCTGGGAGACTGCTGGGGATTCTGTTGGGGAGAGCGTGAGAGCTTTTGGGGTCTTTTAGTGTCTCCACCTCTGAGGTAGACACAGCATCTTCTGGGGGATGGCGTAGGGTGGGTGTTAGAAGATGAACAAGACGAGAAATACAAAGACAGGATGAAATGATTGAAGAGATGTAGCAAGAATTATTTTTGAGTTGCCTCAAATGCTAAATAGGATGACTTCTGAAGAGGAGGAATCTGTATCAGGTAAAGTTACTTTTAGAGACTGAGAAGGGAGCTCATTAAAAATCCGATGACTTGTTTGTTTAGAAGCCTTTGGTAGGGGATTGGGGTTTTCTTGTGTCTAGGTACTTTTACAACAGCTGAACCAGCACAGGCCTCACTCGGGTCTGGAAATGACGCCTTTGGAACCCACCTCATCGGTGTGATTGTCTCAGCCTAGCTTGAGGCCTGGTTGAGGATCTTTAGTTATTTCTGTTTAGTTTTGACTGTGCTGAGTCTCTGTTGCTGCGCGCGCTTTTCTCTAGCTGTGGCGAACAGGGGCTGCTCACTAGTTTCGGTCCACAGGTCTCTGGTTATGGAGCACGGGCTCTAGGTTGCGAGGGCTTCAGTAGTTGTGGCTCCCAGGCTCTAGAGAACAGGCTGAGTAGTTGTGGAGCACAGGCTTAGTTGCTCCTTGGCGTGTGGAATCTTCCCAGACTAAGGATGGAACCTGTGCCTCCTGCATTGTCAGGAAGGAAGCCACCAGGGAAGCCCTCATATTTTCTTTCCTATCCGAAGAGTTGGCAATCTGAATGATGCCTGGTTGTCCACTGAAATCACAGGTGTAAAGAGGCTTCAGGGCCATTTGATCTTTTCTCTCCCCGTCCAGCACTTACCACCTTGGGAAGTAGCCACAAGACTTTTCTTTCAAGTTTCCAGGGAAGACCATTATTTCATGTGTGATGCAATCTGTGTTTTTCCTAACTATCTCCCAAACGTCTCCTGTTGTCAACCTACAGACCGTCGATTAGAGGCAGGCCGAATTTGTTCACTGATGTTAACCCTTAATGGTGACAGTTACTTTATTTTATCCTGTATCTTCCCATAGTGGCTCTGTGGTGGCTTACGAGAAGCCTTTATAGAGAAATGATAAATCAAAAAGAGAAAGTCAGAAGCTGAGAGTGGGTCGAGGAGATGAGTACAAGTATGTCATCCCTCAGAATTAGCACTGTGATTATGACTGTGGTTAAAATTTTCCCCTAGGCTCCCAGAGAGTTCAGAAAACGGAAACTTAATCTGTAACTTCTATCCCAAGGGGAAAACATAGTCAGTCCTCACAGGAAGTGATACTTTTGACTTCTTAAATTTCTCAGGATGGTTTTACTTTGGAATGATTTTTATAAGAATCGTCAGGTGATCTAAAGATAGAATGTTAAAATGTGCTGCTGTAGAGCCATTTGCTGCAGGGCTTTGCAGATTGGTCCGCAAGAGAGACTTCTACTTAAGCCACTTGATCTAAAAATAGAATTAAAATATGCAGAGAGTGTTGAATACCTTCTGGGAAGCTTTCTGAAAGCAGTTTGTTCAAGGTGCTGCTGATGTGGACGGATAGACGTGGAGGGCTGGTGTCATGTTACTAACTGAGAGATAATCTACAGGGTTAAAAAAACATCAGAGCAAGATCCAGAGAGCCTAGGAAGCACTCACCTGGATGGAAGGACACCCCAGCCTCAACAGGGTACCCAAGGCAAAGGCACAGTTTTCTCAGAAAGCTGCTTTGGAATTGCCTTGATGTGTGGGGTTTGGGGGGCATCATCGACTCGATGGACATGAGTTTGAGTGAACTCCGGGAGTTGATGATGGACAGGGAGGACTGGCGTGCTGTGGCAATTCATGGGGTCGCAAAGAGTCGGACACGATGGAGCAACTGAACTGAACTGGGGGAAAAAAAGGCGGGGTGGAGGGTGGCTACAAGACATGCCATAAAGCATGGCATGGAATATTTCCAAAGCAAGAGTGATTGGTCTTATGTGAGGTCAGGGGGACCTCTCTCAGGGGCTCCTGTGGCTTCCCTGGTTCTTAGCTGCATGGCTTTCTGGAGCACCAGCCTGAGTAAGTTTGCAGCCAAACGCATCCCAAGGTTAGGGAGCAAGTTAGCTTGTTAGTTAACTAACTAATTCCGTTAACTGCGGAGTTAGTTACAGGAGATGCTCAAACTTCAGAGATACACATTCATCTCACAAATATTTATTGAGCATCCACTCTGGGCCAAGCAGTTCTGCCACTTGGGATATAGCAATGGGAAACAAGCAAAACAAAACAAAAAACTCCTGGCTTTGTGGATTATCTACTACTAAAGAAAGACAAACAAGAAATTATACACACACACACACACACACACACATACATACATGGGGGCTTCCCAGGAGGCACTAGTGGTAAAGAGCTTGCCACCCAATGCTGGAGATGTAAGAAACATGCATTTGATCCGTGGGTCAGGAAGATCCCCTGGAGGAGGGCGTGGCAACCCACTCCAGTATTCTTGCCTGGAGAATCCCGTGGACAGAGGAGTCTGGCTGGTTATAGTCCACAGGGTCACAAACGGTCGGATATGACATGAAGTGACTTAGTACACACGCATGCATACACATACATACATCACACACACACACACACACACACACACACAGTCAAATGGTAAGTATCTAGAGAAAAACAAAGGAGGGGAAGAGAATGGGGGAGGATGGGGGAGCTAGGCAGGCAGGCAGGCTTGCTAAGGAAGTGACATCTGAGTTGAGAGCTAAAGAGGGATTCGGCAGTGTGGGTACCTTTCTGAGCAAAGGGAGCAGCATGTGCAAGGGCCCTGGAACCTGCCTGGCACAGTGTGAGGAACAGCAGCAATGCCAGGGCGAGTGGAACAGAGTGAGCAAGGGGGCTAGGAAGTCATAGAGGAGGAGGGGACAGGACCAGGTCACATGGCCTGGGAGCCATGCGGAGTGCTTTAGCTTTGTGTGTGTGACGCAAGAAGGTGGAGTTAAGTTGGAGTTTATAGATCTGAGTTTTCACTGTAAAAGGATCCCCTGGCTATTATATCGCAATGAGCCTGTGCGTTGTGGGGGGTGAGACACCTATAAAGATTCTTTTGTTATAGTTAACAATGGGCCATTTCTCCCCTCAGTAGTTATCAGTGGCTTCGAGGTCACTTCTGGCACGTGTTTCTTGCCACTTATGGAAGATGGCGGTCCACTGAAGAGATCCGTGCTGCCGCCCTGTCAGCAGTGCGTGTACTTTGAGCTTTTGTCTGTGGTGGTGATGGTTCACGGGCTGACTCACCATGCTCTTTCATCCTGTTCTCCATCTAATGCCATGCACCGTGAGGCAGAGGGGTTGGCACGAAGCCTTTCTCTGTAACCTTGCAACAGTTAACACATCTATTGCTTTGACCTCTCTGGCCAAGAGCTTTAAATAGCCATTAGCAAGTTAGCACTAGAATCTCAGAGGCTGCAGCTTCAGTATCAGAGGCAGGACCTCAAAGAACCTGGAACACTGCCTTCTAAGCCGAGGTCTGTCCATACTCCTCCTTAAAAACCAGGCAAACTGCCTGACCTCTCCTGAATGATTCAGCTACCCCCACAGATCCCAGATCCGAGAGGCACCCTGCAGGCACTTACACATATTACTGCTCTGTAGTCACTCTACACGTTAGGATTTCTTCGTCCCATTTTACAGGTGAGGCAGCAGAAGCTCAGAAGAGTCCAGTAGCTTACCCATGGTCCCACAAGGGATAGATTTTGCACCCATGGCTCTGTCTCTCAGGCCCAGTTGCTCCCTTCTGCTGGAGGGGAGGGACCCTCCTGGTTTTTCATCTCAGCACCCCTCTTGGTTCAGTGCTTGAGGAATTGAATCTTTTGATATGGAATGAAAATGGTTGTCGTATGCCACAGCCACAGTATGTCATAATCAACTCTGAGATGTGGAAATAAGGCCCTCGTAGTACTGCAGTGTTGAAATTGTACAACCATTTACTTTAAAAATGTAAACCAGAAAAGATTTTGTGTTTTCCCCCCAAGAATACTTCAGAAAAGCAGTCCCACACTGAGTTACACTGAGCTCCATGGGAGGATTATTAGCATCATTATTGGGGAAAAGGATGAAGAACTGCTGACATGTCATACCTGTCTGTGATTGCCCAAAATAAAGCCAAGGTTATTTCCTGAGGTTTGGGGAATGATGGAATAGCCAGTTTGGGTCACTGGAGTATACAGCGTGCCTGATTTTTTAGAGTGGCTTTTAAGATGGCCCTGATTTCCAAACACTGAGGAAAGCCGCAGTTTTGAAAGGACTGCGTGGGCATACATGTGCTCTTAAGGTCATCGAGGTCGGGTTATATTTCTTAGACATGCACAACGTAATATAATCCTAATCAATAGCAGTGTCTGTTCTGAGCACCTCTGGTTGCGCTGTCACTGCCCACAGTGCCACTGACCCACATGAGGAGCCTGCTCCCAGCTCTTGGTGTGAAAGAACACTTGGGCAGGACGGACACGTTTCTTCTTTGCAGCTGTAGACGAGCTGCGTGTGTCCTGGCTGCTGGCTGTTCTTCCTCCCGTGGGAGAAGGGAGGGGTGACTGATAGTTCCTGAGGCATTAGCCCCACGTATTGAACTTACCGGGGCTTCCCAGGTGGCACTAGTGGTCAACAACCTGCCTGCCAGTGCAGGAGACCTAAGAGATGTGGGTTTGATCCCTGGGTCAGGAAGATCCCCTGGAGAAGGAAATGGCAGCCCACTCCAGTGTTCTTGCCTGGAGAATCCCATGGACAGAGGAGCCTGGTGGGCTACAGTCCGTTGGATTGAAGAGAGTCAGACACGGCTGAAATGACCTAGCACTCATACGCACCCACTGAATGAGGCAAACCTGGACCTTCCCAGACATAATATCATAGATTTCAAATCATGGAATTGCTTTGAGAAGCAGTTTTTCACTTTTTTATGAAACTTTATTTTCTTGTACATCTCAAGTTGTTCTGTGGAGATCTAGTAATGCTTCCCTTTTTCGTGTAAGGAATTATCCTGAGACAAGGGTTTACTTTGTCAGTTCCTTAGAAGCAGGGTCTGTACTTCGAGGTGATTTTTTTTTTCATTTTTTAAAAAATTATTTTTGGGGCTATGCTGGGTCTTAGTTATAGCACGAGGGATTTAGTTCCCTGACCAGGGATTGAACCTGGACACCGGGATTGGGAGTGTGGAGTCTTAGCCACTGGATCACCAGGCAAGTCCCTCAAGGTGATTTTTGGATCCCTTCTTTCCCAGTGGATTTAGTTTCCTGGTCTCAAAACATCCTTTCCATTCTGCCTTTGAATGTGTGTGAAGTTTCTCATCCCTGAAAAAGCAAATCCTAAAAAATATTTAACACAGAACATCATACTGTTGCAGTAATTACACAGGATACTGAAGAATACTTAATATCATGAGAAAATGTTGTCAGTATTTTAATAGTGAAAAAAGGTTATAAAAAAGCCTATAGAGTATGATCCCAATTTTATTTAAAATGTACACATGAAAGACTAAAAGTATATGACAGATGTTAGTACTGATTATTTCTAGGTTGTGGATTTGTGGCTGATCTGTATTCTTTGCATCTCAGTATTTTCAACATTTCTTCTAGTGGGCTTTCCTGCTCCTGTGAGGATGGGGTGGGACCTGGTATGTCCAGGCGAGCTGGGGTTGCTGCAGTCAAGAGTGGTAGTGAGAGAGTAGAGAGAGAGAAAGTAGTGCCAAGGGGCACCCACCTTGGCAGAATCACTGAGTGTGTGCATGCACAGTGGGGCGTTCACTGGGGCTCAGTGCTGTGCTTAGTCACTCAGTCGTGTCTGACTCTTTGCGACCCCATGGACTATAGCCAGCCAGGCTCCTCTGTCCATGGGATTCTCCAGGCAAGAATACTGGAGTGGGTTGCCATTACCTCCTCCTGGGGATCTTCCCAATCCAGGGATTGAACCCAGGTTTTTGGAATTGCAGGCAGATTCTTTACTATCTGAGTAACCAGGGAAGCCCAAGAATACTGGTGTGGGTAGCCTATCCCTTCTCCAAGGAATCTTCCCCACCCAGGTATCAAACTGGGGTCTCTTGCATTACAAGTGGATTCTTTACCAGCTGAGCTACCAGGGAAGCCCCTGGTAGTGTAGTTCATTTGGGCCCAAATCTGCTTGCTTGTTCATCCTATTTGTCCAGAGATGTCTTCAAGTAATAGCTTGAGGGGACTGACTTTGTACCAGCCCAGAGGCGGCTCTGTGTGAATTGAAAGGAGCCCCTGCTGCCATCTGCTGGAGGAGTCTTGTAATAACCATACAAATCTCGGAAGTCTGAGGCACACCCTGGGTTTGTGTAGTGCACAGCTGAGGTCACAGTCTTGGGCAGGCCCACCTCCATCCTCTGGCCCAAAGCCCTGCTGTAGGTCTGGAAACCTTTACTTTTATATTATTTTTATAATTTATTTATTTATTATTTACTTTAGTTTTGTGTTTTCTTGTCAAACTGTGCTGAGTCTTCGTTGCTGTGCTGGGCTTTCTCTAACTGCAGCAAGCAGAGGCTACTCTCTAGTTGCCATGCGCAGGCTACTCATTAAGTGGCTTCTCTTACTGCAGGGCACCTGCTCTAGAGCTTCAGTAGTTGTAGCATGTGGGCTCACGAGTTGTGGCACCTTCTTTGGGTGTTTATCTGCTCACTGTTCTCCGTGGCAATTTAGCACCTCGCAGATGTGGTTTAAAGCCAGGCTTCTGGCCTGTCAAATGGATGCGAATAAAATCCCTTGCTTACTTGACTCTTTAGATGCTGCTGTCTCTAGCCTTCTTCATCATGGGGTTGAATATCCCTCCTTGTTCCGGTGACCAGGGCCGGCTCAGGGCTTCTCCGGGCACATCCCATCCGCTCTGCCCCTTCTTCTCACTCAGGATGCTGAACTGCTGCCTCCCCATCCAGGCTCTTCTCTGCTTTCTGTGCTCCGCCAGGATGTCTGTGGTTGCAGATAAGACTTTTAACAGGATTGAAAATCATCCCCTAAATAAAGACCAGAGTCAGATAGCAAAAAAATCTTATCTGTTCTTAGTAAGCTCTAGGAGGATTATGTATTTGAAGGGCATTCAACTCAAAGACATACTGAACACTTAGCAGCCTCATGCTCTGGCAATTTGATGACCTGCTCTCCAGCCACCCCAGAGGCAGGCCTTCCCCTGGGAGTTTTTAATGAAGTCTGGTTGGATTTGCCCCTGTCTCACCTCCCAGTATGTGGGTCCAGCCAAGTAAGTCTGGGCTTCCCAGGTGGCTCAGATGGTAAAGAATATGCCTGCAATGCAGGAGACTCTTGTTTAGTCCCCGGGTCCAGAAGATTCCCTTGGAGGAGGGCATGGCAACCCACTCCCAATATTCTTGCCTGGAGAATCCCATGGACAGAGAAGCCTGATGGGCTACATACAGTCCATGGGGTCGCAAAGAGTCAGACGAGACTGAGCAACTAATAACACACACCTCCCACATGTGGGTCCAGCACTGTGTCCCAGCCAATTAGGACCATCCTTCTGCCTAATCCTCAGGCCCAGGGCCATGGGGATCAGACCCCAGGGCGTTCAGGAGAGAGAATCATGGAGGTGAGGCAGAAAAGGAAGGCTGAGCAGAGGAGGGGACCTGGTCTGACTGAGGCAGTGAGAGGGGAACCTTGACCCGAGTATCAAGAGCTTTATCATTGTGACCCTGAATCAGTTTCTTCAGACTGTGTTGGAGTCTGTGGTTTGCATACATGACCCTGAAAGCCATTCTTTTCTAAAATTGTATTAAGGGAAAGGAGATGGGAAAAGGAAACCATAAAGCTGGCAGGAAGTAGTTACATAATAGTGCAAAAATTGCCTCCATTGCTACTTAGATCCTGACAAAGAAACTGAGTGGCTATGTCGGTCAAGTTTCCTAAATGCAGGTCTGAGAAGCCCTGGAAGTCTTTCAGTTGTATTATTTAAAAGTGTGTGTTTGGTTTTTTTTAAGTACTGAAATCTGTCCCTATAAGTAGATTCAAGATCATTTCTACAATCCCCTTGCCACTGCATGGAGATTGTATTTACAACCATGTTGACACCTGGAGATAAGAGATTTTGTTTCTGCTAAAAGGTTGGGGAACAGTTGTTCTGGTATTTAATATTCCCTAGACTAGAACATCTTCACCTCACCTAACTCCAGTCCCTTGTTACAAATTTATGTTGAGTCTTAAACCCAGAATTTGGAGGAAGAGCATCAACTAAAATGTACTTTGAGCAACAACATTCTCAAGCCCCTCTTCACCTTTTAGTTCTAAGAACATGAGATAAAATAGCATAAACTACATTTTGATTGAGTCTTTATATTTTATCTGAAAATGTGGCATGAATTTCACTGTAGGTAAAAATAGGCATTATTTCTATGACCTGTAAATGTAGGTGATAAGCTTTAAAATGGAATAGGTCTCTTTGAGGTACTAAGAGAAAAGGATTTATAATTGTTAGTAAAATAAAATGTAGACTTCATTTATCATGTCCTCTGAAGTGGATTTAGTATATTCATGTAAGTAACATTACCGTGGTACTTACTGTGTCAAGTTCTTTACTTCTACATGTCCTGAAGGACTATTTGATGTTTTCTGCATTATGTTGTTATTTTGCCTCTAATAGTATGAGATCTGACTTTTAGAATGAACAAGCATGAGGCTGCAAGTGACAGGAGCAGTATTAATACATGCCAGCCTCCTTCTTTGTTCTTGGCTATGCAAACCTGAGTTGCAATATACTTTTAAATGCACTCATGGAGAAAATACAGATGATAATTAAAGCAGGTCAACCTTGGGGGCACTCGTGGTACTAATCAATGATTGGTGATATTAAAATTAACCTCACAGTTGATAGTCACGTCTCTTTAGGTGACAGAGGCGGATGAGATGGGAAGGGGGCTAAGTCTAAGTGGAATTCAGTGCTGGTGTTGGAAGACTGTTTTTGCCTCACAGGCGTGCACCTGTACTACGTCGGGGGAGAGGTCTATGCCGAGTGTGTGAGTGACAGCAGCATCTTCGTGCAGAGCCGGAACTGCAACTATCAGCACGGCTTCCACCCAGCCACTGTCTGCAAGATCCCCAGCGGCTGCAGCCTCAAGATCTTCAACAACCAGCTGTTCGCTCAGCTGCTCGCCCAGTCTGTGCACCATGGATTTGAAGTTGTCTACGAGCTGACCAAGATGTGCACCATCAGGATGAGTTTTGTCAAGGTAAGGAGTGCTCACTTCCCGAGTATAAGAAAGAGACCAAGAGCACAGGACTTCCGGAGCAGTCCAGTGGCTAAGACTCCCTGCTCTCAGTGCAGGGGCCCCACGTTCGATCCCTGGTCAGGGAACTAGATCCCACGTGGGTCAACTAAATATCCTGTGTGCCACAACTAAGACCCAGTACAGCCAAATAAGAAAATAAATAAGTAAAAAATATATATATATTTTAAACAGTCTTCGACTGATGTGACAGTTGGACAGCCAGGGCAAGTAGACAGCATTTTGGGAGGAAAACTCTCAATTGTTTTTCAGAAGAGCTCCTCCGTGAGTATGACATCTCTTGTTTAGCAATTTTAAGAAAATTCGTAAGTATATTACTTTTGGAGGAAATCCAAGTTAAGACAGTTACCTGATTTTTCTTTAAATAAAGAAGATAAAGTGACTATGATGGTTGTATAGGACTTAATGCTACAGAGATTTTTTTTTTCTTCCCTCAAATTGCTGAGCACTATGGTCACTCAGTAAATGGTGAATTTACCTGAAATTGAATAAGACGCTCTCCTTACTCTTACAAAGCAGACAGGCAAACAGAGGCGATTGTATTTATAAATAAGCTACAAAACAGGACTGGGTCTAATACAAGGGAGTATGAATTAAGTGCTGTTTACAAAGGAATAAACAGGTTGGGATAAAAACATTATGGGGCTCATGATTAATTCTCATGCAGTAGTAGATGTTCTGCTTATGAATATTTGTGAATTTCTCAATTAGTTCTTTAATTAAAGTTGATGTGAAGGTTGGAGAATGGAGGGAGTTAACTTAGTGGGAAGGAAAAACTGGATTTGCGCGTTGAAGCTAAGCCCTCAGCTTATCATCTGTTTCATTCCTCACAAAGCACTTGCAAATAATTCTAGTATTTCCAAATCTGAGCTTGTTTGTCAAACTGAGTATATGTGACAGTTTTCCCATGGTGACCTATCTATTCAAGGGGTATCAGTATGGCTTGTTCCAGATTTTTTCAAAGAAAAAATTTATTTATTAATTCTGTAAAATTACCATTTTACAGAATTACAGAAAAATGTATTTATTAGTTCTGTAAAATTACCATTTTACAGAATTACAGAAAAATGTGTCCCATTTTTCAACACTCTTATTTATAATTTCAGTAATTATTTAAAAAATGAGAATCAAGAATAGAGTTTCCAGTTTAGAAAATGACTTCTTGAATTCATTTTTTTCATGGTGACAAAACAGTTTCATTCAAATTTGCATGCGTGCTAAGTTGTTTCAGTTGTGTCCGACTCTTTGTGACCCCTTGGACTGTAGCCCCCCAGGCTCCTCTGTCCATGGAATTCTCCAGGCAAGAATACTGGAGTGGGTAGCCATTCCTTTCTCCAGGGATCTTCCTGACCCAGGGATCGAACCCAGATCCCCTGCATTGCAGGCAGATTCTTTACCATCTAAGGGCCACCAGGGAAGCCCTTATTCAAATTTACTGTTAAGCTTTAAAAGCATTTTTACACCGTCAGGCAATTAACAAATACCTGAAAGTCTTTTCAAACATTCTGATGCTTTAGAGCCAGCAGAGGGCAATAATAAGCAACCATTTGACGTACTTTTTTCTAGGCCTGTTTTAAAAATTGGGATGAGATGGCCAATGTCTCAGACATAATAATTTCACTGTATTATAAACTTGTATAGTAATTTGACTTTCCTAAGATCAACTAGATGTACTTCTCATATATGTAGCCTTTAAATTCATAAAACCACATAATTCACAAAATAAACTGTTACTAATATTGCAGGGACTTAAAAGATTCCTAGCAAATATAACTATAGGTGATCAGTGTAAAAGAAATTGGTAAGTTCTCACCACAATAAAAAATTGCAACCATGTGAGGTCATGGATGTTAACAAAACTTATTTTTTGTGATCTTTCCTGGGGATGGTCACCAAAGGCAAATTGCCATAAGTGAGCCAGCATGGGAGAGGGGAAACAAGCTTTCTTCATCAACCCTGAGTAACAGAGAGCGCCTTCAGCTCTCACTTAACAACTTTCAGATCCAGCCATTGTTCTGTTTCATGCAAAACACGGACTTCAGCATTAAGGGGGTGAACATGCATTCAAGCTCCCTTCCCTGGGGAAGACAGCATGATTTCCCAGTGTCTCTGATGTGGCTGGAACCCAGGCCCTCTCTAGGTCCGTGGATTTAGTTGCGAGCCCAGGAGGATACCTGGGATGGGGACTCATCTTAGGGTGTCTGGCTGATGAAAAGGTTGTCTTGTACTTGCAGGAATGCAGAGTTCATGTTCTCAGGTCCCAGAAGCTGCCCTGGTGGGTGGGCTGTGTCCAGCAGGCCTGTTTCGTGCCCCTGGAGGCTGCCTGGAAATCTGGCACAATCACGTGGCTCCGTTTTTGCTTTTCAGGGCTGGGGAGCCGAGTACCATCGCCAGGATGTCACAAGCACGCCCTGCTGGATTGAGATCCACCTTCATGGACCGCTGCAGTGGCTGGACAAAGTTCTGACTCAGATGGGCTCCCCACACAACCCGATTTCTTCGGTGTCTTAACAGTCCTGTCTCAACACACATTTCTATAGGGTAGATGCTGTTGCAGGCAGTGGCTTATATCATTTCAGATTCATGACTAACTGAAGTTTCTAAGTACACATGTAAATACATTTAATATATACTCTTCATATTTTGTATCATCATCTTGGTTTGTGCTTTCTAGTTAACCTGATGCCACTACAACGCAATGATAAAAGCAGGTTTTTCGCGCCTACGCTCTAATAAGCAGCAGCTTCTTTTGTGGGAGAGAACAAATGAGAGGCAAGTCTGTGGACAGTGTTTGAAGGGTGCTGGCAGAACAAAGGCAGCTTCCGTCTGCCGTGTCACATAAGGCATATTGTGTGGCCAGTCCAGAAAAATACTAAAACTGTTTACGTAGCAAAAATCAGGTACTAGCAGCACTAGGGCAAATAACACTTTGGACAAAACAAACCTGTAACATTTAAATAACCTCACTTCAAATGCTGACAAAAAAAGAAAATCAAGCTTGTAAAATCAGTTATGTAAAACAAGTCATATAAGCTTTATTTCTGAAGTTGAAATACCTGTAGGTAGACTGTTGTGCTGATATGAATGGTACCTTTTAAACAAATTAAAACTGTGATTGGAAAAGAAAGAAACTGTGAAGCTGAGAGCCAGGTTGCCTCATTATCTTACCACTGTACAGAAAAAATAGAATAAATAACTCTAATATGGGAAGATATTATAAATATGAAAATAGCATGAAATGAGCTATATCCCCCAACTGCAAAATAAGACCAGCACTTTCTTAATCCATGCATCACCCACAGAGATGCCTGCCTTCCACGTAGGAAATCACATTAAGTTCCACCTAAGTTCTCCTGGTGGTGACTCAGGGCAGGCAGCTCTGCAGATCTTAGTCTGCACAGCATGCTTGCTGGCCTCGTGTTTAAGTCCCGTGTGTGTGTGTAGAAGCAGCAGTAGAATAAGAGCATCGGACAAAAACACCCTGTGTTTACTTATTCCTTCTCACATTCCCACGTTCACAGTCTCTAGGCGAGGGCACATTTTGCCGCATGTTCCTCACACATTGGTAAATACTAACT
Organism: Bos mutus; assembly: GCF_027580195.1. Lineage (NCBI taxonomy): Eukaryota > Metazoa > Chordata > Mammalia > Artiodactyla > Bovidae > Bos > Bos mutus. Next base: position 24,676,888 of record NC_091628.1, read on the forward strand.
CTTCACAGATGACTCAACGTTCACTGAAGCCTCTGAGAAAACCTAGACACGTTGCTGCAATCCATGTGAGTTCTTTAACTTAGTGTCTCTACTGATTAAGTGACCTGCTGGTCGTAGGTGGTAGCCTCTTATAAAACTAAAGCCTCATACCTGGAAATAAGTTCCCAAATAAGAGTAATTCCATAATCCCTATCATTTCTGACGAACAGTGGTCCTGAATAACAGGACATTTTAAAAAATGCACACAAAATACCAAAACCTGTTATTTACCCTTGGATGATAAAGAGAGGGCCATTTACCAAATTTCTAGGTACTTTGATATATATATATATTTCTGACCCACTAAACACTGCATTGCTTGGAAAATTATTTCACACCCTCTTTAAAATGTATAATTTAAGAAGGTAATTATGCTTGTTAACAGCCGGTACTTCAGTGATCCAGGTTTCTTCATTTATACATTCTGTCTCAACTCTTTCTAGCATTAGTATATAGTAGCTGTTTCTCATTAAATTGTATTCAAGGTAGGAATGATCATATGAAAACAATGTATGCGTGAGCTACTGCCGTCACCTCTTGTAATGACTAGTGTTACCTAGAAGCTTTCATATATACAATAGAAAATATCACATTTTACAGTAAAGTTAGGTGGTCCGTTTAGTGTTTAGAGAATGCTGTAGTTTGTTGGTTCACCAACTATGTATGTGCCTGGCACAGTGTTAGGTACTGTGGAGTCAATGTGCACAAGAAACCATCCCAGCCCTCTGGAGCTGAGAGTCTACACGGAAATCTGTAGAATCATCCTCATGTTTCAAGAACTATTAAAACAAAACATGCGCTCTTTCTTATGCTTGAAAAAAGTGTAATTGCTTTCCTAATTCTCTATTTTGAAACTGATTTTCTTTCTCTTCTGAGCAATCAAGTCATGGATGAAGACATCCTTGGATAAATGAGGCTTTTCTTCTGTCTCAAAGCTGGATTTTTCTCCTCTTGCTTCCCTGTTTTCCAGTAATTCCCTATGTCCCCTTTCCTTGGAAAAGGCATTAGTGTGGTGAAGTCTTCCTCAAACAAGTCCTGCTGCACAAAACAGCATGAGGTACATGTGGTCTGGGCTCCAGGCATCAAACATCGCTTTATCCGTCAGTGGTCAGACTCCTCCTCTGGTAATCTTACACCTTTACAGAATTAATCGGTACTAGTTGCTTATAAGTGACATGAAAAGATACACTGGCTTTCCACGCAGCTTTGGGAAACCAGGACAGAACGTTCCAGTGAATTGGAATTGTGTCTTCAAAAAATAAATGATTAAAGTGGTACGTATGCATCACTACCAGGTCTATCTCACCAAAAGCCTTTATCAAGATACTGTGAAATTCAGAGAATTTAGAAGTGATGGGAAATTAACCCTTAAGTCATTGTAACATAGTCACATTTTAGATCAGGCTTTTACATTTTTTTCTGCTAAGAATTGTTAAAAATTGTAATGCAAGGATTTGATTTCTGACTTCTAAATGTGCTTATTTAACATTCAATCCTTGAGGTAGACAGTCCAAACGATGTCTTCACATTCTTTTATAGGCTCATGAGCAAAGTGGACATGCTGAGCCATTAATTGCATCAGCAATTGCCAAACATGTTTAAGGTTGCCGTAGACAAGGCAATAGAGAACAGTAACATCTGGCCTGCTGACAAGACTCAGAACATTTATAGTGCTGTTCAAGTCTGGGTTTTGTTTTTTCTCCTGTTAAAAATTTGAGATGTAAAAATTTTTAGTTAGATGATATTTTAATACCTACCAGTGCTTTGGAACTATTAAGATGTCAATTCTCAATACATTTACTTTATGTTATATTTTTTTTTACACTCAGTTTAAATCAGAAAAGATTGGACAACCACCTAGCATTTAGAATCTCCTTTTCATTGTCTTCTTAGGAAGTGAATACCCTGTCACAGCAACAAAAACATTTTTTAGGTATTGCCTGTTAAGACTTCAAGCACCGGCTTAACTTTGAGTATGTCCTGAATATTCGGTATACGTAGTCAACAAATAAAGCAAAATGGAACATGCATTCCAAATTTTATCTGCTCTTGTTAACGATTTAATGGCCGAACTATATGACAAATTACATGATCTTGGCATACGTTAAGTTCAAATTAATGTAAAACAAACTAACAAAAAAGAAACTATTTCTATTTAAGTCATGTTTTTTATTATAGCTAGGCCTCAATTATCCTTCAAATGCACACTTACACTGTTATCTGATTGTTTATAATAAAGAATACTGTACCTAAATGTCTTTTGGCTCATTATTCCCTACAAACCTCATAGAAGGATTCGTTGTATATGGGTCCTTAAGATGATCTTATACAATCCTGTTTTGAAAATTGGATTTTTTTGAAATCCAACATCCTATAGAGAAATTAGATAACAGTTTTGAATTAAGCATCTTAGAATAACTGGCATTAAATATAGAACCTTGGAAGGGGAGGGATAAATTAGATTTGGATTAACATATACACTACTGTAGATAAAGTAGAAAAAAATATAGAACCTTGAAGATATTTTGCAGTAATTTTAGAAAGGATATGCGTAGGAGCTTTTTTTTTTCCTGTGTATTGGCAAATATTAAGTGATATTACAGTATATGGGAATGAACAATTACTGTAAATATCTGTACATTGCTATATAATACATGTTAGAAAAGTGTTAAAGGCAACTCAGGACAAATGAAGATGGAATCCAGGAGGAATATGAAAATATCTAAAAATGTAAATTTTCTGTTCTCTCCATTAAATTTCCTTCCAGTCTAAATGCGGTGGGGGGGGGGTAGAATATGTAAGTATTTTGAGAAAACTTGGTCTTTTATTGATTAAAGTTTTCTTTTTTTTAAAAAAATGGAGCCCTTTATTCAAAATGTAAACAGATGAAAGACAAGCTATTCTGGGTGCACAGAGGAGGGCTCAGTCAGTTTAGTCGCTTAGTCATGTCCGACTCTGCGACCCCGTGGACTGCAGCACGCCAGGCATCCCTGTCCATCACCAACTCCCAGAGCTCGCTCACACTCATGTCCATTGAGTCAATGATGCCATCCAACCATCTCATCTTACTTAAGCTGGAAGTTTATGGAGAGCAGTGATTGTGTCTTGCTTGTCTTTGCATCTCCTATTTTTCCTGACCCTGTTCTTGCATCCAAAATTTGGTATTGGCACTTCAACCACAAACTAGTACATATTTTTAAATATACCATTGTATAGACATAAAATATTTTCTTTAAACATTAGCTTAAGAGACAGAATATTTTCATTAGCCTAGAAACTTCCACATATTCACTTATTAGATGATTCTTGATCATCAGTTACTACCAGGCAGGCACTGCAGATAACAATGACAGATGACAGTTTCTGCCTTAAAGAAACTTCCAAGTTTGTGGAGAAAGATGAACAAGTAAACTGATAAAGGTCAATGTGCTATCAGCTGGGACAGGCTGCTGGAGGGCCTAGCAATGAGCTCTCCACCAGGCCTGGGTGTGTACCCTCTGGGCTGATCCACCTTGCCTTCCTTCCCATTGGTTCCCATTAGCAAGGCTCCCAGACATTTCTAGACCAGCTTAGGTGCCCAGTCTCTGTGCCCCCATCGTAATTTGTGCTCATCAACGATCTACTATCAATCCCTATACCATAATGTCTTCTTGTCCATTCATCTCTACAAGGCCGGGAACTTTTTAAAGGCAAGGATTCTGTGTTCAGCATTTTCCAGCTGTTGTTTGTTTAGAAAGGCATTTGGGGTTCCCATTATGAAGGCAGAAATGGTATTTGTTTCTGATTCCTTTTTTAAAATCAGCAATTATTTAATTTCTTCCCAAAATAAAAATAATCACAAGCTTCCAACTGCATGTCTGGTGACCATGCTGCAGCTGGTGGGGAAGACAGAAGCATGCTTATGACTTAGTTTGCAAATACTCAGCTGTACAGTAGTAGCAAGGAAAGGCAGCTTTGACAGTTAAAACTGTTAAAATTATTTCTATTCTAAGCATTTATTTTCAGAATGTGAATTTGAGTAAAGAAGCATAAGAATTCTCATAGAATAAGTCAACACGGCATATAAAGAAGATAACACTTCTGAATGTTTATCTCTGTATGATCATCATAGATGATTCTATTATTTGCATACATCTGATAAAAATGTTAACTGTGGCCTCAGATTTACTCCAGTAATCTGAAAGATGATGTTAAGATGGAGTAAATATAATGAAAATTATATTCACGGTTGTTTTAAGCCCCAAATTACTCACACCTGCACGCAGTACATTATTTGGAGATAATGCTTGCAAGTGACAAGCTGGATTCTCTCTGGCCTCTATCATTTAGAAAGAAAAAAACTAAACATTCTCAAAATAACCCACTGATGGTTAATGAAGTTGTCTGTAGAGAGACACTTAGGAGTAGGGGTCAGAAGACTTTCCATCCAGGGCCAGACAGTAAAAATTTTCCGCTTGTAACTACACAATTCTGCCACCACAGTGCAAAAGCCGCCATAAACTATGTATGTGGCCAGGGGTGGCTCTGTGCCAGTGAAATCTTACAGATGTCGAAATGTGAATTTCATGTAATTTTCACATGTCATGAGATGATTTTTCTTTTGGTTTTCCAACCGTTTAAAAATGTAAAAACTATTCTTAGCCTGTGGCAGTACAGAAATGAACTGTGGGTTGGATTTGGCCTGGAGTGGGCCCCCAGTTCGCTGAGACCTGAGGATAAAGCGTCTTGAATGTTACCAACCACAGCTGTGCCCTCACCTGAATCCCTCCTCAAGGAGATACTCTTGAGCCTGACCACCAGAAGCCTTCTAGTAAGCTCAGCCAACCCTTAACACTATTGCAGGGGAGGTGATTATTGTGAGCCACTATGCTTCGGGGTGGTGTGCTAGATAACTGACACAGTCGCCATCAACGTGCGGAAAGCTCATGCAGCTCTGTCTCTGGTTCGTCCTGAACCCTCAGGTGGGAAGAGCGGCTTCTTGTCACAAAGTGCAGGCAAGCCTGTTTGGAAGCACCTGTAATTTGTGATACAACTGCTATTTTGGTTCTGAACACTACCCTGGCTCCATCTGCTCTGCCAGTGCAACAGCTGTTTAAGAGATCTGTGTTCAAAATACTCCTCTTTTTCAGGCTCTGTGGGAAGGCTTGCCAGTTTGGTTGCTAGAGGTTAAGCATTCAATTCCTGGCTCCTGTTACTAACGCCAGAGGTGAGCCCTGGCATTGTCCAGTGAGGGCACAGTGCAGGCAGTTAGGCAGCACTGGCCTCTGAGGACCCACGTGGTGGGGAACACCACGGTGATCCCAGGCTTCATCTTGTGGCTGGAGAAGAGGCTAGAGCCCAGCACTCTGCTGGCCCCAAAACACCCAGCCCTCCTCTCCAAACTGGGTACCTGTGAGTTACTCAGTGAGTTTTGGTCTTAAATTCTCATTGCCCTTCAGAATAGACAGTGCCTGGCCTGGGCAGGGGCTGTGGTCATTTTCCAATTGCTAACAAAGCAGGAAATGTTCAAGGTCTTAGATGGACTTTATACACCATTTAAAGGTAGTGAATGTCTGCGACTAGGGAGCAAAGGGCAATTCTGATGGTTGCTGGTGCTAAAGGGGTGAATAGGAAAAAGAAGAGACACAGGAAACATGGCCACGGAGCATTTGGGCATGAAGAAAGAAAGGTACCTGGATAAGGGAGGGAGGCTTGGCTTTTCTCACATCGGCAGACCCCTGACCCCAGGAGGGTCCACTCACTGGCACAAAAAGCAGGGTGTCAGAGCCCTGAAGGGTCTTTTAGAAAGGAAAGGCCAGCTCTGCAAGCATCACAGGAGCCTGGAAACAGGGTCCCTGAGTACGACATGGAGCTTCCATACTGGCAGACAACTTTGGGTGACCTTAGAAATATATGGCTTTCTCTAAGACTCATTTTCTGAAAGAAAATAATGCTGTCACAATTAACCCTCACCTGCCACCCACAGAGATGATCCTAATCAACATGATGGTGAAGTACACCTAAGTATGTGTATTTTACTTAATATATTACCTCAATAAACAGTAATATAATTTTGTGCAAATATCTGATGTTAATATACCCTGCTCCTTATTAGATTTTCAAAGGCAACCACTATAAAATCTTAACAGTGGACAGTGGTCTCCAACCAAAGACAGTAAACGACCCAGACTGCAATTATAAGAGAGGAAAACAGATAGAAAATCTCACTAGTTGTTACTTCTTTTATGCTTGTTTTCCTTAGCTCTCTGATTTTGCTTTCCTGCTGCATATACTCTTGGGCCCTTTTAAGCCCAAACTACAAACAGCTAATGAAAATCAGTATCTGTGCTCAATGACTACATTGTAAGAAAGGCTGCATGCATTTCTGTATTACTAGGGTAAAGCTATGAATAGAAAGCATCATTTAATTTGCTGCAGTTTATAATAATAAAAGCTTACCTTTGCTGCATTAGAATAATACAAATGATTATTTGGAGGGTGGAGCAATATAACATAAGGAGAACAGGGAAAAGCAGCCCATGTCCTGATTAGAAGATGAGATCAACTCAATTATTAAACATGTCAAGTATTTTCACTAAAAAGTTCTGAAAATATTCAGTTTAAACTCAGTAAAAGCAGCATTTTAATTAGTATTTTAATAATAATTTTTTTCTACAGTGAAACAAGTCTGCTCAACAAATGAGAGTTCAGCCCATCTCTAAATCATAAGCTAGACTATCTGAATGCAGTCTTAATGCATGCACCATTCAACAACATCTGTAATCATGATTATAATACTCATTTTCATAGCTACATAAAGTTAGAAACTGAGGGGGTAATGATAGGAATACTAAAATTTCCATGTCAATTAGTTACACAAAGGAAATCAAGACTACCTGCCAACAGCTGTACTAATTACATTTTCTAATTCTAGAAAAAGAAACAGGAAGTTTTAAATCAACAATCACGTCAAAGATCCCAAATTGAGACCTTTTAAAACAAAAGCCATAAAAGAAGTGTCAGATATGTCCAAATATTCAAAATTTGAAAACCTACATGGGCAAGAGATACCATAAAAAGGTAAATACACCAATGTTAGACATGAGAAAAGAAAAATGACATAGGGTTCATTTTTGTAACAGTCACCAGACTTTTTGCACATTTTAGGAAAAAAGGAGGCTAATGGAAAAAAATAGACAAAAGACAGGACTAGCTAATGGAGCGAAGAGCCAAATCTAAGTAGCCAATAAGCATAGGAAAAGGTTCTCAAATTTACCAGGATTCATGGAAATGCTAGTAAATGCAACAGTCAGCAGTAATATAGCTATCAGAAAGGCAAGAGGTAAAAAAAAAAAAAAAAGAACAGCAATTCCTACTGCTGGTAGAAATGCGAGGAAAAGAAATTCTACCAGGGACTTCCCTGGGTAAGCCTCCATGCTCCCAATGCAGGGGGCCAGAGTTCAATCCCTGATCAGGAAACTAAGATCTCACATGGATGGGAAGAAACTCTCAGAGGGGACTCTCACAATAAATAAGTGCTACATATTCAGAAATACAGATTTGGCAGTAAAAACATATTTCTTTCTATAAACTGAACTAGAAAGCCAAGGAAAAAGCATAGCCTATCTACTGTTTTCACTTTGTAATAGGACTTCAGTTTGTAATAACAAAAACACTTTGGAAAGAGTCATCTGTGCGTGGTAAAAATTTAAGCGTTCAAAGGATTATTTTGATAAAAGATCTCCCAACCACTGAACACCCCATTCTTCTACCCCATGACACCAGTGACCCAATTTTCCTTTACTACTTCCAATTTTGCATATGAGCTTGCATGAGCATTTAATTATACATTTACATATAATTTTGGTAACATTATTTATGATCTTTTGTATTTGCCTATTCAAAACTAACTGTAGTCCCCTCACAATTTTTGATTAATACAATCTTTGATGGACACCTCTTTTGAAGACCATCTTGTTTGGATTAACTACTTCTGATGCAAAACATGTTTCATCATTTTCTTTCTTTCCCTTTCCTTTTCTGATTGCTTGTCAACAAGTTTTGGTGGTGCACTAGAGCTGCTGGTTGATGAGCTGAAGCAAAGCCCTGTGGGTTTCTCCCTGAGTTGAGAGCCATCCCTGAGTTATTTACTTGCCACTAAATCCTACAGGCTTGTTTATTCAATCCCTCCAAATCCCACTCTTCAAGTGGAAGTCTGGGAATGGTCTTAGAACCAAGGCATAAAGAAGCTTGAGTTATTGATATACTCACTGTTACAGAGTGTTATAAAGACTGGGGCAGTTGCTAACTCATTGTAATGAGTACTGCTAGTTTCCTAGATGAAGTACCCCGTGTTCTCGGATTCTTCCTACACTTGCTCTGCAATGTCATAGTAAACTCCACTTCCTGTTGGCCTCATTTCTTCTCTGTTCAGCAAGAACTCTAGCTCCCATTACTGAGTACTCTCACAAAAGCAACCTAACTTCCTCCACTTCTTCCACTAAATGAATTTGAGCTCAGGCTTGCAATTTATCGTTCTTCCTCTATGTCTGTTGGAGCCCTATGAAACTGTCACCTGATTGCAGATTGCCATATTGGTTCCTGGTTTCCAGACCAAATCTTCAATGCTGCTCATCAACCCTCTTACATACAGTATTACTGAGGATAATACTAATATTATTGAGGATATTGGTTTGGCTGGATGTCACAGAACACCTGAATAACCATGGCAGATACAAGAAATACAAGATCTACTGCCTCTCACACAGCAGTCCAAAACAGGGGGTCCCAGGCTAGGATGGTGTCTCTGCTCCCTGAGGCCATCCAAGGATACACACACAAGGCCAGTTCTCCAGATTTAAAGGATAAATAAACTCAACCCCTCAGTGGGAAGAACAGTGAAGCCACATTACAAAAGTTACACATACATGGAGGGGTAAAACAAAGTTGGGGGCAAACTGCAATAAACCTACCCCAAATAAGTAAAAACTTTATTGTTTTTTATATATTAAGTAGTTCCTTTCTTTTAATATATTTTAAGTTCCTTCAGCTTTTACTGACCTATTACTTTCTAATTTCCTCATCCTGTTTCATTTGAAGAAGGATAAGCTGCTTTTTAACTACAGATGTTAACTTATACTCTAGGGATTCAAAAAAAGCTCCCAGCTCCACAATTAAGAAAACAAGCGAACAGTGGATAACAAATGTAAATGAATTCCTCTGCATCTGGTGTAGAGCAACTGAAGAAGAGAATTAGTGAATCAGACAACTCAAAGGTCGATAATGACTTTAATGAGTAATTCTGGTAAAAGTGTTTCTGCACAGATATGCAGGTATAAAAACAGATATAAAAAGTCAACAAAAAGATTCCTTCTCTCCTTAAGGTTATCTTAGAACATTCATGACTAAATTTCAACTTGATATATATTTCATAGCTTAAAACTCAAGAGACTGTAACAACTTTCTGCACAGTTTTAACTTTCAGGCCTATGCACTTATTATTCTAACACTAGAAATACTTTCTTGACATTTGATTTGGCACTCTTATTGGTAAGCTTTGCCTTTTAAAAGTTTTACTAGGAGAAAATACAAGAAAAAAGTATCTATCCAGATTGCCCATCACTCTCTGAACATTATCTAGGAATAATACGATCTTCTGACAAAAATGCTGGAGTGTTATTTTGGGGATCTCTTTTTGAAAAAGAAATGAGTATAAAAAAGTAGTTTTGTTCTGACACTGGTAAGAGGACATACGTTTGTACTGTTCACAAATTCAGTACACAAAAGTTGTTTGCTTTAAAAGAGAACACTGATAGAAGCAGAGAGGCCGACTCTAGGAGGCGCACTCATTCCAGGGTACTTAGTTAATCCCTCCTGGGTTTTACCAGCACGTCTTTGAGAAGAGGTGCACATCCTACTCTCTCAGATATTTAATAATGATCCCTTTCTTTACACATAAAAAATATGCTTACCACCTTGACAGCTCCAGTCTTAACCGGAAAGAAAAGGTTATTATGAGAACCCAACTCCAGGTGCCCTAACTACATTTTATCAACACAAATAGCTCTCAGTGTTTCTTAAGAGGAGGGTTATTGGCACCGAGTGTAAGATAATTCTGAACTGTGGGGGACCATTTCAGACACTTAGCATTCCTGGCCCACTCACTAAAAAACAGCAAGTTTTCAAGGTCACCGTGACAAAACATACCCATCCATTTCCAACTGGATGGCTGGCTGGCCCTTGTACTGCCATGGATTGCCCCTTGATGAGAACCACTGAGTTAGATGATCCAAGATTAATATCTATTAACTTCATGACTTCCACAGAAAGCAACTGCTGTATTACCTTCAGTAACAATGACTGAAGAGAAACTTAGTTTTTTTAAAAAAAACCTTGTATTTAAATACTACCCTGGAAAGATAAGCTGATTTCCTCAAATCCATGGTGATCTGAAAGGACTAGACGCACAATGTGCAATGCTTATTTGTCTCCAAATGCACACATACATTCACAGGAAAATGACTGTTTACCATCTGCTGGCATGTCTTACTCCATTTATCTGTAGTATAAAAATATGTCCGTCTGTCTACTACAATAAGATAAAAAACGTGTAGATCTTAATAAATTTCCTCACACCGATGTTCCTGGAAACTGCTGTTGTCTTTGTTCCAAAACTTGCTGATTTAATAGCTGCTGCTGTTTCTGTAAAAACTGCACCACTTCTGGACTTCTTAGTAATGACTTAAAAAGGAGAAAGAGAAAATATGTTTATTAATAGCAGTATTCTTATGAGATTGTATTCATGCTGTAAAATTACTCTGCTATATCCTTATACCCGATATAATATACTTACAAAAAAAATTCCTGAACTGAATTCATTTCTTCATTTGAAGTACTGCAGTTAAACTTCAAACTAATAATAATAAAATCTGGTATCATGCATCAAATACTAAAATCTAAAACTCATGTGGGAAGCCTGATTTTATTGGTGACTTTGCACACAAAGGAAATGCTTTTATGATATGCCAGCATGTATACTCTTTATGAAACCTAAGGGCCAAGAAGAGCGCTGGCCCAGGATTACAGCAAGGGGAAAAAAAAAAAGGAAATGAAAAGATACCCCATGTAAACATGGCAGTTAAAATTCCAGTTTAGAAACATATACATTTTTGACAAGTACTGGAGCTCAAGTTCCTCTCACTAGCTCACTAAGTCTTTTGGAAGAAATTAAAAATGATGTATGATTGTGTGTATAGGTATGTGTGTGTAAATATAGGTATACATGTATAATAAAACTAATATTAGCACACTACTAAAAGTTCAGAAAAGAAATACAACTGCTCTAAAAGAACTAATAAGTTTTATACACTGACCATTTTTAAATATAGTTATACTCACATAACAAATATAAGACTGTTTTTATTAAAGTATTTATATAAATTGATAAGGAAGAAAAACCTTGAGCCTAATATACTGAACTCTTTGCGACCCCATGAATCACAACATGCCAGGAACTGAACCGAATATACTGAACAAGATAAACCAAATAAGATGGAAGTACCATCATTAAATACTGATTTTAAAATTTAACATTACAGCATAGTATATTTCCTATTTATTAAATGCTTTTGTTTAAAATTTATTCGTAAAGACTGCTGCTGCTGCTGCTAAGTCGCTTCAGTCCTGTCTGACTCTGTGCGACCCCACAGACGGCAGCCCACCAGGCTCCTCTGTCCCTGGGATTCTCCAGGCAATACTGGAGTGGGTTGCCATTTCCTTCTCCAATGCATGCATGCCCACTAAGTCACTTCAGTCGTGTCCAACTCTTATAAAGACTGCCCAACCTTTATTAAGTAAATGTACAACAGTCTACTTAGCTGTTATGAGGCTACTGAACAATGAAGTTGTTTAAATTACTATTTTACTATTTGTGATAAATACATTTCTGGGAATGTCCTTACGCTTAACTTTATCTATACTTAGGATTCATTTCCTGCGTATGTCTTCACAGTAAAATGATTTCTGAGTGAAGGAATGACCATTTTAAGGACTCTTGATACAGACTGTCCAACTGCTTTCTTTTATTAATATTATAATAAATATTATATTAGTGTTGTACTAATGTAAGATGCCATCAGAATGAGAGTCCCTTTCATGGGAGTCCTCAACATCACTGTGTTTTATCATTTAAATAATTTTCACTTACTGAACTGTTTATTATGTGATTTTTTTTACTGATATGAAATACATTTCCATATCATATAAGGGAAGCATTTCTGCTTTTTTCCATTTATATTTTTTTTGCAATGTATTCAGGGCAAAATTCATCAATCTGTATGAGAAAAATGTCAACCGTATCAAACATCATCTTTTATATATTTATTGCAACTCTTTTTCCTGTTATTTTCAAGTTTGCATTTTTATTTTTATGCTGCCATTTTTTTACTACAGTATTCATTTTTATGTAGCTAAAAGTCATGTATGGATATGAGAATTGGACTGTAAAGACGGCTGAGTGCTGAAGAATTGATGCTTTTGAACTGTGGTGTTGGAGAAGACTCTTGAGAGTCCCATGGACTCCAAGGAGATCCAACCAGTCCACCCTAAAGCAGATCAGTCCTGGGTGTTCATTGGAAAAGACTGATGTTGAAGCTGAAACTCCAATACTTTGGCCACCTCATGCGAAGAGCTGAATCATGTGAAAAGACCCTGATGCTGGGAAAGACTGAGGGCAGGAGGAGAAGGGGACGACAAAGGATGAGATGGCTGGATGGCATCACCAACTCGATGGACACGGGTTTGGGTGGACTCTGGGAGTTGGTGATGGACAGGAAGGCCTGGCGTGCTGCAATTCATGGGGTTGCAAAGAGTTGGACACGACTGAGCGACTGAACTGAACTGAAATTATATTTTCTCTGTAATTTTGTCTTTATGAGATTCCAATGTATACTGGCAGAGGCACAGTTATAACTGTGATAACCAGCTTAAAAATCTCAAAAGTTGAACAGTTTCATTTATAACAAACAAATGTGTCAGGTTTGGAACTACTGTACAAACAGATATTTACCAGTCTTTTTTGATTTAACACTTGTTCTAAAAGGGTAGGTCTTGCAGGTCGATCTCCAAAGGATCCCGTTTTTTGTTTTACAATGGAAAGTATGTTGTCTGCACTTTCCTGCGATAAAAGACAAAATGCAAACAGGATTAAGAGTTGATATAATAATCCATGATTACAGGCATTTCAATGATGCTTTGCTTCTCTTCCTTATTGCCCAGTTCCTGGGAGCCTTTGGGAAAGTCCCTCTTTAAGTCACTAGGCAAAGTATTGACATTACATAACACGCCTCACTCCCTCACCCTCCAGAATTTCCAATCTGGGATCTTCAGTCTCCAGAAGTTCTCAAAAATCAACAGAGGGGCAGGGGTAGAGGAAGGGGACCTATTTTAATAGCTGTGAGCGATTTTCAACATTACAAAACAATGCCAAGTGGAAACGGAACACTGTCTTCAGATAAAGCTATCTAGGTCAAATTGCCTGCCTGCCTTTGGATGGAGTATGTGAACGCAAAGGCCATTTATATAGTGCTAATGAAACACTCTTCACTGCTTTTTTTGCCCAACAAACAACAAACACCACCAACCAAAAAATGGGGTGGGCAGTAAAATATTACTTAAAGAAAAGCAATTGATATACAAAGATTTCAAAATTTGGAAGTCACCAGGAGAAAAATGACAAACTGGCTTTGAAAAGACTGGGAAGCACTGGTGTAAGTAATCTCTTGCCACTGGTATAGACAAAACAGGTAGTCCTGAAATCACACCATACCCTGAGGCATCCTTACTCAAAATCAGCAGCACTTACTACCAATTATGTTCCCCCAGTTACCTGGTAGGATCTTAAATACTTACAATTTTCCTGGCCAACAAAATGTTAAGTTTACTGAAACATTCTGACTCTTATAAAATGCTGACTATATACAAAAATTCTGACAAATATAAAGTCACATAAGCCATGCCTTGTATAAATTTACTCTTATTCTGCTCTTCATCTAAAGATTATTTAGATGTTAAGCTGTTTTTTTCTCTTGATCTTTTTTTTAAAACGTTTCCAATTTTATTTTATTTATTTTTGGCCATGCCATGTGGGATCTTAGTTCCCCAGCCAGGGATCAAATCCATGCTCCCTGCATTGGAAGTGCAGAGTCTTAACGACTGCACCACCAGGGAAATCCTTTGACTTTCTTTCTACTGGTTTCTGAGTTATCTATTAGACTATTCGCCTTATCTCTTTCACTATGAGAAGTTTATCAATTTAATGTTAAAAAAAATTCAATCCCTAAACATTTTAAGCCTCACAAATACACACACACACACACACCTGTAAAAAGGAGACTCTAATACTCAGAGAAAACAAAAATAATTTCTTTCTCTCTCCCCACAAGATTAACTACTTATGGGACTGATTGATTCTTATGTGCACTAGAAATGGGATGTTGAAATTGACGTGGAGTTCCCGTATTCTCACCACCTCACACACATCACTGTGCATTAATACATTCAGAATGTTAGTAAGACAAAATCATAGAAGCTTGTAGTGAAAATAACCTTCAGTCATCCAGTCCTAACTTCTGCAGGTGCTGGAATTATAGAAATCTTCAACACTTTTTGTTCTAAGGAGTTACCAATTTTTGAGGCTACCCATCCTGAATATTCATTGGAAGGACTGATGCTAAAGCTGTAACTCCAATACTTTGGCCACTTAATGCGAAGAACTGACTCATTGGAAAAGACCCTGATGCTGGGAAAGACTGAAGGCGGGAGGAGAAGGGGACGACACAGGATGAGATGGTTGGATGGCATCACCGATTCAAAGGACAACGAGTCTGAGTAAACTCCAGAATTTGGTGATGGACAGGGAGGCCTGGTGTGCTGCAGTCCATGGGGTCGCAGAGTCAGACACGACTATTTGAAAACATTCAATCAGGTTTCAGAATAGATTTTTACTTTGATGAAAACCCTTACTTTGAAAACAAAATTCTCTCCAACGAATTTCATCTGAATGAGAGTGGTGACCCATCTTCAAAGTCCACTGAAATCAAATGGAAATCTGAAAAGGATTTGATGAAACAATCAGGTCAAACACAGAATAAAGCCAGCAGGAAGAGACAGCATCAGGAACCAGAAAGCTTCTTCACCTGGTTTACTGATCATTCTGATGCAGGTGCAGATGAGTTAGGAGAGGTCATCAAAGATGATATTTGCCAAATCCATTACAGTACTACTTGGTTCCTGACATGGATGATGAGGAAGGGGAAGGAGAAGAAGACAACAATGATAAAGAGGATGAAGGATTGGAAGATACTGATGAAGAAGGGAATGAGAATGAAGGTGAAGAAGATGAGGGGGAGGAAGGAGAGGAAGATGAAGGAGATAGATGACTAATGAAAGGAACGATGATGGATTCCAACCTTTTTTATTTTCTCCAGTCCCTGAGAGCAAGTAGCAGTCTTTTTTATTCTCTCCTCTTGTTCTCAGAGCCCTGCTTTTGAAGTCTCTTTTCTCCTTTATACCATGGCTTAAAACTTATTTGGGGGGTGAAGTGGGGGAATACCTTGAGCAGAATTCAGTGATGCTAGAAGAATACTAGATTCTTCAGTAAAGAATCTCTACCCATTTCTGTTCCAAATTCATTTTTATCCCTTCCTGTCTCAACAAAAATTTTATGGAATCAACACCACCATGCTCTGTAGAGAAAAAAAAGAAAAACCTTCTGCTCCCTTAGCTCTGCTGGAAACTGGAGGGTGCTAGGCCCCTGTGTAGTAGTGCATAGAATTCTAGCTTTTTTCCTCTCTTCTCTGTATATTGGGCTCAGAGAGTACACTGTGTCTCTATATGAATATGGACAGTTAGCATTTACCAACATGTATCTGTCTACTTTCTCTTGTTTAAAAAAAAGAAAAAATACTTTTAAAAATGGGGTTTATAGAAGGTTAGCAAAGGGTGGGTTTCAGATGTTTGGGTGGGTTAAGTGGGCATTTTGACAACATGGCTTCTCCTTTGGCATGTTTAATTGTGATGTTTAATGGAAATCCTTGCAGTTTAAGATGACATTTTAAAATAAAATTCTCTCCTAATGATGACTTGAGCCCTGCCGCTTGCTGGGAGAATCAGCAGAACCTGTAGGATCTTATTTGCTATCAAAGTTCTCTATTGTAATTTTGCTCCTGTTTATTCTTAAACTTTTCTTTTTGTTTCACTGGAAAGGAAAGATAATGCTCAGTTTTAAACGTTAAAAAAATGTGTACACAAAGAAAAAAATAAATAAATAAACATTATGGTTACAATTTAAAACTAAATGTGAATACCACACAGATACTCCACTTTAGTCTTCCGAAAAGTAGCTCCTGTATTTCCACTTCTCCTTCCTTTACTAAGACGTGCTTCTCTTTCTTTTTACCACCAAAATTCTAGGGAAGCAGGATAGCATGGGGATAAGACTGAAGGTTCTAGAACCAGACTGCTTGGGTTTGAGTACTTGCTGGCTGCATGATCTGGGCCAAGTTACTTAACCTCTCTTTGCCTCAGCTTCCACTTATGGAAAGTAAAGTATCTATCTCACTGCTGAAGGGGGTGAGACTCCATTTATAGCTGAGCACTGTGCCTGGCATATAAGAAACTGAGCTGATAAACACAAACTATTAGCCGTCCTTTCTAGCTTATACTGAGTTGCATTTTCTCTGCAAAGCCTTTCTAGAATATCTCAGCCTACAGTGATCTATCCTCTCCACTACTAAAGAAAGCAGCACTTACAGTTGGCCCTTATTGTATCCTGACTGTTGCTGTTAGTTCTTTTCTTTCCACTCAGTTCAACAAAGACTTAGAGCTTCTGATTCTTCAAACTGATAGTGTCCTTTAAGTAAATGACTATTATTTGTTGAGTATAGAAATTCTCTTTCGTAAGAAATCACGCAAGTTATTTCAGAATAGGAAAAAATTTAAGTTTCTTTTTGTAGGGATTGGATGGAGAGATTCTAATTCAGGTATCTACTTGCCTTTTATGTATTTTCCTCAAACTGTAGGTGTAAATGCTTGACAATTAAAAAAAGAAAGAAAGGAAAAGAAAGTGGTTACAGGTAAAACATTTCCTTCCTGAAAAGAAGTGTATCATCTTCTCAGTCTGTAAAGAATTCTGAAGTGAATGAGTACCTTTGGAACAAACAGAGGGTCAAACGACTACCCTTACTTTCATTCTTGAATAAGAGAGATGCTTATTTACTGAGAACTGGAGTATTAAAAATAAAGTTAACTGAGAGAAAGACACTGAGAACAGAACTAAGCACTATTAATAAGAACAGAGTACTGAGATAAGATTAAGAATATAACACAAAGAATACTAACCAAAGTACTCTTTTTTCCACTTTAGCTAGTGGAAAGGTGCTGAGAACAGGGTATTAAGATTAGGTATACTCAAGAAAAGGATACTGAGAATAGGGTAGTGAAAAAAGGAAGAGATTACCTTCTCTAAAGGACCGATTTCAGTTGGGTTCCTAATGCTCTTTGCCTACTCCTCCAGTGATGAATCAGCTCAATTTACTACCTGCCCTTCCAGCCCATATCCCAGATCTTTGAAATTACAGCTTTGCTACCATGTCACACCATTTTCATCGAGATTTACTCATCTCTACAAGGGTGTACCAAAACTGTTCAGGCTTGCCTACGTCTGCATAAACTTTTTGAGGGCAAGCACTCGCTAACTTTCAGCCACAAGTCCAGCCACGGAAACCCGGCCCCTTTGGGAGCCGGTGGGCAGGCGCTGAAGCTGCGGTCTGCGGCAGGAGTTGGGTCTCTTTTTTCACCTCCCACTCCCCCAGACCCCAGGCCATACCTCCAGTTTGACGTTTCCTGAGCTGCCAGCCGCGGCGGCCCCACCGCAGTTCAGGGCCTGGTCGCTTTTCTTCTTCTTGTACTTGTCCTTGTACATCTTGTTGCGGTGTTTCTTGCACATCCACGGTTTGCGCTGCTTGGCCACCTGGCTCGTGGTCTCGCTGCAGCCCTCGTACGTGCATGTCTTGCTCAGGCCGCCGCCGCCGCCACCACCACCGCTGCCCCGTCTCCGGGCTCCCCCGCCGCCGCCCTCGCCCCCCGAGTGGGTCTCCTCGTCCTCCAGATCCTCCAAACTGGCTGTGCTCTCGCCTCCTCCCGGGGGGTCCGAGGTGTCCAGCAGGTCGGCCTCGTCCTCCCCCGCCTCCTCCTCGCCATCCCCCGCCACTTCGCACAGGTACCGAACGGGCTTGCCGGGCCCGCCGCTGCCCCCCAGAGCCGGAGCCGGCCGCAGGACGCCCTCGGCCGCGGCTTCGTCCTGCCCTCCACAGGGGTGCATCACCAGAAGCGCGAACTGCGAGGCCGAGGCGCCCGGGACGGGGGCTGGAGTCAGGGCCTGGCCCGGTGCAGCGGCGGGGGCTCCGGGGCGGAGCGCGCCGCTGGCGGCGCCCGGCCCCGCGCCTTCGGTGACACCCTGAACCTCCGTGCTGCTGAGACTTAGGTGTTGGGGATCCACGAGCCCGGCCTTTCAGCACCTGACGGGCCCAACTGCACCTAGCAAACCAGCTTCCCTGGACCGCGAGAAACACCCGAGAGGGCTCCGCGATAGCGCCCCACTGCGCCTGCGCGTCTGCCGCCGGCGCGTGAGCGTCTCTACGCTCCGTGGCTTCAGGAAACCCTGCGTCTCTGAGGGGTGGGGCTGAGCAGTCGCCAGAGGGGCTGACTGCGCATGTGCGATTCGCGGTGGCGGGAGATTGCTGCGTGGCGCTCTGTACCGCGTCTGGTGCTGCCTGCCCTTGAGGTTTTGAGGAGCTGGGCCTGGCCGCGCTTTTTGACTGGAACCGACTCTGCCTAAATGTTTCGAAGCACTTTTTTTTTTTTACTGAAACTCCACAGTGTAAATTCACATTGTTCATGAGCCTTCTTATGCGGCATCAGGACTGCATTATAATATTTCACCCCACTCTGACAGGAATGGGAGCTGAGAGGCTGAGCAGTGGCCGTGTCACGACCAGGCCCCACTAGGTAGCAGTCAGTGAAGGCAGAGGCGGCCGATGTGAAAATGGTACCACGGAGGAGAAGGAGTGAACCAGACCCGGGCCGGGATGTATTTCTGTGGAGAACTAAATGGTTTACTCTTGAAACCTTTTTCTTTCTTGGAAATTGGTTAAAATACATGGTCTTTGGGTTTCCCAGGCGGCTCAGTGGTAAAGAATCCGCCTGCCAATGCAGGAGACAAAGGAGACTTGGGTTGGGAAGATCCTCTGGAGGAGGAAATGGCAGCCCAGTCCAATATTTTTGCCTGGAAGATCCAGGAAACAGAGAAGCCTGATGGGCTAGTCCAGGGGGTCGCAAAGAGTCGTTGGTGACTGAGGACGCACAGCACGTGGCCTTTGCTAAGACCTCTAAGGTAAGTCTTCAGTACAGTTTTCACGAACTATAGTGACGGGAATGTGTGAATAGGATTATCAAATGGCAAACGTTAGAAAGACAATGATCTATCATTCCTACCAGTTGTTATGCAATTGCTGGTCACTGAATCTGGACTCAGTCAAATCGGATCCTTCCTTGCCCTTAGCAAAACTGTCAGGTAGATGTGCTCTCTCCTTTTTTTTCTTCCTCCTTCTCTAGTCAGAGTTCCCATTCCACCCATTGGAAAGGAAAGCAGTGGTTACCCAACAAATGATAAATCTGTTCACAGGAAAGTGTTTGGATGTTGCTCTGTGGGTAGGTCTTAATTACATTAAAATTTTTTTTTAAAAAACATTTTATTTCTAAAAAAATTATTAACTATCATCTGAGCCTTCAGCAAGTTAGTCTTTTCATGTGACTAGAGGTAGTTGATGGAAGCCGGCTGTGGTGGAGGGTCTTGCCCCAGTGTTGATGGCTACTGGTTGATGCCTGTAGTAGTTGCTAAAACCAGCTACATTTTAAGGAGAGGAAGAAGGTTTGAAATAGACCGACCTGGGTGGCACTGTCCTGTGTGACCAGGGCTAGTTAGTGACAATCTCTGTGAGCTTCAGTTTTCTTGCTGGAAAAATGGGCAGTTGGTTGTGTGTTAGAACCAGTGGATGGAAGCTCATTGTTATACTTTATACTATTAATTGTTACATTAAATTACATAAATATATTTAATATATTAAATTACATAAATTTACAATTAATTTATGTTAAAAACAAAGATCACAGAACTCAAAACTCATCTCTTCATAATTGTTTTACTCTTAGCTACGCTGATAAGATAAATTATGTTGGTTGTATCTGTATGTGGAAATACTGTTTACTGGTCTGATACTGCCTATCTCTTCTCAGCTCTGCATTAAGAGATGTGGTGGTAGCTTGAAACCAGCCATTGTGGAAGTATTAACACCATGGAAATTGTCAAATGCTACAAAGCAGGGCTTAAATTTATTGTTGGTTGTCTCTAGATTTAAGAAAGTGATAGCAAAAATGTTAATGAAGATTAAAGTTAAAATGTTTCATGTCTGTGGCTGTCATATAGTCAATACCACCCATCCATAATTGAGAAAATATTCTTTCATTCTTTGACAACTGTCATGATTGATTTCAGCAAAGAAGCTTCTTACCTCAGTGAAGAACAAGTGAAGTTCTGGCATACATCTTCATTGTTTCACTTTTCTCCTGAAAGTAAATAAAAATATCAGTCAACATTCTTGTCAGAACTACACTGTTGGTCAATAATGTGCACAGCTTCTTTGCTGTATTAGCCAGATATCAAGCATTTATTTATTGTTTGAATTTGTGACGCTATTGTTGGTGAAATAATTTTAAAAACTGATATGGGTTTTGCAAGAAATGGCAAGTCACACCGAAGTATAAGTGTTTGGAGTTTACAATTAAGAGTCATGTATTGTATTATTGATTGTAAATTGTGTGCTAAGCATTCTTTATATCAGTTAACTGGTTTAAAAAAATACTAGCACATCACTGAGGGAAGTACTATTTAAATCCTAGTACAAATTCCTTTTATATAGTATTCAATAAATGACATCAGATTGGTTTTTTTTAAAGTTTTATTGAGACATAATTTACACACCATTAAAGAACCTATTATGATACCACCCTTATGGCAGAAAGTGAAGAGGAACTAAAAAGCCTATTGATGAAAGTGAAAGTGGAGAGTGAAAAAGCTGGCTTAAACCTCAACATTCAGAAAACGAAGATCATGGCATCTGGTCCCATCACTTCATGGGAAATAGATGGGGAAACAGTGGAAACAGTGTCAGACTTTATTTTTTGGGCTCCCAAATCACTGCAGATGGTGACTGCAGCCATGAAATTAAAAGACGCTTACTCCTTGGAAGGAAAGTTATGACCAACCTAGACAGCATATTCAAAAGCAGAGACATTATTTTGCTAACAAAGGTCCGTCTAGTCAAGGCTCTGGTTTTTCCTGTGGTCATGTATGGATGAGAGAGTTGGACTATAAAGAAAGCTGAGTGCTGAAGAATTGATGCTTTTGAACTGTGGTGAACAAAGACTCTTGGGAGTCCCTTGGACTGCAAGGAAATCCAACCAGTCCATCCTACAGGAGATCAGTCCCAGGTGTTCATTGGAGGGACTGACGTTGAAGCTGAAACTCCAATACTTTGGCTACCTGATGTGGAGAGCTGACTCATTTGAAAAGACCCTGATGCTGGGAAAGACTGAGAGTGAGAGAAGGGGACGACAGAGGATGAGATGGTTGGATGGCGTCACTGACACAATGGACATGGGTTTGGGTGGACTCTGGGAGTTGGTGATGGACAGGGAGGCCAGGCATGCTGCTGTTCATGGGGTCGCAAAGAGTCGGACACAACTGAGCGACTGAATCATATAATACATGGTCTTTTGTACCTGGCTTCTTTCACTTAGCATAAATGTTTTTAAAATTCATCTACTTTGTTAATTGTATCAGTAGTTTGTTTCTTTTTATTGCAGAGTGTTATTTCATTGCCTTGTTTGTCTGTTCACCATTGGAGGACATTTGGATTCTTTTCAGCAATGTTCCATAATAGCAACAAGTTTTTTATCTAAGATTTAGCCTAGAATGGGCTCTCAAACTATTTCCTGAATGAATATATTAAGAAGTGAATGAGTCAAGGTGAAAGAAGAAACCTGGATGGACACAAGACTTTTGGGCTCTAGGCCTGGCTCTGTCCCTAAGTGTTAGTGCGACTGACCTGGTGGGGACCTGGACTCTCTGGGCTCTGGGTCTCTGGGCTTTTGTTTCTCAGCTATAAAATGATCAAGTTGGTCTAAATGATCTGTAAGCTCTGTCCTGAGTTTAGATTATAATATACTGTAACAGTCAGTGTTTAGGCCCACTCCTTGGGATCCTGATTCTATTGGTCTGGTGTGGGACTGGGCATGTATACTTTTAGAAAGCTCTCTAAGTAATTCTAATCAGTAGTCAAGAGTGAGAGCCACTGATTTATCTGCTAAAGCTAAAATGTAATCTAATAATTTATGTATGCAAACATAATCCTTGCTATGAGATTCATTAACATAGTATATTTGTCACCAACCAATAAGATTTTGCATATATAGTACTTTAAAATGGTAGAAACTCAGATTATAGTCAAAGTAAAATTTTAACAATATTTCTATCCATTTATCTTCTTTGAAAAACTTACTACTAAAGACAAGGCATTGTATAAATTCTGAGGGGCTTTTTCATTTCCTCTGTTGATTGCTTTACTATTTCTCCATAACCGTGTACATTCTTTCTTCTGTGTTTTTGAAAAAATGCTTATCTGTGATCAAGAGAGTTCCTTTAAATGGGAAACTGAGATGAAGATGTGAAGGTTTTCTTACATGGTATTTGGTATCTATGGGCTTTTTGGCTGCCTGTTAAAGGGGATTCACGCTCTGAGAGGGAATATACTGCCTGTTAGGAGGATCTGCTGAAACATAGAAGAAGGTAGTGAACATGAGGATTCCAAGAGGGAAGCTGAGCCTATGAAGCTGGATTGGAGACATAGCTTGAACAAGTTAAACTGGGAACAGGGACCTTCTGCCTAAAAATAATTGATTGCATATGGAGGTAGACATGAACCAAAGGAAAGTTTGAAATACAGTATTCAGAAGACTCCCAGGAGACTTGAGTGTGAGAGGATAATATTGTATAAAGTGATTGAAGAGCAATTACAAAAATATGTCAGGGACCTGGGTACAAACAGCTCCAATGAAGGTTAGAGAGAGTGCAACATGTCTTCATTGTTAGCAAGTATTTAAATGAAGTTTCCTACTTTATATAAGTGATTTGAGGATCATGGCAATGATCCATAGAAGTATGCCCTACAGTCTTTGGTGTTTGTCCTCGAAGTGTGTTTTGGCACCCCTCAGTCTCACTGCTGTGACAGGTGAGCCCACGAACCACCTATTTCGCATGGGAATGACTCATCACATGGCGAATCTAGGTCATCCCAGGAGCCTTGACAGACTGTGAGAGGCTCTTTGATGTCCAGCAACTCCTTACCTGTGCCCTCAGCCCATCTTACTGGCTGACTTTGTCCTTTAAAGTGCTCAGAATGCAGTACACAGAGAACAGTAGTCCATTTCTTCTAGAATAGAATCACCAGTGCTTTATGGACACTTTGCAGATCAGTGTGCTTAAATCGGAGAAGGAAATGGCAACCCACTCCAGTGTTCTTGCCTGGAGAATCCCAGGGACGGGGGAGCCTGGTGGGCTGCCGTCTATGGGGTCTCACAGAGTTAGACACGACTGAAGCGACTTAGCAGCAGTAGCAGTAGCAGTGCTTAAATCATTTCTAAAGCTGTAGTGTACAACTTATGAATATACTTTTTCTTAAATTATGGAACACTAGTTCTATGCCTAGCCAAAAAGGTTTTATCTGCATAAGGTTATTTTAGGTTTGCTAGTCTGAGCTTGATTGACATTTATGGTCAGTGAAAATCTACTTATTCTATAGGTATCCCCTTCTGTGTGGCTAACTTCAGCTTCTGTCTCAGGAGGGCCATCTAGACCTGTTGTAATGTAACCCCAGGGAACACGACTTCTTAAAAAAAAAAAACAGGTTGAATCAATTCAGGAGTCATGCAAATAAAGTTAAAAAATACAAGGAGAATTGTTGATAGAAGTGCCTTTTTCAAATAAGGTAAAAAACAGAGCTAGATTTCACACCATCTGTATTATGTATATTCACCACTGCTTTTAATGAACCGCTGTGTAACATTTTAAGATTAGAAGACAAAAACTATACTAAATTCAAGGCTGTATCCTCTGGGAGAGCAATAAAAATACTTTTGAGTTGAGAATACAACTTTAAGTGCTAGTGAAATTCAGCAGAAAAATTAAGTCAAAGTGCCAGGCTTATTAACCAAGTATTATAACAGAAGTATTTAATTATTTCCAAAAGGAAACAAAAAAAGGAAAAGTAATTGTCAGGTAACTTCTAGCTGGGCAGTAACTCCAAGGTGATGTTTAACACTACATACATTCATACTAAATGCATTCATAACACTCAGTACATCTGTATTTACTCAATATGGTAAGGGACTATCTTGGATTTTTCTTTTCTTTAACAAAGTAAATATTAAAAACTAACTGAATATACAAACTAATATACATAAAATAGATAAGCAACAAGGATTTACTGTATAGCACAGGGAGCTATAGTATCTTGTAATAATCTTAAAAGGAAA
Source organism: Bos mutus (assembly GCF_027580195.1). Classification (NCBI taxonomy): domain Eukaryota; kingdom Metazoa; phylum Chordata; class Mammalia; order Artiodactyla; family Bovidae; genus Bos; species Bos mutus. The sequence goes on from NC_091628.1 coordinate 24,701,614, forward strand.
ATAATCTGAAAAAATATGTATATATATAACTGGATCATTTTGCTATATACCTGAAACTAACACAATACTGTGATTTAAAAAATTGAACAGTATTTAAAATCTTTTCCCCTTCCAGCCTTAGTAATACATATAGGACAAATAAAGAGTATACTAATGGTATGTCAATATAGCAAAGGACCAAGCTGGAAAGGCAGCAAGCCTTCTGGAACAGTGATGAGCTGGGCATGGGTTGCAACAGTATTTCTGTCATTCCCCTGTTGTCCACTGCCTTCTGAGGCTCAGATGTTAGGTTCTGGGAGAGGAATCCAACTGAGGCCCTTGGGCTATGGAGCTTTAAACTGCAAGCATAGGGTAGCATCAGCCCCTCCTCTGGCATGGTAAGGAACTAAGATCCAAAAGCAGAACCTTGACTGCAGCCCTAATCTGCCAGCTCAGCTAGGGAAGCACTAGCTATTTCCCAGGTGAGATCAGGTGCCAGGGTCCAATCCTTGATACTGACCAGGGTTTATTCCTTATATAGTTGGCTGACATATGTTCTATGAAGCTCTGCCTGCAAGGGATCCACCTTGCAGGTGGATCTAAGGTATCATTTGCTTGTTTAATTGAGCTTAATGTGAGTTGCCAATATAGGAAGAAATATCAGTATTTCCCTTCTTTTGAATTTACACTATACTGCTGATTTGGAGCCTGGTAGGCCACAGTCCATGGGGTTACAAAGAGTAGGACACGATTTAGCAAACAAACAATAACAAAGCTGAGTTGGTGTCTTGAATAAAAATTGTTCTGATGGTTAAATAAAATAGTAACTTTTGTTTTGGATATAAAATGCATTTGTATATCTGATATTCTGAAAATACCTAGCATTTCAAAGGAAAGTATAAAATCAAAATTGGCTGAACATTTGATAAAGGCCTATGATTTGTCAAGGATGGGAACTATGAATTTTAAGATTTATTCAATCAATCCATCATTCTTTAAAAAAAAAAAAACTGTATTGAGATAGTTCATGTATGGATGTGAGAGTTGGACTATAAAGAAAGCTGAGCGCTGAAGAATTGATGCTTTTGAACTGTGGTGTTGGAGAAAACTCTTTAGAGTCCCTTGGACTGCAAGGAGATCCAACCAGTCCATCCTAAAGGAGATCAGTGCCGGGTGTTCATTGGAGGGACTGATGTTGAAGCTGAAACTCTAATACTTTGGCCACCTCATGCAAAGAGCTGACTCATTTGAAAAGACCCTGATGCTGGAAAAGATTGAAGGCAGGAAGAGAAGGGGATGACAGAGGAAGAGATGGCTGGATGGCATCACCGACTCCATGGACATGGGTTTGGGTGCACTCCGGGAATTGGTGATTGACAGGGAGGCCTGACGTGCTGTGGTTCATGGGGTCGCAAAGAGTCGGACACGACTGAGTGACTGAACTGAACTAAACTGAGATAGTTCCATATTATAAAGTTCACCTACTTAAAGTATACAATTCAGAGTTTTAAAATATATCTATGGAGTTGTGCAACCATCACAATTATATAATTTTAGAGCATATTCAACTCAAAAAAAAACCCTTACACTTATTAACAATCATCCCCCATTCTCTGTTTTCCCTCCCCCAGCCCTTGGTAACCACTAGTTTCTATGTCTATTCATTTGTGTATTTTTGACAGTTCATTAAATAGTATTATAAAATATGTATTATTTTCTGAGTTTTTCCTCTCCAATCCATTTCATTTAGCATATCATTCTTTTTTTTCAATAAACATTTGTTGAGCTTCTATTATTACATAGTGCTATATATAGGCCCTGGAAATAGCAAAATAAATAAAACACTCTTCTTTCAAGTAGCTTAGAGTAGTGGTCCTTGACACTGTTATTAAGTCAGGATTCTCCAGAGAAACAGAACTAATAGGATACATATATATAGTGAGAACAAAAAAGAATAAAGAGTGTCACTCGTTATCCATTTCTAGAAGAGTAAGTCACAATCCATTGTCACTACCCACCAACACTGCACCCTAAGGGGAATTCAGGATGATAAAAAGGATGAGGCATTCTGTGCTTGGAATAATTATATATATGTATCTCAGGAAGAATTTCAGTGACCTCATTCTTTCCCCTCCTCATACACAGAAAAGCACTGAAATTATTAACTTGAGATATTTGTTCTTTGTGATCAGCAATAATTTTTACCAAGTTGTGTGTTTGACTATATGTATTTCCCAGCTAAACAATTCAGATATATGCTGGCTCCTCCCCTACCTCTGGGGAGTAGTTCCTCAGAACTGTCTCCCAGGTTAGAGTCTTCACTAAGCCCCTGAGTAAAACTTGAAGGCACAATTCTCCTGGTGTGCATTCTTCTTTAAGTCAACTATATATATATATATATAAAGAGATTTATTATAGAAATTGGCTCACCCAGTTGTGGAGGCTGAGAAGTCCCATGATAATCTACAAAGTCGAGAAATCAGGTGGTGTATGCAGTCCAAACCCAGAGGCCTGAGAACCAAGAGTGCTGACCTAGAGCAGAAGAAGATGGATGTCCCAGCTTGAGCAGAGGGCAAATTCGCCCTCCCTCAGCCTTTCTATGCTATTCAGTCCCTCAATAGATGTTGTGATGCCCACCCACATCAGTGAAAGCAGTCTTCTTTACTCAGTTGATTTAAATGCTGATTTCGTCTAGAAACGTTCTCACAGACACATCCAGAAACAATGTTTTTCCAGCTATCTGGGCATCTCTTAGCCTAGTTCAGTTAACACATAAAAATAATTATCACATATCAGATCCAAAGGTCCCTCGTATTTTATCAAATATTTTATAAAATCCCTTATCCAAAAATAAAGTTCACATTTAATATAATATACTTATGCACATAATTGAAGAATCAACATTGTCCTGAGAAGCTGGAGACAGGGAAGAATGGGAATTGTTGTTTAATGAGTATGGACTTTTAGTTTTGGAAGATAGAAATGTTCGGGAAATTTGTTGGACAACAATGTGAATGTATTTAACACTACTGAAACAGATGGTCAATACGAAATCAGATTGATTGTATTCTTTGCAGCCAAAGATGGAGAAGTTCTATACGGTCAGCAAAAACAAGACTGGGAGCTGACTGTGGCTCAGATCATGAACTCCTTATTGCCAAATTCAGACTTCAATTGAAGAAAGTAGGGAAAACCACTAGACCATTCAGGTATGACCTAAATCAAACCCTTACGATTATACAGTGGAAATGAGAAATTGATTCAAGGGGTTAGATCTGATAGAGTGCCTGAAGAATCATGGATGGAGGTTCTTGACATTGTATGGGAGGCAGGGATCAAGACGATCCCCAAGGGAAAAAAGTGCAAAAAAGCAAAATGGCTGTCTGAAGAGGCCTTACAAATAGCTGTGAAAAGAAGAGAAGTGAAAAGCAAAGGAGAAAAACAAAGAAATACCCATTTGAATGCAGACTTCCAAAGAATAGGAAGGAGAGATAAGAAAGCCTTCCTCAAAGATCAGTGCAAAGAAATAGAGGAAAACAATACAATGGGGAAGGCTGGAGATCTCTTCAAGAAAATCAGAGATACCAAGGGAACATTTCATGCAAAGATGGGCTTAATAAAGGAAAGAAATGGTATGGACCTAACAGAAGCAGTAGATACTAAGAAGAGGTGGCAAGAATACACAGAAGAACTATTCAAAAAAGATCTTCATGACCCAGATAATCGTGATGGCATGATCACTAACCTAGAGCCAGACATCCTGGAATGCGAAGTTAAGTTGGCCTTAGGAAGCATCAATACGAACAAAGCTAGTGGAGGTGATGGAATTCCAATTGAGCTATTTCAAATCCTAAAAGATGATGCTGTGAAAGTGCTGCACTCAGTATGCCAGCAAATCTGGAACACTCAGCAGTGGCCACAGGACTGGAAAAGGTATTCCAACCCCAAAGAAAGGCAATGCCAAAGAATGCTCAAACTACCGCACAATTGCACTCATCTCACACTCTAGTAAAGTAATGCTCAAAATTCTCCAAGCCAGGCTTCAACAATACGTGAACCGTGAACTTCCTGATGTTCAAGCTGGTTTTAGAAAAGGCAGAGAAACCAAAGATCAAATTGTCAACATCTGTTGAATTATCGAAAAGCAAGAGAGTTCCGGAAAAACATCTGTGTCTGCATTATTGACTGTGCCAAAGCCTTTGACTGTGTGGATCACCACAAACTGGAAAATTCTTTACGAGATGGGAATACCAGACCACCTGAACTGCCTCTTGAGAAATCTGTATGCAGATCAGGAAGCCACAGTTAGAACTGAACATGGAACAACAGACTGGTTCCAAATCGGGAAAAGAGTACGTAAAGGCTGTATATTGTCAACCTGCTTATTTAACTTATATGCAGAGTACATCATGAGAAGCGCTGGGCTGAATGAAGCACAAGCTGGAATCAAGATTGCCAGGAGAAATATCCATAACCTCAGATATACAGATGAAAACATCCTTATGGCAGAAAGTGAAGAACAGAAGAGCCTCTTGATGAAAGTGAAAGAGGCGAGTGAAAAAGTTGACTTAAAACTCAGCGTTCAAAAAACTAAGATCATGGCATCTGGTCCCATCACTACATGGCAAGTAGATGGGGAAACAGTGGAAACAGTGACAGACTTAATTTTGGGGGGCTCCAAAATCACTGCAGATGGTGACTACAACCATGAAATTAAAAGACACTTCCTCCTTGGAAGGAAAGTTATGAACAACCTAGACAGCATATTAAAAAGCAGAGATATTATTTTGTCAACAAAGTTCCGTCTAGTCAAGGCTATGATTTTTCTGGTAGTCATGTATGAATGTTAGAGTTGGACTATAAAGAAACCTGAGCACCGAAGAATTGATGCTTTTAACTGTGGTGTTGAGAAGACTCTTGAGAGTCCCTTGGACTGCAAGGAGATCCAACTAGTCAATCCTAAAGGAAATAAGTCCTGAATATTCATTGGCAGGACTTATGCTGAAGCTGAAACTCCAGTATTTTGGCCACCTGATGCGAAGAACTGACTCGTTGGAAAAGACCCTGATACTGGGAAAGATTGACAGCAGGAGGAGAAGGGGACTACAGAGGATGAGATGGTTGGATGACATCACCGACTCGATGGACATGAGTTTGAGTAAACTCTAGGAGTTGGTGATGGATAGGGAGACCTGGTGTGCTGTAGTCCATGGGGTCGCAAAGAGTCAGACACGACTGAGGGACTGAACTGAACTGAACTGAACCTGTACATTTAGATAGGGCATGCCATATTTTTAAATGTGTAAGGTGGAAATTTCTTACGTGTATTTTAGCACATTTTTTGGAAAAAATCAACATTGCCCTAAAGGTAATATAAAGGAAACATAAAAAGTTGTTTATAATCAAATAATGTGTGTACCTAACAGGTTAGTTTTCAGGCAGTTAGGCTGGAAAATAAAATGATCTAGTCAGATGTCTTCATCTGTTAAAAATGGACAAGAACATTAGAAGTCTTTTGTTCAAAGGGTACAGGACAGAGAAAGAACAGAGGCATTGGAGGACACCAGAATAGAAATAATTTAGGATAAGTTAAAACAGATAATTTCATGTGATAAGAAAGAGGGGAAAACATTTCATTGAAGTAGGGAAAATACTCAAAGACAAATTATGGACTGCCAAAGGAAGGAAGCAATGAAGAATAAGTTGGACATTATTTATAAATGAAAGGCAAAATTTTTTTTTATATTATGACATGGGATACAGATAAGATTATCTCAGATAACATTTCTTCTATCTAAAAATCCTACAATTTATTGGGTGCTGCATCTAGCCTCTAGAACTTAAAAACATGTGAAAGAACATCCTCTAATAAGTAATGAAGAATAAAAAATGGGAAAAAAAACCAGCCATGAAAAGGCTATGGAGAGATTATGCTAGATCTCTTGGGAGTCTTGAGTATCAGAAATATATAGAAAAAAACCCAAGTAACCAAAAAATAAATGCATAGCTTCAAAATGTAAGTTTCATAACATAAATATCAAAATACTTAGAAATTTTTTGTTATATAAAAAATGAAATATTTGAAAAAAATCTTTCATTAAAATTCAGTGACATGTTTTCCTATGTCTATGTTTTAACATTTTTATACTACTAAATTAGTTTAAAACATCCTGTAGACTTTTACAATAAGTGCACAGGCTGAAACCATTCTCAACTATATAGATGGGAGGAAATGCTGCCATAACTTTGATTCTTTTCAAACAAGTGGGTGTGAAAGTCTTAACTGGATCCCAAACATCTTTAATTAGACTGATTAAATCATGCTTTGTCCTCAAAGTTCTTTTGAAGCTCGATTAATTTTTCTTGAAAATTCTGGCTAACATGTTCCACATCTGCTTAAAACCACCCCATCTGGTGTTGTAAAATGTTAACTGATCTTTAAATCTAATCATCACAGCTTCCACATGAGAGCAATGTATTTCTGAGTATCCTTTTATCTCTCTTCATGTTAGATTGACTATAGTGCAAAGCTGGAAACTATTAAAATCCTTAGTGAACACGGTTATTTTAAAATATTTGATTTGTTGAAAAAGTCAAGATAATTCCTTGCACTGTAATAAGATTGATTCCCTTTCTTCTAAGAGGGACCTAATAATTTGGGACTTCCCCAGTGGCTCAGTATTCTTGCCTGGAGAATCCCATGAACAGAGAAGCCTGGTAGGCTACAGTCCATAGGGTCACAAAGAGTTGGACATGACTGAAGTCACTTAGTGCTGTCAGTCAGTTCAGTCACTCAGTCGTGTCCAACTCTGTGACCCCGTGAATCACAGCATGCCAGGCCTCCCTGTCCATCACCAACTCCCAGAGTTTGCTCAAACTTGTGTCCATCAAGTCAGTGATGCCATCCAACCATCTCATCCTCTGTCGTCCCCTTCTCCTCCCGCCTTCAATCTTTCCCAGCATCAGGGTCTTTTCCAGTGAGTCAGTTCTTTGCATCAGGTGGCCAAAGTATTGGAGCTTCAGCTTCAGCATCAGTCCTTCCAATGAATATTCAGGACTGATTTCCTTTAGGATTGACTGGTTTGATCTCCTTGCAGTCCAGGGGACTCTCAAGAGTCTTCTCCAACACCACAGTTCAAAAGCATCAATTCTTTGGCGCACAGCTTTCTTTATGGTCCAGCTCTCACATCCATACATGACTATTGGAAAAAGCTCAGTGGTAAAGAACCTGCCTGCCAATACAGGAGACACAGGAGATGTGGGTTTGATCCCTGGTTGGGAAGATCCCCTGGAAGAGGAGCCTGGTGGGCTACAGACCATTGGGTTGCAAAAAGTGTGACACAACTGAGCACAAAGCACACACAATTTACACTGTAAATGTACATATACATTGGGGACATCTGACTGCTCCTCCTTAACCACATTGCTGTATTAGTAATGAGGAGAGAGTAGACCTCTCAGGCCTCCTACATGAGTGAATAGAAAGTGCCAACATCACACAGGATGTATTCTTACCAAAAGTATTTAACGTGAATCAAATGAAGCTTATAATTTTCAATTTATAGGAGAGGAAGCAAGGAATAAGTTAAAGTACACAATGAGGAGACACTTGGAAACATCTAGAAAATGGAAATTCTAAAAGATGACTGGTCTGGTGGAAAATCAATGTAAAAAAAATTTTTTTAAAAGATAGTGTCGAAGATTTTTTTGCATTTAAAGAGTCATACAGAAAACAAATGCAGTGTGTGAAACAATTAGATGACCACTGAAAACAACAACAAAAATCAATAATAAAAGGTGTCTGGGGGACAACTGGAAACATTTGAATGTGGACTATTAGATGATGTTAATTATTTCAGTATTTTTTGGATGTGATAATGACATTGTGGTTATGTATGGGAATATATATTTAGGAGATTTATGCTTGAGAATACAGGGATGAAGTAGCATGATATGTATATTTTATTTTGAAATGTTTTAGCCAAAATGTACATACATATAAGAAGCAATTATGGCAAAATAAATTATTGAATCTAGGTAGTGAAAATAAAGATGCTTATTGTCCTAGTCTTTCTGTATAATTAAAAATAGGCATGTTGCTACTGCTGTCTAGTCACTCATTCATGTCTAACTCTTTGCAACTGCATGGACTGTAGCCTGCCAGGCTCCTCTGTCCATGGGATTTCCCAGGAAAGAATACTGGAGTGCCATTTTCCTATTCCAGGAGATCATTCTGACCCAGGGACTGAACTCACATCTCCTGCTTGGCAGACAGATTCTTTGCCATAGAGCCACCTGGGAAGCCAAAAATATGCATAGTAATATACAAAATATAAAATATTTATTAATTGAATAAAGAGAAATATCATCTTTAGCTTAAAAGATAAACCTGTTTTGCAGTATTTCAAATTTGATATTTATTTTTTCATTGATTATATAAAAAATTCCACAAAAGTCCATAATGTAAGGCAAATCTTTACAAAACAAAATCTTGAACCATTTTATTTGGACAAGACATTCATACTCTTCACTGACATTTGGTAAATTATGGGTAATCTATCACTGAAGGTATTACTTTTAAACATTCATTGATCTATGGTGTTTTTCTCTGAGATTCTTGGTTTTGTAAGTATTGTTGATGAATAATGAAGTGACTTTAAAAACATTTGGTGCTTCTTTTTTAAATTGGCTCTGAACTAACATTACTGATGCTTCATCTGTTAAATAAGCAATGGTGAGGATTTCAAATATTGAAAATTCTCTTGTATTCATTGTCAGTCATTTCAAAAATAACATTTTTTCTACAATTTTTTTCTGGCCTTGGAAACTTTCTATATGCAAATAGTAAAGCTTCTTTATCATAAAGGATGCTTTCATCTACTTGTTTACGTTATGCAGTTGATTTCAATGTCTTTTGTATCCTTTTTAAAGCAACATTGCAGTGGAATAAAGGAAATGATTTAATTTGATTTTTTCATCCTTTTTGTAGTTATCGTTTTTATAGCTAAGACTAATTTTTCTTGAGTACTGTGTGGCATGCCATATTTCATGATCATTAATGTTGTTCTGTAGAAAACAATGAGACTCGTCTCCTTCTGCGTAGAACACTGTCAAACAGTCCAGTGACAGTATTGCGGTTTTTAGTATTCTTTAAATATCGGAAATATATATATATGTATGTATCATTTCCAATTTGATCAACATGTTCCTTTATAAAATGTTCGCTTAATCTTGGTGTGTTCATTGGCTTAATTAGAAAAAGTGCGTTGGCAGAGTCAGCACACTGGTGACTGTTCATTTGTACAAAACCCTGTAAAACCCAGCTTCAAATATTTAACTGAATATTTGCCGACATTTAAAATTTATATTTGACATTTTGAAAGAAGAGCTAAATGAGGAAATCTGTACCTTTACTTTTAGAATCACTATGATTATATAGGTACAAATGCAGACCAATGCAGTTGTGTTCCCTAGACACAGTATTTTTAAATGATCAGCCTTTTTATTTGCCTTGGGTCAGCAACAGTTTATTTCAGCTATTTCACTAGTGTAAACTAAGAAGATGGATTTTTTTTTCACTGCAGATACTCATTTATTCTTGTTGTAAATCTACCAGCCTTTAATGGTTGAATCTATGATTTTAGTCTGAAATCTAAAGCCTTGATTTGAATTTATGGAATTAACAAATTCAAGCCAACTTGAGTTTGCACAATTGAAGGTGACTCACTGGAGAAGGAAATGGCACCCCACTCCAGTGTTCTTGCCTGGAGAATCCCAGGGACGGGGGAGCCTGGTGGGCTGCCGTCTATGGGGTTGCACAGAGTCAGACACGACTAAAGCAACTCAGCAGCAGCAGCAGCAGCAAGACTGTTGACATGTCACATGAATTTAAGATTAATCCCTCTGGCTCTGATTAAAGAATAGAATTTGGGCAATAAAATCTGATACTACCTACCTGAGCTTAATGTTAACTATTTAAAGCTAGAATCTTACATGCTATTTCTCAGTGACTCATGAGGAACTTAACATCTTTGCTGACCTGGATGAAAACCGCAGTAGAAGCAGGAAAATATGCTGCTGAAACTGACTCTTAAGGCATAAACTTCACCTTACCTTGAAGATTCAAGGCTCTCTCTTGATGGTTTAATCCCCATATAAGCCCTATCTTTGGGCACAGACCTTCCTGGACATGTGTTGTTCAAGGTCATCTGTAGCTGCCCAGAGAGTAAATTTTACCTCAACCCAGGTTTGCTTGTTAAGACCTATATGGGTAACGTTATAGGCCACCAAGATCACCTGAAGTGATCTGTACCTGCAGTTCAGGCAATATAGAGAGAGCCCCTTGCCTGTATACAAAGTCACCAGATCAAGATCTTTATGCAGCTGAGGCTTAATCTCACTCACACAGGCTGAAGCAACTAAGAACCAACTTCATGAAAAACCAAGCACCAAATATTAGCTGTGAAAAAACTTTTCAATGATTTAAAATCCCCGCAGGTCCTGAGCTGTATAGTCCTCTCAAAACTGAAATTATCCCAATCAATTCCTCCAGCCTTCAGAAGCCTCACTTTCCACATGTTTTAGTTTTGGTCTTCAAATTGATTCAGTTGTGTGGCAGCAATAGAATTCCTGATACCAAACCCTGGGGCTAGATCTGGGCTTGCCCATCCTGAATAGCCCCAGCACTCCACTTTTCTCTTACCTTCCCCAGGCACAAGGCCTCTAAAACAAGCTTATGCCAAGGCTAAGAGAGGCCCAGAGCGCATGTTTTCAGCAGGCAGGCAGACCAAGGAGAATGCTGGGGGGGAAAGAGGCTGAGCTCCAGCTCCCAAATCTACCACTTGGATTATTCACTCATCTCCTCACTCCATGAGTGAGAAGCCAGGGGTATCTGGGACCTGGGAAGAAATATGAAGCAAAGTAGACCCTCACACCCCACTCATATGTGCACTCAATTTAGAAGATTCTATGTTCATAGCTTTTTTATAGTATAATATACTGAGAGGAAATCTTTAATGCTAGAATGGTTTGAGCTTAATTTATTAGCTCTGGTGCATCATTAGAGTTTTACAGCAGGAAAGTAAAACTAATCAGAATTTAGTATGGAAATGATACAGAGTCAGAAGATGTGAAGAAACTGGGTAGAAGGCTGATGGAATTTTTAAGCAAGAGGAAAAGATTAAACTCATAGCAAGAATGAAAAGTAGGGAACTAACCGACTTAAAAAATTCTTCATGTGTAGATAATCTGATTATGAGCAACTCAGGAGAAATGGCAGGGGAGAGTCACTGCTAGTTGATGAGATCTGAAAGCTGCCACAGTTAAACCTTTGGATCAGGGATTGGCCAACTGACTCCCCACGCCAACCAGCCTGCTACCTATTTTTGTAAATAAAGCTGTCCTGGGGTACAGCCACAACCATTTGTACATGTATTATCCATGGCTGCTTTTGCCCCTTCATAGCAGAGTTGAGTAGTTGCAACAAAAACTGTGCGGCCCACAGAATTGACAATATTTGTTACCTGGCCTTCAGAGGAAAAGATTGCAGACCACTGCTGCCATTTTAACTGCAACCTCATGGGACAGAAACACCCACTAAACAGATTGCCGGTCTACCCAAACTGTGTGAAACAGTAAGTGTTTCTCTTGTTTTGAGGTAGTTTGTCGTGCAGCCATAGATAACAAATACATTGCCCTTATATCATTGTGGCAGCTGACTAGAAAGTCTAAGTTGATGTTTCTGTACCTGGTGCTGGGGCTTGGCATGCAGGGGGCAGGGGGCCGGAAAGGGAAGATGGATGTGAACTGGAACCTGCAAGGCTCAACTGAAGCCCCCAGGGAAGGGCTAGGATGCATATTGGTCACTTCCTGCCTCCAAGCCTCCACCCCTGATGACGAGGCCATCCTGTAGGAGGTGATGGTGTCCTTTGTCAAGAAGGAAGAACATGCACCTGGCTTGAAAGTTGGAGAAGCTGAGGAAGGATCCTATGGGCGCTGAATGTTGTGGGCCCCACTCTGGCCCCCATCAGCCAGGTGAGATGATGTGCTTGAGTGCCCAGTTCTCTGCCCCAACCTTTTGAGCATAAAAAGATGGCCCCTACTTCACTTCTGCCTTGTGAATCTCTGGCAAAGTGTCCCTTATTGCCTGTGCTGACATAGAACAAGGCAGGGAAGAGAATGTAGGGAATAAAAGCTCCAGCATACCCATCCTCTGTACAGTCTTATCTTCAAAAGGTCAACACTTTTATTTAATTAACATCATTACTAGGTGATATGGACTTTCCCAGGTGGTGCTAGTGGTAAAGAATCTTCCTGCCAGTGCAGGAGACACAAGAGACCCGGGGCCCATCCCTGGGTCAGGAAGATCCCATGGACGAGGAAATGGCAATCCACTCCAGTATTGCCTGGTGGGCTACAGTTCTTGGGACTGCAAAGAGCGACTTAGCATACACACATTAGGTGATGTATCTTTCTGCCCTCTCCACTCCCAATTACAAGTGGTTTGAGAAGCTGTGTGCCAAAGGTCTGACCCAGTTTGCAGTTCTTTAAGGGCTTCAGAAGACTTAACACACAGTCCCTCTACTCACTGGCTCTGGCATTACTATGTGAGAGTCTACTGTGTAGAGACTGAAATGTTTTCAGTATTGTGGGCTGGCTCCACCCTTCTAGAATGAAGAAATAAAAAAAAACATTAGATACAGCTGTGTGCCAAGGTCTTAGAACCTCAGATACCTGAGCCAAGATCATGGGGTCCGTGTTGCACAAGGTAGGAGAAAGTTGCCACAATGACCCTCGAATTGTTCATGATTCCCTCTGTCTACACCCTCAGGTAGTCTTCTCTCACACGGGCTCTGACCTCTGTGCAACTTGCTATCTCCAATGAGACAGTAGCAAACATGACACAATCATAAACCTGAAAAGTGCTGGTAAACTAGTTTTTTATGCTGCTGAGAAAATACTGCCAGGCTTTAATGTGAAGTAAACAAGGCAAAGAAAAGATGGGTATGTATAGGTTACTAATAGCATAACAAGGAGAGCAAATACTGTACTAATTTATTTACAAGAAATGCACAAGTAAATTTAAAAATGCAGGTATCCCTCAAATTGCTTTTTGAATCTTACATTCTCTCTTTTTGAAGTTTACCCTTTAAAAAAGTATCTTTTTAGTGAGAGTAGGTTGAAAACATTCTCAGTTGTTGTTTGTTTCAACTGTTCTTGTTTCATTCTTGTTCTTAAAGTATGCTTTAGTTGGGTGTATGTTTTAGATTGGCAGTTACTTTCTCTCAGAACTCTGAGGGTGTTATTCCACTGTTTCTGGATTCTGACATTGCTGTTGAGAAGTCAGTTGTCAGCCTAACAGTTGTCCTTTTGTAAATAGTTTGTCTTCTCTCTCCAGCTGCTTTTAAAACTTCCTGCTTGTCTTCAGTGTTCTGCAGTTTCCCTGTGAAATCTCTTAGTGTGCATTTCCTTGATTTGTCTTGCTTAAGGATCTTTGTACTTCTAGAACCTAAGGATTTATATCTTCCATCAACTCTGGAAAAGTCTCAGTCATAAATGCTTCAAATATGTACTTACTCCCACATAATTTGTCTGCTCAGTTAATAAATCTTGAAAAATTCTACCACTTTTTGGACAGTTACTCCTTTTTTTTTTTCCTGACTTATGTGTTTTTACCCAATAGCACAGTAAATGCAGTTAATTTTAAATCCATTTCAGGCAAAAACACATTCATCAATTGACACAACAGTTCATAGTCAGAGGATATCAAAAGAACAAGTGTGAACTTCACACTTTTGATGAATTCAAAACTGTTCCCTGTAAGAGAATTGAGGTGGAAGGATCTTGCTTTACATGTGCACCATCTTTGCATTTTGACGCACTACTAAGTTTACCCATAATTTTGCACTAAAGATATTTTTCTGTGCTATATTCAGTACAAAATAATCACAAACTCTCCGAAAGGTGAAGGAAATGTTGTAGAGAGAATAATGCACCATCCAAAGTGTACCTTTCTTAGGAACTTCCCTGACAGTCCGGCGGTTAAGACTCCACTGGCATGCATGTTCAGCCTCTGGTTGGAGAACAAGATCCAGCAGGCTGCGTGGTATGACAAAAAGTAAAATGAAGCAAAGTGTGCCTTTCTTGCACTCCTCTGCCATCAACTGCCACCTCCTCAAAAGTCTTCTCCCGTTAGCAGATATAAATGCAAATAGTTGATGAGCAGACTGTTTTTGTTTCCTTTTAAATTATAGTTTGTCATGTATAAAAACTTGTTTTCACTAACAGTATAGATGCCAGGTGAAAGCAGCTTGTTTTTTTTTTTTTTTTTACTTTGAAATCTCTGCCTCTGAGGACTAGGTAGGTGGAGAGTAGGTGGTGACCATTCTTGGTGCTGGAGAAAAGCCTGTCTGAGGCTGAAGCTACACGCAGAGGAAAGCAGGGCTGAGGAAGGAAAGAGATAGTCTAGATAATATTGTTTGAACTTCTGACTTCAACCTGCCACGTGTGCCTCTTGACTTTTCACTTTTGTGAGCCAATAAGGTTGATTTTTTCAAAATCTAGCATGTTAGGTTAACACCAATGGAATCCTGACAAATGCATAGCATGACTTCTTGCCTGATGTCAATCATGTCTTTTTCAGTGAAGACCCATGGTGTGCACACAAAGGGCTGGGAATTGGGAATATAGCTGGTGGGGGCTTTTCCATTTCTTTGACAATTTCCTAAGGTTTATCAATTTCCTAAGCCCACACTATGTGACAGCAATACCTATCTATAAGGGGATGGCCATCTTCACTCTTTAGGTTAACTCTCCATGTTAATACTTATATCATTTTAACTAGATCTTTTTTAAAAAATTACCCTTTTTAAAAAAGTTAATGGGTCAAATGTTGAAGATATCAAAATATAAGTAACAAAATATTATGTATATGTCTTAATTTTTATTTATATATAAACGTAAAATATTTAAAACATGATTTTGCACTACAGGAAGCAAATGACCACAGTCATTTCAGGCATTTAAATATTCAAAATATGAAATAACTAGAAAAAAATCAGGAAGTTGCACTATGCAAGCTTTATTTTTTTGAAGGGTAGAGATGCTTCTAGTTTCCTGACAATTCATTTTATTTCACAGCTTGATTGGTCCTTCCAGGAGAACATCTGTTAGAGGAGAAATAAGATTAGACTTTTCAAGAGTGTGAGGGCCTTTTTATAACCTGAGTCAGGTGTGCACGGCTGCTGTGGGGGCTGTGATAGAAATTCCAGAACCGAGCAAGGCAAGTGCAGGTGGGAGAGCTGAAATGTGCTGAGCGCAGTTCCTATCATCTCAGGTGCTGAAGTTCCAGAGCAGCGACCTATTGTTGGGGAGAGAGCTGGCTTGAAAATTCAGGTTGTTCGCTGTAGTGATAATCTTTCTCCAAGAGGTACAACACCAGAAAGCCCAAGAACATTAAACAGTCAGCTCTGTTTGATGATACACATCAAAACAAAAACAATGTAAGTGGAGGATGATGTGGGCTCCCACATCATACCAGGGGTTCATCCCCCAAGAGTCACTTCGTGTATGCCACACCCATTTGCAGCAGATTTTAATTCATCTAGAATATGATCCACATGTGGCAGAGAAGAAAAGGCTAAAGCAAAATTAAGATGTCTAGAAGAGAACTGCCTGATTGTGAATGTATGATTTTTAACTGCAGCAGCATGAATATCCCTTTTTTAAAAATTATGTTTTCTGATCACCTTCTCCAGAGGCAGAAGCATCCATATTAATGGCCAGATCATCAGACTTTTGCACTTTTATAATAGCAGACTAAGGCCACAGTCTCTCAACAACTTCTATCCATATATGTTTATTCTAGAATACCACAAGGTGGTTCTTCCTTCTCTTGTGGAGCATTCAGATATGTCTGTGAATGACATCAGATTTAGGAGATTTATACTTTCAGCACACTGAGAAGCCTCCACTTGCCCTTAGGGAGTTCTTCCTTTTGAAAGCCAGATATATTGCTGAACATTAAAAATTGAAACGTATTGAGAATTACAGAACTGAAAAATCACCTTACTCCAATCACTATTGTTGTAATTGATACAGACAAGAATCATCATTTGAGGCTAAAACTATCAGGAGAAAAGTTGCGGGAAAACAAGATATTCATAGTCTCAAAACATCATCCCACAAACTGCTTAAAAAAAAATAATGAGGTATGACTGACACACAAAAAGCTGTACATATTTGATATATACAGCTTGAGGAGCTTGGAGATAAGTATACATCCGTGAAACCAGCACCATAACCTATGCCATAAACACATCAATCTCCTCCAGATACTTCCTCCTGTCTCCTTTTGTTTATTATTACTGTTTTAATATATTCATGATAAGAAAGCAACATAAAATCTACCCTGTCAGCCCATTTTTCAGTATACAGTACACTAAGGTTAACTATAGGCACTGGGCTATACAGTGGATGTCTAGGACTTACTGATTTTTCCTAACTTGAACTTTGTGGCCTGCGACTAATATCTTCCAGTACCTTCCTCCTTCTCCAGCCTCTGGCTACCACCATTCTACTGTCTGCTTCTAGAAGTTAGGCAATTTCATATTTATCTTCTGAGGTAATTTTTTAACTTAATGTGTTATGACAAAGATGTGCTGATCTTTAATCAAGCACTACTATGTTAATGCTGTAATATCAAAATACCATTGCATTGTGTAAACAATTCAAATTGAACACATTAAAAGGAAGTTTTTTGTTTTTTATTTAATGGTGCAGTTGCTGTGGAAAACAGTATGGTGGTTCCTCAAACCCATAGGGTTGTTGTGAGGATTAAATGAATTAATATACATATAATGGCAACCACTGTTCATACTATAAAGCTAATATTCAATGCCTGTTAGCAGTCATTTCTCTTATTTAAATAAATGCAGATCCTTCATAAGTTACTTTAAGAGTAGTGTCTGCTTATGCTGTTATCGATGCAATTCATTTTACTTCATACCTCACCATCTTATGTTAATGGTTTCTCACATGAAGGTGTTTTTAAAGACGTTCACGTTTTCTGACAGATTTGTGCCTGCGTTTTTGCACCCATGATTCACAAGTATGAATAAGGAGTGCTTAAGCAATTCAGAGAAAATGCCTTTCTTGGACTGGAATCAGCATTCCTTTATAAAAAAAACTGAAACAAAAGTTCAGCTTATAAAACAGTAATGGAGTTGGCTTTTACTGGCAAGTGTGAAAACTTGCTGCAATTCAAAAATAAAAATTATTCATGTATTCAGATTTGGGGGTTGGAAGGAATGGTATAGAGGGTTTTAAGATAGCAATACATGAAAAAAAGTTCAGCTCTCACAATGACATTTATATGGTCACCATCAAAAGTTCTTGGAGGATAAAGATAGACAAGATTATCCTATCTCTATGGGAAGTTTCTGTTTATCTAGCCCATGATTCCATACATAAAATTACTTATTTGAATCTTGCCTGTTTAAACTGTTTACTAAAAATAAAAAATAAATATCTGTGACTGAAGCTCCAATACTTTGGCCATCTGATGCAAAAAGCCAACTCATTGGAAAATACCCTGGTGCTGGGAAGGATTGAAGACAGTAGGAGAAGAGGGCAACAGAGGATAAGATGGCTGGATGGCATCACCAATTCCATGGACATGAACTTGGGCAAACTCCAGAAGATGGTGAGGGTCAGAGAGTCCTGGCATGCCGCAGTCCATGGGTCACAAAGAGTTGGACACAACTTGGCAACTGAACAACAACAACATTTGTGACTTACAATTTTAGCTTGCAAAATACCACCAAGCAGACTGTTGGCCTACTTTACCTGAGAAGAAATTCTGGGACTGTTTACGTGGAACTGTGATTTATGTCTGTTATAAATAGTAAAAGCATAAGGAAAGTATCAGCTGTAACATGAGGTGGGGGTGTACTCTCTCCTGTGAATATCCAAACCACTCTATTGGGACCTTTCTCACTCTAATTACCATATTCCATCATATGGAGTCTTATCATTTCAAAGGCACTTTGACATATCTTGTCTAATTTTCATAAAATGTTTTTGAAGAAACTATTATTATCTCCATTAGATAGGTGATCAGGTTAGGTATATTGTCCAACTTCACAAAATTTGCTGAATGGCATAGCTAGGGCTCGCACCCAGGCCTTCTTACTCCATCTCCAGGGCTCTCTTTCCCCTTTGCCCTCAGCTGTCATTGTCCCTTTACATGAAGAACATTTTGATATGCTCCCTTGGCATTGAACTCAGGGCTTTGCTCAAGCACATATACTCTGAATATGAAAGTGGTGCATGAAGGAAGGGAGATAGTGGAGGAGACTTTTGATGGTTCTGGAAGAAGGTGGCTGGTAAGAAAGAGCAAATGGGACACCAAGAGTAGTTAGATCTCTTTCTTGACCCTTGTTGTACTGTTGCAAATTTTTGAAAAATTGGAATGAAGGAAAAAACCAAGCACCTCCTCTAATGATGACACCTCCCCATGTAAGCCACCCTCTTAGGCATCCACTGACCTCCCCTCCTCTCCACCCCTATCAATTACCATTCCTTGGCTTCTGGGGCATCAAGATGGGATTCTTGATCTATCTTCAAAGAAGCCAAGTTGGCAAAGGCAAGTTGGTTTTATAAAACAGGAGCTGTGATAGTGATTCAAAGGGAAAAAGGAACCCTGAGGGGACAGAAAGGATGTGCAAATGCTGAAATGGACTCCTAGTGTCTGTAGCATTCTTCACCTAACCATCTGTTGACTTAAAAACATGTGCAATGTAAAAGCCATGTGTCCAGTTTACTCAGTGTCAGGTTAAGGACTGTAGCCTGAGAGACAGCCTCTGAGAGAACTCTGAGGAACTGTTTCAGCGGGTAAGGGAGGAGGTCAGTGTGTGTGTGTGTGTGTGTGTGTGTGTGTATATATATATATATATATGATTTTGGTGAAGGAGGTACATGCAACCAAATACAGATCTCAATAGAAGGTTGCTACTAGTTACTGAGGAACAATGATCTTTGTTAATGATTTTAATGCTTTTCTAAAAATGGAGAGATGCAAGCATATAGGTTCATAAAAAAAAAATTCTCCTGAAAATATCCAGCTATCTGAAGCTCTGTTCTGCCAGTTTTCCCAGAGGACGGAGTATCTCATTCTGATCTTCACCATGAACTCCTTTCAGGATGTACTGAAGGTCAGTGGCTGCAGTGTCTTATAACTCAGTCCCTATAGAGCAAGATGGCAAGCAGAGTTTTAGTTATCATGTCCTAAGGACAAAATTCTCTCAATTATCAAATCTCACTTCTAACCATTTTCTCTGAGCAAACAAAGACACCCAGCCAGGAAGCTATGAGTACGGCCCATCCCTCCCACTGCATCCAGGTCCCAGAATGCCAGGTCCATTCAGACACCCAAACAGCCTGTGCCTGAGTCTGGGTATTGAGGTCAGTCAGTTCCATCTCTGTGCTCTCCACCTCTCATCCCCACCACCTACCATCTCCTCCATGGGTACCCTCTACTCTTCAGCTCAGTGTCTTCCCTCTGACTTTTACACTTTTTTGACCCACAGTCTTTGTGACTCAGTACTAGAGAATCATAATATATTTTAAGGAACCCCCTCTTTTGCTTTAACACCTTCATAGAGCATTCACTTCACCCTTCTTTCCTACAAGATACCATATCTCTTTCAGCCCTTTCCAACTGGGGGAACTTGTTCTCCCACACCCAGTATTTCAGGTCTGCTGCTGGTGGTGGGGAGTGGGATTGTTCAGCATCAGCCAGGCTCCCCGCTTGCTGATGTCCATTATCTTACCCATCCCCTCAAGTCAGTGGCTGTCCTCTTTTAAGGCTTAGAAAGTGTTACCACACCACCTTCTATGCCTCCCTCCCAACTTTTTTTTTTTTTTTTTTGGCCATTCTGCAGGGCATGTGGGATCTTAGTTTGCTGACCAGGGGTGGACCCCTGCCCCTGCAGTGGAATCTCAGAGTCCTAACCACTGGATCACAGGGGAGTCCCCTCCCTCCTAAATATTAGTAGGTGGGCCAGGCATCTGCAACATCCCCTGGAGATTTTGATACTTCATTCAGTGATTCCCACTGACATAAACAGCCATCTGGGTATATTTCTTTTTTTATGTTTATTTATAGGTTTATTTATTTGGCTGTGCTAGGTCTTAGGTGCAGCATATGGGTTTTTGTTTTGTTTTGTTTTTCAGTTGCAGTACATGGAATATTTACTTGCGGCATGCGCGATCTAGTTCCCAGGGATGGAACCCAGGACCCCAGCATTGGGAGCTCAGAGTCTTAGCCACTTGACCACCAGGGAAGTACCCATCCTGGAATATTTCAACCACACATTTAGTTTTATGTTCTGTGACCTTAACTCTATTGATCTCGACTTTCTGTTTTAGCACCCTACTCCTTAGGCATGACCCTCTCTCCACTGGATTTTATTATCATTGGAGTTTTCTACTTCAAATATCTTAAATTCTAACTTTCCACACAGTCTATCAATCTGCCCTGGGTTGGTTTCCCAAGGACTTCTTAGTTGCTAAGTTCAAAGGATTCTTTTAAGTCCTCTGCTTATCAGTCCTCTCTGTGGAATGTGAATTTCTTCTTCTTGAAATTCTGTTTTCCCTCATACCACTTAGTTGGTTTTCTAATGTCTCTGGCCTCCTTTATCATTTGTGTTGTGGGCCTTTCCATGGTATTCCCCAGAATTCTACCCATGACCTTCTTCTTGTCTCATGTCCATACTCTCTGGTTGCTGTCTTCTGCTCTCATAGATCTAATATACACTCGGAGGCTGGTGACTCCAAATACCTTCAACTCAGCTAGGCCTTTTTTAAAATTAATTTTTATTGGAGTATATTTTATTTACAGTGTTGCATTTGTTTCTCCTAAAGTGGATCAGTTATAACATATATGTATATCTACTCTGTTTTAGATTCTTCTCTCGTGTAGGCCATTACAGAGTATTGAGTAGAGTTCCCTGTTCTATACAGCATGTCCTTATTAGTTATCTATTTTATGTTTAGTAGTGTGTATGTATGCCAGTCTCAATATCCCAACTTATCCCTCTCCTCCCTTTCCCCTTGGTAACTATAAGTTTGTTTTCTACATCTGTGACTCCATTTCTGCTTTGTAAATAAGTTCATTTGTACCAGTTTTTTAGATTCCACGTATAAGTGATATCATATGATATTTGTCTTTCTCTGTCTTGAGTTATTTCACTCAGTATGACAATCTCTAGGTCCATCCAGGTTGCTGCTAATGGCATTATTTCATTCTTTTTTATGGATGAGTAGTATTCCATGGCAGAGAAGGCAATGGCACCCCACTCCAGTACTCTTGCCTGGAAGATCCCATGGACGGAGGAGCCTGGTAGGCTGCAGTCCATGAGGTTGCTAAGAGTCCGACACGACTGAGTGACTTCACTTTCACTTTTCACATTCATGCATTGGAGAAGGAAATGGCAGCCCACTCTGGTGTTCTTGCCTGGAGAATGCCAGGGACAGAGGAGCCTGGTAGGAGGCCGTCTCTGGGGTCGCACAGAGTCGGACACGACTGAAGCGACTTAGCAGCAGCAGCAGCAGCAGTATTCCATGGTATGTATGTACCACATCTTCTTTATCCATTCATCTGTTGATGAACATTTAGGTTGCTTCCATGTCCTGGCTATGGTAAATAATGCTTCAGTGAACACTGGGGAAGACCTTTCCTTCACATATCAAACTCATACACCCTACTGTCAGATCTACATCCTTCCATGAATATCCCACAGCCACTCAATCATATTCCAAACTAAATTCTTCATCTTCTCCTGCAAACTCACTTCTGCTCTTTATTCTCTACCTCAGCTATTGGCAGATACCTCATCCATGGAACTAAAAACCTGGAAATCATTACTCTGTTCCGTTTTCTTTCCTTCTCACTCCCATAAACAATAAATCGGAAAGCCATACTATATTACTTCTTCATATATTTCTCTATTCTTTTCTTTAATTCTCTTCCTTTTCATTAATTCTCTGCACTGTCTCCACTTTACCTCTATTGCCCGAACTCCAGCCTACATGTTCCCTGCACTTGCCATCTTTCCCTTAACCCACTGCGTAGTTTTTGGTCCATAGCTGCCTTCTGTCTGCTTCGTCTGCTCTGTTCAGCAGCTGAGCTCTCACCCATCATCTACTGCATTACTTCAGCACCAACTTCCTCAGAGACCAGAACCAGTCCTAACTCCTTCCATTTGTTTCACTTCATCCTGTCTATTCCTGTGAAGCTTAGGAATCATACGAAGCAAGGGGTCTCGCTTTTAATCTGGGCTTTTATTTAGAAACTTGGAGATGCTAAACATAGAAGCAGAGACTTTGGGATGAGGGGAGGAGGTAAGTGACCACAAACTAATTTACCACCATGGAGAATTAGTTACTGATGGTAGGTAATTTGGTCTTGATAATGGTGTATTGGAATGATACAGACACACCTCTAGATTCATGGTCCATACTCCTTCACACATACCTCTTCTTCAAAACTTTCTGGTACAACTTGCAATCTAATCCAAGCTATACTAAGGATCCCTTTTGGGAAAGGGAACTCAGGCTGGACATATATTCAAAAGGAGTGACAAGTGTATTCAGTATATTTAAAAGGAGTGACAAGATACCAAAGACTTGGAACTGAACAAATGAACCATGTGAGCATATCTATAGAGATTACAGCAATAGAAATGTCCTCCTCCACATACTGCAAGGTTTTAAAGTATGGGAAGATGCTCATCAGTGTTTCCAAGCTTTGTGGTGGGAGGTGTAAAATCAATGCACAAACAGACAGCTAGAAATTCTGAATAGAATAGAACATAGAATGCATTATAATGAACATGTTGATGAGACAATGTATCAGACAACATAATACTTTATTATGTCAAATTTCTACAGTCTTCATTATGTGTACTTATATTTTCCGTTCTTTTATCTCAGGACTTGGCAGTTCTATTTTGTCTCAAAAAATATGACATGTGCAGTCACAACTTTCCATCTCATATGTTGTGCTAAACATCCCACAAGACAGACTCAAAATGTACCCACAGTATTCAAAGCAATAACAGTTCTTTCTGCTTAGTAAGACCCCTAAATTTATGGTTCATTCTGTCCTCAGATTTTTCAAAGTGGGAAATAGCTGTTAGTTGGTCAAAGGTCTTGATGTTTTCAGTCCAAGTTTGACACTAAAGAGTTTGAATAATCATATGAGAAATTGGTCCCATATTTTCCCTTCAAATATAACTTTCAAAGCTTTTCACCTGACAGCTGACCTTGACCTTGGAAGGATGACTTTTTACTAGTAATAATTTGCTTTTGGAGGCAATGACACCTTTAAGGACCCAATCACTGCCTCTTATTGCATCTTTATATTTCATATCATGGCAGGTAAGTTTTTCATTGACAAGCACATGGGAGGTTTGGTGGGAAAAAACGTAACCGTTTCTTTTTATTATATAAGTCTGATAAGAAAAATAGAATGAAAACCTCCAAAAATATTTTTAAGAAACTTTTTTTTTGAGAAACTGGAGTTTGCTTCTGTGAATATAACTTCTTTAGAACATGTTTAATGCTTGAGTGGCTTGCATTCAGTTCCTAGTCAAGACTTTAAAATGGCAGTCTCTTCAAATTCTTGGTGGCCACCATGGAACAGTGCAGGTTCTACAGGGAACTTCATGAGATCTCACTTCACTTTAGAGTTCAGACTGAAGCTGCCCATGCCTGGAGGTGACTTAGGAACTCTGACCACTCAAGAGCCTTGCAGGATCAGTTTCTCACAACAGACCTGCAGCCCATTGAAGGCACAGTGTTGTGGGGATGCTGGTTGGAAAGCTGAATCTATACCATTTCCTCTCTGCCTTGTTTCTCTTCCACACACCCAAGGGTTGCAGCAGTGACATGATGAATCACAAAGCCATATCTTTGAAAAATCCTTCTGACTAATTCTGTGATAGTCCCCAAGGACTATCTTTTAAGAACCTGTTTTATCGCCTTTCTTAGAAGTCTGGAATTTCTTTGAGAGAAAACTACATCCTGGGTTTCTGTGGCTGCTGTAACAAATGACCGCAAACTTGGTGACTTAAAACAATAGAAATTTACTATTCTCTCAAAGTTCTGGAGGCTAGAGGTCTGAAATCATAGTGTTGGCAAGGCCATGCTCCCTCTGGAGACTAGAGAAGACCCCTCTCTCGCCTTTTCTAGCAGGAGCCAGCATTCCTTGGCTCATGGCTGCATCACTCCAGTCTCTGCTCCATCTTTACATTACTTTTCTCTCCAAGTGTCTGTCTCTAATCTCTCTCTCTTAAGGATACATTTAAGTCTTACTGGGATGTGATATCAGTTAGTGCCCAACTACATAATCCAGGATAACCTCCCTATCTCCAAGTTCTTAACTTAATCACATCTGCAAAGACCTTTTGTTCCTAAATAAGATAACATTCATAAATTCTAGGCATGGGGACTTGAACATCTCTTAAGAAGTCATTTTTCAACCTACCATAACATCTTTGAGGAAATCATCTTAAGAGCCACAAGGGGTGTTTTCAAGAAACGAGTTGCCAGTCCAGGTTCGATGCAAGATACTGGATGCTTGGGGCTGGTGCACTGGGATGACCCAGAGGGAGGGTATGGGGAGGGAGGAGGGTTCAGGATGGGGAACACAGGTATACCTGTGGTGGATTCATTTCGATATTTGGCAAAACTAATACAATATTGTCAAGTTTAAAAATAAAATAAAATTAAAAAAAAATAAAATGTTTGAAACATGAAAAAAAAAAAAAAAAGAAATACTTTGGTTTGCCTCAGGATTGGTAATATAGAGAGAACTAGTGTTAAGTCAACATATACAAAGCAAAAGCCATACCTAATCAATGATCTGTTCAGTAACTATTACAATTTAGAGATATGATGTCAGACAGGGCTTCCCTGGTGGCTCAGATGGTAAAGAATCTACCTGTAATGCAGGAGACCTGGGTTTGATCCCTGGGTTGGGAAGATCCCTTAGAGAAGGGAATGGCCATGCGCTCCAGCATTCTTGCCTGGAGACTTCTGTGGACAGAGGAGCCTGGCAGGCTACAGTCTGTGGGTTCCCAAAGAATTGGACACGACTAAACAACTAACACTTTCACTTTTCACATGATGTCAGACAAACGAATTCGAGGACTGTCTGTATGTTCAGAGCAGACTCAAACCCAGCCTGCTGCTTTTCCTGCAGTTTGTCTGCATCATTGCAGGATCAGGACACATTCACCTCATTATTCTGGAACCATCTTTCTAAGCCACAGTGAATCAAAATTTCTGACATGTTTATTACCCATTAATTCTATCTTTTGCGGAAAACTTCTGATTTTGCTTTATTTTGTTTTTAAAATATTTAATTCTTATCACTGTCAAGGATATTGATTTATTCAATTTGCCAAACACTTATGGAGTGCTTAGATTTGTGAAAGATTAAATAGGCAGGCAAAAATGAATTATGTGTGTTAAACAAAAGTATGAAGTAAAGTATTTGTGGGTGTAGATTTATTTTTCCAAAACAGTTTGACCCTTTAGGTATTTAGTTCTTTCAGAGTGGGCAAATATATATGAGTCAAATATTATTTTAATATAAAGCACTGTATTACATAAGGCCACACTGACAGACTTCTTCAGAAAGACAAACTTTATCTTAGACTCTAGCTCTCAATTTTTCAGGCTTTCAAAAGAGGTAGTAGTGGTATTAGTTTTGAGAAGGGAAGCATACCCCATAGGTGGTCTGAATAAATAGATAATTACTTTAGGCATGAATACAGCCCTGCTTCTGATGACCACAATTCATATAAATAGAAAGACATGTCTTAAATTTGACTCTGAGACTATATTAAACTGAAGAAGGAAACCAAAACAGGATGAGAAAGTGGGAAGAAAATGTCTTAGTTTATTATTTCAGAAAATTAACGTGCATTTTATTTTTTCCTTCCCTCTAACTAATTGGAAGTTTTAGTGCCTGGTCTGTCCTTTGTACTTGAGCAGAGAAGCGGGCAAAGCCATTGGCAGTTCTGCAGTGGTATCAGCAGCGTGGTGAGACCGCCACTCTAAGGCTGCCGGAGGGCAATGAGAGAGCTGAGCCAAGTGAGGAGTCACTGATCATCGGTGATATTAGCTCGTTTACATAGAGCAATATCACAGCTCCTAAGTCCTTAACCCTGAATACTCATTTAGATCTGTATGTCTGACTTCATAAAATGTACCACTCTACAATGGTCTGATACTTATTTAAAAATCAATATTTTTTTTCTTTCCCTAAAAAAATAATACTGGAAAAAAAAAATCAGCTTCTTGCTAATTAGTCTTCAAGGGTCAAGAAAGAGAATCTAGTAATAGAGAAGTAGAATCGTAAAAGAGTGACTCACCAGTGGGTGGAAGAATATGTGTGTAGATTTCATACTGTGTGATGTTTATATATCTAATAGAGTTAAAAATAAAAGTGAAATTTTCTTTATACCTTAATTGGGTGTTTGGCCAGTTCCTGGGTGATTCAAATATCATATGGAAAACCAGGTGTTGATTACCAGTATTCTGTAACATCTTGTTGACATTAAACTCCTCCCTTCCCACTCTGTATCACTTCTGTTACATGAAAACTCTTCATTCATCCATCAGTTTCTTCAACAAGTATTTATAGGGTACCTCCTATGCAGAAAGCCTTGTGAAAGACACAAGTGAAGTGTGGGGAGAGCTGAAGCACCAAAGCCCAAGCACCAAGAACCTAGACCCCAGGGCAGGCAGTGACGTCACCCAGGCCAGGGAGCCCAGAGGGGCCTTTCCCAGGCCGGCCAGTGGCTCTGCCTCAGAGGCTTGACTGCGAAGGCGCAGAGAGCGAGCTAGGCACTCTCTAGGGGCTTAATTCCAGGGAAGTAAGGGAAGAAACTGCAGATTTAGACAGGAACCATTTTTACAAGCCCAAGTCAGAATTTGGTATTGTGTCCTTCAGTTCAGTTCAGTTCAGTTCAGTTGCTCAGTCGTGTCTGACTCTTTGCGACCCCATTAATTGCAGCACACCAGGCCTCCCTGTCCATCACCAACTCCCAGAGTTCACTCAAACTCACGTCCATTAAGTCGGTGATGCCATCCAGCCATTTCATACTCTGTTGTCCCCTTCTCCTCCTGCCCCCAATCCCTCCCAGCACCAGAGTCTTTTCCAATGAGTCAACTCTTTGCATGAGGTGGCCAAAGTACTGGAGTTTCAGCTTTAGCATCATTCCTTCCAAAGAACACCCAGGGCTGATCTCCTTTAGAATGGATTGGTTGGATCTCCTTGCAGTCCAAGGGACTCTCAAGAGTCTTCTCCAACACCACAGTTCAAAAGCATCAATTCTTCGGTGCTCAGCCTTCTTCACAGTCCAACTCTCACATCCATACATGACCACAGGAAAAACCATAGCCTTGACTAGACAGACCTTTGTTGGCAAAGTAATGTCTCTTAAAATACCCTAAAATATTTTAAAACTGCTGACAGATTTTGATTAGGGAAGTAATATGATAATTGATTTCCACTAAGGTGATTCTTGTTTAGTTGCTAAGTCCCATCCGACTCTCGTGCAACCCCATGGACTGTAGCCCTCCAGGCTTCTCTGTCTATGGGATTCTCCAGGCAAGAATAATGGAGTGGAGCCATTTCCTTCAGGGGATCTTCCCCACCCAGGGATTGAACCTGCATCTATCTGCTTTGGCAGGTGGATTCTTTACCACTGAGCCATCAGGGAAGCCCTTCCACTAAGGAGTTAGAGCTAAGAAGGGCTTGAGTTGCCTTTTCTGACACAGGTGGAGAGGGAAGTACATCCCCTTCCCATGGTACTTTGAAGTGAAAAAATGCCCCAAATTTTGGAAAACATTTCTTTTTAGATCACCTTCTTGGAGATTCTCTATTTACATTAGCACATTAAAGGAGTCTGAAAAACTGGTGTCAAAGAAACCATTCTAATTTTCTTTCAGCCAGGGTCTTTCACACTTTATAATTACAGATTTTGTTTTGCTTGTAGCACCTATTAACATTCTTTGTTAGATAGACTTTGAGAAGGATCAGCCAGCACCACAGCCTCTGCTGTATAGAAAGAGAATCTGAACCAAATACCCCTGGTGAGGAAAATAACAAAACGCACTTGTTGAGTGTATGTTGGGAGGATGGCACCCCATCTTTGTATCGAATAGGCTGCAAGGCCCTTGTTTCCTTGGGAACAGTTCTCATTTTCACTAACAACCCTCCCTACCCCCATAAAGATTACTGTGAAGACTAAATACTTGCAATATAAAAGAAAAGTACCATTGTATTCTTCCCTCATGCCTGAACTCTGTGCTTATTTTCATGACTGAATTAGCAAATCTTGCATCCCAGATGACTCAGTGATAAAGAATCCGCCTACAATCCAGGAGCTGCAGGAGACATGGGTTCAGTCCCTGGGTCTGGAAGATCCCCTGCAGAAGGAAATAGCAACCCACTCTAGTATTCTTGCCTGGAAAATTCCATGGACAGAGGAGCCTGGCGGGTTACAGTCCATGGGGTCACAAAGAGTTGGACACGACTAAGTGACTGAGCATGCCATCTGCTGCTGATAAATCTCAACATTAGCTCTATAAACACTGAAGAGATGGCAGAAGAACGGAGATAGTTTTTCTGCCATGCACACCTACCAGAGCTTTCTAACTAGATCATCGCTTTTTATAATTCATTTAAAAACACATTCTTCCTCTTTTCTGGATCTAAGTATTATTGTGTTTTAGAATTGTTTTTTCCCCCTCTTCCATGTTTTTGAGCAACTTTGGAAACTTATTTTTTTCTGTTCAGTAAAGTTAAACTTTTGTGTGTGTGTGTGTGTGTGTGTGTGTGTGGTCAGTTGTGTCTGATTCTTTTGCAACAAAGTAAAAGTTGCTTAGTCTTTTTAGAAAGCCTTAGACTGTTTCCTAAAAAAACTGTAGTTGGAAGACAAATCCTAATTTTATGAAGCATTATTTTTGGCTTGGTGTATAGCAGTGCATGTGCTTAAGGCTCAATAATATGGTATGCATTTGATACAGAAAAAAATACTTAGGATTGTATTCAGTTCTTTGGTATTGAAAGTTAGTACTAAGAGGGACCCCGTAGAATGTTAAATCAGAGTGGATGAAACAAATTGTGAAATCGGTGGTGAATCCCCAGATCAGATAAGGATGTCTCCCTGTACCCGCCTCTTCTTCTTCCTTGCTGTTTCAGGATCTGCTACCTCTTCTGTTGAAGTTTTCCCTTTTCCATTCTTCCTAGTGGGAGAGGAGATCTGGGGGCTCCATCCTCCACTTTCCAATTTTCTGTCTCAGCTGTTGGGCAATTGCTACCGAAGAGCTTGATATCACAGTATAAAGGATCAGGCTGCACTTGGCCCTCGTTAAGTTTAAGTGACTTTAGCACCAATTTCAGGGGAGAGGAATGCAGAGACTAGTCTAAATTTAGACTTTGCCACTAACTAGTCATGGTCCAAGCATGTCCTTCTAGTGAGATGGAGTTTCAGTTGTGCAACTAAACAACTTTTCAGCCTATTTTGAGAATTTTCCTTTGAAATGCGATTAATGGATGCCTAACTTTGTTCTTTTATTTATCCACTTAACAATAATGATGAAATACCTACCATGTGCCAGGCATTGTTGAAAGGTTCTGAGGATATGGAAATGAGCAAAAATGATAGAATCCCTGCCCTATGGAATTACTTTCTAATGAGAGAAATTTAAAATAATGGTAAAACAAGGATTCTTCAACCCCATATTCCCGTGACATTTTATTTCCTCCCTGTGCAATTAAATTTTGTATCCTAGCTAGCAGAGCTGCTTGACATCAGTTTTTATTTTTTGTAAAATAAAAGGCATTAATATTTATATAAGAATGTACTGTCATAATATCCTTTTTTAAAAAGGATTCTACTAACTTCTATATCTGGAGATTAGCTTGCTGTTTTGATGAATGATGTTTTATTGGTTTTTCAGTGTTTAAACACTGAGATACCACAGATTCTAACAGCAGCCTTTTGATATTTTTTCTTTGTAGATTTACCATCACACATACTAAATATTATCTGTCTTCTGAATGATCTTTAACAAAAGGAGACTGTTGTTTTTGACTCTTACCCTAGGCATAGAATGATATTTTAAGCTGAAAGCATTACAGGGTTGTAAATATCATTCTCTTTTAGAAGAATTACCCCATATTGTATATGACACTGTTAGTAACATTTAGGTCCAAAGATTTCCATTAAAGTAAGTTCCCAAACTGTTCATGGGATTAGGCAAGAGTACTGAAGTGGTTTGCCATTCCCTTTTCCAGTGGACCGCATTTTGTCAGAACTCTCCACCATGACTCGTCCATCTTGGGTGGCCCTACATGGCATGGCTCGTAGTTTCATCGAGTTAGACAAGGCTGTGGTCCATGTGATCAGACTGGTTAGTTTCCCGTGATTGTGGTTTTCAGTCTGTCTTCCCTCTGATGGAGAAGGATAAGAGGCTTATGGAAGCTTCCTGATGGGAGAGACTGACTGAGGGGGAAAACTGGGTCTTGTTCTGATGGGCAGAGCCATGCTCAGTAAATCTTTAATCCAATTTTCTGTTGATGGTCAGGGGGCTGTGTTCCCTCCCTGTTATTTGACCTGAGGCCGAACTACGATAGAGGTAATGAAGATAATAGCGACTTCCTTCAAAAGGTTCCATGCACACACTGCTACACTTAGTGCCCCCAGCCCTGCAACAGGCCACCGCCAACTCACACCTCCGCCGGAGACTCCTGGACACTCTCGGGCAAGTCTGGGTCAGTCTCTTATGGGGTCATTGCTCCTTTCTCCTGGTCCTGGTGTCCACAAGGGTCTCTTTGTGCCCTCCCTTAGTCTGTTTCCCAGTCCTGTGTAAGTTCTGGCAGCTCTATGGTGGAGTTCATGGCAACCTCCTCCAAGAGGGCTTGTGCCATGCCCAGGTCTGCTGCACCCAGAGCCCCTGCCCCTGCAGCAGTCCACTGCTGACTCGTACCTCCTTAGGAGACACCCAGAGTTCTGTCTCAGTCTCTGTGGAGTCTCTGGGTCCTGGTGCGCACAAGGTATGTTTGAACCTTCTGAGCATCTCTGGCGAGTATGGGCTGTGCTTCTAAATGTGATTTTTCCCCTCCTACTTCCTTGCTGGGGTTTCTCTGCCCTTAGATATGGGGTATCTCCTCAGATTCGCTCCAGCACCATGGCTATGTGGATCACAACAAACTGTGGAAAGTTCTTAAAGAGATGGGAATACCAGACCACCTGACCTGCCTCCTGAGAAATCTATATGCAGGTCAAGAAGCAACAGTTAGAACTGGACATGAAACAACAGACTGGTTCCAAATCAGGAAAAGAGTACATCAAGGCTGTATACTGTCACCCTGCTTATTTAACTTATATGCAGAGTACATCATGAGAAATGCTGGACTGGATGAAGCACAAGCTGGAATCAAGATTTCCAAGAGAAATACCAATAACCTCAGATATGCAGATGACACCACGCTTATGGCAGAAAGTGAATAAGAACTAAAGAACCTCTTGATGAAAGTGAAAGAGGAGAGTGAAAAAAATGGCTTAAAACTCAACATTCAGAAAACTAAGATCATGGCATCTGGTCTCATCACTTCATAGCAAATAGATGGGGAAATAGTGACAGACTGTATTTTTTGGGGCTCCAAAAATCACTGCAGATGGTGACTGCAGCCATGAAATTAAAAGACACCTGCTCCTTGAAAGAAAAGTTATGACCAAACTAGACAGCATGTTAAAAAGCAGAAACAAAGGTCTGTCTAGTCAAAGCTATGGTTTTTCCATTGGTCATGTATGAATGTGAGAGTTGGACTATAAAAAAAGCTGAGCACCGAAGAATTGATGCTTTTGAACTGTGGTGATGGAGAAGACTCTTGAGAGTCCCTTGGACAGCAAGGAGATCCAACCAGTCCATCCTAAAGGAAATCAGTCCTGAGTGTTCACTGGAAGGACTGATGTTGAAACTGAAACTCCAATACTTTGGCCACCTGATGCGAAGAACTGACTGATTTGAAAAGACCCTGATTCTGGGAAAAATTGAAGGTGGGAGAAGGGGATGACAGAGGATGAGATGGTTGGATGGCATCACCGACTCAATGGATGTGAGTTTGAGTAAATTCCGGGAGTTGGTGATGGACAAGGAAGCCTGGCGTGCTGTAGTCCATGGAGTCACAAAGAGTCAGACACGACTGAACGACTAAACTGAACTGAAAGTCCCAAACATAGGCCTTGGCGGACGAAAACTGAGCAAGCAAAATTTGCTCGTGGTATTTCATCATAACCAGGCTCTGGGCCTTGGTTTAGCAGACTTACTTCATTGAGCCTGATGGTCATTGTGACGCGGTGTTAGGCACACGGATAGACTTTTCTTTTACATATGAGTTCCATGGGAGACTTTTACCTGAATGTAGCTCCTTTTGCGTGCTTAGGAAAGATGGCACAGGTTTCTCCTACCACACTCACTGCTGCGTGCTTGTCAGTTATCAGAAGTTCCACTTAGCATTTGCAAGTTTGACAGCTGCTGTGAAGTTGAAAACACTGTGGGGACAGCATTTGGCAAGGAGAAGGGCAGGATAGATGGAGAAGAGTCTCTGTGTACTAGGAGAATATGTGACTGGTATCGCCCAGGGTGCCCAGCAGTCGTTTCTTTCAAAGACACACACAGGAAATAAGCCTCCATGTCTTATTTCCAAGCCAGACTTCTTTCTCTCTCCTGTCTTCCTTCCAAAAGAACTAATTGAACAGGTGTTGTGCTGAGGATGAAGTCATCTGCATTGTTTTCCCTTAATGTCTATCTGTCTTTCAGATATACATACATTTTTGTCCTGGACTCTTCTTTTATTTTCATATAGCACAAAAGGTATCATTTTAAGTGTACAGTTCAGTGACTTTAAGAGCATTTCTATTGTTCAGCCAACTCTTCCCAAGCTGAACTTAAACAGTAACTTCCCCTTCTCTCCTACCTCAGCTCTGGACAACCACCGTCTTCTTTCTGTCTGTATAAATCTGACTGCTCTAGGTACCTGAGATAAGTGGAATCATACAGTATTTGTCCTTCTGTGTCTGACTTATTTCACTTTGCATAATGTACTCAAGGTTCATTCATATCGTAGCATGTCTCAGAATATCTAATTGAAGCCTGAATAGTATTGCATTGTTTGTATATATCATATTTATCTATTCATCCATCAGTGGACATTTGGGTTCTTTCTCCCTTTTGGCTATTGTGAATAATGCTTCCATGGATATTGGTGTACAGGTATTGCTCAAGTCCCTGTTTTCAACTTCTCTGGGTATATATCTAGGAATGGGATTGCTGGGTCATATGATCATTCTATATTTAAATTTCTGAGGAGCTTCCATACTGTTTTTCACAGTGGTTGTACCATTTTACATTCCCATCAGCAATGTATGAGGGTTCCAATTTCTCTATATTCTCAAAAACACCTGTTATTTTCCATTTATTTGTTTTTTTCTAATAATAATCATCTTAATGGATATGAAGTGACATCTCATTGTGGTTGTGATTTACATTTCCCTAATGACTAGGGCTGTTGAGCATCTTTTCATGTGTTTATTGGCCATTTGTGTGTTTTCTTTGGAGAAATATTTATCCACATATTTTACCCATTTTTAAATTGCATTCTTTGGGTTTTTTTGTTGTTGTTGTTGTTGGGT
Source organism: Bos mutus (assembly GCF_027580195.1). NCBI lineage: Eukaryota > Metazoa > Chordata > Mammalia > Artiodactyla > Bovidae > Bos > Bos mutus. The sequence continues at coordinate 24,735,369 of NC_091628.1, forward strand.
TACAGAAGTTAAAAAAATTATTCTGGCTCTTCATTCCTTATATATGATTTGCAAATATTCTTTCTCATTCCATAGGTTGCCTTTTCACTCTTTTGATATAGTCTCTTTTTTTGGCCGTGCTGCCTACCCTGGGAAATTTACCAGGGATTGAACCTGGACCCATGGCAGTGAAAGCACTGAGCCCTAACCACTGAACCACCAGGGCACCCTGTCGATATTGTCTACTGATACACAAAAGTTTGTTGTTTGGTGAAGTCCAGTTTAATCTCTTTTTTCCCTTTTGTTTCCTGTGCTTTTGGTGTCACATCCAAGAAATTGTTGCCTAATAGTCATGTATATTTATTTATTACATACATGACTTATCTACCAAACAGGAAAAAATTGAAATTTTGGAAGGATAAGACAAAGATGAAAAAAGCAATTATGTTAGATGATTTTCACTGCATATCCCTGTGATTGAATATGCTACATTGTTTTTGAAAAACGTGGTTTTAACTTCTGGTTCTAAATTCATTTTCTTTCCATAGTTGCTTCTAGTGGTGGTCCTAGTGAAAAAGTTACCTTACAAAGATATATGTGTCCAAATTGGAGATGTTCATTGTTGGTTGTGCCTTCTAGGTCGTTATGCTGGTTTTTCAATTCCATTCACAGATTATGCAAAGATTTTAGTTGAAAATCCTCCACCAGGTGTCCATCTTCCCTGATATTAGTCAGGTTTTTGTTCAAAGTTATCAAAAGTTTCTGAATTTTGTATTTTTATAAACAGATGTCGGTTCACTGAAATCTCACATGTGGATGATTTCAAAAGTAGGTTTGAAATATTTATTTCAACTTTTTAAAAGTGAGCACATAAGAGAATTGTTACAGGTGGCACATATTGTTTTTAGTTGTCTCATCATGTAATGAATGATGTGAAATCATTTCAAACATCTGTTTTTCAAAATATCCTCTGCTGAGTATGTGTCTTTCAAGAACCAGTTATTTTCTCACTCATCACTGAAATAGAAATTATCAAAATGGCAGCTCTGCCTTGAAGGGAGTGATTAAGGGTGTTTATGTCTTTGAAAATATCTTCCAAACAGCATATATCCTGATAGCCATTCATCATCCCAGAGAAAGACAGCAGATCTGTAGCATGGTGTTTTGTAGAGATGTATAATATAATACCTTTATAGTCAACAGGTCTTTTATGTCTTTTGCTGCAAATAGCTCCCTAAAACTCTGTCATTTAAAAGATGACCATGGTTATTCCCCACATCACTGCAAAGTACTGTGAGTCTACTCTATTTTAGAGGTCTTGTCTTCATAGAAAGTAGCTACATTTTTGACATCTAGCACTTGATGCACTTCTGGCTTCAGCTTCTTTGCTGTAACATTTTGACTATGAATGAAGCAGTGCAGAATTTCATATGTGGAAATGTCTCTGTGACTTTATCCCAGAATATATTTTATTCCTTTAAAGTAGCTATTCCATTAAGCATATTTTTCCATAAATCATTGTTTTTATTAAAGAAATTACTGTTGAGAATATATCTTCTTTAGTACATGTTTTTCTTTAGTTGTTCATAAGAAAATGAGTTATTTGTGTATTTTTTTTTTTGAACCAGACTAGAAGTCTCATACATTGACATGTCAGGAATATCTTTACTGTTTTTTATCTATACAAAAAACCTCTTGTAGTGTACAATTTAATTTTTTATTTCTTTACATTTTCAATGTTTGTTGAGAATCTTTTAGTGATATTTGCTGATAGATAAATGTGTTTTGGATTCTCTCCACATTTGTTTCCTTGTTTTTCAAGTATTTTTACCATGATAGGAGAAGTGTTTATCCAGTCATATGTGGTTTGTTGTCTTTTTCATCTTTCAATATAAAGCAAGTGTACTCAAAAGAGGCTTCTAAATATTCTCATTCATTTTAATGATGTTATTTGAAGTACTGGACTGACTGTTATCTGACTCGACTCATGGCATGATTGGAAGTTCACAGAGGGAGTGGCTAGGGGAGCACTATTCAGGCAGAGGAAAGAGCAGATGCAGTCAGATGATGCTGTGAAAAAAGGAGCAGCTCAGAAACCCTCAGTTATTCTGCCTGGTTTACCAAGGGATGGGAGTAGGGGAACATCAGGTAATGAGACTGAAAGTGTCAGCAGGAGCCGGACCTGAGGTTTTCTTTAGGTAGAGTAAAGCTGTTCAATGAGACTTAGTCCAGGTTCTTTTCCATACAGAACCCAATGCAAGGATTAAGTGCTGATGCGATCCTGGGAAGGGTAATCTCAGGGAGTGAGACAGAGAGACAGTGAAATGAGTCACAGGCAGATGGGAGGTCGCACAAGGTCTGACATCATGGTGCTGACTGTTGCTTCATGAAGAGATGGCCAGTTTCTTAGCCACATGAAACACCCCCAGATGGGCTGACCCAAAAACCCACACTTCAGAGTCTTCCATAAGAGGGTGTATGGAGAGGGAATTCACCTGCTGGCACCTTCCCTTCTGTTGTCTCTCACTGAACAGAGTTCACCCACAGAGTGTTAACGCCCTGCCCTTCTGGCTTGCGTCACCAGGCACCTTCCAGAGAGCCAGACTCCATGCATCATATTTGTAGTGCTTCATCTGGGTCTAGGAATAGAAAGAGGGGCCAGAGACTCCAGGGGTCAGCCTCAACAGCGGGACTGCATGGGCCCACATGGAACTGGTCATTGTGGCAGAACAAACGGCCCAGGGTTGGTTGACAGGTGAGGCTGAGAGAATCTGAGGCTCTGCCCATTACAGGTGAGCTCGTGTGCTCTCAGAGCTGCTTGTGGTCGTCCATTGCGTGTGGCTCCTAAATCCGCGACAGGGCTTCCACTGCTGTCTTCCTGCTTCCCCAAGTCTCCCACTCAGTGTGGTTACTGTTTAGAGTAACTGGGAAGATGTTTGTTTGTTTGTTTGTTTTTAAATAAAGCCTTTCTGGGGATTCCCTGACAATTCAGTGGTTAGAACTCTGCCCTCTCACTGCCAGGGAACCACGTTCAATCCCAGTTCAGGGTACAAAGATCCCACTAGTGCTAAGTGCCTAGCCTCTCAGTTGTAACCCCATGGACTGTAGCCCCCCAGGCTCTTCTGTTCATGGGGTTCTCCAGACAAGAATACTGGAGTAGGTTGCCATTCCCTTCTCCTGGGGTTCTTTCCCACCCAGGAATTGAACCCACATTTCCTGCATTGCAGGTGGATTCTTTATCATCTGAGCCACTAGGGAATCTCCTTAAGATCCCACATGCATGGTCAATAAATAAATAAAGCCTTTCTGGTCACATTGAGTTTGAGGTGTCTATAGAACATCTATGTGAGGATGGATGAGGAGAGAGTTTGAATAGTGCATAACAGATTTTGGAATTCACAGCCTTAACAGGGAGGAGAAGGGGCCTTGTAATGGAAATCTGGGGCTCACTACCATTTAAAGGGAGTATTGATGAAGAGGAACAGTGAGTGGGACAGAGAGTGAGTGAGATGCAGCAAGAGAAGTGGGGTCCTTGAGGGCAAGGAACTAAAGAACCTCCAGAAGAAAGGAAGTGAGTCATCAATGGAGCTGGGTGCCCTGGAGATAGTCAGCCAGGTAAGGACTGAGACATCGCCAGCCTGTTGCTGTTGGTGATCTTGGCAAGAGGAGTATCCCAGCTGATTCCAAACAGAAGCCAGACTGCAATGGGTTTGAGAATGAAAGGGGAATGTGAAAGGGAGGATGTGGAAATGTATAACTCTTTTAGTGAGCTGAGTGTGGAGGGACAGAGTGAGAAACTTATCTCCAAGTGGATAGGCAGAATTCAAAGTGGACTTCCTTTGTTTTGTTTTTGGCTAATTCCTTTTTTGTTTGTTTGTTTGTTTTGAGATGGGAGATACATGTGTGCAGATTTAGGCTCGTGAGAGGGAGCCAGCTGAAAGGGAGAGATAGATGTTACAGGAGAGAGAGGTGAGTGAGGTGGGGGAAGGCTCAGTCACAATGTTTCTGCCTGTTTTATAAGGGTTTCTAGATGAAGAGAGTGAGAATAAAGGACTTTCTTTTGGAGGAGCTACTTGATGTAAATAAACCAATGCAATAATATCAATGTCTAGGCCTCAGCTCCCTGAGGTTGCTGAGCCCCTCTGCAGATAATAGCGATGGCTGATGGATGGGTTTTCACAGCCTCCGCTGAGCTTTCATGAATTAGTCAGGTTGAATCTGCATAACTCATCCATAAAAAATTCCTGCAGCAATCTGATCCTATTGCCATCCCAGTCCCAGTGTAAGCATCTCAATTGGACATTTTATTAATTAGAGGCAGAGTTTATCTTCTCCCGGTGTCACATTTCATCATGACAGATGTCTCATTCTGGGTTCCTATTTACATAGCACACAGACATATTGTCATTACAGATAATTAGTCTTAAAAGCACCAGCTTTTAAAACACCCAAGTCTTAAGTTTCCCATTTATCCATCAGCATTTTAAACAAAAATATGTCTCCTCTCCCATTAGGTTCTGTGTCTGGTTTTATTTCTACTCAAACTTTCTGTCCTCATGTCTGCCAGTGGAGGGGAAGCACAAAGGGGCTCAGACAAGGATATTTGGTTCCAGTATTCCCAAACTGCTGACATTCTTTCCTATGAAGATAACTAAATCACCGAACTTGATGAAATTTCATAAAAGAGATGTTCTGTGGAGTCTATGAATACAACTATTAATTTAAAAGTCAAAGATCTTGGATTTTTTTTTTTCAGCTTGGCTGTTTCTTCACTGAAAAACAATTAAAATAAATTATTGCATATTAACAAAAGATATGATAACATGGGGATCTTTTTTGTCAAAGAAACACAATAAAAAAATCTAAGTATTAATAATATAAATTGTCTTGAACATTTTCTAAGAGATTTTACTTAATATACTCTAGAGGGTCTTGATCATTCTGATTCACTTGGTCTAGTGTAGGGGCTGAGAGCTACATTTCCAACAAGCTCTCTAGACCACCCTGTAGGTGGCTGTGCTGATTAGTGAGAGAGCTGATTTTTTTGAACATCAACAACATCAACAACTGAGGTCCTAAGATGGAGAACAATATTTTCAAAACACTGAAAGAAAAGAAAAAAGATTTATCCATCTGGTAATATATGTCTAGTTAAAATTGCATTCAAGAATGAGAGCAAAATAAAGACATTTTCAACAAACAAATTTGGAGGCTTTATTACCAACAGATCCTCATTAAAGCTTCAAAAATAACTTTAGGAAGAATAAAAAATAAACTAAAGGTGTGTCTGAGATGCAGGAAGGAATGATGAGCAAAGATTAACATGGATAAATCTAAAATGCTAAGTCCCTGACAAAAATATTTAATTTTGCAGGTAAAAATATATTAAGATCAAAATGTAAATGGGGTAAGAATATCTGGCAAACAAGTGGTTTTACATAAAACTTCCTTAGATCTTTGCTTGTTAAATGAAGGTGAAAATATTAACTTTAAAGTTACATATGAAGATGAGCTTATTAAGGGTTAGATACAATAAAAATATAGTGAATAGCTTTCAAAATTTCAGAAGGAAATGAGATACATTTTAAAAATTGAATCAATCAAAAGGCAAAAAGTTAGAAAGAGAAAAAGCATCAAAATAGCAGGACAAATAGAAGACACAAAATAGGACAATAGAAATATTTTGAACTTTACTGCAGTAAAAGTGTGCATTTCCATTTGGACCAAACTTGCCAGTTAAAAAGAGAGTTCAGATTAGAAAATAAATCAGGATTCCCAATTGGGGCAGCAGCTGTGATGGACCTCATAGGGCTGGGTGTAAGCAGCCATGGTGGGGAGCTGTCCCCACTCCCAGTGGCTATGCAGGAACTTCCCCAAGGTGCTTCTCCCTGCGTGTCCAAGCTGCCACTTTGCTCACAACAAGGAGGTGCCCCAGGTCTGTACGTACAAGGCTCATGTTTGTGTGAAGATCAATGCAGCTCTCAGGACCTGCAGCCTCTAGTTGCTGGAGTGGTGCAGCTACCATTCAGAACCATGTGTCACCTTGCCAGGGTCCCAGCTGGTGCTGACCCACAGAAACTTGAGCTCACCTTCCTGCCCTCTGTGACATCAAGAATTGTGCCTTTTTTGTTGTTGTTGTTGTTGCAACACTCTTTATTATCTGTATTTTTATCTACTTTCATTTTTCTCTGTGATGATTTTCCTAAAATGTTTGCTCTAAGTTATTGGTGTATTTCTCTGTTTTATGAAACAAATGCACATTTGAAAACTGGAGATACACAGAGTACATATATCCTAATTTAGTATGGATTACTTTCAAATATTTTTAATCTCCCTATGTTTGTATCTTTGTAGCATATAACAATATCGTTATATAAAACTTTAGTGTTTACAAAATGCTTACACATTTGTTTTATTTGGTCCTTACAATAACACTAAAAAGGAGATGGGTGGGTTTTCTTTTTTTTTTTTTTTAACTATTATATATAAATTTATTTTGAAAATAAAATTTACAATGTAGTACTATGATCCAGAAATATCAGCAGTTCTAAAGCTGGACAGAGAAGAAAAAAGTTTAATCCTTTTTTCCCTCTGCCCCACCCTGTCTCACCATCTATTTGTTTTTTTTGTTTTGTTTTGGTTTTTTTTATTAATTTTTTTTTTCTAAATTTTTAAAAGAAAATCCATCCTGAACCCTCCTCCCTCCTCCCTCCCCACACCATCCCTCTGGGTCGTCCCAGTGCACCAGTCCCAAGCATCCAGCATCGGGCATTGAACCTGGACTGGCATCTCGTTTCATACATGACATTTCACATGTTTCAATGCCATTCTCCCAAATCTTCCCACCCTCTCCCTCTCCCACAGAGTCCATAAGCCTGTTCTATACATCAGTGTCTCTTTTGCTGTCTCGTATACAGGGTTATCGTTACCATCTTTCTAAATTCCAAAAAAAAAAAAAAGAAAGATCAAAGCATATGTTCATGCCAAAACTTATACATAAATAGTCAAAGCAGCATTATTCATAAGAACCAAAAAGTGGAGACAACCTCTATGTCCACCAACTGATGAATGGACAAATACTAAATTTGGTATATCCATACAATGGGATATTATTTGGCCCTACAAGGCATGAAATGCTGATACTTGCTGTAGCATGGATGAACCTTGAAAACATTATGCTAAATGACAGGAGCCAGACACAAAAAGCCACATGGATATTTTATTTACATGAAATGTCCAAAACAGGTAGAGCAAAGAGACACAGGTATAGCAGCAGTTGCTGAAACAGGAGGAAAGGGAGTTAAAGAGAATGACCACTAATGGGTATGAATCTTCCTTGGTGGGGGTGATGAAAATATTCTGGAATTGGATAATGGCGATGGTTGTACAATTTTGTAAACATACTAAAAACCACTGAATTGTATACATTAAAATGGCCAACTTTATGCTATGTGAATTATATCTCAATTTAAAAAGAACTCTAGGAATTTAAAACCTTAGAATAATTAAATAGAGCTAATTAATGGATCATTACTGGATATCTAAATTATTTCAAAGGAAGATAAACCCCTGAAACATTGATATCTAAGCATAATTTTATGTTTATATGTTTTCTTTTAATATGCTACCAATAGGCTATATCTTTCATTAATTTTTGCCATTTTCAGAGGGATATAAAATTGTAGCAAGTGTATCTTAGAAAGTTGCATTAGATGTATTTATGACTTCTTGTTGATTAAAATGCTTATTTTTGACAGACAATTCTCAATTATCCACTTAGAAATTTTTTCTATGAAATAGATGTTAGTCACTTTGGTTCAGTTTAAAGTTACAATAATACTGGTGTTTGAGACCATTCTAGGAGTAACAATGACAGAGAAAATATAACTACAAATGAACTTCTATGTTTCAAGGAAAAGATGGTTTTCCTCTAAAATACTGTTGTTTTCTGTTTTGTTGTTGTTGTTGTTGTTCTTCAGACCAATTTACACTCTTGAAACTTACTGAGGGCTCGGAAGAGTTCATTTATGGATAGGTACTGATGAATAGCTACTGATAATGACTGTATTGGAAATTGAAACTGAGAACTTCTAAAAAGGCTTATTTATTGTTTGTTTGAGGTTAGTAATGATGAAAGCATTGTATGCTAATAACATCTTCTGAAATTAAAAATTTTTAAAAAAGAAAAAAGGAAAAAAAAAAAAAGAATTGTGCCTTATACTTTGTCACACTATTCTGGTCAGTAATTTATAATGCTCAGATGTTTAAAAAATGTATGAGAAACTTCAAGTATATTAATCCAATTAAGTTTGTGCGTGCATGGTGAAAAAGAGTGGAACAAACTATCCAATGCTTTGGACACAATCTTTCTATTATACAAAAGTCATTTGGAAAGATGGCTATAGCTCTGTACATCACTCAAAACTATCTGAAAAAAATTAAATATAAATATGTATGAGTGAGCTAAGTCACTCAGTCATATCTGATCTTTGTGACCCTATGGACTGTAGCCTGCCAAGCTCCTCTGTCCATGAGATTCTCCAGGCAAGAATACTGGAGTGGGTTGCCATGCCGTCCTCCAGGGAATCTTCCCGAACCAGGGATTGAAACCACTTCTCTATGTCTCCTGCATTGGTTGGTGGGTTCTTTACCACTGGTGCCACATGGAAAGCCCTGATATAAATACAGCAGTTAACAAAGAGTATTCAAGATAAGCAGACAGATTGAACACACAGACATGTAACTGAATGCTGTGTTGTTTTTTTTTTAATTTTATTTTAGTTTTAAACTTTACATAATTGTATTAGTTTTGCCAAATATCAAAATGAATCCGCCACAGGTATACATGTGTTCCCCATCCTGAACCCTCCTCCCTCCTCCCTCCCCATACCATCCCTCTGGGTCATCCCAGTGCACCAGCCCCAAGCATCCAGTATCGTGCATCGAACCTGGACTGGCCATTCGTTTCTTACATGATATTTTACACGTTTCAGTGTCATTCTCCCAAATCTTCCCACCCTCTCCCTCTCCCACAGAGTCCATAAGACTGTTCCATACATCTGTGTCTCTTTTGCTGTCTCGCTTACAGGGTTATTGTTACCATCTTTCTAAATTCCATATATATGCGTTAGTATACTGTATTGGTGTTTTTCCTTCTGGCTTACTTCACTCTGTATAATAGGCTCCAGTTTCATCCACCTCATTAGAACTGATTCAAATGTATTCTTTTTAATGGCTGAGTAATACTCCATTGTGTATATGTACCACTGCTTTCTTATCCATTCATCTGCTGATGGACATCTAGGTTGCTTCCATGTCCTGGCTATTATAAACAGTGCTGCGATGAACACTGGAGTACACATGTCTCTTTCCCTTCTGGTTTCCTCAGTGTGTATGCCCAGCAGTGGGATTGCTGGATCATAAGGCAGTTCTATTTCCAGTTTTTTAAGGAATCTCCACACTATTCTCCATAGTGGCTGTACTAGTTTGCATTCCCACCAACAGTGTAAGAGGGTTCCCTTTTCTCCACACCCTCTCCAGCATTTATTATTTGTAGACTTTTGGATTGCAGCCATTCTGATTGGTGTGAAATGGTACCTCATAGTGGTTTTGATTTGTATTTCTCTGATAATGAGTGATGTTGAGCATCTTTTCATGTGTTTGTTAGCCATCTGTATGTCTTCTTTGGAGAAATGTCTATTTAGTTCTTTGGCCCATTTTTTGATTGGGTCATTTATTTTTCTGGAGTTGAGCTGTAGGAGTTGCTTGTATATTTTTGAGATTAGTTGTTTGTCAGTTGCTTCATTTGCTATTATTTTCTCCCATTCTGAAGGCTGTCTTTTCACCTTGCTAATAGTTTCCTTTGATGTGCAGAAGCTTTTAAGGTTAATTAGGTCCCATTTGTTTATTTTTGCTTTTATTTCCAATATTCTGGGAGGTGGGTCATAGAGGATCCTGCTGTGATGTATGTCAGAGAGTGTTTTGCCTATGTTCTCCTCTAGGAGTTTTATAGTTTCTGGTCTTACGTTTAGATCTTTAATCCATTTTGAGTTTATTTTTGTGTATGGTGTTAGAAAGTGTTCTAGTTTCATTCTTTTACAAGTGGTTGACCAGATTTCCCAGCACCACTTGTTAAAGAGATTGTCTTTAATCCATTGTATATTCTTGCCTCCTTTGTCAAAGATAAGGTGTCCATAGGTGCGTGGATTTATCTCTGGGCTTTCTATTTTGTTCCATTGATCTATATTTCTGTCTTTGTGCCAGTACCATACTGTCTTGATAACTGTGGCTTTGTAGTAGAGCCTGAAGTCAGGTAGGTTGATTCCTCCAGTTCCATTCTTCTTTCTCAAGATCGCTTTGGCTATTCGAGGTTTTTGTATTTCCATACAAATTGTGAAATTATTTGTTCTAGCTCTGTGAAGAATACTGTTGGTAGCTTGATAGGGATTGCATTGAATCTATAAATTGCTTTGGGTAGAGCCAGCCCACCTAGGGCCGACAGCAGCAGCATGAGACTCCCCTACTGTCCCACATGGAACCTTTAATAATAGGCTTTTTTAAATTATCTTAGATCTTTTGTAAGGTCTGAAGCCTTACCTGTGTGGATTGATGTCTTTAATACTTTAGTTTCTTCATTAAACAGAATTTGAGGAATAGAGGTTATGTTAAAAATTAAACTCCTTCAACTGATAATGAGCAATTACTGGTTTTGTTTTAGTTTGTTTGATTTGTGCTAAGCTGTTCTCCAGTCATCTCAAGGAGAACTTAAACTTTTATAAAGGTGACAAGTGAGATAATTAATCACTTTAGTTTGGTGTGAATGCTGTGGATTATCATTGGAAATGTCAGTGTTATTAGTCTTGAAAAGAGAAATGAGCTTTATTTTCCTCTTGTGGTTCTCTCCTGATAGTTTCTGTGAGATTTTGATTTTCTTGGAGAGGATGATTCAGATGTTTTGGGGTTCTCTCCCAGGAGTTTGGTTCATCTTTCCTGTTGTTAGGGCTGACCTGAAAGCCACGATGGTGTTGAACATACTTGACTGCTGTGCCCTAGAGTGGATGAAAGGAATCCTTGTTTGAGGTTAGTGAGGTCATTGGTCCTCAGGTAGAACAGTCTGTCCTGGAGACCTACAGCAGGAAGCTGTTGAAAGGCAGATGGGCTTTGAAGACATAGCAACCTTAAAACTGGTTTATGACCTTGTCCGGCTGGGATTCTCCCAGAAAGAGGCCATTGTTGGGAGGGACAGGGCAGAGGGGATTGTCCAGTTACTCTTGGTCAACACGTCTTTGCTTGTTTCCTTCTTTCTCAACCTCCACTGCGACATAAACTTTAGAATTGCCTTTCATTCCTGTTTATCTTATCAGATCAGATCAGTAGCTCAGTCGTGTCCGACTCTTTGCGACCCCATGAATCGCAGCTCGCCAGGCCTCCCTGTCCATCACCAACTCCCGGAGTTCACCCAGACTCACGTCCATCGAGTTAGTGATGCCATCCAGCCATCTCATCCCCTGTCGTCCCCTTTTCCTCTTGCCCTCAATTCCTCCCAGCATCAGAGTCTTTTCCAATGAGTCAACTCTTCCCATGAGGTGGCCAAAGTACTGGAGTTTCAGCTTTAGCATCATTCCTTCCAAAGAAATCCCAGGGCTGATCTCCTTCAGAATGGACTGGTTGGATCTCCTTGCAGTCCAAGGGACTCTCAAGAGTCTTCTCCAGCACCACAGTTCAAAAGCATCAATTCCTCGGCGCTCAGCCTTCTTCATAGTCCAACTCTCACATCCGTACGTGACCACTGGAAAAACCATGGCCTTGACTAGATGGACCTTTGTTGGCAAAGTAATGTCTCTTCTTTTCAATATGCTATCTAGGTTGGTCATAACCTTCCTTCCAAGGAGTAGGCGTCTTTTAATTTCATGGCTCCAATCACCATCTGCATTGATTTTGGAGCCCAGAAAAATAAAGTCAGACACTGTTTCCACTGTTTCCCCATCTATTTCCCATGAAGTGATGGGACTGGATGCCATGATCTTCATTTTCTGAATATTGAGCTTTAAGCCAACTTTTTCACTCTCCACTTTCACTTTCATCATCTTATAGAACCAAAATAACACAGCTTACATTTCCTTTACTCAAAATCTGAGACTATTTGGAAAGCAGATAGTTTGAGTAGCCTCTAGGTCAACATGAATAAAACTTAGTGCCTGAGAGATTCCTTTAAATGGAAATGGAAAATTGTTATTCACTCCTGATCAGTTTTCATTTTCATTTTTTTCATTCTCACTTTAATTACTGAGCTTCCTTTCTCTAAAATCAAGTGTCTGAAACAGACCTTAATTATCCATTTTTAACTGCAGGAAGATTTATTATTCAAAGACCAGCCTTCAATCCAGAATAGATGTTATTTTGTTCAGAGTTTAAAGGGTTGGTCAAATATTTCTTCTAATGGAAACATTTTGTACCAAAAGCCTCTAGACAAAAAGGTAGACAGCTGAAGAGATAAAGATTTAAAGCAAATCTGTAACAGAGAAAGGTGACTAAATCTTTTGAAATCTTTAGGGCATGATCCCCATGGAGTAAATGGATTAAATTAATATAATTAGAATGAAACAGTCTTTGCATTCATACAGCATCTTATTTTTCCAAGATCTCTTTTTGCATTATATCTTACATAAATGATCCCTCTGAGATAAGTACTCTTAAGCCTGTCTTGTCTTTTAAAGAATCTATCTAAGCCTCTTTATGTGCTTCCTTAGAAGGGATTTCCTTTGTAAAATAAGCCTTTTTTGATCTATAGCCTTAATATATAGAACTCTATCTACCTTAAGATGTAAAAGGATCATCATTTTTCTTCAGTTCTCTGTAGCCTGGTTTATAAAGTTTGTTTACCAGAGAAACTTAGAAAATTATCATTTTTGAAAGCCTGTAATTTCATTTTTTGGGGTGCCATGTGGCACTTGGGTTCTTAGTTCCCTGACCAGGGAACAAATCCATGCCCCCTGCAGTGGAAACAGAGTCTTAACTGCTGGACCACCAGGGGAGTCTCTTGGAAGCCTTTTAAAGTGGCAGAGATCTTTGTCTCTTGGTCATGATTCTATTGTGGTTCTTCTGGAAGGGAAATGTAAGACATAGACACAAAGGTGTCTTTGGAAAAGAAATAATGAAAAATAGCTGTAGAGATGTCATCCCAGGTGTTGATGGTATCCATAAGTAGATAGATTAGTTGGTAAAGAATCCACCTGCAATGCAGGAGACCCCAGTTTGATTCCTGGGTCAGGAAGATCCACTAGAGAAGGGATAGGCTACCCACTCCAGTATTCTTGGGCTTCCCTTGTGGCTCAGCTGGTAAAGAATCCGCCAGCAAGGCAGGAGACCTGGGTTTGATCCCTGGGTTGGGGAGATCCCCTCTAGAAGGAAAAGGCTACCCACTCCAGTATTCTGGCCTGGAGAATTCCATGGAATGTATAGTCCATGGGGTCTCAAAGAGTTGGACAGGGCTGAGTGACTTTCACTTCACTTCACTTCATAAGTGGAAGAATCCCACAGGCAGATAGAAGTCAGAAGCAGAACTTGGTAGAAAGATCAAGACTTACATATGAGACTGTTCCATACAAGAATGATGGTTAAACTTGTGAAAATAAAATATCTATTAAAGAGATGAGAGTCAAGAATGTATGTAGGGTGAAGGAGGAGGAAGAGGGAGAAATCCAGGTGAGAGTCTGAAGGATGTGCTTGGAAAACTAGGAGAACACAAGGGTGTTCTGGTGTCCTGAAAGATGAAGATGGGGAGGAGAGCATCTCAAGAGCTGGATGATCACCTATGCCAAATAGAAATTAAAGTAATTGCAGTTGGAATTTCAATTTATTTTTGCTTAGATAAACTTGAAGGAACTAGGATAAGAGTGGAAGGGGTGATAGAGGATTCTGAAAGGGGCTGTGGAGAAATACCTTAATAACAAAACAGATGACATACCAGCCGGTGTATTCCCTGCCAGAATTGCTGAGTGAGAAAGTTTAGAAATAATGATGTTAGCTAAAAGGGCACTAAGGTCAAGTGATTCAGGGTGGGGGCATCTGTGCACATTTGTATTGGATTGGCCAAAAGGTTCCTTTGGGTTTTTCCATGAGATGTTACTCAAATGAACCTTTTGGTCAATCCAGTAGCTAGACTGGAAGACTCCAATAAAGAGGGAAGGATTAATATCTTATAAGGACTAAGAGAAGCAGCTGGATGGAATGGAATCCTCAGTAAACCTTAGAAGTGAAGAAACTTCATTTCTTTTTTAGAACCTTAGGAATGAAGGAACTCCAAGTGATGGCTTAGATTTATCATTTAAATAGAGGAGGAAATAATTCTAGCAGGGAGATATTTTATTAGGAGGTAGGGAATGGGGATAGGGGAAATGAAGAAGAGGTGATATTTGGGTTATGCCTCTTCAGTAACATCATATGTATAGCTATTTCACAACCAACAATCATGAATGACAGGGATCAAGACCATCCCCATGGAAAAGAAATGCAAAAAAGCAAAATGGCTATCTGGGGAGGCCTTACAAATAGCTGTGAAAAGAAGAGAAGCGAAAAGCAAAGGAGTAAAGGTAAGATATAAACATCTGAATGCAGAGTTCCAAAGAATAGCAAGAAGAGATAAGAAAGCCTTCTTCAGCGATCAATGTAAAGAAATAGAGGAAAACAACAGAATGGGAAAGACTAGAGATCTCTTCAAGAAAATCAGAGATACCAAAGGAACATTTCATGCAAAGATGGGCTCGATAAAGGACAGTAATGGTATGGACCTAACAGAAGCAGAAGATATTAAGAAGAGATGACAAGAATACACAGAAGAACTGTACAAAAAAGATCTTCACGACCCAGATAATCACGATGGTGTGATCACTGACCTAGAGCCAGACATCCTGGAATGTGAAGTCAAGTGGGCCTTAGAAAGCATCACTACGAACAAAGCTAGTGGAGGTGATGGAATTCCAGTTGAGCTATTTCAAATCCTGAAAGATGATGCTGTGAAAGTGTTGCACTCAATATGCCAGCAAATTTGGAAAACTCAGCAGTGGCCACAGGACTGGAAAAGGTCCGTTTTCATTCCAATCCCAAAGAAAGGCAATGCCAAAGAATGCTCAAACTACCGCACAGTTGTACTCATCTCACACGCTAGTAAAGTAATGCTCAAAATTCTCCAAGCCAGGCTTCAGCAATATGTGAACTGTGAACTTCCTAATGTTCAAGGTGGTTTTAGAAAAGGTTGAGGGACCAGAGATCAAATTGCCAACATCCGCTAGATCATGGAAAAAGCAAGAGAGTTCCAGAAAAACATCTATTTCTGCTTTATTGACTATGCCAAAGCCTTTGACTGTGTGGATCACAATAAACTGTGGAAATTTCGGAAAGAGATGGGAATACCAGACCACCTGATCTGCCTCTTGAGAAATTTGTATGCAGGTCAGGAAGCAACAGTTAGAACTGGACATGGAACAACAGACTGGTTCCAAAGAGGAAAAGGAGTACGTCAAGGCTGTATATTGTCACCCTGTTTATTTAACTTATATGCAGAGTACATCATGAGAGACGCTGGACTGGAAGAAACACAAGCTGGAATCAAGATTGCTGGGAGAAATATCAATAACCTCAGATATGGAGATGACACCACCCTTATGGCAGAAAGTGAAGAGGAACTAAAAAGCCTCTTGATGAAGGTGAAAGTGGAGAGTGGAAAAGTTGGCTTAAAGCTCAACATTCAGAAAACGAAGATCATGGCATCTGGTCCCATCACTTCATGGGAAATGGATGGGGAAACAGTGGAAACTGTCAGACTTTGTTTTTCTGGGCTCCAAAATCACTGAAGATGGTGACTGCAGCCATGAAATTAAAAGACACTTAATCCTTGGAAGGAAAGTTATGTCCAACCTAGATAGCATATTCAAAAGCAGAGACATTACTTTGCCAACAAAGGTCCTTCTAGTCAAGGCTATGGGTTTACCTGTGGTCATGTATGGATGTGAGAGTTGGACTGTGAAGAAGGCTGAGCACTGAAGAATTAATACTTTTGAACTGTGGTGTTGGAGAAGACTCTTGAGAGTCCCTTGGACTGCAAGGAGATCCAACCAGTCCATTCTGAAGGAGATCAGCCCTGGGATTTCTTTGGAAGGAATGATGCTAAAGCTGAAACTCCAGTACTTTGGCCACCTCATGGGAAGAATTGACTCATTGGAAAAGACTCTGATGCTGGGAGGGATTGGGGGCAAGAGGAGAAGGGGACGACAGAGGATGAGATGGCTGGATGGCATCACTGACTCGATGGACGTGAGTCTGAGTGAACTCCGGGAGTTGGTGATGGACAGGGAGGCCTGGCGTGCTGAGATTCATGGGGTCGCAAAGAGTCGGACACGACTGAGCGACTGATCTGATCTGATCTGAGCAATAATATACTGCTAGCTCATCATTGTCAAGACATTCCCACATAGCTCTTTTTGACTTCCTTTTTGACACACTGTTACGTCAATTAGCTCAAGATTATCTATCATCTATCAGGTGGACAGAGATCGTAGAAAGAACACTCAAGACAAGGAAATAGTATTCACTAAAACAGTTGATAAAATGCAGCAAATAGGCCAGTATGACTGAAGTATAGGTTATTGGGTTGGATGAATGATGGAGGTGAGCACAGAGAAGTAATCTGAGCGCTCAATTTAGAAAGAGAATTAACATACTAAAGAGCTTGGATCTGGTTCTAAGCGGGGAACTCATGAAGACTTCTTTCCTCTGAGTGCAGTGTATGGTACTGATTGTGCTGATGGAACATGAAAAAGTAGAGTTCTTCAGGGGCTTGGGATGGGCGATGTGTTGCGGATGTTAGTTTCTCAGCATGGTGGGGGTAGAGAGTCCTTGCCTTCTTAGCAACTGAGAATTTCTCTCTACCTCAAGGCTGTTATGCTTGTTTTCCAAGGATTTCTTTCTCCTTGGAACCACATGGACCTTGAGGTCTACCACATGATTGCTGTAGCCAAATTCATACCCACAAATAAGCTTAACAAAAGGGTCATGAGGGCAGTGCCAAGCCCTGCATCAAGGTGGAGAAGTGGGCGACTCTGTTAAAATCACAGGAGACAGTCTAGTCCTCAGTGGCACCCAAGATGCTCTTTAGGAGTCCTGCTACACCACATCCTTGATGTTGTCAAATTTAGCAGGTTTTTCTCTAAAGGGCAGGTCAGATCCAGAACAGACTCTTGGTGGTAGCAGAGGTTGCAAGGAGTATGCTCTGGACAGCACCATGACCCTCACACTGTGGTTTGCCATTGGGGCCACCATTGTCTCTGGGTAGCTTTGATGACATGGACTGTGACTGTGAGTTCCTCTGTGATGTGAAAGTTTTATGGATGATCTTAGTCAGGAGGGTCAAATGGTTGGTGGTTCAGATGGCATTCCTGATGACCTTGAGAGAGTTCTTATGTTTCTCATGGTCCACGTCATTGCGCACACATGGGGGATCAGAAGAAGAGGCAAAGATGAGGACTTCTGTGGCTTCACCTTCAAGTAAACCCCAATCTTCTCAAAGATGGTGAAGATACAAGGGGAATCCACACAACATCACCCCATTTGATGATAATGGAGATAAGGCCTAAAATAGATTTTAAATTTAGCATGCATAGCACATAACTAATATGTGTCATGATGTTACAGTGATGACTCTATTGGTGTATGATGGATGAGGTGGCAAGTTTGCCTAGGGGAGTGGGTATAGAGTTGGGCTGAGACATAGGAGTCCAAGGTTACTTGGGAAGTCAACCTTCTAAGCATTCTTGCATAGTTCGAGGGACTAACAAGAAGCTCACAGGACTATCAAGATAGTCCTGTTGAAACTGAGAGCACCAGCCAGGACCAGGTCATCATTTCAACCTTATAGACTTGTAACCCCTTCTTTTCTCTGGTTCCATTCCCATCCAGACTTGCTCAGCCCTAACCAAAATACCTGACTTGATATTAAGGGAGTTCACTACCTTTCTCTTTTTTCCTTCCTTTCTTCATTGCTTTTTTTTTTTTTTTTTAAGACACCTGGACAGGTAATCCCTGCAAATTCCTGCCATTTAGTTAAGTTCCATGCAATAAAAATCCAGAAGAATTTAAGGGAACAGTTGGAAGAAAAATTTGTTTGTGCCTTATGCACTTGGAATTGTAACTATATGCCTTGATCTTTCCAGATTCTTATTTTATATTCTTAGCTGAGAGGAACAATTCTCAATAGTAAACTGATTATTATTTGGGTTAAGTCCAGTGGGCTTCCCTTGTGGCTTAGCTGATAAAGAATCTGCCTGCAATGCAGAAGACATGGGTTTGATCCCTGGGTTGGGAAGATCCCCTGGAGAAGGGAAAGGCTACCCACTCTGGTATTCTGGCCCATACAGTCCATGGGGTCGCAAAGAGTGAGACACAACTGAGCAACTTTCCCTTTCACTCAGTGATATTCTTGAGAATTTAAAGGAGCATAGGTGGAGGTGACAGCCCTCTCTATGGACTCTCTCACAATATTATAGAGATCATTTATAATGAAATTGGCAACCCACTCCAGTACTCTTGCCTAGAGAATCCCATGGAGGGAGGAGCCTGGTAGGCTACAGTCCATGGGGTCGCAAAAAGTCGGACACGACTGAATGACTTCACTTCACTTCACTATAATGAAATTCTAACCAGTAGATTATAATTCCTCATGTGGTGGTTCAGTCACTAAGTCATGTCCAACTCTTTCAACCCCATGGACTGTAGCCTGCCAGGCTCCTCTGTCCATGAGATTCTCCAGGCAAGAACACTGGAGTGGGTTGCTGTTTCCTTCTCCAGGGAATCTTCCTTACCCAGGAACTGAACCCAGGTCTCCTGCATTGCAAGCAGATTCTTTACTGACTGAGCTACAAGGGAAGCCCAATTCCTCATATAATTGATAAATAAATAAAAATTTATGTCTAGCATTTAACATTATCACTTTGAGTTCCCATACTATCTTTCTGTTTTAAGTTTAAAAGAATTACTATGACTTTTTCTCAGTTTTGAAATCAGGCTCTGATTCTTGAGGGAGATTTGTTTGCTGCAAAAAGATTTATACTTTTTATCCTAAATTGGGTGAGAAGTGATGCAGAAA
The DNA here is from genome assembly GCF_027580195.1 of Bos mutus. Classification (NCBI taxonomy): domain Eukaryota; kingdom Metazoa; phylum Chordata; class Mammalia; order Artiodactyla; family Bovidae; genus Bos; species Bos mutus. The sequence continues at coordinate 24,754,486 of NC_091628.1, forward strand.
GAGAACATCCTCACATCTTGTCATTAAAATATTTAAACTTTGGATTAATCCTTGTAAACAAGTTGCCCAGTACAACACTTAAATGCTACCTGAAGCTTAGATAAAGCAAAATATGAATTTGATCAGGCATAATGCATTAGCAGAATGTCACTTTGTGATATTTTTAAATGAGACAGGAAATTCATGATGGCTGATAAATTGCCTCTCATTAAAAAAAAATAAAACTAAGTTTTTTCTCAGTATTTATTTCTGAATTTGTATACTTTTGACATACTTGTCAGGCAATGTATTCAGTCAGTTGTGTCCAACTCTTTGTGGCCCCATGGACTGTAGCCCTCTAAGCTCTTCTGTCCATGGAATTTTCCAGGCAAGAATACTGGAGTGGGTTGCCATTTCCTTCTCCAGGGGATTTTCCTGACCCAGGGATCAAACCCGAGTCTCTTGTGTCTCCTTCATTGGCAGGCGGATTCTTTACCACTGTTGCCACTCCTGAAGAAGGAAATGGCAACCCACTGTAGTAGTCTTGCCTGGGAAATCCCATGGACAGAGGAGCTTGGGGGGCTATAGTCCCTGGGGTCACAAAGAGTCAGACACGACTGAGTGATTGGACAAAAATAATACTTGTCAACTTAAAAAAAAAACACACACAGGGACTTCTCTGTTGGGGGAAATAGTGGGGAGGCCACCTGCCAGTAGGAGCTATGGGTTCCATTCCTGGTCTGGGAGGATTCCACATGTCATGTGGCAACTAAGTCTGCATGCCACAACTACTGAATCCCACACGCCTTAGAGCCCATGCTCCATAGCAAGAGAAGTACGCACTTCTCCACACCACTGCCATGAGAAGCCCATGCACTGCAGCTAGAGAGTAGCCCCCACTCACCACAACAAGAAAAAAGTTTGCCCAGCAACGAAGACCCAGCACAGCCAAAAATTTAAAAACGTAAAAGCTATGAGTCGAGTTTATTTAGTGTCTTTCTGAGGATTATAGCTGGGGAGACAGCCCCTCAGAGATTTCTGAAGAACTGCTCCAGGAGGTAAACAGGGGAGGTCAATATGTATGAGAGTTTGGTTAAGAGAATATGGGCAACCAAGCACACGTCCTGGTAGGAGTTTGTTGCTGGTCATGAGGTCAGGAGGAAACAGACCTCTTCGTTTTTCTAAGTATGGGAAGATACAGGAGTTTGGGTTCATAAAACACTCTCTTGAAAAATATCAAACTATCTGAAGGCCTGTTCTGCCAGTTTTCCCAGAGCACAGAGTGTCTCAATCCTAATCTCCACCCTGAGCTCCTTTCAGGGTGTATTAAAGGTCAGCAACTTCAGTAGCTAATGACTCAGTCCCTATAGAGTTGGGTGGCTTCTTCAGTTGGCATGCTTATCTGCCACATGTATGTTTTCTAACTTCTTAAGTGGGAAAAATAAGCAGTTTCATAGAATAAAACAAATGATTATATAAACCAATCAAACTTCACTAATAGGCAAAATTCCCTTTTGCATTTTTCTAATAGCTCTTCTTTGGGTTTCATGGCCAGGTGGCTCTACCACTCTCTCCATCCCATAAGCCTTCATTTACTGAAGATTTTGGCATCTGACTCATAGGAGTCATGACTTCCAGGGCTCCTGCCATAGTTACAGACAGCATTCACATCTGGTGAGAAATCCATCTAGCTTCAACTTCATCTCCTTAATTTACAAAATTTGAACTTCCGTTCTCCATGAGCAACCTGTTCTCAACCACATTCTCACCAAGAACAGCTTTATTTCTGGAGCTGGACTCTCCAATATAAAAATAATCTCTACCCACACCTCTTTAGTGGTCCAGCTTTCACCCACCTTGTCCCACTGAATTCTCCAGTCCCTCTAGCTCCTCTTCTCCTCATTGCTTCCTTCCCTCCTCTGACTACAAGTCTCTTTCCAGCTATCTCCTCCAGCGGCATCTGCCCTCCAAGTCCTGACCTTGGCTAAATGTAGACTTGGTCTTTTCTGTCCCTGCCCCTAGGTACTGAATGCTAGCGGAGGAAACCACAGGTTGTTGTTACTACATGTTTTTTGGTCCCCGTATCTCAGTGAGACCCTCAAAGCAATCTTTTCATGCTTCTCTAGGAAACAGTCTCTTACTTTCTTCCTAGGGATTATTCAATTTTCCTTAATCCCAAGCTCCCTGCTGCCATCTTCTTTCTCAGTAGGTTAACACTGAACCATATTTCACAGTGAATAGTTGAAGTTTTCAGGCATGAAATCTACACTCTTGTTCCTCAGGGTCCATGTTTTTCCCCACTAGTCCTGTTATCTGTCACACACTGAGATCTCCGCTAGACATAAGGGGATTATGTTAAACTGAGGCAGAACCAGGATAATTATGTCAGGATATTGGCAAACACCATTTAGCAGTTATTTTTTGTTTGATTTTATAGCGACAAGCTTTCCATCTTATAGATAATGTGAAATAGTCCTGTCCTAGGCACAATAACCCCCAAATATCATCAAAATGTCTCTTTCATGTTTCATAGGTGCTCACTGAATGAGTGAATTAGGTAAATGAATGCATAAATGTGGTAAACAATCCCAGGAGTGGACTAATACATGGAGAAGTATAAGAAGTTTAGGAAGAGATTTCAGCCCAGGAACTTATAATTTAGAAGTATTTGAACAATATGTTATATAATAAGGTTTTGAACTGTGAGGAATGGAAAATTGGAGATAAGGCAAAAGGAGGTGCTAATTATTTAAGCAGGGGAGTTCAGACAGAAATATTTTTAATTTATTTTCTGTTTTTGTTTTTTAAGACAAGAAAGATCACAGTCCTCAGATTCTCAATATATCTCAGGAAAGAAAGGCAGAATAGTTATTTCTCATATTGCTATAAGGTGGGAGTGTTGGATTTAAGGTAATATAGAAAGAAAAAGAGAATCCCTTCTAGGCAGTAGGGCCGAAAGAAAATTGTAAATAAAGGCAAAGGGGGAGGGGCAGTGAAAATTGTGTCTGGGGAATGACAAGACTGGTTTAACTGGAACATTAAGTGTAATAAGTGGGATGTTTGTGTGTGGTGTGTGTTTGTGTGTGTGTGTGGTGTGTGTCTGTAGGGTGTGGTGTTTGCAGAAACTAGGCACAGAAATTTCAACTCGGGGACTATTTTGTTAGAAATTTATTGGTACTGTTGGAAGCCACTTTAAAGTAAATCCTGTATTGGAGCACTCATATTGGAAGATAAACCCTGTTGCTTATGATACTATGACAGGAACTTGCAAGACTGTCGTTCACTCTTGTCCAATTGTCACTAAAGAATCAATATCTTTAATAATTATTCAACAAACTTGGGGAATTTTCTCCTAGATGCAGGCTAATGCCCTAGATGTTTGGGGAGATATAAAGATGTTTTTTAAAATCTCGTGGTGGGGGAGGGGAAGAATGCATAAGCAATCTATAAAATATTAACACCTGATTTACAAATATTTCAGGCTTCTATGTGATCACCACCAGGGGGCGAATTCCTTCCCACTTATAAAACGAGCTGACAGAGGAAAGGAAAAAGTGCTTCCACCAGAGCCCATCAAAAGAAGAGTCTCTAATCTGTTTTACAGAGTCACATAATATAGTTAGAGTCTTTCTTTTTGCTAGATTTAGATAGGTTTCTAAGATTAATTGTATAGTCCCATGGAAATAGTGCCATGAATAGTGGTTAGGTTTTGCAGGATGATTCCAAAGGCATATATTTTAGCTAATCTCTCATGTAGTTAGGAAAAAACAAAGCCTATGTATACGTATTGCTGGAAGTAGCGCTAGTGGTAAAAAATCCACCTGACAACACGAGAGTTGCTGGTTCGATCCCTGGGTTGGGAAGATCCCCTGGAGTAGGAAATGGCAACCCACTCCAGTATTCTTGCCTGGAAAATTCCATGGACAAAGGAGCCTGGCAGGCTGCAAAGACTCAAATACGACTGAGCACACAAGAGTATGTGTGTGCGTGTGTGTATTATTTATAATTTTTATGAACAAATTTCCCAAGTACAAACTTTCAGAGCTCAACCCATTTATATCAGTGACTGCCTGTTACTTCAAGACATTAAATAAATGCCAAATGAACAGAGGTATGTATTTACCCTTAATGCTTTCCTATCTTCTGAAATGTAGAAGCACACTTTTAAAGAAACAATAAGGATTTGCCAATACAGTTCAAGACAACCTATTTTTCCCTTTTATGAAAGAATAAATGTTCAGCTCTATTTTTGTAGGTTGATAAAAAGAGACCAACCTCCCCTCATTCACCACCATTCCCAAGCATTTGATCACAATTGTCTGGGAAAAAAATATAAACATTTCAGGTCAGGTTAAAAATGAGCTGTGCTACGCTTATCAAACAGCTTCAGGCTCTGCAAATAGCCTCTGTGCTGCTAACACAAAGGCACGTTCATTATATGTTAATTTTTTCAGCCTGATTTGCTCTCAAAGCTATCTCAGGTAGAAATTCCTGCTATTAACATTATCTTCAAATGAGAAAGACAGGCACTACAAGTAAGGTCCTTTATTTGTTTTGTAGCAAAACTCTGACATTACAGCCAATGTGACTAAGGCCTGTGGCCCTCTGTCCCTAAGACCCAGCCACTTTAAGATTTCAAGATCAGATCAGTATCTGCTACTCCCTCTGCTAAAAGGCAGTTGGGGTTATAAGCCACCAAGGAGCATTTTGTTCCTAGTTAAGCCAATAGAAGAAACAGTTTTTATCTATTGAAACATTTAAGACCAAATTTTTCCTTCCATGTACATTAGTAGGAAGCTTTATACAGGCAGAACCCTATTCCTATAAAGGGGACTAGGTCATTACCAGGAATGAGTCATCATCCAGTTTGGGGCTCTGGATGAGGGGTTATAAACTTGATGCAGGCAGGACCCTCAAGAGGTTGAATGGCATCATGAAATTATATCAGTCTTGCATAAAAATGCATTTTTGTGGAAGACAAGAGAAGATCCCCTGGAGAAGGAAATGGCAACCCATTCCAGTATTCTTGCCTGGAGAATCCCATGGACGGAGGAGCCTGGGGGGCTATAGTCCACGGGGTCGCAAACAGTTGGACATGACTGAGCGGAAAAAAAAAAAAAGAGTTTCTTAGACTTTCAAGTTGCTGACTCCAAAAAACTTAACAATCTAGATCTCCTATTTCTCTTCTTTTCATTTTCATTTTTCTTTTGGATTTCATTTTTCTTATGGATTTTGACATCTAATTAAGAATATCAACCCTAGTATCAACTCAGGAATTGAAAGCCTGATTGTTTTACCCCTTAAAAGTTATGTGATTTGGGTGAGTTTCTTAATTTCTTTATTACGTAATTTCTCCACTTGCTAAATGGGAGGGATAACTAATTGCAATGCACAGAACAGGCAAATGTTAAATGAGATATTAATTCTAACATCGAGAGTGCGGGTTTCCCAGTTGGCACAATGGTAAAGAATCCACTTGCCAATGCAGGAGACACAGGAGATATGGGTTCAATCCCTGGGTTGGAAAGATCCCCTGGAGTAGGAAATGGCAACCCACTCTGAATTTCTTGCCTGGAAAATTCCATGGGCAGAGGAGACTGGCAGGCTACAGTCCATGGGGTTGCAGACAATCAGATGCAACTGAGCATGCAGCACAAAATCAAGAGTGCATCAGAACCATGCTGGAGGGCTTGTTACAACAGAGATGACTGGGCCCAACCCTCAGAGTGTCTCATTCAGTAGGTCAAAGATGGGACCTGAGATGAGCACGTCTCATGGGTTCTGAGGGGATGCCAATGCTGCTGGTCCGAGGACCACAGCTGTAGAACCAGACCTTCCCTCCTGAAACACCTGTGGAAACCTGTGTGCTGTCGATTCAGTCATGTCCGACTCTTTGCGACCCTATGGACTGCAGCCCACCAGGCTCCTCTGTCCATGGGATTCTCCAGGCAAGAACACTGGAGTGGGCTGCCATTTCCTTCTCCAGGGGATCTTCCAGACCCAGGGATCAAACTTGCATCTCTTAAGTCTCCTGCATCAGCAGGCAGTTTCTTTACCACTAGTAGGAATATAATGCGTAACACATACATAGTTTTAATTTTCTATTATGTGGACTCAATTGATCAGTCTTGTCTGACTCTTTACGACCCCATGGACTGTAACCCACCAGACTCATCTGCCCACGGAATTTTCCAGGCAAGAATACTGGAGTGGGCTGCCACTTCCTGCTCCAGGGGATCTTCCCGACCTAGAGATCAAACTTGAATTTCTTGCCTCTCTTGCATTGGCAGGCAGATTTTTTACCACTAGCACCAACTGGGAAGCCAATTTTCTAGTAGGCAGGTTAAAAAAAGAAGTGGGTAAAACCAATTTTAGCAATTTTTCATTTAATCTAATATATCATCGTATTATATGATATTACCATATTAACAAGTAATTGATGTAAGAAATTATTAATGAGATATTTTACATTTTTTGGTACTAAGCCATAGAAATCTGGGATGTATTGTACATTTCCAGCATATCTCATTTCAGACAGCCCATTTCAGGGGCTTGTGGCCACTCCACTGGATGGCACAGTTTTAGGTATTTGTGAGGGGAGAGAACTGGACAGTTCTGCATGTGTTCTCAGAATGAAAAACTCCTCAGAGAGTACTGGGCTCTTTATGCCATAGATTCTTCTGTAAAGAGTGACATAACTTCTCAAAAAGCCAGATGTCCTTGTGTGAGAAAGTGGAAGGCTTGGGCCCGAGATATTTTTCATAGAAAGTTGCATGTTCCACCAGGCAAAAAAAAACATCCTTAGATATCTGTTATGGTGCTCCTAAAATATTCACATTTCTGAAACCACACTCTTATTCCTGGAAAGTAAACTCCCAGCGTGTCCATAGATTCTGATATTCCAGTCAAGCCCAGGAGTGGTGGATTAGCTGCTTTTGTTTCTTCCTGGAAGAGAAACTGGTAGACCATTTGGAGCAGAAACCTCCAGGCAAACTGCCACATGAGTAAATTAGAGTCACCATCTTCCAATTCAGCTTTCTCGCAGATGGCGATGGTGGCCTGTAGTGCCCAAACCTAGGAAGCGCGTGCCTGGGGTGAGAAAGCCCGCCCGCTCCAGAGAATTTCCACAGCGGACAGGGTTGAGTACTTCACTAATGAAAGTGCTCAGTCGAAACTCACAGTTTCTATTCAGACAATGTTGAAACTCCTTCAGCCAAGTATTCTTATTTCTGCTCAAGTAGTCCTTAACCCACAAAGCATTACCTTTTTAAACATCTGAAGTTGAAGATCATTTTCATGTTGTCTCTGCAAAGTCAAGTTTTTAGGACTCAGAATAGCTGTGCTTTCAAAGTTTTTCAGTCTTGCTGAAATCTGTTATTGATAATGTGATTCCATTTCAGAAATATAATTCAGGGGCTGTGTCAATTATATTTCAATGTCAAATGTTTTGGATTTGCTCTGGAAGCACTGAGGTTGTGCCATTAGTTGAGAATAAGGCATGATGTGTGACGTGTCCCTGAACCTGCAGTGTGTACTAGTCGTGGCTTTTTTCCTGAGTAACCAAGTCTCGCTGACTCTGCTCTGCTTTATTTTCTTGAGCTTCAAGCCACCATCCTCACTGCCCATCAGCGTCCTTGTCTTGCCCTTTCACTCCAGCACCCAATCCTCTCCCTTCTGCATTTCAATCTTGTTTGCATTTCAATCTCATTTCCCTCCTGAATATAACTTTATCTTTTTCCTTGACTGTGCATTCACAGAGAACTCTTGGGACAAAACTCAGTCTAATTCGACCTTGTTTTCTTAATATTATCAACTCTCTGTTGGTAAATTATCTTTAAGCTAATTGCATTTTTCATTATTTTCTATTTTGCTTTTTAAGCAGGAAGAAGAGGCAATAACAGTTGCAGAGACTTCCAAAAGTATAATTTATGCTATAAACTAGCATGAGGGATGGGGGCAATAACTCTTCATGTTAATGTCAGCTTTTTTTTTAATTTATTTTTTTATTGAAGAATAATTGCTTTACAGAATTTTGTTGTTTTCTGTCGAACGTCAACATGAATCAGCCATACGTATACACATATCCCCTCCCTTTTGAACCTTCCTCCCATCTCCCCCCATCCCACCCCTCTAGGTTGATACAGAGCCCCTATTTGAGTTTCCTGAGCCATACAACAAATTTCTGTTGGCTATCTATTTTACATATGGTAATGTAAGTTTCCATGTTACTCTTGCCATACATCTCACCCTCTCCTCCCCTTTCCCCATGTCCATAAGTCTGTTCTCTATGTCTGTTTCTCCATTGCTGCCCTGTAAATAAATTCTTCAGAACCATTTTTCTAGATTCCATATATATGTGTTAGAATACGATATTTATCTTTCTCTTTCTGACTCACTTCACTTTGTATAATAGGTTCTAGGTTCATTCACCTCTGAGAGGCTTATAAAAATCCCTAAGCCTACCTTCTTATAATCTAGAAAAATCCCACACTCAAATTCTCACCTTTACCTTCAGGATAGCAGGTGCCCAGCCCCAAGGACATCTCAGGAGAATTGCCAGAGGGAAAAAAAAATAGAAGCAGCAAAAAACAAACCTGGCTTTCTATAAGTTATATAATGTAGGTGGGAAACTTTGCCTTGAAAAGGGCCTTTTAGAATAAAAACATGGGCTTCCCTGATAGCTCAGTTGGTGAAGAATCCACCTGCAATGCAGGAGACCCCAGTTTGATTCCTGGGTTGGGAAGATTCGCTGGAGAAGGGATAGGCTGCCTACTTCAGTATTGGGCTTCTCTTGTGGCTCAGCTAGTAAAGAATCCACCTGCAATGTGAGATACCTGGGTTTGATCTCTGGGTTGGGAAGATCCCCTGGAGAAGGGGAAGGCTACCCACTCCAGTATTCTGGCCTGGAGAATTCCGTGGACTGTATAGTCCATGGGGTCGCAGAGTCGAACATGACTGAGCGACTTTCACTTTCAGTATAAAAACATAAAATTTAACCTAAGAAAATCCTTTAAAAGCATTGACCTTTGCCATGAAACCCACAGAGGAAGGTTCAACTAAGAATCCCTCATTGTCATTAGAATTTGAAATACACAAGATGTGTTTCAGAAAGACTCAAAATTAACTGATTTCCACAAAGCAGGGCTTTGATTCATTTGGCTTAGTGTGTAAGTCTTTGTGATAAAAAATATTCTTAGCCCCTTACTGTATGTCAACCATAGACTTGAGCTCCAGATATACAAAGATGCAGAGGACATCATCCTGGGAGGGAGGAAGACAGACACATGAGCAGATGATGACACTGTAAAGGGTGATCAGGGCTTTGACATGCATATAAAGGAGCAACAGATTTTACTTGGGTCAAAGAAAAAGTGACATTTAAGCTAAATTTTGGAAGAGAAACAACAGTTCCTCAGGTAAATGAGGAACAGTTCCTCAGCCCTCAAAGTAAATGAGGGCTGTTTCAAGCAAAGAGAACAGAGACACAGATACAAACACAAAAGAGAACTTCATGAAGAACTGTAGTAGTTTGAAAATGACAGGAGTGCAGAGCATCCATGGGGTGGGTGGAAGCAGAGCAGAAGGACAGCAGGTCAGGAAGAGCCTTGTTCTGGCAAAGGAATCTAAACTCCATCCCTCAGACAATGGGACTTGCAAGTCAGGGGAGTGGTACTCCTACCTTGACACATTTTAGCAGTGTCATTAGCAGGAGGCTGGATTGGAGGAGACCAAGACTGAAGGCATGGGACTAATAGTTCAGGAGGTGGAGATGGTGGGACATAAATTAAGTAGTGGAAGTGGCAGGGAAGGAAAGAAATACTAGGAGGGTTTTTAAGAAGTGAACTGACTACTTGGTGACTGATTAGATGTCGAATATGAGAAAGAAGTAATTTAGAAAGGCATTTTCTTCTACTTCCTTGATGAAATTCTTGATGTAATTCTGCATGCCTGTTTCTTCCAATACTTTGTTAGTTTATTCAGTTAACATGTATGGAGGGTTTATTGTGTGCCAGGTGTCATAGTAAATGCTGAAGATACAAATTCAGTTAATCAGCAAATACTTCATAGACACATGCTTTCCATCAGGCACTGTCCTATACTCTCAGAATCCAACAGTGGAGGAAACAGACAAGATATGTTGAAACAAGCAGGAAATCCAAACAAAGAAAAGACAAATAGAGGAATAAAATGTTTCTCTTTATTAACTTGTTGAGCAGCAGGTAAGACAACTTCTAAAGTAGCTGCTTCAAAATGATGAAGCAGAGACAGGATTCTATAGCCTTGTGAGAAGGAGTCAGTCTGAGAATAGGTACTGGAAATTCTGACAACAGAAACCAAAACAAAGTTTCAAGCATCCTGGTTTTCAAATTTTAGCAAAACAGAATATTGGTGATATGCGTAGTCACCTGCAAGAGCGAAAAGACCCCAGCAGTTTTCCCCAGAAAGATGCGAGTGGTTATTTCTTAGGAACTTAACATTAGACCAGGTAGAATGGAAAAATCATGAGACCAGGGAAATTGAAGATAATTCAGAAAAATACAGGCTTTCAAATCCTTGCTCTCCTGCAGTTTACCTCAAGTGAAATAGATGATAAAAGTTAGTAAATTATATAGCATATTAGAAAGTGATGGACGTTATGGAGAGAAACAAAAAGCACAGAATCTGAATAGGGAAAATAGTGTGTGTGTGCGTGTGCGTGTGTGTGTGTGTGCGTGCGCGCGCATTCACAGATAAATGACTGTTCTTTTATTAATAAGTGAGATGACCTGAGAAGGATGCACAGAAGCAGTATAGATGCAGATAAGAAAGAATGCCTGTCTTCAAGGAATTCAGTGTCGTGGAGAAGTCAAACAAGTACAATATCACGTGAGACATTAGGAGTTGGAGGAATGCACGGGTGGTGTGGCAGCTCGTGCGTTGGGTACCTAACTCAGCCAGACAGCAGGGAATGGTTAACAAAAGCATCTCCAATAAGGTGCCACCTTAGCTATAACCTGAAAGTTGAATTAGAGTAAGTTGAATAAGATTTATTCAGTGGGTTTTGTTCCAGGAAGGAGGGACATCATATGACAAGGTATAAAGTTATGATAGTTTGGAAATTCCAGAGAACTTCCATTAGCTTAGAGCTACTGAGAGCAGGGTGTGTGTGGAGGGGTAATGGTGACAAGAAAAGAAGGGCTGGATCGTGGATGGACTTGAACATCACATCAAGGAATCTGGATTTCATACTGAAGGCCATATATGTGTGCATGTGCATATGTGTGCTCGTGTGTGTGTGTGTGTGTGTGTGTGTGTGTAATATCACTGAAAGATTTTAAGTACTAAAAGGATTTTAAGCAAAAAAAAATATTGGATTAGTTTTTAGAAAGATTAGGCTCATAGTCATGTTATAGATGGATTAGAGGAGACTAGGAAGGAAAAGAATCCTATAATAGAGTTAGGGAGACCAATTCAAAGCTCATTAGTAGTAAATTCAGCCAAGACAGGAGAAAGCCTGAAGAAGTCAGAGGCTTGATAACTGAAAGGCGATAGAAGGCAAATTCAGGAGCTATTTAGATAGTCTCTGTTGATGGTGCAAACTCTCAGGCCCTCAGCCCCATTTCCCCTCCATAGCTTTGTTGCTTGTGGGCAGAAGCCCAAACAGAACCTTCCACTTCAAAACCTCAGCCCAGACAAATCAGTGCATCCATCTATCTTTGATGTAACTCGAGCGGCTGCTCTGGAACCATTGCCTCTGGTAGTTTATGGTGTAAAGCGTGCCACAGAGCTGTGCTGGGCATCGCACAGGCGTGTATAAAAGTAAGTACATAATACTACTCACCCTCGTGCAGGACAACTGAGAGGAGACCGACTGACAGACTCCAGGGTGTGCGTTATGGCAAGAGCATCAAGGGCTGAGTAATGGAAAGTAGGCACTCAGTAAATATTTGGAAAGTGAAGAAGAGAGGCCCAGCTCTGTTTGGGGAAGCTAGAGGAGACTTCACAGAAAGACATTTGAACTGGGTCTTGAAGGAGGCATATACAGTTTCCTGGGTGCACAGGGCTAGCATTCAATGAAGACAGACTGATAATGACCATGGAGACAAGCACGGTCAGCTGTGAGATCCTTTTTCTGTTTTGAAATCTCGCTTAGGTCCACAGCCATACTCAGTTACCTAAATTCAGCCTTCTAATGAGGCAGGAAGGAAATGATTTCATTCTGAAGGCAGAGACATAAATAATCACAGAAAACCAAATATATAAATGCTATTTATCTCTGGTTCTTCTGTTAATGTATCATTAACATTTAGAATAAAAATCTGCTGCTGCTACTGCTGCTAATTCTAATATTTGAAATGATTGAAGAAACAGACTGAGGAGAATCTACGAAAGGCCTCGATCTTCTGTAAGCATCTGAGGAAGGAAGATATGTAACTTGAAAGTTAAACCAAGAGTCTCGTGTCTCAATGCTTTCCACGTCAGTTGTGTCTCTCCTAAATGAGTCCAAAGTTTAAACAGGCACTAAATGAAGTCATAGAAAGACTTGGAGGCAACATGAGGGCATGAATTTAGCCCAGGTCGCAGATGACAGAAAGGAGCTGGGGATGACCAAAGCTTAATGTTTCCACAGCCTTAACTCCCCCATCATTACTTCTCATTAGCTTTTTATCACGTTTAGGAAACTCTACTCCATATTCTGTGATAACCCATATGGAAAAAAGAACCTTAAAAAGAACGGATATGTGTATGCTGCTGCTGCTGCTAAGTCGCTTCAGTCGTGTCCGACTCTGTGGGACCCCATAGACAGCAGTCCACCAGGCTCCCCCGTCCCTGGGATTCTCCAGGCAAGAACACTGGAGTGGGTTGCCATTTCCTTCTCCAATGCATGAAAGTGAAAAGTGAAAGTGAAGTTGCTCAGTCGTGTCCAACTCTTAGCAACCCCATGGACTGCAGCCTACCAGGCTCCTCCGTCCATGGAATTTTCCAGGCAAGAGTACTGGAGTGGGGTGCCATTGCCTTCTCCGGGATATGTGTATATGTATAACTGAATCACCTTTCTGTATACCTAAAACATGTTATAAATCAACTATACTCCAATATAAAATTTAAAAATTAAATTAAAAGAAAAAGAAAATAGAGCACAGATTCCACCCCAACTGCACCAATCTGAGAAAACAGCGAAACCTGTCAGAGGCAAACATTAAATTTTAGTTAGCACTGAATGAAGTTATAGAAGTTTATCTGACTCAACCAGTCATAGATCTGCATTTGCTAAAGATGTAATGTGACAGCTGGGTTTGTAATAAAAATGTAGCAACTGGTTCTCCAGCTGCTGACATTCAAAGCACCATGGCCTCGGAACTGAAGGACAGGGGCACACTGTGCAATCAAGAGCTGAGGAAGTATGTACGTTGACTACTTGCCTTGCTCTTCCCTCAGTTATGTGGGAAACATAGAAAGGAACTTAAGACTTATTTCCAAACAAAGCATAGTTAAGTACCTACCTCCTTCCCAGGATTACCTAGCTTGACTTTGTCTGCTCCTGGCAGGAAGATTGCCCATCAGTCTTCCTGGAAGACTGGAAGAGTTGGACAACGCTGCAAGACACAGAGCTTAACTTGGTCCTGAGGGGGATGGAGAAAGAGTTGGGGGATTGGAGAGGGAAGGATCCTCTGTCGTCCCCTCTGTCGTATCAACTGGTAGGGGAGTGGAGATAGGACAGGCTAGGCTTCCAACAGCAGAGAGGAACATGGTTTTGTCCTTGAGGAGGGGGCCTTGGGAGGATAGAAGTATAAACAAGTAGCAAGCACAAGCTGGAATCAAGATTGCTGGGAGAAATATCAATAACTTCAGATATGCAGATGACACTACCCTTATGGCAGAAAGTGAAGAAGAACTAAAGAGCCTCTTCATAAAAATGAAAGAGGAAAGTGAAAAAATTGGCTTAAAGCTCAACATTCAGAAAACTAAGATTATGGTATCCGGTCCCATCACTTCATGGGAAATAGATGGGAAAATAGTGGCTGACTTTATTTTTCTGGGCTCCAAAATCACTGATGGTGATTTATAGCCATGGTTATAGCAGATGGTGATTATAGCCATGAAATTAAAAGACGCTTACTCCTTGGAAGGACAGTTATGACCAACCTAGACAGCATGTTAAAAAGCAGAGACATTACTTTGTCAACAAAGGTCTGTCTAGTCAAGGCTATGGTTTTTCCAGTGGTCATGTATGGATGTGAGAGTTGGACTATAAAGACAGCTGAGCACCGAAGAATTGATGCTTTTGAACTGTGGTGTTGGAGAAGACTCTTGAGAGTCCCTTGGACTGCAAGGAGATCCAACCAGTCCATCCTAAAGGAGATCAGTCCTGGGTGTTCATTGAAGGGACTGATGTTGAAGCTAAAACTCCAATACTTTGGCCACTTGATGCGAAGAGCTGACTCATTTGAAAAGACCCTGATGCTGGGAAAGATTGAGGGCAGAAGGAGAAAGGGACAACAGAGGATGAGATGGTTGGATGGCATCACCGACTCAATGAACATGGGTTTGGGTAGACTCCGGCAGTTGGTGATGGACAGGGAAGCCTGGCATGCTGTGGTTCTTGGGGTTACAAAGAGTTGGACACAACTGAGTGACTGAACTGGAACTGGAATGGAGCCAAACTCTTAGGGTCTCAAAGGTGAACAAAGGAATTAAGACTTGATACAGAAGGCAGCAGGAGCCCTTGTAGATTCTTGAGCAGGGGATTCAAAGTGATAAATAAAATATATATTTGGGAGATTTATCTGGCAGTGTAACACAGACTGGATCAGACATGGAAGAAAACAGTAGTTTTATAAGTTATTGCAATTATCAAATTCTGGTTGATCACATAGGGACAATGGGAATGGAAGGACAGGAAATTCTTTTTTCATCTCTTATTATCCAAGTTGGGTTTCCCCAGTAGCTCAGCGGTAAAGAATTCTGCTGCAATGCAGAAGACACCGGAGATGCTGGTTCACTCCCTGGGTGAGGAAGATCCCCTGGAGGAGGGCATGGCAACCCACTCCAGTATTCTTACCTGGGGAATCCCACAGACAGAGGAGCATGGTGGGCTACAGTCCATAAGCTCACAAAGAGTTGGACACAACTGGAGTGACCAAGCACACACGCACATTTTCCAAATGTTGGTTGGGATGGGAGTGGGGTGGGAGAAAATGGGTGCTTGACTAGGAAACTGGAAACAGAGCAAAACAAGTTTATTCACTGAATGATTTTGGACCATGTGACAATTCTCCAGTGTTCTGTAACCTGTGGGAACAGTCACATCATTTGAAAATGGCTGGCTTTGCATTCCTGTCAGTGGAATCCTGGCCGAGGAACAGAAATGCTATTTCATATGGAATATAGAAGCCAGTGTGTGTGGAAATGCAGACTTCCAAGTCAGAGAGTAGTAGTAGTGAAAGTCGCTCAGTCGTGTCAGACTCTTTTGCGACCCCATGGACTATACAGTCCATGGAATTCTCCAGGCCAGAATACCGGAGTGGGTAGCCTTTCCCTTCTCCAAGGGATCTTCCCAACCCAGGAATCAAACCCAGGTCCCCCACGTTGCAGGCGAATTCTTTACCAGCTGAGCCACAAGGGAAGCCCAAGAACACTGGAGTGGGTAGCTTATCCCTTCTCCAGCAGAAGAGAACTCGGATCCAAAGGGAACTGTGAGGGCTGGTGTTTCTGTGACAGAGAGCTGTGTGGTGCAGCATGTGCTCTTATCTGGGGTAGGAGCAGGGTTACCCGGTCGCCTTGGATGGCACTTGGAGGACACAAATGGAAAAGGTAAGCCCTCCAAAGAGATTTCTGAATTCGCTACATGTTTATATTCCTTTTGACACAGTAATGGGATTCTAGGCCTGTACGATTATATTTTAAAAAGAATTTCTTAACATTCTCTCTCTTTTCTCCCTGTGGCCTCTATCCTCATCCTTTGGATTAACACCAAGTTAGAAGAGCAGATTTCCACATTTCGTTCTTATTTTTAAGCATCTCATCTTTAATGTATCCATGAATGCAGACTATGTTACAGCAGCATGAGAATCTTCTTTATATCTGAAAATAATTTCTACAATGTTCAATCATCAGTTTCCTCTTTAAAGCATAACGTTAAACCATCAACTGAGGAAGGCTTCTTCTATTCTTGGTGAGAAATCAAGAGAAGGTCCTTTTATTAATGGCATGAATATGAAAGTGAAAGTCACTCAGCCATGTCCAACTCTTTGTGACCCTGTGGACAGTCCATGGAATTCTCCAGGCCAGAATACTGGAATGGGTAGCCTTTCCCTTCTCCAGGGGATCTTCCCAACCCAGGGATCGAACCCAGGTCTCCCGCATTGCAGGCAGATTCTTTACCAGCTGAGCCACAGGAGAAGATCAAGAATACTGGAGTGGGTAACCTATCCCTTCTCCAGTGGGTGTTCCTGAACCAGGAATCGAACCAGAGTCTCCTGCCATGCAGGCGGATTGTTTAACAGCTGAGCTATCAGGGAAGCCCCATTAATGGCACGTCTATTACAAAATCATTGTTGATGATCAAAGTTCAATTTAGTTTAGTAGACTTATTTTTAATGGAATTTTCTAACTGTGAAATTAAGGAATTCTGATAAGCTATGTTTTGATAGCACACTTAATACAATTCCTTTCATTTCATCCACAGACATTTGAGTGTCTCTTTATTCCAGCAACATGCCCAGTGCTAGTGATTCCAGTTTGAAAGAAAGAGGTGACCCTCCTCTTGACCAGGGTTGATCCCTACCATCTGCACTCTGCATTTCATTTCCTCCCATCTTCTGTGGGATCTTTTAAGTGTTAATTATTTAAATCATTCATTCAGCCATTCAACAAACATTTCTGAGACACTTTATACAGCCTGTTGCTGAGGCTGGAGGTGAAGGGATGAAAAGACAAACCATGTTAGATGAATATTGCCATTCAGTGTGAGAAAACTGTCCCCTTTCTGGTCCATCTTCTGCCTCTCCACTCCATCAGACTCTTGCTGTCCCTATAACACAGGCAAGCTCTTTCATCCTGAATGTCAAAGTTGAGGCAGCCCTCTTTGGACACCTGCTTCTACTCTACAGATTTTATTCCACGACACCATGTTCCTTGTGTTTCTCACAACTCTGGCTTCATCTTCATGGTGGATTCATCTCCTTTTATAAGCCTTTTAACCCCAAAGTTCAGTCGTTAGCCTCCTTTCTTCTCAATTTGTACAGAACCCCTAGGGATCTCATTCATGCCTTCAGCCTGGCATTCTCGTCAACTCCAAACCCGTATTTTCAACTGTCTCAAGGATCTCGTCTACAGAGACATCAAAATTGGGATCTTATAGATTCATTATATCCAACCTTGCAAACCTTCTTCCCACCTTCTGTTTTCTTATCCCACTTGACAATATCATCACCACTCAGATACCTGGGCCTGCCTCCTTCTCTGACTCCTATAGCTCTTATCACCTTGCTCTGCAGCCAGCCACCACCAGGATGGTAATCTTGAGGCACAGATCTCTCTGAGCCTCTCTTTCTTTCTCTGACAGACAGAGCTAGTCATCGAAACCACATGGAGTTACTGTGACGATGAAGTGAAATTCTGTATAACATCGGACACAGTGCCTGACCCACAGCAGACATTCAGCTTACGTTTGTTTCTTCTTTATCCTTATTCCTTCCCCTCATCCCCACCCCCACCAGACTGCGAGCCACCTGAGGACAGGGTCTGCATCTTATTTACTTTCTATGAGGAAGAATTGTTTAATGAATCACAGAACCTATGTAACAGGGACTTAAAATATGCAGACCTTCTAAGTCTGTATTTAAGAATCATCAGTGCTACCAATATTTCAGATTTCTGTGTCCTACTGTGAGGAAGTGCGAAGAGGCACAACTTTAGTATAAACGCTATACTGTGATTGTAGTAAACAGTAAGGGGGTTTTCACAGGGTGTGTTTTTCACACCTGTTAGGAACAGACCAACTATAAAACCTATCGCCATGCGTTCAGAACACAGCCTAAAGCCCACATTTCTAAAATCCACCAAAGTTCTCAGTCTGCATATTGTGTGAACCAGAGGCTTTCATTTCCTTATTTTTAATGGAGTCTTATATTTTCATCAATTTTCATTGCACCAGATGCCAAGGTATAAATTATTTTTGGTAAAATAGCATCCTTATCCTGTGAGAAAGAAATCAGAGTAGCACACTTCCTTTATGGGGAATTCTTTGTTGTAGTTTAGCATTCACTATGACAACATGGCCAAGTGTGGCTGAATTGCCATCTCACTCTGAAAAAAAATTTTAATTCTAGCTATGTGTGGATTATAAGCAGCTATTTTCTGATTATACAGAGATCTGTTAAGTGTTTTTCTAACTTAATTGTTGTGTGGTAGGTAGTGGTTAATCGTGTTTGCTTTGAGCAAAAAGGACTACTTGTTTAAGAAGGCAGATTGTACACTGCTGAGTCACAGAGTTTCCTTTGACAAAGAGAAAGTGGACCCTAAAGAGAATGAGTGAAGCTGGGGGCACACAGTGCATAGCGAGGGCGTGGAGTGGAGTGTGTACTCCTCCTCCTCTGGCCTCCAGAGAAGCTAGAAGGAACACATCCAAAGCCTTGGGAGCCTGCAGATTGAGAAAGGCAAAAACTGGAAAGAGGCTAGCTAACCTGGGCTTTATGCAGTTAGGTGACTGGGAAAACCATTTAAGGTTTTTTCCCCCTGTCTTCACTTATTTTATGAGGTGTTGTGTAGCTCATAAACAAACACTTTAAAATGAGCTCTATTTGGTTTGTTACTTTAAATTAATTCTATGTGAAAATACTGATGAGCATGAGGGAAATTGAATCCTATTTTTCTTAGATGACAGTCATTTGTGGACTCTTTACGGAGGGAACCTCATCTGCTGCTGTGGGCTGGGAGGATAACTTGCAAACTCAGAGTATCTTGTGTGAGGGAGACAGATGAAGTAATGCAGTGATGCGTGCTATGTATTCACTAACAGGGCACAGTATGAAACCCACAAGAGAAACCACCCCTGGCCTGGGAGGGTCACAGAAGACCACGGAGGAGCTGACGTCTAAGTGAAAAGCTAAAAGATGTATATAATCTTTTACATCAAGGTCTTGACAACCTACCTATTTTCTCTCTTCCTCCTAACCTAAGTTAGGACCAGGAAATAAGAGAGTGTATTTTAAGGAGAAGTTCAGTCGCTAAGTCATGTCTGACTCTTCAAGACCCCATGGACTACCCCACGCCAGGCTTCCCTGTCCTTCACTATGTCCCGGAGTTTGCTCAAACTCATGTCCATTGAGTCGATGATGCCATCCAACCATCTCATCCTCTATTGTCCCCTTCTCCTGCCCTCAATCTTTCCCAGCATCAGGGTCTTTTCCAATGAGTTAGCTCTTCACATCAGGTGGCCAGAGTATTGGAGCTTCAGCATCAGTCCTTCCAATATCAGGACAGCCTTAAAAAATGCTACTCCTAATACATGATGACATTCCTTGGCTAAATTATTTTGTCAAATTTTATATACTGAACATGACATTAATGTAGAAGGAAAAAGTGATATCAAGATTAGAGTTAACTATTTCTACATATATTTCCCAGGTGGCGCTGGTGGTAAAAAACCTGCCTGCCAATGCAGGAGATGTAAGAGACCTGGATTCAATTCCTGGGTTGGGAAGATCCCCTGGAGAAGGAAATGGCAACCCACTCCAGTATTCTTGCCTGGAGAATCCCACGGACAGAAGTGCCTGGCAGGCTACAGTCCATGGGGTCCCAAAGAGTCAGACATGACTGAAGTGACTTAGCATGCACATATATTTTAGTCGTATTTTGGAACAGAAGTAGTACCAAGAGTAAGAAAAAGCCGTTTCACCACCAAAACAAAGCTGATCGTTCTAAATGTTTTTCATATATCAGGTAGTGAGTTCTGTCACAAATGACTGGACCATGCATATTGATGTCATAAATCAATTTCCTCCTCCAATACGTTCTCATGGCAGTATAACTGAAAGTCAGACCCTATGGAGAAGCTTTTATCGACTAGAGTATGAATGTCTCTTCATACTGTTCATGGGGTTCTCAAGGCAAGAATACTGAAGTGACTTGCCATTCTGTTCTCCAGGACTGAACTGAACTGAACTGATGAATGTCTCTAGGACACTGGCTTTGCTGGGATTATAGTTAGACAATTTGAAGTAGCCCAGATTGCAGAAGAACAAGCCAGAAGGTGTTGGATTCTGAGTACATGGCAGACACGTCCCTGAGTGAGAGCCTGCTTGTTCCTGAGAGGAAGTTGAAGAAGCCAGTGGAATCGCTGGAGAAGAGGAACATTTGTGGTTAATGAAGGACAGCATCCAAAGGAAAGGGGAGAAAGGATTCAGTTTAGTTCAGTTCAGTTGCTCAGCCATGTCCCATTCTTTGCGACCCCATGGACTGCAGTACGCCAGACTTCCCTGTCCATCACCAACTTCCACAGCTTGCTCAAACTCCTGTCTATTGAGTCGGTGATGCCATCCAACCATCTCATCCTCTGTCGTCCCCTTCTCCTCCTGCCCCCAATCCCTCCCAGAATCTTTTCCAATGAGTCAACTCTTCGCATGAGGTGGCCAAAGTATTGGAGTTTCAGCTTCAGCATCAGTCCTTCCAATGAATATTCAGGACTGATTTCCTTTAGGATTGACTGGTTTGGTCTCCTTGCTGTCCAAGGGACTCTCAAGGATGCAGTGGAATACACTATTCTCACAAGTTGGAGGCAACCCAAACCAGGAGGCAGTAAAATCTCTAGAGGGGGAAAAAGAATTCAGGCAGAACTGGGGATTTCACTTAGCCTTATAAACAGTGTAGGATAAATTGTCTGCAGGATCACTGAAGCAAAGAGTACAAATAAGCTTGAAAGACTGATATTTATATGGAACAGCTGATTGAAAACTGCCCTAGCACAAGCAGAAGAGAAGAGAAGTTTAAAGTCTCAAAGATGCCGGGTTTACTGAACCGAATAAGATGCTTTTTCCTGTTCAGCAATTTATTGGGTTCTTTGGCTTATTGCTTCTTTCCTCACGTCCTCATGAACATTTTCACAGCATATGGTATGCCCTGCTTTATTAAACTTCTCAGTTCAAAAACTCAGTGAGCTGAACTGTGGTTACATATATCCCAGCCTGATTTCTTTCTGCTGGCTTTTCTAGGCAAAAAATTATTTGTTAGAGCTTCCAGGATGAAATAGACACACAGAAAGATGCTTAGAGAGTCTCTGAGGTCATTGCCATTAATTTTTTCGGATGGTGCCCATGAAATCATTGTGATCAGTTCTTCTCATGGGTTTCAGGGTTCTCATTCTGCCCTCCTGGGAGCACAGGGAATTTATTCCTGCATGGTTTGTCTGTCTCTTTCTTTCCCTTGTTCATTCTGCAAACATTACTAAGCCATCTATGGCTGGGGGACAAAAAAAGTAAGATTTGCAAAGCACTTTCATATATGTTATTATTCCAACTTTCAAAAAACTCGGAAAGGGTATGGTCATGTCATTCCCCTGTTTGTGCTTATGAGGGGTCTGCAGCAGGCCACCAGCCACTGGAGGATACCCCAGCCTCCAGTGGCAGATGAGGCCTGATGATGGTTTCTATCCTGACTGGCGGGGACCATCTCTCACCACTGCCCCATAGAGCCGAAACTAGCAATTTTGTTGTCATGGGGTCCAGAGGGAAGCCCACCCTCAAATCCTCAGATATTGAGGTGTACAGGGGAAGGTGACGGGGAAATGGCCTCCTTATTCGTGGCCACTTGTCCTTGATCTTGTATCTCAGGTTCCCTCTCTTCACCCATTGGGCTCCCCTGGTGGCTCAGACGATGAAGAATCTACCTGTAATGCAGGATATCTGGGTTCAGATCTCCCCCGGGTCGGGAAGATACTGAGAAGGGAATGGCAACCCACTCCAGTATTCTTGCCTGGAGAATTCCATGGACAGAGGAGCCTGGCGGGCTATAGTCCATGGGGTCACAAAGGGTCAGACAGGACTGAGTGACTAACATTTTCACACTTTCACTTTCACTTTCTCTCCCCCCTTAAAAGTGCTGCAGAAGTTGTTGAGCTTCAGGTGCTACTCAGTCACAGGACACAAGGAATTAAGATGCTGCACCAGCAGGAAAGTTACTCAGTCTTGTCCGACTCTTTGCAACCCCATGGTCTATACAGTCCATGGGGGAGGACCTAAACACCTTGGAAGCTGATCCTGTGCTGATCTGCCTTCTCGCGGGTACGGTGTCGGCCGGCAGCAAGGAAGGCTGTGTGATTCCTCACACATACTAAGCCCTCTTGACCACCTGGCCTTTGACCTTGTTGCTGCTGCAGGAATGTCATCTTCCGTGCCCATCCATATGGCCAAGAGCTGGCTCAGGCGTCCTCAACTTGCAACAGGCTTCTTCCTCTGTGTCTCCTGTACATTCTACTTACTTCCAGTAGAGCTTTGTAAATTCTCAATTTGTTCCTGCCCCCCGACCATTTAGCTGAGGCTCGGTTGGCATGACAGCCAGGTGTGCACAGACACCAAAGTCTATGAAGTGAAAAAAAAAACAAAAAACATGACCAAACCTTTGGAACTGGAAAGCAAAAGCAAATGGTTAATGTCATTTTTAATGTTCCAACCAGTCATCTTGATTCATGTATCCTTTGGGTGAATAAGCAGAGCATGTAGACCCAATCAGTAGATGGAAGACAGAGGAAAATGAGGTCAACTCAATGTGTGAGGGATTATTTTTTTCTGTTTCTTTTCTTTCCCAGGTAAATCTGTGAAAACTCTGTTATGACTTGTGGTTTTATGTTTGCTGACTCTGAGTGACTGAAAGGATAGAGATTCAATAACTGTTTTTACACTGTAATCTTCAAATGATCATCCTTTGGGATGCAGTTTCATTTTAGGGCAAAGAGAGCCCAAAAAGATGCTCTATACAACTCAAATCACATCTCACAAAGGTCTCCCTTTCTACCTTTCAATTACGCTCAGTTCTTTCTGTCTGCTTTTCCTACTTTATTTTTTCTCCTGTGCACTTAAATTATCTGGCCTACAATGTATTTTACTTATTTATTATGCTATTGTCTGTCTTTTCCACTAGAACACGAATTCCTTGAAGAGTTTTGGTCTATTTTGATTACTGTTAAACCCTAAGAGCAAAGAACAATCCTGGCATATAGTAGGTAAGCAATAAATATTTGCTGAAGGCACGAACACTTCTTCATCAGAAATGAGTCTGCCCCATGGAGGGGCTCTGTGTGTTTTGTGTGTGTGTCCCTCACTCCCAGCTGCTGTGGAGCTGAGACATCTTTGTGTCCATGCTCTGTAGCAGGGCCCTTGCTCAGCGTTCCTGGCTCCAGCTCGGGCACGTCCATGAGAAAGGAGCCTGTGTGGGACCTATGTTTATAGTTAGGTAAGAGAGTAATAGCCTGTGATCTTCTCTCCATTTTCAGCAGGTTCACATTTATCCTGGCCTGCAGAATATTGTGAAGTTTAATATTTGGATATATAGTTATTCCTTAGCCACCTTTGTGAATAAATGTTTTCCTAAACATATCTATTAAAAATGACAATTTCTGAATGAAAGGATGAGAGAAGTAAAGAGCAGTAGTTGCAGAACTTAGAGACTGATTTTTTGGGTTGAAGTCCTGATTCTGCACTCACTAGCTTTGTGACCTTTGTCAGTTTCCTTATCTGTAGAATGGGAATAATGATAGTATCTACTTCAAGGACTGTTTGGAGTGAATAAGATGCTTTAAAAAGTGACATGTATGACAGTAGTGACTGTGTGTTGGCAATTAACGTTATTTGTCATTATTATTATTCCTGCTTGAATAATGGTCTTGAGCTAAATAAATTTACTTTTATTGGCAGTAGTAAGCATGTTTAGATACTCTTAATGTTATTACAATGACATTGTAGTAAGCAAATGAATCTGGCATTTTATTAACCAGAACTGCCCTAGACTGGCATTTATACCTACAGAACAAAAAAATAATGTTCATGATGATCATTCTGCTCACTGGGAGATCTTGAATTAGCTTCTGAATTATTGAAGTTACTATAGCTTTGGGGTTGAGTGGATTTTGTTATAAAGAAACTATAAACTACTTTTTTTGCAATATGATAATCTGGAAGTCACAATGTGCAAAAGCTCTTCAGTAAGTTTATGTTCTTGAATGCCAGGGAGAAGTAGTGCAAAGACTCCTCAAAATATAAGGACAGTCTGGGAACCAGTGATACTCTGTGCAGCTAAACAGAGCATATTGGGAATCCAGAGGTGCTGGTTCACCGGGCAGCCCTGGATGATCTGGGCAAATATGCAGGGGCCTTCAGGTTGCCTGATATCTCCAGGTACCATCTCATCCCACCCTGACATTCCTAGGATGACTGCAAGTTTGACTGTAACCCCAAATTTCTGATCACTAGCAGGTTTCATCCTCGACCTGTGTCTCCACCATTATCACTCACATTCTGATACAGGACCCCAGAGCCCACAGACCTTGGGAAGGGGATAGGCTGGAGTTAGTCAACAGGGCTGTTCAGGGAAACAGTAGCATGAGTTCTTCCCCTTACGTGTCTTCGCTGAGGCCGTGGGAACTTAGAGAGGGAGCGGAGGGAGCAAGATTACAGCAGCACAGAAAGGGACAAATAAATGGAAAAAAAGAAAGTGGAAGTGGAATTACATTCATGAAGGTAGGGAGAGCAGATAGTAGGCAGAAACAAATGGAAAAATTTGAACTTTTAGGAGCCAAAAGTTCTACAGAATATTTGCCTGATATTTACATGTACAGTACTAATTAATCACCACATATTAAGCAATGTGATGTTAGATGATTTATATACCATTTCTACTTAATTTTGACATCCTGTAAGTGTGATATAAGTGTTAGTTGCTCAGTCATGTCCAACTCTTTGCAACCCTATGGACTGTAGCCTGCCAGGCTCCCTTGTCCATGAAATTCTCCAGGCTGAAATACTGGAGTGGGTAGCCATTCCCTTCTCCAGGGGATCTTCCTGACCCAGGGATTGAACCCAGGTCTCCTGCATTGCAGGCAAATTCTTTACTGTCTGAGCCACCAGTGAAGTAACTATTCTCTTTATGTCATTAAGGTCTTAGAGGCTCAGAGAGGTTGCTTTAGGTCACAGAGGTAATATTTAAGGCTCAAGGATTTGAACCACCTGTACCTGAATCTACATGTGCCTGTGTTCCATGACACATAGAGTGATTTAAACAGGGCAGGTAGATAACTGAGGATAAACTACCCAAAAATGTCAACTATTTGCCAGAGGCTAGAGTCATAAGGAATCAGCCATATAGTAGATGAAGCATGACAACTCTTTCATCAATAGAATTTTAAAAGGAGAAAAATTTTACATACTTCAGCTTTACTGTGGTATTAGTTTTATTGGAACATTAGTCACACATGATGTTAAAAATACTGGAGAAAGAGTTACATGGACTGAAAATGAAAGACTTTAGACAAGGGTCAAATGGAGACAAAAGAGGAGAGGGTTGGAGGGAAAGGGTGGGGAGGAGGGTAATCTGAGAAAGTGGGGAAGTCGGGGGAGGAGAGGGAGAGAGGAGGGGGAGAGGTGAGAGTTTGGAGGAGGAAGGGAGTTGTGTGGCAACACTCATTCTAAGCTAAGATCGTTTCCATGGCTAGAAGATGAACAGATATTTGTAGCATGAAGAACTACTCTCCACCCACTCCCATACCCCACTCAGGGAGGATCTGAATAGAACTTTTTGTCCATCTTTGGTCTGTTTTCCACAAAGCAGCTAGAGTAATCTTTCTTAAACATAAATTCAGTGATTTAACTTTTCGGCTTCAAACCCTTCAATGGATTCCCCCTGGTCTCTGAATAAAACCCAAATCCTACTATAACCTTCTGTGCGTGCTTGCTAAATTGCTTCAGTCATGTCCAAATCTTTGAGACCCCATGGACTGTAGCCTGCCAGACTCCTCTGTCCTTGGGATTCCCCAGGCAAGAATACTGGAGTGGGTTGCTATGCTCTCCTCCAGGGGATCTTCCGGCCCAGGAATCAAACCCATGGCTCTTAGTCTCCTGCACTGAGAGTCCAGTTCTTTACCACTAGTGCCACCTGGGAAGCCCCTATAACCTTCTAGGCCTGCATAATCTGCCCCTGCCCACCACTCCAACTTCATAGGAGCTGAGACTTTTCCTGCCACAGGGCCTTTGCACACATTGCTCCCTTTGAAAAAATACTCTTCCCAGCATGCTTCAGTGCTCATATGTGATCTCATCACAAAGGCTGTCCCTGACCACCATATCTTAAGTGAGTTTCCCTTCTTATCTATCATTTTACCATTTGATTCTCTTCATAGTGCTAATAGTAATTGTGATTATGCATATTGCTTTTTATTTGTTTCTGTATCTTCTTCACTAAATTTTAAGCCTCCTGAAGGAAGAAACTATATCTCTTTGCTATACCTGCTGCCAATGGTCTTATTTGTTTATTTAATAAATACCTGATGATAATGATGTCTCCCTACAGTGTTCAGGGTGGCACACACCATCCCTCAGAATGGATCAGATCTAAGCCCTAGTGGTAAAGAATCTGCCTGCCATTGCAGGAGTCGCAGGTTCAATCCCTGGGTCAGAAAGATCCCCTGGAGGAGGAAGTGGCAACCCCCTCCAGTATTCTTGCATGGAAAATTTCATGGACAGAGGAGCCTGGGGAGGCTACTGTCCATGGGGTCGTGAAGAGTCAGACACAACTGAGTGCACACAGACAAGATAAAGAAAAGCAGTCAGTGCTTGCAGTGGTTTGATGAGGTCTCTGAATAGTCAGGTGTGGAGTGAATACCGGGGTCAGTGAGCTCTGCTGTAATAAAAGGAGTGGTACTAGAAATCGTCTCGTACAAACTAGAGATGTTTAGGCACGGCTTTGAAGTCAAAGAATGAATAAGGAAGAACTAGTGTGCCCTGCTCACCGTTGAGGGCAGGGTTGTAGTGAAGTCAGCAGACTGTGAAAAATGATGTGTAGACTTTGAACACTGAGAATTGCTGTTTGTTCCTGGGAGATTTGTGTGTGAGTGTATGCTACACACACACACACAGGGTTCTAAGAGCTGCCCACTGGTGACCAGGAAGAAAGATCACGGTTGTCCTCTCAGGGGACAGCCTGAAGAGAGCCCTGGGAGCCCCAGAGCTCCTGTCAGACTCTTCCCCCAACCACCCACTGGAACCACCCCCCACCCCTCCATGCACCCTGTTCTGTCCTGAGTTACTCAGGCCCTGGGAAATGCAGTGCTGAAGTGTGAGTTCTGTGTGCTCTGCCAGGTAGGAGGGATCCTAGAGGACTTCCTGAAGGACAGGGGACCTGGTGTTGGTTTGAAGTGGGAGCCTTGGGTGGGGGAACGGCAGACCTTAGGCAGCACGTCTAGACACTGGCATTTTTCTTGGAGAATGGTTCATTTTCATTCACTGGTTCATTCATATGCTATTGCTTTCTTTTGGATTGTGGGAATAATCTAGTTAGGATACCGTGAAATACATTTTCTGTCATTTTATAAATCTCGTTGGTGACCCCCATCCTCTAACCTAGTCTGTTATAGGCACACAAACTTGTGAAACAGGTACTTTTCGCATATCCCTCTTCCCGGGAGCCCAATGTGATGACAGCAGTTTTCCACCAGGGAGGGTGGCCTGGAGTTCAGCCACTCCCTCATGGGTGGGGCTGTGAGCTGTGTGTTGGGGAAGGGGACACTTCTCTCAGAGAAACAGCTGTTACTTAGGCAGTAGTCCAGAGGGAAGACCTCCCTGGTCTCCACAAATACCTCAGGCAATATATGTGACCCTGAGTTTCCGTGGTGGCTCAGATGGTAAAGAATTCGCCTGCAATGCACGAGACCCATGTTCAATCCCTGGGTCAGGAAGATCCCCTGGAGAAGGGAATGGCAACCCACTCCAGCATTCTTGCCTGAAGGATTCCATGGACAGGGGAGCCTGGCAGACTAAGTCCATGGGGTCACAAAGAGGTGGACATGGCTGAGAAACTAACACTTTCACTTTTCCCAACCTAGAATTCATCGAACACTATTCAATAGGATTCTTACCTGGAGAATCCCATGGACAGAGGAGCCACCTGGCAGGTTATACTCCATGGGGTCTCAAAGCGTTGGACACGGCTGATTAACACTTTGACTTTCCTCTGCCACCGTGTGTCTCACTGACCATGAGCATCACCCAGGGTCCTTGTTAAAAATACCGGTTCTCTGGCTCCCTCCTGAGGTCTGGACTGTGGCCTGGGAATATTTCCTGAATAGTTCCCAAGCATCCAGGTGATTCTTCTGATCAGGGACTTATGGAACTCACTGCCCCAGAGGGAGGGGACCCTTCAGGGGTGGGGAGAGGCTGGCATTTTGACCACTCTTTATTGATCCTGCTTCAGTGAGGACTTGAAGGAAAAGCCTTCCCAGGAGAGAAGCTTGTGGACTGCCTCACTGAGAACAAACAATAAGAGAAGAGCCAGGCTTCCAGTGGGCTTGATTTCTTTATTTATAAACCAGTCTTCCAACCTTCCTGAACTTCTTAACACAAATTCAGCTCAGGTTGTAGAGTCTGTTTTCCTGGCAAGCTGGGAGTGAGAAACCCTATTTTATGTCTTTGAATGTTGCTCCCAATCGCTAACCTTGAGAGCTGGAACCATCGTGGAGGGGAGTTGGGGGGTGGGGAAGGGAGGGGTGTGCCTGAAAATTAAAAAAAAAAAAATTAGTTTTAGTCCTAGAAGCCTTTAGATCTCTTCCAGAAGGAAAGTGTAAAGTTACCCCCTTAGAACAGACCATTCGCAGATTATACTGTCATGTGGCAAATTTGCTCCTTTATTTTTTAAAATCAGTTCATCCGAGTCCTTTTTTCCTTGGTAACCAAAATAGCACAAGACTAATCAAAGAGCAAAAGTGATGATATAGATGCCTCTGTAATCCTGTGCAGCTTTCACACAACTCTTAATTGAGAAGGGTGTGAATATACATATATATATATATATTATATATTCTATGTTGTGTACAGACACACACACACACACACACACACTGAGAATGCTAATAATGGTCTAAAATAGCAGTTTTTCCAGTCCAGCATTTATACTACATAATAACATTGTAACACACTGCTGTGCTTTAAATGACAGCAGAGGGGAAATTTTCACTCATTATACATTTTAGGGCTGCAACTCTGTGCAGGTCTTATAGTGTTTGGGGGGATTTTTGATACATAAACCTTCCGATATGGTCAGATTTCAGTGAGGCTTATGGATTAAAAAAAAAAAAAACCTGATCCTCACTGTGAATTCACATCTCTCTCAGCATTTTAGAATGACAAAGGTATGCCCTGTAAAAATGGTGCATTCTTTACCCCACTCCAGTTCTGGATGGAGAAGCCATGCAACCAAACCAAAGGGTGGCTTTAAGGCCCCACCACTTCAGATTATTAAATATTTTGGATAAGAAGTGTCTAGTTGCCCTGGGCAGATGGGGCCATGCTGATGCAGGGGCTTTGCAGAATGAATACATTCAATGTTTACACCGTAGACCACTGATTTCAAAAATTATATTAAAATTCTTACTCTTAAGACGCTGCAAAGGAGCAAAGCTCTTTGCTTGCTTTGTTAGTTTTTTGGGGGGCAACTTGAGTCCCTCCATATTCCATGTCTGTGCTCTCGAGAGTACTTCCTTTCATGCACAAAGCCCCCGAGTTCAACTGTGCTTGGCTGACCACAGTATAGCAGCCCCCTACCCAATGTGAGTGTTTACAGTTTTAAACATAAATCCACATCCCGAAATCCTAATGTAGAGTATTATGCTAACACACAATAATGAATTATCAGAGACATGTAACATCCACAGAGTATATAACAACATAACTATTAAGCAATGGAGTCTTCTAAGTTTTGCAACCTAATGTGAGTGAACAGACATCTGACATCTTGGAGTCAATATAATTCTGCACTGAGCTTATGAAGACTGTGAAACTGAATAAAGGAACATACTTTCACAACCACGAGGAGTGCAAAATACAACTAAATGAGTATTTTCCGTATGTATGATTCCCACTGATGGAAATTATAGATACAAAATAAAAATTTCCAGTGTCTGTTCTGGTGCCTGTCTTAGGAATAGCAACAGCAATTATCACAAAGAATTCCACAAACATAGAGTCATTAAGACTATAACATAAGTAGGAAAAAAAAACCCCAAAGCAGAAATATGTTACAAACAGCATCATAACACTTATTTGTCTTGCTATTAAAAGTTAAAGTCTTCCAGAACTTCTCCATTTATGACTTAATTCATCAATAAATGTGATTTTCATTGGTTAAAGTGAAATGAAATAAAACACTTAGCATATTTTTGCCTCTGGCTGTAGAGATGTTATACATGAAATCCAAACTGATTTTTTTTTTAAACTTGGTGTTTTCCACTTTATCTTTTAAATATGTAAAATATCTTCTACATAGCTCAGACTTCACTTTGCCAGTTTCTGCTGGCTCCGTTGGTTTCATGGTTTTGTAAGAGAAACAGAAGTGCAGAGCCCTGACCCTGACCCAGCTTCCTCTGCGAGGCCGCCTCAGGTGAGTTCAGCCTCAGGTGTCCAGCAGGGTGGCCTGCCCCACTGAGAAGCCAGCTGCAGGTTCATCAAGCGGTCTGGGTGAAATTCCTCACCATGCAAGCATTTCTGTCAGCATCAACTCCTACATTCACAACAAAAAGCATCATGAACAGAAAAAGAAATCAGGGCTGAAGGAGGAGGAGAACCAGGTCTAATTGGTGAAAAAGAACAACATGGGCATTTCTTTCCTGAAGTGCCTGCTTCCTGTGATACTTCCCCTGAGGGAAAACTTCAGCGGCCACGGCACTGAAAGATTCTTCCATTTTCTTCAGGAGGAAAGGTTTGAAAAAGTGGACCTTTGCGAGGAAATACTGCAGACTTCCAAGTTGGTGAAAGAACTCCCAGCGTCGCTTGGATACTCCGGGTAGGAGGAACTGGAGGAGATGATATTTTTGAGCCTCTGGAGGGCGATGATTAAAAGCAGGAGCAGAAAGGCTAACAGGCTGAGGAATATGGACACATAGATGTAGACATTTGACAGGTGGCTCGAGGACGGGTCCACCGATGTGGACAGGGATGTGGGAAACAGCTGGAGGAAAGTTCCGTTCTCCACACTCCCCGAGAATGCAGAGGAAGAGTCAGGTTCAGACATCTTTACCGAAGGTCACAGAATGCACAGTGTATGAAAGTCAGTTTCACACAGGGGTTAAAAGGGACAGAATCAGCATTCCTTCTGCTGTGATAGCCTCAGCAAACACTGCAGCACAACAGAACTTCTCAGTTTCCAAGCAAAGGCGGCAGGTGCCAGGTGTCCATTGACACTGCAGAAACAAAGACAAAAAACCCCAGACAACTGAGTGTATTATTCAGAAAGAAGTCACATTAACTCTCATTTCCAGTTTTCATTTCAGCATGGCTTAATTATAAAATCCATCGGGGAGGGAAAAAAATGAAATCACTTTCCCAGGAACAAGTAATGTTCCTGACTTTATGTTACAAATGATGATATAAAAATGCACTTTTATTTGATCTCATAGTACCCTAGGTGCCAGGTTTCTCCAAAATAAAAAGGAAAGTACATTTCTGGTGTGTTCCATCTGCTGAGATTTCAACAGATGCTCCAAGCCTACTCTGAGAATAGGACCCCAAAAGTTAGCTGCAAACCCTCCTCCTCCAGAAAATGAATTCCCTGCACTGTCCAGCCCACTAGCACAACTTTTTTTGACCAGTATTTCCTTCTAGCATGCTTTGGAGAATCACTGCACGTGTAAGCTTGCTTCTCATAATTTGCTGACTTGTTTATAAAAGCGTATCTCTTTGGGATCAGGGGCCATTCCTACATATTTGTTTCCTTTTAGGTCTACCTCTGTATTCTGTTCTGCATATTTTAGGCATTGAATTAAAAACCTTTAGATTGATAAAAGTTGGATTTCCTCTTAATTGTAGAAAGAGTACTGGGTTTGCTGTCAAGAGCCTTAAGTTTGAGGCCTGAATTCTCCTTTATCTTTGGGAAGCTAGGCAAATTGCCTAGCTTCTGAGCTTCATTTTTCTCATCTGTAAAATAGTATAGTACTGCCCCAACTGCACACTGTGTTATGCAGGGATCAAGATAGACAGGGAAGCACTCTGTGAACTGTAAAATTGGGCCAAAATGAGCTCAGTGTGTGTGTGTGTGGCAGGGGGAGGTTCATCTGTATGTGGGGTGTATGTGCATGTGGTATGTGTGTGGGGTATGTGTGATGTGTGTGTGTGATATGTGTGGTGTGTGTGTGTGTGTACGTGTGGTGTGTGGGGGAGTGAGGGGTGTGATGTGTATGGGTGTGTGTGTGGGTGTATGGGTGTATGTATGGGTATACATGCGGTGGGGGTGAAGGGTGTGATGTGTATGGGTGTGTGTGGGAGTGTACATGTGTATGTGTGGTGTGGGGGGGGGAGGTGCATGTGTATATGTGTGATGTGTGTGTTGAGTACAGGGAAAGAAATGCTCTTGGCCATGTTCCCCTCCTTATGTGGTCCCTGTGAGGAACGCCAGAAACAAAGTGGATGGAGCCAGGTGGGCATCCTGGGAGGGAAG
This sequence comes from Bos mutus, assembly GCF_027580195.1. Taxonomy (NCBI): domain Eukaryota; kingdom Metazoa; phylum Chordata; class Mammalia; order Artiodactyla; family Bovidae; genus Bos; species Bos mutus. The sequence continues at coordinate 24,787,135 of NC_091628.1, forward strand.
GTGTGTGATTCTGCAGGCTCCAGGCGTGGGTGTGGGTGCGGTGTGTCTCTACCACCCTCGCGTCCATGACTGGAGAAGTCCCAGCCAGCTTCTTCTGCCTAGTCCGTGTGGGGGCGAGGGAAGCAGCCTGAGGGAGAATGATCCCTCTGATGGATGACTCTCTTTCCTCAAATCCAGCAAAGATGCTCTTCCTAGCTCTTTATGGCATTGGACCATTTGGTTGTAAATTTCCAGATTTCCTTGCATCAGATGTAGTGAAATGCTGCCTCTGTACCCTGGCTTTCCCTTTCCCTAACCTCTGCCCGCATTTTACCTTGACAACTTGCCTTTCCTTCCATTCCTCAAATCTAATTAAGTGACTGATTCCTTGAGGGGCTGACAGCGGCCGCTGTGGCTGTGGCTGTGGCTGAGCGGCACTAATGATTCCCAAGAAGGAGGGACCCTCTGAGAGGGCTGCCCTGGCGGCAGTCAAGCCAGCTAACAATCTCAGTGACTCCTCAGAGGAGGCCATGGGACAAGCTCTTAGTATTTCCTAAAATAATGAGACTCCCATTCCTCATTACACTTTGGTGATTTTAATTCCATTAGGCTGCTATAGGCTCCTAAGGATCCTTTGGAAAAAAAAAAGAGGATCACAGTGGGACTGCAAACATGTTCCACTGATCTGGTAGTAATACCATGCCTTATACAGCAGAAAAGTGCCCTAGCCATTCATCTGTAGGGAAAATAGCAGCATCTCAGAGACATCATCCTGGAGAAGGGAATGGCTACCCACTCCAGTATTCTGGCCTGGAGAATTCCATGGACTGTCCATGGGGGTCTGACATGACTGAGCGACTTTCACTCAGAGACAGCATGGTGCATAGGAAAGAATCGTGTAGACTGAATGGAAAGAAATATTCAAGATGTTCTGATAAGACCTCCTAAGTCTAGCTGAGGAAACTAAGGACAAAGATTCTGTCTTGCATTGATATGACAAAAATAAATGTATCTAATTAGAAGATAAGCCAGAACTTCCACCTTTTATACCATCCAATCTCAATTTTCCTATCCTTTGGTAGTAATGATTTTACTCCTTCTTTTTCTGGCATCGGTAAGAAGGTAGGGGCTGTGCATTTTGTGTTGTTCTTCACACAAACTAGTTTGTAGGAGAGGCAGAGCAGGAATTATTATTTCCATTTTGCAGATGAGGAAACTGATCAACAAAGAAATTGTGATTTACTCAGGGTTCACAACTAGTCAGTAACAGAGGACAGAGAGGAACCCATGCCTGAACTGTGTTCTTACTTTCCTCAACTGTGGTAGGAAGAGAAAATGACGACACTCGGTTAGTTCCTACCTGCCACTTACTTTGGACAAGTTTACAGTTCAGTCTTGATATTTGTTTTCCCATCTGTCCAATGATACCTTTTCTACCTCTCCACAAGCTCCTAAGTTAGGATGTGACACTGTGTCCAAAATCATGCTTTGAAAATAAAAAAAGTCCATCCAAGTAAAAGACCAGTAGATATAGGTCTTTCTCAATCCCTCGAAGGACTAGAGGGACTTCCAGGTCTCTGCTAGTCCAATAACTGACACGTACAGGTCATACATTCAGCCGAAATTGGCTGAGTTCTCTAAAACCACCTTTGCTACTCAGCTCTGTATCATTTTCTGGAGGTGAGGTTGGAGGCACCGAATCAGTCACTGGCAATTCAATGATAGAGCTCACAACTGGCTGCCAGACTAGTTGCTAAATCCAAGGTATCTATTTACAATGTAAATATTCCAGGAGTATGTTTCACCTCCTGAAGATCACCTTCTTTGAGACAAAAGCCCATTGTGAGCCTCAAGTGTCTATGGAAGAGTTTATGGCAACTGAGGCTGAGAATGTTTGGGGAAAGTGTCTGATCTTCCAAGTGGCCTTGGGAGATAATGGTAGAAATGAACAGATGACAACTTGCATCCTCATTCAACATTTCACAATTAAATATCTTCTCTAAATATTCTTCCCCCAATATTTTAGATTTACTATTACTTTCAGAATACTACCTAATTTAAAATGACAGATCTACAAACTTCATTTCACTCTTCTACTCCAAAACAATAGAGTGTACACACTGTTAGAATCATTTTAACTTGATGACATCACTTCTTATGTTCTTATAGATGTCTTAAAAATGGATAACTCTTTTTTCTCTCTGGTGAATGTTTTGAGTCTGTGTATAATGCTGAGGATGACCCAGAGTGTATGTGTTTAGTCACTGAACAGTGTGAATGAGGCTGTAGGTGGTACTGTGGAAACAAAATCAAACAAGTGTGTTTCGAGATGCTGCTTCTTGGGTTGTTTCTCCCAAACAGATTAGGTTCAAAGGAAAAAAGAAAGCGATTTCATCTGAAATGCATAGCCTTGACCCATCCAGGGGCAGCGAGAGCAGACTCTCATTTCATGTGGCACCTAAAGCCATGTGAGGATTGAGATGCATTATTTTTTCCTCTGACCCATTCTCAGAATTTTTTTTTTTTTTTTTTTGAGAAAGGAAGAAGAGACAGATTGCATTATAAGTGAAGATCTGGGGAGATGTTTCAGTTCATGATCAGCCAGCTATCCCTTTGTCTCTTGGAATAGAAAAATGTGCTGGGAAGAAGTCTACAAACAGCAGTCACCTCCTGAAGCGAGGAAGGATGGGCATGTGATCTCACTGTGAGTCCGGTGGGGTGGGGAGTCAGAGGAACCGCACAGCTAAGGCAGACCTGGTGGAGGGGGGCGGGCCTCCGTTGCACGTCACTCAGTGCCCAGCCTCTGTGACTCCTCTGAAAGAATGGAAGCTTTCCTTCCCAGGGGGTGATTATGAGGACTGTGAAGCTCTGAAGGAGCAAAGCATACTCTCTGCTGTGTGTACCTTCCTGCTTAGTGAAAGGAAGGAGATTTGATAAGCCCTCATCTCTGAGTGCTCTCCCAGAAGCACTGCAAGACCCCTGGGTGGCCAGCTTGTGGGAGGGGCCTCTGCCAGGGTCTTGACTTCTACAATACAGTGGTGGATTAAACCCAGCCTACAGTCAGCCTCCAGTCTGGCACAGCAGTCTCTGAGTTTCTGACCTTTATTTAAATACATTTCTATGTGAATAGCAACTCTGTGAAAGGTTTTTTTTTGTTGCTGTTGTTGTGGAAAACTGGGACAAGCTGCTTTGTTCCCTTGTGGACATTATTTAGAGTGCCCTAGCTGTTAGGATGTTGAATCAACAGTTCATCGTTATCTTGCCCTGCTGTGTCATTCTCCAAAAGGTGGGCCTCCCAAACCATTAGCAACAATTTGATACAGTATTAACATGCATGGTAAAGGCTCTTTCCAGGTCTACAAATGTAAAATGTAATCGTATAATGTAATGAATAGTTTTAGATGATATATTTGATCCCTTTCTTTGTAGGACATGTAGAAACTACCATTTCCAGAATCTGGAGGGGAACTTATCATATCTTAGCACAGCTGTTTCTAGTTCTACTTAGAAAAGAACATGTTTTATATAGGACCTTGAACTTTCCTTTACAATTTGCATGATTTTCTTTTCTCTTAATGCTTTTCCTTCACCTAGTGGCCTTTTAGGTCATGCTAGGTAAGAGAAGGTATGTTGACAATACATACTTTAAATGTAAATCTTCACTTGCAGTCAATGGCAAACACTTACCCCTAGGCTTGCAATAATGAAAATAAAGTTCATTATATTACTACTAACCTTATTCAAAGCTGATTAAGCCCATCCATGCATGTATGCTAAGTCACTGCAGTTGTCTGACTTTGTGACCTCATGGACTATAGCCCACCAGGCTCCTCTGTCCATGGGATTCTCCAGGCAAGAATACTGGAGTGGGCTGCCATATATTTGCTTATTTGAGAACTGCTCCTGCTTAGTCAGTACAGTGCTTTGGGAGAAGAATTTTGTGTGAAAATTAGTGGAATCTCATTATGATTCCCTGAGTCAGCACAATAAAAAATAAAACCAAGTAAAGAAAAAAACTGAGTCTATCTGCTATTCAATGTGGAGTTAGAGAGCCATTTCTGAAAAGAAATGTGGAGAGATGAAGTTTCTGGATAACATCCTAGAATTCATGGTCTGGTCTGGATGCATGTGTGCTAAGTCACTTCAGTCGAGTCACATCCAACTCTTTGCAACCCTAGGGACTGTAGCCCGCCAGGCTCCTCTGTCCATGGAATTCTCCAGGCAAGAATACTAAAGTGGGTTGCTATGCCCTCCTCCAGGGGATCTTCCCAGCCCAGGGATGGAACCTGCATCTTTTCTGTCTCTTGCATTGGCAGGCGGGTTCTTTACCACTAGTACCACCTGGGAAGCTCCCCTGGACTGGATAATGGCAGCCAAAAATTAAAATGAACAGTCCTCTTTATCTGTAGTTCAAAAGAATGATGAGAAGATGTAATCAGAATTTCTTCATAGTACTCTGGTGAAAATTAAAGAAGTGTTGGAGTAACAGCTTAGTATCTGTGATTTATTTTCAAAACCAGTTTCTAGGGTAGGTCATTAGGTGGCTTTGGATTCAGTCCAATCCCTTACTATCTCTCTTTACCTCGGTGATGGCTTTTATCTCTCTGGATTAGCCTCCGGCTCAGTAAAATATTTCCTCAGCAAAATAATTAAATTATTTTCAGAATACTTTTATGTTAGGCTAGTTATTTTGTTCTGATTCTTTAAAAAATAGTTATCCACATAAGGTATAATTCACAGAATATTCAGAATATACCTTTCTTGATATGCAAAATAGTGTAGATTGAATGAAATTAAAAAATAAAAATAAACAACACAAGAAACTATTTCAAAAGGAGATAGGAACCTAAGTGACCATCTATCTTGTACAGCCTCAAAAGCAATTATAGATAGGAGTTCCCTTGCATCTATAGCACTGTTTTCCTGGGGAAATCAAACTATTATTTGTAATAAAGTTTTGCTACATTCTTGTGAACATTTTTATGCCAAAATCTCTGCCTTAGTAAGAATAATTATTTTTAAATGATATTCCATTAGAAAAAAGAAAGTTTAAGTGGATAATTTTCTGGACAATGATGCATGATGCATGCATTCTCAATCGTGTCTGACTCTTTGCGACCCCATGGACTACAGGCTGCCAGGCTCCTTTGTCAATGGAATTTTCCAGGCAAGAATACTGGAATGGGTTGTCATTTCCTCCTCCAGGGGCTCTTCCTGACCCAGGGATCAAACCTGAGTTTCTTTCACCTCCTGCATTGGCAGCGTATTCTTTACTACTGTGCCACCTGGGAAGCCCCCATTTTCTGGATTAAAAAGGTCAAATATAAAACCAGTATTAGGCATAGTATTTTTGTGATTTTGTAATGATGTTTAGAAAAGACCAAGAAGAGGTCTACCCTGCACTTTGGGAAAATTGGACTCATCTATGTTATTAACACAATGAATCAAATCAAAATGAGAAAAGTGGCCACTTAAAGGTTGAAGGAAGCAGGAACTGGCTCAGAAGTAGCAGAACATGATATGTAGTCACTTTCAGGGAGCAGGAAAAAAGATTATTGGCTATACACTTGATTTAAAGAAAAAGCAAACCGTCAGAGAAATGACTTGAAGATCACAGGCAAAGTTGAAATGAATCAGTGTGAAGAAAGACGGTAAGAAGCCAAGATCGACCTTTCAAGATGTTACAGAATTTTTAATGAGGACTTTGAGGTGCAACTCCCTTCCTCCACTCAGCTCTGATCATTTCCAATTTTTTAGAAGAATATTAAGAAAAATATATATTATTTTAATTCTTGGAGCAACTAGTATACAAAAAAGCTTCCTTATTTTTTTTTAACATTTTTAAATTTTATTTTTGTTGCCCAAGGGCTTTGTCTAGTTGCTGTGAGAAGGCTTTCTCTAGTCGTGGTGAGCAGGCTGTGGAACACTGGCTCAGTAGCTGTGGCGCATGGGCGTAGTTGCTCTAGGGCATGTGGAATCCTCCCAGACCAGGGATCAAACCTGTGTCCCTGCATTGCAGGGTGGATTCTTAACCACTGGATGACCAAGGAAACCTGCTTGCTTATTTTTAATAAGACGAGACATGTTTTAAAAAATTCTCAACCATGCTCTGGTTGGAGAACCATGCTGTGGTTGGAGAACCATGCTCTGGTTGGAGAATGGCATTTCCTTCTTTCCCATTGCCTTTCATTCTATCTCCACAATTAAAATAATTTGTATTAAGTTTAGTTTTTGTCCAATCAGGAAATGCTCCTAACAGTCTCCTTATGGAGTATGATATTTGGGAAGATTTTGTTCTTGTAAACTTAATTTTGCAATTGCCATAAGTCACTTTTTTAAACTTTTATAGGTAGACCACAGGGTATTCCCGGTCAACTCTCTCAGGCTCCAGGGGCCTTTGAGTGCCCCTAAAACTGTTCTAAGGAGACAAGGAAGAGCTTGGAAATATGGGATTTCTATAAGCTTTGATAAAGTCCACCCTAAATTTAAGCAGATTCCTCTGAAGTAGGCAACTATGGGCCACTGGGACCATGCAGCATAAGAAGAAAGTAAGTGAGCTTGTACAACTCCTGACCAATGCCACTCTTTATTCTCTTGTTTCTATTGTTATTTTCCTTTTTAAATACACATTCTTCTGTTTGTGACTAACCTGATCCCTCTTTCTCTACATTTCCTTCCATCTCCCATAGGTATCTAGGCAAATGTGTTCAGTGAAAACTTTTCTGATGGCATATGCTTCTGTATATGTCTATTACTGTTTTGTGTATACATTATCTTGTAATTTTTCATCTGTATTGTAAATTTTCCAGAGAAGGCAATGGCACCCCACTCCAGTACTTTTGCCTGGAAAATCCCATGGATGGAGGAGCCTGGTAGGCTGCAGTCCATGGGGTCGCTAAGAGTCAGATATGACTGAGCGACTTTGCTTTCACTTTTCACTTTCATGCATTGGAGAGGGAAATGGCAACCCACTCCAGTGTTCTTGCCTGGAGAATCCCAGGGATGGGGGAGCCTGGTGGCTGCCATCTATGGGGTCACACAGAGTCGGACACGACTGAAGTGACTTAGCATTATAAATTTTCAGCTTATAAGAATGGATATGTAGTAAATGTTTTATTCACTTCATAAATTAAACCCCAAGCTTAATTTTCCATTAAAATATCTTGGTAATTGAGGCATATGGAAGACAGAAAGATAAATTATCTAATATATCCACTTATAAAATTTGCACCTAAGAATATGCCAAAACCTAACAAACCATTCTCTTATCTATAAAAATCAGGTGTACAGGTACAATTTGAAAAAAAAAAGTGATGATATAGGTTGTTTGAAAAGAACTTCAGTATTAGCAAATTAATTAAACAGGCCATGATTTATTTATATTTCTCTGTTGACAACTATAGTCATGTATTTGTTTAAACTAAGATGCTTTATAGCCTCTTCTTAGAAATGGACTGGACTATGACAAGTATGTGTGTTTTAAGTCCTGCATTTCCCAGCAAGGACTCAGGCTCACAGAGTCTTCCATCTGATGACATTTTCAACAAAGCATTTACTTGAATTAATAAACCATCGCCCCTCATACTACAACTACAAATAGAACCTTAGTTGATTACATAGCGTGTACGCTGCCCAACCCTCCTGGATATTAGCCCAGTGCTTAGTATAATTCATACATATGGATTCTACTAAATACATTCTCTCATTCTTCCAGTCCTCCATGGCTGAGAGTCAACGTATGATGATGCTTTCCACAGTGAAACGGGTATTTAAAAATAATAATGCTTGGTAATTGGCAGCTTAGGCAGGCTAAGTTTTGGCTACAACCAGTTTTGGCTGTATTACATTATTTAGTATTCAGCTGAATACTCAGAGAAGAAAAAGTAGGATGCAGATGTCGAGATTTATCCTCTAATACAATGAAAGATCCTTGGGCCCATTAAAAGGAAAAATAGCTTTGTTATAAAGGACATTATTATGACAACTGGGGAAATTTGGACATAGACTGTACATTGGATAACTGCATTGTAGCAAAGTTAAATTTCCTAAGTGTGATATAGGAGGACGTTCTGGTTATTAGGAAATACATGTACAAAGTAAAATATCACAGTAGCAGCAACTAACCTTCAAATGGTCAGCCAAAATAAAAAAAAAATTAGTATACACACACATACAGAAAGAAAAGATGATGAAACAAATGTGTTAAAATATTAGCAACTGATTAGTTAAAGGATATATAGGTGTCCATTGTTATTATTCTCATAGTTTTTCAGTAGGATTGGTGATCTTTAACATATAAGTTAGGGAAAGATGGTTTATCCCCAAGGGTATTAAGAAAATATATTTGGTATAATATGCAGTAAGTCACTAAAAATGTTAGAAGCTTCTAAATAAATACAGTGATTAAGCCTGACTTTTCAGTGCGCTTTGGAGAAGTTCAAATATTTGCTGCACCATCAGCTTATGATGCCCAGAGGTACAGGAAGTGAAGTCTCAGAGAATGAGAGAGAGGAGGTTTAATACTCCTAGGGAACTAGATCCATAGTGGCAGGACAGGCTGCCTGAACACCAGGAATGGTGACTGGCCAGCCAGCCTTGCTCATGACTTCACTCTGCCGCCACTCACTGGTCTGAATCTCTGTCTGGACCTCCAGATGAATGTAAGGTGTTCGATGTTCATCTTACGTCATCAGTCATCCTCAGAGGCAGCCCAGGATATCTTTCCTGCACTTTAAATACCCAGTCAAAGGGAGGGGCTTTGTAGGTATCCTGATTCAAGAAAGAGTAGTTTTCTTTTTTAAAATAATTGAGATATAATTGACATATAGCTTCCCAGGTAGTTCATTGGTAAAGAATCTGCCTGCCAATGCAGGAGACGCAGGTTTGATCCTTGGGAAGGGAAGATCCACTGGAGGAGGAAATGACAACCCCTTCCAGTATTCTTGCCTGGGAAATCCCATGGACAGAGGAGCCTGGCGGGCTATAGTTTATGGGGTCACAAAGAGTCAGACATGACTGGGCAACTGAGCATGCATTACTCTTTAGTATAGCAGCAGTAACTGACATATAACATGGTATTAGTTTTTGGTTGTACAAAAATGATTAGATATTTGTATATTGCAAAAGGATCACTACAAGAAGATAATATATGCTACCACCCACAGTTGTAATTTTTTCTTAATGATGAGAACTTTTAAGATATTAGCAACTTTAAATATACAATGCAGTAGTATTAACTACAGTCAACATGACAAATGTTATATCCCCATGACTTACTTATTTTATAACTGGAAGTCTGTACCTTTTGACCACCTTTGCACATTTCACACACCTCCCGCCAACCAACTTGTTCTATGAGCTTGTTTTTGTGTTCTTTAGATTCCACATATAAGTGAGATTGTGTGAATTTGTTTTTTGGTCTGACTTGTTTCACTTAGTATACTGCCCTCAAGATCCAAGAGAGAGTCATTTTCTATTGAAGGCTAGTGTGTTGGCAGGCTCTGGGGAAGGTCACTGAGACTCCCAATAGCCAATGAGGTCCAGGTTCCACATAGGGCCCACAGGAAACACAGAAGCAAATAAACTCAGCAAAAGCGGGAAACTTGATTTAGGCATCAAGCATCGGTCTTCAAACTCCAAGTTCAGCAGATCAAAGAACTCATGCTTCCTGCATTTCAAATCTAGCAGCCACCTCCCTGATCGCTCTGGTTTGGGTGCGTCCTAATACTATTGTGGCAAGAAGAATAAACCCAAATACGTGAACTCTCTTACAGTTCAGGGTCTGCATCTTTTGAAATAGGAGCCAGTAAATAATTTTTAAAGAATGAAACTGCTGCTTCTACTACTGCTGCTAAGTCGCTTCAGTCATGTCCGACTCTGTGCGACCCCATAGACAGCAGCCCACCAGGCTCCCCCGTCCCTGGGATTCTCCAGGCAAGAACACTGGAGGGGGTTGCCATTTCCTTCTCCAATGCATAAAGCGAAAAGTAAAGTGAAGTGGCTCAGTCGTGTCCGACTCTTCGCGACCCCATGGACTGCAGCCTACCAGGCTCCTCTGTCCATGGGATTTTTTAGGCAAGAGTACTGGAGTGGGCTGCCATTGCCTTCTCTGAAGAATGAAACTAGTCATTGAAAAATGCAGCTGCAAATTTTTTTAAAATATGGAGCATTGACATTAATAGTGCTTTTCTTTAGTCATAAGCAATCATATGACTGAGGCTCTAGGTAGGTACCCTAAATTGATGAGTACCAGATGAGTCAGATTTTAGGCAGAGGTTACATAAAACACCAACCATATAAGGAGACAAAGTGCCCTCTCATGGCTCTGAAATTACTCTTCTACCAGGATTCCCAAGTTCACCAGCAAAGGCAGGAGACAGAAATGAGGACAGTGTGTCCTTCATCAGGAAAGCATGTTCCCTCAAGAAACTTCCCATGGTCCTGCTAATCCTTTGTGTAAACAGAGCAGCAGAGCTTGCCTTAAAATTCTCTCATTCATCCTTCCTTTTTCTCTCTCAGGCAGCACAATAAACTCAAAAGTCTGGCTAACAAAAAGAATGTCTACGTGTTCCTTGTAACATGGAGCACCATGACACGGCAGACTATCAAATGTAGAGGAAATCAAGTCCCTGGCAACCTGTTATTTGAGATAACAACCCAGGACTAGAATTTGTCAAAGACAATATGGAAGCAATAAGCAAATGTAGGCTCAAATGCTCCCAGAATGTATTTCACTTTTAAAAATGGGAAGAGGTCAAACTGGAAAATAATTAGTCATTATTTGTAGAAAACAGACTACCACACTGCTGGCCTATATAAAAGACTTATACATTCTTTTAAAAGTACAAATAAATATGGCTTTACTCATGAAAATCACGAGGATCTTTTATACAAGATTTATCAGACTTTGGCTTTGCCCTTTATGAAGGTTGAGCTCTCCACTTTACCTTTCAGGCTGTGTGCTTTGTGTTTTTTTTAATTAAATTTGTAGGAATACCCTTAATCAGAAGCATGCATTCACACATCACTCATTTCTCTTATATCTGAGTGCTTTTTTATTTCAGTGTATGTGCACTGGATGTAGAGGCAACATCGTGCCAGAAGAGTGGTGAGAAGTAGCAGGGGGTGGTGCAAGGATCCCCAGGTCATTGTGGAATGAAAGGAGGTCTTCAGAATGTGACAGGCAGAGGAAGCTGGATCTGACATGCTTGTATAGGAGAAGGGATGTCCAGATAAACGAGTTTGGAAAAACAGCAGCACAATGAATGACAGCAGCTGATATGTATTCAATAAAAGCATATACTAGTTGTGTGTATATGTGTATGTGTGTGTGTGTATGGCACAGGGGTATTTTCTTTAATCTTCACAAGTCTGTACTGTAGTTATTATTATCCCTTACCTTGCTTTAACCAATGAGAAAATTAAGGATCAGAGAATTCAAAAGCTTGCCCAAGGTTACCCAGACACTTAGAGGCCAGACTGGAATTCAAATCTATATCACCATGTCTCCACATTTTATGTTCATTCCATTTCTTCTCTCTGGGGAGGTTGAAGATAAAGGAGGAATACATTTGAGACCTGTGGTCATCAGTGATGCTTACATGTTTCTGCTGTCCCTCCCTCTGTCCAGGCATGTTGTATGGCTGCGTGTTTCCACCCCCTCTGAAACTAGGGTGGCCACATGACTTGTTTTGATCAGTAAAATTCGCAGAAAATTTTACATGTGTTACTTGTGGGTATAAAATGCAAGACTACATGTGAGATTTGCCACATACCTTCCCTCTGCTCCAATCACTGTGTGAATTTGCTTCTCTTGTGGCTCAGCTGATAACGATTCCGCCTGCAATGCGGGAAACCTGGGTTTGATCCCTGGATTGGGAAGATCCTCTGGAGAAGGGAAGGGCCACCCACTCCAGTATTCTGGCCTGGAGAATTCCATGGACTGTATAGTCCATGGGGTCACAAAGAATTGGATATAACTGAGCAACTTTCACTTTCACCTTTCTTTCACGTTTGAGATTTGCCTTCCCTCTGCTGCAATAACTGTGGATTTGGGCCAGCTTCTGCCAATCTGGGTTCCTGGGTGACCAAAGCCAATGCATTCACCCCTTTCTGGTTATGTGAGCACTTAGTGTGAACAGTAAGTAGACTTCTGTTGTTTTAAGCCACTGAGATGACTCGCTTATTTTGTACTGTAGCATCATCTACCTTCTACTGACTGACTCACTATGACAGCAGAGATTACAATGGTATATAACAAACTGACTTTAAAGCAGTCAAATTCTGAATAATGGAGAGCTGCATGAATTACTATATATTATATTAAAACTCTCTTTTGGCACTGCTAAGAAAGAAGGTTGTAAAGCATGTTTTTGGTTAGCTTTAATTTCATACAAGAGTGAGGTTTAAAGGAATGAGAGTGAGCTATTGATACAGCTACACACATTCCCTGACAAGCTGGAGCATTTAGTTCAGTTCAGTTCAGTTGGCCAGTCATGTCTGATTCTTTGCAACCCGATGGATAGTGGCACACCAGGCTCCCCTGTCCATCACCAACTCCTGGAGCTTATTCAAACTCATGTCCATCGAGTCAGTGATGCCGTCCAACTATCTCATCCTCTGTCATCCCCTTCTCCTGCCTTCAGTCTTTCCCAGCATCAGGGTCTTTTCCAATGAGTCAGTCCTTCACATCAGGTGGCCAAAGTATTGGGAGTTTCAGCTTCAGCATCAGTCCTTCCAATGAATATTCAGGACTGATTGCCTTTAGGGTGCATGAAGAGGTGCTATTTTATATGGACAGTCCTGCCCAGCTGTCGCTTTAACCTGCACAAATGGTTTCAAGAGGGACTAAAGTGAAAATGAAAGTCACTCAGTCATGTCCAACTCTT